>NC_083687.1:8992500-10242500 GCF_033118175.1 Dama dama | reverse complement strand
TTCCACCTCACAGCCCAGCAGCCAAAGCCAAACATCCGATCTGTCTTCACCACTCGCCCTTCCTCACCCTGCCCGCTCCCCCCACCTCCGTACTGCATCACTCTGCCTGCGCCCCAGCCCTCTGACCCCACGTCCAGGCCTAGTGGCCCTCAGCGCTTACCTCCCTCTCACAAGAGACCGGAACGTAGCGTGCGTTGGTGACCGTAAGCTCCTCGCTGCCTGGCCCTGCCCGGCGAATCTCACACTCACCCCCCTGGCCCTTCCGGGCCCCAGTGGCCAGCAGGTCTCGGACAGTCTCGTTGTAGATCTCTACGTAACTTGCCACAAAGCTGTAGGTCCAGCCCTGGCCACGGAGCTCCTGGGCCACAGAGAAGAGGTGCCGCAGGGCCCGAGGGATCAGCCCCTCCAGCCGGGGGTCTCCCCCAGGCCCGCCCTCCATGGTGAAGGTCTTGCCACTGCCTGTCTGGCCATAAGCAAAGATGCACACTGGATAGCCATCCAGCGCTGACTGGACAAGCATGGAAATCTCCTCAAACACTTCATCCTGTCCACTCCCTGGTGGGAACACCCGGTCAAAAGAAAAGTCATGGCGGGTAGGGGCAGCTGGCGCCCCACTCAGGGTCCCACGCCGCTCATCAGACCGGGAGAGGCTGAGGCGGGTTGGAGGGTCAGAGGGTCCACAGGGGCCAGAGGGAAACTGAAGGAAGCCAGGGGATGGGGTGGACTCCCCTGGAAGGACGGGGCGGACCCGGCAGAAAACTCGGATGTTGCCTTTGAGTTCCTGCAGCTGGTTGTGTAACCGCCGGCGCTCCATCTCGAGCCCGTGGAGACGGTCTTCCCGCTCAGCCAGTACGGCCTCCCGGGCTGCAGCCTCCTGGCGCAGAGATGCCACCTCCGCCTGGCTGTCCGACAGAGAAGCTTCTGAGGTCTGCAGCCTCCTCTGTCCAGAACAGAACAGACATGGACGATGAGACACATGTACTCTTACAACCAAGAGTAAGAAGTTTCATGATGGGACTAGGGGTGGGAGGTGGGCTGGCCCCTGACCCCAAGGACTTCAGAGTCTGGTAAAGAAGAGATAAGTGAATGTTAATCATAGTATTAGAATAAGGAGTACATGGGAGCACCAGAAAGGGCACAAGGAAGGATATCTAGGCTGACCCCGAAAGCGCGGGAGTGAACCAAGGGAAGGATGTGGTGTAGAGAGAATATTCCACAAAGAGCGATGTGCCAAACGCCCTGAATTGAGAATCGAGTCATTTGAGAGACTACAAGTAACTCATTTTAGTTGGTGCTCACCAAGGAGCCAAATGGATGACAGACGGGAGAGAATGCATGGGGACCTTTATCAGTGAAGGTCCATCCGGGACCATCAGTGAAGACGGACAGAAAGAAAGGAGGTGGAGAAGTAGAGGAGAGGCAGATGGCAGAGGGGAGGGTTATGGAAACAGTCAGAATGGGGTGAAGTGGGGCAGGAAGCAAGACAGAGCAGAAGTGTGCAGAGTGGGGGCGAGCAGGGGGCAGGGTGGGGGACGGTGCTGCCGGACAGAGGCGCTCAGGACTTCAAAGCCCAAAGCGACTTCTGGGCCACCTAGACAGAAGCCAGCCCTCACCTCCTGCTCGCCCAGCTGGGCAGCCAATCCCCTGCGCTCCTCCTGTAATCTCAGCTGTTCTTGCTGGAGCTCTTGCACTAAGCCCTCCTGCGTGCCCAGCCGCTCTTCCAGCTCCAGGACGCGGGCACTCAGGTTCCCCAGCTCCCGCTGGCCCTGCTCAGCCTGGGCCCGCACCCTGGTCAACTCCTCTTCCAGGGTCCTGCGCTCTGCCCCCAGGGCCGAGGCCTGTTGCTGGGCCTCCCGGAGCTGGTCCTGCAGCTGTTGGTTCTCCTGGTCCAGCACCTGCTTCCTCTCACGGTAGCATTTCAGCTCTGCGTTGAGGTCACATAACTGCCCCTTTAGGTCCCAGGCAGGACGTTTGGGTTTCTTCCCTCCCACCATAGGAGGCGCAGCTGTCGCTAAGACGGGCACAGAAAGACCAAGGTCAGGGCAGCCCTAGCTCTGTCTCCCTCCTCCCTCCTAGCCTTAGGGCCTCCACACCTGAGGCTCCATCTCCTTCTCTTTCAGGCAGGGAAAGGACCAAAAGGATTTTTCTGGGCACTCACCACCTCCTCTCCCCATCCCAGCCTCTCACCCAAGATCTTATTTGTCACCTACTTCCAGGCTTCTGGGCAGGAACAACAGGACCTGGCTTCTGAGTCTTCAGCACTAGAGAACCAGAAAGGTGGCATCAGGGGCGATAACACCAGGGTCCCTCCACCTCTACCCACCTCCTTCACCCCCAACCCCTTCCCAGCCCTGGCTCTCAGACACTATTATTACCTGGGGCAACAGCCATGGAACATCGGGGTGCTGACTTCCTGGGAGCTCTGGGCACTGCTGGGAGACAGAGGAGAGGAAGAGCAGAGTCATGACGCGCAGGGTAGCACGCACTTGGGCTGGGAGTGCATCCAAAGACAGAGGAGTTGCTTTTTCAGAAGATTAGAAATAAGATAACCTTCCTCTTCCTCTAAATCTGACCAGCTCCTAAAGATATCCTCCCTAGGACCAACATGCCAAGAAACAAGTTGGACAAAGACAAGTGAAAAGAGCTGGGGGGGGTGGCAGGCAAACAGTGTGTGAAGTATGCTAGTGCGTGTGAAACACACCGGGGGGGCACGCCCATATCTGCTTGCAAACCCACAGAACATCCCTGGAAGGACTCACAGCTGCCCCTAGGGAGGGGGCTGGGGGACTGGGGAACAGAAGCAGGAGGGAGAGTTCTCACTGCACAAAAACTTCTGTGCCTTCGGAACTTTGAAACCAGTAAAACATGTTACCTATTCACAATCAGTTACGATCGAAAGAAAAAAAAGACAGAAGTGAGCTGAACTGTGGACCAGGTCTCTCTCCAGCCCTGGCGCCCACCTGCGGTCTGGCCTTGTGTCTGTGGCACGGAGCTGAGGGCTGCTGCTCTGGGGTGGGTCGTGGTCACTCTGGTGCCCAGGCCTCGTGTTCTTTTCTGGGGAAAGACAAGGGTGGGGTGGGCTCCACAGCTCCATCCCTGATGGTTTCAGACACACGTCCATGGATCTCCACCCAGCTCACCTTCTCCGGCTCCAACGCCTCCTCCATCTGGTCGGGCCCCCTCTTCAGCCTGCGTCCCGAGAGAGGCAGCCGGGAAGCGGCCTTGGCCAGGGGTCTCTTCAGCTCTATGTTGCCCTTCACTTCCAACAATGGTGACCTCTGCTGGAAAGAGAGAGGCCTTTCAGAACACACCCTGAGGCCCAAATGTCCCAGGAGCTCCCCTTTATGGCCCCCGAGCCTGATTCTCAACACCATCTCCAACAAGCATCAACTCAGTACCCCTGGGGCCACACCCTGGGGCTCTCAGATGAGGTGCCAGCCAAAAACCATGGAGGGAGCTGGGACACGACACAGTCCCTAAGGGACAAGACGGAAAGACACATGCTGGACTTCAGCTAACATTAAGGGGAGGACCTAAATTAGCAGAGAAGGAGCCCTCCTTTTGGAAGGCAAAAGCTTTGCCTGCACATGGCATGGCTGAGAAACCGATGAACTCTTTCAGTGAGAGCTGAGAATCATAAACAAGGGAGTGACTTAGAAAAGAGACCAGGCTGAAGGCTGGCTGGAAAGAGTAGGTAACATTTATTAGGAACAGTTTCAAATGTTTTATCCGAATCAGCTGACTTAAACCTCACAGCAGCCCACAGAGGAGGTGCTACTATTAGCCCACCTTGCAGATGAGGGAAGGAAGGCAGCTGGGAAGTAACAGAGCTGGGCTAAGGTCGTTGATGAATAAAAGGAAGAGCTGGGGTTAGAAGCTAGACAGTCTGGTTCTGGAGGCTGTGTTTTTTACCACTGGACCACACTGTCTCATAGGGCATTGATGCTGCGCTAAGGAGTTTAGGTTTGGGCCCTGCATGCATGGATAGCCAGATAGAGTTTCTGATCAGGCATGTGAAACAATATACGAAAGAGGCTATATAAATAATAATGAGGTGGGAGTAGGCGGACTGGCAAGGGGAAGATAAGAGTAGCAGCATGATCAGTGGAGAGCACCAAGGACAGGTGTGCGATGGGGGTAAGGGAAAGGAAGAGCCTCTCCTCCAAGCAGCCCAGCTCAGGGTCTGGGGATCACGCCCAACCTCTGCTTACTCCTGCCTTGGGGGACCAACCATCCTGGTATGCCAAGGACTGAGGGGTTTCTTGGGACACAGAACTCTCAATGCTAAAACCAGGTCACTCCTATGCAAGCCAGGACACCTGGTCACCATTCTCCTGTCCCCCTCGGGAAAGCACCACGGATAGATCAATTTCTGATTTTCACTATGGGTAACTGCTAATTCCAAGGCCGGTTTCTCTCTGTCCTTCAGTTTACTTCATTCGGTATTTACCAAGTGCCTATTACATGCCAGGAAATGATCTGGATTTTGGAGTAACAGGCGTGGTCCCTGTCCTCAGAATGGCCACAGGACAGTAGGCAAGTAAAACGTAAAGAGATGATTAAATCTTACTGAGTGTGATCAGGAAAGGATCCCCAAGGAGGGAGTGGGCATCCAGTTTAGATGGGGAGAGCGGTAGACACAATCCTACAAAGTATTTTCAGGCTGAGCCTTGAGGATGAGAAAGAGCTGGCTTGATGGGATGAGCTGAGGAGGAGCATTCCAGGCAGAAAGCAAGGGGAGGGATGTGCAAGGAATGACGGTTATTCTTTTCAGCTGAACACAGGGATGTGCAGAGTGGGGAGGAGAGCAGAGGCAGAGGGAAAGACCACGGCAGCCGGGATGCCAGCATGGAGTCTGGGTCTACTGAAAGCAAGAGGCCTCTGACGTCGTTAAGTCAGGAGAACAGTATGACTCAATTTGTACTGAACAAGTGAACTGTGGACTTCCCTGGTGGTCCAGTGGTTAAGACTCTGTGCTTCCGCTGCAGGGGGCTCAGGTTCGATCCCTGGTCAGGGAACTATGATGCTGCATACTGCACACTGCAGCCAAAGAATAAAAAAATTAAAAAGGTTTAGGGGCTTCCCTGGTGGCTCAGTGGTAAAGAGCCCGCCTGCCAGTGTGGGGGACACAGGCTCGATCCCTGGTCTGGCAGGCTCTCATATGCTGCGGAGCAACGGAGCCCGTAAGCCACGGCTACTGAGCCTGTGCTCCACAAGAGAAGCCACCACAATAAAAGCCCACACAGCAACTAGAGGGTGGCCCCCACACACCACTAGAGAAAAACCCGAGCAGCAACAAAGACCCAGCACAGCCAAAAATAAATAAACAAAAGTATACAAAAAAAGATAAACTAAGGCATATTTTTAAAGTTTTTTTTAAGTGAACCGTGTCCAGTGCAAAGAATGAATGGAAATAGAAGGTGAGGGTTATCACAGCAGAGGGATGGCATCATTCCCTCATCCATCCATTCATCATGGGTCTGTCCCACTAGGTTTGTTGAATGATGCTCTGGACCAGATGCTGTTCTAGGCCCTGGGGCAAGAGTAACGAATGTAAAGTCCCTGCCTGCCCAGAGCATACTTTCCAGGGCAGCCTTTCTAAACGGGTACAAGAGAAAGCTCTACAGAAAATGAACTGTCTTCTCAATTCTCCCAAGAATGTAAACAGCTCTCACCATTCTAACTGCTCAAGAGAGAAGTTAATACATTAGATGCAAAGGATGCCTTAGGGCATTAGAGCTTAATTCCCCAGGAACTCAGTTGAGAGGGGATATTCTAAGAGTCTCAGGGCTAAGCAGAGGTAGCATGGAGTGGGGGAACAGAGGGCAGGCAACAAAGGAGACCAAGTCTGGCTGACTCCAAGCCTGCCCTGCTTCTCAAGATCACAGGAGGAAAAGCTGTGTTTGTTTTTCAGTTAAACTTCTTGTTTTTAAATATTGCTGATTCACATGCAGTTGTGAGAAGTAACATGGAGAGATCTGAGAGTACCTGAAAGCTAATTTTTAAGAGATGCTAAGTTTAACTTCAGGAAAGTAAGGTTGAACTACTTGTGATACAGAGATTCAGGGATGCTCACAGAGAAAACTCTGAAACAATCTGATATCCTTGTTTTTGTTTTAATTTTTAGTTTATTGATTCTTACCAACTGAGCTATGAGGGAAGCCCATCCACCAGCAGGGATATACTTAACTGTGATACGTTCAAACTACTGGCTCATATACAAATAAAAAGGAAAAAAAAAAAGAGGCTGCATTCTCTTTTTCCTGCCACTTGCAGAATTTTGCACAAAGAATACTGATTTTAATTTTTAATTAAATGTAGTATGAAAAGTAAATTTTTCTTTTCAGTATTTCAGGTCAAACATTGAATTTCTTAATCAGAAATGCCTATTGTTCTCCCTATGCTAAGATAGTGGATTACCTAAAGACTTACCTCCTTGGAATTTGTGTGGGTTCAGAAAATGTGTTCAAAGGGTTGTTTACTCAGGACAACTCCAAAGAGCACAGTATTTAATTTTCGCCCATCTATAAAGCTGGACAGGACAACTCCCAACTTTCCACTCCTTCCATAATATCACCTTCCATAATATAAAAGCAGATTTTCATTGAACCCCTCCTATACCACTTCCCAGGTTCAGAGATGGATGCCCTGCTGCTAAGTCATCCATGTGCACATCTGCTCCCACTCCTCACCCACTCAAGAACAGCACCGAGGCAATCCTTCCTTTTCTGCACCATCACTTCCCCTTTCTCCTGGAACCTTCCAGCCAGTATACAACACACAGTTATTGCTTCCAACCAAAAAGTCTTTCTCTCCTAAACCCAATCAGGCTTTCACTCCCACCATTCCACCAAAACTACTCTCAAGGCCATAAGTCACCCTGTGTTGATCACTCCCTCTTCCTAAATACACTCTTTTCACTTAGCTCCCGGGAGACATCTTCTCCTGATGGTCTTCTTTCCTACCTCTCTGATAGATCCTCTTCATCTCCCCAAATTTTAACAGTGGTCTTTCTAATCTCTATGTTCTGGGCCACTCCTATGGCTTTACACACCACTCATATGCTGCCAACTCCCAAGCTTACGTCTCCAGCTCAGACTTTGACTCTGAAGTCATACGAAACTGCCTTCTCAATGTCACCACTTGGAATCCTAGTAAACATGCCAAACTCTTACCGCCTGACGTGTAATCCTTTCGACCCTGCAGCTTCCTCCATCTCAGTTGATATAACTCCCTCTTCCAGCTGCTCAAGCAAATACATCTAAAGTCCTCTCATTCTCTTATATACCACAAAGTCTAATGTCAGCAAATGTAGCCAACTCTATCTTCCAAATAGATCCAGAATCAGACCACTTGTTACCACTTCCCCTGCTGCTCCCATGACTCAAATCGCCATCATCTCTCACCTGGATTATCACACGCCACTGGTTCTCAGCTAGGGATGACTTTACCCCCAGGAGATGTGTGAGTGTCTGGAGACACTCTGACTGGCATGGTCAGGTGGGGGTTGCTACTGTCACCTAATGGATAGAAGCCAGGAATGCTGCTAAACATCAGCCAATGTACAGGACAGCCCTCCACCCCCAATGAAATGTCAATAATGTTGAAAGCTGAGAAAACCCGCCACATTCCTAACAGCTCTCCTTGTTTCTATCCTTGCTCCTTTACAGGCTAATCTCAATGCAGCTGCTAGAATGGTCCTCTTAAAATGTAAGACAGATCTTGTCTCTCTTTGCTTAAAACCATCCAGTGATTCCCCATTTCACTCAGAGAAAAAAACCAAAGTCTTCACGGTGGCCTGTGCAAGAAGTCTGTTATCCGACTTCCCTTACCACAACATTCCCTCTTGCTCATTCCAATCCGGCTTTGCTATACAACTCTAGAGATTTTGCGCTACGGGATTCCCTCTGCCTGGAATGATCTTAATAACCCCTTACCTGTTTCCCTCACTTCCTCCAAGTCTTTATTCACCTCTCACCTTCTGCACTGGGAGCTTACTAAGACCACCCAATTTAATTGTCTATCTTGCCAGCTGGCCTCCCCTCTTCCCCTCTTAATCTGCTCAAACTTTTCCTTTTCTCAACAGCCCTTAAAACATTAACAGCATTAGACAATTTACTTATCACATATTGCCTGTCACCCCAAAGAATGGCAGCTCCATGACGACAGGGATCTCTGCTGCATCCCAAGCACATCGTAGATGCCTGGTAAATATGTGATGAATAAACATGAGAAGGCTTCTATTCTTTTTCATTGTCACAACACACTGCTCCTCTCTCTGGCTGGCAGGATACAAAAACTATCTCTTTGTAGCAACTTGACTGGGTAAATCTGAATGCCAAACAGAAGTAAACAGAGGATTCTGGCAGGAGCCCTTTTCTGGCACCAGAAGTCAACCCACTCTGTCACAAACACACTTCTCTCCGCTGGACGGAGGAGGCTGCAGGAGGTCGTGGGGTGCCGCAGGGCACTGATGAGAGGAGACATTAAGTTAACCAGTCCCACTGAGCAGAGATCTCTGCAAAACCAGGGAAGGAGAGATAATGCAAAGTCCTTCAGTTCAGAGTACTCCACCCTCTTCCCTTCCGATGCCCGCAAGCGGCTGCAAAGAGGAGAGAGAGGACACGAAAAGGCATTAGCAGGGATTCGGCTTCAGTCACCGTTTCCCCAGGGCTAGAGGCCATCTCGGAACTCACACTGAATGGACGGGAGGGAACGTGTTCAGACAAGCCTGAAGATTCGAAACGGGAAATCCTCGATACACGAAAGTGAGGAAGGGTGCGGGGGCTCCCTGAAACTGCGAGAAGGCAGGCCGACGTGCCCCCGCCCTCCGGGGCCGCTCCCTGCCTTCTCCGCTCTCCACTCCGGATCCGTCCCACGGAGCAGGGCACGCGGATCTGGGCCCCGCCGGCCGGACAGAGGCCTCCGGCCGCTCAGCGCTGAGGGGTGCGGCAGCCGGCTGTCGTCCCCGCGCCGCCCGCCACTCACCTGCGGCTCCATGTCCGGCTCGGGGCCACTCATGCCGGGCAAGCGCACTGAAGACGACACAGAGCCGGGGCTCCCGGGACCCGCGTTCTCTTGCGCGCTCGCGACACAGGGTACGCGAGCTCCGGGCCCCTGCGCCGCCGGCCCCTGCGCTGCCACACCCGCCACTTTTGAATTTCAACGGCCGCCACCCGGGCTCACCTTGCTCGGCCCACAGGGGCCAATCGTCGCCGTCGCCACAATCCAGGGCCAATCGCAGCGCCCGCCGCCTCCGGAGGCCACACCCCGCCCAGCCGCCACCGCCTCCTTCCTGCTCCCCCCGCCCGCCTCACAGGCGACTGAGCCCCACTTCCGGCACCACTTCTTTCCTCACCCCACCCCTCCTTCAGCTGGAGGCGCGCGGCGCTTCCGCTCGGCTCCCGGCCGCCGCTCGCAGCGTCAGAAATGGCCGGGAAGGCGCCGCCGGAGCGTAACTCGTGTGGGGGCGGGGACGCCAGCGAAGAGGAGGCGCGCCTGCGCAGAAGGACCTGTGCGGGCCGCGGAGCCGGACGAGCGCCTCCTAGCGGCGGCGGCAGTAGGCAACGCGTTCGCGAGCCCCTAACTGGACCGGTGGGGCTGCGGCTGTTGCGCGAAGTCCCCGCGCCGCTGAGGACTGATCCCCGAAGCTGGATCCCGCTTGTTGTCGGAGTGAATGATTCGGCTCATTTCCCTGGTCACTTTGGCGTTTCTCACCACATTTAAGGACCTTGAATACAGCTGGCCTCTCCATGGAAGCCCGACGGTGGGGATTCGAGGTACAGAGGAGGAGGATTTTTCTCTGCGGTCACCCTCCTCGCCTTACCTCCTGTGTGTACCTGGGCGCTGTTACTGGTGCTGGACAACTGACTTGAGTGTTTCCGAGGCTAGAACCCACGGAGGATTGACTGCTTCCGTTTATGGAATATTTTTAATGCTTTTCAGATAAATCGCTCCATTTACTGGGCTCTTAATATGTGTCAAGTGCTTTCCATTTCTTATCTGCAAGCCAGAAAAAGGAGACAGGTTCAGAAAGGTGAAGTTAACAAGTGCACAAGTAACGAGCCACACTGCTGATCGGAAGTGTGATTGGATCTAAATTCCACTAGCTTCAAAATGCAAGGTATATCGGTTATCTCACAATACTTCTACTATTGGTAACAGCAGCAACCCCTGACCTGTGAATAATTTGCAGTGTTTCTACTACCCCCTAGTTACCAACCAATCCTGGGGGTAGGCAGGGCAGGGATTTTATTTACCAGACTGAAAGCGGATTCCTAAGGGATTTGTCTTGGTGCATAATTGAAGACACAGTTCAGTCCAGTCGCCCAGTTGTGTCTGACTCTGCAACACCATGGACTGCAGCAGGCCCAGCTTCCCTGTCCATCACCATCTCCAGGAGCTTATTCAAACTCATGTCCATCGAGTGGGTGATGCCATCCAACCATCTCATCCTCTGTTGTCCCCTTCTCCTCTTGCCTTCAATCTTTCCAGCATCAGGGTCTTTTTCAATGAGTCAGTTCCTCGAATCAGGTGGTCAAAGTATTGGAGTTTCAGCTTCAGCATCAGTCCTTCCAATGAATATTCAGGACTGATTTCCTTTAGGATGGACTGGTTGGATCTCCTTGCAGTCCAAGGGACTCTCCTCAAGAATCTTCTCCAGCCCCACAGTTCAAAAGCATCAGTTCTTCAGTGCTCAGCTTTCTTTATGGTCCAACTCTCACATCCATACATGACTACTGGAAAAACCATAGCTTTGACAAGACAGACCTTTGTTGGCAAAGTAATGTCTCTGCTCTTTAATATGCTATCTAGGTTGGTCATAACTTTTCTTCCAAGGAGCAAGCGACTCTTAATTTCATGGCTGCAGTCACCATCTGCAGTGATTTTGGATCCCAAAAAATAAAGTCTCTCACTGTTTCCATTTTTTCCCCATCTATTTTCTATCAAGTGATGGGACCAGATGCCATGATCTTAGTTTTCTGAATGTTGAGTTTTAAGCCAGCTTTTTCACTCTCCTCTTTCACTTTCATCCAGAGGCTCTTTAGTTCTTCTTCACTTTCTGCCCTAAGGGTAGTGTCATCTGCATATCTGAGGTAATTGATATTTCTCCCGGCAATCTTGATTCCAGCTTGTGCTTCCTCCAGTCCAGCATTTCACATGATGTACTCTGCATATAAGTTAAATAAGCAAGGTGACAATATTCAGCCTTGACGTACTCTTTTCCCAATTTGGAACCAGTTCGTTGTTCCATGTCCTGTTCTAACTGTTCTTGCCTTGAGAACCCCGTGGACAGTATGAAAAGGCAATTGGAGACAATCGGAATTGTCTGGAATTCAAGCCACCTATCTTCTAATTCAGTGCTTTAACTTGAATTCAAACTTGTGCTTGTGGAGGGGAGTAGACTGTGGGGAAACCCAGTGTCTAAAAACCCTGTCATCATCCCCCAACCTTTGAAATCCTAGGAAACCTACAAGGAGAAGGAGCTTGAAGAGTGAGCAGTGATGAAGGAAACCAGAGAAGACTGACGCTTACTGGATGGGTAAAGAGGACTGAGAAGGGAAAGTGGAGAAGATATGTATATCAAAAGACATTTATCAAAGTTAAAAAACAAAATGTTAGAGTAGGAGAAATATGGACATTAAGGAGGAAAAAGTTTACTTATCTTAATTGATGCAGAAAGACTGCTCAAAATATTCAACATCCATTGATATTGAAGAAAAAGCCATAACCTGATAAAGGACATCTTCAAAAATCCAACAGCACACATCACGATAATAATAACGTGTTGAAAGCCTTCCTTTTAAGATGAGAAAAAAGGCAAAGAAACCTGCTCTCAACAATCCTAGTCAATACAATAATGAAAGTTTTAGCTAGTCCAATAAATAGTGACAGCAAATATATAGGGGTTGGAAAGAAACAAGACCGTCAGTATTTGCAGATGAAATGTGTGTGTAACATCCCCAAAAGAAAATTCATGTAGAATTGGCAAGTGAGTTTAGCAAGATTTCTAGTCCAAAATAAATACAGAAAAAATATATATATAATTTTTGCATTTCTCATCAGTAACCATCGGAAAGTGTAACTTTTAAAATATACTGTTTGGTTACATGACTATATACATATATAAAAGTCAAGCTCTGCACTTGACTTTGCACTTCATGTTATGTTGCAATAAAAATTTTAATTAAAAATATACCATTTGCAATAGTAACAAAAATACAAAGTACTTAGGAATAAATTTAACAATAGGAGTGCAAACCCTTTGTGGAGAAAATAATAAAACCTACTGGAAGATGTTCTAAATTAATGAAAAGATACACAGTGTACTTACAGAGAAAGACTTGATATTATAAAGATGTCAGTTCTCTCCAAGGCCTTGATGTTGGGCTAAGGGGGATGATAAAGCCTGTGATAAAGCCTAGAGTGTGATGATAAAGCCTAGAGCGTCTCCCGTCTGAGTACCGCAGGAGCAGGTTGAGTGGGACAGTCCCTTAGAGGTCCTTTCCCCCTCCTCAGAGATCATTCCTGCAAGCTGGGGAGGATTTCTTGTTTTGGAAATCACATTCCTAAACTCCACATCCCCTCCTCCCCCTGCTTCTTTCCCTTGCTTCTCCAGGGGATTTCTTTCCACCTGCCCAACCTTTTGCAGACCTCTTCGCAGATGGCAGGGTGTGCAGTGAAGTTACCTTATGGTTACCAAAGGCGAAAGGTGGGGAGAATAAGTTAGGAATTTGGGAGCAATATAGCCACTCTACTATATACAAAGTAGATAAGCAACAAGGTCCTACTGTATAGGGAACCATATTCAATAGCCTATGAGAAACCATAATGGAAAATAATATACAAAAAAAGAATACATATGTAATAACTGAATCACTTTGCTCGACAACAGTAACGAACAAAACATTTTAAATCAACTATACTTAAGAAAAGAAAGAAAAGCCTTTCAGCTTTCGGCTAGGAGGAGGCGAAGGTGCAACTTTCTTCAGTCGTCCCGAATCCGGGTTCATCCGACACCAGCCGCCTCCACCATGCCGCCTAAGTTCGACCCCAACGAGATCAAAGTTGTGTACCTGAGGTGCACCCGTGGGGAAGTCGGTGTCACGTCTGCCCTGGCCCCCAAGATCGGCGCCTTGGGCCTGTCTCCAAAAAAGGTCGGTGATGACATAGCCAAGGCAACTGGTGATTGGAAGGGTCTGAGGATTACAGTGAAACTGACCATTCAGAACAGACAAGCCCAGATTGAGGCGGTACCTTCTGCTTCTGCCCTGATCATCAAAGCCCTCAAGGAACCACCAAGGGACAGAAAGAAGCAGAAAAACATTAAGCACAGTGGAAACATCACTTTTGATGAGATCGTCAACATTGCCCGGCAGATGCGGCACTGGTCTCTAGCTAGAGAACTTTCTGGAACCATTAAAGAGATCCTGGGGACCGCCCAGTCTGTGGGCTGCAATGTTGATGGCCGCCACCCTCATGACATCATAGATGATACCAACAGTGGTGCAGTGGAGTGCCCAGCTAGTTAAGAACTGCAAAGGAAAAAGAAAAATAAAGGATCATTTGACAACCAAAAAAAAGAAAAGAAAGAAAAGAAAATTTATAGGAAAACAAATCATTTTTTTAGCCATGGAAGCCACTGTGTACGGCCTTGCAACCTTTTTTCTGTATGTGTTGTTGCCTAGTTGAAATCCCAAAGATAAGAACAAAACAGAGAAGCAAGCAAACGAAAATGCTGAAGACTCTTCAGATAAAATGTAGTATATCTATAAAATGGACTATTCTTCAGCCATAAAAAGAAATCAAGTACTCATACATGCTACAACATGAATGAACCGTGAAAACATGCTGATGAAAGGAGCAGACACAAAAGGTCGCAAATTGAATGATTCCATTTGTATGAAATGTCCAGAAGAGGAAAATCCATAGACAGAAAGCAGATTAGTGGTTCCAGGGACCAAGGGAGGGAGGAATGGTGATTGGCTAATGGGTTTCTTTTTGTGATGATGAAAATTGTTCCGAAATTATATAATGGTGATGGTTGACCAACTCTGTGAATATATTAATACTAAAAACCAATGAATTATACATTTTAAAAGGATGAATTTTATTTCTTAAAATTGTTATAAAAGCTCACTCAGTTTTCAAGTACAGTTCATCATTTTTTAAATATTTATTTCTATGCTTGTTTGGCTGCACTAGATCTTCATTGCAGTGCTTGGGATCTTCAGTCTTTGCTGCAGCATGCGCTTCCCTTGTGGCTCAGCTGGTTAAGAATCTGCCTGCAATTATATCTCAGGAGACCTGGGTTCAATCCCTGGGTCGGGAAGATTCCCTGGAGAAGGGAATGGCTACCCACTCCAGTATTCTGGCCTGGAGGATTCCATGGACTGTATAGCCCATGGGATCACAAAGAGTCGGACACAGCTGAGTGACTTTCACTGGTCACTGGTGGGATCTTTAGTGGCAGCATATGGTATCTAGTTTCCTGACCAGGGATTAAACCCTGGCCCCCTGCATTGGGAGCACGGAATCTTAGGCAGTGGACCACCAGTAAGTCCCCAGTTGATTATTTCTTAAGTGCCCACTCTGTCATGTGCTGTGCTAGGCTCTTGGGCCACACTGGTGAAGGAAATAAACATCATTTCTTTCCTCCCAGAGCTTCCAGTTTTGGACTGAAGCAGACACAGACAATAAAATGTTACCTACCATATGGTAGAAGAAAGACAGGTGCTGGAATCAGATCACCTTGCTCAGAAGTGAGGAGGTGAAGAAAGATTTCCAGGGGAAGTCCTCATCTCAGGTGGGAGCAGCAAGATAAGTAAGAATCAAGGGAAAAGGCAGCTTTGATTTTGCAGGAGTGGAGATGTGGGTACAGAGCAGGGGCTGAGGTCCCCAAGGAGTGTCTAGCTCTGTGAGTCCGAGAGGAAGCTCGTTGAGTCTGAAAGCACTCAGCCAGAGGTGGTTGATCCCGCATCCCCCTGCCCCCAGATTTTTCTCTATCCCAGATAACACAACCAAGGCATAGGTAGATACTCGTCCAATGACAGGGAGGCCGTCTCCCCCAACAGACAGTTACGGAGAGCAGTGGGCCTTGTGATAGATTCTGGAGAGGAGGACCACCGCCTCTGGTCTCCAGACCCAGTTGCCAAGGAGGCCTCACTCACCACCACCACACCCTCCATCTGTGTGGACAGGCCTCCCAGGACACGCCCCAAAGCAGTGCTGAAAGTCTAGGGAAGACATGCCCTTTAAAGGATGTGTAGGGAGCCATCTTCCTTTGTTGGGTCTAATGCTCCTAGAAAAACTGAGTTATAATACAAAAGAAAAATCAGTTCATTGCTTCATTTTTTTTTGGTAAGATGCAGATTCAGTGTAAAAAAGGCTTATCATAGCCAGTTGTAGCATGGAGCCCAGGGCTCCTCCAGCCTGCCCCACTGCTGCGTGCTGGGAACACAGCAGTGAACGGGACAGACAAGGTCCCTGCCTCTTCGGAAGTTCTTTCCCAGTGGGGAGCACAGTCAGTCCCCTATATACAAACGAACTCTGTTCCAAGGGCACGTTGGTAAGTCCAATTTGTTAAGTCCAACAAAGTTAGCCTAGGTACCCAACTAAGACATTCAGCTATGTAGTACGCTGCTGTAATAGATTTATGATACTTTTCACACAAATAATACATAAAAATAAATAAGCATAAAAAATAAAACGTTTTTAATCTTACAGTACAGTACCTTAAAAAGCAGGGGTTAGTGCAGTACAACAGCTGGATACGGGGACACGTTGGTGTCTTTGAAAGTTCACAACTTAGGGATGGGTTGGAGAGGGAGGCGGGAGGGGGGATCGGATGGGGAACGCATGTAAATCCATGGCTGATTCATGTCAATGTATGGCAAAAACCACTACAATATTGTAATTAGCCTCCAACTGATAAAAATAAATGGAAAAAAAAAAAGAAAGTTCACAACTTGAAGGTTCATATGTCAGGGACTTACTGTCCAGACAGATGAGCAGACAGGCAAGGACAATACTAAAAGGTCATGACTGTGACCTCCTTAGCACCGCATGTACATCGGCATGGGTTACTGCATCCCTCCAGGCAGGGAAGGCGGCAGCCGGGCTCTCCAGGCACCCGGGACTGAAAATGGCTAGAGCAGAGAACGATCTGGGGAGATGGGGCTGGAAAGGGTGGCGGGTGGCCTTCACCCTGCATGTCCCTGGCGGCTGGCATTGCTCCACACGCCCTGCTGGCACCCAGGAATGTCACCCACCTGCCCTACAGTCTGCACCTCATGCCAGCTTGTCCCCGGGGGGTGGCTCTGCCTGCCTCGTCCTGAGACTTTTAAGACCTCAACTCTGCAAGCCAGCCGGCCCTTCTCTCCAGCTGATGTGGCCACCTCCCAGGTTAGTCTCTGGTCACACAGGCAGCTCAAAGGATGGGCTTGCGCTTAGTCGCTCAGTTGTGTCCGCCTCTTTGTGAGTGCATGGACTGTAGCCCACCAGGCTCCTCTGTTCATGGGATTCTCCAGGCAAGAATATTGGAGTAGGTTGCCATTCCCTTCTCCGGAGGATCTTCCCAACCCGGTGATCGAACCCAGGTCTCCTGCATTGCAAGCAGATTCTTTACAGTATAAGCTACAGGGAAGTTCCTCATAGGATGGACAGACCTCGTATTCTCGCTGCCTCCTGCTGGTGGCTGTGTGTGAAAGGCAGGGGTGCCGTATCCTTGGGGGGGAAAAAAAAAAAGATCACATTCCAAGAAGGCAGCGATTATGTCCTAGACAGCCCAAGAGAATATATGGCTGAAACATGGGTTGATGTATGTGCTCATGATCAAATTTCAAATGATCAACGTAACATGACCAGAAAACAAATGACCCTTTACTTTTCCTGTGTATTGTGCGTAAGGCTTCATTCCTGGTTGTCATCTGTGAAGCCCTGTAGTCACTCTTCAGAGAGTCATCAGAAGCCAGGATTCAAACATGACACTGTACTTTGGGTAACGATGTACCAGCATTAAGTATGGGGGATCTGAAAGAAAAGAGATCTGTATTGTTCCAAATCAAACACATTCCAAAGAGCCATGACAGCGTATTTCCTTGCAGTGGTGGGAAGTATAAAATTATCCAGGAGCCTGGGTTTCCCTGGTGATCCAGTGGTTAAGGTTCAGCACTTCCAAGGCAGGGATGCAGGGGGGTTTGATCCTTGGTCCGGGAACTAAGATCCCACATGCTGTGTAGGGTAGGCAAAAAACTTATCTAGGAACAGCACATTGGACAGTACAGACCAAGAAACAATGATTTCTGGACGGAATGGGAAGAGATGATGCCTGGAAACCACAAAAGAAATCTTCACATGTATAGGTTGGACGGTTTATGAAAAAATACATAAGTACATTTTTTTACCCATTAATATAAATTTTCATCAGTATGTCACTATACTTCACTTGGGCTTAGGTATTCTGTGGGTATATGCTCAGTCTCTTTGTGACCCCATGGACTGTAGCCCGCCAGGCTCCTCTGTGCATGGGATTTCCCAGGCAAGAATACTGGAATGGGTTGCCATTTCCTTCTCCAGGGGATTTTCCCCACCCAGGGATTGAAACTGAGTCTCTTGCATCTCCTGCATTTGCGGGGTGGGGGGAGTGGGGGTGGGGGCCGGATTCTTTACCACTGAGCCACCTGGGAAGCCATGTATTTTGTAGCAATTTTGGAAGTCAATTTGTTTATAGATTTTGCCTACACACCTTAGGCATGACCCTGCCTTGACATGTCCAACCGCAGCTTGACCTTCTCCCTGCTACTCATTTTGCACCTGTCTCCCACTTCATCAGCCTCGCCAGAAACCTAACACTCTCCCTCCGACCACCTTCTCCCCACCAACACTGCCGGCCTCCCGCCTCTTCCATCTCCTGGTCCTGCAGATTCTACCTGCTGCTCATCCTTCCTCACCTTTGACCTCTCACCTCTCACCTGGACTACTACAACTGCATCCAGCTGCCTCTCGCATCCTCTCCTATTTCCCTCTGACTCTCCATTTGGCAGCCAGTGTGATCTTTCAAAAGTGCAAATACCGAGACTTCCCTGGTGGTCCAGTGGTTAAGACTCCAAACTCCCAAAGTGGGGGGCAAGGGTTCCATCCCTGATCAGGGAACCTAAGATCCCATATGCTGCACAGTATGGCAGAACAAAACAAAAACAACAATAAAAATTAATTTAAAAATAAAATGAAGTGCAAACTGCTCAATATGACATGAAAAAGTCAGGATTTCTCTGGTGGTCCAGTGGTTAAGAATTTGCCTGCCAGTGCAGGGGACATGGGTTCTATTCCTGGTTGGGGAAGATTCCGCTTGCTGGGAGGCAACTGGGTCCTTGCTCTGCAATAAGAGAAGCCACCCAATGAGAAGCCTTCATGCCACAACTAGAGAAAGCCCACATGCAGCAACAAGCACCCAGCACAGTCAAAAATAAATAAATACAAATTTTTGAAAAAGAAAGTCAGAGCAACAGCATTGTTCTGTGTTTGAGTATGGGGAAGGAACTTTAAGAATCCACTTGATTTAACATAATGTTATGGGATAAGTCTTTTAACACCATAATCACAAATTGGTATTTTTATTGTTGAATAAACTGCCCCTTTGGGAAAAGCTTTGTAAGCTCACAGATGCCCTATTTATCTCAACTGATACGAATTTTGAACCATCATTAAATTTCACAGTGATAATTGTAATTTATCTAAAGAATGTGTTGTAAGCATTTGGAATAACCAATTACATAATAAAATGTCTTTACAAATTTATTGGCCCTAAGAGAATTCCTATTTTCTTCCCTTTGGATGCCAGAATCTTAAGAGCAGTTTATGTGCAAAGTCAAGATGCATTCACTTTGAGACTTGTACTTAGCTTTCCAAAGTTTTCCAAATCTAGTTAGTGAACCCTTTACTGTTTAAAAATGACTTCCATTCTTCAAAGAAAAATTCACATATCTGATCTTACATTTTCTTTAAAAAGACCCTGCATATTTTTTGCTTTCAACATGGCTTAACTGGTCCAGTGTACCAGCTCATCACGCCCACCTGGGCAGACTTCTCCAGGGCAAATCCACCCTCACTGTAGAATCCCACTACATGGTTTTTTGGCCACTCCAGCCATGCGGGATCTTAGCTCCCTAGCCATGGATTGAACCTGGGCCCTTTGCAATGGGAGCACTGAGTCCTACCCACTGGACCACCTGGAAATCTCAGAAGCTTTTTTTAATTCCTCAACCAAATGTCACATTCTCTCTCACATCTCAGTCTTCATATTTAAAGCTTCCAACAGTGTTCTCCCTTCTCTTTCCTTCTTTTACAAAATGATGAAATAAATACAGAACTGCAGAGCATAGCCATAAGGAACCTCACAGAATTACCACCACCTTCTCCAACCCTATTAATTTGCTCTATTTTTTAATGAGTACAACATTAAAGACTCAGAGGAATCCCCTGCATATGCCTTCCTGATCCCCTTCCTCCTTCCTCAGAGGGAACCTCTAGCTTGAATGCAATGATTATCATGCCCATGAATGTTTTCGTACTATTTCTACATATCTGTGAAAACATGGGCATTTTTAATAGGTTCAAGCCAGACTTATTAGACAACGCATTGCAATTTAGCTTCAAGTTCACACTGTGTTTGTCTGTCGCCCTTTTCCTTTATAAGTTATCTCAGAACTTTTTGCACACACTTAAAGGCTTTTTCTTTTTCTTCCATGGTACACCGCTTACAGGAGCTCAGTTCCCTCAAAAGACTTTCATTCCCACATGAAACAAATCAGAGACGTGAGCCAGATCTTGCTATAGAAGTTTCGGTACAAACAGTCAAATTTTGCATTCTGTGGAAACTGTAAAATACCACAGAGAGGAAACACAATGTTCCTTTTTTAAAAAGATAATCTGGTAGGCAGGTTTCAGTAAAAAACCAAGAAGTATGATTTTGCGAAGTCCAAACAAACTTTACCTGCTTTGGGCCTTTTACTTGAATTGACTGAGGCCAGGAGAATTAACTTTATGTTATTTGAACTGGTGACACAATAGCCTATTTCAAAACTGAAAAGATGCAAAAGGGCATCTGTGAAGTCTTTCAGCCACTTCATCCCTCACCACACGCTTCCTGTCTCTAAAGGCAGTGCAATCAATTTCTTCCAAACTATTTAAATGGGACGATACTCTAGGTGTTCTTCGGCAACTAGCTTGGTTTCTCCAATCAAACTTAGATTTTTGAGACTTGCATATTTTGAAACACTTTGAAAATA
This sequence comes from Dama dama, assembly GCF_033118175.1. Lineage (NCBI taxonomy): Eukaryota > Metazoa > Chordata > Mammalia > Artiodactyla > Cervidae > Dama > Dama dama. Next base: position 10,222,212 of record NC_083687.1, on the reverse strand, counting down.
AGATAGCTCCTTTTATCAGCTCTGTAGCAGTGCCGTCCAATAGAACTTTCTGCAGTTATGAAATGTTCTCTATCACACTGTCCAATAATATAGTACCCAACAGCCACACGTGGCTACTGAACATTTGAAATGTGGCTAAACTTGATAGAGGAACTTAATTTAAAATTTTAAATTTAAAACATAGAATTAATTAGTTTTGGGGGGTGGGAGGCAGCACCTTGCAGTGTGTGGGATCTTAGTTCCCTGACCATGAACTAACCTATGTCCCCTGCACTGGAAGCCTGGAGTTCTAACCACTGGATGGCTAGGGAATTCCCCTAAAATAAATTTTACTTCTTTTAAAAAATTTCCTCTAGGATTAATTTTTCCCCTAAAATTAATTTTAATAAATGTAAATTTAAATAGGCACATTTGGGGCTTCGCTGGTGGTCCAGTGGCTGAACCCACCCTGCAGTGTGGGGCTCATGGGTTCGATCCCTGGTCTGGGACTCTCCCACAAGCTGTGGAGCAACTAAGGCCCTCACCACAGCTCCTGAGCCCACGCGCTCAGCCTGAGCGCTGCAACTACTGAAGCAGGAGCACCCTAGAGCCTGTGCTCCGCAACAAGGGAATTCACTGAAATGAGAAATCCACACACCGAAACGGAGAGGAGCCCCTGCTCGCGGCAACTAGAGAAAGCTCCTGCACAGTTGCGGAGTCCCAACACAGCCCAAAGGGACTGAATAAATAAAAATTATGTTAAAAAAGACACACGTGGCTCGTGGCCACCATATTGGACAGCACAGCTCTATAACCTGCAATTACATAAATAGACCGTGAATCATTTTTCCCTTCTTTCATTCATGGATGTTATTTCTAACTTCCTTCTTTTTTTTTTTTTTGAAAACTTTACACTGAGATATCTGACCAGTTATTTGGGGACAATTATGTCATAGTCTGTGTTCGGGTTGGAAAGAATTTCCAGACATGAGACAGAATGAGAGGGAAATAAAGTTTATTAGAGTTGGAGACGCTGTTAGAAGAGCAGGTCGGCTCAAGGGAGAGTGGACCCCAACTTATTTCTATATAAGAAAATGCTGCAATGAGCATACTTTTCTATGCCTTCTTATGCAAATATGGGAGAATTTGGATATAAGTTTATAAGTGGAATTGTACTGTCAACTCTACTAGATATTGCCAAATGATTTCCACAGTGGTTTTTCCAGGTTACACTCTCATACAACGTAAGAGGGTCCCCTATTGCCCCATAACCTCAGAAAGACTTGATATTACCAGACTAATCTTTGCCAATATGATGGATGGGAAATGTTACCCACTGTTGTTGTTGTTGTTTTTGCAGGGGGTGGGTGGGAGTATATTTTGGCCACGCTATGTGACTTATGGGATCTTATTTCCCAGACCAGGGATCGAACCCATGCTCCCTGCAGTGAGAGTACCGAGTCTAATCACTGGACTGCCAGGGAATTCTTTCCTGTTATTTTATTTTTCAATAGTTTATTCATTATATTTCTAGGTTAGACATATAACACAAACAAAATGTTAAAACTATATTTCTTCAAAGCGCAGTGGTGGGGGGGAAGTATTGGGGAGATGAACACGGTCTTTGAACATTAAATCTTTGCTTTGGTGGAGAAAGCAGCTGCTCTGGAGGCAATGAAGTTGGTTCATCTTAAAGTCCAAGGTTTTGCTCTTGACGGGCTTTTTCTTGCTGAAGTTATCATTGACTTTTTTCACAGGGAGACACCACTGTGGTTCAAATGAATCTTTCAGATACACTTGATAGCTGAATTATTAATATCCCTCTGAAAGTCAGTGATGCAGCTTCCATTTTATTTTGCATTTTCACAGAACCCACCTTTAGTCTGCTGTAGTCGCTCAGCTCCCCCTTAGAGAAGCCAGCCCAAACCTTTGCTGTGGGCCCCAGCTTGCCAGCACAGCTTGAATATCCAAACCTCAGAGCCCCAGCTGCCAAGAGGACTACCCATGTACATTTGGGTTCTTCCCCTCACTGTTACTTTAAATTGCATTTTCTCTTTCTTCTTTGAGAAATTGTCTTTCATCCTGTCTTCATTTTTCTCTTTGGTTGACTGTCTTTCTTCATACTGATTTGTTGAAATTCTTCATAAATTCTAGGTGGTAATTCTTTCTTGGTTATATGCCTATATATGATGTCTATTATAAGAGTCTTCTGATTATTCATTGAATTTTTGGAATAGTAATATATTCACGTGTATTTTAAAAGGTGCACAAAGATAAGCAGGTAGACTACCATGAGGGTGTGGTCACTCACCTAGAGCCAGACATCCTGGAGTGTGAAGTCAAGTGGGCCTTAGGAAGCATCACTATGAACAGAGCTAGTGGAGGTGATGGAATTCCAGTTGAGCTATTTCAAGTCCTAAAAGATAATGCTGCTAAAGTGCTGCACTCAATATGCCAGCACATTTGGAAAACTCAGCAGTGGCCACAGGACTGGAAAATTTCAGTTTTCATTCCAATCCCAAAGAAGGGCAATGCCAAAGAATGTTCAAACTACTACACAATTGTGCTCATTTCACATGCTATCAAGGTAATGCTCAAAATCCTTCAAGCTAGACTTCAACAGTATGTGAACCGAGAACTTCCAGATGTTCAAGCTGGATTTAGAAAAGGCAGAGGAACCAGAGATCAAATTGCCAACATCCATTGGATCATAGAAAAAGCAAGAGAATTCCAGAAAAACATCTACTTCTATTTCATTGACCACGCCAACACCCTTGACTGTGTGGATCACAACAAACTGTGGAAAATTCTTCAAGAGATGGGAATACCAGACCACCTTATCTACCTCTTGAGAAACCTGTATGCAGGTCAAAAAGCAACAGTTAGAACCGGACATGAAACAATGGACTTGTTCAAAAATGAGAAAGGAATATGTCAAGGCTGCATATTGTCACACTGCTTATTTAACTTACATGCAGAGTACATCATGCAAAATGCCAGGCTGAATGAAGCACAAGCTAGAATCAAAATGCCGGGAGAAATATCAATAACCTCAGATATGTAGATGACATCACCTTAATGGCAGAAAGTGAAGAGGAACTAAAGAGCCTCTTGATGAAGGTGAAAGAGGAGAATGAAAAAGCTGGCTTAATACTCAACATTCAAAAAATTAGGATCATCACATCCAGTCCCATCACTTCATGGCAAATAGATGGAAAAAATAGAAACAGTGACAGACTTTATTTTCTTGGGCTCCAAAATCACTGTGGACAGTGACTGCAGACTTGAAATGAAAGGACGCTTCTTCCTGGGAAGGAAAGCTATGACAAACCCGGACAGCATATTAAAAAGCAGAGACATCATTTTACCAACAAAGGTCTGTCTAGTCAAAGCTATGGTTTTTCCAGTAATCATGTACAGATGTGAGAGTTGGACCATGAAGGCTGAGCGCCAAAGGACTGATGCTCTTGAACTGTGGTGCTGGAGAAGACTCTTGAGAGTCCCTTGAACTGCAAGGAGATCAAATCAGTCAATCCTAAAATCAATCCTGAATATCCATTGGAAGGACTGATGCTAAAACTGAAGCTCCAATACTTTGGCCACCTGATGTGAAGAACCAACTCATTAGAAAAGACCCTGATGCTGGGAAAGATTGAGGGCAAGAGGAGAAGGGGGCAGCAGAGGATGAGATGGATGGATGGCATCACCGACTCAGTGGACATGAGTTTGAGCAAACTCCGAGAGATAGTGAAGGACAGGGAAGCCTGGCGTGCTGCAGTCTATGTGATGGCATAGAGTCCAAACGACAACTCTTATGGCTGGGTCTGATCTCACTTGTACTCCCTGGCTATTGCAACCTCCCTGTGGCTCTAGAAAGCCCAGTGGACTCCCTGAATATCCACTGTATCGCCCACCTAGCCCCCGACCCAAGCTGTCTGAACCTTCCACCTCTGTCGCCCATTCACCATCTTGCTTGCACACCACGCCCATGGCAGGCCCATGGCTCTCAACTCAATACCCATCTAGGAAAGAACTAAAAGTGCAAACTACTCTCTGTCTCCCTACTGGTTCACCTTGATTTGTCCATGTGTCTACACTGGACACCAGTTTGTACCAACTTCAATGATTTCTTCTATTTTCTGGCTGTTTTGAAGCCATTTCTCCACTCCCAAGGTAAGCCTCTTTGATGTCTATTTCACTGTCACCTCCCGGCTTTCTTCTTCAATCTCCAAGACTAGAAGGGGTGGCTTCTCTTGCGTTCCTTTCATATCATACCCTTGATTTTCTAGCTCTAGTTGCCACTTCAAAAGAAAGGAGCTCCTTTTGGAAGCCATCCTTTGAGGTAGGTGTTACAATTGTCATCATGAACAGGTGAGGAAGTCAGAAACGAGAGATTAAATTACCTCTCCCTTTGGTAGAAACTTGGATCTAGATCTCGATCTTGATTATGTTAAACAGGAAGTAAATGCATACAGAAAATGATTTCTCTGTGAGTGCAATTTCAAGTCTATTGTCTTGCTGAAAAACCCTATTTTGAATTTCAACACATTAACTCTTTTCTCCTCTTTCTGTTCCTTCTGAAACAATCTTAATCTTCTCACAAGCAGGATAATTCTACAAACAATGAAGGAGGAGGTCACTTAGTTGCTGAGGGCAAAGAGAAAAGCACCTGAGTAGTTTCTTCATACAGTCCGCATTCCAGCTCCCCATTTCTGTCTGACTTCCCATCTCCAGAGTCTATAAAAATAGTGAATTTTTATATAGTCCTTTGATTTTTTGCCTGCACACATGTGTCAATATGTGCATATGTATGTGAGTACATATCATATGTGGGACAGCACTGAGAAAAATGAACTCTTTAATTATTCTTCTAAAGCTTTTTTTTTTTTTTTTTTGAGACTTTGGCTTTTAAACATCAAAGTCAAAAACTGAAAAAATGATAATCTGCATTCTACTCTATTTCCTTTCCTGAGATACTAAAGCCAGGACCTTTGTTTTTGTGTTGGGAGTAGAGACACACATTACAGAAAATATGACAATAGGTTCATGTATTTAAAATCTTCCGTCTCCGGATCCAAGTCAATGGCCAGAGGGTTGGAAGAGAGAACAGTGTTGGTGACCTAACCCAACTCCCACTGAGCTGTCCAGCCTGTTTTCTCCTTCAGCTTCTTTGAACCATCACCTGAGCTTCAATAACCTCTGAATGCAGGAAAATGCAGCCAAGGTATTTTTGAGTCTCAGCCATATGCCTGGCAATGTTTTATGTACTTTCATATACAGTACCTCATTATTTCCTTGAATCAATCCTTCAAGGTACAGTTACCAAACCAAACTTAGGTCCATTTGCCCAAAGCACAGCAAAGCCAATGTACTGACGCTGGGTTGTGATGAAGGAAAGGACAGCACTTGTTGCAAGACTTCAGGTGAATTTGAGCTCATGCTCAAAAAACCAGCCTCCCCCATGCCTTTCAGGGAAGAGTTTTTAAAGGCCAGGGGAGGAAGAGGGTTGTGGGGTGCATGATCAGCTTGTGTACATTCCTCTGATTGGTCAGTGGTGAGGTAACAGGGTGAACTTTCAAGAATCTCAAACATCAACTTTCTGGTTCCAACTGTTCTGGGATCTACGCGCTGGTGGTCAGTGAACAGTTAACTTCTTCTGCCTGGTGGGGCTTTAATATCTGCAAAACAACTCATGGGTATGGCTCAGGATAGGATTTATAGCCCCTGAAGAGGAACTAAACGTCCTTGATTTTGTATTACGGATAAAATTCTGATTACCTTGTCTTGCTTGACTTCTTTCCTTTGTTTCTGCATTTTTTAAGAATTTCTCTGATGAAATTTGCTGTTTGAGATTTGGGGAAGGTCTAGGAGGTTAAGGCTTTTTTTTTTTTAAACAAACACAAGGCAGGGGACGCAGCAAGAGGTAGGGGGTGGTCTATCCCCAGGAAGGCCCTCCAGGGTCCTGCTTGGTTTCAGTAGATATTACTAGTCTTACTTTTTAATGATGAGGGAGCCTCTGCTCAGCCTGAAAGATGTCAAATAACTTCTTCAAAGCTTCACAGCTTTGAGGTGGGGAAGGAGGTGGGATTCAAACCCCATCCTCTGTGACAACACACCTCACCATTCTTTCCCTACATTAAGGTGCCTCTTCAGAGAATGCGCTGACAACACATGAGGAGAACTCCATCAAGATGAGTGTTTTCTTCCTTGTAGAACTTGTTTTAAATTTTACTTTTATTTATTTGTTTATGGCTGTGCTGGGTCCTCGTTGCTGCGAGCGGGCTACTCTCTTGTTGTGGGGCTTGGGCTTCTCATTGCAGAGCATGAGCTCCAGGGTGCATGGGCTTCAGCAGTTGAGGCACATAGGTTCTAGAGCTTGGGCTCAGTAGTTTTGACCCACGGGCTTCGTTGCCTTGTGGCATGTGGAATCCTCCTGGACCAGGGATGGAACCTGTGTCCCCTGCATTAGCAGGCACATTCTCAACCACTGGACCGCCAGAGAAGTCCAAAACTTTATTTTTAAAACAAGCATGAGGGCACTTCCCTGGTGGTCCAGTGGCTAAGACTCCACGCTCCCAATGCGGGAGGCTCGGGTTCGATCCCTGGTCCGGGAACTGGATCCCACATGCCACAACTAAGAATTCACCTGCTGCAACTGAGTTCTCATGCTGCAACTAAGACCCAGCAGAGCCAAATAAATAAATCTATATATTTAAAATAAATAAATAAATAAAACAAGCATGAAAGTGAGTTTATTTAATCTGGTTGTAAACTAAAGGGATCAGATTTCAGCCACTGGGGGAAAAAAAAATGAGGCCCCAGCTCCCTTGCCGTTTGTTAGAAGGAGCTCATACTAGGATGGATCCAAATGTCACCCAGCCTGGAGGTACTTTGGGGAGCATTTCCTACTCTTCTCTTCAAACTTAGGTTTTCGAAGCATATGAGTAAAGAAAACAATTCTTATTACATATTTTTAAAAATTCTAACATGTATGTTTTCTTCCAGACAAGCATATGGTTTTAACTGCCTTGTAGGTTTAGCTCTTTTTGAGTGCAGTCTAAATGTTGTCAGACTTGTTGGTCTGTAGAGACAGTCTCTCAAATATCGAGAACTCAAAGTTTCTCTTCTGGTTCAGTCTTGGTTTTCTGTTGATATATAACAAACTGTCCCAAAGCACGATGTCTTCAAACAGTGACCATTTGATCGCTGCTCACAGTTCAGTGGGTCAGGAGTTCTGGCAGGCCACAGATCCCCGGCCATCCCGGTGGTGCCCACGGGGCTGGAAGGTCCATGGGGCACCTTCGTCCTGCGCTCAGAGTCTCCGATCGAGGGCGTCAGGGCCCCACAATGACCGGAACCGCCCGCCTGTGGTCACACCCCTGCGGCCTCAGTTCTCAGGGCTTTGTGGTGACCTCTTTATGCAGTCACTCCAGCAGGGTAGACAGGCTTTTCACCTGGAGACCCCAAGTTCCCAGAACAAGGACTTCTCCTGATGGTTCAGTGGCTAAGACTCCGCGCGCCCAGTGCAGGGGGCCCAGGTTTGAACCCTGCTCAGGAAACTAGATCCCACGTGCTGCAACTAACACCGACACAGCCAAATAAATAAATACCCGTGTTCCCAGGAGAGGAAAAATAGAAACTGCTGGGTTTCTTAAGGCTTAGGCTCAGAGCTGGCACACAGTCAAGTCCACTGTGCTCTATTAAATCAGGTGACAGGGCCAGCACAGGCCAGCACTGTGCTATATGAAATCAAGCAGAGGGGCCTACATGAGGTCATGGATACTGGGAGGCATCCACTGAGGGTCACGGAGGTCACAGGCCTCCACCTGCATCAGCCAGCCCTGCAGGCCAGCCTTCCCCTGATATCTCTGGATGAGCCCACAAGAGGCCTCATACGTGTCCATAAACATCAGCTGTGGCCACCATGAAGTACCTACTGAGTTCTTCTTCCATTCTGCTTCTCTGCCCACAGTTCTCAAAGCCACTCAAGGAAGTTTTGCTTTCTGATCCTCATATCATACTAACATCCATTCCCACTGGAAGTGAACTATCTGCCATAATTGATTTATGCAATGCATTCTTTAGAATTCTGGTTGATGAACTAGCCAATGCCTTTCTGCCTTCACTTGGGAAGAAAAATAATTCACTACTTGAACAGTAGTGCCTTGGGGTTTTACTGAGAGTCCTTCTATTTATCATAAATCTTGAAGGCCAATCTGGGTAATATAAAGTTCCCTAAAGATTCTACTTTGTTGCATACATGGATGATTTGTTTCTTTGCACTCTTTCTCAAGGCTCCTCACAGGAAGACAGCATCCAGTTTGCTAAAGCACTCAGCCCTAAAAGAACATAAAGTTACCAAAGAAAAAGTGCAGTTGGCCCAAATCTGGATTCAATACCTGGGCATCTGCTCTTAGAACAAGGACCACACCTAGATCCAAATAGACTTCATGGTCTCCTAAGTTTCCCCAAACCCAAAACTAAGTGCCAACTGTTTTTCTCTGGATAGCTGGTTATTGTCAAAATTGGATTTCAATTTCTCTTATGGCCAAACCTCTGTATGTTTTACTCAACAATAATGACCCCAACCCAATTTTATGGAAACAACTGGAGGACCTAGATTTAAGACTTTAAAACAGAGTCTGATGAACCCACATGCCATTAGGCATCCCAATTATCGGATTCCCTTTCTCCTTTTTGTATATGAAAACTAAGGAATGCCCTTGGAGTATTCACCCCAAAACAGGGGGACCACTGCTGACCCATAGGGTGTTATAGCCAGCACCTGGCCACCTTGCCCTAGGGCCATTATAGTCAATGCCCTTTTGGTGGAAGCCACTGAGAAAATGATTATGAATCTCCTTTAACCATTTGTAACTCACGCAGTAGAAACCCTCCTGAATTCTCATTACACTGAACATTTCTCAGCCAGACACCTCACCTCCTATGAAGTCCTTCTGCTACCTGATCTCATGTAACCCGTTTATGTTATAGTCATCTTAACCCTGTCACCAACAGAATCCCTCGTGACTCCTTAATGCTGATGGACCACTTCCTGATTCCTCTTGGTGATCTTGAAATTCCTCTGGGTAATGCTGATTTCTTGTGGTTTACTGATGGTTTTTATTCAAAAGATGACAACCATAAATATTATGCTGGGCTGCTATTACAATTCCTTTTGATGTTGAGGCAGCATGCTTACCTATGGCCAACAGGCTGAATTATATAGTTTTACATGGGCTTGTACTTCAGACAAGGACAATATTTATATGGATAGTAGATATGTTTTTAGAGTAGTTCATGATTTTAGAATGCTGTGGAAGCAATGTGGCTTCCTTACTTCAGAGGAAATAAATTTTTAAATGGCTTCTATGTTCAGACATTATTAGGTGTAGTAGTTTGACCTGCTGCATTAGCTATTGGTAAGATTCTAGGGTATTCTGAATTTGACCCTTTGGAAGTTAAGGGAAATCACCTTGCTGATATTTACACAAGAAATACTGCCCTTAAAGGGACTACCAGCAACTAAACTTCTGTCATGGTCCAAGGTAATATTTCTCCCAAATGATAACTTAGAAACACTGGCTAGAGAAGTCCAACCAATTGGTCTCAGAAAAGGAAAAACAAGATTTGGAATTCAAAAATTGTTGATTTGATTCTGAAATTCCCTCTCCTCACTACTGTATGTGGATTAACCCATTGATTTACTGACAAAATGATAGCATTCATTACTCAATATTGGTGATGAAGCATTAACAATACCACAAAAAGTGCCCACCTCACTTATCCCATTTGTCAGAAGTATAACCCAGGGAAGTCTATTCAGCTCTTCCTACATTTGAACTGCCTGATGGACCATTCAGGCTCTGGCACAGGGATTTCATACAACTTCCTCCATCTTATGGCTATATGTTTCAGTCGTGGCCTGTATGCTTTCATGCTGGACCAAAGCCTTCCCTCACAGATGCGCTACTGCCTCTTTTGTGGATGAAGTCTTTTTGGAAAAGATTATCCCTACTTGGGGCCTCCTCTCAAACTTCGCTAGTGATCAAGGAACCAGCTTTATTGGCGAGATACTTCAACAGCTCGCCTGCACTTTGGCCAGTTTTACAACAATTTCACTGTGCTTACCACCCTCAATTCTCTGGTTTAGTCAGATGCACTAATGGCATTATTAAGATTCAATTGGCAAAATTTGTAGAGTCCCTCCAAATACCTTGGAAAGACCCTCCAAAGCATCATCATTGGTCCTTCCAAGTCTCAGATCCACCGTTTTCGGAACTCCTAAGTGCTCACCCTTTGAGACAGTTTCAGGATGCCCAATGCACTTGGCTTCTGCTTCTTTTGACCCACAACTGATAAAAGGAGAGGCATTCCAATATTGCAAAGGCCTAACTGCTTCTATTAAAAATAACTGTGCTTTGGTAGAGCAGTCTTTCCACAGTATGTTTTCAGAAGAGGAAGACCTTAAGCATTACACCTTGCAATCTGGGGATTTTCTCTCTTGAAAAAGACACCTTCAGAGGAAGGCTCTTCAACATTGCTGGAAAGGCTTTTATCAGGTATTTCTAACCAACCTTTGTCCTGCAAAACTCTGAGGAATAGACCTTTGGATTTACCTGACATACCTAAAGAAAGTACTGAACCCTGACTGGACCTGTCCGTCACTTGGTGACCTGAAAGTAAAGGCTCCCAGAACTGATGCAGATGAGATCCAATGAACGGTTTTCCCGAAATATCTGGACGAGGCCTGCTGAAAACTTCAGCAGACCTTTTTGATGACATAATATCTCGGAAGATCTCCAGTGTCTATGATCTTGATAACATATGGACTTTAGATAAAAGGTACATAAGAGTTCTCTCTCCTGACCCTCCTTATTGCTTGAATAGGTTTTCAATCTGTGCATTTTCCCTCTTATATAAGACACAACACCCAGGAAAGGTCCTTTCTGATATTGAGTGACAAAAAGCTGTTGAAGTTAGAAAATCTGCTCCTTGATCAGCAGTGCTTTCAGAGAATGACCTTGATCAAAAGGGAGAAATGGTAAAAAAAAAAAAAAAAAAAATTAATAACTAGAAAGTGAAAGTCCGACTCTTTGCCACCGCATGGACTGTAGCCTACCAGGCTCCCCCGGCCATGGGATTTTCCAGGCAGGAATACTGGAGTGGCAACCTCAATTAAATAGTCAGGAGACCAGCAGGGGGAGCTCTTACATGCTGCAACAATAGCAGAGTCAAGGAAACGGCAACCCACTCCAGTACTCTTGCCTGGAAAATCCCGTGGACGGAGGAGCCTCGTGGGCTACAGTCCATGGGGTCGCAAAGAGTCGGACACGACTGAGCGACGACACACACAATAGGAAGAAGAAAGACTTCTCTTCCTTCCTGGCAAGGACTCAGTCAATGACAAGTCAAAGATTCTGTTTTTTATAGCCGTCCCAACTTCCTTTTCTGCTCTATAGAAGAGTTCTGGGATGTGTGTTTTGCATCATTTTCCCAAAGATTTTCCATAGCATTAAGCCTGAGTTACAGTTAGCTCTACAGCTGTTTTCTCTTCCCTGTCTCACTTTCCTACTCCTCTATGCTTCCATTGAGTACTTCCACTTGAATACTTGGTTTTAGGGTCTCTTTTGGGAGAACTGAAACCAAGACATTCAAGTTAAATTTGAAAAGCCCCATGCAAAGAGAAGAGATCGTCTAATCAGCGTTTTAGTGCCCCAGGCTTAAATATAGGCAGACAGCCAAGGATCATCAGAAGTTTAAAAAAAAAAATCTCTAACTTGAAATACAGAGATCAAGCAAAACAAGAATAAGAGACTACCTCAGAGGCGTGCGTTCATGCTCAGTTGCTCAGTCGTGTCCGACTCTTTGTGGCCCCATGGACTGCAGACCGTCAGTTTCCTCTGTCCACAGAATTTTCCAGGCAAGAATTCTGGAATGGGTTGCCATTTCCTCCTCCAGGGGATCTTCCTGACCCAGGGATGGAAACATGTCTCCTGTGTCTCCTGCATTGGCAGGCAGATTCTTTATCACTGAGCCACTGAGAAGACCCTACCTCAGAGGAAATAGAAACTAAAAAGGGGGAAGAAAACTTGCCAAATATTTATTATTAATATCTTCAAGAGAGTTAAGAAATTACATTTATGAAACAATCACAGAATACTATGAAAAATAACATTCAGAGAACAAAGCAGAGCTCTTAAAATGAAAATAAAATGTATGATAGTAGAAATCAAAAACATAGAGACTTGAAAAATAAAGTTGGTGAAGTCTCTCAGAAAGTAGAGAAAAGAAAAACAATATGAAAAATGGGGGTGTGGGAGAAAGGATTTAAAATATTTAGGAAATCAGTCCAAGAAGTCCAGTATCTGATTCTGGGAGTTATATAGAGAGAAAATAAAGAAAACAGTTGCAGCTTCCCAGGTGATCAAGTGGTTGAGAACCTGCCTGCCAATGAAGGGGACATGGATTTGGTCCTGGTCCAGGAAGATCTCACATGTCACCAGGCAACAAGGCCCGTGTGTCCCCAACTACTGAAACCCGCACACTCTAGAGCCCGTGCTCCTCAACAAGAGACGCCACCACAATGAGAAGCCTGCCCATCTTGACTAGAGAGCAGCCCCCGCTCACCGCAACTAACGAAAGCTCTAGTGCAGTGAAGACCTTCAGTTCAGCTCAGTCGCTCAGTCGTGTCCTACTCTTTGTGACCCCATGGACTGCAGCACACCAAGCTTCCCTGTCCATCACCAACTCCCAGAGCTTACTCAAACTCATGTCCGTCGCATCGGTGATGCCATCCAACCATCTCATCCTCTGTCGTCCCCTTCAATCTTTCCCAGCATCAGGGTCTTTTTCAGTGAGTCAGTTCTAGAGCAGATAAAAATAAATAATTTTGTAAAACAAAAAGAAAACTGTTGGAAGGATATAACCAAAGAAATAATTTAAGAAAATTTCCAGAACTGGTGGATGAGTTTCTAGAGAGACAAGGCCCAGCACATTAAACAAAATTAATTCTACAGCTATATTGGGCTTCCCAGGTGGTGCTTGTGGTGAAGTACCTTCCTGCCAATGCAGAAGACATAAGAAAAGTGGATTTGATCCCTGGGTCAGGAAGATTCCTTGAAGGAGGGGATAGCAACCCACTCCAGTATTCTTGCCTGGAGAATCCCAGGGACAGGGGAGCCCTGGCAGGCTACAGTCCATAAGGTTGCAAAGAGTTGGACATGACTGAAGCTACTTAGCGTGCATGCAGAGCTATATCATTTTGAATTCACCATTGTGAAAAAAGAGATCTTAACAACTTCTAGAGAGGCTAAAACAGGTTTGTTTGTTTGTATGTTTGTTTGTTTTTGGCTGCACCACTCAGCACATGGGGTTCTAGTTTCCCTAGAAACTAGAAAAAAATTGGAAATTTTTTTCCAATCTAAGATTCAATACCAAAGCAAACTATTAATTAGTTCATGAGGAGGATAAGTACACTTCCAGATGTACAAAGTCTCAAAGCATTTGCTTCTCAAGCACCTTTGCTCTGGAAACTTACAGGATGTGCTCCACCACAACTAGGAGATAAACAAAAAAGAATTCTTGATATGCGTGAAGCAGAAGATGGAACACAAGCGAAGAGGAAGAGAATTCCCGGAAAGACAGTGAAGGAGACTCCAAAGACCACAGCTGTGTTCAGCAGGCCTGGAAGGCAGCCCGTTCCCATAGGAGCTGGTGAGAGGCTTCAAGAGGAACGTTCATTCAGAAAATATGATGGATGACTTGATGTGTTTGCACAAATCAAAGAGAAATACATACTAGGAGATATTTGGAGGTTGAATTAATGGTAAGAACATAGAAACAATACACACAAGGGCAATTATTAGGTCGAGGGGAATGAGAGTTTATTTAGTGAGTAACGCTTGTGCACTCATAATATGTTATTGATGAATATCCATTTAAGCAAAATGAACTATACAGTACTAACTCTGTGCGATGACAGATGGTAACTAGACTTATCATGGTGATCATTTTGTAATGTATAAAAATATCGAATCACTATGTTTTATGCCTGAAACCAATATAATATATTGTATGTCAATTATAATTCAATAAATAGTTTTTTAAAATGAGCTATGTTGCACTGGAGTGGGAGGAGGGGTGTTGTTTCCTAAGCATTTGAATCTTTAGACTAAGTACATGAATAATTGATTAAAAATGATAACGTTGATTAAAAATATAAAAGTATGAAATTAATACCAAAATAAACAACTAAGTGAAATAAGATTGGGACTTCTAAACTGAAAATGAGGTACCAGTAGGGATCAGCAGTCTACTGATTTTTGTAAGAAGTCTCATAAAATTATATGACTTTGTTTTTCAGTTTCTCCACTGAAATTTTTTTTAATTATTTATTTTTGGCTGTGCCACCCAACATGTGGGATTCTGGAGCCTTCAACACTCCTGTCTCAGTAATCAATGAAACAAGTAGACCGGAAATCAGCAAAGATAAAAAGACCTGAACACGCTCAACAAATGTGACCTAATTGACATTTATAGAACATTCCACCAAACAACAGAAAAACAACATTCTTTCCAAGCGCACATGAAGGGTTCAGCAAGATCAATCATAGTCTGGGCCATAAAACAGCCTCAACAAATTTAAAATAACTGAAATCATAAAAAGTATGTTCTCTGACCACAACTGAATTAAATTAGAACAATATCTGGAAAATCTTTCAAATATTTGCAAGTTAAATAACACACTTCTAAATATTAACCCATGTGTCAAAGAGGAAGTCACAAGGGAAACGAGAAAATATTTTGAATTGAATAAAAATAGAAACACAATATATCAAAATGTGTGGGGTATAGCCAAAGTGGTGCCTAAATGGAAATTTAAATATTAAACTAGAAAATAAGAAAAGTTTCAAATTGTTAATCTATGTCCCTTCTTTAGAAACCAAAAAAAAAAAAAGAGCAAATTAAATCCAAAGTGAACTAAACAAGTAGGAAGTAAGGCAGATTAGAGAGGAAACCAATGAAATTGAGAACAGAAACACAAATGAGAAAAATCAGTGATACCCAAAAGCAATTTATTTGAAAAGATCATTAAAATCATATAAACCTATAAATAGACACATCAAGAAAAACTATTTTTAAAAATCGGTAGGAGCAGAAATCAAATCAGTGCTGGCTACTGGCTTCATGCTAGGGGAGGGGACTGACTACAAAGGACCAGGAGGAAATTTTGAGGAATCTGGAAATGTTCTCTATGTTGATTGTGGTAGTGTCTGTGATTGTACACATTTATCAAAATACATGGAACTGTGCACATAACCAGGGTGATTTTACTGTGTGTAAATTATATCTCAATGAACCTGAAGTAAAAGAAAATACAAGAGTGCATTTTAGTATTTCATGTAGAAGGAGAATTACATGAAATTTTTGTTTTTGATGCATGTGTGTTCTGGATTGCAGTAAGAAAATGCTTTTTATCCCATAAATTGGAGTTAAAAAAGAAAAAGCAAGTCATTGTCTGAGAACTTGCCAAGGTCCTCCCTGTCTTGGGACTTGACACGAGTTGGTCCCTCTGCCTGAAACACTGAGATGGTTCGTTCTCCAGCTTGAAGTCCCCTCAGGGAGACTTTTCCAGGCCACACCATCACAAAACCCGATGCCTCCCTCTCTCTGAAGCATAATTCTCTCATGCTGCTTATTTCCTTTATATCATTTACTACAATCTATACTTATTATTTCTACAGCAGTGCATTGGGTCTGCGGGCTCAGAGCTTGTAACCAGATAACAGCTTTATCCATTGCCACCACTGTTCCTGAGAGCCTGCCCTGTGAGCTACTTCCTTCTGTGCCTCTGAACAACTCAGGAAGGCCACAGAACATATCTACTCACTATCTCTATAAAAAAGCCCTCCATACTTCATTTTAAATTACATTTCATCTCTAGGCCAGCTATCTCTGGCTTTGAGATAGGCAATATGTGGACCCCTGGGCTGGACAGCTGGTGTTTGTCAAGTGGAGTAAAATTCAAGCTTTGTTCTCACCCAGGCACTCCGAGGACAAAGCTAG
Organism: Dama dama; assembly: GCF_033118175.1. NCBI lineage: Eukaryota > Metazoa > Chordata > Mammalia > Artiodactyla > Cervidae > Dama > Dama dama. The sequence continues at coordinate 10,206,165 of NC_083687.1, read as the reverse complement.
TGGCAGAAGCTGAGATCTGCTGAAGTAACAAGATTAGATGCCCACCCCTAAGGTCAAGGAAAACTTCCCTGTCTGCACACGCGCAGGAAGGCTTCTAGCAAGTCAAAAAGTGGGGGTCCCACTCCATAATAGGTGTGGACATGCACCCACATGTCTCTGTGGTAGAATCCATCTTAGCTGAAAATTGCACGCCCGTCTTGCAGAGGGTCCAAGGACCAGTCAGTTGTGAAAAAAGAAACAAGATAATTGGCCACATGGAAACAAAGACCACTGCTTCCCAGGTGGCTCAGTGGTAAAGAATTTGCCTGCCAATGAAAGAGAGGAAGGAGATGGGGGTTCGATCCCTGGGTGGGGAAGATCCCCTGGAGGAGGGCATGGCAACCCTCTCCAGTACTCTTGCCTGGAAAATGCCATGGACAGAGGAGCCTGGTGGGCTACAGTCTACAGGGTGGCCAAGAGTCAGATGTGACTGAGCAGCCGTGCAACGCATGCTCGCAGAAACCTGGAGGGACTGCCCTACATAAGAGATTCAAGTTACCTCTTTACTGCACTCCTCATTCAGGACAACTCCACTGCTCTCCGGGTGTGCATTTCTGCCTTGCTTCTGCCTTAAATAAACAAACTGTTCCTCTGTTTGCTCTCCCACATGTTATTATGCTGTCTCTCTAATAATAAACTTAGTCTCTAATAATAAACTTTGTACCTGTTTTCACAGTTTTTGTCGCCTTGAAACATTCTTACTTTCAAAAGGAGGCAGGGGTGGGGGGGGGGCGTCTAAGGAGGAAGCCAGGGTGACTTTGCTCCTATCCTCTAGCCCCTGGTGGTCCAGTGGCTAGGATTCCTGGTTTTCATCCAGGCTACCCAGGTTTAAGGGGCTTCCCAGCTGGCTCAGAGGTAAAGAATTTACCTGCCAATGCAGGAGACACAAGAGACACCAGTTTGATCCCTGGGTCAGGAAGATCCTCTGGAGGAGGAAATGGCAACCCACTGAAGAATTGATGCTTTTGAACTATGGTGTTGGAGAAGATTCTTGAGAGTTCCTTGGACTGTAAGGAGATCCAACCAGTCAATCCTAAAGGAAATCAACACTGAATATTCATTGGAAGGACTGATGTTGAAGCTGAAGCTCCAGTACTTCGGCCATCTGATGTGAAGAGCTGTCTCATTGACCTTGATGCTGGGAAAGACTGAAGGCAAACGCGGAAGGGGGTGGCAGAGGATGAGATGGTTGGATGGCATCATCAACTCAATGGACATGAATTTGAGCAAACTCTGAGAGATAGTGGAGGATGGAGGAGCCTAGTGTTCATGAGGTTGCAAAGTGTCAGACATGACTTAGCAACTGAACAACAGCAAGAACCACCCTGGGCAGGGAACTGAGATCTCTCTTCAGAACTGCTCCCTGCTCTCTCTCCCAGATAAGTTTGACTTGGAAAATTGTGCTGAGGAACAAAGACGGTGCAGCTGGCTTCTTTGTGTGTTTCTTTCCAGCCTCACTCAGCATCCCGCCGTACCCATCAAAGCCAGAAGCAGGGAGGCAAGGGGGAGGAAATGCTTTACTTAATAACCAGCACAGACCAGCAGTGGTTTTGGTTTCCTCTGGCTGTGGCAGATGTTCAGATTGACTTTTGCTCTGTGGGATGTTTGTGGGTTTGAATAGCCCCATGATTGCTAGCTACCTCTTACCTACAGTCTGTATCCCAAGCTTTGAATTTACGTAGGTGTTGAATTGGTTGCAATTCTCCTCACTTCCTATTTTCTGGGCCCTTTGCAACGTGCTCTTGGCAGCTACTCCATCAAAAGGTGGAGCTTTTTTACCACACTCCTGGAATCTGGATTGGCCTTATAACTGGCTTTGGTCAATAAAACAAGGTGGAAGCAATCTTGTGCCAGCTCTGAGCTGAGGCCTCAGAAAGCTCTGTACATTTCTGCTCTCTATCCCAAAACACACTCAGGCTAGTCTTCTGGATCACTTGCCCCGTGGCCCAGGCACCTCTTATCGCTGCAGCCACGCCCAGGCAACCTTCAGAAGCGGAGCTGTCCAGCTGCTGATCACAAACATAGGAGTGAGCTTTGCAGAGATTATAAGAATTTCATACAGGAGCCCAGCTCATACTGCTGACTCACAGAAGGGTGACCTAACTATATGGTTGTTTCAAGACACTAACTTTAGGGGTAGTTAGATACACAGTGTTAAATAAAACAAAGTGGACTGAGAAAATCTGAAGATCTAATTGGCATCATTCAATGATTCATGAAATGGATAGCACCCTATCTAACAAAGAGGAGTGTGCTCAGGGAATGCCCTGGTGGTCCAGGGGTTAAGGGGCTTCCCTGGTGGTGCTAACGCTAAAGAATCTGCCTGCCAAAGAAATGCAGGAAACACAAGAGACTCGAGTTCGATCCCCGGGTCAGGAAGATTCCCTGGAGTAAGACCCTGCACCTTCACTGCCATGGGCCCTGGTTTGACCGTGGGTCTGGAAATTAAGATCCCACAAGTCCCACAGCATGCCCACCTCCAAAAAACAAACAAAACAAAGAGAAGTGTGCTCTGAGGAGATGTACAAGATGGAAAGATTTTACAGGCAGAAGGAGGGTGAGACAAGGAAGTTAAAAGTGAATTTTCCAGGGAAGATCCCCTTGCCTTATGGGAAGGCAGGAGGTCTTAGCAAGCTAATTGCTTCACAAGGGTTGCTCAGGTAATTTCAGAGTAATTGGTTTAAAATTCCACTCCTGGGAGAAGCTGAAACTGCTATTAAGTTCTGTAACATCTCACGGAAAAACCTGAATGAAATTTTTGGCCATCCCAGTGCTAAATCTCAGTGGGACTTAGCATGCACTGTGCTGTGCTTATTCACTCAGTCATGTCCGACTGTTTGCGACCCCATGGACTGTAGCCCGCCAGGCTCCTCTGTCCATGGGATTCTCCAGGCAAGAATATTGGAGGGGGTCGCCATGCCCTCCTCCAGGGGATCTTCCCAACCCAGGGATCGACCCCAGGTCTCCCACATTGCAGGCAGATTCTTTACTGTCTGAGCCACCAGGGAAGCCTATGAATACTGGAGTGGGTAGCCTATCCCTTCTCCAGGGGATCTTCCCAACCCAGGAATTGAACCAGGGTCTCCTGCATTGCAGGCAGATTCTTTACCAGCTGAGCTACCAGGGAAATCCAGGACTTAGCATAAGTGACTCCACTTGGGGCCTGGGGTTTCTTTTTAAAAACAGCAATTAGCTAACTGATACAGTCTGTTGAGAAGTTATCTGTGCCAGATGGATTCTGGTTAAAAATTTGCATGGCATACTCTTATCCCTTTGCTTTAATTTTTTGTGTGTGTCTTTATGAGTCTTTCTTTTTAAATTTTATTTATTTATGGCTGTGCTGAGTGAGTCTTCATCGCTGCACTTGGGCTCTCTCTAATTGTGGCAAGTGGGGGCTGCTCCTTAGTTGCAGTGCATGGGCAATGCATGCAGTGCAATGCACTGCAATGGCCTCTCTTGTTGGGGAGCACGGGCTTCATTAGTTGTGACACGTGGGCTCAGCAGTTACAGCATGCAGGCTCCAGAGGATGGGCTCAGTACTTGTGGCACATGGGCTCAGTTCCTCCATGGCAAGTGGAATCTTCCAGGACCAGGGATCAAAGCAGTGTCCCCTGCTTTGGCGGACAAATCCCCTTGCAAGGTGGATTCTTAACCACTGGACCACTAGGAAAGCTCCTTATGATTCTTTTCTTTAAAAAGTCCAAATAACAGGACGAGAATTATTGTTTATTTTGATTTTCCAAGACAACTTTTCTTGGCATAGGCTCTTTGATTTCAACCTTGTGAAGTGGAGATTATTATCTACTTTATGAATAGTTAATTGAGTCCGTTAAACTTAAAAGATGTGTCCAAAGTTACTTAGCAAGACATAGAGCTAGAATATGAATGTAGGCAGTCTGACTCCAGAGCTGATGTTATTCAACATCATCTACTCTGTTCCTGTCACACTGAGAAGTATTTCCTGGTATGTGTGTAAACCAGTTTGAGAAGCATGGGCTTAAAAGAATGTTTATCTGTACACTGTTACCTCTAGCCTTTACTTTCCCAAAGTTATTTCTAAATAACAGGCAGCACTCCCCAAAACATAAACATCTCTTTCAAATCAATAAGAAAAATATTGACAACCAGTAGAAAAACAGGCAAAGGATATAGACTATTTATGGGAAAGGAAATTCAAATGGTTGTTCAACCATCTGATGGAAATTTAAAGAGTTCATTTCACTTCTAACTTAAAAAAAATCATTTATCTGTTTCATTTATTTTGGCTGCACTAGGTCTTTGTCGCTACACCCAGGCTTCCTCTGGTTGCAGCGAGTAGGGGCTACTCGTTGTTGTGGTACGCAGGTTTCCCACCGCAGTGGCTTCTCTTATTGCAGACTGTGGGTTCTAGGTGTGCACAAGCTTTGGCAGTTGTGGCACACAGTCTTAGTTGCCCCGAGGCACACGGGATCTTCCCGGACTAGGGATAGAAGCCACATCCATCCCCCTGCACTGGCAGATGGATTCTTAACCACCCTTGTAGAGACCTCAAGGGAAGTCTCTACTCCTAACTTTTCAAATGTAAATTAACAATGACACACTTTTTTGCCCATCAGATAGACACAGATGAAGAAGCTTGATAACAAGCTCAGTTGGCAGGAGCCAGGGAAGTAAAGTAGTACTGTTCACACTGTCCACACACTGCTGGTTTTTTTTCTCTTGTCCACTCCAGCCGGCAATGAAAGCAAACAGTCTTAACGACTGGACCACCAGGGAATTTCCTGTCCACACATTACTGATGGAAGGGTACAATGGTGCAACCTCTACAGATGGCAGTTTTAAAATATCTACTGAGATTAAATATCTACATATTCTTTGACCAAGCAGTTCTACTTCAAAGAACACACATCTACGTTGGACTTTTTGAGACTCAAAGGGAGCACTATTACAAGCAAGAACTACCCCAGATAGCTGCAGGTACAGTCACCCTGACCATGAATTACACACAAAGATCTTCACTGTAGCACCGGGTGGGTTGGTAAAATACTACAAATAACTCAATTATGTCTCAATAGATGAACTGTTAAATAAAAGGGCCGTTATCCCTACAATAGAATGTAACACAATGGTTAAAAATAAGACAACTCTGTAAATATTGATTTCAAGATATGAAGTGTAAAAAATGAAGGCAAAGAATGCTGAGCATGATATACTAGTATTTATGTATTTATATAGAAAATATGTAAATCCACACTTGTATAAGAAGGCACTGTCTCTGGAAGCTAACAGATCCAGGTCTAGGCGCTCTGGAACTGTACAATTCTGGTGGCCCTTTTTAAGAAAAAGAATGCCAAAAGTACAAATACAAAATTAGGTACAATGCCTGTGAAGGGCCCCAGCAAGCAAGAGACCCTGATGTGTTAGTCGCCCAGTTGTGTGCAACTCTCTGCAGCCCCACGGACTGAAGCCCGCCAGGCTCCTCTGTCCTTGGAATTCTCCAGGCAAGAATACCGGAGTGGGTTGCCATTCCCTTCTCCAGGGGATCTTACCAACCCAGGTATTGAACCCAGGTCTCCTGCATTGCAGGTGGATTCTTTACCACTGAACCACCAGGGAAGCCCAGGAAGGGACTCTGATGCAAAAGCGTAATTAGCTTCACAGTCAGTTCAGTTCAGTTCAGTTCAGTTGCTCAGTCGTGTCCGACTCTTTGGGATCCCATGGCCTGCAGCACGCCAGGCCTCCCTGTCCATCACCAACTCCCGGAGCTTACTCAAACTCATGTCCATCAAGTTGGTGATGCCATCCAACCATCTCATCCTCTGTCGTTTCCTTCTCCTCCTGCCTGCAATCTTTCCCAGCATCAGGGTCTTTTCCAACGAATCAGCTCTTCGTATCCGGTGGCCAAAGTATTGGAGCTTCAGCTTCAGTATCAGTCCTTCCAATGAATATCCAGGACTGATTTCCTTTAGGATTGACTGGCTTGATCTTCTTGCAGTCCAAGGAACTCTCCAGAGTCTTTTCCAATATCACAGTTCAAAAGCATCAATTCTTTGGCACTCAGCTTTCTTTATAGTCCAACTCTCACATCCATACATGACTACTGGAAAAGCCATAGCTTTGAGTAGATGGACCTTTGTCGGCAAAGTAATGTCTCTGCTTTTTAATATGCTGTCTAGGTTGGTCATAGCTTTTCTTCTAAGGAGCAAGCATCTCTTAATTTCATGGCTGCAGTCACTATCTCCAATAATTTTGGAGCCCAAGAAAATAAAGTCTGTCACTGTTTCCAATAAATTGCCTCTATTTGGAAAGAGGGCTTCCCTGACAGCTCAGTTGGTAAAGAATCCACCTGCAATGGAGGAGACTCCAGTTTGATTCCTGGGTCAGGAAGATCCCCTGGAGAAGGGAAAGGCTACCCACTCTAGTATTTTGGCCTGGAGAATTCCATGGGGTCGCAAAGAGTCAGACAGGACTGAGCGACTTTCACTTTCACTTTTATCTGGGAAGATGCAGGAGAAACCAGTAAAAGAGTTTTGCTCCTGAGAGGTGAACTGGGACAGAACAGAAAAAATAACAGGGGACATTCCTTTCTCCCTTTGGGATTTTGCACATATGCTCTCTATTCAATAGGAAGAATTCCTTTGTAAGTTAATTTGCAGTGTCAGTACAATTCCTAAATAATCAAAACAGATAATAATTTCTCAGTGTAGTTGCTCAGTCATGTCCAACTCTTTGCTATACTCCATGGACTATAGCCCATCAGGCCCCTCTGTCCATGGGATTCTCCAGGCAAGAATACTGGAGTGGGTTGCCATTCCCTTCTCCAGGGGATCTCCTCAACCCAGGGATTTAATCCAGGTCTCCTGTATTGCAGGCAGATTCTTTACCATCTGAGCCACCAAGGAAACCCTGGTGTTTTATAGGTACCAACAAAACAGTTGTTTACAATGAGAGCGCCCTATATTTAATAATTCATTAGTTTCTCTAATTTTAAAAGGATCCATCGTTTTGCCACCAAGTAAGAATAGGAAAAGATCTCTTATAGGCCTAATATAAACAAACAAACACACAATAGAGCAAGCTAGTAAGATCATATAGGACATTTACATCTCAGAGACACAGAGAAATCAGCTTCCCCCTAGAAGGCCGTGTTTAAGGTTTAACCAAGCCAGCTTTTAATTTTTAACTGTATACGCATTAAAGAGTCTCCTCAATATTTAGGGCGAGATTTAATTTCTCCAGTTAACTAGGTACTCGCAAGAATTTCTCAAAGAAAGAATTTCTCGGAGAAAGATACATTTCTTTCTTTAGAGATTCCAGTCATTTTCAAGACAAAAAAGAAGGTACATACCTTTGTTGGTTGGTTGAGCTAACGATAATGACAATTGTTTTTTAAAATGCCAGGAGCTTCTTTCTATCATAAGAAGTAATAAACTCTAGATCTTAAAATTGGCCTTAAGGTTTTATTTCTCATATACTATTGATCACCTTACTGTACCTTCTTGCTAATTTTTTTTACAGCATCCTGTTTTTCTTTCACAGATACTCTCCCTCATCTATGAGGAAGTTTATTATAATTTATGAGACGTTTCCCTCTCCTCTCTATCCTCTGTGTTGTTTTTTTTCCAGCCACAGACGGATCCTGGACGTTCATAGATCTCTGCCTGTCTCGTGTGTCCATCCACATATGTATCTGTATATCTCTGGTGGCTCAGACGGTAAAGAATCTGCCCACAAGGCTGGAGAACCAAGTTTGATCCCTGGGTTGGGAAGATCCCCTGGAGAAGGAAATGGCAACCCACCCCAGTATTCTTGCCTGGGAAATCCCATGAACAGAGGAGCCTGGTGGGCCACAGTCCATGGGGTCACAAAGCGCTGGACACGACTGAGTAAGGACAACAACATCTCAATAGGAGGAGAAAGGCAAAAGGTGTGTGTGGGGGAGTGTCTCTCATGTAAAAAGTCCAAAATACAATTCTACCTGTACTGGTCAGTCCGAGTGTGGCTGTGAAGTGCCAAGCCAGTGATGGCACACAGGGGTGGCCCTTGGTGCTGACTGGGGGCCATGCCCCACCTTGGCAGACCAGTTATCAGGCTCCTGAGACCAGCCCTGCATCAGGAGGGGAGGGGAAGGGCACAGGCCGGCCCTCCTCCCCGTCAGCAGGGAGATGGTGGGATCCCCTAGGGTGGTCTTCTGAAGTTGGAGCCCTCCTTTATTTCGAAGTGCACCGGAAGGTTGCTGGCCGCCACAGAGCCTGGGGCCTGCAGGAGCTGCTTCCCGGAGTCAGGGCTACTGTTCTCTGCCTCCAGAGGCCCAGGGGGCTTGCGGGGCAGGCTGCTGCCCGGGTCAGGCAGGCTCCTGTTGGGCACGTCACCGAGGGGCAGAACAGATCCAGCAGGGCGCTAGTGCCCACGTGGAAGCCATGGCTAGTCTGCCTGGTCTGCAGATCATCCAGGTTGGAGTCTGTGGCATCCAAGTGATCCTTGAGCTTGGTCCCTGACTGGACTCGGTAATGCAGACAGCAGGAGGGGCTGGGGAAGAGACGGGTGACCCCAGGCCTCTGCAGGGCATGAGACAAATTGTCCAGGTGGGTTAGGCTGAGGCACCTGATGGGGAGGCGGGGTTGGGGCAGGGAGGGGCAGGGACTGTGGGGAGGGCACTCCCCCCAACCCCCCATCTGTAAAGGGTGTGGTCGATGTGGCCTGGGTGGCAGGCTCAGGTTCTGCAGCAGAATAGAATCAATGAGGGTGGCTGGGCTCCAAAATCACTGCAGTTGGTGACTCAGCCATGAAATTAAAAGACGCTTGCTCCTTGGAAGAAAAGCTATGACCAACCTAGACAGCATATTAAAAAGCAGAGACATTACTTTAAAGGTCCGTCTAGTCAAAGCTATGGCTTTTCCAGTAGTCATGTATGGATGTGAGAGTTGGACTATAAAGAAAGCAGAGCGCCAAAGAGTTGATGCTTTTGAACTGTGATATTGGAGAAGACTCTTAAGAGTCCCTTGGACTGCAAGGAGATCCAACCAGTCCATCGTAAAGGAAATCAGTCCTGAATAGTCATTGGAAGACCTGGTGCTGAAGCTGAAACTCCAATACTTTGGCCACCTGATGCAAAGAACCGACTCATTGGAAAAGACCCTGATGCTAGGAATGATTGAAGGGGGGAGGAGAAGGGGACGACAGAGGATGAGATGGTTGGATGGCATCGCCGACTCAATGGACATGAATTTGAGTAAGCTCCGGGAGTTGGTGATGGACAGGGAGGCCTGGCGTGCTGCAGTCAGACATGAATGAGTGACTGAACTGAACTGAACTGGGGACAAGGGAGTCTGCATCACGGAGGATGGGTGCCCGCGACCGGGACCAGAATCCTTGGCCCAGGGGCTCTGAGGTGGGCTGGGGGGGTGGAGGGACTCCTCCTTAATTCCAATCAAGGGCCTGCTGGACAGGGATCTCTCTTTGCCAAGGGGCTGCTGGGGGCAGCTCAGTGATGTCACAGATGATGGGTCCAGAGCTGGCAACAACATCTGGAGAGGAGAGGCTGGGGCCTCAGTAGGCCAGGCAGGAGCCTCCTAGGGGCTGTAGTGGACCTGTTCCAGGGAGTATTGCTGGCCATTCTGGGGCTTGGGATGTGCTGAGCTGCCGTCTTCAGCATCACCGGGATCGTTCTCATCACCTGCAGGATCCGGTTGGACCGCGCCAGCCAGATGAGCACCTGGACGAGCCTATCGACTGCTTTCTGTGGCCTGGCGTGCTTCTGATGCAGGCCGGCCACCTCCCGCCACAGGGCCTCGTCCTCTGCTTCACGGCCGGCAGGATGGGGTCCATGCTCTCCTGCTTCCCGTTCACCCACTGAGAGACGGTCAACAGCCTGGTGACACTGTCCTGGCGAAGCTTCATGTCCTCACTCCTCAGGGTGGACGCACGGTCACTTTCTCCCGACTGTTCTCCGGGGGCTACTCCTGGCCGCGCCGGACGCGCGGTGCTGGCACTCGGGGTCATCGACCCTGGCCCGACCCGGCCGCCGGTCTCGATGAGGACCATCTTCCGGAAGCCACAGGGTCGAGCCGCCGCATGAAGCTGCCCGCGCCTTGCTTGGGGACTCAGGCAGCCTGCCGGCCTGGTCGGGCACGTGGACACAGCTCCGCGTGTCCGTCAGGGGTCACTCAGGAGGGTCCACGGCTTGACCAGAAAGGCCGGGACGTTGCTGGGCCCGCTTGACCAGGGGCCTTCGGTGAGATCGAGACCCATCTGACCGGAGGCAGCGCAGGCGCTGCCTGTGGTGGCCCTGCGACCGGCGGGGACCGCATGGCCGCCGCCATCTTGCAACAGGCGCGCTCCCACCAGCTCCGCCGGCTCTCCTCCTTGTTGCTTTTTATTTAAATTTTTTGTTCCTGTCCAAAATCTCCCTTAAATGTCTAGTGGTCTTGAGCTGACAACTCCTGCTTAAAAGCAAGCCACCCGCAAGCCAGTGGGCCACTGTGGTACCCAGGTGGGAACTAGTAGCCTTACTGTGAGTTATTGAGAGCGAATCCAGACTAAAAGTTTTGAATCAGGGGCTTCCCTGGCTGTCCAGTAGTTAAGACTGCCTTCCGATGCAGGGGGTGTGGGTTTGATGCCTGGTGGAGGAGGGATCCAAGGTGCTAAGATCCTACCTGCCTTGTGGCCAAAAAACCAAAATGTAAAACAGAAACAATATAGTAACACATTTAGTAAAGACTTCTTAAAGATTTTGCTTTGAATCACACTCAAAAGTCTATATCTGTGAGTATTTTTTCTTGAGGGAGTCAGTTGCCTCCAAGCGTCAGGCTCCTGGGGGACTGAAAGTGGATTGCCGGTCTTCTGGGACCCAGCTGGGGAAAGGAGGCTGCAGGTTCACTGCTTGGGATATAGGCCTTCCATCAATAAAACTCTCTGTATTCAGTATGGAGCCTCATCTCTGCTCTCTGTTGGGTTTGAGGTCCCCAAAGCCAGATTTGTGTGGTTTGGCCCTGTTTTGCAGAAAGTTGTCACTTTCGTCTCAGGCTCAAAGGATTTAACAAAATAAGCCACTCGTTTTATACAAATAAATAATATAGATACTTACTAGAGAATTATCTAACTTACTTTCAACATACTAACATTAAAAGAAAAGAGAACTAGAAAGAGCAGAGAATACATCACCAAATTGAGCTTTGACCAACATCCAGATTTAAACAGCTCTAGGAAGTCCCATGTCACAGTACATCTGGAGTCCCAATTGGGAAAGGGTCCCAGGCAGCGTGTCCCGCTCCATGGGTGAGCCTTCAAAGATTGCCGTTCGGGGTTCCCACGTATAATCCCAGGATGGATGCAAACTGATATCGTCATCAATCTGTGACCAAGTTGCAAGCTTGGTTTCAAGTTAATGATGATGGTTTTGCCATGTAAAACTTTGAATGTTGCTAAGCCTGGGGCTTGGTTGGCCAGGCCCCCTCCAGGCGTTCAATAATCTCAAGATTCCTCCCCCATCTTATCTAAGGTGCTGCAAGTCTGGCCCTCACAGCAGGCAGTCACTCACAGTCAGGGCAGTGTCCAGGCAGGTTAGAAGCAAGGTCAGAGGCCTGCTCTGCTTTGTCTCTGGAGCCTAAGCAAGACTATTTATTTAATTTCCCTAATAGAACTTTCCTCAGTCTTCTCCCAGTGATGCTCTGGCCTGGGGGCTGCCTGGTTACCTTCTGTGGGGAACCAACTGCAGGTATCTCAACTTCTTCAAAAACTTTTAATCCATCATCTCCTTGTACCTCTGCTTTCACAAGAAACTAGAGCTGTGAAATTCCTCCATTTTCCTGAAGTTCTGCTTCAGGAATAAGCTTGCTTCTTGTTGCCCACAGCTCCCACTTTCACCCTTAGGTTTTGCTTTCTCAGATTGATGAAGTCAGTAATTACTCTTCTTTCAGTTCCATCAGCTTTCCACTCACTAAGATATTGGCTTCTCCTGTCTGTCATTGTCTCTTCCCCTGTTCTCTCTGTCAACTACAAATTGGTACTTGTCACCTACCTCTACAAGGGTTAAATCATGAGTTGCTGCAGCTGCTGACCTAAAACACTCCCTAAAGGGAGTTCAGGGTGGAAATCAGGAATGAGGCACTCCATGTTCTGGAGAAATTAGCAGAACAGGTCTTCAGATAGTTAGATGTTTTCAGGAACTGATTATATGAACTCAATTATTATATCTTCTCATATCTAGAAAAGCACCAAAATCCTTCATGGTGATGTCTGCTCCTTGTGACTAGGAGAAACCTTCTGCCAGGAAACATGTGCTTGATTGTGTGTACTCCCTCTTCATCAAAAGGGAAATCAATATCACAGATATACTGACCTCACCGTGCCTCTTTGGAGCAGTTTCTCAGGCTATCTGAAATGCTGTCTCCCTGGCTATAGTCCTCATTTTTCTCCAAATAAAACTTAATCCAATGCTCTTATTTTGTGCACTTTTTTTAAGTCAGCATCTTTGTCCTGTAGGCCTGTGCCTTTCTTATTCCATTTCAGAGAGGTTTGGGGCGTGAGATGAGATCAAGTTGAATGTCCACTTCTTAAGATTTAACCAAAAGAGCTTAAAATTACTTACAAGTTCAAGGAAAATGAAGCATAAATTTGTCTTTTGATCAAGATAGACCTTTATTTGGAGATGAACTACTTCTGTAAGCCTTTTGTTTAGCATGGTTTATTCATTAATTGATTCACAAATATTTCCAAGTGTTGAATATACTGTACAAGCTGGAAAGACAGTGTTGGTTGCCAGCTTCATAGAGCTTTGATTCCATTTTTGAGAAAGGAGAGGCACAGATAAAGAAAACAAGGCAAAAAAAAAAAATATTTTGAGCTGCAGTAAATATTATATTGAAAAAAATGAAAGAGATAAAGAATAACACTATTGTCCTCCTTCTTTCAACATCCAAATAAGAATTGTTAGTATGGCTGTTCACATCCCCAACCTCCCATTCATTTTCCACATCCTATTCCAGTTGGGCTTCTGCCTTGTTCTCTCCTAAATTCCCCCAATGACTTGGATGTAACTAAATACAGTGGACTTTCCAGACATCCTGTTACTAATTTCCCCAGCAGCAGGTGATAGGTACACTTCCACTTTCTTGGGACACTTTCCCTGGCCTCCAAGACCCAACACTTGATATCCACCTCTGTAATCACTCAATCTTCACTGCCTTTCTCATCCTGACATTAAATGTTGGAGCTGTCCAAAGCTTAGTTTTGAGCACTCTTCTCTTCTCACTTTGCTACCTTGGGAGAGCTCCTCCTTAAGAACTGGAAATTTTAGCACTTGCTTTCCTGTCTGGACTGCACCAATAACCCTGAAGTTATTTTTGAATACAACCTTGACTCCTTTATCCCTTCATCCTTTCCTGGCACTCCTGGCAAAAAGTCCTAACTCTCTGCCACTCTGCCATTGCTTTCACATGGCTGAGCATATCTCAAGGGAAAGAAAACTATACAACCATGCTGGCTTTGAATTTCTCACTTTGAATTTATGTTAAGTCTCATGTAGACTTTATACTGGCTGACAACCGTGCTACACGTCCCTAATTCAGTGGTCTTCACCTTGAAGTGTGCAGACTCCAAGGAATACCCAAAGTCCTTACAAGGGACATGAGGACATGGCCAGTTATGAAGGTATTCATGTTCATGTTCTCTATTTCTGTATATCCTTCTCCTAAAACTAATTTACCTGAGAACTTTTGTGCATATTTTCTCTCCTCCTCTTCTACCATTGCCCATTTGCCATTCTCCTGAGGTGGGGAAATGTAAAAACATCTGGGTTGCTAAACAAAAGTACAATTTGAAGTATTGTTTTTGAAAGTAAAGGACTCTAATGATTGAGTAATGAATCCTTTAGCAAGTGAGGTTGTTTTCAACAAAATTAAAAGAGAATCTAATTGAGTTTTTAGCTTGATACATTAAATTTTAATGTTTTTTTTTCATTTATTTTTATTAGTTGGAGGCTAATTACTTTACAATATTGTAGTGGTTTTTGCCATACATTGACATGAATCAGGCATGGATTTACATGTGTTCCCCTTCCTGATCCCCCCTCTCGCCTCCCTCCCCATAAATTTTAATGTATTTTGAAATACATTTATGATGGCTCATGATGTGATTTTTGACATATAGTTCAGAGGGAGTTCAAACAAGTGAGTGTTGGGTCTTCCCTGGTGGTCTAGTGGCTAAGACTCCAAGTTCTCAATGCAGAGTGCCCAAGTACAATCCCTGGTCAGGAAACTAGATCCCATATGCCACAAATAAAAGTTCGAATGCCCAAGCTGCAACTGAAGATTCTGCATGTCGCAACAATGATTGAAGATCCCAAATGCTGCAAATAAGAGCTGGCACAGCCAAATAAATAAACTAGAAGTAAGTGTCATTGCTATGATAAATTTACATTGCCATTCCCATTTTCTTATTTATGTGAACAAGAACTCTCGGCTTTTATTTTTATGGAAAAAAAAAAATAGAAAAAGAATGTTACTGAAAGCTGACTCATTCCAGCAATGTGATTTATGATTCAGGGATACCTGAACTGTTACCTAAAGCAACTCTGTGTGCCTGAGGCACAGTGAGGTCAAACAATACTGAAAAGTTGTTGGAGTTTGGAGCAGAGAAAAGTTTACTGTCTGCATGTGCGTGCTCAGTAGTGTCCCGTCTCTTTGCAACCTCATGGACTGTAGCCAGGCGGGCTCCTCTGTCCATGGAATTTTCCAGGCAAGAATACTGGAGTGGGTTGCCATTTCCTACTTCAAGGGATCTTCCCAACCCAAGGATCAAATCTGGGTCTCCTATGTTTCCTGCATTAGCAGGCAGATTCTTTACCACTGTACCACCTGGGAAGCCCTAAGGTTTACTGCAGGGCCTGGCAAACCAGAACTCCCCAGGCTTTCAAGCAGAGCTTTTTCTTTTTTTTCTTGGCTTCCCCTCTTGGCATGTAGGATCTTAGTTCACTGGCCAGGGATTCAACCCATGCCCCATGCAGTGGGGAATTTCAATCACTGGACTGCCAGGGAAGGCCCAGCAAAGCCCTTTGAAAGGGAAGATGAGGAAAGGGTATGGTTAGTTTTTGCAAACTTCTGGGTGTGGAATGCCTTGTTCTTACAGCTGTCCATGTAGATTAGGTCACAGTCAGGTCATGATGTTCCTCCAGACCTCAAACAAAACTGATACTATTCTCTGGTCGGGTCAAGGTCAGGCTATCCTGTATATTGGAAGCTATAGGCAACATTCTTTTACAAAAGGTGCAGAGCCAGCATGACTGAGCCTAGGCAACAGAGCACTAAAGTTAAAGTAAAAGGAACAGATCTAGTATGGAGTCAGATCTGTTCTTCCCTATTACAGAACTAGCTAAAAACTCTTTAAGAGATGCACTGTGAATAACATTCTATATTTATGTTTAATAAATCTATCAAGCTGTATGATACATCTATGTGATCAATTTGCTCTGTTGCTAATAGTTCAATCCAAAAGTTTAAACATTTAGAGTATTATGATTAAAAGAAATTAAAAAGAACTAATTTTTTGAAAATATATTTTGTTACAGAGAAACACAGAAAGATCAATACAAGGCTTTCAGATATAACATACATTAAGATAAAATTATGTAGTAGAAATGAATGAAATATGAATTCAAGGAAGAAGTAAATAATGTACAATGTCCAATTGTTGAAAAAGAGTCTATCCGTGATTTTTAAAAGGATGATGTTGAATATCAAAAAGCTATGGCATTGGGACGCCCTTGGCAGACCAGTGGTTAAGATTCAGAGCTTCCCCTGCAGGGCACATAGGTTTGGTTCCTGTCCGAAAAACTAAGATCCAGCATGGAACACTGCACAGCCAAAAAAAAAAAAAAAAAGTTATGGCATTTAGGTTCTATTGGTCACATTTAAAAGAGTATCATAAAGTTTTATTTTTAAATGCCAATATTTGTGACATTAAAATTTTTACATTGTTTGTCATTATTTAAATTTACAAGGAAAGAAATTAGATATGAAGTAAAAAGTGTGCAACAAGTCACATAGTTTTCCAAAAGGCTTTTAGGGACCATGCAAGTAAAAAAATTGAAGACTGAGCCCTATATTTAAGAGGACACTACATGTCAACCCACAAAAAAAATTCTGAAGGGACATAAGGTATCTGTGTTACTAAGGACTGACACAGTTCTGGCACAATGTATTAGCTATATAAAAAATTACCCCAAAACTAGTGGCTCAAAACAGCACACATTATTTCATGATTTCTGTGGGTCTGAAACCTTGGAGAAGCTTAGCTGGACCCTCAGCTTCAGGGTCTTTCACAAAGTTGCAATCAAATTGTTGCCAGTGATCTCCTCTGAAGGCTCAGTTGGGGAAAGGCCTGCTTCTAAGCCTTTTCCCCAAGTTGTTGGCAGGATTCAGTTCCTTAAAGGCTGCTGGACTGAAGTTATCAGTTTCTTGTTGACTACTGCCCAGAGGCCACCCTCAGCATCTTGCCATGTGGGCCTCTCCAAAATAATAACTTGCTTCATCAAAACCAGCTGTGGAAAAAGTGCCTACAAGACAAAAATCGACTTTTAATCTCAGAATTGAAACCTCATCACTCTGCAATATTCTATTCATTACAAGCAAGTCACTAGATTCAGCCCACACTCAAGGGGAAAGGGGTTACATATGGGCATGGCTGTCAGAAGGTAGAGACCACTGGGGGCCATTTAAGAAGGTTGCCTACTACACACAGCATGACCATAAGTCTAAACATCTGCTGTTATAATTAATACTATTCAAGTCGTAAGGAAATGTGTTCCAGACCTCTTGTCCTCTGTCATTGAAGCAAAAGGTGATAGTGACCAATGCTGTGAAGAGTCACGGATTGTGACCCTACAGATGGATACCTGTTTGGGAAGCAAGGAGAATTTAGCAATGAGAGTGATTAAGTAAGGGAAAAGGCAAATTAATTAACTTGTCAAACCTTCTCTCTCAGTAGGAATGCAACCCTTTCTTACATAATGATGTATCCTTTCTCAGTAGGGCCACAGTTGTACGTGGTGGCTGAGGAATATTTTCCTTGTACTAAACAATTAATATTACTCTTCAGTTTGTATATATATACATATATATATACACACATAACAAACATAGCACATGAAGCTACACTGGCAAGTAAACAGACATCTAACACTTGAATTACATGTATTTAACTTGATAAAAAATATTTCATAAGATTTAGTTAAAATTTCAAAAAGTTAAATTTTCATGTCAGTTTTCTATAAACAATTTTTGTTTATTCAGTATAATTTGCAACTAACACTTTAATTTTTTAAATTAATCATCACAGATGTCTTATTTATTTATTTGTTTTTGGTGGTGCTGGGTTGTCGTTGCTGTGAGTAGGCTTTCTCTAGTTGTGGCGAACAAGGGCTACTCTTCATTGCGGAGCTCGGGCTTCTCATTACAGTGGCTTCTCTTGTTGCAGAGCTCAGGCTGTAGGCATGTGAGCTTCAGTAGCTGTGGTGTGAGGGCTCAGTAATTGCACCAGATTAGTTGCTGCAAAGCATGTGGGATCTTCCCAGATCATGGATCAAACCCGTGTCCCCAGCACTGGCCGGTGGATTCTTAGCCACAGGACTACCAGGGAAGTCCCTACACTTTAATTTTAGTAGACAATTCAAATATTAGAAAAATAACATTTGAAAGCATGAAAATAATTTAAATTTTACATTAACTCATTTTGTGTGTTTATGAAGATATATTCAAATTTCATAAAGTTTGAAATCAGTTGCATTTAACTTTTAAATTCTTTAGTCCATTACCATTACTAGAACATAGGTTATGTGAAAATCTCAACTAACAATATAAATAGTGACTTTGCAAAAATGAAGAAAATATAAACAGTTTGAAATATGTATCTATTAATTTGTAAATAATACATGTCTTTTTAAAATTGAAGTACTACTGGTTAAGTTTCACACATACATTACATTCCCACTTCTACATTCCCACGCTACAGTGTGCTCCTCACCAAAAATTTTGTTTCCATCTATCACCATGGAGTTGCTACCCTTTCCCCACTTCACCTTCTTCCCATTCATTCCTCTCTGCCACTGCTTTGTTCTCTGTATTTATGAGTTTCTTTTTATTTGGTCTGGCTTGTTCATTTATTTTGTTTTTTTGTCTGTTCTTTATATTCCCCATATGAGCAAAAATCATACAATATTTGTCCTTCTCCATCTGACTTATTTCACTTAGTGTAATATCCTTAAGATCCATGTTGTCTCAAATTGCAAGATTTCATCTTTTTATGGCTGACAGTATTCCATTTAATATACATATGCCACATCTTCATTATCCTTTCATCCACCAGTGGGCACTTAGGCTATTTCCATAGCTTGGCTATTGTAAATGATACTGTGATAAACATGTGAGATGCATATATCTTTTAAGTTGGTGTTTTCATATTTGGGGGATAAATACACAAAAGTGGGATAGCTGGATTATATGGTAATTCTAGTCTTAATTTTTTGAGGAATTTCCATACTGTTCTCAATAATGGCTGTACCAATTTACATTCCCCCGAAAGTATACACAGATTCCCTTTTCTCCACATCCTCATCAACATTTGTTATTTCTTACCTTTCTGATAATAGCCATTCTGACAGGCATGAGGTGATATCTTGTGATTCTGATTTGTATTTTCCTAATAATTAGTGACGTTGAACATCTTTTTCATGTACCTGTTGGCCATCTGAGTGTCTTCTTCGGAAAAATGTCTGTTCAGCACCTCTGCCCATTAAAAAAAAAATTGAGTTGTGTTTTTTCACTGTTGAGTTGTATGAGTTCTTTATATAATTTGAATATCAAGCCCTTATCAGATATACAGTTTGTAAATATCTTCTCCCATTTGGTAGGTTGTCTTTTCATTTCTGTTGATGGTTTCCTTTGCTATGCAAAAGCTTTTTAGTTTGATTCAGTTTCATTTATTTTTGCTTTTGTTTCCCTTGCCTGAAGTGACATATCCAGAAAGATAATGCTCCAATCAACGTGAAAAAGAATACCGTATAGTTTTTGCCTAAGAATTTTATGATGTCAGGTCTTACACTCACGTCTTTAATCCATTTTGACATTTTGAGTTGATTCTTTGTGAATGGTGTGAGGTAGTAGTCTAGTCTCTCTCTCTCTCTTTTTTTTTTTTTTGTCATGTGGTTGTCCAGTTTTCCCAACACCATTTATTGATGAGACTATCCTTTCTCTAATAATGCACATCTTTATTTGGTTACTTGCCAACCTTATCTGGTCCACCAAAAGAATACCTAGATACATGTGATGATAATTAAATGAGGTCATTTTGATATTGTCTCAGTTGTGTTGTCTTATTTTGTTGTCATGAAGGTAGACTTATCAAAGGTAAGAGTAAAGAACATACCAAACAGTTTATTAGCTTGATGATTAACTTTAAAAATTTAGACCTGTTATATGTAAACCTCCATTTTCACTCTAGCTCTGGGGCACCTTCTTTTCTCTCCTCACATCAACTCGCCTGTGCCCAACTGATGACATTACTTCCTAGTTCGTGGAAAAAAGGGCAACAGAGAAGAACTTCTTTCTCCACTTCCCACCTTCTCCTGCATTTCTGGGCTTAGACTCTGTCTCCTTCCAGGGACCACAAGTCTAAGTGTCTACCCAAGGCCACTCTCTCCACTGTGCGCTGAACCTCAGTCCTTCTCAGCCACGGGCATCACTCCTGCATTGCACTCTCTGGTCCCTGTCCCTCTGTGCTTGGTCATTCCTATCAGTGTGCGAAAATGCCAAGACATTCTTATTTTAAAAATCCTTCCCCTTAAGCCTGCATCTCTTTCTACACTAAGCAACATTTCTCTCCTTCCCCTTATGGTAAAATTCTTTGAAAGGATTGGTTGTACTCTTGTTCTCTTCCTCATCTACTATTTTGTCTTTAATTCTCTCCATTTCTTTCATTAAGAGATCGCTTTATAGACTCACAGACAAACAGAACAGACTTGTGGTTGCTAAGGATTGGGGGAGGGAAGAATGGGAGTTTGGAATTATCACATGCAAACTATTATATATAAGATGGATAAACAACATGGTCTTACTGGATAGCACTGGGAGGTATATTCAATATTCTGTGACAAACTATAATGGAAAACAATATGAAAGAGAATATATGTATGTATAACTGAATCACTCTGCTCTATAGCAGAAATTAATACAATGTGGGAAATCAGATATACTTCAACAAATTTTTTTTAAAAAGAGGTGGATTGGGAATTCCCTTGGAGGTCCAGTGGCTGACTTCACACTCCTAACGTAGGGGGCCTGGGTTGGATCCCTGCTCAGGGCACTAGATCCTACATGCCTCGACTAATGATCCTGCATGCTGCAAGTAAGACCCCATGCAGCCTAATTAATTAATTAAAAAAGAGGTGGGTTTGTGAGGTCCATACCTCCCCTCCATGAATCAAAATGGGTTTGTAAGTGTCTTGAAACCAATAGAATGAAACATAAGTCATGCTGCATGATTTCTGAGGTTAGCTCATGAAAGACGATATAACTTCTGCCTTATTCACTGCAAAGTGCCTTTGGAGCCATGAGTGCCATGTAAGAATTTTATCTCAAGGTTCCCATGCCATGAAGAAACACAGGCTGCTTGGAGAGGACACGTGTAAGTGTTCTAGCCAACAGCTGTAGCAGAGAACCAGCTGACAGCCAGCATCAACTGTCAGATGTGTAAAAGAAAATGATTCCAGATGATCCCAGCTCTTAGCAGTTAAGTCACCCTCAGCCTTTAAGCGTCCTCAGATAAGGACCAAGACATCACTGAGCAAAGACAAGCCAGCCTCACCATGTCTTTTCTAATACAGTATTCTATATCAGTTTTGGTGGTGGTATGTTAGGTGGCAAAAGTGACTGGAGTAGTGTATGTGTGCATGTGTGTGCGTGTGTGTGTGTGTGTGTACATACATAGTAAATTCACTTATTTCTTAGTTTTGTCTGCTGAGAAGGCCTAGAGACAATGGCATCATAGTAGCAATGAGAATATCTGGCACCTGGTTTCCAAATACTATGCTGTGCTGTGCTTAGTCACTCAGTCATGTCCGACTCTTTGTGACCTCATCAACTGTAGCCCACCAGGCTCCTCTGTCCATGGGAATTCTCCAGGCAAGAATACTGGGGTGGGTCGCCATGCCTTCCTCCAGGGGATCTTCCCAACCCAAGAATCAAACCTAGGTCTCCCGTGTTGCAGGCAGATTTTTTACTGACTGAACCACCAGGGAAGCCCAAGAATACTGGAGTGGGTAGCCTATCCCTTCTCCAGGGGAATCTTTCCAACCCAGGAATCAAACTGGGGTCTCCTGCATTGCAGATGGATTCTTTACCAGCTGAGCTACCTGGGAAGCCCCTTTCAAATACTATCTTTTGTTAAAAGAAGCCAGAGCCCCTTGAAGAAATGGTTGATTCTTGGGCTAAGTCAGGAAAAGAACAAATTGAGCCTAGATTGCCTTTTGTACCAGAAAGTAAGGAAAGAGACTGGTCCAGGATGACAGGGTAGAAGGATGTGCACTCGTCTTTTTCTGCCAGAGCACCAAAATCACAACTAGCTTTTGAACAACCATCAACAGGAAGACACTGGAACCTACCAAAAAAAGATACCCTGCATCCAAGGACAAAGAAGAAGCCACAATGAAATGGTAGGAGTGACACAATCACAATAATAAAATCCTATACCCACTGAGTGGGTGACCCACAAACTGGAGAACAATAATACCAAAGAAATTCTCACACTGTTGTGAAGGTTCCAGACCCCACATCAGGCTCCCTAGACGGGGGATCCAGCCAAGGTATTGGGAATCCCAAGGGAATCTGACTTTGAAGGCCAGTGGGACTTGATTACAGGAGCTCCATGGGACTAGGAGAAACAGACTCCACTCTTGGAGGGCACAAACAAAACCTTGTGTGCACCAGGACCAAGGGGGAAGGAACAGTGACCCCCCCACAGGAGACTGAGCCAGACTTACCTGTGAGTGTTTGAGGCTCTCCTGCAGAGGCGTGGGTCAGCAGTGGCCTGCCATAGGGACAGGGGCACTGGCAGCAGCAGTCTTGGTGTTGCCAAAATCTTGGTCCTTTATGGACCAAGGCCAAACAAATGCAGACAGAGTTATGGGGGAGAAAGAAAGAGCAGCTCTTATTACTTTGGCAGGCAAAGGGTGAACACAGTAGGCTAATGTCTCAAGAACTGTTCCCCTTCCCTGATGAATAGGGAAAGGTTATATAGTCAGGCAGGTGTATGTGATAAGGATCAAGGCAGTAACAGTCTTGTATTATTCTTTCTTCTACAGCTTCCAAAGTGGGGTTGCTGACAAGATTAGGGTGTGTGCAGGGTCCTGGTTGATTCATCTCTTAATCCTGATGAACCTCTGCCTCAGGCGGTTTTGTTGCTTCTTCTCCTTTGATTAGCAACTGTTCTGCCCTTTGGAACTCAGCCAAGCCAGAGTTCTGGCCAGAGTTCTAGTTCACGCAGGCCAGAGTCCTGCCTACAAGGAACGGGGAACAAAAAGGCCTCTGTGCCCTAGAGTCCCACAGGGCTCTGCTTGGCATCACTGGGAGATGCATCTCAGTGTAAGTCCCCTTGGAGGTCTTTTCCAATAGCCCTACCATAGAGCCTGTAGACTCCAGGATGGGGCCACCTCAGGCCAAACAACCAACAGGGAGGGTGTGCAGCCCCAGCCATCAGCAGACAATTGGATTAAAGTTTTACTGAGCAAGGGCCTGTCCACCAGAGCAAGATGCACTTTTTCCCACTACCAGTCCTTCCCATCAAGAAGCTTGATGCAAGCCCCTTATCTTTATCCACCAGAGGGCAGACAGAAAAAATAAGAACTACAATCCCAGCAACCCCCAGAACTAAGACCACAATCACAGAAAACTAACCAAAATGAAAAGAAATAGGAATAGGTTCCAGATGAAAGAACAAGATAAATCCTCAGAAAAACAACTAAATGTAGTGGAGATAGGCAACCTCCTAGAAAAGAATTCAGAAGAATGATAGTGAAGATAACCCAGATCTTGGGAAAAGAATGGAGACGATGCAAGAAATGTTTACCAAAGACCCAGAAGAACTAAAGAACAAACAAAAAGAGATGAACAATACACTAGAAAGAATCAAGAGCAGAATAACTGAAGCAGAAGAACTGATTAGTGACCTGGAAAACAGAATGATGGAAATCATTGCTGCAAAACAGAATATAGAAAAAAGAATGAAAAGAAATGAAGACAGCCTAACAGACCTCTGGGACAATATTAAATGCACTAATATTCACATTATAGGAGTCCCAGAAGGAGAAGAGAGAAAGGACCTGAGAAAATATTTGAAGAGATAATTAGCTGAAACCGTCCCCAACATGGGAAAGAAAATAGTCAACGAAATCCAGGAAGCACAGTGAGTCCCAGGCAGGATAAACCCAAGGAGGAACATAACGAGACACACAATAATCAAACTGGCAAAAATTAAAGACAAAGATAAATTATTAAAAACAACAAGGGATTGACCTGGACAAAGTGGTATTGCCCAACTTCCGATCGAATCGCCCTCAAGTGAGGCCCTTGTCTCCTGGAGAGAGTGGAGCCTGGGACATTCCTGGAGGGATCATGCCAGGCCGCTACAACCAGGAGGTGGGCCAGACCATTCCCGTTTTCGCCTTCCTGGGAGCCATGGTGGTCTTGGCCTTCTTTGTGGTGCAGATCAACAAGGCCAAGAGCAGGCCGAAGCGGAGGAAGCCCAGGGTGAAACGCCCACAGCTCGTGCAGCAGGTTCATCCGCCAAAGGCCCCCTCGGTGTGACACCCACCCAGCTGGCCGTGAGAGCCGGGGAGCACCTTCGCGGGCAGCCAGGGGGCAGGTGGAGCCGTGGGGTCTGAGGAGCCCTGGCTCGAAAGGGCTCAAGCCTTCAGCTGGGCGTGTGCAGGAGCTGAGAGCCCGTGCCGCGCGGGGCTGGGGCCACTGGAGGGCCCCGAAGGGCAGCCTGGAGTCTGACCTCGCTGGCCGCCCGTGCACCAAAGACTAAGACGACGTCTAAAGGCTGTCGGGGAGGAAGCGGCTCTGACCAAGCTAGACGTGCTCCATAAAGGCTATTTTCTATATTTATTGTTGGGGAAAAGTCACTTTAAAGACTTATGCTGTTTAGAAGCAAAGCTATTTTTTTTGTCAATGGAATGCAGTTTTTTACTATTTCATCATGAGGACTAACACAGATGCTGCAATCTCCTTTTTGATGAAAGGACAGACTGAGATTTGAAAGAAACTTGCACAAATCTGTGAAACATCGCCCTTCGCTTTATTTTTATAAGTATCAACTGCCATCATGTTTTGTAATTTGGGTCTTGATTTCACCATTGTCGGTGAAGAAAATTTTCAATAAATATGCATTACCTGTATGAAAAAAAAAAAAAAAAAAAAAAAAAAACAAGGGAAAAAAGACAACATACAAGAGAAATCCTATAAGGTTATCAGCCAATTTCTCAACAGAAACTCTACAAGCCAGAAGAGAATGGAACGATATATTCCAAGTGATGAAAGGGAAGAACCTACAACCAAGAATACCCAGCAAGGCTCTCATTCAAATTTGATGGCGAAATCAAAAGCTTTCCTCACAAGGTTAAGAGAATTCAGCACCACTAAACCAGTTTTACAATAAATTCTAAAGAAATTCTCTAGGCAGGAAACACAAGAGAAAGAAAAGATCTACAAAAATAAACCCAAAACAATGAACAAAATGGTAATAGGATCATACATATTGATAATTAAGTATAAATGGATTAAATGCACCAACCAAAAGACATAGACTGGCTGGGTGGATACAAAAACAAGTCCCATATGTATGTTGTCTACAAGAGACCCACCTCAGACACTTACAGACTGAAAGTAAGGGGATGGGAGATGGTATTTCATGCAAATGGAAATCATAAGAAAGTTGGAGTAGCAATACTCATATTAGAAAAATAGACTTTAAAACAAAGACTGCTATAAGAGACAAATAAATAGACTATATAATGATCAAGTGTTCAATCCAAGAAGAAGTTATAGCATTTATAATATATATGCATCCAACATAGGAGCACCTCAATACATATGGCAAATATTAACAAACATAAAGGGAAAAATTGACAGTAACACAAGAATAGTGGGAGACTTTAATACCCCACATTCATCAATGGAGAGATCATCCAGACAGAAAATCAGTAAGAAAACACAGGCCTTAAATGACACTTTGGAGGAGTTGGACTTAATTGATGTTTATAGAGCATTCCATCCAAGAGCAGCAGAATACGTCTGTTTCTCAAGTGCACACAGAACATTCCCCAGGATAGACCACATACTTGGCCACAAGGTGAGCCTTGGTAAATTTAAGAAAACTGAAATCATACCAAGCATCTTTTCTGATCACTACACTGTGAGATTAGAAATAAACTACAAGAAAAAACTCTAAGAAACACAAACACGTGATGGCTAAACAATATGCTACTAAACAACCACTGGATCACTGAAGAAATCAAAGAAGAAATTAAAAAAATACCTAGAGACACATGAAAATGAAAGCATAATGGTCCAAAACTTAGGCAAGCAGCAGAAACTGTTCTAAGAGGGAAGTTTATAGCAGTATAATTTTACCTCAAGAAACTAGAAAATTTTCAAATAAACAACCTAACCTTATACCTAAAACAACTAGAAAAAGAAGAACAAATCCAACCTAAAGTTACTATGAGGAAGAAAATCATAAAGATCAGAGCAGAAATAAATGAAATAGAGACAAAGAAAACAATCACAAAGATCAATGAAACTAAAAGCTGGTTCTTTGAGATGATAAGCAAAATTGATAAACCTTTAGTCAGACTCATCAAGAAAAAAAGAGAGAGGACTCAAATCAGTAAAATTAGAAATGAAAAAGGAGAAGCTACAACTGACTCCAAAGAAATACCAAGGATCATAAGAGACTACTGTGAACAGCCATATGCCAATAAAATGGACAACCTAGAAGAAATGGACAAATTCTTAGAAAGGTACAGCCTCCCTAGACTGAACCAAGAAGAAATGGCAAATATGAACAGACCAATCACAAGCACTGAAATTGAAACAGTGATTAAAAACCTCCCAACAAACAAAAGTCCAGGACCCGACGGCTTCTCAGGTGAATTTTGTCAAATATTTAGAAAAGAGTTAACACCTCTCCTTCTGAAACTATTCCAAAAAGTCGCAGAGGAAGGAAAACTTCCCAATTCATTTCACAAGGCTACCATTACCCTGATACTAAAACCAGACAAAGATACCACAAAAAAAGAAACTTACAGGCCAATATCACTGATGAACATAGATACAAAAATCCTCAACAAAATACTAGCAATCCATATCCAGCAATACATTAAAAAGACCATACACCATGATCAAGTGGGATTCATCCCAGGAATGCAAGGATTTTTTTAAGATCTGCAAATCAATGAATGTGATACACCATGTCAACAAATTGAAGAACAAAAGCCATATGATCATCTCAACAGATGCAGAAAATCTTTATGATAAAAACACTCCAGAAAGTGAGCATAGAGCCTACATACCTCAACATAATAAAGGCCATACATGACAAACCTACAGCTAGCATCATACTCAATGGTGAAAAGCTGAAAGCATTCCAGGAACCCTAACATCAGGAACAAGACAAGGATGTCCACTCTCACCACTTTTATTAGTCAACATAGTTTTGGAAGTCCTAGCTGCAGCAATTAGAGAAGAAAAAGAAGTAAAAGGAGTCCAAATTGGAAAAGAAGTTAAACTGTCACTATTTGCAGATGACATGATACTGTACATAAAAGATCCTAAAGATGCTACCAGAAAACTACTAGAACTCATCAATGAATTTGGTAAGGTCGCAGGTTACAAAATTAATACACAGAAGTCTGTTGCATTTCTATACACTAACAATGAAAGATCATAAAAGAGAAATTCAAGAAGCAATTCTATTTACTACTGCATCTAAAGAATAAAATACCTAGGTATAAACCTCCCTAAGGAGACAAAAGACCTGTACTACAAAAACCATAAGATGCTGGTGAAAGAAATCCAAGAAGACATAAACAGATGGAAAAATATACCATGTTCATGGAGTAGAAGAATCAATTTTGTCAAAATGACTATGCTACCCAAGGCAATCTACAGATTCAATAAAATCCCTATCAAATTACCAATGGCATTTTTCACAGAGCTAGAACAAAAAAATCTCAAAAATTTTATGGAGACACAAGACCCTGAATAGCAAAGCAATCTTGAAAAAGAAAAATGGAGCTGGAGCAATCAGGCACCATGATTTCAGACTATACTACAAAGCTAAAGTCATCAAAACAGTATGGTATTGGCACAAAAATAGAAATATAGACCAATGGAATAGGATAGAAAACCCAGAAATAAGCCCATGTTCTTATAGTCAATTAAAATATGACAAAGGAGGCAAAACAACACAATGTTGGAAAGACAGTCTCTTCAACAAACGGTGCTGTGAAAACTGGACAATCACGTGTGAAAAAATGAAATTACGGACTTCCTGGTGGTCCAGTGACTAAGACTCCTCACTCCCAATGCAGGGGGCCTGGGTTCGATCCCTGGTC
This sequence comes from Dama dama, assembly GCF_033118175.1. NCBI lineage: Eukaryota > Metazoa > Chordata > Mammalia > Artiodactyla > Cervidae > Dama > Dama dama. The sequence continues at coordinate 10,178,483 of NC_083687.1, read as the reverse complement.
AGGGAACTAGGTCCAACATGCCCCAACTAAGAATTTGTATGCTGCTACTAAAATCTGGTGCATCCAAATAAATAAATAAATAAACTTTAAAAAATGAAATTAGATCATCCCTTAACTCTATATGCAAAAGTAAGCTCAAGATGGATTAAAGGCCTAAACTTGAGACCATAAAACTCCTAGAAGAAAACATAGGCAGAACACTCTCTGATATAAATCACAGCAACATCTTTTTTGATCCATCCCTCAGAATAATGGAAATAAAAACAAAACTAAATAAATGGGACCTACTTAAACTCAAAAGCTTTTGTAGAGCAAAGGGAACAATAAACAAAACAAAAAGACAATCCACAGATTGGGAGAAAATATTTGTAAATGTGACCAATAAGGAATTAGTCTCCAAAATTTACAAACAACTTATAACACTTAAGAGCATGAAAACAAACAACCGACTAAAAATATGGGCAGAAGGCCTGAATAGACATTTCTCCAAAGAGGACATTACCTACAGATGGTAATTAGGTACATGGAGAGACGTTCAACATCGTTAGTTATTAGAAAAATGCAAGTCAAAACTACAGTGAGGTATCACTACACACTGGTCAGAATGGCTATCATTAAAAAAATTCAAAAACAACAAATGCTAGAGAGGATATGGAGAGAAGGGAACCCTCCTGCACTGTTGATGGGAATGTAAATTGGTATAACCACTAGGGAGAACAGTATGGAGTTTCCTTAAGAAACTAAAAATAGAGCTACCTACAACCTCACTCCTGGGCATATATCCAGAGAAAAACATGGCCTCCAAAGATGCAGGTCCCCCAGTGTTCATTGCAGCGCTGTTTACAATAGCCAAGACAGGGAAGCAACCTTAATGTCCGTTGACAGAGGAATGGACAAAGAAAATGTGGTACACATATACAATGGAATATTACTCGGCCGTTAAAAAGAATGAGATGAGGCCATTTACAGCAACATGGACGGACCTAGAGAGTGTCATACTGAGTGAAGTATATCAGATAGAGAAGGAGACATATATGACATCCCTTATATGTGAAATCTAAAAGGAAATAACACAAAAGAACTTATTTACAATGCAGAAAGAAAATCACAGACTTAGAAAACAAACTTATGGTTGCCATGGGGAAAGGGATAGTTGGGGCTTTGGGAGAGTCAGGTACACACTGCTACATTTAAAATGGATAACCAACAAAGACCTATTGTATAGCACAGGGAGCTCTGCTCAATGTTATGTGCCAGCCTGGATGGGAGAGGGGTTTGGGGGAGAATGGATACATGTATGTGTATGGCTAAGTCCCTTTGCTCTTCACCTGAAACTATCACAACATTGTTAATTGGCTATATCTCAATACAAAATGTTTTTGGTGTTAAAAAAATAATAAAATGTAAGAAAAAAGAAAGTAAGGAAATGATCAAATAATGTTGAGGATAGCAGAAGGACACAGGAGCTAGCTTGAAGGACTTTCCCATTTGCCAAACTGGGATAAATTTTTAACCTTACTTTCTGTTTAATTCATTTTGCCAAAAACACACAGTGAGAACTTTAATCTGACTAACTGTACAGAAAATAGAATCTGTAGCAAACACAACAGGATATACCTAAGTCCCTGGCAAGCTGGATCCTCATCAACAAGTCACCAAGATCCCCCTATAATGGCCTTCTGAGAGGAGGTCCTAGGAGGAAGAAACAGAGATCTGCCAGTTCCCCCAAGAAACTGCTTTGGGGTGGGGGCGGGGTGCGGGGGGAGGCACAGAAAGTAGGAGAACTTATGTTACTTGGATCTCTTATCACTACACACAGAAGAGTTGTCTCTGATTGCTGACCAAACTCAAAGTGTTGTCTTCCCAAATCTCTAGTCATGAGCATCCTGTCTGCATCCGTAGGGGATGAGTTTCAAGTTAAGTAGGTCTGAAAGCTTCTGCTTTTCCAGAAAGTGCAATATAAACTTGGGGGGGTGGGGTGGGGGTGAAGGTGGGGAAAGGTAGATAAAGTCATAATTGCTGGTGTCACCAGCGCAGAGTCTGAGGTCCCAGACTTCAGGACCTTGCTTCAGGAGGCAACAAGAGAGGGTGCCAAGTCGCCAGCAAGAGTCCAACTACCCTAAGCCTCAGCACTGTCAAACAGTGCCTCAGAGGTATGAGGGAGCTCAACAGCAAGGGCCTGAGGTCTAAGCCAGCAGGGGTCTGGGAGTCCCAAAGGCCAAAAGGGAACTTGTTCACATTCTGTCACTTTTTGTAAATGATAGCCATGGGCAGCAAGACTTCTACGATGGCTCAGTGGTAAAGAATCCACCTGCAATGCAAGAGACACAGGAGACGTGGGTTCAATCCCTGAGTCGGGAAGATCCCCTGGAGTAGGAAAAGGCAACCTGCTTCAATATTCTTGCTTGAGAAATCCCATAGACAGAGGAGCCTGGCGAGTCGGACATGACTGAGCACACACACACATAGCCAATGGCCAGCAGGTGATCCTTCTCTCCGAGCTCTTGAGACACAGGTGAGGATGCTGCCCTTCACATTCTTCATCTTCACCCCCATCAGCACCAGGATGTCTCACAGCTTGCCCAGCTTGCACAGGACCTCCTCAGTGGTGCCTGATGACAAGTAGAGGGGTCCAAGCCACTATCAGGGAAATGCTTCCCACTCCTCTCTCCCTGCACCAGCTAGGAACCCATGGGGCACTGCTGCTGGAGCAGCTCAGATGCTCCTGCCTGTGGACTTCACTTGCACCAGCAGGCCCATGGGCTTCCCGTCCCCTCCTGTGGGGGCTGGTGGGCATGAATCTCAGAACCTGGAGATGCCCAAATTTGGAATAACTTGTGCATAAAATTGATGATGATAATAGTAACTGATTACAATTAATGAAACAAAATAGAAATGCATGGGCCCAGACAATATAAATACTTATGGTAATAATGGATTACAATTCATTGAATAAAATAGGAATCAATGAGTTCATATGACATAAATAAAGAAAGAAGAAAAAAAAAAAGAAAAAAGAAAAAGAAAGGAGAAAGAAATTTCTCTTTATAGCAGACTGTTTACCGAAAACTGAAAAAAAAATGATGGAATAAAAAAAAATCACCATTTAATAAACATCTTCATGCTTATTCCAATGAGAGTCATCAGTGAATGATGATAAAGCAGAAAGGTAGAGATTTGATGATGTGCCAGATACTTAGGAACTACAAAGGGACAGTTAGGGCTTTACGGTGGAGAAACCTGCCAGACTGGTCTGGCAGCATCAACAGTGAGATGGTTTCATCTCCTGTAACTTCTGATGTGATACAAGGAGAAGGGCACATTATTTCTCTATTCCCCTTACACGCACTGAGGTTTGTCTCTGTAAGGGACATCTTACAGAAATGAAAAGCTTGTACTCTTTAAAAGTGATTCATGGAAGACGGAGAAATATAGAACTGCTGCTCACATTGAAGGAGACTGCAGGTAGGTGACAACCAAATGCAATATGTGATCCTAGACCAGAAAAAACAAGAGCCATTAACATCTGAATGGTACCTACAACCTGGACACTCGTGTTGGTTTCCTGAATAGGATGGTGTATTACTTTCCTAGGACTTTGCCACAACAAAGTCCTACAAACAGGGTGGCTTTAAACCACAGAAATTGATTGTCTTACAATTCTGTAGGCTAGAAGTCAGAAAACTAAGTGTCGGCAGGGTTGGTTCTCTCCGAGGGCTATGACAGAAAAGTCTATACCATGCCTCTCATGTAACTTTTCATGGTCTGTTGGCAATCTTTGGCGTTCCTTGGCTTGTAGAAACAGAAACCCTATCTCTGCCTTCATGTTCACATGATATTCTCATGATATGCAGGTCTGTGTCCAAATTTCCCTTTATAAGAACATCAGTCATATTGAACTAAGGGTCCACTTACTGTAGTATGATTTCAACTTAATTTAACCAATTACATCTGCAACAACCTTATTTCCAAAAAAGATCATATCTGGAGGTACTGGGAGTTAAGGTTTCAATATTTGCATTTTGGAGACACAATTCAGCTCATAACAGATGGTTATATTGGGGTTGAGAGAAATAAGCAAACAGAGCCAAATGTTGACAAATGGGGAACTGGGGGGAAAGGACACCAGATGCCGGGGTCCAGCCCCAGCAGGATCCAGGGGAACCCTCAGGATGAACGGCGTGGGCGAGAGAGAGACACGCAGGACCGGCCTTGATAGGGCCAAGTCTGCTAGGGAGAGAGAGAGAGAGAGAGAGAGAGAAAGAAAGAGACCAGACCAGGAATGTGCAGCAGAGTCTGGCAGTTGCTTTATTTTTCACCGCAGCCTTTATACCCTAAGTTGGTACATTTCTAAGGGGCAGATAAGCATACAGACTTAGTTTAACATTACATCAGCTTGTCCTTCACGAAACCAGGTGTGCTCTGTATATTTTTGTTTATGAGAGTCTTTTTCCATAGATTTTTTGTACATTATCTTCTGGCCTTGAGGTTAGCAGAAAACAGAAAATTGGCAGTCTCATGATACAGCAGGTTGCAACATAATAAAAATACAATCTTGTTAACATAAAAGTCAGTCTTTTTGCAGAAGTTCTCAGCTAAATTTATCTAAAAAGTTTAACACACAAAGACTCTGTGGCTCTGGTGAGGCAGCCCCTGTTTAGCACTCCTGGTTAAAATTAACAATTATCTTATTGTTTTTACACTAGGGCTAAACTCTTATTTTTCTAGATCTCCAACTATATTAACAATAGTTTCCATTGTACAACCTCAGCACATTAACATCAATCAAACGTTGATCTAATAACCACTTTTAAAACAATATTTTTTTGTATTCTCTAATAGGGCTGTCTCACCCCCCAAAGGGCTCTGTGCCTATTAGGGCCTTTTTTAAGGTTAATTTCTATGTATAATATCTTTTGGCTATTAGGCCTGTTGACAATTTATGGCTTGCACTTGGTGCAACTTTAAGCAACTTCAGTAGCTGACCCTGTCTTTTTTGTGGTTAATCTATTTTCTTTCTATTAGGTGTCATCTGCAAGGGAACTAGATAGGATTACATTTTTTACAGAACAGAAATGCAAAGGATTGCAAAAACAGCAGATATGGCACAAAACAGGCTCTTAGTCCAAAAGTTAATTACCTGCAAAAAGTCACCTGCTAATCTCTATCTAAACTATTTTCTATTAGGCGCATATGTGGCTATAATATTTGTGGGGCTTTTCTCACCCCACGGAGGGACCTATGCTTAATAGTTTCTTTTGTTAGCGTACTGTGTTTAGGATGTTTAGAACAATCATGAGCATTTTGTGCAATGAGAGCACACATTTATCAAACAAGCCAGAATGCCAGCAAAAGGGTTTGAATTGAAGCATTTCCTTCATCCCTGGCCTCTTCATAGGGTACCAGCGTCCAGGAGATTTATTAATTAGGGTTTTCAGTTGGTCCTCATTCAGTGAAAGAGGAGCAGGAGAGCTCTTGGCAGGCAACACAAAAATCTGCAATAGGGCAAACAAGAACAACAGCAGAAAAAGCGGGGAGGATACAGGGTGGGGTAGAGGCCAAGGCCAACCTGGAGGGTCCCTTATCCTAGACGGCCTTGCCTGTCAGGTTCTTTCCTCGTGACCTCGTCATGGATGGGGTCCCGGGCGGCCTTGCCTGCCCGGTATTTTCTTCATGACCTCGTCACGGGCGGGACCCCCCCATAATGGCTCCCGGCAACCAGAGTCCCTGGTATTGTTCTTAAATGTTTTCTGTAAGTTTTAAATTGCTTCAAAAAATTTTAAATTCAATAAAGTGCTGGGTTTATGTATTGCATAAGATCCTAGTTTTGAACCTACCATGGGGAGGGAACTATAAGGAGATGATGAATGTGTTTGGGTGGCATTATTGCAAACTTATCTGAGACATAGTGAAGGTATCAGAAATTGATACATTATATTTACACACCATTTCATAAGAAAATCTTATTTCATTTGTCCTTCATGACATCAGGTGACTCGTCCAAGGTCCTGCTCACACAACTGTTAATGTTAAAATGAAGCATGTTAAAATTTTTAAGTTTATTTGACCAAAAATGCATGGAATGGTATAGTGTCAAACCATAAGTGGTAATGAACACTCCTCAGACCTGTTGCTATTGTTGTTCAGTCACTCAGTTGTGTCCAACTCTTTTCAACCTCATGGACTGCAGCACACCAGACTTCCTCTGTCCTTCACTATCTCCCAGAGTTTGCTCAAACTCATGTCCATTGAGTCGGTGATGCCATCCAACCATTTCGTCTTCTGTTGCCCCCTTCTCCTCCTGCCCTCAGTCTTTCCCAGCATCAGGGTCTTTCCCAATGAGTCGGCTCTTTGTATCAGGAGGCCAAAATGTTGGAGCTTCAGCTTCAGCATCAGTTCTTCCAATGAATATTCAGGGACTGGTTAGATATCCTTGCTGTTCAAGGGACTCTCAAAAGTCTTCTCCAGCACTACAGTTCGAAAGCATCTATTCTTCAACACTCAGCTTTCTTTATGGTCCAACTCTCACATCCATACATGACTATTGAAAAAACCATGGCTTTGACTAGATAAACCTTTTTAAGCAAAATGTTGTCTCTGCTTTTTAATATGCTGTCTAGGTTTGTCATAGCTTTTTTCCCCAAGGAGCAAGCGTCTTTTAATTTCATGACTGCAGTCATTGTCTGCAGTGATTTTGGAGCCCAAGAAAATAAAATCTGCCACTGTTCCCATTTCCCTCCCATCTATTTGCCATCAAGTGATGGGACCAGATGCCATGATCTTAGTTTTTTTCATGTTGAGTTTTAAACTAGCTTTTTCACTCTCCTCTTTCACCTTGATCAAGAGGCTCTTCAGTTCCTCTTAGCTTTCTGCCATCAGGGTGGTATCATCTGCATATTTGAGTTTGTTGATATTTCTCTCGGCAATCTTGATTCTAGCTTGTGACTCAGCCCAGCATTACACATGATGTATTCTGCACAGAAGTTAAATAAGCAGAATGACAATATACAACCTTGTCTTACTGCTTTCCCAATTTTGAATCAGTCCATGAACACTATGAAAAGGCAAAAAGATATGACACTGAAATAAGAACTACCCAGGTCGGTAGGTGCCCAATATGCTACTGGAGAAGAGTGGAGAAATAACTCCAGAAAGAATGAAGAGACAGAGCCAAAGTGAAAGCAACGCCCAGTTGTGGTGATGGAAGTGAAGTCCGATGCTGTAAAGAACAACCTGGAGTGTTAGGTCCAGGAAGCAAGGTAAATTGGAAGTGGTCAAACAGGAGATGGCAAGAGTGAACATTGACATTTTAGGAATCAGTGAACTAAAATGGACTGGAACGGGTGAATTTAATTCAGATGACCATTATATCTACTACTGTGGGCAAGAATCCCTTAGAAGATATGGAGTAGCCCTCATAGTCAACAAAAGAGTCTGAAATGCAGTACTTGGGTGCAATCTCAAAAATGACAGAATGATCTCTGTTCATTACCAAGGCAAATCATTCAATATCACAGTAATCCAAATCTATTCCCTGACCAGTAATGCTGAAGAAGCTGAAGTTGAATGGTTCTATGATGACCTACCAGGCCTTCTAGAACTAACACCCAAAAGAGATGTCCTTTTCATCATAGGGGACTGGAATGCAAAAGTAGGAAGTCAAGACATACCTGGAATAACAGGAAAGTTTGGTCTTGGAATACAAAATGAAGCAGGGCAAAGGATAACAGAGTTGTGCCAAGAGAACACATTGGTCATAGCAAACACCCTCTTCCAACAACACAAGAGAAGACTCTATACATGGAGATCACCAGACGGTCAATACCGAAATCAGATTGATTATATTCTTTGCAAACGAAGATGGAGAAGTTCTATACAGTCAGCAAAAACAAGACAGGGAGCTGACTGTGGCTCAGATCACGAACTCCTGATTGCAAAATTCAGACTTAAATTGAAGAAAGTAGGGAAAACCACTAGACCATTTAGGTATGACCTAAATCAAATCCCTTATGATTATACAGTGGAAGTGACAAATAGATTCAAGGGATTAGATCTGATAAAGTGCCTGAAAAACTATGGATGGAGGTTTGTAACACTGTACAGAAGGCAGTGACCAAGACCATCCCCAAGAAAAAGAAATGTAAAAAAGCAAAATGCAAAAAGTCCAAAAAAGTCTTACAAATAGCTGAAAAGAGAAGAGAAGCAAAAGGCAAAGGAGAAAAGGAACGATATATCCTTCTGAATGCAGAGTTCCAAAGAATAGCAAGGAGAGATAAGAAAGCCTTCCTAAGTGATCAGTGCAAAGAAATAGAGGAAAACAGTAGAATGGGAATGACTAGAGATCTCTTCAAGAAAATCAGAGATACCCAGGGAACATTTCATGCAAAGATGAGCTCAATAAAGGACAGAAATGGTAGGGAACTAACAGAAGCAGAAGATATTAAGAAAAGGTGACAAGAATACACAGAAGAACTATACAAAAAAGGTCTTAATGGCCCAGATAACCAAGATAGAGTGATCACTCACCTAGAGCCAGACATCCTGGAATGCAAAGTCAAGTGGGGCTTAGGAAGCATCACTATGAACAAAGCTAGTGGAGATGACGGAATTCCAGTTGAGCTATTTCAAATCCTAAAAGATGATGCTGTGAAAGTGCTGCACTCAATATGCCCATAAATTTGGAAAACTCAGCAGTGGCCTCTGGACTGGAAAAGATCAGTTTTCATCCCAATCCCAAAGAAAGGTAATGCCAAGGAATGCTCAAACTACCGCACAATGCACTCATCTGACATCCTAGCAAAGCAATGCTCAAAATTCTCCAAGTGAGGCTTCAACAGTATGTGAACCAAGAAATTCCAGATGTTCAAGCTGGATTTAGAAAAGGCGGAGGAACCAGAGATCAAATTGCCAACATTCATTGGATCATAGGAAAAGCAAGAGGATTCCAGAAAAACATCTACTTCTGCTTCACTGAATATACTAAAGCTTTTGACTGTGTGGCTGACAACAAACTGTGGAAAGTTCTTCAAGAGATGGGAATACCAGACCACCTTACCTGCCTCCTGAGAAATCTGTACGCAGGTCAGGAAGCAACAGTTAGAACTGAACATGGAACAACAGACTGGTTCCAAATTGGGAAAGGAGTAAGACAAAGCTGTACGCTGTCACCCCGCTCGTTTAACTTCTATGCAGAGTGCATCACGCCACATGCCGAGCTGGATGGCGCACAAGCTGGAATCAAGATTGCCAGGAGAAATATCAATAACCTCAGATATGCAGATGACACCACCCTTATGGCCAAAATCGAAGAGGAATTAAAGAGCCAGCCTCTTGATGAAGGTGAAAGAGGAGAGTGAAAAAGCTGACTTAAACTCAACATTCAGAAAATAAAGATCATGGCATTCAGTTCCATCACTTCATGGCAAATAGATGGGGAAACAATGGAAACAGTGAGAGACTTTCTTTGGAGGGGCTCCAAAATCACTGCAGATGGTGACTGCGGCCATGAAAGTAAAAGACGCTTGTTTGCTCCTTGGAAGAAAAGCTATGACAAACCTAGTGAAATGAAGTGAAAATCGCTCAGTTGTGTCCAACTCTTTGCGACCCCATGGACTATACAGTCCATGGAATTCTCCAGGCCAGAATACTGGAGTGGGTAGCCTTTCCCTTCTCCAGGGAATCTTCCCAACCCAGGGATAGAACCCAGGTCTCCCACATTGGAAGACGGATTCTTTACCAGCTGAGCCACAACAGAAACCCAAGAATACTTGAGTGCGTAGCCTATCCCTTCTCCAGCAGATCTTCCTGACCCAGGAATCGAACCCGGGCCTCCTGCACTGCAGGCAGATTCTTTACCAACTAAGCTATCAGGGAAGCCCATGACAAACCTAGGCAGCTTATTAAAAAGAGAGACATTACTTTGCCAACAAAGGTCTGTCTAGTCAAAGCTATGGTTCTTCCAGTAGTCATGTATGTATGGATGTGAGAGTTGGACCATAAAGAAAGCTCAGTGCTGAAGAACTGATGCTTTCAAACTGTGGTGCTGGAGAAGACTCTTGAGAGTCCCTTGGACTCCAATGAGATCCAACCAGTAAATCCTAAAGGAAATCAGTCTTGAATATTCATTGGAAGGACTGATGCTAAAGTTGAAGCTCCAATACTCTGGCCACGTGATTCGAAGAACTGACTTACTGGAAAAGACTCTGATGCTGGGAAAGACTGAAGGCAGGAGGAGAAAGGGACGACAGAGGATGAGATTGCTAGATGGCATCACTGACGCCAACTCTGATGGCTGGATGGACATGAATTTGAGCAAGCTCCAGGAGTTGGTGATGGGCAGGGAAGCCTGGCATGCTGCAGTCCATGGGGGTGGCAAAGAGTCAGACACGACTGAGCAACTGAACTGAACTGTTTTTCCATGTCTGGTTCTATCTGTTGCTTCTTGACCTGCATACAGGTTTTTCAGGAAGCAGGTAAGGTGGTCTGATATTCCCATCTCTTTAAGAATTTTCCAGTTTGTTGTGAGCCACAGCCAAAAGCTTTAATGTAATCAATCAATGAAGCAGATGTTTTTTTGGAATCCTCTTGCTTTTTCTATGATCCAACGGATGTTGGCAATTTGATGTCTGGTTCCTCCGCCTTTTCTAGATCCAGCGTGTATATCTGAAAGTACATGGTTCACGTACTGGCTTGGAAGTAGGTTCAGCCTAGCTTAAAGGATTTTGAGCATTACCTTGCTAGCCTGTGAAAGGAGTACAACTGCACGGGTAGTTTGAACATCCTCAAACCTGACCCAGAGGAAAGACTTAAATGGAGAAAATGTGGACACAGAGAAAGGAAATTATTTGGTTGGCTATAGGTTAGCCCAGTTGGCTGTGTGTGACTGTCTTCCAGCGTTTCTTTTCTTTTGGCGGCTGGGGGGAGCGGTTTTGGGCCTGCCCATGCAGCATTTGGGACCTTAGTTTACCCAACTCAGTGGGACCTGTAGTGCAAAGTGCAGATTCTTAACCACTCCAGGCAAGTCCCTCCTCCAGCTTCTTGATTACCTGATCTTGAGGCATTCATAGGTTTAGATTTTGGCTTCAGTAGACTGCCAGGGCATCAGAGCCACCTCAGTCTAATGTTCTCCTTGTTTAATTAACACAACTCATAAATGATTAGTATGGAGTTCCCTGGTGGCTCAGTGGTAAAGAATCCCTCTGCCAATGCAGGGGACACGTTCTGGGTTCAATCCCTAATCGGGAAAACATCCCACAGGTTGGGGAGCAATTAAGCCCACGTGCCACAACTACTGAGCCTGTGCTCTAGAGCTGACGAAGCAGCAACTACTGAGCTCAATAAGCCTACGCGCACCTACAGGCCTTGCTCGGCAAGAAGAGAAGCCACTGCAATGAGAAGTCCGTGCATAGGCGACTAGCGAGTCTCCCCCGCTTGCCCCAACTAGGAAAAAAAATGCCCACACAGCCACAAAGAGCCAGAACAGCCATAAATAAAACTATTTTAAAAACAAAGCTGTGAGTGATTTAAAAATATAAATAATTAGTTCGGACTCAGATCTAGTGATCTAGTTTCTTTCTTTCTTTTTCTTGACTGGTAATGTGGTTTCCTGTGGCGGCAGCAAACGATAATATGAGTTGATTCTAAGCAAAACTGTGACATCCGTTGGTTGTACCATTTTGGGGTAAACAAGGTCTTCCTAAGGAAATTTGTTTTCTTATCAAGGTCAACGTGGAGTTTAGCTAAGAGACCCTAGTGACTCCAGATATGAGGTCTATTACCTCTTGATCTGCTCCCTCCCTCCGCACTCCACCTACCAACCACCATTTTTGGGGGGGCGGGCTTGGGCAGGTCTCCATATGGACTTTGATTTCCCTCACGAAGCTTCAGGCCAGTGCCTGGGGAACAAAGTCAAGAAAAAGCCTTCAATCCTTGTCCCAGTGTCCTCGTTGACATTTCCCACCAGCAATTCTCAGACCAGGCCCCCTCAAGCACAGCTCACCCTTCCTTATTATTGCCTCAATAGTTAAGTCCCTATCGTTAACCGTCGCTCCGCTGGCCAACCACTGTCTTTCTCTTTTTATAAACCTCCGCTTGGGCACCCGCAGTCCAGTTATAACCTTACTGGAAGTCACAAAGACAGCGTGCCAGGTGTCGGCGCAGCAAGCTCAGCGGCCCCAAACCTGAAGAAAAACTACGCCTGCGCAGACTGGAGCCGCCTCAGCTTCTGCGGCCCCCTGTCCCGCCCCTGCCGCCCGCACACACGCACCCCCGCGCCCCGCCCCGCCGCCCAACCGCGCCTAGGTTAGATCGTTCCTCCCCTCCCCCCAGCCCCACCCAGTGTTGAGGTTGTTGAGTGACCCCGGCTCACAGTAGGTACTAGGTCCTGGGCTGTAGGGGCCTAATGCCTTGAACCTTAATCTTAGAGACCTAGGATGACTTGGGCAGCTGTAGCTGGCATGTCTCTGTTGGGCCTTCAGTTCCCGAAACACAAGATAAAAAGCTGGACGTGGGTGTGTGCGTCCTCAGTGGCTCAGTGGTGTCTGACTCTTTGCAACTCTGGATTATAGGCAGCCTCCTCTGTTCCGGCTCCAGGCAAGAATACTGGAGTGGGTTGCCATTTCCTCCTCCAGGGGCTCGTCCGGACCCAGGGATCCAACGGTGTCTCCTGCATCGGCAGGCGGATTCTTTTATCACTGAACCATCTGGGAAGCCCAAAAGCTGGACAGAGTTTAGGAATTATTTATTCCAGATCATTCACATTGCATTGATCATTCAAAGACTCAGAGGCCTTCCTCTCCTTTTTTCCTCTTGGTTGGGGGAATTAGGGTCAAGCTGGGCAGGTGCAGGACTTGCCGGCATCACTCCCCTTAATCCTGGCAAGGCTGACTAAGGGCTTCCATCCCAGCCACCTCGCTCAAGCCAGCGGTCAGACTGTGGGTTAGAATGGCCGAGGAGGAGGGCGATGTGGATGAGGAGGATGTGTTCCTGGCATTTGCCCGACATCCCACTCCTCCCAGGGGTCCCCTTCGGCGGGCCATGGACAAAGCCTTCTTTATCTTCCTGGTCCTCATCATGACACTACTGATGCTGGAGGCTGTTTGTAAGCTGCTATGGCTGCTACCTTGGGCAAAGTTTGAGGACTGGCTCCTGAGAACACCTGAGAAGGAGGAGGAGCTGGAATTGTGACCACCTTTCCTATAAACGTACTCTTGCCCTGCCACAGAGGTGAGAGGGGATACAGGGTGGAGGGGAATGGCACTGTTGGGGGCTTTGGAGGGGCACCTGGATAGCTGAGAGCAACTGTCTTAAAATTTCTGCACCTATACTTCAGGAAATAATTTCGAAAAAGTTTGTACTTCTCAAGCACTTCTAAGTAAGCATCTAAACTTTATCATCATAAATTAACATTGTTCCAACGATGTAATTTCTGGGATATGCAAAATATTCACTTTTAAAAATAAATCAATCTTTTGTGTGTCCAGGGGAATTGAAATATGAGTGATGATATCCACTAGCCCTCATTAAAAAACATAATTGGGAATCTTTCCTTTTCTTAATCCATCATTCTCTATTCTCCTAGAACTCCTATTACCATTCGACTTCCCCACAATTTTATGCTTTTATACTTGAAAGTCTTTTATTGACCAGTGTATCAGACTTAAAAAATTTTTTTTCTTTGGTTGCACCCACGGGGGAATCTTAGTTCCTCTACCAGGGATCTAAGGCTGGCCTCCTTCAATAGAAGCACAGAGTCTTAACCACTGGATGACCAGGGAAGTCCCCTATCACACTTTCTTACATATATATATTATAATTGAGATGAAAAATATTTTTCTTTCTTGTGACCATAAAACTCTAGGTTTTTAGAAATATTTCTTCTGGGTTATCATTACAATTATTATGAGAGCAGAAGTGATTAAATAACAAAGATTGTACATTTTCATAACTGTTAATATTAAAAAAAGTGAAGTAGCTGTCATGTCAGACTCTTTGCAACCTCATGGACTGTAGCCTACCAGGCTCCTCCATCCATGGGATTTTCCAGGCAAGAAATTAATATTCTTTTAATAATAATTAATATTAAAAATACATTTAAAATGAGATAGACGAGATGGTGTTTATGGTACCTTAAAAGAAATAGGCTACATGTCTATTTTTTTTTTTTAATTAGAGGATAATTACATTACAATACTGTTACATGTCTCTTTATTTAAGACAAGGTAAGGGAAATCCCTGGTGGCTCAGAGGTTAAAGCGTCTGCCTCCAATGCGGGAGACCCAGGTTCGATCCCTGGGTCCAGAAGATCCCCTGGAGAAAGAAATGGCAACTCACTCCAATATTCTTGCGTGGAGAATGAGTGGAGAATCCCATGGACGGAGGAGCCTGGTAGGCTAGAGTCCATGGGGTCCCAAAGAGTTGGACACGACTGAGCGACTTCACTTTCTAAGGGAAATCCCTGATAGTCCATCAGTTAGGACTTGGTTCTTTCATTGCTGGCGCTGGGAGCCAGTTCCATCCCTGGTTGGGGAACTAAGATCCCTGCAAGAGTCAGGGCGTGGCCCAAAACAAACAAAAAACAACCAAGGTAAAACAAGATAAAGTTATCCCTAGGAGATTTCATGGCTAAGAACTATCTTTTTTTTCTTTCTTTTTAAATAGAAAGGGAGAAAGTCTATTGTAAAAGAGTAGAGGAAGAAGCTCTAGTGCAGGTATTTATTCAGGAAAACACATTTTGGGAAAACTGAGAATCTGGAAATTAATCCTTTACATGTCCCGAATCCGAGTACCCTTAGGCGAGTCTTCATGTCCCCCAATTTGAAGACTACAGGCTTAGACGACTGGAGAGAAGTGGTGTGAGATTCTTTAATGGGAGTGAGGGTTTGAGGTTCTGGAACTCTGAGGGCTTGGGGATGTAAGAGACTGTGGTCCTAGAAAGTGGCAAGATGCTCACCTTCTGTGGAATTCTCAAGGATGCGGGAAACTCAGCGACTGGAACCATGTTAACCTTTCCGGTTTCCTCAGAAGCTCACCTTTGGGCCTAGCTTTGCCTCTTCGAGCCCCTCCAGTGTCCCTAAAATTGGTTTAGGGTGAGGATGTGGCCGAGGCGGGCGCCAATGTTGGTTTCTTCTTTCTTCATCAGCTCTCCCAGAGGAAGAGGAGGAGACGAGACTCAAGGTATTTTACGAGCCTCGTTTCTTCTCACAGCTCTTACAGATTCTGCTCAGAGCCCCCTCCCCACATCGCCTGTCCTCAGGCCCTAGAGCTCCTGGACAAAGCACAGCCTTCTTGTCATCAGCGCCTGCGCCTCGGGAACCCCCTCCAGAAAACGACGGAGAACCAACTAGGTCCCACCTATTTGGTTGGTCGGTCATTAGTTCTGTGGTGGAGCTTGAAAAGCACACCAACAATCGCCATAATAATAACAACACATTTGTATAGCGTGTTGTGCTCGTTTGTATGCATGTGTTATGACTTCATGATTGGGAGATGTAGGCACCTGTATGTAGAAGTAGCTTCTGGGCAGCTGCAAGGGAGCGCGCAGACCAGAAAGGAATGACAGGTACAGTCGATTGAGCCGCGGAAACTGGGACCTTGCAGGTAGGAAATTAGCGCCACAAGGCTTGTCAAAAGCCCAGCGGATAGAAAAGGTTTTATTTCCCTTTTAAGAGACTCTTGCCTTTCCTTGCATCCCTGTTCAGCCTTGGAGGGCCCAATTCCTCACCCCCAGCTGTTCCGTTACTCCCCCCACCCCACCTCCCCAACGTAGAAAGGTGGATCAGTCCTCCCCGCACGCGACTAGCCGGTGGTTGGGCCGGGATGCGGGAAGTTTCTGATTGGCGGAGTCGCGGAAGCACCGGGTGAAAAGAGCTCCACAGACGGCGCGCCCCAGTCCCGGCGTAGCCAGAGTCGTACGGCAAAATGGCGGCCCCCAGTTATTTAGGACGCCCAGCGGCGACAAATCCGCCCCCTGCAGGTCAGGGTGAAAGGAGCCGCAGACTATGTGGGCGGCACTGGAGGCTCTAGGTGGGGCCGTCCTACCTTTCTTCCTGCCTCACGGGACACTGGATTCCGTGCGACAACATGGCCGCGCCCAGGGCGTGTGGGCGGAAACTCCGCGGCTTCCGGTACGGAGTAGGGCCCGCGGTGGGAGGGGGAAGGAAGACGGAGGGAACCATGTGAGGTTCTGAGATCAGCGGAGAGGGTCGCCTCGAGAGACCGTTTCTGAGGTGGGGGCCGGACGGTGTGGGGAGCGAAGGCGGGGGCAGGAATGTCGAGGGAGAGGTACTGGGGAGTCCCGGGCGCTGAGTCTGCGGGGCAAGCTGTGGGATCTTCCTTCCTATCCCTGAAGGGGAGTGGGGCGGCCAGGGGCTGAACTGGGGGAGGGGGACTTGGCGGGAAGCTCATTTAGGGGAAGGACTGGACTCAGGGCTGGAATCTGAGAGGAATCGGGAGAGCCCAGCGTGGAGCTCACGATCGGTTACAGGTCACTGAGAGAGAATGGGGGAAATTAGGGTGGGGTGAGAAGGAGGGGACTTGAGGTGAAATATCTTCAACCTAACGCTTCGGTTTGAGGAGACCCATCAGAGGGTGGAATATAGAGATAATTTAAGTAGGAGAAAAGGGAATGGGTTGTTGGGAGGGAACCTCCTTCTCAGAGGGCCTCCGAGTTGGGGTTATCTTTCGGAATGGGGTGAGGGTATAGATTTGATATGTGTGAGAGAGAGCGAACAGGGAGAACGGTGGTGCCAGCGGGGCTGTGGTATCTGTTCGAGGGGATGTCAAGGAAATCTGGAGTGCAGCGTGAGAGGTCGTCCAGGGGTTGAGAGGAAGAATCAACTTGCCAACTCTGAGAAATAGTGGGAAAACGATACTGAAAAAGACCGGATATAGGTGGGGGTGGGACTTAAGGTTTTCAGAAGCTTTGAAACTCCCACAGTAAAGGGCCAGAAAAACATAATAGTACTAATGCTTGCTGAAGCTAGGCAATGAGGACACTGTTGGGAATGGCTGGGTGCTTTTGAAACCCAAGAAGACTGGAAAACGTGTGAGATGAAGGGATGGGGCGATGCTGGAGGGGCTCTTGTCTGAGTCCCCATCCCCTTCCAGCAGGAATTACGAAATCCCCAACACTTCCTCCCTCCGGGGGATTTGATCCCCTATGGCCACCGCTAACAGCATCATCGTGCTGGATGATGATGATGAAGATGAAGCAGCTGCTCAGCCAGGGCCCTCCCACCCACCCCCTAATCCGGCTTCACCCAGGGCAGAAGCCCCTGGCTCCTCTCAGCCCCATGGGGCTGGAGGAAGCAGTAGTTCGGGCGGCAAGAAATGCTACAAGTTGGAGAATGAGAAGCTGTTTGAAGAGGTGAGCTTTAGGGGAGAAGACTGTCGTGCCCCAGGGAGGGGGATGGCTGATTGGCTCTCCTGTCCTTTCTCCCCCACTAACCCCACCTCACCTTTCTCTCAACCCTATCCTTTATCTTTTTCCCCTCCCTTTTCCCCCGTGAACCTTCCAGTTCCTTGAACTGTGTAAGACGCAGACGGCGGACCACCCTGAGGTGGTCCCGTTCCTCTATAACCGGCAGCAGCGAGCCCACCCTCTGTTTTTGGCCTCAGCGGAGTTCTGCAACATCCTCTCTCGGGTCCTCTCTCGGGCCCAGAACCGGCCAGCTAAGCTCTATGTCTACATTAATGAGCTCTGCACGGTTCTCAAGGCCCACTCAGCCAAGAAGAAGCTGAACCTGGCCCCTGCTGCCACCACCTCTAGTGAACCCTCTGGGAATAACCCTCCCACAGACCCCTCCTCGGACCCAAATGCTGAGACCACTGCCTCTGAGGCCCCAAGGCCCCGTGGTTCACGGCGGCAGATCCAGCGCTTGGAGCAGCTGCTGGCACTGTATGTGGCAGAGATCCGGCGACTGCAAGAAAAGGAGTTGGATCTCTCAGAATTGGATGACCCAGACTCCACTTACCTGCAGGAAGCAAGGTTGAAGCGTAAGCTGATCCGTCTCTTTGGGCGGCTGTGTGAGCTGAAAGACTGCTCTTCACTGACAGGCCGAGTCATAGAGCAGCGCATCCCCTACCGTGGTACCCGCTACCCAGAGGTCAACAGGCGCATTGAGCGGCTCATCAACAAGCCAGGGCCTGATACCTTCCCTGACTATGGCGATGTACTGCGGGCCGTAGAGAAGGCAGCTGCTCGGCACAGCCTTGGCCTCCCCCGACAGCAGCTCCAGCTCATGGCTCAGGATGCCTTCCGAGATGTGGGCATCAGGTTACAGGAGCGTCGCCACCTGGATCTCATCTACAACTTTGGCTGTCACCTCACAGATGACTATAGGCCAGGTAGGCATTAATGAGATGCTCCTTGGTAACCTTCGTTTGTCAGGTGTGTGTGGTGAGCGGGCATCTCTTTAGTTCCTTCTTCTAGAGTTGTGGGTGACTACATTGACTTTATATATTCCCACACAGGCATTGATCCCGCACTGTCAGATCCTGTCCTGGCCCGGCGCCTGCGGGAGAACCGGAGCTTGGCTATGAGCCGGCTGGATGAGGTCATCTCTAAGTACGCAATGATGCAAGACAAGAGTGAGGAGAGCGAGAGACAGAAGAGAAGAGCCCGGCTCCCCCAGGCCACCTCTTCCCATTCTGAAGATACCGCCAAATCCTCGTTGGATTCTGGTGAGGTATGAAAGGAGAGACCTTGTCCTTCCCCTGCACTGGCCAGGAGGGAGTCTGGGGTGACTGATCATGGCGTGTGCAGCAGGAATGCAAGAAGCATTTCTTTGAGAATGGGGCAACAGATTCCTTCAGGAAACTCCTTTGTCCTCTGCAGGGCCCTAGTGGGATGGCATCCCAGGAGTGTCCTACCACTTCCAAGGCTGAGATCGATGATGAAGAAGATGAGGAAAGTGAAGAGGAGGAGGAAGAAGAAGAAGAGGAGGAGGAAGAGGAGGAAGATGAGGAGGAAGAAGATGAGGCCACAGATTCCGAAGAAGAGGAGGATCTGGAACAGATGAAGGAAGGTCAGGGGGACGATGAAGAGGAGGAGGAGGAGGAAGCAGGTATGTCAAGGAAACAGTCTTCTCGTGTCAGCTCTCTGCTCTGTTGGGCACGAGCCCCCTCTTTGAGATCCTTTCCTTCTTCCTCTTACTCTCAGTGTCCTCTCGGCAGTTTTCTTTCCCCCAGTTCTTTTGCTGCCAGTCTGCTCTTTTCCTTTTTTCCAGGGAAGAATGGAGATAAGAGCCCCATGTCCCCACTAGCGATCTCCACTGAAAAGAACCTGGAACCTCATAAAGGGAACAGTGGGTCCTCAGAGGAGCAGCAAAACAAAAGACTCACAGAGTCACCATCTTTACTGGCAGAAGAGCCCCCAGCCCCCTCTAATGTAGTTGCTGAAAGCAGGGAAGAGCACCTCGAGGAGTTGCCCCTGGAGGAAGAGAGCCCTATGTCTCAGCTCTTCGAGCTAGAGATTGAAGCCTTGCCCCTGGATACAACCCCTTCCCCTGAGGAGAGGGACATTTCCTCTTCCAAGAAATCAGAGGACCTCCTCACCACTGTGTTGGAGAATGGGGCCGCCATGGTCACCTCCACTTCCTTCAACGGAGGCATCTCTCCTCACACCTGGGGGGATTCCAGTCCCCCCCGCAAGAAATCTCGGAAGGAGAAGCAAACAGAAGCTGGGCCATTAGGAAAGAGGTAACAGCAACAGGAGAAAGAGGGAAGCCATGGAGGGACTGAAGGGGCTTTCTGAGAGAAATATTGTAGAAAGGAGTCTGGGGAAAAACTGCACGCTCCCCCTCCAGCCTCAGGCTCCACACACCCCTCCTCCCATGTGTGTTTCTGTCTTTAGCCATGTGGAAATGCAAAGGGCAGTGCAGAAGAAGAACGGGCAGAAGACACATACCTTGCCCAGCCCGCCTTCCCCCTTGGCTTCTATGGCTCCAGTTGCTGATTCTTCCACAAGGGTGGACTCTCCTAGCCATGGCTTGGTGACCAGCTCCCTCTGTAGCCCATTTCCAACCCGGGTGTCCCACACTCCCCAGTCACAACCCTCCAGGCCTGGTACTTATAAGGTAAGAGGGGGTGGCTGTGTTTCCTAACTTCATTGTCTTTCATTATTCATTTGGGGTTCTCTGTCTGAATGTTGCACCCATTACCTCCTCCCTCTTTTTTCCCACCCTAAGTTTTGATCTCTGATAAAGTCCTTCCCTTGGCTTCTCCTCCACTATGTTCCAGACCTTTCTGACTCTTTGTCTCTCACTCCCCTGCAGATGAGTGTGGCCACACAGTGTGATCCCGAGGAGATCATCGTGCTCTCAGACTCTGATTAACCACCTCCCCCTCCCCCCTGCCCCCAAAATGTTTGGGATGGTATTTGGAGGATGGTAGGAAGCACATGACTGAGGAAGGGATGGACTGAGCTAATCGCCTTTTGGTGGTTTCTTTTTAAAAACAACAACAACAACAACAAAGCTTAGGTTTTACACAGAAACATTAATAAACAATAAAGTTCTTTTCTTATTGTATTCCTGTCTTTTCCTTGTCCCGCCTTCACCAGCTGGTGATTGGCACCAGCTGTTCTCTGGCTCACGGTTAGCCGTTCCCCCGGGACAGCCCTGGATCTGCCCTGTCCAGCTGCCTTCACGCATCTGTTGGAGTTTTTCTCATCCTCAGGCCTCCTTGCCCTCTGCAAGGCACTAAAATGTGCTTCTGCCTCCTGAATGTGCTTTTCTTTCCCACTCGAGCGGCAGCAATAAAAAAGCCAATCAGGGGCCGACTTAAGGTTATCTAGCCAATCCAGGACCAGAGGTGGGGGGCGGGGCTTCAGGAGGACTGTCAGAAGCTGGGCGACCAGGGCCGTTAGACTTCGTAAACGCGCTAATGGCCACAGTTCAGGGGCGGAGCCCAAGCAGCGAAGGCCTAGACCCATCGCCAATAGGAAGAGGCAGGCTTACCAAATTAAAGGGGAATGAGAGCTTCGGCAGACCCGAGTCCCGAGTCTTTAGCGGCGTACGAAACGTGGAACCTTTAAGGTGGAATGAAGCAGCCGTTCTTTAAAGGAGAAGTGGCCGAGTCGGCCGAGTATTGCCCAGCGGCTCGGGCGGGGTGCCCGCCTGTGCCTTTAAAGCCTGAGGGGCGGGAGGCGGAGCGGAGGCGGAGGGCGGAGGGAGTCGGCGCAAGATGGCGGCGGGAGGGGCCCAGGCTGCGGCTCTGGCCGCCGAGTGAGGGGCGGGGGGGGCCCGGGGGCGCGCGGCCCGGTAAGCGGGGACGCGCGGGGTTGGGGGGCGCCTTCCGGGTGGGAGAGGAGGTCGAAGTACCGCTTGGGGCGGAGCAGAGGGGGGCGGGGTCCTATGTAGGCGGGGGTACTCAGGGGCGGAGCCAAAAGGCCACGGGGCGGGTCTTGAGATGGGCGATTAGGGATAACTGGGGGCAAGGGGCGTGGCCAGCCAGGGGCATGGCCTAAAGGAAAATGGTTTTCGATGCCAGAACCGACCGGCCCCCACCCCCCCCCCCCCGCAAGAAAAGTGTACAAAACCCCAGTAAGGTAAATTTTATTAAGTCGGGCTCTCAGGCAAATGGGAATTTCTGAGGGGAGTCATCCCAGTCCCCAGGAGTACCTTATTTCTCTAACCTCCAAAGAAAGAGCACTGGATTTGGAGTTAGGACTCCTGCGTTTGTGGGTGCTGCCACTTAATGGTGTGACCTTGAATAACCTCTTAATCTTTCTGAGCCTCAGTTTTCTCATCTGTCAAATGGGGTTGAGAGGAGTGCCTACCTTATAGTATCCTTGTAGGGGGTTACCCAGATAATAAATGTAATGTGTTTTTAAACTGTAAAGGGCTGTGTCATTATGAGATGTTATCATTCGTCTCTCTTTTTCTTTCCAGAGACCCCCCCGGCCGCCCTTCTCCTTCCCTTGTTCCTGTGGCTGGGGGGGTACCCCTTCCCTCCACACCATGGAGCCATCTCCTCTGTCTCCCAGCGGGGCAGCACTCCCCCTGCCTCTATCACTGGCCCCGCCACCACTGCCCCTGCCTGCAGCGGCGGTGGTGCATGTGTCCTTCCCAGAGGTGACCAGTGCCCTCCTGGAGTCTCTCAATCAGCAGCGGCTGCAGGGCCAGCTCTGTGATGTGTCCATCCGGGTGCAGGGACGGGAGTTCCGGGCTCATCGTGCTGTCCTGGCTGCCTCTTCCCCTTACTTCCACGACCAGGTCCTACTCAAGGGCATGACTTCCATCTCGCTGCCCAGCGTCATGGACCCAGGAGCCTTTGAGACTGTTTTGGCTTCAGCTTACACTGGCCGCCTCAGCATGGCCGCTGCTGACATTGTTAACTTCCTCACAGTGGGGTCCGTGCTCCAAATGTGGCACATCGTGGATAAATGCACTGAACTCCTCCGAGAAGGCCGGGCCTCAGCCGCCACCACCACCGTCACCACTGCTGCAGCCACGTCCGTCACTGTCCCTGGTGCTGGGGTCCCCTCAGGGAGTGGGGGCACGGTGGCCCCTGCCACTGTGAGCTCTGTGCGCTCCCATGCCTCCAGCCGGGCCAGTGAGAATCAATCCCCCAGCAGCAGCAACTACTTCAGCCCCCGGGAGTCCACTGATTTCTCATCTTCCTCCCAGGAGGCCTTTGCAGCTTCTGCAGCGGGCAGTGGGGAGCGCCGCGCGGGCGGCCCTGTATTCCCCTCCCCTGTGGTTGGCAGTGGGGGTGCTACCTCTGGCAAACTGCTGCTGGAGGCAGATGAGCTGTGTGATGACGGCGGGGATGGGAGGGGTGCAGTGGTCCCTGGGGCTGGGCTCCGCCGGCCCACCTATGCACCCCCCAGCATTGTGCCACAGAAACACTGGGTGTATGTGAAGCGGGGTGGAAACTGCCCGGCATCGGCACCCCTGGCTCCTCAAGACCCAGACCTGGAAGAGGATGAGGAGGAGGAAGACTTGGTGTTGACCTGTGAGGATGATGAAGATGAAGAGCTGGGGGGTGGCTCCGGGGTTCCAGCAGGAGGAGGACCTGAGGCTACCCTTAGCATAAGTGATGTCCGGACCCTGTCTGAGCCTCCCGACAAGGGAGAGGAGCAGGTCAATTTCTGTGAGTCCTCCAATGACTTTAGTCCCTATGAAGGTGGGGGTCCTGGGGCAGGGCTTGATGATTCAGGGGGACCAACCCCTTCATCCTATGCTCCTGCTCACCCTCCAAGGCCCCTGCTCCCACTGGACATGCAGGGCAACCAGATCCTAGTCTTCCCATCCTCTTCATCCTCCTCCTCCTCCTCCTCACAGCCACCAGGGAACCAAGCTGAACACGGGGCGGTGACCCTGGGGGGCACATCGGCAGGGGCCCTGGGAGGGCCAGGTGGTACCAGCGGGACCCCTGGAGGGACAGGCAGTGGGGATGGAAATAAGATCTTTCTGTGCCACTGCGGGAAAGCCTTCTCCCACAAGAGCATGCGAGATCGTCATGTGAACATGCACCTCAACCTGCGGCCCTTTGACTGCCCCGTGTGCAACAAAAAGTTCAAGATGAAGCATCACCTGACGGAGCACATGAAGACGCACACAGGTCTCAAGCCCTACGAGTGCAGTGTCTGTGCTAAGAAGTTCATGTGGCGAGACAGCTTCATGCGCCACCGGGGACACTGTGAGCGACGGCACCACTTAGGCGGAGGGGGCGGGGCTGGACCGGGCCCCGGGGGCGGGCCCAGCGGACCGGCCTTGCAGCCCAAGAGAGAGTCCCCCGGAGGCGGCGGGGGCAGCGGCGACGAGGCGAGTGGGGCCACGCCCCCGTCCAGCCGATGCGTCTGGTCCCCGCTAAGTGTCCACAAAGTGGAAATGGGCTTCAGTGGGGGCGGCGGAGCAAACTGAAGGGGCGGCCCACTGGGGTAGCTTTCCGGGAAGAGAGATTAGGGATCACGACTCTGGGGCGCTGTGGACCCTAGGTGGTGTCCCAACACACTTCCTGTCTCTATGGACTTGTATATATATCCTGGAGGGGGAACCGCGTCGCACCATGGGCTACCCCATTCCACTCCTCAGCCCCTCCTCCCCAAAGTATCCCTGTAACTCAGCCCTTCCTTCCCTGCAGATGGGTGCACAGAAGCCCCAGCTCCCGAGTAGGGCGCATGTGGGGTGGGGGTGGGGGTGGGGGTGAGGGGGCTTGTTGAGCATCCAGGAGTCACTGGGTCAAGGGTCAGGTGGTTGTAGTCTGTACCTGAAGTCTGTGTTTGTGTAGTTGTGGGGACCAGGCCTTAGAGCCCCACCCTTGTCCTAGAATATAGCCTGCCCCCCAAAAGGATGTGCCCTTTATTTCTACCCTAATCTCTCCTCCCCCACTTTGGAGGTCCCCCAACTCAATTCTCACTGGGGAGAGGGGGGAATGGAGACAAGAAGGGACTAAGTCGTAGGAGTACAGGTTTTTATTTTAAATCTTATTTTTTCTAAACAGTGATTAAAATATTTATTGGTCATTTCATTTGGCTTCCCGACAACCCCGATGTGTCTGCTTGGGACCTGGCACAGGTGGGGGAAGGTGGAGTAATGGTTCTCAGGGAAGTGGATTCGGGGTTGGGGGGACAGGTGGGGGCGCCTCGGGTGTGGGAAGGCTCCCGGACTCTGCGGCGCTGGGTGGTCCAGGAGGGCTGGGCGGGGCTGAGGTCCCCAGACTGGAACTCCCCAACTGGAGAGGATGTTTCGGGATCCCCGCCCGGCGCAGGGGAGGGGGGAAGGCGGGGAGAGAACCTGCCTCCCACGAGCTTTCGCGTAACCTGAGAGGGGATTTCCTCCGCCCCACCTGCTGGCCTTTGGAGGAAAGTGAAAGTGAAAGGAGGAAGAGGCGGCTTCGGAGCTGAGAAATCCGAGCGCCATGAAGCGCCTGTCCCTGCTCCTCGCTGTGGCTTTGGGTGAGCGACCCCCGTGACTCTTTGCACAGGGAACGGTGGGAGGTGAGCCCCGCCACGTCCGGGGATGGGGGAGGTCGGATCACCTGAGGTTGGGGCCATGCCCTCACTCGCGCCCCCTCTCCCCAGGCTTGGCGACCGCTGTCTCGGCCAGACCAGCGGTGATTGAGTGCTGGTTCGTGGAGGATGCGGGTGGGGGCAAGTTGGCCAAGAAACCCGCTGCCCTGCTGCTGCGCCAGGGCACCGAGAGCCCACCTCCCCGACCGGACCTCGCCCCAGAGCGCTACCTTAAAGTTCACGGTGAGTCATTCCGGACTCGCTCCCAACTCTGTTGCCTCCCCCGAAACCCCCCAGCCCTTTGGGTCTAAGTGACCTCGGGCCTCAGTTTCCCCCAGCTGTAAAGTGAAACGATCCTCCCTCTCAGTCTCTCACGACCGGCTAGTTTGCACCTTTGAAAGTCAACGCCTGCAGCTCCTCTCTCTGCGTTCACAGACCCCGCGGGCGCCCTTCAGGCCGCCTTCAGGCGGTATCCCCGGGACGCCCCCGCGCCACGCTGCGAGATGAGCTTCTACGTCCCGCTCCCAGCCTCGGCCAAATGGCTCAGCGGCTTGACCCCGGAGCAGAGCTGCCCGCGGGCCCTGGACGGGACTTGGCTCATGGTCAGCATGTCTAGCCCATTCCTCAGCCTCTCCAGCCTCCTTCGACCACAGTCGGAGCCTCAGCCGGAGCCTGCTCTCATCACCATGGCAACAGGTAGCTACAGAGGGGAATGGGAGATTACTGGGTAGATTGTAAGGGTCCATATCAGCCGTTAACTCGCTCTGCGGACTTCAGCGAGTCGCTTCCCCAGTCGGGTCTCCGTTTCTTTATTTGTAAATCTAGGCAGTTCAGTTCCAGTTAAAATGTCTTTACCGCTTCATCTAGTCCCAACCTAATCTAAAATAAAATGCGTTTTGGGGCGGGGTTTTGGAGAGACGCAGGGGTTCCGGACACCTGACCCTAAGAATGGAGAAGGAAATGGCAACCCACTCCAGTATTCTTGCTTAGAGAATCCCGTGGGCAGAGGAGCCTGGTAGGCTGCCATCTGTGGGGTCGCACAGAGTCGGATATGACTGAAGCGACTTAGCAGCAGCAGCAGACCTTAAGCAACTCGCTAGGCGAAGGGCTTGGGAGGGTCTCAGAAGCAGAACTTTGCTCCTTTCCTCCGAGATCTTGCTAGGCGCCACCTTTGCTGTTCACCCTGTTTTAAAAAAAACCAACCAACTGCCTTCACGCCCCACCCGCACCCACATCCGGCGCTGCAGCAATCAGGAAAGGACAGGCTCTTGCCCTCAAGCCAGTTAACCTCCCCTGACAGACTCCTCTTATGGCTCCTGATGATGCATTGACTCTGTGGTCATTGAATGAGTTCGTGGAAGGGAAGCGGCGGGGGACCTGGTCGTTCTGGCTGCAAGGACCACTTGCCGCATTGTGTAACCCTGTTCGAGGCCCAGGGGTTGGGCACTTTTCGGGTCTTGGGCGCAGGGAGTGGGCGGATAAAGCAAAAGTGGGGAAGATGCGACCTGGATTTGGGTTTCTTGGAGCTCTTCTCTGGAGGGTGATGGGAACAGAGTCCTTGGCAATTCTTAAACATTGTGTGATTTTATGGAAATGATACAGCCTGACCTGCTGGTCAACCACTACTGAGCGCTACACCCTGCCTTCCCTAATAACTTCTCCCTGACATTCTCCTCACTGAGAGAATCACCCATGGGACTCAGCACCCACTACACAATCCTCACCTCTGCTTCCACCTCCATTCTTTGTCCCTAGACCTTGCCCAGGGCAGGGACAGAGGCAAACTGCTCCTTGTGGGAACAGTAGTTGTCTCTAGTGGGGAGGGATATTTCTAAGGCTGTTGGTTTCATGAGTTAGGGTAAGAATGTCCCTTTTTCTCTGAATCTGCTTTTCCAACTGTAAAATGTGGATGGCATTTCCCATCTGCATTCCCGTTGTTGTGACAATCAAGGGAAACACTTTGTTAATTTATTCACTGATTTAATAAATGTTTCTTATCACCAAGAATAAATTAGGGCCCTGTAGTTCTCAGTTCAGTCTGCAAATAAGAATCCTTAAAAATTTTACTCCAGGTGAATTAAATCAGAATCTCTGGGGTGGCCTTGAACACAATTAAGGGTCACAGAGGTGATCAGATGTAGAGTCTACTTTCAGAAACGTTCTCATCAGATTTGTCATGGGTTAATTGTAGAGTAGATATAATGGTCATCTGAATTAAATTCACCCATTCCAGTCCATTTTAGTTCGCTGATTCCTAGAATGTCGACATTCACTCTTGCCATCTCCTGTTTGACCACTTCCAATTTGCCTTGATTCATGAACCTAACATTCCAGGTTCCTATGCCATATTACTCTTTACAGCATCGGACCTTGCTTCTATCACCAGTCCCATCCACAACTGGGTGTTGTTTTTGCTTTGGCTCCATCCCTTCATTCTTTCTGGAGTTATTTCTCCACTGATCTCCGGTAGCATATTGGGCACCTACCGACCTGGGGAGTTCCTCTTTCAGTATCCTATCATTTTGCCTTCTCATACTGTTCATGGGGTTCTCAAGGCAAGAATAGTGAAGTGGTTTGCCATTCCCTTCTCCAGTGGACCACATTCTGTCAGAACTCTCCACCATCACCCGACAATCTTGGGTGGCCCCACATGGCATGGCTTAGTTTCATTGAGTTAGACAAGACTGTGGTCCTGTGATCAGATTGGCTAGTTTTCTGTGATGATGGTTTTAGTGTGTCTGCCCTCTGATGCCCTCTTGTGACACCTACCATCTCACTTGGGTTTCTCTTACCTTGGACGTGGGGTATCTCTTCACGGCTGCTTCAGCAAAGCGGAGCCACTGCTCCTTACCTTAGATGAGGGGTATCTTCTCACGGCTGCCCCTCCTGACCTTGAACGTGGAATAGCTCCTCTCGGCCCTCCTGTGCCCGCGCAGCAGCTGCGAAGTCAAGTGGGCCTTAGAAAGCATCACTACGAACAAAGCTAGTGAATGTGATGGAATTCCAGTTGAGCTATTTCAAATCCTGAAAGATGATGCTGTGAAAGTGCTGCACGCAATATGCCAGCAAATTTGGAAAACTCAGCAGTGGTCACAGGACTGGAAAAGGTCAGTTTTCATTCCAATCCCTAAGAAAGGCAATCCCAAAGAATGCTCAAACTACCACACAATTGCACTCATCTCACATGCTAGTAAAGTAATGCTCAAAATTCTCCAAGCCAGGCTTCAGCAATGTGTGAACCGAGAACTTCCAGATGTTCAAGCTGGTTTTAGAAAAGGCAGAGGAACCAGAGATCAAATTACCAATATCCGTTGGATCATCAAAAAAGCAAGAAAGTTCCAGAAAAACATCTATTTCTGCTTTATTGACTATGCCAAAGCCTTCGACTGTGTGGACCACAATAAACTCTGGAAAATTCTTAAAGAGATGGGAATACCAGACCACCTGACCTGCCTCTTGAGAAACCTGTATGCAGGTCAGGAAGCAACAGTTAGAACTGGACATGGAACAAGAGACTGGTTCCAAATAGGAAAAGGAGTACGTCAAGGCTATATATTGTCACCCTGCTTATTTAACTTATATGCAGAGTACATCATGAGAAACACTGGGCTGGAAGAAGCACAAGCTGGAATCAAGATTGCCGGGAGAAATATCAATAACCTCAGATATGCAGATGACACCAACCTTATGGCAGAAAGTGAAGACAAACTAAAAAGCCTCTTGATGAAAGTGAAAGAGGAGAGTGAAAAAGTTGGCTTAAAGCTCAACATTCAGAAAACTAAGATCATGGCATCTGGTCCCATCACCTAATGGGAAATAGATGGGGAGACAGTGGAAACAGGGTCAGACTTCATTTTTGGGGGCTCCAAAATCACTGTGGATGGTGACTGCAGCCATGAAATTAAAAGACCCTTACTCCTTGGAAGGAAAGTTATGACCAACCTAGATAGCATATTAAAAAGCAGAGACGTTACTTTGCCAACAAAGGTCCATCTGGTCAAGGCTATGGTTTTTCCGGTGGTCATGTATGGATGTGAGAGTTGGACTGTGAAGAAAGCTGAGCGCCGAAAAATTGATGCTTTTGAACTATGGTGTTGGAGAAGGCTCTTGAGAGTCTCTTGGACTGCAAGGAGATCCAACCAGTCCATCCTAAAGGAGATCAGTCCTGGGTGTTCATTGGAAGGACTGATGTTGAAGCTGAAACTCCAATACTTTGGCTACCTCATGCTAAGAGTTGACACATTGGAAAAGACCCTGATGCTGGGAGGGATTGGGGGCAGGAGGAGAAGGGGACGACAGAGGATGAGATGGCTGGATGGCATCACCGACTCGATGGGCATGAGTTTGAGTAAACTCCGGGAGTTGGTGATGGACAGGGAGGCCTGGCGTGCTGCGATTCATGGGGTCGCAAAGAGTCGGACATGACTGAGGGACTGAACTGAACTGAACTGAACTGCATTGTAGAGCAGAACGTGACTTGAGCTCTGAAAGCAGTGCAGATAGGGAGCCAGGGCGTGACCAGGTGAGGATGTTACTGCAGCTCATCCACCGCCAGGGTGAGAACCAGTTGCTGTGCTCAGGCTTCCTTTTCAAACATTCTTGCTTGATTAGGGATTTAAGAAAATGAAAGTTGTTTTTTTTTTTTTAATGTAAAATTAAAAATGGACTCTTTCCAGGGTCACAGATCAATAATTTTGCTAGTATGGATTTATTTATACTTTATTTCTTACCAAATAATTTATTGAGTACTCTAAAATGTTTGTTGACAAATACACTTTCTTAATATACTTTGTGTGTGTACTGTTTCTCATCATTCTTTTACAATTATTATAGAAAGTTTCAATGATACACTAAAGTAGAAGAGGAAAATGAACCCACCATACACCATATACCTACTTATATAGTTGTTACATTTACCACATTTGTTAATGGGAGTAACATTTCTTATTTATTATTTTTGGCTGTGCTGGGTCTTCGCTGCTGGGCGGGGGCTTGTCTCAGTGGCAGTGTGAGGGCTTCTCACTGCGGCCGGTTCTCTGGTTGCAGAGCACAGGCTCCACAGTGCAGACTTAGTAGTAATTACGGCACATGGGTTTAGTTACTCAAAAGCATGTGGGGTCTTTCTGGACCAGGGATTGAACCTGTGCTCCCTGCATTGTAAAGGAGATTCTCAACCACTGGATCACCGGGGAAGCCCTACCAAATTGTTATACCTGTCCTCCTCCAATCTTCTGTTCTTTTTTGGAAGTGTTTTTAAGTGTGTCCCATCATATTAATTTACTCATAAGTACTTCAGTAAACATCTCTATTACATCAGGACTTTAACATCCTCCCTACACACAACAGCATTATCATACCTAACAAAACAAATAATAATTCCTTAATATGGTTTAATTTCTGGCCCATACTAAATTTTTCCCAATTGTCTCAGGGATGCTATTTTACAATTGATTTGTTTAAATCAGGATCAAAAAGATGTCTGTATTTTCTCTTTGGTTGTTGAATCTGCTTGGGCTGCCATCACAAAATATCGTAGACTGGAAGGCTTAAACAACAGGGATTTATTTTCTCACAGCTCTGGAGGCTAGAAGTCCAAGATCAGTGTGCTAACATGGCTGATGTCTGGTGAGAACTCTCCCCTTGTGGTTACAGATGGCTGCCTTCTGGCTGTGTCCTCACAGGGAGGGAAGAGAGAGAGAGCTTTGCTATTTCTTCCTCTTCTTACAAGGGCACCAGCTCTATCAGATTAGGGCTTACCTAAGACCTCATTAACTTGTATCACCTCCTTCAACTTCCTGTCCTCAAATACAGTCACATTGCAGGTTAGGACTTCAACATATGAATTGGGGGTTGGGTAAGGCAGAGCCACAAACATCCCGTCCATAGCAGTTTTATCTCTTAAGTCTCTTTTATTGTAATTGCTCCATCCCTTTAAATGCTATGATCTGTCATTTGTTCTGTAGATGTTCCCATATTCTATATTTGACCAGTTGTTTCCTCATCCTGTCATTTCCTGTGTTCCTTCTCCCTCCATGTTTTCTATACATTGATAGTTAGAGCTAGAGGCTTGATTAGATTTGGGTTTAAATTTTTTCAGTAATACCCTAAAATAGTTGTTGTCATTCACTTTTAACAGAAAAGCATAGACCTATATAATACAAACTGTGAAACAGTAGAAATTTCTTTACCAACAGGTTCTGGCCTTGTTGTGTTTAAAATGTGTTTACATTTATATTTTTACAGAGTCCAGGTTGTGGAATGCAGGTCTAAAATTGCTTCAATAACCCATATTAAACAGCACTGTTAGCTTAAGATTTGTTTATTAATTCTACAGATTGATTCATACAATTCAAAAGTGTGTTTCTGGATTTAAATAAACTAAACTAAATAAATAAATAAATTGCTTACTTTTTTTACTCTCTTGAACGAAAACAATCCTATGATGTTCAGAGAAGTTTAACTTTGTAGGCCTTAGAAGCTAGGATTAAAAGTTACATAAAGTAGGGAATTCCCTGGTGGTTTAGTGGTTAGGACTCTCCTATGCTTTCACTGCCAAGGGCTCCGGTTCAATCTCTGGTTATAGAACTAAGATTCTGCAAGCCAAGTGGCACAGCCAAAAAACAAGAATAATCACAAGAGGGAAAAAAAATTACTTCCACTTGGAAGACCCAGACATTTCTGGCAGTCAAACAAAGCGAAGAAAAGCCCAGTGACAACAGATTTTCTACTGGTCATAGAGAGGGCTTCTCCATGGCTGGTTCTTAGGGTGCAAGAGAAGTCTGGAAAGGGAGGTTGGGGGCTAGATTAACAAGTTCCTTGAAAGCTCAGGTTTATAAGTGGTAGGGAATCATCAGAAGTTTCATGTGTATGTGTATGTATGTGTGTGCCATTTTTCCAAAAGCCTGTTATTTTACTTGATTCCTACAAAAGGTAGGCAAGGATCAGTCATTGGACTAATGGGAAAAACAGAGATTAAGTCATTTTTCCAAGATACCCTGCAAATCCTTCACCATGATGATGACAGTAATGAAAATAGTAACAGCTAAACATTTTCTATACACTAACTCCTGTTCTAAGCACTTTATAGGCATAATCTTATTTATTCCTCTGAACAACCATAAGAACTAGGTACTGATGTTATACCCATGTCACAGATGAAGAAATATGAGACAGAGCAGTTAGGTAACTTGTCCAGGGACACACAACTTATAAGAAGCAAGGCTAGGGATTGAACCTGGGCCATCTAGCTCCAGCCTCTGCTTTTAGTTGCTAGCTTCTTAGGTAACTGGGATTTTTAAACAGGCAAGTGCCTAGGTCAGACTTGTATCCACGTTATTTGGTTATAGTGAGGGGGATGAAATGAAGGAGAGTGAGATCTGAGAGGAGGCTGCTCTAACTGTCCAAATGTATATCGATGAGCACTTGAGTCAGAAACAAATGTAACATCTATCTGGGAGACAGAATTAGGGCCTGGTGGGGATGGCACATAGCACGTTATATTTGGCAGTCTGTCTTTCTTATTAGACTGCACAGTTTGAGGGCAGGGGCTGCCTCTCTTGTTCACCACTCTCATCAACTTTGAACATCCTAGGTCCTCAATCAATATTAGTCGAATGAATGAATTAGAAGGAATCTTAGGGGTTGCAAATGCTTGCCTTTAGTGCCTGGGGGCTGGTGGTGATCATTTAAGGGAGGGAAGACCAGCACTGGAGCTGGGCCAGGGGATGTTCTAGAGATGCTGTTGAGTTGGGACATGTTATGTTTGTCTGGCAAATGACTGGCTGTAATCACAGCAAACACTTCTATAGACGTACTGTGTTCCAGGCACTATTCTAAGCAGCTTTTATATATAGGTGTCTTTGTTACCCAGATCAGTAGCAGATATTAAATGACTTAACCTTCACTACTACAACTCCTTGGGATGGTGCTTGCAGCATCATCATTATCCCTATTTAGGAGAATAGGAAACTGAAGAGTAAACTACCTGGCCCAAGGCCATATAACAGCTGCTGAATTGGGATTGATCAGGGCAGTCATGCCCCAGGCACTTAACCAGCCTATACTTGCCTCAGCAGAGCCCAGAGGTCTGTTCAGGTTTAGTCTAGAGCCGGAACCTTCCAGAGTTAGTAAATGCTCTGTATAGCACCACAGGATTGACAGTCATGAGTCATCACTGTCTTCACCAGCAAACTAAGAAAGGCCTGGCTCTTCAAGGATGGATGTGGAGACTGGTGGGCTGGTTCAGGTAGTGTCACAAGTTCCCTCAGATCCCTCTGTCCCCAGGGCTGGTGCAGTACGGGCTGTGTGTTCCGAGCAGCCTTTAAAGGCTGCACTTATTCACCTCGAGACCTCTCTGCTCATTCTGAGCCACAGTGGATCCCACACAGTCCCAGGGCAAAGGGGATTTGCAGGGAGGGCTGGGAGGTGGCGAGTGTCCAAGGAAGTGTCCTTGGAGGGATGGGTAAATTAAGAGTTAAGTCCTCCCCATAACCCAATTTCTCTATTTTTTCCTCTTTCTTTCTCTTCCCCTCCCTACCCTTCTCTCCGCACCATCCCCAGCTGTCCTAACTGTCTTCACTCACACCCCCATCCCTCGCATCCAAATGGGACAAGATGCCTTGCTGGACTTGAGCTTTGCCTACGTGCCCCTCACCTCCAAGGCTGCTACTTCTCTAGCCCCAGGTCCGCCTCCCTTTGGGCTGGAGTGGCGACGCCAGCATCTGGGTAAGGGGCACCTGCTGCTAGCTGTGACTCCTGGACTGAATGGGCAGGTGCCAGCTGCCCGAGAGGGGTCAGTGGCATTTGCTGCTTGGGATGATGACGAGCCCTGGGGACCATGGACTGGAAATGGGACCTTCTGGCTGCCTGCAGTTCAGCCCTCCCAGGAGGGCACCTATCTGGCTACTGTTCACCTACCATACCTACAAGGGCAGATCACCCTGGAGCTTGCTGTACAGAGTGAGTGAGGGGATGGGGGTTCTCATGGGTAGACGATGGTCACTAGGATTGTGGGCACTCCAGGATGGGAGGATAGTGGAGGAAAGGCTACTGGGTGAATACGGGGAGATAGACTGGGGTCCCTGGAAGTCAGAGGGGCAAGGGGTAAAGGGTTCCTAGGGATCTAAGGGGCTTTGGGATGGAGATTCCCAAATCTGAAGGAGAAGGGGTCCCTGAGGCTGGGGACATGGCATGGAGATTCCTGCGAAACACCAATGGGGAGATGGTGGGTTCCCCACCCTGGGAGGAAAACCCTAAACCCCTCTCAGTTCTGGGGAAGCCAGAGGGCACACAGGGACTCCAGGGAGGACTGTGTAGATCAATTCCCCATGCTCCTTTCTTCCTCTCTCCCCAGAAACCCCCACGGTGACCCTGACACCAGCGGCTCTGGTGTGGGCTGCTCCAGGGGAGGCGCCCCCAGAGCTGCTCTGCCTTGTGTCCCACTTCTACCCCTCCCAGGGCCTGGAGGTGGAGTGGGAGCTTCGGGGTGGCCCAGAGGGCCGCTCTCAGAAGGCTGAGGGCCAGAGGTGGCTCTCGGCCCCGAGACATCACTCAGATGGCTCTGTGAGCCTCTACGCACATCTGCAGCCGCCCCCGGTCACCAGTGAGCAGCATGGGGCCCGCTATGCCTGCCGGGTCCACCACCCCAGCCTGCCTGCCCTGGGGCGCAGCGCTGAGGTCACCCTGCAGGTGGCTGGTAAGAGCCTGGAGGACAGAGAAATGGGGTGGGGGTGGGGGATGTGCCTGGGAATTTCAGACTCACTCTCTTGCCCCTTCTGCCTGCCAGGTTTCTCTGGCCCCTCTCTGGAGGATGGCATCGGCCTCTTCCTGTCTGCCTTTCTCCTCCTTGGACTCCTGAAGGCACTGAGCTGGGCCGGTGAGTGTGAGCCCCACCCAGACTGGGACCCTTGAGAGGCAAGGCATTATCTGCCTTCTCCCAGAAGTCTGACACTCATCCCTCTGCCCTACTGCTCCCCCATCCCATCTCTTCTCAATCTCTCTCCACAGTTGCCTACCTGACCACACAGAATTCAATGGAAAAGGTAACAACACTCCACTTTCCTTTATTTTTCCCTTCTCATTTTATCCCCTTTCCCCAACTCCTCACCCAAGAGGGAGGCTGCTGGCCTGGTGGGCAGAATCCAGCCCTGGAATTCACACAGACCTGCATTAAATCCTGCCACTTCAAACAGGCTACACCTGTTTCCTTGGGTGTTTTCCCCCCTTTTCTAAGGGGGGGAAAATGACTTAGGCAGTGATGTCCTATAGAAATATAACACAAGGCACATATGTAAAGTTAAATACATAGTCTAGGGACTGCATTAAAAAGGTAAAAGATATCTAATATATCCAAAATGTTGGCATGGCAACATGTCATCAGTATAAGAAATTATAATGTTTTCTCCATCCTAAGTCTTCAAAAGCAGTGGTTTATTTTAAACCTGTTTGGACTAGCCACATTTCAGATGCTCAACAGTGAGCATTTGTGGTGAGTGGTGGCTACCGTACTGGTCAGCAGAGCCTCAGAGGGCTGTTGGAAGGATTTAACGAGATAGGGCATCTCCTTTGAAGGATGCAGGAGCAAAAGCACTTGGTGCAGTATCTGCCAGGCTTAAAATACACAGAAAATGTTAGCCTCTTTCTGCTGCCACCTCTGTGCCCATGACGTTCACTTGTCTCTGGACTGACCATGAGCACTTCACCGTGCTTTCTAAAACCCTGAATTCCTCACCTCCTTTTTATTTCTCTTCTAGAAAACAGAGTGAGGCCAGCTCACCACCATCCTGGGGAAGCCACCATCCTCTCTGGTCTAAGCTACTGAAATAACTCCCCAAAATTGTAGGCCCTCTGTCCCTGCTCCCTCCAGTCTCTCTCCACTGAGCCGCTGAAACGCTTTCTGAAAAGACACAAGGCATTCACCTCCTTAGGACTCTAGAGCAGCGGTTCTCAAAATTTTTGGTCTCAGGATCTCTTAAAAATTATTAAGGACTCTATAAAGCTTTCCCTTATGTAGGTTATAAGCCACAGGTATTTATTGTACTAGAACTCAAAACTGAGAACAATTTAATACACAGGAAGACACAAGAACACGTTCCATTAGCTGTGGGGACGATGTCAGTGCACGTCATGTAGCTTCAGGAAAACGCCAGTGTACTTTTTTTAGTGAATGAGAGTGAAAAGGTAAGTAACAGTTTAGGATTGTTATGAAAATAGGCTAAACCTCACGTAGCCCTTGAAATAGTCTCCGGGACCTCTGGGACAGGAACCTGTGCTCTAGAGGCCAAATCCATTCTTTCCTGCCTTGACTCAGTGCATCCCTGCGCTCCAGCCACTGCTTACCTTTTCAAGCCCGCTTAGTGCTCTCCCGCCCTCCTCCGGATGCTCATTACACCTAAAGCTGATGGTTTTCTCCAATGGCCTCCCACTCCCGCTGGGTCCCAGAGCATTGTTCCCTCTGCCTGGACTACAGACCAGGTCAGCCTCGCCCCCTCAGACCGCCGCGTGTCCCTCTGGTGCGTTTCACCACGGTTGTATTTAAGTGATTGTGCGAGTCGTCGTTAAAAGCCTGCCTCCCTGCCCAGACTGTTGGCTCCTGGAAGGCTGGGACGGCCCTGTCCTTCCCTGCTCTGTCTCCCGCGCCTGCACAGGGCCCGCTGGAGGGTGCTCAATTTAAGAAGTTAGCCTTTTTTCGTCCGAAAGATTAAAAAACGTGTTGGATCAAATAAACTACTGGAAGAAGGATGCAGCGGTTCGGCTGAGGGGGACCTTCGAGGGCCAGGTCGGTCGGCCCGACAGACGCAGGGTGCCGGTCTAATCGTGTGGGAATAAACTCGTTACGGTGTTTTTAAAGGGACGTCTCAGTTCTACCTCAGGGACCCTCTTTCCAGGCGCTGTTCCTTCCTTCACGCGTGGTTCCTTCCCACGGCCCTGCCTCTAACTCCTTGGCGGCACCCGATGCTCCTTTGGAAGGGCCTGAAGCGGGGAGCCACCCACGGCCGACAGCATGCCCTCAGGCCGCGGGCACTCGCGGGTTACCAAGGCAGCGGAGAGGCCGGCCTCGGCGCCGGAAACAACCCCCGGCGCCCGCTCTGGGACCGGAAGTGGCGGCTTCCTGCCCCGCCCCCTCCCGAGCGGGCGGGAGCCCCGGGCTCCCCGGAAAACCCGGAACGGATTTTGGCCCGCTACACGCGTGGGTGGGGGCGGAGTGGAGCCTTGGTGTCCCGGAGAAACTGGGTCCGTCCCCCACGACACGCTCCCCGCGGGAGTTTTAGCCTCGCGGTGTGCGAGGAGGGGAATGTCAGATTCGGCTCTCGCCCTTCCCCGGGGGCTGGAAGCGGGAATCCCTGTCCCCACTCAGCGCAGGGCAACGTGGGCTCCAAGCTCCCCGAGGACAGTCGGGCTGGAGACCCGGGCTCCTGGGTCCCGGCCCCCGAGCGTCCGGCGCTCCTCTTAAGTCCGCGGCCCTGGCTCCTGTCCTCACTTCCTTCCCTTTTTGGCTCCTGCTCTCGGGGCGGGCGGACGTCGGGGGGAGCGGAAAGGGCGGGAGGGCCCGGGAGTCTGGCGGGGCGGGGGGGGGGGGGGGGGGGCGTACAAGGGGGTGCGGAAAAGCCAGGGACGGGCTCGGTCCGGGGACGTGATCCGGGGCCGGAGACCGACGGGAACGGCGACTCGGGAGCCGCGCTGCCCCCACCCGTCCTGAGCAGGTCAGAGCCAGAGCCCCCCCGTAACCCCGCCCGAGCTCTTCACCTCCCGTCCACACAACGCCAGGCCCCGTGTGCCCCTGCAGCGTTGCTCCCCAGCGGCTACCTGGAGCCCACCTTCTGGGGCCCCGCGCCCCCTGACTCCCCTCCCCGCTCCTGTCTCTCCTCAGGCGCCCCCATGGCCCGACCTCGCTGACTCCTTCAGCCGGCCATGCTCCCGCGGCCCCTGCGGCTGCTGTGGGACATGAGCCCCCCCGGGGGAGTCGTGCTGAGCAGCTTCCGGAGTCGAGACCCCGAAGAGGGTGGGGGCCCCGGTGGCCGGGGCGGGGGCGGGGGGCAGGAGGAGGAGGACGACGACGACGACGACGAGGTGAGGCGCGGGCGGCGTGTGTCCCGGAGACTCTTTCCCCCTGCGTGTCTGTGTCCCTGCGTCTCTTCCTGCCTCAGCCCCTGCCGCGCCTCTCGCTGGAGTCGGCCCGTGTCCCCCCGCGGGGAGCCCCGGCGTTTCCGAGGTTCTGTGCGGCACAGGGACTCAGGAGCTTGCGCCGTTCCCGCCCGGCGCGTGTGGCTGGCTGCCCTGCGGGTCCCTGGCCCTCTCCGCCCGAGCCGAGTGGCCCGTCCCTCCGGGCGTGGAGTCTAGGTCCCTGTCTCCCTCCGGGTGTCTGTTTGGCGGGGAGGGGTTTGTTTCCACAGTAACCCGCTCCTCCGACTCCGGGATTGGGGAGGGAACCCTTCGATTTCGTGACCCCTCCCCCCTCCGCCGCCGGGGACTGGGCGGAGGCGGGAGCCGAGGCGCTCGGACCGTCGAGGGCCGCCCCGGGCCGAGTGGTTAGTGGTCACCTGCTTCTCTCCGGGGATAATGGCGGTGGCAGGAGTAGGATTCGGGCCTCAGGAGGGGCCGAAAGTTGGATTTGGGGCCCCGAGGCTTTGGACGCTCCTGTCCAGAGTCTGGGTGAGGACTGACTGGGTGACTAGCAGGGCTGGTTTTTCGGGATCGGTTGGGGGAGCGGCCGGGGTCACATGACTCTGCGAGTCTAAACCACCCCCCCTCCAACACACACACACCATCCCCACTTCCCCTTCTCCTTCCTGTATTGGGATCGGTGCCGCCGCCCTGAGGGGGGTCTCCAGAGCTGAGGAGGGACCCGGGGAAAGGGGGCTAAGGGGACTTACTCTTTGGGCTTGGCTAGTTCCTGCGGGGGAGGGCGGAGCTTGCGGTTGTGCCCGTGACTGAGGTTTCAGCTTCTCAAGGTCTCTGCCTCAGGCTTTCTGCCTCTCTTGCTTCCCTCTCCTTCTACCTTTGCAACCTTGATTCTTGGCTCCTGGTTCAGGGGTTCAGCTCTGGGGGGAAGGGGCTGCAGCGGTCACCAGGCTCAGGGTTCCTGCATTCCCTCCAACTCCCAACTGCAACCCCTTAGACTCCACCGGGCCCTGAGGCGGCTTGGGGGGGGCTGTCTGGGCCCCAGTGGGGAAGACCTGGGGTCACCAGCCCCCCCCACCCCTCGTACTCGCTGGTACTGTCCCCCTCCGCAACAGGTGAGGGGTACAGAGGGAGGAGCAGGGCCTGGGGGTGAGGGTTGGGCAGTGGGGCATGGTGTGGAACCATCTGACCTCCCCTTCCTTGCTCCTCCAGGCCCCTGTGTCTGTCTGGGAGGAGGAGGAGGATGGTGCTACCTTTACAGTCACAAGTCGCCAGTATCAGCCTCTTGATCCCTTGGTGAGATTATAACTTTGACGTCTCACCTCTGACCTACCACCTTCCAGTTCCCCTGCCTCCCGCTGACTTTCTGGCCAGAATACTAGGTTGGAGGTTTGGAGATTGGACTCAGCTGTGTGACTTAGTTCGAGTTGTTTACCCTCTCTGAATCCTAATACAATGAGGCTGAATCATCTCCTAGGTCTGGGATTTCTCCCAGAGATCTATCGGGGGAGAGTTGAAAAAAGGGTCAGTGGCTGGCGCTCTGTTTCCCCCAGGCCCCAAGGCCTCCTCCGCGTTCCTCCCGGAAACTCCGAGCTGGCACCCTGGAGGCCCTGGTCAGACACCTGCTGGACGCCTGTACCTCAGGGGCTGACATGACCTTCACAGCAGCCTTCCTGGCCACTCACCGGGCCTTCACCTCCACGCCTGCCTTGCTAGGGCTTATGGCTGACAGGTCAGGCTAATAAGGGACCAGGGTCATTGACATGTCTTGACTTTCTAAAGCCAGACCATCCTACCCAAATTGTCAAAACCGCTAGGGTTTTGGAAAACATGGACACATAGAATCTCTTCCCTTCCCCAGGCTGGAAGCTCTTGAATCTCATCCCGCTGATGAGCTAGAGAGGACAAAAGGGTAAGTGACCCCTGATTCTTGACCTTACAGTTTTCTCTGGCCAAGCAGCAGCCTGACATCTAATTCCCGGTGAATTCCCCTTCTCCCAGGGTAGCCATCTCTGTACTGTCAACCTGGTTGGCCTCTCACCCTGAGGATTTTGGCTCTGAGGTCAAGGGTCAGCTTGACCGGCTTGAGAGCTTCTTTCTTCGGACAGGGTATGCAGCAAGGGAGGGTATTGGGGGGGGCGGCGCTGACCTCATCCGCAACCTCCGGTCCCGGGTGGACCCCCAGACCCCCGAACTTCCTAAGCCCCTGGCCCTCCCCGGCGATCCCCCTGCTGACCCCACGGATGTCCTGGTGTACCTCGCTGACCACTTGGCCGAACAGCTGACCCTGCTAGATGCGGTGAGACCCTGACCTCTGACCCCATGATCCCTGCTCCCCTACTAACCTGTCCATAATTCCACATCCTTACCTGGCTTCCAGTCCTTCCTTGTCCAGCTCCCAGCCTCCGCTGTCCACCCAGTTTTGACCTTCCCCTGTGTCCCCTTGATTGTTGCCCTTCAAACCCCATGCCCCTCTGGTTCCTTGGCCACCTGAGATTCTCACACCCCTGACATTGGAAGGCTGACCTCACTTGACTATGAACTTTAACCTCTTACCTCTGCCCTGCAGGAGCTGTTTCTCAATCTGGTCCCCTCTCAGTGCCTGGGGGGCCTGTGGGGTCACAGAGACCGGCCAGGACATTCTCACCTCTGCCCATCTGTCCGGGCGACTGTCACACAGTTCAATAAGGTGGCAGGGGCAGTGGTCAGCTCTGTCCTGGGGGCTACCTCAACCGGAGAAGGGCTTGGAGAGGTGACCGTACGGCCACTTCGTCCTCCCCAGAGGGCCCGGCTCTTGGAGAAGTGGATCCGCGTGGCAGAGGTAAGAGAGAGGCTTGACCCTGTTAGGGATCAAGGTGTGGAAAGAGGTCCCATAGCTGTGATCTCTGTCTTTGACCCCACAGGAGTGCCGTCTGCTCCGAAATTTTTCTTCAATGTATGCTGTGGTATCAGCCCTGCAATCCAGCCCCATCCACAGGCTTCGGGCAGCCTGGGGGGAAGCAACCAGGTGGGGAGGATGGGGCCCTGGAGGGGAGTCAGGGCTGGGAGGGGGCAGCTGAGCTAGGCCCCTCCTCAAGGCCGCTGCCCCCCACCCCCCAGGGACAGCCTCAGAGTCTTCTCCAGCCTTTGCCAGATTTTCTCTGAGGAGGATAACTATTCCCAGAGCCGGGAGCTCCTGCTGCAGGTGAGGCCCCATTCCCTGGCATTCCTGCCATCTCCGCCCCCCCCAACCCCCCATGTCACCTTGTTCTGTCACCATCAGGAGGTGAAGCTGCAGCCCTCTCTGGAGCCAAATTCCAAGAAGTCCCCGAGGTCTACCTCCCGGGGTGGGGTGAGTGACCAGTGGGGGTGGAAGCGCTAGGGTTGGGAAGGGGGGCACAGCAGGGGGAGGAGAGTTAAACTTGTTCTGGGGCAGTGGGGTAGGAAAGTGTAAGAGGGAGGGGGAGCCCTGGGATTAGTGGCAGGGGTAACTGACTCTCTGATCTCTGATTTCAGGGTGTGGTCCCATACCTTGGCACCTTCTTAAAAGACCTCGTAATGCTGGACGCGGCCTCTAAGGATGAGCTGGAGGTCAGTAGTTGTGTGTGTGTGTGTGTGTGCGTGCATTATGGTGACGGAATGAAGAGAACTCAGGGTCAGACAGGCCACTGTCCAGAGGGGGCTGCAAGGCAGAAGCAGTGAGGGCCAGGACTCTGTTATTTTGGCAAATCTGCTTAACCTTCTTGTGCCTCAGTGATCTGTAAGTGGGAAACTAGTGACAATATCTACATCAACCCTTTATTATGAGGGTTAAATGAATTCGTGTTTGGCGAGTGCGCAGAGGATGCCTGAGGTGTAAGCATATATACACAGAGTTTGATAAATAAACCAAAGCTGGGATCTTGGGCACGTTCCTTTTCTGATCTCTAATTTTCTTCTCTGTAAATTGGTCACAATTTCTACCTGTGATGTTCAATGTAAAGGGTAAGGTAGCGGGCTGAGGGTGTGATGGATGAGAGGGGGAGGAGCAGGGGGCCAGAGGAGTCAGAGAGGCCAGTGACGCGTGTGTGTGGGGAGAGGGGATATGCTGTCTGCGGCAGGGTCGGGACCTTCACCCCACCCCCTTTCCCTTGCAGAATGGATACATCAATTTTGACAAGCGGAGGAAGGTGAGGAGAGTGCTTGGCCAGATGCCAGCCCCCTGTAGCCCGTCCCAGGAAGGGGAGAGGAGGGCAGTCAGGGCTCCCTGGATCGGGCCTCCTGCAGTCTGTGGGCTCCTTCCTAGGAATTTGCTGTCCTGTCTGAGCTGCGGCGGCTCCAGAACGAATGTCGTGGCTATGACCTCCGACCTGACCCCGATATCCAGCGGTGGCTACAGGGGCTCCGGCCACTGACAGAGGCACAGAGGTGACTGGCTGGGTGCGGCTGGGAC
Source organism: Dama dama (assembly GCF_033118175.1). NCBI lineage: Eukaryota > Metazoa > Chordata > Mammalia > Artiodactyla > Cervidae > Dama > Dama dama. The sequence goes on along the minus strand of NC_083687.1, from coordinate 10,135,998 downwards.
TCCAGGGCACAGGCTGAATGTGGGGGTCGGTGTGTCCCGTCCTGACTTCTGCCCATTGCCCCCTCCCCAGCCATCGCGTGTCCTGTGAGGTGGAGACGCCTGGTAGCGGTGACCCGCCTGCCCCGCGGGTGCTTCGGCCGACACTGGTCATCTCGCAGTGGACAGAGTGAGGGAGTCAGTGGTTGGAGGGCAGTCTCTTGGGGACTTGTCCTTCTTCCTCTGACCCTCCCAATCTCCTGCCACTCCAGGGTGCTGGGTTCTGTTGGGGGTCCCACCCCGCTTGTCTCTTGGGACCGGCCCAGTGTGGGGGCAGAGGAGGTGCCTGGAACCCCCGCCCCACTGCTGACCCGGCTGGCCCAGGTGAGCTCCACTCCTGACCTTTGATCTCTACACAGACCCTGACTTTGTGACTCTTTCTCCCTTGGCTTTCCTGCTTTCATGCCAGTTCCGTGTTGTTGGTCCCCAGCACATGAAGTGGCCGTCTGTCTCATCTCTGGACTCCGCCCTGGAAAGCACCCCAGCCCTGCAGAGTCCAGCTGACCCCAGCCACCTCTCTCCCCCAACTTCCTCCCCACGGCCTTCTCGAGGTCACCGCCGCTCAGCCTCCTGTGGTTCCCCACTCAGTGGGGGTGCAGAAGGGGCCTCCAGGGGACCTGGCTGTGGGGGAGGGGCGCCTGGGCCAGGGGCCTCTGATTGCCGAATCATCCGAGTCCAGATGGAGCTGGGGGAAGACGGCAGTGTCTATAAGAGCATCTTGGTGAGGGAGCTGTGGGTTGGGAGGTGGGGGTGGAGATGATGTCTTAGGTGTCAACAGCCAAATGGGAGGATGATTTTAGTTTTAATTGACCTTTGGTTTTAGCAGCCGTGTTTTATTTTGAAGGTTATTTTGTATTAGCTGCTGCACTTTGAACTTTGGCTGTCCTCTGAGATTTTCAGAGCCAACAGTGGTTTCCCCAGAGGGAACATCCCGGCAACCATGTGGGCTGGCCCTTGGGGTCCAGGTAGCCACCATATTGGGTTTCCCTGATAACTCAAAAGTTTGGACAAGGGCAGCCTTCTCTGTGGAGAAGGATATGGCAACCCACTCCAGTATTGTTGCCTGGAGAATCCCATGGACAGAGGAGCCTGGTGGGCCACAATCCACGGGGTCGCAAAGAGTCAGACACGACTTGGCGACTAGCAGCAGCAGCAGCAGCAGCCTTCTCTGGTGGGATCACTGGCTGGGGCTGGAAGGATGCAAGGCCAAGGTCATCATTGCAAGTAATTGCTTTTTTGGTCTGCTGTCCTGCCAGGTGACAAGTCAGGACAAGGCTCCAAGTGTCATCAGTCGTGTCCTCAAGAAAAACAATCGTGATTCTGCGGTAGCTTCGGAGTACGAGCTAGTGCAGCTGCTCCCAGGGGAGCGAGGTCAGGGGCTGGGAGGGAAAACAGACTCGGGAGGAGAGGGTCGCCCACCGGTGGCAGTGCTGCCACACCCAGGGGGTCGTGCGGGAATGACTGCACTTGACACCTCTCTCTCAACCTTTAGAGCTGACCATCCCCGCCTCGGCCAACGTCTTCTACGCCATGGACGGAGCCTCACATGATTTCCTCCTGCGGCGGCGGCGGCCCTCCAGTGCTCCAGTGGGCCTCGCCAGTGGCCCTTCTGCCTCGGGAACTCCCCCGAGCGAGGGAGGAGGGGGTTCCTTTCCCAGGATCAAGGCCACAGGGAGGAAGATTGCCCGGGCACTGTTCTGAGGAGGAAGCCTTGGTGGTTCATAGAATTCATGGTGGCCATTCCAAATGTGGGGAGCCATCCTGAATGGTGGCAGTTGCCACATAGGGAAAATATCCAGAAGGGTGGCCAGCCACCCTGGGGCAGTGAAGCACCACTGGTTCAGCAGACAGCCGACTCAGCCCGTGAAACTGGTGATCTTGGTGCCTGAGCGGGATACCTCTGAATAGCTTCTCACCTGCCGTGAATGCAGCACACAGCTAGTACTGGGGAAAAGATCTGGTTTTGATTCCTGGCCACATCCTAGCATGCGAAGGGCCAAGGAAAGGCCTGGAAGGAGGAGGAGAGGAAAAGCCTAGAGGCTCTGAGTCCCAGGGGAAGGGAATGGCAAGAAAAAGTCTTTCGCAGGAGCCTCCTCTTCCTTCTCTGGAGGTTCCTGTCACTGTGACAACACTAATAAACCAAAACACTACCTGAACTCTACTCCTGTCCTCACAGTCTGTACAAACTAGCTGCTGGGAGTGGGGGTGGGGAGCTGGCTGAAGGTGGACCCCATGGAAAAAGAGGGGCCCAACCTTACCTGTCCGTGAAAAGCTGGATGCAAGGGCTTGGTGGGAACGGTTTCCTCAGAATGGTTTATTCCTCCCCAGCAACTTCTCCACCCCTGGTCCGTTTACTGGCTCTTACATTGTTCTCCTCAGTTGTTAAACGCCCAAGTCAAGTACCCAATTAAAGCGATCAGTATGAAAAACACCCTTGGCTCTGAATTCGTAAGACAATTTCAGGACAAAGAAATGGAAGAACCACTTCGTGGACAATGTACAAACAATATCACAGTGCATTATATGCTGGGATCTGAAGTTAATTTAAGCTACATTTAAACAAAGTCTAGGAAGAAAGAGCCTAAAAAGAACTAAGATGCCAGGGCTATTTTGAGGATGACAAGAAATAATAGCAAAAGAGGATTACCATGTTCCATTCTGGGGTTGCAGGTTAGAGAATTGTGAGTTTTTCAATTAAACTTAATTTTCCCCCAAACTGTTTCGCTGTCAATGCCCTTTTCTTGGTTGTTTCCAATCAAGAGACAGTTAAGCCTTGCATTTACAGGCAAGAGTTAGGTTTGAGACATTTAGGATTTTAGTCTCAAAGAAGGGTTACTCTGCCACAGAAATCCCAGTGCACGTATTTGGATCTGAGAGAGTAATGCAGGCGATATATGAGGAACAGGGAAGGGACCAGGGGAAAGGATGGAGACAATTACAACAGAAGTGGCTGGTCAGAACACACCAGATATTTTCACATTTTATTAACTACAGTATAGACCCTAGAGCTGCCTCATTCCTTCCCCTCCCCCACCCCCCAGGACAGGGTCAGGCCTTCCCAGGAGCCCCTGCCTTTGCCGCCTGCGCCCGCTGAAACTCCTGCTGCAGCTGAGCAAGGGTCTCCCTCTGTTGTTCTGACTGCCGCTCTAGGTCCCGGAGCTGGGATTCATATCGCTTACTGAGGAAAGGCAAGAAAGCAAATAAGGAAAAATTAGTGAGACTTACTCTTGAGGGTGCTGAAGACAAGGACTGGTGAGAAACTTGAGCTCTAAGGGGAGTATGAAGAAAAGAGGATACACAGGAAGGAGTTGAAGGACCTGCTCAAATGGGGGCTACTCTGGAGAATGACTCTACAAAGGTTTCTCAACACCTTTATTCCAATGGATCAGGTACATCACAGTGGGGTGGAAAGAAGACTCACATCTCAGCTGTGATGTAGTCCAGCCTTTTCCCCACTGTGGCCCGAGCTTCCCCCAGCTCCTGTTTGACCAGCACCGGCCCCAGAAGTTTAAACACCACGTTGGACCCATCCAGCAGGGCCAGTTCCTGATGGAGGAGTGGGAAAAACATGATCAGAATCACTACCAGGACAGGTCCCTCCTCGTCCCACAAATCTCAAGTCTCTCACCTCCTTCACGATATTATTCTCTGTTAGTTGTGCCTCTAGTTTCTGCCTCCCTGACATGGATTTACTCAAGTCTGGCGGATGGAAAGGTTTGTTTAGAGACATCTCATGTGCCACCCGACCACCACAGTCCTGGTGAGAAGGTGGAGCTGAGGAAGCAGGCAAGGGTGGGCAGGCGGAACAGGGAATGGGGAGAATACAGGGAAGGGGAAGCAGCCGCAGGCTGGGGCCAGGGGTGGGACAGAATACATTATTTGGGTATAGACTTGGGTTGTGAGGGAACTGCCGCGAGGTCACCCCTACCCCGCTCCCTTACCCTTCTGCAGCTGTTGATATTTCTCCACTTCTCCCTGCAGCTTCTTCTGGATTAGCTCAGCCATGGCGGGGACGAAAGCCTGCGGGCAGCGGGAGAGGGGCGCTGGGTCTCACTCTCTGGAAGGTACCCGGGCTCAGAAAGGTACCCTTTCTGGCCTGCGGAGGTGACAGCCCTCTTGAGGCAGCCCCTCGGAGCACCCACTGCAGTCTCTCCTGGTCCGGGATATCGACTCACCGCCGGCCTCAGGGAGTGGCAAGAGAGACGGAACCCCGAACCCCTCAGCCAAACCGCTCCCCGACTCACGCTCTCTCTTCAGTATTGGTGAACCCGGAAGTAAATAGAGAATGCTGGGGAAAGACGGCGCCGGAACCTGTCAGCCGACGCACGCCGGGAAATGTAGTTCTAACATGGTCAATGAGTGGCGTTCTGTTAAAAAGACCAGACTCGGAAGGATTTAAGGCAAGATGGAGAAACCGAGATGAGAAAAGAATCTGCACGGTTGCTTGGGTCTTGGCCTCGGACTGCCCGTCTTTCATCACTTGGGCATAAGTTGCCGCTCTGAGGGCCTTGGCCCCGCCCCTCAGTGGAGAGAGCGCCCTTATTAAAGATGGCGCCTAGGAGGATTCAGACCTGGAACGGATCAGACCAGAACCTGATTGGATGAGGCCCGGAGGACTTCCGGGAGTTTTCCATCCGACTATGGGACTGTGAAAAGGAGTTTGCACGTGGATCGTGGTTCGAGAGGGCTAGATGGAGACAGTCCCCAAGCCGGGCAGTAATGTCCCACCCAAGAAGGACAGACTGCAGGCCAAGAAGAAGGTAGGGACCTCCTTGGGGTGGAAGGGAAGTTTTTAGTTGCGGGGCTGGAGGGGCGGGGCGAAGGGCAGCGGAATACGAGGGATCCTGCTCTGCTGGTAGAAATCGCGGCGATACTGGGAGCAAGAGACCACTGGGACAGCTGCCGGAGCTTCTCCAGGTCCCCCTCGTAAACGGAAGAGGAATCGAGAGCTCCGCCCCCAGAAGCCAAAGAAAAATGACACCTCAAAGAAGTTTCGGATCTCCAAGAAGCCCCGAGAACTGAAGAGTCCGGGGCCTCAGCGGAGCTTATCTGGGGTGAGCCTGGGACCTCCCTGGGGGCCGAGGCAAGTTACCTTGTGCTTTGAGGGTCGGGGGGTTGGGGTCAGCTCGAGCCTGTTTCTTAATTGCCTCCTCCCTGCCACAGGCCCAGGACCCATTTGCAGGCCCCGCCCCGGTCAGTGTGGAAGTGGTTCAGAAGTACTGTCGCATTGACAAATCCAAGGAGGTGAGGACTAGTTGGAGAGTGGGGAGCGGTTGCAGGAGGGAGTGTCTGGGTGAGTTGAATGGAGGCGGGGCTCTCCTGTGACCCCCACATCCCTTGGTCCATTTCCCACTCCATCTGCACCACCAATGTTGTAGGTACCACATCCGAAGACCAAGACCCGAAGCCGACTTGTGGCGGCTGAAGCACAAGAAGAGGAAACAAGTGTCAGAGCTGCTCGATCTGAGCTTCTGCTTGCTGAAAAACCTGGGTGAGTGGACCCTAATGTGGGCCTCCGCAACCCATGCTTTATGGTTCTCTCGTTTCTGATTGTGATGCCGGGACACCCACTTCTTATTAGGAAGCTTTAACGCAACTATTACCCTCACTTGCAGGTTTCTGGAAGGAGAGGATGGGGAAGACACAGCAAAGATTCGCCAGGCTGATATAGTGGAGGCTGTGGACATTGCAAGTGCAGCCAAAGTGAGCCTGAGAATGGAAAAGGAGCCAATGGGTTGACTGATGGTGCAGAGTAAGACGGGAGTGGGGACTAGAAGAGAAAATTCCTGAAAGGAACCAACTCTCTTTTTTCTTTTCTTTTTTTCACTATCCCCTTTTCCAGCATTTTGACTTGAACTTGAGGCAGTTTGGACCCTACAGGCTAAATTACTCTAGCACTGGGAGGTAAGGTTGAATTCCAATGACTTTAGCCTAGCTCATCGCAGCCATAACAGTGTACATCTGGGTTGTTGATGTGGGGAGGGTCTTGTTATTTGCTTGCATGTGTGATAAGCGTGTATGGAAACATCTCTCCTCTCACCTGGAGAAGAGGAGCTGGCGTGGGACAGACCCTTGAGTCTGGGTGCCCTCCCTACACACACACCTTGTACTGATATCCTGCCTGTCCTCCACCTTCAACAGACACCTGGCTTTTGGAGGACGCCGGGGTCATGTGGCTGCCCTCGACTGGGTAACAAAGAAGCTCATGTGTGAGATCAACGTCATGGAGGCAGTGCGGGACGTCCGGTCAGTGGCCTTGGCCAGCGGCTGGTGGGGACGAGAGAGCCCATCACTGATGGAACGACAGCCGGTGACTCCCCTTCACACTGCACCGCTCCTCCGCCCTTCTTAGGTTTCTGCATTCTGAGGCCCTACTCGCCGTCGCCCAGAACCGCTGGCTTCACATTTACGACAACCAGGGCATCGAGCTCCATTGCGTCCGCCGCTGTGACCGAGTCACCCGACTTGAGTTCCTGCCTTTCCACTTCCTCCTGGTCACAGCTGTGAGTGACTGCAGAGTACAGACGGGGTGGCAGCCCTGAGAAGACCTGGGGGTCCCCGTAGGGGCAGGACAGAGGGCATTCCGGCCTCCTTCCCTCTCTCTCTCATACAGTCAGAGACAGGCTTTCTGACCTACCTGGACGTGTCCGTGGGAAAGATCGTGGCAGCTCTGAATGCTCGGGCTGGACGGCTCAGCGTCATGACTCAGAACCCTTACAACGCCGTCATCCATCTCGGACACAGTAACGGTTGGTCCCTGGCAGAACTTTAACCCTCACCATCCTGTCTTGCTTTTCTTTTTTTGGCCATGCCACGTGGCTTGTACAATTTTGGTTCCCTGACCGGGGATTGAACCTTGGCCCATATCAGTGAAAGCTCTGAGTCCTACCCTCTGGACCACCAGGGAATGCCCCAGCTTTTCGACTATATTTCTACTCAACGAGTCCCTTCGGGTTGCCCCTCTGCTCCCCTCTTGTGTGACCTCTTGGCCCTGAATCCCCCTCTTTTGCAGGTTTAGTCGCCTCAGCGCCCTATTAGTAACTTCTACTCTTCTCCTCTGATGTGCAGGGACTGTGTCTTTATGGAGCCCAGCCATGAAGGAGCCACTGGCAAAGATTCTCTGTCACCGAGGTGGGGTCCGGGCTGTGGCAGTAGATCCTACAGGCACGTAAGTCAGTTGTTTGGGCCGGAGGTGCTAGGGGTGGGGGGTGTCTCAGCTGGAGAGAAAGTCCTCGAAGGCAGTGTGCCTTTGGGAGCACAGACTCTGCACCCAAGCTGCTTGGGTTTAAATCCTGGTGTTCCCCCTGACCAACCACGTTGGCAGGCATGTTACATGACCTCGGGGTACATGGCCTTCACCCTGAGACTGGGGATATGAGTATCTTGCTCAAGGGCCCGAAGACTTTTTCTGTAAGGAGCCTGATAGTAAGTATTTTAGGCTTTGTTGGTAATGGAGCACAATTGAGTGTTTTATGTAGGTTCTTAAATAATAAGAAACAATGGATGGCAAATTATTGACGAAATGAGAAAAACAATTGAATGCAATATTTGTGTAATATAGGTCTACTCTTGGAAAGAATTGGATTCCTGTTTTTGTTTGTTTCTCTGCCATGCCATGTGGCATGCCGGATCTTCAGTTTTCCAACCAGGGATGGAACCCCCGCCCCTTGCATTGGAATTGTAGAGTCCTCACCACTGGACTCCCAGGGAAATCCCTGAATTCCTGTTTTTGAGCATAGCACTTGGTTTAGTTGAGGTTCAAAGTTAGTATTCCAAATCATCAAACTCAACTGCAGATGTTTATCTACAGCTGCCGATTTGTGAAGAGGTTTTGGGTATTTTGGGCTTCCCTGGTGGCTCTGACGGTAAAGAATCTGCAATGCAGGAGACCCGGGTTTGATCCCTTGGTCAGGAAGATTGCTTGGAGAACACTATGGGTACCCACTCTAGTATTCTTACTTGGCGAATTCCATGGACAGAGGAGCCCGATGGGCTGCAGTCCATGGGATCACAAAGAGTCAGACACGACTGAGTGACTAATACTTTCACTTTTGAGTATTTTATCTTTACAAACATCTTTTCACACAGATAGATGATAAGATGGATGGTGCTTGAAATGCTCTGAAGTGATATGTATGTCACTGAGATTATAGTGTGCTGGGCAGCAGTGCGAAGAGCTAAGATGTGGTATCTGCTTGACCACAATACTATGCTACCTTAGCACAAAAAGCAGCCACACAATAAGTAACCAAATGAACGTAGCTGTGTCCCAGTTCAGTTCAATCACTCAGTCATGTCCGACTCTTTGTGACCCCATGGACTGCAGCACGCCAGGCCTCCCTGTCCATCACCAACTCCCAGAGTTTACTCAAACTCATGTCCATTGAGTCAGTGATGCCATCCAACCATCTCATTCTCTGTCATCCCCTTCTCCTCCCGCCTTCAATCTTTCTCAGCATCAGAGTCTTTTCCAATGAGTCAGTTCTTCACAGCAGGTGGCCAAAGTATTGGCATTTCAACTTCAGCATCAGTCCTTCCAATGAATACTCAGGACTGATTTCCTTTAGGATGGACTGGTTTAATCTTGCAGTCCAAGGGACTCTTAAGGGTCTTCTCCAACATCAGAGTTCAAAAGCATCAGTTCTTCAGCACTCAGCTTTCTTTATAGCTGAACTCTCACATCCATACATGACCACTGGAAAAACCATAGCCTTGACCAGATGGACCTTTGTTGGCAAAGTAATGTCTCTGCTTTTTAATATGCTGTCTAGGTTGGTCATAACTTTTTTTCCAAGGAGCAAGTGTCTTTTAATTTCATGGCTGCAGTCACCATTTGCAGTCATTTGGGAGCCCAGAAAAATAGTCTCTCACTGTTTCCCCATCTATTTGCCATGAAGTGATGGGACCAGATGCCATGATCTTCGTTTTCTGAATGTTGAGTTTTTTTTTATTTTTGAATGTTGAGTTTTAAGCCAACTTTTTCACTCTCCTCTTTCACTTTCATCAAGAGGCTCTTTAGTTCTTCACTTTCTGCCATAAGGGTGGTGTCATCTGTACATCTGAGGTTATTGATATTTCTCCCGGCAATCTTGATTCCGGCTTGTGCTTCATTCAGCCCAGTGTTTCTCATGATGTACTCTGCATATAAGCTAAATAAGCAGGGTGACAATATACAGACGTACTCCTTTCCCTATTTGGAACCAGTCTGTTGTTCCATGTCCAGTTCTAACTGTTACTTCCTGACCTGCATACAGATTTCTCAAGAGGCAGGTCAGGTGGTCTGGTATTCCCATCTCTTTAAGAATTTTCCAGAGTTTGTTGTGGTCCACACAATCGAAGGCTTTGGCATAGCCAGTAAAGCAGAAATAGATGTTTTTCTGGAACTCTCTATTGCTGTGTCCCAGTACGACTTTATTTATCAACACTGACACTGGAGTTTTCAAATAATTTTCACGTCTTGAAATATATTTCTTCTGATTTTTTTCCCAACCACTTAAAAATGTGAAAACCATTCTGTAGAGCTTGTAGGCTCTACAGAAAGTGGTGGGCTGGTTTTGTTGACTCATGGGCCTTAGTTCACCAAAATTGGCCTTCAGTTAGGAGATGTGAACTCCAGTTAAGGTCTTCAGAGGCGCACACGGTGCCTGGTAGGTGGGGAGCGCCGTGTCCTCATCATCAAAGACGACTGTTCTCTTTAGACTGGCTGGTGCTGTGCTGGTGCTGTGGAGGCTTTGGGGTGGCCGGTCCGCTTGGAATTTCCACCCTTCCTGAGAGACTGTTTGCGTTTCCACGGCTGTTTTGTCTGGTTTATATTGTATGTATGTCTGGATCTCGCAGACTATCTTTCCCACAAGTTCCCACGTGTTTTTCTCAAATTCTTCCATCCATCGGCATTCACTGGGTGCCAGTTGTAGGCTGGGTTCTGGGGTAAGGTTCTGGGGGTATAAGGATGAATCTGCCCTGGCAGGGTGTTCCAGTTACACTTTATTTACAAAAACAGCTGATGAGCTGACGGGCTGGGTGAAACATTCAGGTTCTACTCAGTTGTCTCCCATCATCCCACCTTTACTGTGTCCATCGCTGGATGCTTCACCCCCTCCCACGGCTCCTCCTGGCCTGCTCCCTTTCTGCCACATTGCCCTCACCCAGAACACGACTTCTTGGACACTAGCTGCCCCCATAGCTTTGTGATCTTCAGCCATCGGTCATGGCAGAGGCAGAGTCACAGTTGGCTGAGTGCTCCTTGGGAGCCGAGGCCCTGCTGGTGGCTTTGGCTGCGTTGCCCCATTCCTGCTCACGACCTGTGAAGTCCTGGCTGCTTTCCCCTCCAGGGTCTGCTACTTGCCATTCTTGCCATCTCACAGTCCCAGCCTCTGGTTCTTCCTTCTTTGAGTGTGTCCTGGGTGCTGCGGTCAGAATACTTTTTCCCACGTGGCTTTCTTCCTTGTATACCACTGCTCAGGAAATCAGGATGCGGGAGCCCAGTGGCTGTCAACTGAGGAAAGCCCGCTGGCTGCTCAGGCCCCCGGGGCCCCCTAGCTGTGTCTCTGTGGATCCGTGGTTTAGTTCTGCCCCTTTACTCCAGGTCTGTGCCAGGCTGGCTCTGGGAGAGTGGGGGGCCTGTTCCAGGGCCTGCCGCCTTGTGGGCCCCTGGACCCGAGCTGGCCTTGGCCTTCCCTGGGCTGCCTGGGTCAGCTGCTTCTGCTCAAGTTGTTCACAGAGGTTTGGCCAACAGCCCAATGCCAAGCAGCTCTGGTCCTTGACTTTAGGCCCACCCCCCTGTAGCTCTGGTCCTCCTCACAGCTGCCTCGGACCGGCCACAGGGGCTCCAGAGATGCCACGGGCCGTCATCCTCAGCAGGCTTCCTGGAAGCTTGCAATAGGATTGGACTGGATTCTCAAAGTTTATCTGTTTCCTGCAAGTTCAGTAGCATGGTGGCATGGTCTGGATGCCCATCTGGTTCCCGGGTGGGCGTCTGAACAGAGGCTCCCAGAGGTGGGTGTGCGGGGGCAGGAGCCAGCGGGTGCCCTGGGTTGTTGGCTCAGTGAAGGCTGTGACCTGTGTCCCAGGAGCCCTCAGCAAGTCCTGGTTTGTGCTCATGACCTCTCCCTCGGGTGGAGCTGGGCCCTGTTTGTCTTGTCAGGACAGGTATCCAGCTGGGCCTTGCATCAGTCCCATCACAGGCCAAGTCTCTGCCCAGAGGAGCGCCTTAGTGTCTTCTTCCTGGGCTCACAGTCAAGGTTAAAATGTGAATCTTTGGCTTCTGGCAAACAGACATGCCCTGACCTGGCTGGCCGCCCTTCAGCATCTCTGAGCAACTTGAACATCCATAGAAACTCCAGCCTCTGAAAGTAAATGTCTTATGTGGTACACACATCCTTAAAAGGATATTTGACAGTTTTTTTTTTTTTTTTAATTTGGCTGTATCGGGTCTCAGTTGCATCATATAGGACCTTTCTAGTTGTGCTGAGCAGGCTTGGTTGCTCCATGGCATGTGGGATCTTAGTTCCCAGACCAAGGATCGAATCTGTGTCCTCTGCATTACAAAGCAGATTCTTAACCACTGGGCCACCAGGCAAGTCCCTTTCTCGAGAGGATCTGGTCACCAGCCTTGCCCTCCCTCCTTCTAGCAAAGGGGGCCCTCTAGCGCATCACTTCCTTGCTTCCTAAGGTTTTCTCAGGTCCACGCAGTCTCCACCTTGTGGCCTGTAACTGCCAGAGAGCCGCTTTGGGAACTACTGGTCTCCCATCTGACCTTCAGAAGCCTCTGCAGTTTGTCCCCTCCTGGCCATATTCCACCAGCCCGGAAAACAAACTCATTTCCATCTTCCCGTCTCCACAGTCTGATGTTCATTTATTTGAACCTGCTGTACAGCTCTGTTTCTCGTGCTTTTTTGAAGTGAATCTCATTTAAACCTTTTCAGTTTCAGCTACAATCTTCAAATTGCTCCTGTGCTTTCTATTTTTATTTCTCTCTGGCCGTGCTGGGTCTTCACTGCTGCTTGGGCTTTTCTCTAGTTGCAGGGAGCAGGCTTCTCATTCGGTGGTTTCTCTTGCGGACCGTGGGCTTCAGGGCACGAGGGTCTCAGTAACTGGAGCATGTGGGCTCAATTCCCAGGTTCTAGAGCACAGGTTCAGGAGTTGGGGCGCACAGGCCCAGCTGCTCTGCAGCACGTGGGATCTTCCCAGATCAGGGGTTGAACCCTTCTCTCCTGCATCGGCAGGGAGATTCTCCAGCACTGAGCCACTGGAGAAGCCCTCTTGTGCTGTCCTCACTTGATCTTGGACAGAAGGCTGAGAAGCGAACCTCTTTTGCTTTCTTGAGCATTTCCTAGAATGGCTCAAGTCCCACGAAGCCCTCCCTGACTACCGCCATCAGCCGGGCCCTCTGCTGACCGCTGGGCTGCCTATCTGCGGTGCAACCTCACGCCTGCGTGTAGACTATCTCATGTGTCCTCCCTTTCATTCACATGTGGTGAGAAAAGACAGTAAAGACACAGCTCTGATTTGAATTCTAGCTCCACCACTCACCCCAATCCTTTCTTTGAGCTTCAGTTTCCTCTCTGTAAAAGGGAAATGAAAAGAGGCGCCTGGAGTGTGTGGTGTGGTGGTAGTGGTCCCGTCCTTATCAGTCGCCTTCTCCCCCAACAGACCTGATGCTTCATGCTGTGATTAACTTTCCCCCTCTCACAACCAGGCACATGGCCACCTCTGGCCTGGACCACCAGCTGAAGCTCTTCGACCTGCGAGGGACGTTCCAGCCTCTGAGCGCTCGGACCCTACCCCAGGGAGCGGGGCACCTGGCCTTCTCCCAGCGGGGACTGCTGGCGGCGGGAATGGGCGACGTGGTCAACATATGGGCAGGACAGGGCAAGGCCAGCTCGCCTTCCCTGGAGCAGCCCTACCTCACACACCGGCTCTCGGGCCACGTGCACGGCCTCCAGTTCTGTCCCTATGAGGATGTGCTGGGGGTGGGGCACAGCGGGGGCATCACCAGCATGCTGGTCCCTGGTGAGCAGGCAGGGCTGGGGCTCCAAGTGGTGAGGAGGCTCTTGTGGGCCGGACCCTGAGACAGCGCGGGGCACGTGGCTGGTCAGCCTGGAGCAGGTTCCTGTTATAGTTCCACGCTCCCCCTCTCCCTCCAGGGTCTGCTGAACCCAACTTCGACGGCTTGGCGAGTAACCCATACAGGAGCCGGAAGCAGCGGCAGGAGTGGGAGGTGAAGGCGCTGCTAGAGAAGGTGAGGACGCGCCTGCGCCCCCGCGGGCTGGGGCAGGTGTCTATGAAGAGTGGGTTTTAGCAGCACCTCCGCTTTCCGTCCTTCGGTGTCACCTTCCTGTGGCTCCTTACCCGTCCCTGTCTTTCTGTGTCCCATCCAGGTGCCCGCCGAGCTCATCTGTCTGGATCCACGAGCCCTGGCAGAGGTCGATGTCGTCTCTTTGGAGCAGGCAAAGAAGGAACGGGCAGAGAGGCTGGTACGGAGCGGGCCCCGAGGGCCCAGGCGCCCCTCACCCACGTGTCCCGTCCCCACCGCGTCCTCAGAAGCGCAGCTCCCTGCCTTGGAGGCTGCAGGTTTCACTCCCGTCCCCTCCCTCAGGGCTACGATCCCGATGCCACGGCTCCCTTCCAGCCAAAGCCGAAGCAGAAGGGCCGTAGCTCCACGGCGAGTCTGGTGAAGAGGAAGAGGAAGGTCATGGACCAGGAGCACAGGGTGAGTGGGCGCGGGGTGGGGGCAGGCTGGGCGTTCCGCGGGCAGCGCCCTCCTGCTGGCCCCACCCGCCTGCCGCTTCTCACCTGTTTCTCCCCACCCAGGACAAAGTCCGCCAGAGCCTGGAGCAGCAGCCGCAGAAGCAAGAGAAGGCCAAGCCCACCGGGGCCCGGCCGTCAGCCCTGGACAGATTCGTGCGCTGAGTCAGGCTCCCAGGGGCCCGGGAGCAACATTCTTTCCCCACACCCACCTGTGGGGAATGACCCGTCCCTGGAATGAGGGAGCAGGTCGCCCCCTTCCTCCTGGGGTGGACAGCTGGTTCCTGGGGTGGGGATGGGGTGGGGGGTGGCCGGTATTAAAAAGGAACGTGGACTTTTGGATAACGTGTCTCCATCATCCCGGGAACCTATCCCCTGCCCACATCCAGCCAGGGCTGCTCTCGGACGCGGGGGCGTGTCTCCCCTCTGTCCCCACCCCCGTCTTGCTGTGGCCTTGTCGGGCTCCCTAAGGCCTTCCTCCAGGGAGAGGTGTGCTCCCTCTCCCACGTCCCGAGGTGGCCTTCCCCACCAGCAGGCTCTGGTAGCCTCTGGGTTTCCCAGGATTGTGTTCTGAGAGTCCTGGACCACACTGTACTCAAAGAAGAAAAGAGAAGTTTATTGAGGGGCCAGTGCCCCTCCCCTGCCATGGCTGGAGAGAACAAGCCCGCTGTGCGTTTCTTCCTGACGACCATCTCTGGGGCTGGCAGGCCAGGCAGCTCCCTAGGTCCCTCCTGTGTCCCTCGCTCTTCAGTGACAGCCTGAGCACCTTGCTCAGTGGAGCAGCTTGCTCGGCTGCAGCCAACTAGGGCTCCTGCTTTGGGCCTGGGAGAAAGAAGGTGGCGGGGTGCTGGCTGGACCCTCCGCTCCACACCCGTCTCCTGGACCCCCAGGCCCTCTCAGCTGTGAAGCCAGGCTATTAACCGGCATCGGAGGATGCCCAGGACCCCTTGGAGCCAGGAGCAGAAGGGTACAGTTCTTTCCCCATCAGAGCCACCCACTAGCTTCCAGGCTTCCTGCATCTCCCAGGGGTCCAACTTGTGGGATGTCAGCAGGAATTTCCCATAGCAGCACCGATCCAGGGGGTAGTGGGTGGCACCAGCCAGCTTGACACAGTGTGTTGGGGCAAGGCCTCCTCGGCGGGCACTTAACCCCACAAAGACATCTTCCAGGGGTAGAGGGGGTGCCCGGCTGGCCACCTTCAGGATGAGCTGCACAGCGGAAGCTGATAGCACATAGCCTGTGCCTGAGGCGTAGGGGGGAAAGGGGCCCCAGGAGGGAGGCCACTGCTCCTCCGTTACCTGGTGCTTGCCCCCCGGTGACCGAGAGGGGTGCACCCGCCAATGCACGCGACCCAAGTACAAGAGAGGCACTGGCTGGCTCCCCAAGGTGGGGCTTCCGTCCCACTTCTCATCTCCAGGCTTCGCCTTTCTCGGGGGCCCCACACCCGTCTCCCATTGCTCCCAGTGGCCTCCCCGCCTGACCAGCTCCGACACCAGTTCGGGGACGTTGACAAACACATCATCGTCGGTCTTGAGGATATAGCGGGCCGTGGGGCAGTGTCTGTCTGCCCAGCTCAGCCCGCTGAGGGTCTTGAGGGTGAGGTTGCGGTAGGAGTCCTGGAAGGCCGCCTGCATGATGTCCCCGTGGGCCGCCGACTCCCACACCAGGTCGCTCCCGCGCGACCCCCAGCCGGGCTCTCCCAGCAGGAAAACAGTCTGCACCCTGAACCCGCGGGCCTCGCGCAGGCGGCCCCAGGAGGCCCGGATGGCGTTTCTCTGGTTCAGGTTGTCCGGGGCGGTGCACACCAGGATCAGCAGGAAGGGAGGCGGGCCGGGCGCGCCGCACGCCGCCTCGTTGGGGATCAGGAGGCGGGGCAGGACCAGGGGCGGCCCGGGCGAGGCCGGGCCCGGGAGCAAGGAGGCCAGGGAGAGGCTCAGCAGCTCCTCCCCGAGGCCTGAGGGCCCAAAGAGGGTCCAGACGAGCAGGAGCAGCAGGGCGGCCAGGAGCAGGCGTCGGGAGAGCCCCGGGCGCATGGTGCGGCGCGGCCAGAGGGAACCTGGGGGGAGAGACCAGGCGCGGTTAGAGGGCGCGGAGCGCGGCTCTCAGACAGCGGCCTCCAGCGGGCCACGCCCGGGACGGGGCTGCGGCCTGAGCTGCCTTCGCGGCGGGGCCCGCGGGGACGTTACCTGGTCGGCGCGGCCGCCGAAGCCCGGCTCCATGGCCGGCCGTCTCCGCTCGCCGCCCCTCCCGGCCGGAGGGCGTGGCGTGCGCGTCCCCCGCCGGAAGCTCCGCGGCTGCGCACTCAGCGGAACAACTGACCGGAGGGAGCGGGGGAGGCGCAAGGGGGGGTCTTTGCCCCAAACGGGAAGCGGGGTTGGACCCGCGGGCCGCGGCCACATCTGCCGGACGCCGTGCGGCCGGCGCCTCCCTACACCCACCCCGGCGCGGCGGGGCTCGGCGTTTCCGGGTCACCAATACCAGCATCTCCAGCCTTCGGAGACGTAGGGCGGTCAAGATCCAGATACTCACCTAACCGGCTACTGGCTAGGCTCAGCTACCTGCGCAATCCCCAACACCCCGCCAGCCAGCAAGGGGAGCCGGGCCTTGGGAAGTCCGAGGGCGCCCCCTCGAGGGTGAATGTGTGGCTCCTCCCTCTACCCACCTGGAGAGGGGCACCAATAGGTAAAAAGGTTGCTTCTGGTAGTGGGGGGAGGCAACAGTAAAGCTTTCATCAAGACCAAGAGTGTTGGGAGTTCCCTAGAATATATGTCAACGCAGGGGACACAGATCCCACCCCAGGTCCCGGAACTCCACATGGCCTAGGGCAACTGAGCCTGGGGAGCACCACTACCGGCCGCGGAGCCTTGCTCTGCAATGAGCAGCCATGCTCACAGCTAGAGAGAACCTGAGCGCAGCAAATGGAACAGAAAGACCAAGACAAGGTCTGGGCAGCTGAGTGGGGACATCAAGCAAGTGTGAAAAGTGACCAACAGGGCCCAGTATGAAAGTATATTCCCTATTAGAGTTTCCAGAAAAACGCAAAGAACCACAAGAAGGAAGCCATAACTGCATAAACTATTTATTAACACAACGCCCACACATTATTTCTTCTTGGACACACCCACAGTGCGACCACGGCGTCCTGTGGTCTTGGTGTGCTGGCCTCGGACGCGAAGTCTGCAAGGAGTAAAGACAAAGGTGACAGGTTACTCAGCACACAAAGCAAAGCTCTGGGAAAAGACAGGGCCTGAGAGGGCCCTGGGAGTTTAAGGACAGACAAACACGCCCCCACTCACCCCCAGAAGTGGCGCAGCCCCCTGTGGGCCCGAATCTTCTTCAGTCGCTCCAGGTCTTCACGGAGTTTGTTGTCTAGACCGTTGGCCAGGACCTGCACAGACGGGAGACAGTTGAGGGATGACTGTTCTATGCCCTGGTCTCCTAGGGCCAGTCCCAACCAGACACCCTGCTTTTCTCTAAGCTCTCCTGTCTCCACACACACCTGGCTGTATTTTCCGTCCTTTACGTCCTTCTGTCTATTTAAGAACCAGTCTGGGATCTTGTATTGGCGTGGATTCTGCATAATGGTGATCACACGTTCCACCTGGCAGGCAGGACAAGGGTCAGGTCCAGACAGCCCCCATCTCCAAGCAGGCCCAATCCCAGCCCCTCCTCCCCTGTCCTCACCTCATCCTCGGTGAGCTCTCCTGCCCTCTTGGTGAGGTCGATGTCTGCTTTCCTCAACACCACATGAGCATATCTTCGCCCCACACCCTGAGGAGAGGTTTTAGAGTTGTGTGTCTGAACTTTTGTGTTTCCTCTATAGACCCATGATTCAAAAAGCACACAAAGGTAGGGTCCAAAATAACTTACACTCTTCCAGATACAAAGCCTGATCATTAAAAGGAAAAAAAAGTATTGATACCCCCTGAAAGCTGCAGCACCCAAGAGTGGCACCTTCTGATTTCTACACTGGAGATGAAATTGATGCCTCTCAGAGTCAGCGGAGCACCAAGGCAGCAAGATCAAGGTTCTCTGAATTAACGGTTAAGGGTGTTTAATTTAATGGTTAAGGGGTGGCATTGTCACTTGCTCGTGTCAAAGGGCCACAGGCCCTTTGGGCAAGTCACTGCATCCCTATGATCAAAATAAACACTGAAGCCAGTGGCATCCTATCACCACCAACGCTGTTACTCCTTGCCACCTGAACTCACGAGCCAAACAGATTTGCAAAGTGAAAGACTGTGCTGGGTTGAGTAGTGGTTCCACTAAATTTCTGTTCACCTGGAACCTCAAAACATGGCTTTGGTTAGAAATAGTTAAATTCAATGACTGGTATTCTCATAAAAGGAGAGGACACAGACAGGCAAGAAGGCCATGTGATAAGGTGAGACACTAGAGTGATGCAGCTGCCAAGACAAGGAGACCAAGGATGTTTGGCATACAGAACTGAGAGATTAAGTTTCTGTTGTTTTAAGCCAACAAATCTGTCACAAAGGTCCCAGGAAATTGGATTTCCTCTCTGAAAGAAAGTGACCCAGAGGTCAAATTACCAGATTGATTGAGATGAGACGAAGATATGTGTCTCAGAACCTAAGCATTTACAGGCGGTACGTCTGAGACTCACTGTAAAATACAAGCAGGTAGAGAAAAGTAAAGATAAAACAAGATTCTAGTTTTTAGCAAGATGATACATTGAGTATTGTTCAGGCACCCAGTAGTGTCCAGCTCTTTGTGACCCTGTGGGCTGTAGCACACTAGGCCTCCCTGTCCCCCATCTCCCAGAATCTGCCCAACTCCATGTACACTGCATCGGTGATGCTGTCCAGCCATCTCACCTCTGATGCCCTTTTCTTCTGTCCTCAATCTTTCCCAGCATCAGATGACCAAAATACTGGAGCTTCAACATCAGTCCTTCCAGTGAATATTCAGAGTTGACCTCCCTTAAGATTTACTGGTTTGATCTCCCTGCTGTCCAAGGATTTTTCAGGAGTCCCTTGGATACATCAACAGGGGGCCAATAATTCTCTCCCTCCTACTTTTTAGTGTTTAAAACTTTTGATAAACAGGTTTTTTTTTTAGTTGCTGTCAAGCTTTTTGAAAGCCCTATTTAGATACTGGTTTGCCAATTATGAGAACCAGTGGGTATCGTTCAGTCATCATGACTAATTCCAACCATGTTTCCGAACAATCCACATGACCAGTTATCATCCTGATTTAGAGGAAGGACCGTCTAACCTTAAGGAGTATTCATAGCAGAAGTGTACAAATGGAAAGAAAAGAAAGGATCATGGCATAGAAAAATCTTGCAGATGTGTTACCTCAGTAAATACCGTTTTCTGCTTATGTCACCTTTGATACCTCACCTTTCCCAATTAACTTTGCTCCTTTAATTTTTTAAGGAATCCCTCCTCCTACTCAGCCACCACCCCCAGCAACTCCCTTCCAATTTCTAAGTATTACTCAACCCCACGTTCCAGATCATTAACAAAAGACCAGGCACCTCTAAGCTTTGGCTGTCTCACCAGTGAAGAGCCAGCAAAAGCTAACTTTCCACACAGTTAGCATCCTACCAACCATGCTCATCTTTTATTTTCACTATCTGACCTAAGATGCTAGCAATCTTTAAAAACAGAACGAGCAACCTCAGAGATACAGCAGGCTCAGTTCCAGACCACACCCAACAACACTGAAAAATAAAGAGAGCTACATGGTATTTTGGTTTCCCAGCACATGTAGTTACATAATCTATTAAGTGAGCAACAGCCTCTTAAGAAAACCTATACATACCTTAATCAAGATACTTTATTACTATGAAGTACTAACCATCATCTGAACTTTAAGCAAGTCTAAATCTTCTTGCAGTAGTAACAAAGGTCACTGATCACATATAACAAATACACCAGTGAAAACTTTTAAAGTATTTCATCAAAATATGACACACACACACCATGTGAGCAAATGTTGAAAAAGCGTCTTAAGAGCTGCCACAAAAAAACACATTATCTGCAAAGCTCCATAAAATGAGGTGAGCCTGCACTGTATTTTTCACCGCCTTACTAGTTTCACAGAAAAAGATGAAACGTACTATTTAAGAATGAAAGCCGTGCTCCTTGAATTACAGAATGAAAAAGTAAATGTGACAAAGAAATCTCACAAAGAAAAGCTGATGAGGATTTGCTGTTTTAAACCAACTATTTGTAAAATACTTATCATAATGTCTTCTGGGGATTCTAAGCAAGAAAGGCCTAAGAAGTGTAAACATACTGGCAGAACACACTCAGTCATTTCCACAATTAAAAAATCTTTTTAAAGGATAACATCCCCGTCTGGAAGGCTGGGAGTTTATTAGGTTGGTTAAGGGAGATATCCAAGCTTGCATTCACTGACATAGTAACTATAGGTTTCTTCATACTTGGAATCTCTTGGCATTTCTACTCACCCTTCAAATGGTACTTTGAAGGTACTTACCCAACTTCCCCATTTCCTAGGTGAAATCTCTTGGTTTGACCTGAGACTACTCTTTGGCTTTTCTCACTTACTTTTTGGGACAAATGGGGCAAGGGGTTAAGAGGACCAGTTGCTCTCTTAATCATTCTTTTTTTTTAACCTTGCAGACAAGGCGATCTGGTTGGGACTCCCCTCACCTTGCCTCACTTTCGGCTCAGATGTTAACAACTCAAGTTCCATCTGTAGTTTCTAGTCTTTACCCTGCCTGTGTGTTAGTCGCTCAGTCGTGTCTGATTCTGTACGACCCCATGGACTGTTGCCCCTCCAAGCTCCTCTGTCCATGGAATTCTCCAGGCAAGAATACTGGAGATTCTCCAGGGGATCTTCCCAACCCCAAGGATCAAACCCTGGTCTCCCATACTGCAGGCAGATTCTATACCGCCTGAGCCACCAATGAAGCCATCAGTCCTTACCCTCCTTTACCTTAATTGCAGTGATGGCAAAGGCAATTTTCCGCCGCCCATCGATGTTGGTGTTGAGTACTCGCAAGATGTGCTGGAACTTCTCAGGAATTACTAGAGACTGATAGAGATTGAGGGAGAAATCAGACACAGTGAACTAGTATCAAACCGTAACCTCAAACACGAACGCTAAGCTTGTCACACAGGGAGCAAGAAACCCCCGTCAGGTCTTCACCACAGAACAAACTTCTGAGTTCTGCAGACAACAGGAACGTGAGAAGTGTTCAGGCCTGGGAAAACGCAACCTCGTAGAAGAAGCGTGTCTCCTGCCCTTTCCCCAAGTACACTCTCAGTGGCGGAGACCGAGGTCCCCACACCAGCCCAAAGCGTTCTAGCGCCCGGGGAGGTACTTCCTCCGGCCCCAGTCCCCAGAACTGGATGTCTTTAGTCGTCCTTTTCCAGAAACGCGATCCGAGGCTCCACCCAGAAAGTTGCAGGCCCCCAAGACAGGACATTTTCAACCCTCTGACAGCAAGACTTTCCCTGCCCCGGTCCCGATGTCACTAGATCCCCGCAAGGATTCCACTCTTACCATGGCGGCGGCCCCAGCGGCGGCGTGTAGGCCTCCAGTGGAAGAGAAAACGGAAGTGACGTAACAGACTTATATTGCTACCAGGCGGAAAGGGCGGGGCTATCTGCGCAAGGAGCTTCCGGAAACTTCAAGATTCTGAATCTGGCGCCACGACTTCCGGTGCGTGTGTTCTTTACTGTTCGTAAAGGTCTTGTGTGTGCGAGCAACAAAGGTTCCGGTTTGAAGATTGTGCTTAAGAATTTCACTTGTCATTTGCACTTGGGTGAAGCGGTTACAGCTGAAACAGGAAGACTGCAGGCAAACAAATATCTGGAAGCGATTTCGCGCCGTGCAAGACACTCCAGGGCCTGTAGTGCCATTCCGGGGAAAAGATTCGCCTGACTGACAGCTGCCGGAAGTGAGGCTGCGCGGAATGGCCGCCGCTGCGACCATGGCGGCAGCTGCTCGCGAGCTGGTGTTGCGGGCCGGGGCCTCAGATATGGAGGAGGAGGAGGGCCCGCTGGTGAGAAGCAGGGCTGTTTCTCCTTCAGAGTCTTGTCCAGTCTCCTCCCGTCAGGAAGGCCTGGGCTGGGTGTAGGCACAAGGGTGGGAACTCGCAGCTGCCAGTGATGCTACCCGGCTTGGCTCTCCAAACGCCTCCTTGGGATCCGACCTGAACCTGAGCGGGGGTCAGCATGGCCGAGACTCTGGCTCTGGGGCCACAATTTCAGTTAACTTCCAGATGTTTGGGCAGAGTAGAGAAGCAGTATAAAGTCTAGGAACATGGCTTCTGGAACCAGATTGCTTGGGCTCTAATTAAAGCCCTGCCACGTATCCTCTGTGTGACTTCGGGCAAGTTTAACTTGTCTCTCTATGCGCTTATTTCCACACCTATAAGGAGAAAAAACTAAGACCTACTATATATGTTGTGGGTTAGGATTGGGTGAGTGAATATATGTAATATGGCACCTGGCAGGTAGGAAACTTGGGGCGCCCCAGAGGGATGGTGATAGAACATTTAAGGTAGCAGCAGTCTAGAGATCCTAAATTCACCTGCAAGTTCTACTCTGCCCTCTGCATCTCCTAATTTTTCTCATTTGGTTACCTTCACCTTTCGTGGGTTGCCTGTTCTCCTTGTCCCATTCCCTATCCATTAGCCCCAATTAGAATGAGACAATATGGAACTTTTGACATTTTGTGAACTCAGTATTTACCTGTGATTCCCCAGTGAAAGTCCCTCTTCTCCACTCGAAGCATTCCATTATATTCTGTTCTCCTTCCCTTTCCCATTAATCTGTTCCTCTCCAGGGGGGTGGTCCAGGTCTTCAGGAACCATTGCAGATTGGAGAGTTGGACATCACCTCTGATGAATTCATCCTGGATGAAGTGGATGGTAAGTGATGGCAGGAGGTGGGGGGTATGTGGTCCTGTAACCTGAGAGGCTGAGCTCTGCAAGTACTAAGACAGGGACTGGTGTGCGGATGTTCAGTGTGGAGACAGAGCTGTAGAACTAGCTGAACCTTTGTGATGAACTTCTATTTGCAGTTCACATTCAGGCGAATCTGGAGGATGAGTTAGTAAAGGAAGCTCTTAAAACGGTGAGGCTTTCCAGCGTACTAATCTGCCCCTCCATGAACCCTCCCCTTAAAGGAAAGAAGAAAGTACTTTGCGCTCCTAGTATCACCCTGGTGTCGTTTTCTCTAGTCCTTCATTGACTTTGTTCCAGTGTCCCTTCACTGACTTCCTCCTGACCCTCTCACGTTTTTGTTCTCCCAGGGTGTGGATCTTCGTCACTATTCAAAGCAGGTTGAGCTGGAGCTACAGCAGATTGAGCAGAAATCCATTCGGGATTGTATCCTCCAGCAGAGGAGAGGGGTGCTGTTATTAAAATGGGCATTTTGTGGGGGTATGGTGCTGACAGCCCAGCCGGGGCTGCCATATTCTCTCTGAGGTTTCTGTCACCTCAGGGAGAAATTGGAGAGGTCCTACGGAAGTCTGAGAATCTCCATTTCCACAGTGAGGCCCCTTGACTTGTTGTGAGTCAGATATCCAAGAGAGTGAGAACATAGCATCTCTGCACAATCAGATCACAGCCTGCGATGCTGTCCTTGAGGTTAGTAACCATGCCGTGGGACCCCTCATGTCCCTAAGCGCAGATCATGGTCTTTAAGACCATTCTTTAAGCCATCTGCCTCGGGCAGGGACAGTTAGAGACGTTTTCAGGGTGATCTCAGCAGCCTTTTCTATTGTTGCTGCCATGACTAACATTGTTATTTGCCTTTGGGGTACCTCTTTCCTTATCAACCACTACTCTCATAGTTTGATAAGTATTAGAGACTTTACCTAGAAACTTGTCCTCTACCAATCCTATGGCCATTCAGCAGCACTTCTGCCTTCTCCCAGCGCATGGAGCAGATGTTGGGAGCTTTTCAGAGTGATCTCAGCTCCATCAGCTCTGAGATCCGGACACTGCAGGAACAGTCAGGAGCCATGAACATTCGACTGCGGAACCGTCAGGCTGTCCGGGGGAAACTCGGGGAGCTTGTTGATGGTCTCATGGTGCCCTCTGCTCTGGTCACGTGAGTCACTAGTTTGAAGGGTCCTAATGTCATAGCTAACTCATTGGAAAAGATCCTGCTGCTGGGAAAGATTGAAGGCAGAAGACAGAGGATGAGATGGTTGGATGGTATCACAGATTCAGTGGATATGAGCTTGGGCAAACTCCAGGAGATAGTGAGGGACAGGGAGGCCTGGTGTGGTGCAAGCCGTGGGGTTGCAAAGAGTTGGACACGACTGAGTGACTGAATAACAAAGGACAACAGCATCATAGAAAGTAGATGGGCTGGCGTCACCTACCCTCCGTAACCACGTGGGGCTCCTGGCTCCAGGTTATCACTCACTTTCCAGAAAATGATGGGTAGCTGACAGCTCTTTCTTACCCTGACTCAGGCTTTAAGGAATAGGAATCACCTGGGGTCAGGCATTGAGGAGGGGTTTAAGGCTGATGGGGGTGATGGAGGTATGTGCATCCAGGAACAGAAAATTGTGCATGTCTTCTGACCCTGTGATGCAGTGTACGAAGGGAGAGGAGACGGAAGCTGGATGCCACGGGTATGGTCTAGAGTCTAGGGGTGTCTGGGTCTCCCTCCTCACTCATCCCACCCCTCCCTGCCCCCCAGGGCAATTTTGGAGGCACCAGTCACAGAGCCCCGGTTCTTGGAGCAGCTGCAGGAGCTGGATGCTAAGGCAGCTGCGGTCCGGGAGCAGGAGGCTAGAGGCACGGCGGCCTGTGCAGATGTCCGGGGCGTGCTCGACCGCCTCCGAGTCAAGGTGGGAAGTGGGGGTGGACACCCTAGAAATGACTCGAACCAGCTTCCCTTAGACCTCTACCCTGGATTGCCCTGGCAAAGCTCACTGTAGCCCACCCCGAAGAACTTCTCCTTGCCTTTACGTGGCAGGGCTCATCCTCACATCTCTGGGTTCCTCTGAAAGTCTAAACAGGTATCAAAGAGGTGTTCCCTACTCTTGCTCCTCCAATAGTCAACATTCGTTCCTTCCCTCGGTGCTTCCCAGGCAGTGAGAACACTGCATCTTCATGCCCTGTGTTTGGTCCCCCACGTCTAGGCCGTGACAAAGATCCGAGAGTTCATCCTTCAGAAGATTTATTCCTTCAGAAAGCCAATGACCAACTATCAGATCCCACAGACAGCCCTGCTGAAATACAGGTTGCCACCCAGAGAAAGGGCGGGTGTCCTGGGGGGCTGGCTGGGAGACTGACTGGTCCCTGGCTCCTCCAGGTTTTTCTATCAGTTCCTGCTGGGCAACGAACGAGCCACTGCGAAGGAAATCAGGGACGAGTACGTGGAGACGCTGAGCAAGATATATCTGTCTTACTATCGCTCTTACCTGGGGCGGCTCATGAAGGTGCAGGTGAGCCTCTAGAAGGAGAGGTGCTCTGGGCGCCTGAGCTGGGAGGAGGGACTTCTTTTTTTGTTGTACATCTTTTTATGTTGTACATTGGGAAGAAATAGTTCCTAGTTCTCTCTCTTCTTTTATCTAGTATGAGGAAGTCGCTGAGAAGGATGACCTAATGGGCGTGGAAGATACAGCCAAGAAAGATATCCTGGAGCTGAGGGGCGCTCCTGCTGGGCCTGGAGAGGGAAGGGCTTCTAGCTCCAAGGCCCTGCTGCTTACCTTTTTCTGTGGGACCAAAACTTGGAGAATGAGATCAAGGCGGGAGCCTCCTTCCTCAGAAAAATGCACAGATCATCCTAACACTGAGTTTTGCATATGATGTCAGGGAGCGTAGAGGCTCCCTGGAGCCCATTCACAGATGTCAGGTGAAGTGGGGCCCCAAGACTGGGGAGGAGGGACCCCGAGGCCATGTCTGGCTGCTGGGGGCCCCTGGAGGTCCTGGGTCTTTGATCTTCCATTACAGTTGTGATCTGACTGTTTTCCTTGACTCTGACCCTTCACGATTCTTCTCAAAGCCGTCCCTCCGCAGCAGGAACACCATCTTCACCCTGGGGACCCGTGGCTCTGTCATCTCCCCCGCTGAACTGGAAGCCCCCATCCTTGTGCCCCACACTGCCCAGCGGGGCGAGCAGAGGGTAGGAGGGAGAGCCAGCCTCAGCCTCGGGGCGGGGCTCTGAGGACAGAGCTCAGGACAGAGCTTCCTGGGTGCAGGCCCCGGGGGAGTCCCCATCTCCAGTTGCCCCCGCGCTCTGCGATGAGAAGAGGGTTGGACCATTGACTCGGGGTGTTACAGAGGGTGATAGGTCGTTAGGCAGGTGTGGCGGTAAAGGCAGGAGCAGCAACAGCAGGCGGGGGTGGGCTCTTTTCGTGTAGCGCTCCCCCCACCCCGCCCCTGCCCTTCAGTACCTGTTCAGGAAGCTCCTTCACAGCCTGAACGAGGGTTGGATGGGGAGGGTCTTCTGAGCTACCGGTTCCCAGTTGAGCTGATGTTCCAGCCATGTCCATGGAGAGCCAGGACTGGGGTCCACCCATCTGTGTCTCTTCCTACCTCTCCCATCCTAGTATCCTTTCGAGGCCCTCTTCCGCAGCCAGCACTACGCCCTCCTCGACAACTCCTGCCGTGAATACCTCTTCATCTGTGAGTTCTTTGTGGTGTCTGGCCCGGCTGCCCACGACCTGTTCCACGCTGTCATGGGCCGCACTCTCAGCATGACCCAGGTGAGCTCCCTTGCTCCTGGGCTGCTCGGCCCTGTCCCCCGTCCTCGTCAGCACTGCAGTGAGGTCACGGCCCTGGGGCACTGACACCAGGATCCCCTCGTTTTAGAACGCATGAGCTCATTCTCACTGTGTGACGCCCCACAAAACCATCAAAGCCTGGGGTCCCTGAGGCCCCCGCCTTGTGATTCACACCCAGGCAATAGCACCCGAACACTCAGGGGCCCTTAAACCTTGGTTCCTGGCCCTGAATTCTGCTGTGATGGGCTTGTGATCATAGATTAGGTGAGCAAGGCCGCAGGACATCGTGAGTGGCTGGTGGACAGGAAAGGGGGTGCATTTTCCATTTAGATCTCTCCCTGCACCCCCAAGTGTCACGTCCCCAAAGGAGCACATGCATCTGTCCTTGGTCACTGGGAAAGAGACACTTCAGTCCTCTGCCTGTTTCTAAATCCTAAACCACAGAAACACCTGGAGTCTTACCTCGTTGACTGTTACGATGCCATTGCTGTTTTCCTCTGCATCCACATCGTCCTCCGGTTCCGCAACATCACAGCCAAGAGGGACGTTCCTGCCCTGGACAGGTCTCTGAGTTCTGGTCCTTGATGCCCCGCTGGTCTTCAGGTCTTGGTCCTGCACAAGCCTGCCCGGATCCGTGGGCTCCCCCGATGTGAACTGTTGACCCTGGTCCCATTTGTCTGCCTGGAGGCGGCACTGCTGTTTCCAGACTCCCCTCTCACACCCACTCCTGCCTGCACTGGTGGCCACCCCTCCATCAGGTTTCTCCCGCCCCGCCGTGAGATCCCTCGCCAGGTCTCTGATTCTGACCGCGCCCGCAGGTACTGGGAGCAGGTGCTCGCCTTGTTGTGGCCGCGGTTCGAGCTGATCCTGGAGATGAACGTGCAGAGTGTCCGCAGCACTGACCCTCAGCGCCTCGGCGGGCTGGACACTCGGCCTCACTACGTGAGTGCGGGCAGGGGTGACGGGGGCTGCTGAAAGGCGGGGTGGAAGCCCCACTGTGCGGTCAGTAGGCCTTGGGGCTGTCTCGGCCTGGCTGGACATGTGGCCACCCTATGTGGGGGCGCCCTGGGAGTGTGGGCTGGGCGCTGTGGCGGGAGGGCCTGGAGGTGGGGATCACCCGGAGGCTGGTTGGCCAGCTTCGAGGGGGTCGGGAGGAGAGGGAGGGTTTGTGGGTTGAGCCAGGGGGTTGGCGTGAGTTTTCGTCCCGCCTTCCTACTCCCAGATCACACGCCGATACGCAGAATTCTCCTCGGCTCTTGTCAGCATCAATCAGACGATTCCCAACGAACGGACCATGCAGCTGCTGGGCCAGCTCCAGGTGCGGGGGTGCAGGAGGGGCCCCCTGTCACCCAGGGCCGAAGTGTGGGGGAGCGACCTGTCACCCCCTCCTTTTGGTCTTTTTTTCAGGTGGAGGTGGAGAACTTTGTCCTCCGGGTGGCAGCTGAGTTCTCCTCGAGGAAGGAGCAGCTTGTGTTTCTGATCAACAACTACGACATGATGCTGGGGGTGCTGATGGTACTAGAAGCCCCTTCCCCCGTCGCCCTCCCCCAAGACCTCGGGTCCCCCGTGTGCCCCCTTTCCTCCACGAGTGCAGGGATCATGTTGGCCTTGTCAAGCGTTTTCTTCCTGGAGTCTGACATGAGTCTGGCTCCATACGGTGAATGTGGAAGGTCAGGGATATTCTGACATGAAGGACAGCTTCTCCCCAAACTTGAGTTTCCCCTCCGTCTTCCTCAGGAGCGGGCGGCGGATGACAGCAAAGAGGTTGAAAGTTTCCAGCAGCTGCTCAACGCGAGGACACAGGTAGGGGTGTGGGGAGAGGGCAGGGGCAGCCCCATGCTGCATTCTCTTGGTGTCTTTGGCTGCCCTGCGTCTCTGGCGCAGTGCTCCGGCTTCTCTTGTTGCCGCACACAGGCCCTAGAGCTCAGGGCTCGGTACTTCTGGCTCGAGGGCTTAGTTGCCCCATCGCGTGTAGATCCTTAGTTCCCCAGCCAGGGACTGAACCCACGTCCCCTGCACTGGAACGCGGATTCTTAACCGCTAGACCACCAGGGAAGTCACGTGTGTGCTGTTTAGTTCAGTGAGTGTGTGCGCGCGTGCTTGCAGTGGCAGCTGACTCCAGGTACACGGAAGTGGAATTCTTAGACAACCCATGATTCACAGCATGTTGTCATTACTGGTCTGTTTTATTTTCTTTTTTGTTTTTAATGATCCAGACATCCACACAGCTCCCACACACCTTAGCAATAACTAACATCAAAGTCTGAATTCTCCGTCAGCCCCTCTCTCTCACATAGAGGCGCTTATTGACCTCAGTGTTGTGTTTGTCATGCCCTGGCTATAGGGAATAATAGAGCTATAGGGAATTCCCTGGCAGTCCAGTGGTTGGGACTCTTGGCTTCCACTGCAGGGGATATGGGTTCGATCCCTGGTTGGGAAACTAAGATCCTGCAGCACCAAAAAAGAAAGAAAAAAAAAAACTGTATGCCAAAACAGTAACTATTCAGTTTTGGTTTTGAGTGCTGTAGTAACAGAATCGCAGGGTTATTTCACGCATAATTTTTCTAGTATTGTCCTGTTATGACATGAGGCTGTAGCTCATTATTTTTAAAGTTAATTAAGTTAGTTACTTATATTAATTTGGGGCTGTGTTGGTCTTTGGTGCTCTGCGTGGGCTTTTTCTAGTTGTGGCGAACGGGGCTTCTCTCTCGTTGCGGAGCACGGGCTCTCAGGCGAGTGGGCTCAGTAGTTATGGCTCTCAGACTTAGTTGCCCTGCTGTATGTGGGATCTTCCAGGACCAGGGATCTACATTTATTTAGGAGTAATTACTAAGAATAATACATGGAATTACTAGAAATAATGACCTCATTTTTCCCCCCTAATTGTTTGGACTTTATTCTTTTAGAATTTGTCTTTTAAATGAACTGTTAAATGTTATCTTTTCAAAAGGAAATTTACTTGTTTGAACTGATATATAAAGTGCTGTTGATTTTTGTATATGGATTATATAGCCAGCCACTTCCTAAGTTATTTCTAATAATCCTTCTGGAGATGTGTGTTCCTGTGTAGGCATTCATAATCTCTGAATTGTGACAGTTTCAGTTCTTCCTATTTTATTCCTATGTCTTTATTCTCTTACTGCACCGGCTAGTACCTCCAGTTTAAAGCTGAATGGTTGAATAGAAGGGTGACAGTGAGAACCCTTACCTTTTCTTAATTTTTATTTATTTTTTTTTCTTTTTTTTTTCCTTTTCTTAATTTTTAAAAAATATTTATTTATTTATTTGGCTGTGCCATGTCTTAGTTGAGGCATGTGGGATTGTTTTTTCTTTTTAGTTGTGGCATGTGGGATCTAGTTCTTTGACCAAGGATGGAACCCAGGCCCCCTGCCTTAGCCACTGAACCACCATGGAAGTCCCTTCCTAACTTTAAAACAAATGCTTTCATCTTTTCCCCATTAAGAGTACTGTTATTGTAGGTTTTTTTTTTAATAGATATCCTTTATCAGGTAAAGAACATTTCTTTCAATTCCTAGTATTCCAGGAGTTACTGTTGTTTTTTAAATCATGAATGGGTATTGACTTTTTAATCAGGGATGTATGCTTTTTCTGCAGTTGTTGAGGTAATCATATATTTAATTTAAAAAAATTAGGACTTTGGGACTAACAGATATACAGAACTATATATAAAATAGATAAAGAACAAGGATCTACTGTATAGCACAGAGAAATATATTTAATATCTCATATTTTATAAAGGATAAGAATCTATAAAAGAATACATATATATGTATACATGTATATTCATTCAATATACATGTACTCACAACATTGCAGATCAACTATACCTCAATTTTTTAAAAAATCTATCAAGTGGTATATTACATTTGTAGATTTAGAATGTTAAACCATTCTGGATTTGGTCTGATTCATATAGAATTTCTGCTTCTCTGTGCAGAAATGAGATAGGCCTATGATATTCTTTCCTTGTCCTGCCCTTATGTCGTTTTGGTACCAAAGTCACACTGGATTTGTAGAGGCAGGTGGGAAGGAAGGATTTCTTCATCCTTTGTATTCTTTAAGATTTTGAGATTGAAATGATCTCTTCCTTTATAGTATCTTAGAACTTGCCAGCACAAACATCTAGGAAGATTTAAAACTATGAAATTAGCTCTAAATACTGCTTTTATTGAGTTCTGTGGGTTTGAATATGTAGCATTTTTATTATTCAGTTCAAAGAAGTTTTATATTTCAATTATTCTTTAATCCATAAGATTGTTTAGAAGTGTTTTAAAATTTCCAAAAGGCTTTTTGTTATTAAGTTTAACAATTTTAAGTTTTACAATTAATTTTACAACTTAACAATATTAAGTTTAACAATTGCATTGTGAATGGAGAATGTGGCCTTTTGGTATTGAAAATTTGAGATTTTTTTAGATTTGCTTTGGCCTAGGACATGATCAGCTTTTGAAAATGCTCCATATGTGTTTGAGAAGATTGTGTGTTCTTTGATTGTCACATGTGGGAATCAAGCTCTTTAATTGTTATTTACATCACTTACATCTTTACTGATTTTTTGTCAGTAGTTGCGAGAGATGTTTTGAAATTCATAAGTTTATCACTTTTTCACTGTGGTTTTATCAGATCTTGTTTTATATAGTTGCAGCTTATTTTATCTAAATTCTCAAAAGTTTCAAATCATATGATCTTACTTCTGACTTGAAGCATTTGCCAGTATATAATGACCCATTTTAGCCCTAATAACTTTCTTTTAAAGCCTATTATATTTTATATTAACATAGCTCTTCCAGCTTTATTTTAGTTAATATTTGCTTATTAATTTATTTCCACTTTTAAAAAAATTTCCTATTTTTTACTTTCTTTTTACTTTCCTTTTCATATTTTCACATTTTAAGTCTTTTAAAAATAGCAATAGCTGGAATTTTAAAAATCCAATTGAATTATCTCTGCCCTTTAATTTGTCTTTTTTTTTTAAATGTTTATTGTGATTAATGTGACAGTTCTACTTTTTTCAGCCATCTTTAGTTTTCTGTTTGTCTTGTGTCTTTTTTCTTGCCTTTGTTTTTCTTACAACTTTTTTTCTGTCTCTAATCGTTTGGATTTTGTACTCCATTCTTTTGGAATTTGCCCTTTGAGTTTTACCTCATATATTTAGCTTAACATCTAAACTTAATATTTAACCCCTGTCTCAAGTAATACATGGACATTTAAACATTTAAAATGTTTTAATGCGTCAATCACCCCTCCCTTTCTGCTTTCCCTGCTAATTATTGACCAGTGTTTTTTTCTGTCCTACTTTTGCTTTTTAAATGCCTTTATGTTCTTTACTTTACTTTTCTCTTGGCTGAACCACGCGACTTGTGGGCGCTTAGTTTCCCCCCCAGGGACTGAACGCACATCCTCTGCAGTGAAAGCACAGAATCCTAACCACTGGGTAGCCAGGAATCCCCTATATTCCTTTTAAATGTGAAATATTGTCTGTGTTCCCTGTGCTGTATCATATCTCCTTGTACCTTATTTATTTTGTACATAATGGTTTGTACCTCTTCATTCCCTGTCCCTGTCTTGCCCCTTCTCCCGCAGCCAGTGTTTTTTTAAACATTGCTTTCCTCCTATCTTTCTTCTCTCCTGGGATCTGGTCAGTTATAGGTTAAACGTTCCCATTCTGCTCTCTCTGTTTCGTAAAATAAATGTTTAGCTAGATGAGAAGGGAACCTGTTGTCCTCACGTGCACAGTTTGGTGACCAGAGGGAATGTCAGCTCTGCCTCCAGAACCGCAGTTCTCTAGACCCTCTGACTCCACAGAGATGTGCTTGGGGAGGCGGAGGACTCTGCTGAGCGCCGCTGAGGCCCTGAGGCTCTCCCGCTGGGGATGGTCCCTGTCCCTTTGGGCGGGCTGCTGCTCAGTACTGTGTGGGAGAGATTATGAGCCAAAGCCCAGCGTGCTCCTTCCTTCTGGTCACTCCTCTGTGGTCAGAATACCCTCTCCTGGCGGTCCAAAAGTCAGGACTCCGTGCTTCCACTGCAGAGGCCACAGGTTCTATCCCTGGTGGGGAAACAAAGATCCCACAAGCTGGGCCGCAAGGTCAAAACAAACAAACAAAAACTCACTCTCTTCGGCTGGATAGAGCGCTTAAAGAAAGTCCATCCAACTCTAGACCACTGCTGTCCCATAGAAATATAGTAGATGCCTCAAATTTTCTAGTGTCCAAATTTTATAGACAAAAAAGAAACAGGTGAAACAAATTTAATATGTTTTACTAAAAGCACTATGTCCAAGATACTGTCATTTCAACATTATTTATCCACAAATAAATGAGTAATGATTCATTTGAAAAGTTTTTCTATGTGAAGTCTCTTAGCCTGTATGTTCACAGCACATTTCAGTTTCAACTAGCCTTGTTTCAGGTGATCAGTTGTTACATGTGATTCATGGTGACTGTTAGGACAGGTCACCTCTGTTAGTTGAACTTAGCTTTGTATCTACCGGCTTTGCTGCCCACTGTTTAAGAGTATGGTGGGTTTATTGCATTTAGGCAACTATAATAGGTTGAATTTGGTTGCATGATCTCTGTCCCAAATCACATCACAAATAAAGATTCCTTAATTATGGAAAGATCTGTTCTTGGGAATGTCTTTCTCATCTCCTGTTAGTTATCTTGCAGCCTTCAGTGGATATAAGTGGATGTTTTGTGGGAAGAATGGAAAAGATTTTGTTACTGATATATCTGGAGAAGGAAATGGCAACCCACTCCAGTATTCTTGCCTGTAAAGTTCCGTGGTGGGCTACAGTCCACAGAGTCGCAGAGAGCCAGCCACGACTCAGCAACTGAGCACGTTATTGATATATAGTTGATTTACAATGTTGTGTTAATTTCTGCTGTGCAGCGAAGTGGCTCAGTTACACACATATGTACATTCTTTTTAATATTCCTTTCCATATGGTTTATCCCAGGATATTGGGTAGAACCCCCTGTGATATGCAGTAGGACCTTGTTGTTTGTCCATCCCATTTAATAGTTTGCGTCTCCTAACCGCGAACTCCTAATCCATCCCTCTTCCATCTCCCTCCCCCTTGGCAACCACAGATCTGTTCTCTATGTCTGTGAGTCTTCCTGTTTTGTAGATAGATTCATTTGTGCCATATTTTAGATTCCACAAAAGATTTTATTTTTAAATGTAAGTAGTTTATTTTGAAGTGGAATAAAAGTTCTACCTTCACCTTACTAGATCTTATATTTGGATTGGGTTTTTTGTTTTTCTTTCCTTTTTTTTTTTCTATTTTAATCCCACCCTTCCATTTTTTTTTTTTAATATTTATTTATTTATTTGGCTGCATCAGGTGTTAGTTGCTTCACACAGGATCTTTCGTTGCTGCGCACAGACTCTCGTTGTGGCACGTGGGCTTTGGAGGGAGAGGGCTCAGTCGTTGCAGCCCATGGGCTTAGTTCCTCTGAAGCATGTGGGACCTTAGTTCCCTATCCAGGGATCAAACCTGTGTCCACCAGACTCCCAAGGAAGTCCCTTGCTTCCACTGTTTTCTATTTGTTTGTTTGCCTTTTCATTTTAACTTTGTGTTTTGGGAAATTTCAAATGTACGTGCTATGTAGAAGATAGCATGGTGAACCCCCAGGGGCCATCATAGATCTTCAACCAATAACAGGACAGTTGTCTCATCTGTATCAGAACCCATTGTTCATCCTCCCATCAGTCCCCCAAACCTCAGTGATTTTGCATTAAATTCTGTACATCACTATCACTTCATCTGTGTCAGGATATGTTTTTTTAAACCACAATACTTTATCACACTTTAAAAAAAAATAGGACTTGGGGCTTTCACTTGAGGTGGCCTGGGAAAAAAAGAATCACTCTCAAAGTAGCTAGTATTCAGGTATCCCCACTTATAAACAGTGGTTCAAGTCAGGATCCATATACAGTCCATACATGCCTCTCTCTCTCTTTTAATTTATTTAGCTGTGCCGGTCTTAGCTGCAGCGTGTGGGATCTAGTTCCCTGACCAGGGATCCAGGCTGGGCCCCCTGCATTGGGAGTGTGGAGTCTTAACCACTTGACCACCAGGGAAGTCCCCGTATATCTCGCTGATCTATAGATTTCCCTTCTATCTCCTCCCTATCTCTTCTTTGCAATTTATTTGTGGAAGAAATTGAGTCATTTGTCATGTAGAATGACATAGAGTCTGGATTTTGCTGACTGCATTGTATAGCGTGCCTCAACTGTTCTTCTTTTCCTATAAATGTGTGATTCAATGGAAAGGCTTGATCAGATTCCAGTTAGATTTTTTTATAAGGCTGTTGAAGAGGTAGTGGTGTGTACTTCTCTCAGGGCACTTAATGTCTTCTTGGCTTTCTTTTTGCCAGTGGCCATCAGTGATCACCACCTAGACCATTAGGTTTTTAGATCTCTCAATGTCTCAAAAATTTCCATCTCCTTATCTATGCTGCATTAGTCATTTCTTCAATTATAAATTCCAATTTGCTCAATCATTTTTCCAGGTATATCTAATCTGTAGTTTAGCCAGCTGACTTTTTTTAAAATTAAAAAAAAAAAATTGTTTTCTTCTAAATCATTTCTTTAAAATCCCATTTTGTTTCAAGTCTATCTGTTTCTGAGCTTGGTAATAGGTCATGTTTGTGTCTGTGTCTTTAACTTCCTTTGAACATTTCATACAGAATGTACAACTGCTCTGTATGTGACAGTGTTAATACCGGCAGTCTTGGGTCTAAGTCCACTGCTTATTGTCTATTCTGACTCGTGGTAGCCTGCTTGCTTCTGTGACTGGGTATCTTTGAGCTCCTTTCTTGGTCTCAATCAGGGGCAGTCATAGGGGCCTAAATGGGGATCAGGGAGATTTCAGAGAAGACTTGTCTCTGCTTTTGCAGTAGCTGAAAGGTGCCATCCACCTGTGTCTACACTGGCACCTCTCAGAGGCTCTCATGAGACCAGGCTCAGCATCTCCACTCACGGCCGCATCAGCTCAGCTTCCTGATAGCAGAGTTGCCCTGACCATTGACTTTCCTGTAGCCCTGCCTCTCCCAGGTGCTTAGGGCCCGCTTCTCTGGTTCTAGCCCTCTGCTCCCAGCTCAATTTTTAAGAATTTAACTAAAAAAAGGTTTTGCTGTTTATTTTTATTTTTTTTTTTGAGAAGGGAGGAGATTTCCGCTACCTCTTGTGAGACCAACAGTGTCTTAAAGTATATGACTTTTCCAGAGGTTAGATGTTCTTATGGGAGTGTTCTAAGGACCAAGTTGGTCTTGATGTCAGAATTGGGAAAAATGTGCCTACCCCAGGAAACTCAACTCTGTATGTGTGTGCGTTCCTACAGGAATTCATTGAAGAGTTGCTGTCTCCCCCCTTTGGGGGCCTGGTGGCATTTGTAAAGGAAGCTGAAGCTTTGATTGAGCGTGGACAAGCGGAACGACTTCGAGGGGAAGAAGGTCTGAGGATGGGGTGGTTGTGGTGGGGTCAGGGGAAAGGTGAATGGAAAAGAAAAATTCAGGGATGCAGATTACATGGGGAGGGTGTCAAGCATGAAAGAGGGGGTCAGGAGAACCCCAGAAAAGAGGGGTTGCAGGGTGAGGATGGCTGTACCTTGGGGAGGATGTAGTGGGATCAGACATCACTTAGCTGTGATCTTTTTCCTCCTCCTCTCAGCCCGGGTTACCCAGCTGATCCGTGGCTTCGGCAGTTCCTGGAAATCGTCGGTGGAGTCTCTGAGTCAGGATGTGATGCGGAGCTTCACCAACTTCAGAAATGGAACCAGCATCATCCAGGTAACCTGCGACTCCCAGTCCCCACTCCCACCCCGCCCCACCACTGGATTGCCCTCCTGTTTTCTCAGGGCTTGGAATCATACAAGTGACCCTTGATCTTCAACTACCAACTGTGCCCAAAGTTCTGGCTGAGCCCTAAGCTGACGGCTGTCATCATCCTTAGCATCACCCTGCATCTCATCCCTCCGTGCCTTTCTCTGAGCAGGGAGCTCTGACCCAGCTGATCCAGCTCTATCATCGCTTCCACCGGGTGCTGTCTCAGCCGCAGCTGCGAGCCCTCCCTGCTCGGGCCGAGCTCATCAACATCCACCATCTCATGGTGGAACTCAAGAAGCACAAGCCCAACTTCTGATGCACCGGGCCCCTGGGGGTCGCCAGCCCTCTCCACGATCTTCTGTGCCCCATCCCATCCCCTTCTTCACCTGGAGCTCCCTGCCAGTTCCCCCCTTGCCTCCTAGGTTCTCACATGCCTCTCTCTGCCTTCATTCCCAGGACCCTGCTTCGTCAGGATAAGCTGGATCCCCTGGGCTTTGGGAATCTCCCTTGTCTCCAGGTTTCCCAGGACCACTTCCTCCTGGGCTTCCAAAATAACCTCTATTATCTTTCCAGTTTTGTCATTCCTCTCTTTACTCCCACCGCCCCATCCCCAAGGCTTTTTACTTCTCCCAGTAAAACCTTCTGGTTCACTCAGCTCTTGTCAGCATGTCATGAGGTGTGAAGCCTGGACTCTTGGAATTGGTGTGGCAGGGGAAGACTGTTTCATAATGGTTGGCTTTTTTTTTTTCTTCCACTCTAAGTGATTTGTTTTATGTCGCCTTTTGACCTAAGATCTCAGCAACTTAAACACTAATCAGTCCCCTCCTGGCTTGAGAGTTACATCAAGGTCAGTCTGCAGAAAATAATAAATACTTAGTATGATGTAACACTCTTTTCCCGTTTCTTTTCTCCTTCCTCCTGGGGCCTTCAGGTAGCCCCGTCTCTGCTCTGACTGCCTCCAGGCCTGTATCCCTTTCTGGTGGGTGTCCAGAAACTCGGGGCAGACGGTTACCTCTGACCTCCAGTTCCTTCAGGCCAAAGTGGTTGCGTTGGTTTTAGGGTGGGAACTGTTTCAGGAGTAACCAGCCTGGCGGAGGAAGTGACCCTGGTGAAAATAGCAGATGCAGGCCGCCTCGGCTCCCCTAACGCAGACGCCAGCTCTCCTTGCCTCTGGCCTCCCCAGGTTGACGCTGGGATTGCCTTCTCCCCTTGAGGGTCAGCTCCCTAGCTCCTTCGGTGTGGCCATCACAGCCCTTGCTGCTGCTCAGTCACTTCAGTCGTGTCCGACTCTGTCGCGACCCCATAGACGGCAGCCCACCAGGCTCCCCCATCCCTGGGATTCTCCAGGCAAGAATACTGGAGTGGGTTGCTATTTCCTTCTCCAATGCATGAAAGTGAAAAATGAAAGGGAAGTGGCTCAGTCGTGTCTGGCTCTTAGCGACCCCATGGACTGCAGCCTACCAGGCTCCAGCCGTCCATGGGATTTTCCAGGCAAGAGTTACTGGAGTGGGGTGCCATTGCCTTCTCCGCAGTCCTTGCTAGGGGGCTGCAGTTCCCACGCACTGGGCCGTGAGCGGGCCAGGTCTGCAGTGTGGCCATCTCATTCCTTCCTGTGTCTCGGCGCTTTCTTGCCGCTGCCCATACGGTCCTGGTTGAACTCAGACTTTAGACCGAGGAGACATGAGGGCGCCTGTAAATGCGAAGGGGGAGGGAGGGGCAGGGCAGTCAGGGGGAGACGGTAACTCGGGGACATCCCCCATCCCCGGCCTACTCGTTCCCCCCAGTGGCCACTTGGACCCTCTGGATGCCGGCCCAGCCCCCACGCGGAGGCGGGGAGAATCAGGGTGCAAAGCCTTCAGGGTGCAAAGCGCCGGGGCTGGGAGCGAGGACCGCGCTTCGTGGGGTTAAGGCGGAGAGCGCAGCGGATGGGCGGCCGCCTTTTGGGGGTGCCGCCCCGGCTCTGAGAGCGGCGCGCGGACCAGCCTCGGGACCCGCACCTCGGAGCTTCGGTTTCGGACGGTCTGAGGAGCCCGAGGGGATGCCGAGGGTGCAGGGAAGAGGCCTTAATGACCGCACCCCGCGTCCCCGCCACCCTCGCCTATCTGCATCCTCGCGGCTTTGCCCGCCCTGACTCCCCCGCAGACCTTCCTTGGGGCCCGCCGCGTGCTGGGCGGTGGCGCTCCGAAGGGGACACCGCGAGTTCCCTCCTGGGCGCCCGTGGCCCGGGAACCTTCCATCCCCCCACCTTCCATTCCTGTTCCTCGCAGCCTACCACTCCGCCTCCACCGGCACCCAGATGTCCTCACGCTGACCTGATCCCTGCCCCAGCTCGAGGAGGAAGAGAAGGGCCCAGGCTTTGGGACTAGGGAGACGTAGTCTCCCCTTTGACAGAGCAGTTTCCCAGAGAAGGGGGTCGGGGTGCGGGGGCGTCTCTGGATAGCCCGCGAGGGAGATTGCCGACACAGGTGTCTTCGTCGAAGGCCAGCTAAGGCGCCAGCGAGAGAAGGGCCATGCATGCTGGTACCTTGGTTTTCGAAGTTCTGGATTTCCCTTCTCCTGTCCATCCCCAAAACCAAATACACACTCTGGACAGAGATGCATGCTTTTCTGCAGGCCTCCCTGAGGGGCATTGCTGGAATATGAGGGGGCTTACATACTGGGGCCGGGAAGCATTAAGGTTATATTGGAGCACACAGTTTCCGGGGACGTCGAACCGACCCTGAAATCTGTAACAGCCCTCTGACTGCAGGAAGACCAAGAGCGGGAAAGGGAGCCGCGGTCCCCAGGTTGACCTCCAGGGGGCAGCATCGACCAGGGCCTGGAGCTCGGCCGCTCAGCCCGTCGGCGGTCTGGGCGGCCGCGTCTGCTCCGGAAGGCAGTCCGGCCTCCCCCGCTCCGCTCGCCGTGCGCGCTGAAGCAGCTGAGGGGCTTTTCCTTCAGTCCAAAGGCAAGCAGTCCCTGTGGCTTAGGTGGGTCCTTGTGATCCCCAGGCTGAAACGCATAACTTCTGGCTAGCGCCACCGCTCCTTAAACTTCTCCCTGACTTTTTCCCTTTTGCTAATAACAGACACACTGACCTCACAGACCCAGAAGCAGCAGGGATCACCACCTCAGACAGTACTGTGCCAATATCCTCCTTCCCTTTGCTCATCTGTAAGACTCGCGTCTGTATCTGGCACGCTGGTCTATAGGAAGGACCTGGAGACGTACGTCCTTATGGCTTGCAACAGCCCCCCAGTGCTATTAAGGGTTTTCTGTCCTTTAAAGAAATGCCATTTCCTTCTATTTTTACACCTCTGTGTCCTGAGTTGTTTACTGATTTACTCTTGGCTGCGCTGGGTCTCTGTTGCTTGGAGCCGGCTTCTCGATGCAGTGACTTCCCTTGTTGCTGAGCGAGGGCTCAGGGCTCAGGCTCAGTGGGTGTGGCTCATGGACCTAGTTGTCCCTCGCATGTAGAGTCTTCCCAGACCAGAGATCGAGCCCATGTCCCCGGCACTGGGAGGTGGATTCTTAACCACTGAAACCACTGGGGAAGTCCCTGAGTTTTTTTCAACTGGACTCTCTGGGAAACATTTATTGTGTGTCCAACAACTCTGTCTCTGCCCAGAATGGAAGTGCCATCTCAGCATCAATTCCAGAGCTATTGAATTGAGGACAAAAGAAAGGAAGTTCCTCCTTTCTTCCCAACCTATTAATATGGACCCACCCACCTTGCATTTAAGAAAGGTGGCTTTTCTGACTTTAGGAAATCAGGCATGAGGGGAAGCAGGCAAATTCCCTGAGTTCCAACACAGATTTAGGGTAAAGATCCAAGGAAAGAAGGAGAAAGCAAGATTGAGACAACTTTGAAATCAGCTCTCTCCACCCTGGAGAACGTGGATACAGCAATTCATGTTGCATTTCAGTTTGCAGAGAGTTTTGGAAACAGTATTCATTAAACCAAGGCATATGTATTTTTAAAACTGGGGAATAGTTGCTTTACAATATTGTGTTGGTTTTTGCTATACAACGAAGTGAATCAGCCTTGTGTGTACATGTATCCTCTCCCTCCCGGACCTCCCTGCCCACTGTCCACCCCTGCAGATCACCTCAGAGCACCGAGCTGAGCTCCCTCTGCTATATGGCAGGTTCCCACTAGCAGCTGTTTTACACGTGGCAGTGAGCATATGTCAGTCCCAACCTCCCGATTCGTCCCACCCTCCCCTTTACCCCCGTCCACATGTCCACTCTGTGTCTTTGTCTCCATTCCTGCCCTGCAAACAGGTTCATCTGCACCATTTTTTCTAGAGCCCACATATATGCATTAATACACACCGTTTGTTTTTCTGACTTACTTCACTTTGTATGACAGTCTCTAGGTCCATCCACATCTCTACGAATCACCCAATTTTGTTGCTTTTAATGGCTGAGTATAGGTACCGTATCTTCTTTATCCATTCATCTTGCTCCCTGTGTTCTCTGATAGCTCCCACAGATTCAGCCGAGAGTAAGTCCCTGTAATCGTGAGCAGACGTGTCATCTCACTGAATTCACACCCCTGCCCCCAGAAGTCTTCTTCCTGTGTTCTGTGCTGGACTAAGTAATGAACCCAACACACACAGCCACTCAGTCGTTTTAGCTGTCTGTGCCCCAAATTCCCTCTTGTGCCATGACTCCAGGCTGGAAGTCCTGGAGCTGAGGAAGTGGCTGTCAGGAGAGAAATATCACATTAACTCTAAGCATGAGTGAAAGTCGCTCAGTCGTGTCCGACTCTTTGCGATCCCATGGACTATACAATCTATGGGATTCTCCAGGCCAGAATTCTGGAGTGGGTAGCCTTTCCCTTCTCCAGGGGATCTTCCCAACCCAAGGATTGAACCCAGGTCTCCCACATTGCAGGTGGATTCTTTACTAGCTGAGCTATCAGGGAAGCCCTAACTCTAAGAAGTAAGAAGAAATTATTGAAGGGCCGTTATAGAACTGAGAGAAAAGTGGAACAGGCAGGATTTGGGAAGGACCGAAGCCATGACAGTTCCAGGATTTAGGGACCAAGGGTCAGAAGGCTGGTGGGCAGGAAGCAATGTGCTCTCCTGACCTGACTTCCTTTCCACTCTAAGACATTACTGGCTCTAAGACAAGGCTCTCAGCCAGCATCCCAAAGAATCTGTGAATGAGGATGGGGCAGAGTATATTTTATTTCCACCAACCTCACAGTGAAATTCAGTATTTCTTCCAAGGCAGTTGTCGGTAGAAAATTTTAAAATAATACTAAAATCGACTTTTTATGGTTACCACTCACCAGCAATAATACAACGATAGTGACAAATCATCCCTTCCCGTGGTGCAGCCTCCTCTCACTCCGCCTGGCTTGGTATATCACCACACACAGGGGAATGAACCACTTTCAGTCACATAAACACACATAGTCTTTGGAGATTTCCCTTTCCCCTCAACTCCCCCTCTTTCTGGGGGTCTCCTCAACCTGATTATAATCCCACCTGCTGCATGGGCAGTGCTTTGATGGCCATCCGACCCCCTTCCGTCAAGGGTTTGAATACAACAGCCAGCTTCCTCTGCATCCCTCAAGGACAGGAAGTCCATACCAGCTGCATGCCTATTGAAGAAAAGGAGCTTCCTACTTTGTCTGACCTTTGAATACTCTATTCGAAGGTGTTCTCTGATCTCCTTTAGCACCAGTGGAACAACCTCCAGATCCACTGGATGACATATATTTTTGATGATGACAACTCACTCCTGGTACATTCCGGATGGCCCATCGCCTCTCAGGTCTCCGGTCCAATTGCTTTGTTGCCGAGACAGTTTCTACTTGTAGATTTTGTACTTCTTTTTTGAAGCACCATATCACTCCCTCCGCTGAAACTTTGCCACTTCGTGATTTTTATTGAGATACAGTATAGTTGGTTTGCCGTGTTGTGTTAATTACCATGTTGGTTCACCATGTTGTGTGCAGCAAAGTGATTCAGTTACACACACATACATATATATATACATTCTTTTTCATTTTCTTTTTCATCATGGTTTATCACAGGATATTGACTGTAGTTCCCTATGCTATATAGTAGGACCTTGTTTATACATTCTATATATACCAGTTTGCATCTACTAACCCCAACCTCCCAGTCTGTCCCTCCCTGTAGCTTCTAATTTTATCTTCATCAAAGAGCTTTAATGCAAGATCCAAAGATTCCTTCTTCAAATAACAGCATAGCCCGTCTCCTTTAAGATTTCTTTGGTTATCTTTGTGAAAAAAACAAAAAACAAAAAAACTTGACCTTAAATTCTTCTGAGGATCTCTCAAAATAATGCAAAATTTGGATGTCAGCTGTGTAAGTTCACACACTACAATGTCTGGAGGCAAGTCAGATATATCACACATTTGTATTTCTATCTTTATCAACGTGAAACCATCTCGATTCTTTCTTTTATCTCCCCTCTTTTGGGGAGCAGTGGGTTGGTTTGAGGTTTTTCTTTGCGGAAGTTCCTCTGCATCTCCAGCATTGACGTCTTGTGTTTTTGCAGTAGAGCTAGACACGGTATCATTAGAGAAGCCATATTGGCCTGATATGTAGCAGTGAAACCGTCTGTGGTCTGAGGACCCAAGCCTTTCATCCAGACCCTGTGTG
Organism: Dama dama; assembly: GCF_033118175.1. Taxonomy (NCBI): domain Eukaryota; kingdom Metazoa; phylum Chordata; class Mammalia; order Artiodactyla; family Cervidae; genus Dama; species Dama dama. The sequence continues at coordinate 10,093,055 of NC_083687.1, read as the reverse complement.
GGCAGTGTCCCCAGGCTGCTGGCCCCAAAGAGTCCATTTTTCCTACTGGAATCTTCTTGGGTGTCTTTGATCTTTAAGTCATTTTTGCATTTGCAATTGCTCATCAAACTCCTTGTTTCCATTCAAGGGTTGCTATCCTACCTAGCACAGGGCAGGGGCCAGAGGAGCCAAGAGCCTGCTCCACCAGGCTTGGGAGCCACAACCAAGTTATCTGAGGCAACTATTCAGACACTGTTCTCAGTATTTAACGCACTAAGTCATTGAAGCACAGGTTGGCTCACAGCAACCCTGTGAGGTTGGAACTATTGTTATCCCCATTTTACAGATGCGAAAATGAGGGTCCAGAGGCCTTGACCAAAGTTACATGGCAAGGCTGGGATTTGAATCAGGAGGTCTGCTCGGCATCCTGAACCACCACTTCTCACGGTTTCCCAGAGACTAATGAGATGATATCCAGCCTGCCTGCACGTTCCCTGATCCACCTACCCTACGGTGTTACTGTTTCCACAAGACTCTGTGCTTTTTGGCTCTGACCCACCCCCTGCCCCCTGACACACTCTCTAATAAGCCGGGAGCCTCCCCTTACCCCTCACTTCTCCTTGGAGTGCTCCCTTCACCTCCGGCCTTTCACTGAAATTGGACACTCCCTGGAGGGTACTGCCTCCTCTGCAGGCTTCTACAATAAGAGATGTTTGTTTTCTCATCCGTGAGGGTCCATTCTTCCCCAAGATGGCCGCATCCAGACCCTCATCGTCCGCGCCCCAGTGACTAGGATAAAATGACTCACTGCCTCTGAGGCCCCACTGTTGGACTCAATTGCCATCTTCCTTCCTTTTTGCTACTGTCTGCCTCATGGCCTCACTCAGGGGGACACTGGCACTCGCTAGACTGCGTCTTTCCATCTCATCAACCAAGGAGAGGACCCATTCCCCACCTAGCTCCTCAGCACGTTGGTGACTTCATGACCTGGACCGTCTCCACTTCAGCTCAGCCAGCTCTTCACACTGTCACACCCTGGCCCTTGTCACCTGAAGCAGCTCTTCCAGAATCACTCAGCTCCCATCTCCTAACCTTCCTCCCATCCGTCTCTACTCCTCTCAAGACCACTTTTCCGTCTCCTAGGACCTCCAGGTCAATGGAGTGTTCCTTCTTCCATCAGCCCTGCCTTATGCAGCTTCACCTCTGTGGTCCTTCATTTCATCATCTCTCTTGCCAGCATCCTGAACTCCCTCACGCTAGTGTGTTTTCATCCCTCATACTTTTCAGGCAAAATCTCAACCCTGGGTGAGCCTAATGATCTCTTTTCTCCAAGATTTTACCCTGCAAGTCAAGAAACGGAGGAAGTCTCCAGCCAGGAAATGGTGACCACTCCTCATTTGTGGTCCCTACGAGGCATTGCCTAGTGACCCAGCCGCATCAGGCTGGTCCCTGAGCACTTTACACTCCCTGAACCTGGAGCCTATGAGGTGCCTCTCTGTCTCTCACTTCATATTCATTTGATGATCTGGCTTTTACATCACAGAGAAAGTTGAAGCCACTAGAGGTGGACTCCTTCAATCACCTGTCACCAAATTTACAAGGACCTGTGCTCATCTCTCTTCCTTCAGAAAAGAGTGACGGTTCTCCAACCTGCTGCATCAGAATTGCCTGGAGGGCATGTGAAAACATGTTTCCTGGATTCGGAATCCAGGGTGCTAACCATTACATGAGGGAATTTCACGATCCCTGAGGAGGAACATGGCCATCCAATCAAGGATGTGGTTCAAGAGACACCACTTCAAATGCTGGGGAAAAAATGAGAGAACACATGGAATTCCTGGTCCTATGAACAGAACAAAATGATTAGCAAGCAGAAATACCAATAAAATTATAGCAACAGAAATCGCTAACAATTCCTTTAGAAAATATCATTAAAATGCAGATTCTTGGCTTCTGACCTTTAAAAGTCAGAGGACTTTTAATAGATATGGACTGTTTGCAGATTTAAATGATTTTCTCTTAAAGTTGGCATTGCTTTTGTTATTATCCTAAAACTACACTCTGGTCCTTCTAACAATTATATATATATATATATATACACACACACACACACACACACATACACACCTACAATTTAATATATATATATATACACACACACACAGAACACACACATACACACCTACAATGCTACATAAGGTGCATTCATATAGATATTTAAAAAGTCAATAAGTATTAAAAAAAACATGTTTTGAGATTGGTTCAAGATGGTGGAGTAGAAGGACGTGTGCTCATTACCTCTTGTGAGAGCACCAGAATTGCAACTAGCTGTTGAACAACTATCGAAAGGAGGACTCTGGAACCCACCTAAAAAGGTACCCCCACGTCCAAAGACAAAGGCAAAGCCACAAGGAGATGGTAGGAGGGGCACAATCATGATGAAATCAAATCCCATACCTGCTGGGTTGGTGACCCACAAACTGGAGAACAATAAGACCAAAGAAGTTCTCCCACTGCTGTGAAGGTTCTGAACCCCATGTCAGGCTTCCTAGCCTAGGGATCCAGCAAAGGGATTAGGAATCCCCAGGGAATCTGACTTTGAAGGCCAGAGGGATTTAATTGCAGGACCGAAGGGAACAGACTCCACTCTTGGAGGGCACAAACAAAATCTCTTATTGTGTGCACCAGGACCCCGGGAAAGAGCAGTGGTCAACAGGAGACGAGCTGAGCTACGTCCTGGTGTGAGGCCTCCTGTGGAAGCAGGGGCCAGCAGTGGGCTGCTGCAGGGACGGCAGCACTGGCGGGGGCAGTCCTGGGGGTGTCCTTTGGCATGAGCCCTCGCGGAGGCCACCATTAGCCCTACTGTAGAGCCTGTAGACTCCAGGGCTGGGTCACCTCAGGCCCAACGACTAATGACACAGTGAGTGCAGCCCTGCCCATTAGCAGACAATCAGGTTTTATTGTTTTACTGAGTAAAATTTTTAAGTTTTCCTGAGCACGCCCCTGCCCACCAGCCCAAGACCCAGTTTTTCCCACTGCAGTCCCTCCCCTCAGGAAGCTTACACAAGCCTCTTAGCCTCCTACCAGAGGGCAGACAGAAGAAGCAAGAACTATAATCCTGCGCAGCCAAAATGAAAACCACAACCACAGAAAGTTAATCAAAATGGAAAGGTAGAGGATTATGAGGGGATAAGATAAAATCCAAGAAAAATAACTAAATGAAGTGGAGATAAGCAACCTTCCAGAAAAAGAATTCAGAATAATGATAGTGAAGATGACCCAGGATCTTGGAAAAAGAATGGAGAAGATGCAATAAACATTTACCAAAGACCCAGAAGTGGGCTTCCTTGACAGCTCAGTTGGTAAAGGATCCGCCTGCAATGCAGGAGACCCTGGTTCGATTCCTGGGTCAGGAAGATCCCCTGGAGAAGGGAAAGGCTACCCACTCCAGTATTCTGGCCTGGACAATTCCAGGGACTGTATACGACTGAGCAACTTTCACTTTCACTTTTCAAAGACCCAGAAGAACTAAAGAACAAAGAAACAGAGATGAACAATACACTAGAAGCAATCAATCACAGAATAACCAAGGCAGAAGAATGGATACGTGAACTGGAAGACAGAATGGTGGAAATCACTGCTGCAAAACAGAATATAGAAAAAAGAATGAAAACAGCTTAAGAGACCTCTGAGACAACATTAAATGCACCAACATTCACATTATAGGGGTCCCAGAAGGAGAAGAGTGAGAGAAAGGGTCTGAGAAAATATTTGAAGAGATAATAGCTGAAAACTTCCCTAACATGGGAAAGGAAATAGTCAACCAAGTCCAGAAAGCACAGAGTCCCAGGCAGGATAAACCCAAGGAGGAACACACTGGGACATACAGTAATCAAACTGACAAAAATTAAAGACAAAGATAAAATATTAAAAGCAACAAGGGAAAATGACAAATAACATACAAGGGAACTCCTATAAGATTATCAGCTGATTTCTCAACAGAAACTCTATGAGCCAGACGTGAATGGCATGATATATTTAAACTGATTAAAAAGAAGAAGCTACAACCAAGAATAGTCTACCCAGCAAGTCTCTTGTTCAGATTTGGCAGAGAAATCAAAAGCTTCACAGACAAGAAAAAGTTAAGGGAATTCAACATCACCAAACCAGCTTTCCGACAAATGCTAAAGGAATTTCTCTAGGCAGGAAGTACAAGAGAAGAAAAAGACCTACAAAAAATAAACCCAAAACAATTAGGAAAATGGTAATAGAATCATACATATCAATAACTACCTTAAATGTAAATGGATTAAATGCACCAACCAAAAGACATAGACTGGCTAAGTGGATGAAAACATGTGCATGTATGCACTTCTACTTAACATACTACTTAATCTCCCAAATGGTACATAATTATTTTATATTGTTAGGTTAATCATGTTCCCATTAACTTGATAGTTACAAATGTCAACTAGTTACAACTATCTACTTGATCATCACAAGTTACAACTTAATTGTAACTATAATTTTTTTTTGTCTGGCTATTGATTGTGATACAGATAGCACCTTTTATTATTGTGATTATGTAACTATTATTCATTTTAATACCATTATATCATGATTGGTCAGAAAATAATAGAATTCTATATCAGTAAAACTACCATTTAATATAAAAACCTGTAATCACTTTTTAAAATCCAGATGCATATTAAGCATCTTGGAATTTTTTGAAAAATACTAATGCCCAGATGTTGTTTTTTTCTCCAAAGCTCCAGATGTGAGTCTAATGAGCAGCCATGTTTAAAAACAACCAGACTATATGATGATCTTTTACTTTTATCTAGTTTCTTTCACTTTTTCTATTTTGTATTCAGTGTTCCCACTTCTTTTAGTTTATGTTTTCCAGTTTCTTCATCTCTCTTTTTTTTTGTTCTTAAGCCTTTATCGAGTGTAGTAGAAAAGCTTTTGTATACATATATATGGATAAATAGTATATAATATAATTTATATATTTTAGAAAACATGAATTTTTCTTAGCTAAAAAATCAATGACATTTTGGTTCCACTTGCTTGACTAAATATGAATAGGATGCTAGATTTCTAACTTATATTCACTCAAAACTTTGATATAGTTCCATTTATTCTGTCATCTAGTATTACTGCTGAAAAGAAATGCAGGAAGGCAAAGTGGTTATCTGAGGAGGCTTTACAAATAGCTGAGGAAAGAGGAGAAGTGAAAAGCAAAAGGAGAAAGGGAAAGATATACCCAACTGAATGCAGAGTTTCAGAGAATAGCAAAAAGAGATAAGAAGCCTTTCTTAAATGAAAAATGCAAAGAAGTAGAGGAAAATAATAGGATGGGAAAGACTAGAGATCTCTTCAAGAAACTTGGAGCTATCAAGGGAACATTTTATACAAGCATGGGCACAATAAAGGACAGAAATGGTGAAAGGGAACATTTCATACAAGCATGGGCACAATAAAGAACAGAAATGGTAAGGACCTAACAGAAGCAGAAGAGATTAAGAAAAGGTGACAAGAAAACGCGTAAGAACTATACAGAAAAGCTCTTAATGACCCAGATAACCATAATGGTGTGATCACTCACCTACAGCCAGTCATCCTGAAGTGTGAAGTCAAGGGGCCTTAAGAAGCATTACTACAAACAAAGCTAGTGAAGGTGATAGAATTCCAGTTGAGCTTTTTAAAATCCTAAAGGATGATGCTGTTAAAATGCTGCACTAAATATGTCAGCAAATTTGGAAAACTCAGCAGTGGCCACAGGACTGGAGAAGGTCAGTTTTCATTCAAATCCCAAAGAAGGGCAATGCCAAAGAATGTTCAGCTACCATAAAATTGCACTCATTTTTTTTTTTTTTTAAATTGCACTCATTTTGCATGCTAATAAGTTTATGCTCAAAATCCTTCAAGCTAGGCTTCAGTAGTACATGAATGGAGAACTTCCAGATATACAAGCAGTGTTGAGAAAAGGCAGAGGAAGCAGAGATCAAATTGTCAACATTCATTGGATCAGAGAGGAAGCCAGGGAATTCCAGAAAGACATCTACTTCTGTTTTATCGACTACATTAAAACCTTTGGCTGTGTGGATCACAACAAACTGTGGCAAATTCTTAAAGAGATAGGAATACCAAATCACCTTACATGTCTTCTAAAAAGCCTGTATGCAGTTCAAGAAACAACAATTAGAATCTTACTTGGAACAACTGACTGGTTCAAAATTGGGAAAGGATAAAGTCAGGCTGTATATCATCAATCTGTTTCTTTAACTTATATCCAGAGTATATAAATGTGTGAAATGCCTGGCTGGATGAAGCACAAACTGGAAACAAGATTGCTGGGAGAAAAATATCAACAACCTCATGATACCACTCTGATGGCAGAAAGTGAAGAGGAACTAAAAAGTCAAGAGATAACAGCGAAAGAGGAGAGTGAAAAGGCTGACTTAAAACTCAGTGTGGGAAAAACTAAGATCATAGCATCTGGTCCCATCACTTCATGGCAAATAGAAGGGGAAAAAGTGGAAGCAGTGACAGATTTTATTTTCTTGGGCTCCAAAATCACTGTGGATGGGAATGCCACCATGAAATTAAAAGATGCTTGCTCCTTGGAAAAAAAAAAAACTATGACAACCCTGGACAACATATTAAAAAGCAGAGACATCTCTTTGCCAACAAAAGTCCCATATAGTCAAAGCTATGGTTTTTCCAGTAGTCATATACAGATGTGAAAGTTGGACCATGAAGAAGGTTGAGCACTGAAGAACTGATGCTTTCGAATTGTGGTGCTGAAGAAGACTCTTGAGAGTCCCTTGGACAGCCAGGAGATCAAACCAGTCAATCCTAAAGGAAATCAACCCTGAATATTCATTGGAAGGACTAATTGGGAAGCTCCAATACTTTGGCCACCTGATGCAAAGAGCCAACTCATTGGAAAAGACCCTGGTGCTGGGAAAGATTGAAGGCAAAAGGAGGAGGGTGGCAGAGGATGTGATGGTTAGATAGCATCACTGATTCAATGGACATGAATTTGAGTAAACTGCAGGAGATAGTGAAAGACAGGGAAGGCTGGCATGCTGCAGTCCAAGGGTCACAAAGAGTCAGACACGACTTAGCAACTGAACAACAGTGATGTTGTTTAAAATTAAAAACCAGGAAATTAACATGTAATACAGTATTATTAAGTACAGTACAGATTTTGTTCAAATTTCACAAAATTTTATACTAGTGTCCATAATTTGTTTTCATACCTTAGTCAAGATTCCACATTGTATTAATTGCATTGAGCAGCTTCAACTACATGCAACAAATTCTGTGACATTCTCTTCTCATTTTTATTCTGTTTTGAATATTTTCTAATTTTCCTTGTTATAGCTTCTTAGATACACCCATCATTTAAAAGTGAACATTTAATTTCCAAATATATAGGACTTTTAAAGTATCTTTGATATTAATTTCTCCTTTTGTTATTAATTTTTTATTTAAATGATTTCTTCTCTGTAGTCACCTTCTGTGTTTTTCTGTCTTTTAACTTTATTGAGTCTTTTGATGGCTATGTCAAAGATCTCTCTGAGATTGCACTTGAAAATATGTGGGTTACTTTCAAATATCTTTTGATATTGATTTCCAACATAATTCCACAGTGTTAAGAGAACAGACTCTGTATGATTTCAGTATCTTTAGACCATGAAACTTTACATCTTGTTTTATGTCCCTGGATATGTTCCAGTGTCTCTTGGTTTATAGTCTATGGAAACTTGAATAGAATCTGTATCCTGCTGTTGTGTGAGAATTGTATACATCTTAAGTATGTTGAATTGGTTCAGAGTGCTTTTCAGATCTACTGTATCCTTCTCCTTCTCTGTCTATTCATTCTATTAATTTTTGAGAGCTTGATATGCCAACTAAAAATGCTTAATTTATCTACCTAAAAAATAATTGTAATATATACTGGAACCATAACTTCTGTGGTGGCTCAGCGTCTGCCTACAATGCGGGAGGCCTGGGTTTGATACCTGGGTTTGATCCCTGGGTTGGGAAGATCCCCTGGAGAAGGAAATGGCACCCCACTCCAATACCCTTGCCTGGAAAATCTCATGGACAGAGGAGCCTGGTAGGCTACAGTCCATGGGGTCACAAAGAGTCGGACATGACTGAATGACTTCACTTTCACTTTATTGGAACCATATGTAACTTTGTTCTGTATTTTCCAAGTCTCCTGTAAATGTGTTATCATACTTTCAAAATTTAGAAAAGAAAAAAAAAAAAAAACGTTTCCTATTCAGTGTTGTGTGGGTGGGGCTAGAATTTTCATTTGTAACTAGTTTCCAGGTGATGCTCCTGCCTGGGGACCCCACTTTGAGAACCACTGGATCAGAGGCACTGACCTCCGCCTGCCCAAAGCCGGTCTCTCTCCCTGTGACTGCCCCTCGTTTCCTTGATTAACCCGACTTCCCCTCCTAAATCTTCAACCTCTCCCTCCCAAAACAAAACCCCCAAAGCCAAACCCTCCTCCGCCTCATCTCCTCCTCCTCTGACTGTTCCTGGTACATCATTCAGCCTCCCTCTCACACTTACAGCACGTGTACCTTGATCGGATCCTGATTTGGAAAAGACATATATAAAAGAAATTTGGGTTTTGGTTTTTTTTTTTACTATATTCTGCGTATCAGAATTTTAAGACAATGTCTGCTGAAGCACTCACATGTGAAGTATCATTTCCTAAGTTTTCACATGGTTCAAGAACTATATCTAAATATGCGAATATTTGTATGTATGTATAAGGCTTCCCTGGTGACTTAGTGGTAAAGAACCCACCTGCAATGCAGGAGACACAGGTTCAGTCCCTGATGTTCTGCCCGTAGTCCAAGTCCCCGGTCGGGAAAGGAGACTCCTCGAAACAAAGCAACTCGCAATAGGGGAATTTATTACTGACTCGAGCCAGGGCCTCCCGCCCTCACCAGGCGTGTGAGGATGAAAGGCCCCGAGCCCCAGTTCTCTCGGGTATTTATTAGGTCAAAACAAGCAGCAGGTAGTTGGCGCAATCGGATTGGTTACACAGTGGGTAGTTGGCGCAATCGGATTGGTTACACAGTGGGTAGTTGGCGTAAGCGGATTGGTTACACAGTTGCAAGGTAATTTTTGTTGGCCCTACGTGGGGCTTTCAGCTTTCCCCTGATAGGTTCCCTTTCTTCTGGCTAGGCATATGTTGATTGGCTGGCTCCAGGAGGCCTGATAATTATGTTACCCGGGGAAACCAGGCCTACTCCTAATCTAGGCTGCCTGCCATGGCGTTAGCCGTGACAGCCTCACACCTGAGTTGGGGAGATCCCCTGGAGGAGGGCATGGCAACCCACTCCAGTATTCTTCCTGGAGAATCCCATGGGCTACAGTCCATAGCGTGGCAAAGGGTCAGACATGACTGAAGTGAATGAACACACACGTATGTATAAATGATGACAGTCGTTAAACTGAGCGCAGTGGTGAATGTACAAATGTACAAATTGTACTATAGTTTCAACATTTCCGCATGTTTATTTATTTTTTTGTGTGTAGTAGAGTTTATTAAAGTATAAAAGGGATAGAGAAAGCTTCTGACACAGACATCAGAAGGGGGTAGAAAGAGTACCCCCGCATGTTTAATTGGAAAAGACCCTGATGCCAGGAAAGATTGAGGGCAGGAAGAGAAAGGGACGACAGAGGATGAGCTGGTGGGATGGCATCACCGACTCAATGGACATGAGTTTGAGCAAGCTCCAGGAGATGGTGACGGACAGGGAAGCCTGGCGTGCTGCGGTCCACGGGGTCGCAGAGTCAGACACGACTGAGCGACTGAACGGAACACGTTTAAAATTTTTCATAAAAAGCTGGGGGGAAATTCTCTCCCTAGTCCCTCATGCCCACTCATTCCTTAACACTCTTGGGCTGGTGTCCGCCCTCTCAAGTCATGCAAGTGCATCTTCTGTGAACCTCATGTCATTAGAAATCCACTTTTCAGTTGTCTTCTGCTTGACCTCTCACCAGTATTCACCACTTTGGACCATTTCTTTTTTGAAACACAGTCTGGTCTTTCCTTGGCAATCAGGACTGAGAGCTGTCCTGTGTTTCTCCTCTCCCCCTGGCTGCTCCTTGCACATTTCTGTGCTCATCCTGCTCTATTTGGCCATCCTAGAGATCCTCAAGGGTCCTGGACCCCTCCTCTTCTCATGCTACATTCTCCCTCCAGGGGATCCATCACCACTGACCCTTGGTTTCAGTTGGCATCAGCTGATCACTCTCAAATTTATGTCTTTCCTCTGATCTCCAGACTTGTGGATCTGATTTCCTACCTGACATCCCTACGTAGATGTCTCAAAGGTCCCAGAACTTAGCATAGTCAAAAGTGAATACATGAAAGTGAATTCGAAGTGAATATGAACATGATCACAAACAGTGTCAGCCTCAGATCTGGACCACCGAGGTCCTGCCCTGGTTCACAGAAGTCAGAGGACCTCCTCTGTCACATACAGCATTTATGAGACAAACCTGGGCACCTCTGTCACTTGGGATCCGGCCCTCAGTTCTGGCAGAGCACAACCTGAAACCCCAAACATCTGTTCATAATTAACACTCTTCTGGCCCCAGGGAAATGCTTCTGCAATCTCTTGCTCTATATCCTGGAAACAAAAGATGACTACAATCGAAGCCTGTGAAAGGCTGAGGTTGAGCCTCTGCTAGATTCCGAAGCACACCCTTCTGGAGGGTGGGGGGAATTTAATCAGCAACCCAATTAAGCAAACCCTCATTTTCCCATCGCCTCTGTTCCTCTGTATCTTTTTCTTTCAAAATAATTTTTAAAAGCATTATAGTCACAGCCAAAATGCATCCTATTTCTCTCCTTCCTGGGTGGTAATTATCATTCTGAAGTCATTAGGATTTATTCTCATGCATATTTTGTACTCTAACAAATATGTTTGTTGGAGTTTGGGGGAGAATGGATACATGTATATGCAGTGTCTTTTCACTGTCCACCCGAAACCATGACATTGTTAAACAGCTATACTCCAATAAAATAGAAAGTTAAAATGGTAAAAAAAAAATTTTTTTTAGATCTGGAAGAGAGCTTAAAAATCTCCCCTGAGTAAATCAGTTTTAGAACTCATTGATAAGTAAATAAATAAAACATTAAAAGTATGCTTTTTTAAACATGTATCATTGTTAGTATATTTCGTTTATTTGGCTGTGCTGGGTGGGACTTAGTTGCAGCACTTGGGATCTTTTGCTGTGCTATATGAAAGCTTGGTTGTAGCATATGGGATCTAGTTCCCTAACCAGGGATCAAACCCAGGCCCCCTGCAGTGGCAGCATGGAGTCTTAGCCACTGGACCACCAGGGAAGTCCCTGTATGTGTATTTTTAAATGCATAAATGTCATACAACATCCACTTTATTATAAAAGAAATTGTAACATCCACTTTGGCAACTTTCCTTTACTCAAATATTGGTAAACATAGCTATAAATTTATTTTAACTGTTGTGTAGCAGTGCATTGTAAGAATAAACTGTACTTTATTTATGCATTCCTTTATCTTAAGGACAGATTAGATTCTTTCTACATTTTCTGGACAATCAAATGATACTGCCATGCCCATTCTTACCCTTGCCTCCTTGTGCACATGGAGAAATGTTTTTCTAGGGAATACATCTAGAAGCCAGGTCACTGGGTTTTAGGGTATGTGTATTTACAGCCTGAAGTGTTGCCAAATTTCCCTTCAAATCTGTTATAGTTGTTCACGCTTTGATCCAAAAATGACTGAGTTCCTATTATCCCACACTTTTGTCAACACTTGGTGTTATCAGAGTTGTTTTAATGTTATTGCTATAGTGAAGAGGTAGACAGTTTGGGTTAAGGACACTGAGCGTCTTTTCATGTTTTTTGGCCATCTGGTCGTCCTCTTTGCTCATCTGCCTGGTCACAGCTTTTGCTCATTTCTCCCTGCCTTGTCCTTTTCTTGTTGATCTACAAGGGTTTTTTCTTTTTCTTTTAAATTCCCCTTTCATTGATTTTGCTTGGTACAGAGGGAATTCTTTCAGCTTTTTTATTTTTTACCACATCATGTGGTTTGCAAGGATCTTAGTTCCCCAACCAGGGACGGAACCCAGGCCCATGGCAGATAAAGTGGAGGTTCCTCACTGCCGGACTGCTAGGGAATTCCCTGCAAGAGTTCTTTATAAATCCTGAATACTCACCCTTCACTGGTCATTTAGATTGTAAGTAGTCTCTAAGTTTGTGGCTTGTCTTTTTATTTGTTATGTTGTTTCTTGTCTCACTGAAGTTTAAAAATTTTTTAAAGTAGCATATGAAAAAAAAAAAAGTAGCATATGTGTCAGTCTTTTATTGCCTGTGCATTTTGCTCTTATTTAACAAATCCTGCCCTATGCTGATATTGTCAATATATTCTCTTGTATTTTCTTCAAAGAATATCAAGTTTTATTTTTCACATATTGTTAAGTTATCTGATATTTATTTTTGAATGTGTTGTAATGCAGGAATCTATTTTGTTTTTTATTGGGATAGCCAATTAACCCCAAACAAGTTAAGAAATAGTCCATCCTTTTCCACATGTCAGTTTTGTCATGTACCAAGTCCTCATATCTTTTTTTTTTTTTTTTAACGCTTCACGAATTTGCGTGTCATCCTTGCACAGGGGCCATGCTAATCTTCTCTGTATCGTTCCAATTTTAGTATATGTGCTGCCGAAGCGAGCACAAGTCCTCATATCTTTGAAGGTCTAATTTGTCCATATGCCAGGATGACACTACTTTAAATCACACCAGCATTATGGGACTTTCCTAGTGGTCCAGGGGCTAAGACTCTATGCCCCCAATACTGGGGGCCCAGGTTCGATCACTGGTCAAGGAACTAGATCCCATATCTCACAACTAAAAGTTCCTGCATCCCAGAACTAAGACCCAGTGCAGTCAAATAAATAAACAAATATGTTAACAAAAATCACTTTAGTTTTAAAGCTGTGATACACGGTGAGGCAAACACTCAAGTATTCTTCCACTTCAAACTTGTTTTGACTCTTTTTTGGCCATTTACCCTTCTACAAGAATTTTAAGAACAGCTTGTTAAGTAAAATATCTATCTAGTACAAATAGAACTGTACTAGATTTACAGACCTGAGGAAAATGATCAATTTTATATTGAAGTTTCCTCTTCATGAGCATGGCATACTTTTCTGGTTTTTTTTTTTTTTTTGGTCTTATTTTCTTTTTTTTGGTGTTATTTTCATGTTCTCCAAAAGAATTTTATAATTTTCTTCATGAAGACCATGCACATATCTTGTTATATTTATTCCAAAGTATCATAAATGTTGTTGCTATTGCAAATGCTATTTTCTTAAAACACAATATAGGCATATTGATGTTTGACTATTCATCTTGCCTCCAGAAAGCGATGTGTTAGTTTTGTTTGAGGGTTCTCATAAGTTTTCTTTGTAAATAGGCAATCATCTGTGTACAGTGATGGCTTTATTTCTTTTTTTTTTTCTTATTGTGTCAGTTCAGACCCCCCAACTCACCAGCACAAGTTGAGTAAAAACTAGTATCCATGTATTAATGTTGGAAGCTATTTTCTATTCCTAGTTGCTAGATTTATTTTTAAAAATCATTAGTGTTAAACATTTTCCTATGCCTTCACTGTACCTATTGAGATAATCATATTTTTTCCTTTTAATAAATCAATATTGTAAATATCATTAACAGATTTTTAAGCAGACCATCCTTGTACTCCTGGAATAAACACTGCTTAGTCACATATACACACATGCACATATACATGTACTTGCATAAACTCCGCTGGACTCGGTATGCTAATATTTTATTTAGGATTTTCACTCCTATGAGTTCAGTTAGTCCTCTTTTTCCATTATCTAAGACAGTCTATGTAAATAAATACACAGTTCCTTCAAGAGTTAGCAGAATAATACACCTATACAAACCATTTGGGTAGTGTGTGTGTGTGTGTGTGTGTGTATACGTAAAATTTCCCATTCAGTTTATTAGGAGTTATAGATCTATCAGGCTTTCTATTTCTTCTTGGGTAAACTTTGGCTGCCTTTCATCTAATTTCCCCACCTCTTCGGGATCAAGATCTCATCCGTCCCTGGGGGGCTGATAAACAGCCCTTAGTTAGCAAAACCAGTTCCTTCCCTGTCCGCTCCTAGTAACTGTAGCCACAGGCAGCTCATTGTCTGGTTTTGAGTTTCCTCTTTGTTTCCAGACCAACGATTTTACTTTCTTTTTGAGAACTCAGTCATACATTTATTATTATTTTTTTTTTACTTTTTATCCAGATTTCTAGGTGATGGTGCTTTCAGATTTCCCAGTTTCTCCATTTTGCTTGATTCTGATGTTGTTCCCATTTTACAGCTAGGAAAGCTAGGGTTCAAAGTGGTTTAAAAGTCAGCTGAAGGTCACATCACTAATACTTTTACCTAGTTATTGAACCCAGATTTCTGGTTCTGAATCCTCTGCTGTTGCCACATTATACTGAAGCCAACCAGGCAAAACCAGGAAGGAGCATTAGAAAGTCAAGGTGGTGGTGGGGTGGGAGAGAGGCTGAAGAGGGCATGGATATATGTATACATATAGCCCACGGAATTGCAGGGCAGGCTACGACTGAGTGAGCATCACACACACAAACACAGCTGACTGATTCATTTTGTTGTACAGTAGAAACTCACACAACACTATAAAGCAATCTTACTCCAATAATGATTTTTTTTTTTTTTTTTTTTAAAGTCAGAGGAGGAAGGGATCTCATGGGCAAGGTGGAGAAGGCTGGAACCGGTACACTAGGGTGGAGATGGATGATGCTAGAAAACATGGAGGAAGGAACGGTGTTGGGAAAATGACACATGAGACTTCTGGGCTGCAGCTGCTGGAGAATCACTGCCTCCGTCCATTCTGAGATCCTGAAATATGCATCCCCCTGCCCCACATTCAGGCGCACATGCATCCTTCCAACCAGCATTTCAACTCTGTATTCATGGAGTGTCATGTTCTGGGTCCCAGGAAAGCTGAGAGGGAGCAGGTGCAGTCAGGGCTTCTGCCCTCAGGGAGCTTACGTTCCAGGGGAGCCAGACTCCAGTCAAATAATTCCCCCAAAACGGAGACCTGCGACCTCGCCCAGCGCCTTGGAGGAGGCGCGTGCCTCGCTCAGAAGAGGGGAATTTGACCCAAAGGAGGGTCTGGGAACCTTCCCTGAGGTTATGGTAAAGGTAAAGGAGCAGAGACTTAAGAATGAACAGGAGCTAACTTAAAATAGAAATGGAAGGAGACTTTCAGGCAGAGGGTCCAGGCAGCGGAAGAAAGCAGGACGCGGCAGAGTGGAGCGCTAGGGAGTGAACGGGGGTTGAGCGGAGGCCGGCGGGGCAGACCTCCCAGAGCCTTAGAGGTCTGATTAACGACGTGGGTCTTTAACCTAAGGTCAGTGGGAAACCATTGACTGCTTCAGCAAGGTGCCCCAAACCATCAGATTTGCATTTCAGAAAGGTCTGTCTTACACAGCTCTCTGCTTGTTTATTGAAGGCCTTTCCCAGCCTCTCCAGCGATCTCCGTGATTCAAAGAGGAGCCAGACGGTCCAGGCGGCAGCTGGATCAGGGAGGGGGAGGGCTGGAGAGTGAACAGACTTGAGAGATATTATAATGGCTACCCCATAGGACTCAGTATTGAATGCTAGATTCAATACTGAGATAGTCACCATGAACACCTGAGATCACATCCTTTGAAGGCAGGGGCCACATCACACACCTGTCTGTGGTACCCAGGTCCTAGAACACTCGTGACATGTGGTGGACTCAACACATAATTCCTGAAATGTTGAAACTGACCAGCAGCTTCTCAAGTGATCCTTTCACCGCTAAGGTTCTTTAATCCCTTCTTGTGTGTGGCAATAACCAGCCTCTCTGATCCATCACTGGGAGAAATCTGCCAAGTTCTAAAGAGTATTCTTTATAAAGGGGAAGTTAATACAAGAAGGAAGGTCTACCTTGAGCATGAACAGTAACAATAAATTTACTGAAGGTGCCACCCAAGGGGTAACTCCCCCAGCAGACACTTTTACAGGGGTCAGTGATGACGCAGCTTCCCTGGTGGTCTAGAGGTTAGGAATCCAACTGCTAATGCAGGGGTCACAGGTTCAATCCCTGGTCCGAGAAGATCCCACATACCTCGGAGTAACTAAGCCCACGTGCCACGACTATTGATCCAGCACTTTAGAGCCTGGACTACTGAAGCCGCAACTACTGAAGCCCTCGAGCCTAGAGCCTGCGCTTGGAAACGAGAGGTCACCCCAGTGTGCCCCGCTGCTGGAGGAGCCCTTGATCGCCGCAGCTAGAGAAAACCCGAGCACAGCAACGAAGACATGGCCAAAAGCAAATAAACAAATCTTAAAAAAAAAAAAAAAAAAAGTCAGTGATGATGGTGCCCTTCTCAGGGCTCGGCTGGGCCCAAGGGTGCCCACCTTGAGGGATGCTCCTGGGGCTCCCCACTAACTCTTGTTCAAAACCAGTCTCCCAGCACATGAACAAGACAGTAAGCGAGCAGTCTTGTGGAAGAAGTGCAAATGCCAGGACTCGCTTGCATAGGCCAGGGGTCTCTTGCCTGTCTTCTACACAGCCCTGTTCTACTTTTTCCACATCCAGAAGCTTCCACTTTGTCCTCCAACCTCCCTTGGCTCCTTCTTCTGGTCTCCATCTCCTCCATTTCCCTGCCTCCTCCCTGCCTATATGCCTGTTTTCACCTTTCAATAAGAAGCCTCTGGTGCTGCTGGAAAGAGCAGCATCCGTCTGGGCTTTATTCTTAGCAAGAAGTGCAGTGAAGCTCATAGAAAACCCTGACACGGCCTGTAGGGCCAGGAGCGGGCACAGGCAGATGGCCTCGTCCTATGGGGTGCTGGGCGGAGCTTTAGCACCCGGGGCAAGAAGCACCCAGCGGCTCTGGGGGGAGTGATGGGACTGGGTGGGATTTTTTTGGGTGACTAGGATTTTGATGGTGGGGGTTGTCATGGAGATCTCTGGGGATTCAGCTGTCTCTGTAAAGTGATGCTTTCAAAAAAATCACAGGGAATCAAATCCATCTGAGATGGCAGCAGGTCCCAGCCAGCCTGGTTAAACTTCTCAGATGGAGGACGGGAGACTGAAAGTACAGATTCCTTCCTAAGAAAAACTCTTTTCCCAGGGGATTAGACTGTGAACTAGAAGGGAGGAGGACCTGGCTGCTGCAGTTCCGAGTCAGTCCTGGTGAGACACTGACCGCCTGATGTGGTGCTCTGGCCAGAATGGGGTGCAGGGGGCAGGGGGAGCCGTGCTCCGTTATACCTTGCACAGGGGGCAGCCACTCCGACTGGGGGGGGGGTCTGTCCCCAGGGCTGCCCTCCTCTGTCCTTCCCACCGGGCGTGCATGGTCGTTGAGGCAGAAGGGTGTTTGGAGCGAAGCCACAGCTGTGGAGGCCGAAGCGCAGGGCCTGTCCCCTGTGGGGGTCAGGTGGACCCCCACACCGGGGGCGGGGAAAGGGCCGCTCGCTCACAGGCACGAGGCAGCGCTGGCAGCGCTGGGGGCAAGCGAAGAGGAGGTCCACAGGCCAGGCCTGGCCAGGGCCTCGTGGGGGGGCAGGATCAGCTGCGACAGCTGAGGGCTCAGGGCGGTGAGGGCAGGTGGGGGGCGGTGTCTGTCCTGCCTCCTCCTCTGCCTGGGCCCCCCGCCTGTGGGGGAGGGGGGTGAAGGTGAGAGCAGCCAGCGTGGAGGGGGGGGTTGGGGTGGGGGTGGGGGGGGACAGAGGTGGTACAGGCAGGCTGAGCCCCTCCCCCTGCCGAATGGGTGGCTGAGGGCCTCCGTGACTCCTGCCTTCTCCCCGAGGAGTCCAGGGTTCCTGTGAGGAGTTTGCCATGGTTTGGGGGACAGCCAGGCAACACCAGAGGCCTCAGGGTTAGGCCTCAGCTGGGCAGGGGTCTCCTGCAACCCTGGGCTCGGGGGCTCAGCTTCTGCACGTAGTCACATAACCTGCTATGGTCTGGGAACCAAGAAGCCTGGAAGTGATAAAATGAGAGGAAGAGGAGGGGAGAAAGAGGCTCCCCTCGCTCCTCCGGTCCCCCGGAGGCACCTCCTCGGTGAAGCTCTCCGTAACCACCCTGTGGTCTCCAGCTCGTCTTCATCATCCGCACCACGTCTGGGACCCCTCCTGCAGGACCACTTGTCATTCATCCTCTAAGGACCAGAGCGATCTACCGCGGGGGTTCTGTACCCCCCCCCCCCACACACACACCTGTGCACATCAGACGGGACAAGGAGAGTCCCTCCTTGTACAGATGCGGGTCCCACCTCACAAGGCCCTCTCTGAAGCAAGGTTGCGTGGTTGGGAAGCAGCCGTCAGAGATCTGCACCACACTGTCATTTGCCTCCTTTCCTCTGCTTCTTGTCCTCCAACAGAACAGTCACGCTCCCTTTGTACAGCTTGTGTCTCTCACTGACCTCGCCCACAGGTGCGGGCCAAACTGGCAGAGGCGGAAGGACGCGGGGCACTCACCCAGGGGGTGGGAGGGACGGAGCTGGCGCCTCCTGCACCCCCTTCGCCTGCACTGGGGAAGAGGGGCGTCGGGTCAGGGCCGGGAGTCACTTTTTCTTTGTTGTGGGCAAGATGTCCCTGGGGCGACAGCTCTGCCCGTCACTCACACGGAGCCATCACAGAGAAGGCAGGCCTGTGAAGCTGAGCGTCTGGGGCGGAGGAGGGCAGCAGGGCGGGGAGGGGAGCGGGAGAGGCAGAGGGCGAGGGTGGGGCGGTGCGGCCTGGGGCCGGAGGAGGGAAGGGCCGGGGCGGCTCGCGGGGGCTCCAGGGTGAAGCCAGAGGGTAGGGAGCAGGCTCCCGGGCTGGCTGGGGTGGGGGGCGGCGGGGCGGGAGGGGGTCGCTCCAGGCAACCCCTGGAACCAAAAAGAAGCCAGCTTCATTCCGGATTCTTCAGCTCCCACCTCGGTTCTCCCTCGACTCCTCCCTATCGGTTTCTCTCCTTTGAAACCCGGGAGAGATGCTTACCTTCCCCTCGCCCTCACATCCCGGGGGCATCTCCCCCCAGGATGCCTGAAGTAGGAGAGAAAGGGAGCCAGGACGGAGGCTTCAGGAAAGGGAAGGGGCTCCTCCCCGGGAGGGAGAAGTGGGTGTTGTCCGTTTCTGCAGGGTGAGCGGTTTCAGGGGTGGGCGCCCGGTCACCAGGGCTGCAGAGGACTCCCCGTGTCCGCCGCACAGAAGGTGGTGGGCTCGAGAGGGCGCCATCGAGAAATGCTAAGCGTGCAGTGGGGTGCCCTTCCGATCGGCAGGTCAGACCCCTCCGCTAGGAGGGCCGAGGCTGAGCCAGCCGCAGGAGTTAGAGGGCGCAAAGGGCGACGGAAACAGTAAGTGTGAGGGGGCAGAGAGGCCGAAGGGAGGCAGGGGGCAGCTTTGGTCCCTCCTGGAGAGGGACCCCTCTGCAGCCCCGCTCTCGAGGTGGGTGGGCAGCGAGGGCTTCACTGAACACCCCCAGCCCTCTGCTCTCAGCCGCCTCCAGGACGGCGTGGAACTACAATCCTGGGGCCCTTTCCTCCGCTGCGCCGCGCGGCTTGGCAGGTACTGGCTAGTTAGCTCCCAGGGACTGTGGTACCGGCCCTATTGTCTGTAGGAGGCTGTGGGGTGGGTAGGAGGGGTCGCAGCCCTCCCCACCTCCGGGCCTTTTCTCTCCAGCTTTAGGAACCAGCTCCTCTGGCTCGGTCAAGGAATCATCCCCCCTTCCAAAAACATCAAGGCCCTCCATGTCTAGACACACCTTCTTCAAGCTACTTTCCCTGTGGTGGTACCAACACCCCTGATCCCAGCCTGGGGGTTCAGGTCACAGGGGCAAGCTTGGGAACTGACTTCACACCTCTCCACTCTTCCAGCTTCACAGATCGTTCCTATTTTCCTACCCATTTGCTGATTTGAAGTTTCAGGAAAATGGGACCTACACACCATGAATAGCCTTTGACATCTCCTCCCCATTTCCAAGACTGAGTCTACATGATTTCTAAGATTCTCTCCCCGATCTTTGTTTCCCTCTCCTTCTACTACACCCCTGATAAAGAGACACAGAACCGCAGGTTTCAAAGAGGAAAAAAAGCAAATTTGTTGTTGTTGGTAGGAGGGCACGGAGGGGAGGGCTTTTCACTCTCCCCAGCATCTCATGTGGACGGGAGGTTGAGGGCAATAGAAAAGGCAGTAGACGGGGGCCAAGCCCCACTCTGTACAATATAGAAGAATCTGATATAGATACTTTGTATAAAAGCCACTTGTCCTTGTTTGTGTCCTCTTGCTGGCTGGTCAGGCTGGGGGGCTCTGGGGGACAAAGAAGCCAGGCAGGGGGTGGTCCAGGACTCAAGGACACCCAATGGCCCCCATTCTCTGGCCGCCCCCTGTGGGGTCACTTTGGATCCTTGGTGGGGGCATAGCAGAGCTCCAGTGGTCGGGACACCTTCCAGAACTTCTCATTCACCAGCTCCAGGGTCAGTGAGCCATTCAGTGTCTACAGAGGTGGCGGAAGGGGGAGGAGAGGGAGAAAAGTGCGGTGGAAAAGATGGTAAGATGAGAGGAAAAGTGACCGAAGGGAGAGGGAAGGCAAAGGAACAACAAACGGGGCAAAGCGAGGACACGGGCGATGGGGAAGAAGGATGGACACAGAAAGGAGACAGAGATGCAGAGGAGGGCGGATGGGTGAGGAGGTCGGGGTCTGCGGCTTTGCGCCCCGCCCCCCACCCCCCACCCCCTCCGCGGCCCTGAGGGGCGCTCACCGTGAACGCCCCGCCCCCGGGCGCGATGTAGATGGTGTACTGCTTTTCGCTGACGCCCTCCAGACTGGGCAAGGCCGGCTCCTCAGGGCCGTCGGCTCCGCCGGCACCCCCACCCTCCCCACCGCCCCCGTCAGGTCCCGCGGTGGCCTCAGAGGTGCCCCCTCCAGGCCCTCCCGGCTCCCCCGCCTCTTGCTGCTGCCTCCGCTCGAGAGCAATGCGCAGGGCCAAGTACTTGGAGAGGTGGTCCACTGTGGCGTTCCCAGTGGTCTTCACGTACCTGGGGCAGGAGAGGGGCCAGGCTGAGGGCACGGACACCGCCAATGCAGACGCGCGCAGGGCCCCTGGGCTTCGGACTCTAGGTCTGGGCGAGGCCCCTTGTGACGGAGACCATGACCCGTGGCCTCTCAGTGGCCTGGGGAAGTCGAGGCTCTCACCTAGTCTGGCAGTATTCTCCCTTCTCCACGAGCAGGGGGTGCGGCCGGAACACGAGCTCGATTTCTCCACCTGGCTCTGGGGGGCTAGGAGCCCCGGGAGGGCTTGGGGGGCCCAGGGTCCCCCCTCCCAGGGTTCCTCCCCGGTCACCCGAGTCTTCAGAGCCGGCGCCCCCACCCACCCCACCAGCACCACCCCCCACTGTCCCTACACTGCTCCCCCCTGCGCCCCCTCCGCGGGGTCGCTTGGGAGCAGGGCCTGGGGCAGAGTCCGGGGCCGAGTCTGAGCTCACGTCCTCTCCATCCCCCTCTCCCTCCCCGGGCTCTCCTTCACCCCCACTCATCGTTGTGGTCTGATCTGACCCGGGCATCGGCCGCCTCACACGCTGGGCCCTGTGGGAGCAAGTGGTCGAGATTAGAAAGCACCAAGGATAAGGGCTTTAGACTTAAACTTCAGAGAATTAAGAAACCAGGGAAATCTTAACGATGATTCCTAATATTTATTCCATACTAACTATGTGCCAAGCACGTTGCTAAGTGTTTGCGCTGATTGCCTCAAATTATACAAATCCTACAGACATAGGTAATTATACCATTTTGTTTATGGCTGACGAAACTGAGGCTTAGAGAGGTTAAATAATTAGTCTGAGATCATAGTCCCTTTGCCTCTCAAAGTGTGGTCCAAGACCCAGTAGCACAGGCTTGGAGAAACACAGAATCTAGGCCCAACTCCTGACCTACCAAATCAGAATTTACATTTTAAACAAAACTCTCAGGTAATTCAGATACACATTAAAGACTAAGTGATGAAAAAAATAAAGACTGAGCGATGCTGCCCTAGGAGGTGATTTAATTCCCGGCAGTGTGAACCCAAAGCTTATGCTAAAAAATCACTCTACTGCTCTAACTTCTAGAAAGTTAGAAGGTAAAAAAAAAAAAAAGTTAGAAGGTGAGGTATTTCATTAAGAATAACAGTGCCAGGGACTTCTCTGGTGGTCCAGCAGCTAAGGCTCTGCACTCCCACTGCAGGGAGCCTGGGCTGATCCCTAGTCAGGGAACTAGATGCCACATGCTATAACTAAGACCCGGTGCAGCCAAATAAATAAGTATTAAGAAAAAAATAATAGTAGTGCTAGTTGCTAACTGAAAAGCTATGGTTCACATCCACGACCTCCAGGCACGACAGTTAGATGATGGTCGGTGCTCACGATGCTGAGGCCTAGAAGCAGAGACCCCCAGGCACCTGACCCGTGGCTCTGTCCCATCGCCGCGCACCCAACCCCCTGTGGCCCCCGAACCTGTGCATGGCCTGCATGCGCAGCCCCTCCTCGATGCTGGAGCTCAGCGCCTGCTGGTTGTGCAGGCGGCTGAGGCGGATCAGCACCCGGTCTTGGTGGGCCTCGTACTCCTCCCGGCTGGGGTAGATTTTAGAGATCAGAGCATCGAAGTTGGGGTCTGGCCGCAGAGACCGCTTGGATACCAGCTTCTTTCGGCAGGTAGGGCACTCCTTATTCCTGGGGTGGGAGAAAGGAGGCCTTGAGCCTTCAGTCACTGGGGATGGAGGGCCCGGCTCTCTCCCCCTGCCCCCACCTCAGACCCGTCCCTCCTGTTACCCGCTCCGCAGGGCTGTGACGATGCAGTCAGAGCAGAACCGGTGGAGGCACTCCTTGGTTGTCATCGTGTTCTTCAGCATGTCCAGGCAGATGGGGCACATGAGCTCTGAGTGCAGTGACCGGGGGGAAACCGCAATCTCCGTGCCATCCATGATGGCTTCCTGGAGACGGCAATGAGAGGAAAGGTGGTGGTGGAAAGAGGTAAAAGGGATTTTAGGGACAAGTGGTCCATGAAACTGGAGTCTTGAGAAATACAGTGAGATGGCAGAATCTGGGTACCCCATTCGGCCACTTGAGGAAGAGAGAAATCCTAAGAGTAGGTGCTTTGAAATAGGAGGATCTGAGGTTTGGCAATAGGCCTGGAGATGGGCATAGCACAGATTTTCCTTCAAGGGAAGACTTAGTCAACAGAATTTCTTCCAGTGGAGTCCTGGTACTGCCTATATCAGAATCCCCTATGGTGCATGCTAAAAACGCAGAGTCTGGGGTCCCATCCCATTACTGTTAGTGAGTGTGTGTGTGGTGAGATCCGGCCCGGAATCCCATTTTTAATAAACTCCCAAGGGGAGTCTTAAATGCACTGGCTTATGATGCAGAACTGAAGACCAGGGAAGTTCATTTCAGCCTGTTTACTATCTTTCAAACGAAGACAATAATACTTGGCTCTACCTCTCTGGCACGCCAGTTTTGAGGATTAAACGAGCTAAATGTGAAAGGTGATTCCAAAGCAGGGCCAGGGAGTGTGAAGCTGGGCAGAAAAGGGCCAAAAGTGGAAAACAGGCTGTGAGAAGGGGGTCTGCGGATGGAGCGGTCTAAGTGAAAGGCAGTAAAGTTGCATTCGGAGAACCCCTGTCACCTGCGGGGTCCGGTGGAGCTCATACAGGCTCAGTTCCCACGTTTTGCTGGCGTTCTGGGCGTTCGCCGGCGTCGTCATGGTGACCGCACCAGGGCTGCCCCGCCGCCGCGCCGGAGAGGTGGGCTGGGGGGTGGGGGAAGGGTGTCAGGGGGCCCGGCCCTCGCGCGGACCCCGCCCTCCGCGGCTCCCCGCATCGCGCCTCCGCGCGGCCCCTCACCCGGGTCCCGCCGTCGGCGCCCCAGCCGCCGCAGCGCCGCTCCCGGGGCCGGGCTACCCGGCCGAGGCCGTCCGGTCCCCAGCCGCCGCTCAGACAGCAACTCGCGCCGCCGCCGCCGCCACCGCCATGGCCCGGGCGCTGGGCCCTGCGTCACTTCCGCCCGCCCGCGCCCCCCCCGGCGGCGGGGACGTCACCCGGAGGCGCGCGCGGGTGGCAGCGCCGTGGACGCCGGTCCCCCGCCGCCGCCACCGCCATGGCCCGGGCGCTCGGCCCTGCGTCACTTCCGCCCGCCTGTGGGCCCCCCCCCCCCCCCGCCGGCGGCGGGGACGTCACCCGGAGGCGCGCGCGGGTGGCAGCGCCGTGGACGCCGGTTCCCCGCCCCCGTGGCCCGCGCCGCGCGGGGGCCGCTCTCCCGTCCCCCTGCCGGCGCCGTCCCCTCCCCGCAGCCCCCGTTGGGGCCTCCGCTCCGCAGGGCGGGGCCCGGTGTCGCCGGCCCCCGGGGAGGGGACGGCGGGCGTGGGGAGAGGGGCCGCCTCCCCCCGGCGGCTCTGGGGGCCCGCGTGCCCGGTTCCCCCGCGCGGCTTCTCCGCAGTCCCAGCCCGGGATTCCGGGGCGGAGGGGGGAAAGCCGCAGAGGAGTCTCTGCCGCTGCTGTCCTCCGGCCCCGTGAACAGAGCCGAGTCCCGACGTGCCCCGGGTCCCCTCTCCACCCGGGGGACCTGCGCCGCCCTCCGCCTTGGCTCTCCCTACACCCTCCGACCCGCTCTCCCCCTCGAGGTTTGGGGGCGACGGCTCGGGACGTCCACACTCAACTCTCGGCCAGAGCTAGAGACTCGAGAATTGCGTTTGGACAATCAGGAGCCGCGGCCCGGGGCGGGGGAGGGAGGCGCCCGGGAGGTACGGGGGGATGGAGGCACCACGCGGAAGCAGGGACACGCACCCGCACGAGGTGGGGCCCCTCTCGGGGACCGGGTGTGCGCGTGTCGTGGCGGGGGCCGGGGGCCCGCCAGGGGCCGAATGCCCGGAGCGGGAAGCGGGCATAAGCCTCCTCCAGGACTTCCCAGTAAAGGAAGGGTCGGGGAAGGAAGAGAAGAGGAAGGGGCAGACCGATCCCCATTGAGGGCAGGGGATGAGAGGGGTACGGGGAGCGGAGGGGGGGGGGGAGGGGTTGTGGAGAGATCGTGATGGGCGTCCTGTCTCCTCCAGCCTGAACTGGGGCTCCAGGACTTGGGCTACAACTGCCAGGGGGTGGCCTGTCTCTGGGGCAAGGCAGCAGTGGGTCCCCTCACCCCCTCCCCCGGTTCCCCCCTACTTCCCTGTCCTCTCCTTCAGTCCGTGGCCAGTCCTTATGTGGGCTCCAGAGTCGATTAGCGCGGACCCCCTCCCCTTTCTCCTCCTCCTCCCAGCCCCCTCCCTTCCTTCTGCTCTCCTCCAGCCCCTTTCATCGGCTGGCCCACTCCCCTAATCCTGGCCCCCTCCCCTAATCCCCCCATCCGACCCCTGGCCGGCTGCAGCTATTGTAAGGTGGAGAGAAAGGGGAGGGGGGACTCAGAGAAAGGAGAGGGGTGGGGGAGGGCCACCTGTTCCAAGACCCCCTCTCAAGGCTAGACTGGACACCAGGATGGGACTGTGAACAAATCACCCTTGGGGACTGTGAGGACCCAAGGAATTGGGGGGAAGGGACTAGGGCTACAGGATCAGTGGCAGGGGGTGGGGCAGAGACCCCTCCCTCCAAAAGACCCAGAGTGTCACGCACACACAG
This sequence comes from Dama dama, assembly GCF_033118175.1. Taxonomy (NCBI): domain Eukaryota; kingdom Metazoa; phylum Chordata; class Mammalia; order Artiodactyla; family Cervidae; genus Dama; species Dama dama. Next base: position 10,067,345 of record NC_083687.1, on the reverse strand, counting down.
TGACACACTCTCGCCTCTCACACCCGGCGGCGGGGGTTGCCCTGGGAGACCAGGCAGTGAAAGGGAACAATCCTTCGCAAAAGGGAAAGGAGGGGGAGGTGGGGAAGGGTCTGAGGACTTGGACACAAGAAGAACCGGAGGTGGCAGGGAAGAGGTTTTGGAATTTATTAGGGTCACAAGCACCCCTGCCTCCCATATTGAGCATTCCTGAGCCATACACAGCCACCCCTTTTGTAGCCTGGGAACTCCGAGTCCTCATCAGCAGGAGGCCAGCAGAGCAGTGGGGGAGTGAGCAGAGTCCAGGGTCCTTGAGGCAGTTACATGAAAAGACCTCCTGGGAGGGGCAGAAACATTTGGACAGATGTGTAGGTGGAGACAAATGGGCTGCAGGGGAGGCGCCCACTTCTGTCCCTGGCCCATGGGAACTCCTGCCCTTCCCTCGGTGGCTCCAGACTCCTCTCATTAGCCTTCTCCTATCATCTGGGTTCGACTTCTCTGCCCTCTTCCTCCCCATGCTGGCCTCATACCAGTGACTTCCACTGATGCCCCTGTGATGTATCCACTGTCTTCAGATGCCAAGAATGCGACGACATCTGCCACATCTATGGGAGTGGAGGGGAGAGGGCAGAATCCTCACTCTCACAGACCCAAAGTAGCCCGTCACCTCCCACCAGAATCCTCCCCCCGCCCCCCCCCACTACCAATCCTGGTGAGACCCCCTCAGATAACACATACTTGGGGGTCTCTTCATTCAGCCCCCCTGCATTCAGTGCTCACCCTCAGGGTTCCCCATATGTGCCATTGGGATCATTCCAGTCACCTGTAAGGAAACACTCATATGTGAGTAAAAGTTTCTTTTGTGGGTTTTTTGTAGGAAAAACTCTGTGACTGATTTTTTGGGTCTTCATTCCTTGTGCAGTTGTTGAATATCTGCTGTTTGCCTTGCAGTGGGCCCAGCATCCTCTCTGAAGCCCAGAGAGGCTGGTCTCTGAATGATTCTGCCCTCCACCCACAGTCTCCTACCTTGTCCAGCACTTTCTGTGGCACTTTCTGGGTCATGGGTGTTCTAATGAACCCTGGGAGGACGCTGTTACAGCGGATCCTGTGTCTGTGGAAAGGAGAGTGTCTGCTGACTCCAGAGAGGACTGAACACTGACCCCTTCCTCCTGATTTTTCACATGCCCCCAGCTGTCTGACCAACCGTCCAAGTTCCCGGGCTGCAGACTGGGTCAGCCCAATCACTCCAGCCTTGGATGCTGCATAGTTTGTCTGTCCCATGTTCCCCACCTATGGGTGAGTGGGAGATGTGGGATGAGTCGGGGGTCACAAGGAGGGGCTCTCCTCTCTGTGCCCACTTGACTGGCTCACCTCCTCCCAAGCTCAGCCTGACCTTGCCTATGATGCTGCTGATGTTGATGATGGAGCCAGGACAGCCGCTGGACACCAGGGCTTGGGCTGCAGCCTGAGTGACTAGAAAGATGCCCTGAGGGTGGAGGGGGAAAGTCACAAGGCAGGAAGGATCAGCTGGGGTGACGGTCCTCCAACTCTCTCCCCAGGCTAGAGGACCCAGAAGTCACGGGTTCAGAGGTCACCACCTTGAGGTTGACAGCTATGACTCTGTCCCAGTTGTCCTCAGACATGTGAAGTAGAAATTCATCCCTGGTGATGCCCGCACAGGACACAACGACAGACGGCGGGCGAGAAAAGCAGGCCTGTGGGGGGCGGGGGGGGGCGGTGGTTACACAACGAGAAACCGTGTAGAGCCGAGGGCCGTGGAGGCAACGTTATAGGGTTTCAAAGGGGCGAGGGCGTCTGGCTTTCACCTGCACTTGCTCCAGCAGGCGCCTGGCGGCCCCTGCCGCGGACACGTCAGCCTGGAAGGCGGCGTGGGCTCCGCGGGGCGCCCCCTCCTTGCTCCCCGGCCCTCCCAGCAGCTGCACCGTCTCCCGCGCCGCTGCCCCGTCCAGGTCGCAAGCGGCTACCGCGGCCCCCTCGGCGGCGAGGCGCACGCTGACGGCGCGGCCAATGCCGCCGCCCGCACCTGGGACGGGAGAGGACAAGCGGGAGCGGGGTCAGAGGTCAGCGGGGCACAGGGGTAGTAAGACCCGGGCCGGAGATCAGGGCGACTTAGCGGCCCGACAGCGCGCCCCGGACGTCACTGTGGCACCACAACCCGCCCGGGAGAGGAGCCCCCAACCTGTGACCAGGGCCAGCGCGGAGCGCAGTCGGAGCGGAGACGCCATGACGGCCGGCGGCCGGGCGGGGCCCCACGCTGGGCCACTCCGAGCGCAGAGGGGGCGCGGCTAGCGCGAAGCCGAGCCAATCGAAGCCCCGCCGGCAGCCACGGGCGGGGGCGGCCTCCAGCCGCGGGGGCGTGGCCAGGCGCCGCTCCTGGGGGGCCTGGGGAGCCGGCCGAAGGGGGGCCCCAACCCCCCGAAAAAGACAAAGACTGCGCGTGGAACGAAAGGTCCGAGGGTTTTATTTCCGGTCCCCACCCCTCCTCTATTCAAAGTGATATAAAAGAATAGAAACAAAAAAAAAATCAGGCCATGAGATTAGCAACTAGCTGTCCCCGCCCCCCCCCCCCAATCACTCCCAAATCAGGTCACACGATTGACGTTTATCCCCGACTTATGCTGCTCCCTTTGTCGAGGGCTCTGGTCTTCCCTGGAGCCTCCACCAACATGTGGGAGAGAGGGAGGTGGGCCCTGGAGAAGCTTGTGTGTGGCGGCTTGGTCCTCTGTGAACAGGTGGGGTGGGGGACGCAGGGTAGGCTGCCATGACTCCTCTCTTTCAGCCTTCTGCATGGCTCTAGTCCCCAAACCCAACAACATGGTCCCTCTGGGCGTCATCCTCACCTCTGCAGCTCCTGTATGACTGCTAGATCTCGACAGCCCTCAAGCCAAAGTCACCATTTCCCTAGGATACAACTCTCTCCTTTGGCAGATGTCCCAGGCCAGGACCCCCAGCCTCCACAGACCTCTGACCTGGAGGGCTTAGAGGCTAGAGGTTTGGGGGTGGTTTACCCCATCTCTCACTCGAGGTGGGCAATCAACACCATCATGACAACTCCCCCCAGCAGCCCCAGCACCTCCAGAAGTGACTGCAATGGTGATGCCTCCCTCAACAGCTCAGGCAACACCGACACCGTTGCTACATAGATAAAGCCACCAGCAGTGAATGGCAGAATCCAGCCAGGACCTGCACCACCTGCAATTTCACTGCCCACTGCCCCTCCTTCAGTTAGAAGGGCACAGGCTGTGCCTGCCAGTGCCCCTACTGCCGTCAGCAGTTGCAGACGCATCGCCTGGTGGGCAGAAAAGAGAGAGAGGCACTCATCAACATCTGAAGGTTATCAGTGGTTTAGACATGGCTGGAATGGTCCAAGTGTACATGAATAGGGTGCATGTCCTTGGAAACTAAAGAGTAAAGCAAAAAGAGAGGGGGCTAGAATAGACACTTTCTGAAAGATCTTAGAACTAAGAGTTCCTTTCCACAGACCTTCTGACTCAACAGGTCAGGGTCAGGGGCACGGTGTGAAATAGTATGAAATAGTTTGCATACTATTTACATGGTTTCTGGATCACAGTTCAAGAACTACTGAACTGCAGGACAAACAGAACTTCTTCCGTTTCACTACTAGAGGATCCACTGTGGCCAATACAGGCATACCTCAGAGATACTGTGAGTTCAGTCCTAGACCATCACAGTAAAGCAAGTCACATGAATTTTTTCATTTCCCAGTGCATATAAGTTATATTTACACTATCCTGTGAGTGTGCAGTAGCATTATACCTACAATGTCAGAGCTTAATTAAAAAATACTCTACCAATTAAAAAAGGCTAACCATCACCGAAGCCTTCAGCAAGCTGGAATCTTTTTGCTATAGTAACATCAAAGATCACAGATTAAGGTAACAAACAATAATGAAAATGCTTGAAATGTTGCAAGAACTACCAAACTGTGACACAGATGCAAAGTAAACAAACACTGTTGGAAGAAGGATATCAAAAGTCTTGCTCAACAAAGGATTGCTACAAATTTATAAAAAATGCAGTATCTGCTAAGTGCAATACAGAAACACAATAAAACAAAGTATGCCTGTAGTATGGTTTGTTTGGAACTCATGAGTGGCAGTCTGGGTTGGGGCTAGGTGAGCAGAGGGTAAAGGGCTCGAGGCAACCATGTTTGGTGTACACCATCACCAACCTGCTTTTTGCTGCAGCCAGACTGGACCAAGATGGCAAAGTCTCCAACTTCATGGGGCACCTCATGGAGCAGAACAGTCATTGTGGTCAGGACCCCCAGCCCCCGGCCCCCTCGGAATGAAGCACCAATGGCTAGACCATCCGTGAAGTTGTGTGCCAGGTCTGCAGCCAAGTTCAGGTACCCTGATACACGTAGGTCTTTTACAGGAAAAAAGGAAGATTCACCGGTTAGAGGCATTCATCACCCCTAGTCCCAGCCACACTCAGCCATTATCACATCTCCCCGAGAGACCCTTTCATATAGAGCCCCCGTATTTCCCAGACACCTGCCATCACCCACAGTGCTATTTCAAGCCATTCACAACTATGTCTCTTGCCCAAGCGTATGGAGCCCTGGCTCTCACCTGACCCTGCTTTCTCCTCTTCAGCATTCCGAGGCCTCCCTGGCCCGTCTTGGGGCTCTGCACTCCCCACTCTCCGCATCCTCGGCACCCCGGCCTCCTTTTCTCCTTCCTCTGAGCTCGGTTTCCCCCTTGACGCATGCTCTGCACATGAAGAAAGGAATGGGGCTAAGTGGGGAACAAAGATCTGCCAATATATCCTCACAAGGGCAGTCTCCTCCCACTTCAGAACCTTAAAAGGAGGAGAACCAAAGGGAGGCAATGTGGCTTTCAGAAAAATTGTTCCTGGGCTCACCCTGTCTTCCATGTCCATGACTTCCATGTGTGTGGCCATGAGCATGTCCATGTCCGTGACTGTGTCCATGTCCTCCTTTTACATGTCTCACAAATTTCTCCACCACAAGAAAGGCAACAATTCCACTGAGGACCCACAGTCCCACAGAGAGAATGGGGCCCTGGCCTGGGAATGGATGCATTGAGACATTAAGAGAGATGTGGATTCCGGACTCTTCCTCCCCAAGCATAGAAGAAACACAGGAGAGACAGACCTTCTCCAGCACCCCAACCCGTGTCTCCACCTGCCCCTTCCTCACCACTGTGGGAATGTCCATGTCCTGGCTGCTCCGGAGGGTGGTGAGAATGAGGTTCTGGAAGAAGAGGGAGAAAAGGCCAGATGAGGAAACCAAGCAAGGGGGTGTGTATTTGCAGGAATACTGGAAGGTCAGGGGTCACATAGAGGAAAGAACAGTCTTGCCCAAAGACTAAAATTCATTAAGATTTGAGGCAGAAGCTAGAGATCACTTACCCAAAGCATGAGGGATGAGGTGCAGGAAAGCATCTCCCAGGAGCCCACCAGAAGCAAAACTCAGCAAGATCTGGAGCAGAGAGCGATGGCGAGGGGAGTTTGACTCCACGGGGATAAGAAAGAGGACGAAAAACGGAGCTGCAGAGATCAGCACAGTGGCCCCCAGTGCCTGGCGAGGGAGAGTCAGGGGTTAAGAGATGTGGGGTTTCCCAACAATACAGCATCAGCCTTCCTCTGCCCCATTCCCAGGGGACTCACATAGGCCCAGAGGGTGACAGTGTCCAGGTCCTGTTTGACGCCTGGAGCCCCAGACTCCCCATAGCCTCCATGGCTGTGCTCATGGTCATGTCCGTGTCCTCGGTGGGAGAGGCTCTCATGGGAGTGGCCGTGACTATGGCCATGGTGCAAATCCTCGTGTGAATGTCCGTGGTCGTGACCGTGGGTATGCCCATGCCAGATGCTCTCATGAGTGTGGCCGTGGCCATGGGCATGGCTGTGTCCGTGGTGGAAATCCTCATGTGAGTGCCTGTGGCTGTGGCCGTGGAAGTCCTCGTGCAGGTCTTCGTACAGGTCTCCATGACCCCCGTGTCCGGCCACTAGCAGCCCCAAGGCCGCCCAGGTCAGCAGTCCCACGGCCACCCAGCGGGGGGCCCCCAGGCCTCTGGCCATCACGCTGACCAGAGGGACAGAGACAGTGACTCCACTTGGCCCTCACCTCTACACCCATGCGGGGTCCGCTTTACTCTGTCCGCGCCCACCGTCCACTTCTATGGGCCGCTCCCCCATTCCGTTCTGTCCCCACCCACATTGTTCCTGAGACTCAAGCTCTTTATCCCGAACCCCTTCCCTGATACAGGGCCCCCAGGCCTCCACTCTAGGCTTCGATCCTCCACTTTATGGACTCTCTGGGCTCTCGTCTCTATGACCCGCAAGGTGAGGAAAAAGGCCTGGAAAGGACAGTAGAGAAAAGCAGGGAATTCTCACCGGCTCCGGGATCCTCTCCTTTCCCGGTTTGCTCGGACGTGGCAGTCCCGCCCCTAACTCCCGCGAGAACTTGGGAGTCCCGTTCTACCTCGGTCCAAGCACCTTTACCAATATGGCCGCACTCCGGGCAGCGGAGATGGGGGGCGGGGGGGGGGGGGGGCAGCCCTGGCGCGCATGCGCGGACGTGGAGGTTATTTGAGGGGATGCCGGGCGAGACTGGCTAACACGCGGGAGAAGACCGCCTCCTCCGTTTCCAACTAGACGAGGGGGCGGGAACTAGCGCGGAGACTTCCCGTCTATACCAAGATGGCTGCCACATTGGCGCTGTCATTTTGGTACAGGGCCGGGCGAAGCGCTTAGTTTGACCCGGTTGAGGCCAGAGTCGTTTTCTCTGGGGCTTCCTCGTGCTCGGCTCGTCCCCCCGAGCGGTCCTCGGGAGCCCCTGGTGCCGCTCGGCGTCCCTACACTCAGCCGGGAGTCATGTCTTGGGCTGCGCGCCCGCCCTTCCTCCCCCAGCGGCATGCCGCAGGGCAGTGTGGGCCGGTGGGGGTGCGAAAAGAAATGCATTGTGGGGTCGCGTCCCGGTGGCGGCGGCGGCGGCCCTGGCTGGATCCCGCGGCGGCGGCGGCGGCGGCGGCAGCCGGAGGACAGCAGGCCCCGGAGCCGGAGCCGGGGGAGGCTGGACGGGACGGGATGGGCGACAGCGGGCGGGGTGAGTGAGCCCGAGGACCGGCCCGGGCGTCGAGACCCCGACGCCGGCGGCCCCTTCCCCCTCCCGGGCGCTCTCCCGGGCGCCCCCGCCCCCTTGTTTGTAAACACGCGTCCCCTCCTCCCGGGGGCCGCAGTGCCCTGCCCCCGGGGCGGGGCGGCCAGGGGGCGCTTCCGCCCTCCCCTGGGCAGCCGCTGGAGGGCCGGCTCCCCCGCGATCCCGGTGCCGGGTCCCGGTCCTCGAGCCTGAGGACCCTGGACGTTGGGAGGCGAGTTCCGCGTCCTCGGCTGGGTCTCTCTGCCCTGCACGTTCGGGCCGCGAGCTGGGAGTGCAGAGGCTGGCGCCCCCCCCGCCCCCCACGTGCTGCCCCACCCACACGAGACGCGTCCGGTCTGCGGTGGCCAAATGCACTGCTTGGAGCTTGCATCTCCTCAGCTCTCCTCTTCTCGTTTGTCAGTCCCCTCCTCACACCACGATTAGGGGTTCAGCCCTTGTTTGGCAGTAGGCTGCCTCTGGATGGGAAGGGGTGGGATGGGGGCGCGGTGGGGAAATCAGAGGGAGAGAATGCGTCTCCTGTTGGGTGAGCCAAGACTCATTTTCTCTTTTTGTCTCTCCTGTGTCTGTGTGTCTGTGCTTGTGTGTACCCTTCCTCACCCCCCAGACTCCCGGAGCCCGGACAGTTCCTCCCCAAATCCCCTTCCCCAGGGGGCCGCTCCCCCTTCTCCTCCCGGACCACCCCTGCCCCCTTCAGCAGCTGCGTCCCTTGGAGGTTCTGGGGCTCCACCCCCACCCTCGATGCCACCCCCACCACTGGGCTCCCCCTTCCCAGTTATCAGCTCTTCCATGGGGTCCCCCGGCCTGCCCCCTCCAGCTCCCCCAGGATTCTCCGGGCCTGTCAGCAGTCCCCAGGTGAGAGGTCGTGACCCACTTAACTGCCTCTCCACTTTAATTTCCTTGTTTTCCTCCTGACCCCAGATCTTTGTATGAACTTCCCTGGTCCACTGAACTTCTAGTGTTGACAGGCTTGTGGTCCTTGTGAAACCCTGGCCCTTCCTGAGGTGCCACTGAGCTTTCAGTGCACGCCTCCTCCCCAGTACTATAAAAGAACATACTATTCTTGATGTCCCTTTCATCTGTCAGTGATTTTTTTGCCTTCTTGGTCCCATCTGCCCTTCTGAGATGAAAGCCCTTTGGGGCCACTGTGTTGCACAATTTCAGGGGACCGTTATGTCTCATCTCTTCGGGGTTGTGCCCCAGGGGTGGCCCTTCCCAGGCACTGCAGTGTAGTGTTCTTTGTAACGTGCAGTCCAGGGCCCTGCCTAGGTGGTGGAGAATGATGTCCGTCCCCTCTGAGAGATTATCCTTCCCAATGAGTCTCCCTGTGACTTCCCTATTTCCCCCATCCCAGATTAACTCAACAGTGTCGCTCCCTGGGGGTGGGTCTGGCCCCCCTGAAGATGTGAAGCCACCAGTCTTAGGGGTCCGGGGCCTGCACTGTCCACCCCCTCCAGGTGGCCCTGGGGCTGGCAAACGGCTATGTGCAATCTGCGGGGACCGAAGCTCAGGTATGGGGCTCAGAGGACTAGCAGGGAGGAAGAGAGTGTGTGTACCACGTACCGTCATCTGGGGGATTCCCAGGGGCTCTTGAGGTTTTGTTTGAGCTAGTGAACTGGGAGAGGCATGATGAGAATTGAGGAACCTCCAGCTTAGATTTGGGGTGGGGGTTGGTCAGAGGTGGGAGGGGACTGGTCTAGGGTTTTTGAACCCTGAAAAGAATGGAACTGTACCATCCCTCACGTCCTGGTTCCCCATCTCTTGGGAAAGGACTTCAGCTAAGTTTGCTAGGGGTAGGGTGGGCAGGAGGAGGTGGACAAGATTCCCAGTGGCCCAGGGTGTGCGTGCAGTCTCACTGCCCTTCCTCTCTTCTTACAGGCAAACACTACGGGGTTTACAGCTGCGAGGGCTGCAAAGGCTTCTTCAAGCGCACCATCCGTAAGGACCTGACCTACTCGTGCCGGGACAACAAGGACTGCACGGTGGACAAGCGCCAGCGGAATCGCTGTCAGTACTGCCGCTACCAGAAGTGCCTGGCTACTGGCATGAAGAGGGAGGGTAAGGGCCGGCCCCCCAGGCCTCCCCTTGTGCCCTGTGGGAGGAGGGGGAGGGAGGACTTCCGGGACCGCGCCTCTCTGGAAGGCGGGGCTCCTCTCTCTCCTCCAGAGGGCGCTATTTCATTTCTCTGCCGTGCACATCCGCTCTCCTTCCTGGTACCCTGATGTGGTCCATTGAGTTTCCTTCTTAATGATTCTGCCACTCTGGCCTGAACCTCTGACCACCACCCACCCCCTCACCCCGGGCTGGTGCAGGATCACTTTTCCTTCCCCAGGATGGATTCTCTAGCTCCCCCTCTCTAACCGGATTAGCTGTTTTTCTCTTTGAGCCAGCCTTCCGTTCTGGCCTCTGTCTCCGTGGTATCTGTGTTGGCTTCTCCAAACTCTGGGCCTGTGCTCTCTTAAACTGCAGCCTTTACTAAAAGACCCCCCAAACATCTCTCCCTCTTTTTTCTCTCTGTTTTATCTTAAGTCTGATTCTGAAATCCTGAGAGATGCTTTAGGGAGTCTATATTGGTCACCTGCCTCATTTTAGAGAATATGAGCCTGAAGCCTGGCTTTCCCAAGGTCATGCAACAAAAGAGTGACAGATCTGGGATCAGAACCCATGTCCCTGAAGACCCAGGCCCAGTGCGCTTTCTCCTGCCTCTTGGAGTCAGAAGAACACCAGATTTACAGTTAGGAACACTTAGGTTTAGATGCATGATGTGTCATGTGAACTTGGACAAACTTTTAATGAACTGCCTCAAAATTGTTATCTTTAAAAATGGGGTCAAGACCTCACAGGGTTGTTATAATACTGGAGTGAATGTTAAAGCACGCTTGGCATGTTTCTTAGTATGTAGTAGGTCCTCTGTTTAAATGTTGGCTTTCTGTCTAATTCCTCTATCCACCTTTTTTACTCCTTGGAGTAGTCATCTGTTCTTTCATAACTCCTGTGTCTAGACTGCCACAAATATGCCGTGGTTTCAAGTGACTTCCCCAATTTCTATAAATATCTTCTAAGTTAGGCCAGGAGACCCCATACGGCCCTAAGGACACTTTGGAATCTCCTCATGGCTGGCTCCTGACTCTCCACTTTTCTCTTCTCCCCCCCGCCCTGGCCCTTAGCTGTACAGGAGGAGCGTCAGCGGGGGAAGGACAAAGACGGGGATGGGGAGGGTGCTGGGGGAGCCCCCGAGGAGATGCCTGTGGACAGGATCCTGGAGGCGGAGCTTGCTGTGGAGCAGAAGAGTGACCAGGGCGTGGAGGGTCCCGGGGGAACCGGGGGCAGCGGCAGCAGCGTGAGTGCTCTCCTTCCTGCTGGGGGTGGGGGAGCTGGAGGCTAGGTCTGTGCTAGCTCCCGTCCCTTCCCCTCACCACCACTTCACACTGCTGGGAGCTGGAAGTGCCCCGAGACACGGTCTCTCACATCTGAGGTGGGCATGGTAGCGTTCTCTGTCCTCACTCCCAAAACAAGCACAGGCAAGTCCCAAGTTAACAGTTGTCTTCCTGAATGCCAGAAGAGCAGGAATTGGTTCAGATCGGGCTTGAAGAGACTACAAATAAGGTGCTGGTTTAGTCGCTAAGTTGTGTCTGACTCTTCACGACCCCATGGACTGTAGCCCACTAGGCTCCTCTGTCCCTAGGATTTTCCAAGCAAGAGTACTGGAGTGGGTTGTCATTTTCTTCTTCAGAGGATCTTCCCCACCCAGGGATTGAACCTGGGTCTCCTGCTTTGCAGGTGGATTCTTTACTAACTGAGCCACCAGGGGATTATCCAAAGGGTTTTATGGTTGGGGGTTTCCCAGTGTGCTTCCAAACCTCCCATAACTCAGCCCTCATCCCTGCAGCCCAATGACCCTGTGACCAACATCTGCCAGGCAGCTGACAAACAGCTCTTCACGCTTGTTGAGTGGGCGAAGAGGATCCCCCACTTTTCCTCCTTGCCTCTGGATGACCAGGTCATATTGCTACGGGCAGGTCAGTGACCTTGGACCCTTCGAACCTCTTGTCTTTGGACCCCTCTTGGACCTCCTGACCTTCAGAGACCCCAGTGACCTTACCTTGCATTTTCAGGGAACCAGTCTTGTTGACCTCACCCCCTCTTCTCCCCTTCCCTCAATGTGCTCTCCATCCCGTGGCCTCATCCCTGGCCCCTGACCCTTGTGGCCCCCACCCCCCGCCCCCCCCAGGCTGGAACGAGCTGCTTATTGCCTCCTTCTCTCACCGATCCATTGACGTCCGAGACGGCATCCTCCTCGCCACAGGTCTCCACGTGCACCGCAACTCGGCCCATTCCGCAGGCGTGGGAGCCATCTTTGATAGGTCAGTGGCCCTCAGCTGGGCTGGCCTGGTGGTCGAGGGGGCGGGGCTATAGGCTGGTCCGTGTCCAAGGCTGGCTGAGCTGTGACCTTTGAGTGACCTGCAGGTCCCTCTCCAGGGTGCTGACAGAGCTAGTGTCCAAAATGCGGGACATGAGGATGGACAAGACAGAACTTGGCTGCCTGAGGGCAATCATTCTGTTCAATCCAGGTAAGAGGAGGGCTGCCCCTGTTCCTCAAGACCCAGGCAGCCTTGCAAGCTGCCTCTTCTTCGGAGACTCCTCAGTTACCCAGCTGCCCCCCTCAACCTAGAAATCTCCCAGCTGACCAGGAGGAACCCACATTCGTTGAAAAACATTCCCTTTCCGATCCCATCCCCCAGACCCTTTGCACCCCGCTTCCCTGGCCAGGCATCTGGTGAAGGGTGTGTAGGTGGGGCCCAGAAGGAACATCGTGTGGGCCATGTGTCCACATTTGTCCTGGTTTGATTGGTCCTCCTTCCTCTTCCTCCTCTCTTCCTGCCATCCCAGATGCCAAGGGCCTCTCCAACCCCAGTGAGGTCGAGGTCCTGCGAGAGAAAGTATATGCGTCCCTGGAGACCTACTGCAAACAGAAGTACCCTGAGCAACAGGGCCGGTGAGAGGCGCTGGGGGCCCCGGGGCCACACCGGGGTGGGGGTGCCCCCAGGGTGTGTTCAGGGCCCGCGTGGCCCCGGCTCTTACCCAGGATCTCCCATGCCCTCAGGTTTGCCAAGCTGCTGCTGCGTCTTCCTGCTCTCAGGTCCATAGGCCTTAAGTGTCTAGAGCATCTGTTTTTCTTCAAGCTCATCGGCGACACCCCCATCGACACCTTCCTCATGGAGATGCTTGAGGCTCCCCACCAGCTGGCCTGAGCCCACATGCAGACGTGCTGTTCCTCACGCTGGGGGAGGGCACAGTGGCGAGGGACTCTGGGCCTTCCTTGGGGCAGGGTGGGGAGGGACCATGTTCCTAGAATCTTGATGGGATGGAGGAGCACAGAGCCGAACTGAGGCCTCCAGGGGGTGCCCCTGAACCCTGCAAGGGTTTGCTTGAGGTCCCAAGTCATAGGGACCCAGACCACTGGTGGACCTCTCCCTGCGGCGGCCTTGAGCCCCCGCGTTTTGTCTGGCTCTGCCATGGTCTGGGGGGCTTTCTCACTCCAGCCTGGAGTGGCCTCTCCTCCCCCAGCACAGAGCCCCAGCCTTGCTCCCAGGTCCTTGCTTCTTGTCGTCTTGCCTCACTCAGCATCCCCATCCGAAGAGTGGAACGAGAACTCCCGCAGAGATGGCTATTGGGGGGCAGGCCCCCCAAACTGATGGACATGGGAGTAAGCTCAGCCAGGCCTTCCTCTAACCCAGCCTGGCAGATGGGGGCTTCTCTGGAAGGAGGGGACCCTGTCACTGTCCCCTGGCCAGAGTCCCGTCTCACACTTCCCCACCTCCGGCAGTCAGACTGAAAAAGGTGGTGGTGGTGGTGGTGAAGGGGTGGGGGGAACCCATCTGCTATTTTTAATTTCCTGGAGGACAGAGACTTGCAGTTAGACTAAAGAAGCACTGTACTTCCCCAGGTTGACTAAGAGATGCCAGTGGCGGAGGTGGTGTCTGGGAAAGGCAGGCCCGGTTGCTCTGGGTTCTTGAGCCTCCCTGCCCTTTCCCCACCACTCCTGTCTGTCTGGGGGAAGGGGCCTGCGTTGAGGGCAGGGCCGGGGTGGTGAGTAGTCCTCACGCCTTTCCCGTCCCAGCTCCCTCTGCAGCCCCGGGCTCACCCCGCGGAGCCTGGGACACTGAGTGTCCTGGCCTGACTGAGGGGCGATGGCCAGCCTGCGGAGGTGGGGTGCTGGGGCTGCATGACTTCTGCCCTGCGGCTCTTCTCTCCGGGGTTCCCTTCCCCTGTCTTTCACTCACATAAAATCGCTTTCAAATTAAAATCGCTGTTTTCTGGACCGAGGTGACTGTCTTGGGGGTGGGGAGGAGCGCCGCCCCGGGCCGCGGGGTGGGAGGGTATCCGGTGGGGAGCGCTCCCTGGACGCAGCGGCCGCCGCAGTAGTTCCCTGGGGCTGGCAGCCGGGCGCGGGGTGGGGGGGGTGGGGGGACACAAGGCGCGCTTTGTGGCGAGGGAGGGGGCCGAGGGTGCGCCGGGCCGGGGCGGGGCGGCCGTGGAGGAGGGCGGCCGGCTCTCAAAGGCGCCTTGTTCGCCGGCGCCCTCCTAGCGCCAGCGGGCGGCGGCGCCTCGGCTCGCTCCGGGCGGCCCTCTGGCCGCGCTGCGGGCTCCGGGCAGACCCGGCGCCGTGCCCGCCCGTGGGGGCGCCCTGGGCGCAGAGCGCCGCGGCCTCCTCCGGCGTTGCCCGCCTGAAGGCGGCCTCGTCCCCGAGTGACCCTGATTCCCAGATTCTGCCAACCCCGCGTTGCCGCCCCCCTTCCCGACTGGATGCCTCTCCACCTGGGCTCCAGGACGCCCTTACGTGGTGCCCTCCCCTCCATCCCCTGGGACCCGATCAGCCTGTGTGTGGGTCTGTCCAGTCTCTAGCCGCCTCGACCTCCCCCCCCCCCCGCCCCCGCCCCGCTCCCCGCGGCCGTCGGGTTGCAGGTCCCCAGTCGCTATCTATAGCGGTGTCTATAAATACCCAGCTCCGGGCCGGGCTCTGTAATTACAGCGGGCGGGCCGGGCCGAGGGGAAATAATTATGGAGACCCGATGGGGTGAGGGGAGGTAGCGACCCCCGGGCCCGCCTCTCCCCTCCCACTACATCCCGCCCCGGACTCTGCTGAAAGGGGGCTCTGGGTCTTCAAGGGGGAGGAACGGGGAAGGGGTCTTGCGACTGGACGTCTGGGTACCCCCAAAATAAAGAGACCGGGGAAGAGATATTGGGGTTCCCCGGAAAGAGCATCCTAAGGTACAGGCCACTGAGTCCCTGCGAGAAGCAGAGCAGAGCAGCCCGAGGGCCGCGAGGGAGGGTTCCCGTTCGCGCCCCCCCAACCAGGTGGAGATCGGGGGTGGGGTTTCCCTCGGTGGCTGTGGGCGGGCGGTTGAAGGCAGGGGCTGGGCCGGGGGCGGGAGCGAGGTGGGGGCTCTGGGCCGCTGGGGTGGCCGGGGACACACAGGAGCGGCGGCCACCGAGGAGGGAACAGCGCCGGAGCCCCGACGGCGCCCCGCTGCATGGAGCTGGGTCCCTGAGAGCCGTCGCCACCCGGCAGCCTCCGACTTCCCCAGGAGCCTGGCGTGCTCGCTCTCTCTTGCAGTCTCGGGGTGCCCAGCGCCGCCGGCGTCCCCTGGTCCCCGGGACCGGGCGTTCCGGGCCCCAGCCATGGAGCGGTGCAGCCGCTGCCATCGCCTCCTGCTGCTGGTGCCGCTGCTGCTGGGGCTGAGCGCCGCCCCCGCCTGGGCAGGTAAGCGGAGTCCCAATGCCTGGGTCATCGGAATCAGGCCGGAGGTCTGCATGTCCCCGGGACAGGGGACAGCGGATACCTAGGGAGAGGGGGGACGCTTCTGGGTCTGAGAATGGGATTTGGGGCGGTCAAGGGTCCAGACTGGAGGGCAGGACACCTGGGTCCCTTGGAGCCAGAATGGGGATTTGTTTTTCCTCTCTGAAGTGAGCAGGGGAGGGCAGGTAAGGGTGAATGGTGGAGGGTCATGTGAGTGGGGCTGGATGCTGGGGTCCTCCAGCAGGGCCAGTGTGGTCCAGCCAGGTGCTGGAGTCAGGGGCAGATGCAAGTGTTGATGGATGGGAGGTGCATGTCTGTCTTCTTTCTGTCCACATCTTAGGGGTGAGAGGGTGAGCATCCTTGGGTAAGAGCAGAGTCTGGTAAGTAGAGAAAGAAGGGATACCTGGACTGTTTGTCTCACTGGCTCCCCCGACAGGATCCCCTTCCCCCTCCCATGCCCTCGATGCTGCCACGCGGCTGGCTCTGGGGAGCCGTGGGGCTGACTGCCAACAGGACGGCCGCTGGACAGGCCAGGATCAGGTGTCTGAGGCGGGAGCCAACTCTCTGCATTCCTGCCCCGCCCCTCCCCCTCTGCCCAGCCGGGCTCCCCTGGGACCCTGGCCTCCACAATCCCAACCTTCTCCTTCTTTTCCCCGGCCGGGATCCAGAAGTCCTGGCTCCAGGGAAGGGGGGTTTGACATCGGTGAGGAGGAGGCTGAGAGTACCTGGGTACTAGGCAGGCTGGAGTAAGCCCCCCCCCAACCCCAAACCCTGGAGGCTGATCTGCATATAACTTGACTATTTATTTCTTCTGGTCAGAAAAGCAGCATAAATGATTTAGGTTAGATTATGGAAGGAAGACCTTTCAAGGCAGGAAGAGCTCAGGGACAGAAAACTGAAGTATGTAAATGTATGAAGTCTGTAAATCCTAGTAGTCTTTTTTAGGGAGAAAAGGGATCCTTTAACATGGAGGCAGGGAGGTGGCTGAGATGACTGTCTCTTATTTGGGGGCTGAGTGGATAGAGGTGGGACTCTGGAGGGAAGTGGGTTAGTGTGGAATTCATCAGTATGGGGCAGAGTGGTGGGGGTGATGGGGTCACCAGTGGGGAGACTGGGGCAGACTGAGGCCAGAGACAGGGGGGCCCCTATGTGACTTGAAGTAGGAAGCCGGGTGGGCAGACCTGCGGCTAGGCCATCTATAGGGTTGAGCTGGACTCTCCTGGGGTTTGGTAGAGGGTGGGGGCCTCTGAGGTCTCCTTGGCCTGGGGTCTCTGTGAGTCTCTGTGTCTCTGTCTTACTTACCCTTCGTCTCTCAAAGCGGCCCTTGTGTGTTGATGTTTGCGGAGCTGCCACACGCGGGGGCCAGGCTAGGGCAGGGAGGTGGGAGGGGGCAAGGCCGTGGTTTCCCGGCTCCTGGACTCAAAGGGCCTTTTCTCTGCCTGCCTGCCCCACCTCACCCACCCTACCCAGCTCTGCGCTCCTGATCTCTCTGGCCCCTGCCCTGCCCAACACTTCTGTGAAAGTTTTGCTGGAACTTTCTTTGGTTTTCTTCCAATCTGGAACTGATGGTGTGAGAAGCCTGTGTTTGGGGGAGTAAGAGAGAAAGAGGCAACCTCTGTCTCCTGCGGAGTTTGAGCCCTCGGAAGCCGAGTTCTAGGCGGACAGGGCTGGTGGCCTGGCTCTAGAATCTTTGGGCCACGGGTGGCGGGGGTGGTGGGGCAGGGTCCAGGTTCCAGGTGTGGGGAGCTTGCCCGGGTTTTGGGCAGAGGACTCTGATGGGATCCGCAGATGTGTGGCTCCGGGCCCTGGATCTGCTCCGGCTCTGCGTGGCAGCTTCAGGCTCCCCGCGCGCCCCCGCCCCCCGGCCCATCTCCCCAGCCAGGGGCGCTGGCTCCGGGGCTGGCTCCTTCTTGTATCTCCTTTCTCTGCATGGTCAGAGTGGCCCCCGCCTCCCCCTTGATGCCCCCTCTCCATAGAGAGCCTCTCTACTCCCCCCCCTGGTGGCCCCCCAGCCCCTCCCGTGCCCAGGATGATGGCTTGCCCAGATGTTGTTTATGCTGGAGACACTGAACAGAGGCCAGAGACCCAGAGACCGAGAGGAAGGAAGAGCTGGAGAAAGGAAAAGATGGGTAGAGGGTGAGGGAAACGGAGGAAAACGGAAGAGCCAAGGAGAGAGAGACACCAACAGATACGGAAGCCTATAGAGTCAGAGAGACAGAGCACGTGAAGGGGAGGCAGGTGGAGAGTTGGAAGAGAGAGATGAATAGAGAGACTTCCCTGGTGGTCCTGTGGTTAAGACTGCGCTTCTAACACAGGGGGCGCGGGTTTGATCCCCGCTGCGAAAATAGGGTCCTACATGCCAAGCGGCACAGCCAGAAGGTAAATAATAAACTGATTAAAATAGTTATCTGCGCTTTCTTTAAAAAAAAAAAAAGAAAGAGTAGAGATTCATAGGCTGAGAGATGGAGACAGGGAGACTGAGGCTGGGCGGAGCAGTGGTGGTGGGCATGGAGCTGAGTACAGGCCCAGGCTGCCTTTTTCCAGGTGACTTTTGTTTCCATCCATTCAGGCTCTGTTCAGAAGCGTGGAAGGGCGAGGTGACTTATGTCCTCCAGGGAGTTTGAGCCCCGGAAACCTGATTGCTAAACCCCCAAAGTCCCCTGTGCGCGCCCCCCTGAGTGTGGGCCCCCCTGACCCTCTTGACTTTCCCAGGTGCAGCCCCCGTGGACGTGCTTCGGGCCCTGAGGTTCCCCGCCCTCCCTGACGGTGTCCGGAGGGCGAGAGGCATCTGTCCAGATGATGTGGCCTACCGAGTGTCCCGGCCTGCCCAGCTCAGCGCACCCACCCGTCAGCTCTTTCCAGGTATGGGTTACCCATGGGGGGTGGGATCAGAGGGGAAGGGGTTGATGGCTCACCTTGCCTCTTCCTCCTGCTGTGTGTCTGTGTCCCAGGAGGCTTTCCCAAAGATTTCTCTCTGCTGACTGTGGTCCGGACCCGCCCAGGCCTCCAGGCGCCCCTCCTGACCCTCTACAGTGCCCAGGGCGTCCGGCAGCTGGGCCTGGAGCTCGGCCGGCCCGTCCGCTTCCTGTACGAGGACCAGACTGGACGGCCGCAGCCGCCGGCTCAGCCTGTCTTCCGAGGCCTCAGCCTGGCAGATGGCAAGTAAGTCAGTGCGCTCTTCTGGCCTGTCCGGCCTGTCTCTTAGGAGCTCCCCTCTGGTTCCTGCCCCCAGAACCCCCACCCCCTAATCCTTGTTATTTCAGTCGCTCAGTCGTGTCTGACTCTTTGTGACCCCTTGACCACAGCACGCCAGGCTTCCCTGTCCTTCACCCTCTCTTGGAGTTTGCTCAAACTCATGTCCATTGAGTTAGTGATGCCATCCAACCATCTCATCCTCTGTCGTTCCTTTCTCCTCCTGCCTTCAATTTCCCCCCTTAATCTAGGAAATCCCTTTGGGCCACCACTTGCTTACCCACTGCCCAAACTTCAGTCAAGCCTCTTCTAACCCAGAGTTTGGGCTTCAGAGATTAAACCCTTGTGCGTAGGACTACCTTGTACCTTGGGCAAGTTACTTGACTATTTTTTTCTTTTATTTATTTTTATTTTTTAAAAAAGCTTTTGGTTTTATATTGGAGTATAGCCGATTAACAATGTTGTGATAGTTTCAGGTGGATAGCAACGGGACTCAGCCATGCCTATCTATTTGACTTTTTTGAGCCTTGGTTTCTATGTCTGAAACATAGGGATAACAGAATTGTGAAAATCAGATGGGAATGTGACTGCGTGGTGCCTGCGTGTTGTGTGCGCTCAGGGGATGGTAGCTACTCTGACTGCTGCTGTGTTACCGTTGGCTTGTCAGCCTTCGCGTCAGCAGCCCCCCAGCCCTCGTGACCCTGGAACCTCTGCCCGCTCCCATGACCAGGTGGCACCGTGTGGCTGTGGCTGTGAAAGGCCAGTCCGTCACCCTCGTAATTGACTGTAAGAAGCGAGTCACGCGACCCCTCCCCCGGAGCGCCCGCCCAGTGCTGGACACTCGGGGCGTGATCATCTTTGGTGCTCGGATCCTGGACGAGGAAGTCTTCGAGGTAACCGCAGCAATGAGGGAGAGGAGTGATTTCTGGCCCTGCATCTTGTGTTCACTCCCCTCCTGACCTCAGTACTCCATCTTCCTGTGTCCTGACCCTTCACTTTTCCTTTCATAAATGTCTATTTCTACTTCCTCTCTTCAGGACTGCATTTTTTTTTTTTTTTGGTAGAAGAATTAGGTGCCCATTTGTATGGTAGGATTGTCCATAGTCATTTATTCTGTCAGGCAGTTTTCATTAGTCCACCCATCCATCCATCCCCTCAACTGATTCATCCACCCATCCATCTACCCATCTGTTCATTTATATACTCGCTCACTTCTTCGAGCATTTGGGCTTGTATTCTCCTCCCTGCCTATTCTCCTGCTCAGCCACTCCTTCCTTGAAGCCACCCATCTATTCATCTGTCCTTCCATCCACCCATCCTCTTTAAGCCATCCATCCATCTCCTCATTCATCCATCCACTCATACACCCTGCCTGCATGTGCGTGGAAGGATGCATGCATACATGTCATTTACCCACCCATCTTGTCACCCCCCGACTCTCCATTCAGCCATTTCTTCACTTCTTTCCATCTACTTCCATTTCTATCTACTCTGTGCCTCTCATTTTTTTCCGTATCAGTCCACCCACGCATATATTCACTCACTCATCATCCATCCACTCTCTCATTCAGTCAGGTGTCTGAGCCCCCATTCACCCACCCAGCCATCTGTCCATTCACCCACCCAGCCGTCTGTCCATCCACCCATCCATCTGTCCATGCACCCACCCAGCCGTCTGTCCATCCACCCATCCATCTGTCCATGCACCCACCCAGCCGTCTGTCCATCCACCCATCCATCTGTCCATGCACTCACCCAGCCATCTGTCCATCCCCCTATCCATCTGTCCATTCACCCACCCAGCCGTCTGTCCATCTACCCATCCATCTGTCCATGCACCCACCCAGCCGTCTGTCTATCCCCCCATCCATCTGTCCATGCACCCACCCAGCCGTCTGTCCATCTACCCATCCATCTGTCCATGCACCCACCCAGCCGTCTGTCCATCTACCCATCCATCTGTCCATGCACCCACCCAGCCATCTGTCCATCCCCCCATCCAATCTGTCCATGCACCCAACCCAGCCAGTCAATGTTTTCTGAATACCTGCTGGCTTAGTGCCAAGGGGAACGCCAAAGAATATCATCAGATCTCTATCATCCCAAGGAGCTACCAGTTCTGCTCTGGAGTTGAGACAGTATTCCCAAGCTGTAACCCATCCCCAAGCAGGGTTTGCTCAGTACCACATGAGGGCACAAGTATATGCCATTGGAAATCAGAACTAGCTTCCCCCCCATTTCCAGAGGTCCTGCAAATTCTTATAATCACTGCATTGGAAGGTCAAAGCAACTAAGGTTGGGCCACTGTCTCCAGAAGCCCCTGTGAACAGGCTCATGCACGATCACATGGGCAGGGTGTAGGCCAAGAGATGAACTTAAGGTGGAAGGCTTGAATTTTAGTCCTGATTCTACCACTTGGCATGACCTTGGGCCAGTCATCGTCTCTTGGAACTTTAATGAATGCAATTGTGCTTGGAAAATGAGCACGAAGATCCTTGTCCTGCTGACTCTGATCCTTGTCCAACTGTCTAGTTGTTGTGAAGGTTCAATGGGATTATGAATGAGAAGGTCCTTTCAAACCTGAAAAGAAAGTATGCTCGTGGGAGGGCTGGTGATGACCATCTCCATCATGTAGTCTAACCTCTGACCCATGTCCCAGACTCTATGCTGTGTCTCTCTGAAGCCCTTTCCGCCTGCCTCCATTAGTGTCCCTTCCTCTTTGCAGGGTGATATTCAGGAGCTTTCCATCATCCCGGGGGTGCAAGCTGCCTACGAATCCTGTGACCAGAAGGAGATGGAGTGCGAGGGGGGTTGGAGGGAGAGACCTCAGAGACAGCAGTCTCACAGAACCCAGAGATCACCGAAGCAGCAACCACCAAGACTTCACAGGCCACAAAACCAGGAACCCCAGCCACAGGTGAGGGGGCTGGGTGCACCCCAAACTGCAGCAGGCCCCGGGGAGGGAAGCCGCCACCACAGTGCCCCAGGGGAATTTCCCCAGCAGCCCAGAGCCCCCATCCTATGTTGGGCTCCTGTTACCCCCCTTCCTGGTACCCCCTTCCCAACCATTCCCTCTGTTCCCATCACCCCGCCCTCCTCCCAGTCCTCATTCATCAACCTTTTTATTTTCATTTAAAAATAAAAAGTCGTTATGAAGAATTCATGGCTGGGAACTGTGTCCCCTGCTTGTCTCCTCTGCCAGTCTTCCTGGAACTGTGTCCTTGGGTTTTCCATCTCTTCCTTGAATTAAGAGATTGGGAGGCCATGGAGGGTGGGGGTGAGAACTGAGGGGAGGGGTGGGCAGAGGTTGGCAGAGCTGAGGAGACAGAGACAGGAGAAGCTGAAACGGGGAGACCCAGGGAGAGATGCGGAGAAGGAGTAGGAGGTAGAGGCCTGTGCAAGCAAATGTGCTGAGCCCTGACTCTGGGCCCTGCTTGCCCTGGGAGGGGCAGGATCGGGGGCTGTTGGTGGGGGTGGGGAAAGGGCAGGGAGGCTCTGAGTGGGCTGGAGTCCTGACAGCTAGCGTGACAAGTGTGATCTGGGGTCAGTGGTCTGAGGTTTGAGGCTCAATCTCTTAATCGTGTCTGCTTCTGTCCCATGTTCGGGACTCACCCCCCCCCCACCCCTTTCTCACCCCCCTCCCCACCCCCTTCTCACCCCCATCTCTCTCCTGACTCCTATCCCTCCATCATCCCCAACTCCCATCCACCGCCTCATTCCCCCCTCCCCCCACCCCCACCCCCACCCCCTTCCCACCTGTTTCCACCACCCCTCCCCCAAACCCAGTCCACTGAGTCTGTCTACTATGACTACGAGCTCCCCTATGTGATGACTACTGGCACCACCCCTGATTATCAGGTAAACTTGAGGGACCCCTTCCCTTCCCCTGTTCTCCCCACCAACCCCTTGCAAACACCTAAGACACTGTCCTCCCCTTCCCACTTTGGGGAGAGCCACCTTGTATCTAGATTAAGGGCGTGTGCTCACTGCCCCTCCCGTGTCTCTCCGCTGCAGCGACCTCCAGGCCCCAACCACAGGGCTCCCCCTCCCCCCAGCGGGCGTCGGACCCCTCCCCGAAAGCCTGCCCCTCCTGCCAAGAGGTCAGCGGCCCGGCAGGCGTCCCCCTCACCAGGCCAGAGGCCCTCTCGAAGTGGAGGTTCCAGCCCAGCCCGGGGCCAGCCTCCCCTCTCCGGGCACCCAGCTCAGCAGGCAGCTCCCCCCACTGCCCGGGGCCCCCACAGGACCAGAGGCAGCGGTTACCGGCAGGTAGAGCCAGGGCATCCAGATCTCTGCCCCCGAACCTCTCTGACCTCGGAGATTCACTCTCCCTGAACTGTACCCCCTCCAAAGGGGCTGCAAGATCTGAGATTGCCCCCACGCCCCGGCACAGACAGCCGCTGCCCTCAGGAAGGGCCAGGATCGGCTCTGCTTGGCCTCCTCTCGGCTAACCTCTTTCCTCCTTCCTGCCCTCTGCTCCTCTCCCCTCCCTTCCCCTTGGGGTTAGGACCCCACCCCAGGTGAAGAGGAAGGAATCCTGGAGTCAAGTCCTTTGCCACCCCCTGAGGAGGTAACTCCATCCCCACCCTCGCCCCAGCTAGGGGTGGTGGGCGTCTGTGGCCTGCTCCCGTTGCCCTAGATCGTCTTGATGAACCAGCCCCTCTTCTGGCCGGAGGGCTCTTTGTCACCTTGTTCATGATGTCCTGTCTCCTGGTTACTCCAGATCTTTGAGTCTGCTGGTC
The DNA here is from genome assembly GCF_033118175.1 of Dama dama. NCBI lineage: Eukaryota > Metazoa > Chordata > Mammalia > Artiodactyla > Cervidae > Dama > Dama dama. Next base: position 10,044,451 of record NC_083687.1, on the reverse strand, counting down.
TCTCTCAGAATAGCCGTTTTTCTCCGGTGTCCGTGTCTCCTGCCATTATTCTTTGACTCTAGGGTCATCTCCTTCCATGCTGATGTCAGTGGTTGTACTTCTGTCATATTTCTGTTCCAGGAGCCAGTTTCTGTCCAACCCTGTCACTTTTTGTCTTTCCACCAATTTCCTTGGTGGACCCCCTTCTTCCATCATTATGTCCATGGACTGTCCACTCTGTGTCCAGCCCTCCGGCCACCCTTCTCGTTACCCCTCACTTCTTCCAACCAAGCCCACTTTCTGGACCTCTCTCCTCGTTGGGGGCCTTTGATGGCCATCCCCCTTCTCTACAATGGCTCCCCTTGCTTTTCTTGGGAGGAAAATGGCCCCATCACCCTCAGTACCCTTTGGGCTGGAAGTTGTCACACCCTGGGGTCCAGGGGAGACCTCCTCTTAGCCCTAACACCCCCATCTACCCCTCTCCCTCCCCACCCCTGGGAAGGAGCAGACAGATCTCCAGGTCCCCCCCACAGCCGACAGGTTCCTGACAGAGGAATATGGGGAGGGTGGCACAGAGCCCCCAGCAGGGCCCTACGATTACACCTATGCCTACGGGGATGATTACCGCGAGGAGACGGAGCTTGGCCCTGCCCTGTCTGCGGAGACAGCCCGCTCGGGAGCCGTAAGTCCAAGAAGCTCCTCTTCCACCCTTGACCTCCAGCAGGAGCTACAGAATTGCTTCCTGTTGTCTTTGGTTGTTGTCTGTCGTCTGAGAGCTACTTCCCGCTGGTGATTTGCCATTTCTTGTTCACATAGATTGTATCTGTTGCTTGAAAAGATTACTTCCTGCCTTCCCTTGTCAATGTCTTACTCTGTGACTCCTTATGGTTCCTTCTGTCTGAAGCAATTGGTGATTTTTTTTTTTAAAATCCTATGGGAACTTCCTGTCTTTCTTGGTCCCTTCCTATCTCCATCAAGCTGGATTTCATAGGCTTTTGGTCATAAGCCCCTGTCATATGTCCATTTTCAGTCTGTCTCCATCATTTCTTCTTGATCAAAACAACTTCTTATCCATGTTGCTGCCAAGCAATCTAACTTTCTCTGTCACATTTTCTAAGCTCCAGGCCACTTCCTGTCTGTCCCCTCTTCTCCCAGTCATGACATCCATTCGGATGACTGTGTCAGATTGGACTGGAGGGGACTTATTCTTTGTGTTCTGTTCTAGTTTTTCATGCTGTCTTATCCTTTGATAATAAGCCACTTCGTATGTGTCTCTGGTCATCCAAATCATAAAGTGGGTCTAGATATTTATCATGGCCACTTGCTGTGTGTATGTTTTCTGGAAGATGTGTGTTTTCTGGAAGAATTGTCTTTCTTTGTCATAATCCATTTCCCAGAGTCACTTTCTGTCTGTTTTGTGAATTTTGTTTCTTTCTTGATTGAGGCAGCCATGTTGTTATTGAAGGTCCACTTCCTGGATCCTCTTTCCTTGGCTGCTTCCTGTCTGTCCCACCACTTCCTGTTTATCTGGTTCATTTTCTAACCATCTTGGCCATGTTTGATTTTTCTTGGCCCTGGTATCATTCTTGCTTCCAAGAGTTTGTCCCTTTGTTCTGTCTCCCTTAATTGTGTCCTGTGTTTTCAGCCACTCCCTGTCAGCGGGATATTTCCTGTACTCACTTCATCTTTTGCCTGCCTTGCAGTCAGAGCTGTCTCCTCCACCCTGCTGCCTCATTCCACCATCCCTGCTCTAATATTGCCACCCTTGACCCTCTGCTGCCATTCCCTTATGCCGGAATTTTAGGATTGATCTGGGATATGGGAGAGTTTGGAAAATGATCATTATTGTTCAGTCAGGATGGAGGTAGAGGGGGGCATTTTGAAGATCTTTGTTGAGAGAGTTGGGGGAAGTGGTGAATAAATATCCCCCATTCTCCCTGTCCCTATCTTGGTTAAGGCCTCAGAGTTGGGGGTGGGCATTTGACTGGAAGTGTGGAAGAGAGGCTCCTGGTAGGCTGGAAGTTTAAATGAGGGTTAGAGGAAGGGTGTATCTTCCATGCTGGGAGCAGCGCTGGAAGGAGCTGAGGGGTTCCGTGCCGGGGCTTGAGGAACTGAGCCCAGGTTGTATTTTTTCAAAATCCAGTTATAAGCTCCAAGTTTGAGGTATCTGTGGGGACTGCTCTCCAAATCCACTTAGAGTATGAATGTCTAATCTCTGGGGAGTTTTAAACTTGTAAACCCCTTGAAACTCTAAGTAAAATTCTGTGCATAAGGGCATACCCCTTTTCTTTTCTGGAGAAAGACACTAGATTACGTCAGATTCTTATATGGATGCATGACCTCCCCTAAACCCAAGAAAAAAAATCTATCCGAAATCTTAGAATCTTACTTGGCGAGTTGGGTTAAAGGTGAGGAAGTTGATGGTTTCTTAAGGTCCTAAGGAAGTGTGGAGGATAAGATGCAGTCCTCCAGGAGAGGGTCTGGGAAGATTGGGGGTCTGGTGTCCCAGGAATGGTCTGGGGACCTTCCTGAGAGTGGTTCTCAGGGAGATGGGGAGGGTGTGTTTGCTGAGGTGGGGGTGGAGAACCCCAAGATCTCCCTTGGCAGACCTGGGCGGTCTGTGAAGAGAGAGTCCTGGAGGAGGACCAGGGAGTTCGTGGGGTCAGGTCAGGGAGGTCTCCAGGGGCCCTGCGACTGCCAGGGTGGGGCAGTCCCGCAGCCTCGGCTGCTCACAGGCCCCACTGGGGGTTACATGTGTGTCTCCCTCAGGCTGCCCGTGGACCCCGGGGGCTGAAGGGAGAGAAGGGGGAGCCTGCAGTGCTGGAACCTGTAAGTCGCTCTCACTGAGCAGAGGCCTGTGGGAAGGAGGGAAGGAGGCGGGGTGCTAGCCCTATAGCCTCTGACTTTGAACCTTTGGCTCCACAGGGCATGCTAGTGGAGGGGCCCCCTGGTCCAGAAGGCCCTGCGGTGAGTTCTAGCTGTGACCCCCCAGTCTCCATTCTTTGTGCAGAAATGCTTCCTACCTACTGACCTGTGCCTTCCCAGCATTGGCCAAGGCCTCCTTCTTAACTGGGAGCAACTGTCCAATCAGAGCTTCCCAGATCCCCAGATTTCTTCTGCGGAGCCTGCCCCCAACCATATACCCCTCTTCCATCTGACCGCCCACATCTGACCCCCTTTTCTTGTGTTCTTCAGGGATTTCCTGGTCCCCCTGGTATCCAAGGCAACCCAGGCCCAGTTGGAGACCCAGGCGAGAGGGTATGAGAGCATCCTGTGGAGGCGGGGAGGGCTGCAAAGGAGCCACTGGTATCCAGGGTACCATTCTCGGTGATTTCTCATCAGCCGGTTGATTACTGGCAGAGGGGCTGCTGTGCCCTCAGCACCCAGAGAAGAAGGCGGCGTGTGGTTGGAGAGGGGAGCAGTCGTGTCTCACTGTCATTTTTCTCCATGACATGTTTCTCCATGGGGTGTGGGGAGATCTAGCGAAGTCTGCATCTGTTCCATTGAGGAGGGTTTCAAGATGATGCCAGGGCCCTAACAACATGCTGTCACTCCATCTTTCTCCAGGGCCCCCCGGGCCGAGCAGGGCTCCCTGGATCAGACGGTGCCCCTGGCCCTCCTGGAACATCCCTCATGCTCCCCGTGAGTGGTCTTCTGGGCTTTGTGGAACGGGCTGCGGGGAGGTCAGGGAACTGTGTCACCAAGAACCAGACAGGGAGGCAAGCCTAGAGGAGTTTCTCAGGACGATCCACCCAAAGAACGAGATCATCGGGGAGGAGGGTTTAAGGCCTCGTTGATGACCTAGACCCAAACATGGGGCGTCTAGAATCGGGCAGAAAATCCTAGATTTCAGGGAATCTAGAACTCAAAGAGTCTTTGGGGAGGAAGAGGCTGAGAGTGAGGGAGGGAGATAGGAGCTGAGTTTCTGAACACCTCCGAGTGACGACCCGGAGCCCGGGGGAGACACTGGAGAAGAGCTTAGGGTATCTGGAACCTGGGAGATGGGGCCCACGTGCTGGATGATGCCTCTGGTTTTGGGAGTCTCGTGGATTTCCTGGAAGAATCTAGACTTTCTTCTTCTCCTTGCCCCGCAGTTCCGGTTCGGCAGTGGTGGGGGCGACAAGGGCCCCGTGGTGGCGGCCCAGGAGGCCCAGGCCCAGGCGATTCTGCAGCAGGCGCGGGTGAGTAGGGCTGGGGGGCTTGGGGGGAGGTGGGAGGGGTGTGGTGGGGGGAGGCACTAGGAGGGGTAGAAAAGGTAGGTCAGCGTGAGTGTAGGGCAGAGAGAGGTCTGGGTTGGTTTGGGGGCTGACAGGGAGGGTGAGGACGATCAGGGCAGTGGAATGAAGGTCAGGGAAGAAGGGTGAATCTGGGAGGTGACCCGGGGTCTGGGGTGCTCCTGCTGCCTGTGCTCAGCTCTGCCGTCTGCTCTGCCCCCCTAGATGGCCCTCCGAGGACCCCCCGGCCCCATGGGATACACAGGCCGCCCTGGCCCCCTGGTGAGTGCGTGGGGTGTTGTGATAGGGGATCCTTTGTCCACGTGTGGGGGTATGGACAGTCCTGGAAAAGGACCAAGTTGAGAGATATTTTGCTTCAGTGGGGGAGGGCACTGTGGCCACCGATGGGCGTGTCCTTCAGCAAGCCCCCCCTCTCTCCTCACAGGGACAACCCGGGAGCCCTGGCATGAAAGGAGAGTCTGGAGACCTGGGACCTCAGGTGACAGGCTCCCCCGACCTGGTCCCAGCTCAGTGCCCCGCCCCCCACCCGTGCCCACTAACCCTGCCCCTGCCTCTCCCTCCTAGGGCCCCAGAGGACCTCAGGGCCTCATGGGCCCTCCTGGCAAGGCGGGGCGAAGGGTGAGTGACGGGGGTAGGATGGGAGGGGGTGGGGGATGGAGACAGGGTGTGGGGGGTGGAGGGCTGGGCCCCTGTTTGCTCTGACACCTCCCCTGCACCCCCAGGGCCGAGCGGGTGCTGATGGAGCCCGAGGGATGCCTGGGGAACCTGGAGTGAAGGTAACAGGCCTGGGCCCCTCTCTGATGCCCACCTGGAACTCCTGAGCTCATCTGTTTCCTGGGGATAGCCGAGGGTCCCCACAAAGCAGCCCCACCCAACTCAGGACATGATGGGAAAGGGGCTGGCACCTCACCTGGGTTGGCCCTCTCCTCCTTAGGGTGACCGAGGATTTGATGGCCTCCCAGGGCTGCCTGGGGAGAAGGGACACAGAGTGAGTATGGGGGAATGTGGGGTCTTGTGATGGGGGGTAGATCTTCATGGAGGGGAGGGGAGGGAGGGATCGTGAGGCCAGGGAAGGAGGCTGACGGTCTCAGCAGGAGTTGAGAGAAGGAACTTCCTTGGACCCTGAAGACGGTCTGTGTCTGTCTGTGTTGGGGGATCTGTACCCCTCTTACCTGGTGGCCCATTTTTCAGGGTGATACTGGTGCCCAGGGCCTTCCTGGGCCCCCTGGTGAGGATGGAGAGAGAGTAAGTATTGCAGCTGGTGGGGCGGGCAGGGTGGGGGCTGGGGGTAGGGGGATTCCGGGGTGGGGGCTGGTCCAGAAGGCGAGGCTGCTTCACATGTCCTCCTCCAGGGAGACGACGGAGAGATCGGGCCTCGGGGGCTGCCGGGAGAGTCGGTGAGTATTGGGGGGACAGGGAGTGTGGCTCCGATGCCAGAGGAGGGGTGTGGGCATGAAAGGGACGCACTCTCACCCACGTGGGTCCCGTCTTCCCCTCACCTGAATGCAGGGACCTCGAGGTCTCCTTGGCCCCAAAGGCCCTCCTGGGATTCCTGGACCCCCGGTGAGTGACCGTCCCTGACTCTGACCCCGCCCTCTCCACCTTCCCTGAATGCCTCCCTCCTTCCCCCCGCCGCCCCCACTGCCCCTTTAGCCTGCATCCGCAGGTGCCCACGAGGGGCCATATACTGAAGTGCATCAAACACTTTGGGCATAGTAAAAAAAATTTTAAAAGTCCTCAAGAGAAACAGAACAAAGCCCCACAAACCCACAGACTGAACCCCACACCCTGTGGATCTGGGCAGCTGTGCTTGCTTAGTTTCGGGATGAACTGGAGGGTGGCCCACTGCGCCCCTGCCTGTCCGTGGGGATGGCTGGGCTTCAGAAGCCACAGGTCCCTCCTGGGCTCACGCCCCTCTCATGTTTCAGGGGGTCCGAGGCATGGATGGTCCCCACGGTCCCAAAGGCAGCTTGGTAAGTGATGGGTGTGGAGGCCCCACCTGACCCTCCGCCCCTGCTTCTCTGCCGAGGTCCTTGTCCCTTTGCCCCTTTGCCCCCTCCGGCTCCCGGTTCTTGCCCCTGCGTCTGTCCCTCCTGGGACTCATCTCCCCTGCCTGTTTGTTTCGTCACCATTTCCTTCTGACCCCGGCCTGGCCGCTGTTTCTAGGGACCCCAGGGAGAACCAGGACCTCCCGGGCAGCAGGGCACCCCCGGGACCCAGGTGAGTGGTCCTGTCTGACCCCCCAGACTGAGGGGCTCCCCTGGGCTCTCACAGTGGGTCAGACCCTGTGTGGGGACTGGAAATGAAGGGTCTCAAGTCTTTGCTGCTTGTGCTGTGAACTGGGGCTGCTGGCTGGGGGAGAAAGCAGGGCCCACCCCTGGGGGCCCCTGTGACGTCTCTCTCTGGTATCTAGGGTCTCCCTGGGCCCCAGGGTGCCATCGGCCCTCATGGAGAGAAGGTAAGTGACTAATGGATCTGGGGGATGGTGGGTGTGCTGAGGCGGGTTGCAGGGAGCCCCCAAATGTCTGGCTGGGACTGAGTGTCCTCATCTCCCTGCAGGGTCCTCGAGGGAAACCAGGGCTGCCTGGCATGCCCGGCTCAGATGGACCCCCGGTGAGTGCCCCCACCTCTTCATACAAATCCCCCTTGACCCTCCATCCCAGGGAGTGACTTGCAGGCAACTCAGTGAGTCTCCTTGCGGAGTGTCCCTTGTCCTGGGAGGTCACTGGTGATGCCGCCAATGGTCAGTCAGTTTCATTAGGTCCCGGGGGCGTTTGGGTCCAAGAAGTGTAGAGAGGGATGCAGGAAGTGACAGGGACCAGTGGTCACGCTCTCCTTCCCCTACCCCCAGGGTCACCCGGGCAAGGAAGGCCCCCCCGGAACCAAAGGAAACCAGGTGAGCTCTTCCACGGCCCTCGCATCCCCTGGAGGGGTCTCCACCCAGACCTGGGCGTCCAAGTCCTTGGGATCTCCTCGTGTCTTCATGTGGCTGTCACAGTCCACCCCCTGCAACCCCCTCCAGACCGCAATTGGTCACTTCCCTTTCTCCCACCCCGGGGCACCCTCAGTGACCCCCTGAGACCCTTTATCAACACCTTTCTGTCCTCTTCCAGGGGCCATCCGGACCTCAGGGTCCTCTGGGGTACCCAGGACCTCGGGGCATCAAGGTGAGAGACCAGCTGGCTGGCAGAGGAAGGCTGAGGTCGGGGCGGCCAGCCGGGCCCCGGAGCTTGGTCCTGCCAGCCCTGCTGCCCCTCCTGACCACTCCGTCTGTCCCCACTCCAATTCCAGGGCGTGGATGGAATTCGGGGTCTGAAGGGTCACAAGGGTGAAAAGGTGAGCAGTGTGTCTCACCCCAGCTCCCCCCCACCTTCCGCCCGCTCTCTTGCCCGCCTCTGCCCACCCCTCCTGCCATCATCCGTGATGTCCTCTCTCCCCATATTTCTCAGGGCGAGGATGGCTTTCCTGGCTTCAAAGGTGACATGGGTGTGAAAGGCGACAGGGTGAGTAGAGACCTCCTCATTGCCCCCCAGCTCCAAGTGCTGGTGACCCTCCCCTTTGAGCCCCCGGTTACCAGTCTCCCCCCGACACCTCCGGTTGGCCCGTCGCCAGGCTCCCTCAAGGATCTGACCTCCCTTTAGAGCCCGATCCAAGCAGGACCCAGCCCCGTGCTCTGGGACCCACCGGCTGGCCAGTCACCGCCCTCTTCCTGCCCCTCGGGGCTCCTCATCTTGCAGGAAATCCGGGGACCCCCACCAGCCTCACCGGGGCCTCATCTTGGGGCTCAGCCCCCACCCCCAGTCCCAATCTCTCACCTCTCTAACCCTCTCCCCTAGGGCGAGGTCGGAGTCCCCGGTTCCAGGGGCGAGGATGGCCCTGAGGGGCCGAAGGGGCGCACTGGACCCACGGGGGACCCTGGGCCCCCAGGGCTCATGGGCGAGAAGGTGACGGGGGAGAGGGGGTCATGTCTACGTGCTCTAGGACATGGCGGGGGTGAGGCCTGGGGTGCTGGGGTCAGAGTGGGTGCAGGGATGCCAATGGCTGAAGTCGGAAAGTCAGTCAAAGACGACCATGCATTAATTATGCTCCTCTCTGCGTCTGGCACCTGCTAGACACTGACGGGTTGAGAGGGGCTACGTAAGAAGCCTAGGAAAGTCCCCGTCATAAAGAGTTCACAACAGATTCGTGGGGACATGCAGAGAGGCTGTCACAGGGTTCCTGGGGGTGCCAGGCAGAGGGAAAGTGTGTGTAGACTCACAGCAGCAGGTACTCCGAGAAAGAGCTGGAGAGGCGGTGAGCTCTGACATCTTCACAGTTAATGCTCACCTGGCTAACCTGTCCTGCCAGCCCCATGCGGTGGGCACTACTCCTGTCCTGAAGCACCAGGAGGCTTGGGGGCTTGTTCGTCACACAGCCAGTGCGGGGTAGAACCAGGGTTGGAGCCCCAGGAGTCAGGCGGCCGGATTCCTGCTCCCCATATCCACTCCTTGGCCAGACAGGTTCTGAGGCCTCAGGGGTCAGGGCGTAGGGGGTGGGAGATGGGGGCTGCAGAGCTGAGCCTGGGGCAAGGCGGGGCAGGGGGTGCAAGGGGGCTGGTCTTGGAGGAGCGGTCATGTGTGCTGGGGAGGGGGGAGCAGGGGTGCCGGGCAGGCAGGGGATCCCAACGCTTGCAGCATGGGAGCTGCAGACTTTAAGATACAGGGGAGGCGAGACTCCAGCCCTGGAGTTCGGGGAAAATCCACTCTCGGGAAGGAGAGATTACAAAAGCCAGGCAGCCTGGGGTGGGGTTGGGGGCATGGGTGAGGGCAGCGGGGGTTGGGGTTGGGGGGCGTGTTAGATGCTTGCTCTTTGGGGCTGGGTCTCCAGGATGGAGTGGGATCCATGGCCCCACTTTCTCCTGATGGCCCTCTGTCTGTCCACAGGGCAAGCTGGGTGTTCCTGGTCTGCCTGGCTACCCCGGACGCCAGGGCCCCAAGGTGATTCGATGCCCCACTGTGGCCTTCTTCCTTTTCCCTTCCCGGACCTCTAATTGCAGGAAGCACGGACGGACAGAGCAGTGGGGGGGCCCTAGACAGAATTTAGTCCGCGCCCATTCTACAGATGGGGAAACAGAGGCCCAGCAAGCACCAGGGCTTGTCTAAGGCCACCAAGTTTTTGGCAGAGCCCGGGTCTCCCACCCCCTGCCTCCATCACCTCTCCTGACCCCTTGGCCTTTCCCCAGCCCACCCTTTTCTCGACTTCTCAGTTTTTCCCCTTTTCCATCCTCACCAGGGGTCCCTGGGATTTCCGGGTTTTCCTGGAGCCAGTGGAGAGAAGGGAGCCCGGGTAAGCTGGGGAAGGGGGACTGTGGGGGGAGGGGCAGCTCTGGGGGGCTCAGGGCTGATGCGTTGTCTTCACTTTGCTCCCACCAGGGCCTGTCAGGAAAATCAGGGCCTCGGGGAGAGCGTGGCCCCACGGTGAGTGCAGCGGAAGAGGCGTGCGGCTCGGGAGCCCAATGGGGTGCTTTGGGGGTCTTTCTGACAACTCCCCTGTCCTCTCTCTAGGGTCCGCGTGGTCAGCGGGGACCTCGAGGCGCCACCGGGAAGTCTGGAGCCAAGGTTGGTGGTCTCAGCGGGGCTCCATCTCCCCTCTGCCCTGGGGCCCAGCTGCGCCCCCTCCATTGACCTCGGGGTTGGCCAGAAGTCAACCTCTCTTCCTCTCTGACCATCTCCCCCACAGGGAACCTCAGGTGGAGATGGCCCCCACGGGCCTCCCGGAGAGAGGGTGAGTGTGGTCGAGTCCCCTGCGCCCCGGTGCTGTCCGGGGGTCAGTGGTGCTGGCTCCCTCTCAGCGGGGCGGGTCCTCTGCCCAGCCCGCTCCCCGTTCTCCTGACTCAACCAGCTCCATCTCTAGGGTCTCCCTGGGCCTCAGGGCCCCAACGGATTTCCTGGCCCCAAAGGACCCCCGGTAAGCTGCCCTCTGACCTGCCTTGGCTCTGACTGTCCCTCCTCCTCACCCCCCTGCCCAGTCTAGAGCTCACCTGACCTCTGAACCCCTTCCAGGGCCCCCCCGGGAAGGACGGGCTGCCGGGACACCCAGGCCAGAGAGGAGAAGTGGTGAGTGGCGCCCCGGCGCCCGCAGACCTCCCCTCCCTCCCGTCCTGTCTGGAAGGCCCCCAAGGAAGGGTCTCCTGGTGGAGTGGCCCCCGTCCCAGTTCAGCTCAGACTGCGGCCAAGGACTCGGTGGTGACCCGGGAGCCTGGGGTCCGTGCCGTGTCCACGCCAGACTGCGTGTTCCGACCAGCCTCTCCTCTTTCTCTCTCAGGGCTTCCAAGGGAAGACCGGCCCCCCTGGCCCCCCAGGAGTGGTGGGACCCCAGGTATGCTTGCCCCCCACCTCTGCAGAGACAAAGCATCCCAGACCCTGGGGGTTGGAAGCTCTGCCTCTCTTCTCCCTTCTCCTGATCCCGGGGCCCTGGCCCTCTTTTGCCTGTGGGGCCCCGGGGACCGGGGTGCATGATGGGGGCTGGGTTTGGAGCAGGGATCCCAGATTTCCATCTGTTCCCTGGACCAGTTCTCCTCTTCTTGGGTCCTGGAGCAGAGGAAGGTCCCCGACAGGGACACCGGCTGGTGTGGTTACTCCACACCGGGGAAGGGAGACCAGCATGGAGGCCCAGGAGAGCCGCGGGGCAGGCAGGAAGGGGTCCTGGGGGGTACCACGAGGTGAGCAGAGTGAGATGGGCGGGGGCGCTGAGACTGGGGTCTGTCTGCCTTTCCCAGGGAGCCGCCGGGGAAACCGGGCCCATGGGGGAGCGAGGTCACCCAGGCCCGCCCGGCCCCCCTGGAGAGCAGGGACTGACCGGAACAGCTGGGAAAGAAGGCACGAAGGTCAGCAGAGGGCCCGGGAGGGAGCACCTGGGAGAACAGGGTTCGGGTGCCTAAGGGGACAGCCCGTTGGGGATCTGACAGGGCAGAGGTCTCTCTGTCCAACTTGGGAGCCCGGCAGTGGTTCATCAGCTTCGTTTCCTTTTAGGGTGACCCCGGACCCCCTGGGGCCCCAGGGAAGGATGGTCCCGCTGGTCTGAGGGGCTTTCCGGGAGAGAGAGGCCTCCCTGGCACTGCTGTGAGTGTGACCCCGACCCCGATGCCCGTCACGAGGCCCCACATTTCCTGGCACCCCAGCATCACCCCATGCCCACGGCCCAGCCCCCATCCTCCCCGCGTGTCTCCTGAGCTCCGGGCCTGTGAGATTCTCCTCTTCCATCTCATGTCTGTTGTCCCCAATCTCTGGCTCACAGGGCGGGCCTGGTTTGAAGGGGAATGAAGGGCCGGCTGGTCCCCCTGGCCCTGCGGTGAGTCTGGGGCCCCTGGGGGCGGTGGGAGGAGGGGTGCGGGGCAGCATCGGGATTTGGGTGGGGCTGCAGGACCCAGCAGAGGGAGGCTGGGGTCAGTGTGAGGCCTCCGATGCTGGGCCTTTCTCCTGGAACCGTGGCCGGGTGTGCTCTGGTGTTGGGGGCTGTAGTCTCCCCTTTAGAGGGGGTCTGACGCTCGCTCCTGTCGCAGGGATCCCCTGGTGAGCGAGGTTCGGCAGGATCCGGGGGACCCATTGGCCCCCCAGGGCGCCCGGGACCGCAGGGTCCGCCTGGAGCAGCGGGAGAGAAAGGTGTCCCGGTGAGTGTGGGGTCCCTGGGAGGTGCTGCAGAGGGGTCTGGGAGCTGCTGGGTCCCCAGGGGTCCCCAGGGTGACAGCGTCTGTGGGTCATGACTCCTGCCTTCCTCTCCCACAGGGCGAGAAAGGCCCCATCGGTCCGACCGGCCGCGATGGGGTGCAGGGTCCCGTGGGGCTTCCTGGCCCCGCCGGGCCCCCGGGTGTGGCAGGAGAGGATGGAGACAAGGTGAGGGAACCCCTGGACTCAGCTTCCCGCGGATGAGCTTGCTGGTCTGGGGGTGGCCCCCAAGCCTGGCGGCTCCTTCTGCCCTCCTGCCCTCTGCTTCCTCTAACGTCCCCCCCGCCTTTCCCCAGGGTGAGGTGGGAGACCCTGGACAGAAGGGCGCCAAAGGCAACAAAGGGGAGCACGTGAGTGTTCACTCCTCTTATCTCTCACCTCTGCCCTTTAACCTCAGCCCTTCCTGGCCCCGCCCTTGTCTTGGTGTCTCTGACTCTTGTTTCTCCCCCAGGGCCCCCCTGGGCCCCCTGGACCCATCGGGCCTGTGGGGCAGCCTGGCGCTGCGGTGAGTGCCCGGTGCCCCGATTCTGCCCTCAGAGCTGGGGGTGGTGGGCAGGTCCGGGCCTGCTGCCTGGTTCTGTGTGGGGCTGGAAAACCCCGGACCCAAGACCATCTCTGAGTCCTCGTCCCTGCCCTCCCCAACCTCAGGGGGCAGATGGGGAGCCTGGAGCTCGGGGTCCCCAGGGACACTTCGGAGCCAAAGGTGACGAAGGAACAAGAGGATTCAATGGACCCCCGGGACCCATTGGTCTGCAGGTGAGCTGGGGAGAGGAGGCAGGGGCTGAGAGGTGGGGGTCACAGCGGGGCTGGTGTCTGCCCCAGACCCTCGCCAGCCCCTGCTCAGGACGGAGGACTGGGGGGTGGGGGGTGGGATCTGGGGGAGGGGGTGGGGGAGGGCGTGCTTCAGGGGGGTTGGTCACCTGGGTCTGCGTTGTGTACACCTGCGCAGGGTCTGCCAGGCCCCTCAGGGGAGAAGGGAGAAACAGGAGACGTGGGCCCGATGGTGAGTGCGACCCCCTTGACAGGGTGGACCCCTCCTGACTCCTGCCTCACCCGCTAGTTCCCCCTGCTCATCCAGCGCCCACCCCACCCTGGCCTGACTGCCTCCCTCCCCGCCCGCTCCCCTGGCCCCCCGCCGCTCCGGGCATCCTAGGCTCACCTTCCCTCACCTCCCTGCCTGTCTCTCTCCAGGGACCACCTGGCCCCCCAGGACCTCGAGGCCCAGCTGGACCCAACGGAGCAGATGTGAGTCCTCTGGCCCCCGTGTGGCCAATGCGCTGCCTCCCTTCCCCTAGACTGTAATCTCTGATCTCATCTCAGAAGCCGAGAGACGCCTCTGGCCCCTGGGAAGGCCTCCTGCCGGCTCACGGCGGTGACCTCAGGCCATCCTCCAGGCTCTGAGCCCACGGTCCACCCCCTCCCCTTTACTTCTGGCTCTCTTTCAGGGTCCACAAGGCCCCCCAGGAGGTGTTGGGAACTTGGGTCCCCCTGGAGAGAAGGTACTGGGAAAGGGTACATGGATGGTCTTGAGGGGTGAGTTTCTGCCAGGTTCAGTGGGGGCCTCAAAGGAGAGTGATGGGGGTGGGGGACCCTGCTGGTCCCATGGTTGGAGTCAGTGCTTTCACTGCCGTGGCCTGTGCTCAGGCATCCGAGGAACTGTGCAGTGTGACCCCCAAAAAAGAGAGAGACTGGCAATATCAGGATTTTGGGGGGGGCAGGGGAATGAAGGTTGTTGACCCCCATCTCCTTGCAGGGGGAGCCAGGAGAGTCAGGATCTCCGGGAGTCCAGGGCGAGCCAGGGGTCAAGGTGAGTGATTGCTCTGAGGCCTTGCTCCCCAAGCCCCTCCACCCCCTCATTCCCACCCCCACCTTTACTGTGACCTCCTGGAGCTGGAGCACTCCCAGCCGTTCTCAGGGGGGCCTGGTCCCTGGATCCGAGTGGGCTCTGCCCCCTTTCCTTGAAAGGAAGAGGGGGACTCCCCCCATGGGCTTGACTTCCGTGGGCACCCTGATGTCCGTGGCGGGGGGGCCAGGGGGAGGCTGAAGGCGTCTTGGAAGCGGGGGCTGCATCCTTGATCGTCAAGACTCCTTTGGGACCATCTGTAACCTCCGCCATCCTTCAGGGTCCACGTGGGGAGCGCGGGGAGAAAGGAGAGACCGGGCAGGCAGGAGAGGCGGGACCACCGGGGCCTAAGGGCCCCGCCGGCGACGACGGTCCCAAAGGGAACCCCGTGAGTTTGGGGCAGGGGCTTGGAGGAGGGCCTCCTCCTGTGCGTGGAGGAGGGCGATATGTGTGTGAGGATCTTGGAGCTGGGGAGCAAGAGTGTGGGGGACTTGGGGCGGGGATGGGGTCTCCTGGGAGGGATTATGGAGTTTAGGATCCAGAGAGAAAGTGAGAGAATCTTAATAACCTGAAAGTCTTGGAGGGCAGGCAGTGCATGAGGTGGGGAGAAGGGCTACTGGAGGCCCTCTTCCTAGGGCGGTGCGGGTGGGCACTGCCCAGAGAGAGGGAGAGTGTCCTGTGCCCATGGGGGTCTGTGCTGGCGCTGCGCGGGCTTAGGGGGAGCTGTGACCCTGACTCCTGGATTCCCTCTGGATCAGGGTCCTGTTGGTTTTCCTGGTGACCCTGGCCCTCCTGGAGAAGTTGGCCCTCGGGTGAGTCTTACCCAGGGAGGGTGGGTGAAGAGGATGGTCTGCTCTGGAGGCACTCTGCATGGCGGGTGAGGGTGGGAACTGGGGGTGTGGGGAGCAGACGAAGAATGGGAGGATCGGCGGGTTTGGGGGTGAGGCCAGCCAGGCCTGGGCCCCCTCTGACTGTGCTGCATCTCTGCAGGGCCAGGATGGCGCCAAGGGTGACCGTGGAGAGGATGGGGAGCCAGGACAGCCTGTGAGTGCCCGTGACCCCCCACCCGCAGGCCCAGTCCCCTCTGCTGTGCCCACACCTGAGGGCTCCCTCCCCACCACTCTCCCTCCCTCCACAGGGGTCCCCCGGTCCCACGGGGGAGAATGGACCTCCTGGACCGCTTGGAAAGAGGGTAAGCGAGGTGGACCTTGCGGGCAGTCCTGGGGGAGGCTGGATGGCCACTGGGGCGATGGGGGGCAGGATGGGTAGAGGCCTGGTATCCTGGCCGTCCTTGGGGGAGGTGTGTGTGTGTGATCACGTGTGTCTGCGAGCGTGCTGTGCAGATTTGGGTATCTTTGCTCCTTTGGGTATCTTCGATCTTGCCAGGGGTGGCGGTGTGTGTACCAACCAATCAGAATAGACGTGGGGGGGAGATTCCCTCGTGGTCCAGTGGTTGTGGCTCTTTGATTCCACTGTGGGGGGCAGCGGGCACAAGTTTGAGCCTTGGTCCGGGGGCTAGGAGGAAAAGGGCTGGTGGGGCATGAACCCTTTGTCTACTGGTGGTATGTGGGCAAGAGGCTCTTCACCTAATGCACAGGACTTCTCAGTACTTCGACAGCCGGTACCGTTGTAGCAGCTCTCACATCTGTGAGTCAGCCTCCGTGATTGTGTCTGTGTTTGCACATGTGTGTGTGTGTATCAGGAGGACAGCTTGGCTGAGGGAGATGAGTCAGCCTCTGTGATTATGTGTGTGTGCGTGCAGGTGTGTGTGTGTGTGTGCACCAGGAGGACGCTCAGGGGCGGGAGGTGAGCCTGGCTGCTCACAGCTACCCGCACCCCCCCCCTCCACCTGCAGGGACCTGCGGGCACGCCTGGTCCTGAAGGGCGACAAGGAGAGAAGGGCGCCAAGGTGGGGAGAGCCCCCCAGATGCTGGGACGCCCCTTGCACTGCCCGCCCCTCCCGGTCCTCACCCTTTGGCCCCCAGATGCCACCCCCACACCTCCTCCTCCAGGCGGGGTTCCCTGTCCTCCTCCCTACCCGAGGGGTCTTGGGGGCTCGACCCCTCCCCCTGTCTCAGCCCATCCACCTTGGATCCACTGCCCCCACCATGCCGTCCTCTGCCTTTCGGGACACTTCTTTGGTGTGTTTCAGGGGGATCCTGGCGCTGTGGGCGCCCCAGGGAAGACAGGCCCTGTGGGTCCTGCAGGCCCAGCAGGAAAGCCTGGTCCTGACGGCCTGAGAGGTCTCCCTGGCTCAGTGGTAAGTCGTGATGCAGAGGTTCGGCCGGGCTGGGAGGGGTGTGGTGCGGGGGACATGTCTCCTGATCCCTGCGGTCCCCTCAAATCTGCAGGGTCAGCAAGGCCGTCCCGGGGCCACAGGCCAGGCCGGACCTCCAGGCCCTGTGGTGAGTGACTGTGGATGGGGTGCGGTGGGGTGGGGTGGGGCCCCCCAGGCAGCGGGCATCCAGCCTTGGAGGAAGTTGGCGAGGTGGTCCCACCTCCCGCAGGAGAGACTGACTTCCTGTCTCCCCACAGGGACCCCCAGGGCTGCCTGGCCTCCGGGGCGATGTTGGGGCCAAGGGAGAGAAGGTGAGCAACCACGCGCGGCCAGGAGTCTCAGCCTCCTTGCTGAAGCCTCCGGGGACCCGATGTTCTCAGGGAGCCCTCCTCAGTCGGAGCTGTGGCCGCCCTGGGCTTCCCGCAGCCCCTCCTGAGTCCCTCCTGCCCTCTGGGCTCCCACCCCTGTGGCCCTCCTTCTCCCCATCCACGGGTCTCTTCTGCGGGTCCCCCTCACCACCTGTCCGCTTTTCCAGGGTCACCCAGGTCTCATCGGACTCATCGGCCCCCCTGGGGAGCAGGGGGAGAAGGGTGATCGCGGGCTTCCTGGTCCTCAGGGCTCTACCGGGCAAAAGGGAGAGACGGTGAGTGCAGTGCGTGGTGCTGTGAGGGCTGGGCAGATGGGGGGTGGGGACTCAGGGGGCGTGCTGCGGCGGGCTGGGGTGGACACAGTGCTGCGGGCTGGGGTGTGGATGCAGTGTGGGGGGCGGGGTGGATGCCGTACAGGGGGTGTGGGGTGGACGCAGTGTTATGGGTGGGGTGGGGATGGACGCAGTGCTGCGGGCCGGGGTGGGGGCTGGACGCAGTACTGTGGGTGGGGTGGGGGTGGACACAGTGTGGGGGTGGGTGGTGGGGAGGGGAGGAGGACGCAGTTGAACCAGGCCCCCCCTTCCTAGGGCATCCCGGGAGCATCTGGCCCCATTGGTCCTGGAGGGCCCCCCGGCCTCCCTGTGAGTATCCCATCTGTTCTTCCCCTCAATCCTCTAAACCCCGCGGCCCCTATAATCCCCCCCTGGTTTCCACGGCAACCGCCAGCCTAACACGCAGAGGCCCCCATGTCCCCCATATGTTCCTGCACCTGCAGAGTTTCCAACCTGTCCTTCCAGCGCCTCCTGGGTGTCCCCCTGTCTCCCCCGCCTGCCTCTCCTGGGTGGCCCCAGGGTCCTGTGGACTCGTGACCTTGCCTCTGCAGTTCTCCACATCCCGACCTTCCCCTGTGGTGACTGCCTCTTTCTTGTTCCTCATTTCACAGGGACCTGCTGGCCCCAAAGGAGCCAAAGGAGCCACAGTGAGTGACCCCCAGCAGCTGTGACCGCCCCCCCGGCACACACACAGCTGAGCTTGACACTGTCTCTCCAGGACAAACATCCCACCCATCCCCTCATCCCCAGCCCTTGACCAAGTTCACTCTCTGTAACCTTAATCGCGTACTTGACCTCCTGACCCCTCCATGACCTCATTGCCTCCTTTGGCAGGGCCCGGCCGGACCTAAGGGAGAGAAGGGCGTCCAGGGTCCTCCGGGACACCCGGTGAGTCATGAGGCAGGGCCTGCATTTCTGTGGTCCCCCTCTGTCTGGGTGTTTCTCCGGGTCTCCCTCATCCTGACCTCGTCTCTCCCCCAGGGCCCCCCGGGCGAAGTGATCCAGCCCCTGCCCATCCAGATGCCCAAGAAGACGCGGCGCTCGGTGGACGGAAGCCGCCTGATGCAGGAAGATGAAGCTGTGCCGACTGGGGGCGCCCCGGGCAGTCCTGGGGGGCTGGAGGAGATCTTTGGCTCCCTGGACTCCCTGCGGGAGGAAATCGAGCAAATGAGGCGGCCCACGGGGACCCAGGACAGCCCTGCTCGCACCTGCCAGGACCTGAAGCTCTGCCACCCGGAGCTACCCGACGGTCAGTGCCAGCCTCGGGAGCGCAACTTGTGAACCACAGCGCCGATGTGAACAAGCAGGATGGATGTCGGGGAGGCCTGGGGAAGCTGTCGGGGTGGGGATGAGGTGGGGGTGGGCGGCGCTTGGGGGCGGCAGCTCTTATCAACGAGGTCAGAAGTATTTCAATATTTAGCAGCTGGTGTGATGGCTCAGTGGGTAAAGAATCTACCTGCAAGGCAGGAGCTACGGGAGACACAGGTTTGATCCCTGGGTCAGGAAGATCCCCTGGAGGAGGAAATGGCAGCCCAGTCCAGTATTCTTGCCTGAAAAATCCCACGGACAGCGGAGCCTGGCGGGCTGCAGTCCCAACGAAGGGAAAGAGTAGGACAGGACTGAGTGACCGATCACGGACACGCAAAATAGCTCAACAGTCGTTGACTGCTGTTAGAAGGGGTTTTTAAAGAGCGTCTCAGGTGGTAGTGATAAAGAATCTGCTTGCCAATTCAGGAGACACAGCAGATGCAGGTTCAATCCCATGTAGTAGGAAATGGCAGCCCACACCAGTATTCTTGCCTGGAAAATTTCACAGACAGAGGAACCTGGCAGGCTACAGTCCATGGGGTCACTAAGAGTCAGACACGACTGAGCGCACGCGTTCACGCGCGCACACACACACACACACACACACACACACACACACACACACACACACGGTCCTCCCAGGGTCATGAGCTCACTGTCTGCCCGGTGTCTACAGGAATGGATAAACACACCCATGGACAACATGCTGGCATTTACACACACGGACACGTGTGCAAGCCTGTAACCACAAATTGTGCCAGTGTGAGGGTGTCAGCGCTCCTCCTGACTCCAATCGCCAGCCTGGGGGTGCTGCGGGGAGGGGTGGCAGGGGCGGGAAGGGGCATAAAGTGATGAGGGAGAGTGAAGTGGGGCGGGCTATGCTCTGGGGGTGGAACAGAGGCCTGGGGGACAGGGCAGGTGGGGGCAGCTGGTGGAAGCCATCGGCGGGGAATGTGTGGGGCAGAGAGCCTCTTGGGTACAAGGCCCAGGTGCCCTGATCACCGCCCCACCTCGCTTGACAGGAGAGTACTGGGTCGACCCCAACCAGGGCTGTGCTCGGGATGCCTTCCGGGTTTTCTGCAACTTTACGGCTGGAGGGGAAACCTGTGTGACGCCCAGGGACGATGTCACGCAGGTGAGAGCCGGCCCCTGGCCGCCCTGACCCTGTGGAGTCCCCCTCTGGGCCGAGAGGCTCCCGGGTTTCTGATGTCCCCTGGCCTTTGACCCCGTGGAGCCTGTGGACACTTCTCTTCCCTTCCTTCTTGCCAGTCTCCTCCCGCTATCTTCGTCTCCTGCCCCGACCACCTGCGGCAAAAGTTTGCCCCCTGTTTGCCCCCCTGCCCCCCATTTCTCCCCCGGGCCTTCCCCATCCACTCGGCTCCCGTGACCCAGGTCCCGGCCCTGCCTGTGACCGCAGCCCCCTCTCCCCCAGTTCTCCTACGTGGACTCCGAGGGCGCCCCAGTGGGCGTGGTGCAGCTCACCTTCCTGCGGCTGCTCAGCGTCTCAGCCCGCCAGAACATCTCCTACCCCTGCTCTGGGGAGGCCCAGGACAGCCCCCTGAAGCTCCGGGGGGCCAACGAGGACGAGCTGAGCCCGGAGACCAGCCCCTACGTCAAGGAGATCCGGGACGGCTGCCAGGTGGGCACCAGGGAGAGCTGGATGGGGGTGGGCCCCGGACTCAGGCTGCAGGAGGCGGTGGGAAGACCCCCGGGGCAGGGGCCCTGGGCTGAGCAGGAAGAAGCCTGCTTCCGGTGTCGGGAAGGGCAGGAGGCTGGGCAGTGGAGGACGGGTTCACTCAAAGCGCATCGTGCAGGCTCGTAAGTGTATTTACATAGGTTCCCCTTTGCACGCACGGTCTGTAAACACTGCCCACTCCCCAGGGCATGTACATGTGCAACCTGTACATGCGTCTCCAGAGTTGCCTGGAGAGGGTCACACAGGTACACACGCGTGCGGAATCATGTTGGCTGTCATCACACACAGCCGCAGACACAGGTACACACACCCCTGTGGAGTCACACCACCACTACAGACAGATAATCTCAAAGACAAGCCCACAGCTGCTCAGACTGGCTCAAGCGTGCACGCACATGTGTGGACACACACAACCAACTTTCCCAGCTTTCCCAGTCCTGACTCTCTGGAAGAAACTTTGGAAAGGAAATTGAGCACAGTCTGAATGTGTGACGCAGATGAGGGGATCAGCATCTCACGGTGCTCGATGGAGCCGGGGGTGGGGGGGTGGGGTGCGGGGGGTGGGGGGGGGTGGGGAGGGCCGCGGCCTGCGGTTGGGTGGCCCAAGGCTCCCGCGTGCCTTTCCCACGCTCACTCCTCTCACTCATGTCTCTCCCCCTCCGCAAGACCCAGCAAGGCCGGACGGTGCTGGAGGTTCGCACGCCTGTGCTGGAGCAGCTGCCGGTGCTGGACGCCTCCTTCTCGGACCTGGGGGCCCCTCCAAGGCGGGGCGGGGTGCTGCTGGGGCCTGTCTGCTTCATGGGCTAGGACCTCCTCCTCCGTCTGACCCTGCCCGCCGACGCCAGGCCCACCTGGAATCCCACAGCGTCGGCTCTGTGCCACCTCGCAGGAGGGCTTCTCACCCTCCAGGGGCCTTGGGCCAGGGCCCCGAGAGCCCCCCGTCAGGGGTAAAGCAGGAGAGGAGCACCCCGGGCCTCGCGGCCCTCCCCCTGGAGCCTGTGCCCTGCTCGACAGCCGAGACCCTTATTTAAACTTTACCTCCCAGTCACCCCAAACACGTGGAAGAGAAGAGAAAGGACACTGTGTATTTTGTATTTAAAAGTAATTATTAATTATTTAAAGCGGGGGGAAAACAAAATGACAAAAAAGATAGAGAAATGCCAACAAATATCAGCGGACTTTGGAGACGGGGCTCTCCAGGGGTGGCCCCAGCACCCTCCTCCTCGCCTCAGGGCTTTCCTCAGTGACTGTGGGGGGCTGGGGGCCGACCCCCGCCTCCCTCACACCCACCCGCAGCACCCACTGTGAACGCTGGAATACACGGCCTCCTTTGTCTCAGGGCTCTGCCTCTCTCTGCCCAGGTGGGGCTCGCTCATCTCTACCGACTGGGTGTTTGGCTCCCTGACCTGCCTGCCTGCTGTCTTTCACTCGGTCTGGGGTCTTGCAGGAACGCCTGTTACTTGGGGACCAGGCTACTCCCCCAGGGGAGACGTGGAATAGTGAGGGGTGTGTGCAGGGCCGGTGGTCAGCAGACGGTTTTAAGATTGAGATTCTTCCACATTAGTTGGGAAACCATGGTGGCCCTGAGTCCCCTGAGTATCCCACCGACTTCCTGGCCACCCACCATCCTTGCCCTGGGTGCCCCCCACTCTCCCTGATCCTTCAGTTATCGTGCGATCTGGATGGAAGGGACTCCCAGGACCTTGTCCAGCACTATGACCTGCGTCCACTCTGACTGGTGGTTAAAAAATGTGATTGTCTCCTCCTGGGGTGTATGTGCCTGGTGCTTGCGTTGTTATTTCAATCCTCACCCGGAGCCTCACCCCACCACGCCCCTTACTCCTAGCTGAGCTGTTACCAGAAATGGATGGCTTAATCCGTTTCTTGGAGGACTTGGCCCGTTGAGGTGTGAGGGTGCAGAGAGAATTCATAACAGACTCCCAGCAACATCAGGTGGGGGCCCAGGGTTCTGTGCGACCCTGGCTCCGGAGCGGTTCAGGGTGGGGGCGCGCTGACCCTCCCTGGTTTCACCTGACACCCCTTCCGGACCTTTAGGGCCCGGGAGGCTGGAAGGGGCCTTAGATGCCTAGTCTGAGCTCCTTGTGAATCAGGAGACCGAGGCTGACTTTCACGACGGCGTTTACTGCCCCTGCCTTTAGTGCAGGCTTGCCTGTCCTGTCATTAATAGCCAGGGCTGCGGCCCGGCCTCCCCAGGCTCCTGGGTATCAGCGCCCACGTTCCTCCAGGCTTCCTGCCGCGGCAAGACGCACAGGGCTCCTCCGACCCCGGGTTGCCCCCCAGCACCGCCCCCCTCCCCGGGACTTGTTCAGCACCTCCGAGCCTTCCGGGCCAGGTGTCCCCTCTGCTCAGGGCTGGCCGCACTGCCGGGCATCCCTGGCGGCTCCCGCGCTGCGCATCCCGCCTCCCTCTCCGTCTGGGCAGGAGACGAAGGCTTCTTCCGGGGCCTCCCGGTCGCGAGGCCGCTGTCCTCGCGGGATGCCCGGCTGCGGGCTCGGGAGGGGCACGAGTGTACGAGCGTGTGCACGTGTGTGCGCGTCCTGGCTTCCGGTCCGCAGACCACGGGGAGCGGGCGGGAGAGGGGCCGTTTTGCACCCCCGACCCGCAGTCCCGGAGGCAGCGCCCCCGCCCCTCCTCCCGGGGGATCCCCGACGGCGCCGCCCTTCCCCGAGGACACAGCCCCGATCCCTGAATCCCTGCAGTGCCGGAGTTGACTCGGCTTTACCCCCAGGGCGGCCCCATGCGGAAGCCCGGCCTCGCCGCGGCGGCGGGCGCAGTGAAGACCCTTTCGGCGCGGGCGCCCGGGAGGCGCGCGTCTCTGCTTCTGCTGCCCCCTGGTGCCCGCGCCCAGGGCGCCCCCGGCTAACGCGCAAGCGCAGCGATTCCGAGCCCCGAAACGTCCCTGACCGCCGCCCCTCCGGAGTCAGCAGCTGAGCCCTCACTCCCACAGCCTAGGGGCGGAAGCCCTTGAACGTCGTCTGTTTGGGGTCAGGCGATGGATGTGGTTTCTGGGATCACCCACGCTCTCGTCTCCATCTCAACGGCTTCAGACACCCTTCTCCCCCCGCCCTCCCGCACCCTAGGCTTCCGCTGAAGAGATCAGACCCAAGTAGACACTCCGCGCGCTGCCCGCCCGCACCCACTCCCAGCCAAGCCGGGGCCAGAGCCGAGGTTTCTCCAGAGCTTTCTCTGCAGCTTGAGCCAAACCGCAGAGGTCGCCCTCGGAGCACCAAGGGGAGTGTCCCCAAAGGTCACTTTTGGTCAGATGCTCTGAGCTCAGAGGGCTTTTCTCCGAGGAAACAAAGCCATGCATTTACTCCAATAACATTTATACACGGCGGTTAGGTCCCCAGGCCAATCCACAAAAGCCTATTTAACTAGTATGCCAAGCAACCCCATATAACAGTTTCATGAGCGATTCCGAACCAAGCTGCAGGCGAGGACGCCAGGACCACAGCCCTCTGCTTGCGGTGGGGCTTCTCCTGCCCCTGCAGCGAGCTGGGGCCTGGCTCTAAGGAAGGATGAGGGGAGTTCAAGGGCAGGGCTGGGAGGTGGAAGTTTCGGGGTGAGGCTGGGCGTGGGTGGGGCAAGCGTCCCGGCATCTGGACATGTGGGTGCTGGCAGCACCTCCAGTGGCTTGTGGGCAGTGGAGGCTTCCAGATGGGGTGGTGAGGAGATATATAGAGGGAAACAGAAACCTGGGGAGTGAGTTCTGGTTTGGTTGAGTCAGAACCAAACTCTTGTAGGAGGGCCTGGGTTCTGAAATGTCTTGGCTGCCTCTCAAAAGGGTTTAACTTGAACCTAATAAGGAAGAGGGAGTCACTGATGGCATTTGGAACACTACGTGCTTTGATGGAGTTGTCTGCAGGCAACTCCCCTCATCCCCCAGGTTGGAGGAGTGTGTGAGGGTTCCAGACACAGGCACACAGCCAACAACAGGTTGGCAGGCTTAGGAGGAGGGCACTTGGAGTAGGGAAGTCAGTAAGACTATAGCATGAATGCTGGGGATGGGTCCTGTAGACTGCCACACTTTGTTGGGACTGTTTCTTAGCCTTAAGCTGATATTTGTGGCATCTCTGAAAGTGAAAGTCGCTCAGTCGTGTCCACTCTGTGACCCGATGGACTATACTGTTCATGGAATTCTCCAGGCCAGAATACTGGAGTGCGCAGCTTTCCCCTCCTCCAGAGGATCTTCTCAACCCAGGGATCGAACCCAGGTCTCCCACATTGCAGGCAGATTCTTTACTACCAGCTTATCCACAGGGAAGCCCAAGAATACTGGAGTGGGTAGCCTATCCCTTCTCCAGGGGATCTTCCTGACCCAGGAATTGAACTGGGATCTCCTGCATTGCAGGCGGATTCTTTACCAACTGAGCTACCAGGGGCTTATGGTCAAAAAACAATCTGTAAAATTTGGACCACTTAGATAACTGTACTTGGGAGCACTGCATATCCCAGAAGGCTGTGGGCTCCATATCTCTGCTTCTGCTTGGTCAAAAAGTCAGTGAGATATGGCATCACTGGGTGAATTTTTTTGGCTAAAGTATAACACATGTTTTGGTCATAGCTGTTGTGCTGTTGTTAATATCACTGCCAAACACGACATTAGGCGAAAAAGGAAAGCTGCATTAGCGTTTCCCTGGTGGTCCGGGGGTTAAGAATCCGCCTTCCCGTGCAAGGGACACCAGTTCGATCTCTGGCCCAGGCAGACCCCACATGCTGTGGAGCACCTCAGCCTGTGCGCTGCAAATACTGAGCCCCTGTGCTGCGACTCCTGAAGCCCTGCGCCGAGAGCTGGTGCTCCACAACGAGAAGCCCCCGCAACGAGAAGCCCCCGTGCTGCAACTGGACAGCAGCCCCGCTCTGCAACAAGAGGAAGCCCGTGGGCAGCAACAAAGACCCGCCACAGCCAAAACAAACAACTGAATGAAAGGAAAGCTGCCTTAGACATGCCTGACACCACTTAGCGGTAGAAATAACCAGTTCCACCTGTTGTGGCTTTGAAGATTGGTTTTATGGCCTTTGCAATTGCTTTGAAGATACTAAGTCTTCTGTCTGGCAGGTGAGGATGCAACATGGAATGCTGGATGGTCTTATTGATTTATTAGCACAAAGAAATCTGCACTGGGTCCTCTCTGAAATCCTTTGAGATGGCACAAAACTCAACAGATGCCCACAGACCCTCACAGCAGCATCTGAGAGTCATTCTCCATCCTGTCAGCTGCAGTTTCAGGGCTCACAGACCCTCCCTTGCTCTTTCTTGACAAGCACTGTGGAGGGTGTCATGATGACAAGGCCCCAAGTAAGGTGTGATTACCACGCAGATAAGCGGCTGAGAGAAGTTCGTCAGGGTCCTGCCTTGGGACCATATCTGATGTTTGAGGGTGATACGTACATCCAGAGCTTCGTTTTATATATCCATGAATTACTCTTGTTCTGTTTTCATTGTGAACCAGAGATGCTGTGTATATTGGTTTGGATTGACTGAGCTGTGAGAAGCAGAAAATCCTGAGAACAATCATGGTTTCACCAAGACAAACTTTTATTTCTGTCTCTCATTGAACCCCAGAGCTGGTATGGTGTTTAACTGAGTCAGAGATTCAGACTTTTTCCATCTTGTTGCAGTAGCCTCAACTTGGCTCTTACCTCTCAGGTCCAATATGACTGCTGGAGTTCCAGCTCTCATGTTCGCCTTCCATCAACAGGAAAGAGGAAGCAGAATAGAAGGATCCAAGACCACTTCTAGAAGCTGCACACAGCAGTTCTGCTTACAGCACATTGGCCAGAATGCACGTGTGGCCACAGGTAATTGAAAAGGAGGATGGAAAACTAGGACTCATTCTCGAAGTCTTTGAGCCCAAATAAAAAGGAAATTTCTATTAAGGAATTGTGGGATTAAAGATATGGGGATACAATTCTCTGCGTGCCATGTCTCTAAATAATTTCTCGAGAAAGATCCATAAAGGGAGGATTCTGCGGTGGCTTTTACCAATGAAGCAGTCCCACAATGAACACATATATGTAGAATCTAGACAAATGGTATAGATGATCTTATTTGTAAAAGAGAAATAGAGACACAGACACAGAGAACAAACACGTGGACACTAACGGGGACAAGGAAGGGCTGGGATGAACCGGGAGACTGGAATGGACATGTGTACGCTGTTGATACCATGGATAAAATAGGTCAGTAACGAGGGCCTCCTGCAGCTCATGGGGACTCTGCCCAGAGCTCTGCAGGGACCTACACGGGAAGGAGATCCAAGAAAGAGGTGTTTATGTGCACATATCGCTGTTTCACTTTGTTGTAAAGTAGAGTCTAGCACAACATTGTAAAACAACCATACTCTCATAAAATTTAATTTAAAAAAAGCAGTCCCACAACTTCCTTGAAAATCAACTGTTTAATAATTTCTGCCCCCATGGGTGGGGGTTCCAATGTTACCTACCCGTGAATGGTGGCCTAAAAATCAACAGCTTTAGGCAGTGCATTAAGCAGAAATTTCAATATAAATAGGCCATCTATCCTGTTTTGCTGGCAAACCTCCCTCTAGGGATTGCTTACAGTTTCTGCGGGCTGTTACAGGCACCTACAGCATGGGTCACACTCTCTCTGTGACTCTACCATGAGTCATCCCTACTGGTGTGCGTGCCTCTGAGTGTCCGAGAAGGTCATTGACTTTGTTAGAGTACCAGTGGAATAGCTGTAATATGTATCATCTCAAGATGATTTTACTTTATTTTTAATTGATTTATGTTTACTTTTGGCTGCGCTGGGCCTTCCTTGCTTTAGGGTACAGGCTCAGCAGTTGTGGTACATGGGCTTAGTTGCCCCACGGCACGTGGGTCTTCCTGCAGTAGGGATTGAATCTGTGTCCCCTGCATTGGCAGGCCGACAACGTACCACTAGGGAAGTCCTCAAGATGATTTTAATCAGAAATGGCAGCCAACCAAAGTTTCAGAGACCCGCGCGATACAGTTATGTATTCAGTACTCAATCCTGAAACTCCAGTGGTCTAAATACCTGTTTGGCTGCTAGCTCAGTGCTGTCCTCTAGAACCTTCTGTAATGACAGATATATTCTACATCTGTGCAATCCAGTACAGTGGCCACTAGCCACATGTGGCTATCAAGCACTTGAAAGAACAGGTTAGTACACCTAAAGAATTTCATTTTTAGTTTTATTAAATTTTAATTAATCTCAACGGCTGCATGTATCTAGAGGCTACCATGTCAGACAGCATAGCCCTAAGGCATCTTACTGTCTAAAGATCCATATCAACATTGAAACATGTATATTACCATATGTGAAATAGATGACCAGTTCAAGTTTGATGCATGAAACTGGGCACTCAAAGCCAGTGCACTGGGGCAACCCAGAGGGATGGGCTGGGGAGGGAGGTGGGAGGAGGTTCGGGACGGGGGGAACACATGCAGACCGTGGCTGATTCATGTCAATGCATGGAAAAAACCACCACAATATTGTAATTAGCCTCCAATTAAATTAATTTTAAAAACCTATATCAATTTGGATCCATTTTTAGTAATATGATGAAGAGATCCCAGTTTAATACAGATGTGGGAGATTCAGATTTCAAAATTCAAACGGACCAATTAATTTCTGC
The DNA here is from genome assembly GCF_033118175.1 of Dama dama. Taxonomy (NCBI): domain Eukaryota; kingdom Metazoa; phylum Chordata; class Mammalia; order Artiodactyla; family Cervidae; genus Dama; species Dama dama. The sequence goes on along the minus strand of NC_083687.1, from coordinate 10,017,066 downwards.
TCTTCTTTTTGGGGGTAGGGAATTTCAAGGGCCTGATCTTAGGCAAAATTTCCTTCCTCCGAAATTTACTGAAAATTTTGTGGTTTTATGGTTCATTCCCTTTTCATAATAAAATCAATAGGGGAAGACAGAGTTTTGGGGTGCAGGTTTTATTTTAAAAAAAGCAGGTTTACTGAGATATAGTTTACATATAATCATTTCATTCTCTTTAACTGTCCTGTCCTGTGAATTTTGCCAAGCATGTTCATTGTGTAATCATCACCTCTATCAAAATAAAGGCTATGGCTACCACCCCCATAAAGTTCCTCACAGACATAATTGTTTTCAAGTCACCCCTGGTTAATGTGTCGTAAATTTAATGAACACTTTTAATCCTTGCATTGGGTTTAGGTCATCTCTTTAACTTCTGCTTTATTGGATTAAGCCTCAGGGTGAAAATATCTACTGCGGTCCTATAGTGAATGTGATTTGCTGGGGCACAGTCAAGGAAAAACAAACTGGTGGTGGGTACAGTTCATTGGTATTGAAAAGAATATCAGCCAGATGAATGCCTACATGCTAATCAAGGATTGATTTAGAGAGATCTTTTACTAAGGAAATAATACCAGGTACCATGCTAACCACATTGTATTTACTTTTAAATAATTAGATGAGTGAAATATATAAAAAGTACTTAGGGACTTCCCTGGTGGTCCAGGCTAAGACTTCAAGTTCCCAATAGACGGGGCCTGGGTTTGATCCCTAGACAGGGAACTAGATCTCATATGCTGCAGCTGAAGATCCCTCATGCTATTGGGAAGACCCCTTGGAAGAGGAAATGGCAACCCACTCGAGTATTCTTGCTTGGAAAATCCCATGGACAGAGGAGTCTGGTGGGCTGTGTATGGTCCATGGGATCAGAAAGAGCTGGACATGACCGAGCGACCGAGCGTGCATGCTGCAACTAAGACTGGCACAGACAAATAAATAAATAAAATAAATACGTTTTAAAAAGGACTTAGAACAGTCCCTGGCATCTAGGAAGCACGATTTAAGAATTATCTATTTATAAAAGATAATTTGCTATTATTCTTTTAAAAAAGTGATAGTTGATTTATAATATTGTGTTTGTTTCAAGTGTACAACAAAGTGATTCAGTTATATATATATTTTCAGGTTAAATTGTATTATAGATTATTACAAGATATTGAATATAACTCCATGTGCTATACAGTAAATCCTTCTTGCTTATCTACTTTATGAATAGTAGTTTGTATCTGTTAATTCCCTTCTCCTAATTTGTCCCTCCCTCCCCCTCTCCTTTGGGAACCATAAATTTGTTTTTATGTCTGTGAGTCTGTTTTGCATATAGATTCATCTATATTATTTTTTAGATTCCACATATAAGTGTTATCATATAGTATGTGTCTTTCTGTGACATCACTAGGTATAATATTCTCTAAGTTCATCCATGTTGCTGCAAATGGCAATATTTCATTCTTTTTTTATTTTTTACTTTCTAAGCATTTAAAATTGAAGTATAGTTGGTTTACAGTGGTGTTAATTTCTACAGTACAGCACAGTGACTTAGTTATTTTATATATATATATGCATTATTTTTAATATTCTGTTCCATTATGGTTTATTCCAGGATATTAAATATAGTTCCCTGTGCTATAAAGTAGGACCGTGTTGTCCAACAATTCATTCTTTTTTTTCTTATCACTGAGTAATATTAATAATTGGGCTTCCCAGGTGGCTTAATGGTAAAGAATCTGCCTGCCAGTGCAAAAGATCCCTGGGAAAGGGAAGATCCCCTGGAGGAGGGCATGGCAACCCACTCCAGTATTCTTGCCTGGAGAATCCCATGGACAAAGGAGCCTGGCCGGCTACAGCCCATGGGGTCACAAAAGAGACAGACATGACTTAGCGACTAAACAACAACAATATTAAGAATTAGCTATTGCGGGAGACACCCACAGAAAAGTCTGAGTCAGTCTCTTGTGGGGTCACTGCCCCTTTCTCCTGGGTCCTGGGGCACAAGGTTCTGTTTGTCCCCTCCAGAGTCTGCTTCCCCAGTCCTGTGTAAGTTCGGGCAGCTCTATGGTGGGGTTAATGGCGACCTCCTCCAAGAGGGCTTATGCCATACCCAGGTCTACTCCACACAGAGCCCCTGGCCCTGTGGCAGTCCACTGCTGACCCGTAACTCACAGGAGATGCTCAGACACAGTTCTGGCTCAGTCTCTGTGGGGTCCCTGGGTCCTGGTACCAGACCACCTGACCTGCCTCTTGAGAAATCTGTATGCAGGTCAGGAAGCAACAGTTAGAGCTGGACATGGAACAACAGACTGGTCTCAAATAGGAAAAGGAGTACGTCAAAGCTGTATATTATCACCCTGCTTATTTAACTTACATGCAGAGTACATCATGAGAAACGCTGGGCTGGATGAAGCACGGGTTGGAATCAAGATTGCCGGGAGAAATACCAATAACCTCAGATATGCAGATGACACCACTCTTATGGCAGAAAGCAAAGAAGAACTAAAGAGCCTCTTGATGAAAGTGAAAGAGGAGAGTGAAAAAGTTGGCTTAAAGCTCAACATTCAGAAAACTAAGATCATGGCATCTGGTCCCATCACTTCGTGACAAATAGATGGGGAAACAGTGGAAACAGTGGCAGACTTTATTTTCTTGGGCTCCAAAATCACTGCAGATGGTGACTACAGCCATGAAATTGAAAGATGTTTACTCCTTGGAAGAAAAGTTATGACCAACCTAGACAGCATATTAAAAAGCAGAGACATTGCCAACAAAGGTCTGGCCAGTCAAGGCTATGGTTTTTCCAGTGGTCATGTATGGATGTGAGAGTTGGACTATAAAGAAAGCTGAGCGCTGAAGAATTGATGCTTTTAAAGTGTGGTGTTGGAGAAGACTCTTGAGAGTCCCTTGGACTGCAAGGAGATCCAACCAGTCCATCCTGAAGGAAATCAGTCCTGAATATTCATTGGCGGGACTGATGCTAAAGCTGAAACTCCAGTACGTTGGCCACCTGATGCAAAGAGCTGACTCATTTGAAAAGACCCTGATGCTGGGAAAGATTGAAGGTGGGAGGAGGCGGGGACGACAGAGGATGAGATGGTTGGATGGCATCACCGACTCAATGGACTTGAGTTTGAGTAGACTCCAGGAGTTGGTGATGGACAAGGAGGCCTGGAGTGCTGCAGGCCATGGGGTTGCAGAGAGTCAGACATGACTGAGCAACTGAACTGAACTGAACTGAACTGATTGCTGGAGAAGGATATATAAATTGGGTGGTTGGGATTGACATATACACAGTACTATAAATAAAATAGATGACTAATAAGAACATATTGAATAGTATAGGGAACTTTAATCAAGACTCTGAAATAGGCTGCTTGGGAAAAGAATCTAAAAAGAAAAAAAGAGTGGATATATGTATATATATATATATAACTGACTTACTTCACTGTAAACCTGAAACTCTTTGAGACCCCATAGGCTCTACAGTCCATGGAATTCTCCAGGCCAGAATACTGGAGTGGGTAGCCTTTCCCTTCTCCAGGGGATCTTCCCAACCCAGGGATCAAATTCAGGTCTCCCGCATTGCAGGCAGATTCTTTACCAGCTGAGCCACAAGGGAAGCCCAAGAATGCTGGAGTGGGTAGTCAATCCCTTCTCCAGTGGATCTTCCCGACCCAGGAATCAAACCGGGGTCTCCTGCATTGCAGGCAGATTCTTTATCAACTGAGCTATCAGAGAAGCCCCATGAAACTAATGCAACATTGTAAATCAACTATATTTCAATAAAAATTTTTGAAAGAATTAGCTGTTATTCTTAATATTGCTATAATTTGCAATTGACTTCCAAGATTCACCTATCTTTTGACTGAACAAAATGAGATGTTTAAGAGTTCTGTTTGGAACTTTCCTGGCAGCTCAGTGGTTAAGACTCCACATTCTAGTACATGGGGCACGGTTCGATCCCTTGTCAGGGAATGAGGAATTTAGATCCCACAAGCGGGCGGGCTCAAGGTGTGGCAAAAAGAGAGAGAGAGAGAGTGTTGGTGGGATGGATTCCTTCAAGTTTCTCCAACTATTTTGTCATAATTGTTTTTGCATACTCTTCTAGAGATTTGGCCCCATTTCTTATTGGCATGTTTTTGTGGGAACGTGGAATTCCAAGGGTTCAAAGTGGAAGTTTTTCTATTTTCCAAAGTTGCAGTAATAAATTCAAATAACATAGGCAGGGACAGGTGAAATCACCATAGAAACATTTTGCTTCTCTGTAACCCCATTGAATGTTATCACAACCTATCCCTTTAGATTCTTTCTCCTCCAGATGCCCCAACTGTCAAAATAGCCCTCTTATTAGATTAGGTTTCCTAATTAAAAGTTGCTGTTGATTGTGTATCTGAAAGTTCCTAGAACTTTGCAATATTGTCCTTTTTCCAACGTTTATTAATAGAGTGTAGTGTTTCCAGACAGAACTAACCCTGTTACACACAGATCTGGAGGAAGGATGTTGGAGTCATTTCTGTGTCCTGGGAAAGGGTCTGGCTTGCTCTTCAGGGCAAAGCTCTTCAGACTCAGAAGGTGAATCAGAGGAGGTGTGTGGAGATGCTCCCTTTCCGTATGTACTGTGTTCTCAAAGTTTGTGAGCTTTTTGTCTTGGTAATTCCCCTTGGCTTCATTCCCAGCATTTTCCAACTACATGAGTTGAGGGTTTGCCAAGATTCCTTCTATGGCTGTAGCTGCTGTATCTGCCAGAACTGGACTGTTTTTTGATGTTTCCTTCATCTCTTTTGTAAATGTATTAAGTTGCTACTGGGTCTCTTAGGTTTTTGAGATTTTGCTCTCCCCACATCTAATGATCCAATGACCAGAGAAGACTCTTTATTTCTACCTTCCCTGGCTTCTCAAATTCTTTCTTCATTTTTCAGTTTTCTAGCAACTTATCTTACAGATGGTCCTGCCTCCATTAAAGGCTACAAGAGAAGACCTACATTTATTTGTTGGTTTTATGTATATTTTTTGGCCGTGCCATGTGGCTTGTGGGATCTTAGTTCCCTGGCCGGGGGTTGAAGACACGGCCTCTGCAGTGAAATTGCCAAGTCCTAACCACTGGACCACCAGGGAATTCCAAGAGGGCCTAATTTTTTTTTAGAGAATGATTGTAAACTCAACTTTGCCCGTCCATTATGGTAGTCACTAGTCACATGTGGCTATAATAATTAAATTTAACTAATTTAGAATTAAATGAAAAATTGAACCCATTTGTTGCACCAGCCACTGGCATTTTCAGTACTCAAGAGTATCTGCGGCTAGCAGGACCCTACTGGGCCTCAGATATAAACATTTCCATCACAGCAGGAAGGCTCTATTGGCGGTGCTGCTGCTGATCCCACTCACTTTATGGATACTCGGACTCTACTTACGTAGACCTTCTTTCCAAAACTGATCTTGAAGGGTTGCCTTCTGTTGGTGTTTCTTTGTATGCAATTATTTAAAAATATAAATAGGGACTTCCCTGGGATCTAGTGGTTAAGACTCCATGCTTCCAAATGCAGGAAGTGCAGGTTCAATTCCTGGCTGGGAAACTAAGATTCCCACATACCATGCTGCCAAAAAAAAAAAAAAAATTTTTTTAAATATAAATATTGCAAAAGCGATGATTAGCATATTTCCATGGGGGCTGTCAAAGGCACAGCCAAACCACAGAAGTGCTGGTGCTGCTAAAGCCTCTACATTTGGTCATATTTATCCTAACTTTTATATGTCTAGCCTTTCCATTGTGAATGTAGGATTACTCCAACAAATTGTGGACAAATTCCTTGGTTCCTTGTTCCAAGTTTAAATTCCACCATTGGCCACTAGGGGGCGATGGTAGCCTATTGAATAGTTTCTAAAGACTAAAATTCAGATTCTTGGCAATGGATAATTTTGCCTTTTCTCTCAAAAATCTTAGACTATTTCTCATAAAAATTACAAGTGTCCCACAGTTTTATTTGTCTTTTTTAAGTTTTATGTTTATTTCTAAAATTTTATTTTAATTTCAATATACTTGATTTACAATATTGTGCCAATTTCTGCTATATAGCAGAGTGACTCAATTATACACATATAGACATTCTTTTTTAAACTATTCTTTTCTGTCATGCTGTATCACAGGATGTTGAATATAGTTCCTTGTGCTGTACGGTAGGACTTTGCTTTTTATCCATCCTGTATGTAGTAGTTTACATCTGCTAATCCCAAATTCCCAATCTTTCCTTCCCCCATCCACAGGTTTAATTTCCTATAGTTGCCCAATAAAAAAGGGAAGGAAAAGAAGCATTTAATAATTTATCTTCCATGTTTCCTTGTGATAATTTTCTACCCCCAAGAGGGCAAGTTTCAAAATCTGATTTGATGCTTAAAATCCTGAGTTGACTCACAGCTTTCTGACTGTGCTCTGATGATAGCACATTAGAAGGAATTCTTGGTCAAACAGAAAGCCAGAATGCTGAAGAATTGATGCTTTCAAACTGTGATGCTGGAGAAGACTCTTGAGAGTCCCTTGGACTGCAAGGAGATCCAACCAGTCAATCCCAAAGGAAATCAACTCTGAATATTCATTAGAAGGACTGATGTTGAAGCTGAAACTCCAATACTTTGGCCACTTGATGCGAAGGATTGACTCAATGAAAAAGATCCTGATGCTAGGAAAAATTGAAGGCAGGAGGAGAAGGAGACGACAGAGGATGAGATGGTTGGATGGCGTCACCGACTCAATGGACATGAGTTTGAGCAGGCTCCGGGAGATGGTGAAGGACAGGAATCCTAGCGTGCTGCAGTCCATGGTGTTGCAAAGAGTCGGACACGACTGAGCGACTGCACAACAATATAAGCAGAGGGTGGAATGTTCAGGACTCTATGGTAACAGAATGATTTTTTAAACTAAGATTTAAAATCTAATTAAATTTTAAAAGATTTACCAGACTTCCCTGTCCTTCGCTATCTCCCAGAGTTTACTCAAACTCATGTCCATTGAGTTGGTGATGCCAGCCAACCATCTCATCCTCTGTCGTCCCCTTCTCCTCTTGCTTTTAATCTTTCCCAGCATCAGGGTCTTTTTTGAGTTGGCACTTCGCATCAGGTGGCCAAAGTATTGGAGCTTCAGCATCAGTCCTCCCAATGAATATTCAGTGTTGATTTCCTTTAGGATGGACAGGTTTGATCTCCTTGCAGTCCAAGGAACTCTCAAGAGTCTTATCCAACACCAAAGTTCAAAAGCATCAATTCTTCGGTGCTCAGCCTTCTTTATGGTCTCTCTCTCACAACCATACATCACTACTGGAGAAACCATAGCTTTGACTAGACGGACCCTTGTCTGCAAAGTAATGTCTGCCTTTTAATATGCTGTCTAGGTTAAGGACCTACTGTATAGCACAAGGAATTCTTCTCAATATTCTGTCATGACCTATATGGGAAAATAATATAAAAGAGTGGATATATGTATATGTACAACTGATTCACTTTGCGGTACAGCAGAGATGAACACAACATTGTAAATCAACCACAGTCCAATAAAAATTAACTTTAAAATGTGCCAATCACTCCAAAGTTCTGAATCCTGGAGTGGAGACTTTACGGGAAGCAATGCCAGACGGTCAGGTCCCACCTTCAGGGGCTGAAGGGAGACTGAGGGCAGAGGCCGATCCCGTGGCCGAGGGCCAGGCACGAAGGGGATCCTTTTCTGAGGTTTTCTAACAAGGACGGAGTCTCTAGGCTCTCTCAGGGCAGGGATAAACGCATGCTAGAATCTCCAGATCTAGCATGAATCTGCCAGCCCAGACCACAGTCAGGGGGTTGAGGAGAAAAAGCTCGGGGTGGTGTGACCTCAGCATGGTGAGTGGACCCCAGAGCTTGGAGTCCACAGGGTCATCAGGGAGTAACTCACTGCACCCCAAGGTGGCAGTCTGTCCAGGCTGGGGTGCTCCACGGGCAAGAGTGGACACCTCCCTGCTGATGGGTCATTTTCAGCATCACTCGGAGCTGGGAGGCCCAGGCCCGTGATGGATCAGGTGGGTGGACACAATCCCAGCTGTTTCCTGCTGTCCATTCAGGGACCAGTGGGCTTGAATGTGGCCCGGATAGAAATCGGTCACGTGTTAGACGAGCAGATTGTGTTCCTGCAGGGTCTCCAGCATGGAGGGGCGACATTCACCTTAGGTTGGACTGGGAGTGTGGGAAAGAATCTTGTTATGACAAAGGAGACAGGTAAAGCGCACGTTAAGTGATTTTCTTGCCCAACTGACTTTTACTTAAAAAACAATTTAATTGAAGTATAGTTGATGTATAGGATTATATAAATCACAGGTGTACATTACAGTGACTCTATTTTTAAGCCAAATTGACATTTAGATGTTAAAGATAAATATATCATCTAGGAAGCTACTTGAAGGCAGAAGATGGGGGAAAGAGTTGGAAAAACAGAACAAAACATTCAAATTTTCCAAGAAAGACCTTGTCAGACATAATAGAGAGCAGAGAGGAACAGGAGTGGGTCAAAGCTGGCACCCTGTAACACTCTATAACACTTTGGCCAGAAACGTCTAAGCTAGTAACTAATATTCCTTGAAGAGAAAGGTTGAACCTGTTAGGAAGCTACCTAAGTTGACATTTCCCCATTTTGCTCAAAAGGATGTATCATCCTGCCAAATACGATCTTGGCATTAGAATATTATCAGCCAATAGCCTTCTTTTGATCTCTCAGTCTGACGTCCTCTTTAGAAAAAGAGAAGGAGAAAAGAAGTAGGCTGATTCATTCTTCTTTCAGTGTGTTTCCTAGTTTCCTCTGCTGACCTCTCCCAACTCCAAAACAACAACAAAAGATTGTAGCAAGAGTCAGAAACCCGATGTTCTTTCTGTGTTTAAAGAGCAGGAAGTCTGGCCCTTTCTCATGCTGGTCTCCCCCACCGCCCTGGGAAGCCTTCTGAGTTCAGGCCGCTTAGCCTGGGACCTACTGGGACGTGGAGACGGGCAGAGAGCTCGCCCCGTCTGTGACGCCGGAGCCCAGTCCTTCCAGCGGCTTCTCTCCCCCGTCCTTCCTCTCGCCTCTGCACTTGAGGGTGGAACCCACGTGTCTGTACACTGTGTCCACGTTGCTCTGTCTGAGTGCCAGGAACTCACTCTGGATATTCCAATTTTTGGCAGTTTTTCTTTTTTTTAAAAAAATATTTTAAAGATTTTATTTAAGTATAGTTGATTTATAATGTTGTGTTAATTTCTGCTTCATAGCAAAGTGACTTAGTTATACATATACATGCTTTTTCATATTCTTTCCCCATTCTGGTTTGTTATACATATACATGTACCTATTACTTTTCAAATTCTTGTCTCAGCTTATTATCGAGTATCGAGCAGAGTTCCCTGTGTTATGCAGTAAGTCCTTGTGGTTATCTATTTTATTTTGTTATTTGTTTAGGCTGTGCCATGAAGCTTGCAGGATCTAAGGTCCTTGACCAGGCCCTGTAGTGAAAGTTGGTGGTCTTAACCACTGGCCTGCCGGTGAAGTCCATTGGCTTACTTTAAATATAGCAATGTGTACATGTCAATCCCAAACTCCCAATCTATCCCTTCCCTCCACCACCCTGCCCCCCTGGTAACCATAAATTAGTTCTCCAAGTCCGTGAGTCTGTTTCTGTTTTGTAAATAAGTTCATTTCCATCATGGTATTTGTCTTTCTATGTTATTATCCAGGTCCAATCATGTTGCTGCAGATGGCATTATTTCGTTCTTTTTAATGGCTGAGTAATATTCCACTGTTTACAGGCACCACATCTGTCGATGGACACTGAGGTTGCTTCCATGTCTTGGCTACTATAAAAAGCACCGCAATGAACATGCACTGATGCACCCTTCTTGGTCACAGCTAGAAATACCCCCATGGTGCTGTCAGACTGGATGCAAACTTCTGTTGTAAAAGTGTCGCTTTTAGTGATTCATCTTGTTGAACTCAGCAGTCACTCTGTACACGTACTGTTCTGCGGGAGATAGAGACCAGAGCAGGGCTGCGCTGGGAGAGACCCCCGCGCCCTGAGACACTCTGCCCACTTTCCTTGTGATGCTGGGTGGCTGCACCCAGGGCCATGTAGGTCCTGTCTTTTGCCTCTTTCCTTGAGTCTCCATCCTCCTTCAGGCAGAGTGTCTGGTTGGAGAACGCAGAGGGCTGCCTCTGCCCTCTGTCCAGGGAGCGCTGACCCAGAGAAGAGCTACAATTACAACTTCGTGTTTTCTTTCTGTCTCCTCACCTCATCTCCAGCCTCTTTGCAGTCTTTCTCAATGCATTGACACATCAACACAGTATTAGTTATTCCTGCTGATGTAAAGTATAAAGATGACTACCCCTGAACCATCACTTTCCAGGGCAAAATGATGGAATATTCAGAGTTTTTAGACTCAGTTGTGTGATCTTGGAGAAATCACAGACCCTCCCTGGTCCAAAGTTTCCCTTCCCCACAGGTGGGGGATTTAGCTAAATCATCTCTGCAGTCCTTTCCAGAATTAACTACAGAGCCCTGCCTTAGGGAACCTTCAGGTCTAAGAGGAAACCAAACAGGTGGGCAGGTGGAAAGAGCAGGAGAGAGTGGCGTGACCTCTCCTTAGGGCGCTTCTTGACCTCTCGCTGGTCTTCATCGGCTGGAAAGACCACCTTCTTCTTCGAGGCCTGCGAGGGGAGCCACTGAGGGGAGCCGGTGTGAAGGGATGAAGGGGAGTCCTAACCCCGCTATGTTGTCCTACAGTGGGTGACAACCTTTCAGCGACAGAGGAGGACAGAAGGGAGTCTCAGCATCAAATCTACTTTATTTATTTATTGGCTGCATTGACTGGCTTGCAGGATCTTAGTTCCCCAACCAGGGTTCACCACAGTGAACTTGCTGAGTCCTAGCTACTGAACCCCCAGGAAATTCCACTTTTTTTTTTTTTTGCATCAGATCTTTAAAGCTCCAGTCCCTTTGAATCTCTGTGCTCCTCAGCACCAATGATGGGTGTCCCCAAACACCCCTCCAATTCCTGCCCGTCTGTGATTCCTCTCCATTTAGCTCACTGCAGAGGTCCTGACAGAGAAAGCACTTCCTGAAGATCAGAAACTGAAGCGTGATGACATGGTGAGCCCCACACTGATCTATAAGCCCCGGTCTCCTCTGGGACTTCTCCCTACACTGCAGCCTTCCTGAGAAATCCCAAGACCCATGAATACCCGTGTGTCAGAGCTGGACGTGTCTGCTGCCCCCCTGGCGACTCCAGGGCCTGTCCCCGATCTCTCTAAACTTTCAGGTTCCTAGAGCACATATCGCACACCCGGAATGTGGCTGCAGGTACCGCAGTCTGTGACCTGCCAAGAGGCTGGTCTAGAGAATGTTGGCTCCACCCTGGGTACTTCCCGACCGAGAGCGTGGGGCAGAGGGAACGAGGATGGTTGCTGTTCTCCATGGGGCTGGTTTACTCTGAACATATATAATCGCTTTACAACTCTGGGTTAGTTGCAGGTATATAGCAAAGTGATTCAGTTATGTATACATACATACACATATGTACATATAAATATATTCAGTGATACATTTATAAGTATACTTTTTATGTTCTCTAACATTATTACAAGATATTGAGTATAGTTCTCGGGGTTATCCTGTAGGTCCTTATTGGTTATCTATTTTATTTTTTTTAAATTTTATTTTGTTACTTAGGCTTCTCACTGCAGTGGCTTCTCTTGTTGCAGCGCACAGGCTCTGGGTGAGCGGGCATCAGTAGTTTCGGCTCCGGTCACTAGAACACAGCTCAGTAGTTGTGGCACATGGGCTACGTTGCTCTGTGGCACGTGGGATCCTCCTGGACCAGGGTTTGAAACTGTGTCTCCTACATTGGCAGGCAGATTCTTCACCACTGGACCACCAGGAAAGTCCCTATCCGTTTTATATATGATAATAGTGTGTCTATTTTAATCCCAAACTCCTAATTTATCCCTCTTCCCTCCCCTTTGGTAGCTGTAAGTTTATTTTCTATGTCTGAGTCTATAAATTCCTCTGTGTCTTTTCTTTAGATCCCACATATAAGCACTATCATGTGATATTTATCTTTCTCTGCAGTAGACCTACTGTTTCACAGGAGTTTCCCATAGAAATGTTGTTAAGCTCTCAGTGATTCAGTGTCGTTTTGATGCCACTTTGTACCAGAGTCACTACTCTTCTGACAGCTCCGCCCACTCCCCCAGGCTTTACTTTATTCTCTCCACTTCTTTCAGGGGCATCTGTGGGCACCTTTGGAGACCTCAGTATGTTAACTGGTTTACGCATGTCTGAATCACAGTTGTGGATCAAGGTCGTATCTCTCCCACAGGGTCCAGAGCAAGATGTGGGGATATGAATGAGTATCTGTCTCGGTTTGGAGAATTTTCACATAAACTAGTTCAGTCTTCTCTTACTCATGGTCTTGGTGGTGAGTTGGAACTAGAAATTAAGAGGTGCTATGAGGATTTGATACAGGAACCTGAAAGTTGTAATATTACATTACATATCCGGGCGCCTGGAGGGGGAGGCCATTTCCTGTTTCCCACTTCTTCCCTGCCCTGCCCTGGTTCACAGGCCAAAATAGAAACCCCCTCCCTTCAAGAGAACACCACCGCCTTCAAAGGAAAACAACAAACAGGCCCCTGGTGTCCTTAAAAGAAGAAGTATTAGTAAATATAGACTAACCACTTAAAATAAGCATAAGCAATGCATTTACAAAAGCAAGAGAAGTTACTATATGAAAACAAAAAACCTAGGGGATATGGGGAAAACTGTATAGAAGTTCTAGGTGTAAAAAATATAATAGTCAAATGGAAAACCATGTTAACAAGAATAACTAGTGGGAGAGATGCAACTGAAAACCAATTAGTAAGCTGGAGGACTAAAGAACTCTTCTAGAATAAAAGATGGAAGGATAAGGAACCTGAAAATAGAAAAGTCAAAAGACAAAATGAGAGAAGTGCCCAATATGGATAATATGAATTTCATAAAAATAAAGATTGAGGGACTTCCCTGGTAGTCAAGGGGCTGAGACGCCAAGCTCCCAGTGCAGGGGCCCAGGTGGGATCCTTGGTCGGGGAGCTGGATCTCATAGGTCACAGCACAGATGACAGATCCTGTGGGCTGCAACTAAGACTTGGCACAGCCAACTAAATAAATGAACAAGTTAAATATAAATAAATATTTTAAAAATTGATAAAAATAGAGAGGAGAAAAGAGTTACAGAAAGGAAAGAGATGACGTCTCAGGATTGAAAGAGAAAGGGGCTCCATGATGTCCTACAGAAAGATAAGGACAAGCCCATTTTAGATACATAAAACGACATTTTAAAATAGTGGACAAAAAAAAAAAAAAAAAAAGTAAAAAAAAAAAATAAATAAAATAGTGGACAGTGAGGGCTTTGCCGGTTGCTCAGTGGTAAAGAATCCACTTGCCAATGCAGGAGATACAGGTTCGACCCCTGGTCAGGGAGGATCCCACATGCCTTGGAGCAACTCAGCCCGCGCATCACGACTAGTGAGCCTGTGATCGAGAGCCTGAGAGCTTCAGCCGCGGAGCCCACGCGCCCCAGAGCCTGCGCTCTACAACAAGACACGCCGCCGCAACCAGAAGACCATGTCTGCAGCAGGGAGCAGCCTCTGCTCACCGCAGCTAGAGAAGAGCCTGTGTACCCATGGAACTCAGCACAGCCAGCAATAAAAATAAAGAAATAAAGAACCTTAAAAGTAGCAGAAAAAGGAGAAAATTCTAAAAGATTCTGGACAGACGGACATCAGATTTCCTAACACCAACACTGGATGCAAAGAGACATTGAGATAATATTACTTAAAATATTAAAGAGAAAAAAGTCAAACAGAATTTAATACATCAGCTAAATGTTATTCAAAGTGATAGGATAATAAAAAATGTTCTCAGGCACACAAAGCTTCAGAAGGTTTGCCACACAAGTACTCATGTTTGAAATACTTTGGGAGGAAGTATTCCAATGAGATAAAATGTCAGGAGGTGCCAAAAAGGTATGGGAAGGAAGGCTGATCAAAAACGTTGGTGAAGGAGTATTTGAATGTATTTGAAAGTATGCTAAGGTGCTTACCTGGTTAGCAGGAAGTATTAATTGAAGTATAGTTGATTTACAATGTTGTGTTTATTTCTGCTGTAAAGCAAAGTGAAGCAGTCATACATGTACGTATATTCGCTCTTTTCAGATTCTTTTCCCAAACAGGTCATTACAGAGTATTGAACAGAGTTCCCATTGTGTGTGTGTGTATGATCAGTCGTGTCTGACTCTTCGCAACCCCATAGACTGTAGCCTGCCAGGCTCCTCTGTCCATGGAATTTTCAAGACAAGGATACTGGAGTGTGTTGTCATTTCCTTCTCCAGGGGATCTTCCCCATCCAGGGATCGAACCCGAGTCTCTTGCATCTTCTGCACTGGCAGGTGGATTCTTTGCCAATGTGCCACCTGGGCACCCCATGCCTCCTGTTGGCTGAGCCCAGTTAGAAGCCAAAAATAAGGGTGATTTGGTCCATACAGGTCAACCTTCAGTCTGAGATGGGGGCACAGGGGACCTGAACGAACTCATGGAGGCCACCCAGCACTCTCTGCCCGCCTCAGAACAGCCTGCTAGAGTTCTTTTTTTACTCTAAACATCTCTAACAATGATACATTTTCCCTCACATAATGAAATAAAGTAATAATTTTAAACATGATTTAAAGCCTCTAAATATTTTTTTCTATTGTGTATCCAACACTTCCCTTTTAAAATTTCTTAGTAATTCTTTTTTTTCTTGGCTGTGCCAGATGGCTTGTGGGATCTTAGATCCCTGCCAGGGATCGGACCCACGTCCCCTACAGTGGGAGTTCAGAGTCTTAACCACTGGGCCGCCAAGGAACCCCCATATTTATTCTATTTTTCAACTCCAAATTGGTCCACAAAAACTTACAAGATAGGTAGGAGCCCCTACCCCACAGATCAAAGAGGATTTGCGCTCAGATGGCCTTCTCTCTGCCTTCAGAGGGTACCCCCTTGGAGGATGTAGGAGCCGTGGGTCTCAGCCCCTCCCACCCCTCCTGACTTTCCTGTGGACCAGCCTCCCCGGGGCACGTGGGCCCAGTTACACTCTTCCATCTTCTCACCCAGGCGCTTTCCTCCGCATCTTCCCCCAGCAACAGCTACCCCAACTGAGAGAATTTCCCTGATTGGCTGAACACAGCAGGGGGCTCGCCACCCCACCCCAGAATCTGTTTTCTTCCTCTTTACCTCCACCTTCTTCCCTTACCCCCGACACCAAGCCAGCGGGACATATCTGGTTAAGGCACCAGAGGGCAATGGTCCTCAGGGGGAGGCTGGTCCTGGGACTGCACACTTTGATGACCCTCCTGAGCCCCCGGGAAGTTGGGGCCATCAAGGGTGAGTGCTGAGGGCGCTGGGTGAGGAGAGGAGATTACGGGCGCGGGGTTACCCTTGAGATGGTACAGAGTGTGAGCGGTTCCTCTCCGCTGGCTTTTGGCAACTTCCTTGCCAAGAGATTGCCCATCCCTCTCACCTCTGTCCGGTCTGTCCTGGACCTAAAATACAGGCTCAGCCTGGCCACACCAGCCATGCTCTGGTGCCTCCTGTTCCTCCCTCCGTCCTCTCGTTTTTTAGATTTTTTTTTTTAACGTGGACCATTTTTAAAGTCTTCATTGAATTTGTTACGACATTGCTTCTGTTTTATGTTTTTGTTTTTTGGCTGTGAGGCGTGTGGGCTCTTAGCTACCCCCTGGCCAGGGATCGAACTTGTAACCCCTGCCCTGAAAGGTGAATTCTTAACCACTGGACCACCAAGGAAGTCCCCTGCCCCCTCTCTGAGACCCAAACTGCCATCTTGCTGCCCAGCGTCCTGATGGTTTTAAAACAACTTTTATTTATTTATTTTATTTGGTTGTGCTGGGTCTTCACTGCTGTGCATAGGCTTTCTCTAGCTGCAGCAAGCCAGGCTGCTCTCTAGCTGCGGCGGGGCCCCTGCCGCCCTTGTTGTGGAGCACAGGCTCGAGGGTGCCCGGGCTCGGCAGCTGCAGTGTGCCAGCTCAGCTGCTCCATGGCATGGAATTTCCCCAGACTGGGATCGAACCCGTGTCCCCTGCATTGGCCGGTGGATTCTTATCCACTGTGCAACCAAGGAACTCCATCTTTTTTTTTAATTTATATTTTTAAAATTTTGTGACCAAGATGCACAGCATGTCCAATCTTAGTTCCCTGACCAAGGATCAAACCTGCCTCCCCTGCATTGGAAGCATGGAGTCTTTTTATTTTTGGAAGCATGGAGTCTTAACCACTGGACTGCCAAGGAAGTCCCAGCATCCTGATTTCTGTAGAACTTCCTGGTTTGAAATGTGCCCATTCGCCTCCAGTTTAGTACCATATTTTTTTACCAGGTCAACAGAGAGATGTTCATGTCTTTATCCTGCTCTGTTCATGAGCTCCTTGTCTGCAGGGTCCACAGCTGGTTTGTCTGTATTCCCTTAGGGCCTGGTATCGTGCTGACCACACACTAGTTTCTCATGACTGCTGTGCAATTTATTTCATAGGATTATCAAGCCATCTTATCCACAGTCACCTAAACCCTAATTTCTAGAAAGCTGAGCCTCATTCATGTTAAGAGACACATTTGATCATAATGCTCTGAGCAGAAGAGATGGGACAGAACTTTGAACTTCAAATTCCTTTTCCACTGCTCTCTGCAATACCTTGGGCTGCCTTTTCCTATCCTTCTGGCCTCGGGGTCACAAATCTTGATTCTTACTCCTGACAGCCATCTCCTGTTTTCCCTCACACCCACTTACACTGCATCTCTGTGCCCACAGTTCCATGGATGCTCTTTTTTTTTTAATTGAAGGATAATTCAGTTCAGTGCAGTTGCTCAGTTGAAGGATAATTGCTTTACAGAATTTTGTGGTTTTCTGTCATACATCAACAAGAATCAGCCATAGGTACACCCATGTCCCCTCCCTTCTGAAACCCCCTCCCATCTCCCTCCCCATCCCATGATTCTAGATTGCCACAGAGCTCCTGTTTGAGTTCCTTGAGTCATAGAGCAAATCCCCACTGGCCATGTGTTTTACATATGCTATTGTAAGTTTCCATGATATCCTCTCCGTATACCTCACCCTCTCCCTCCTCCTCTCCGTGTCCATGGGTCTGCTCTCTCTGTTTCTCCATTGCTGCCCTGAAAATAAAGCTATCAGTACCATCTTCTTAGGGTCCATATACATGCGTGAATATACAATATTTATATTTCTCTTTCTGACTTACTTCACTCTGTATAAGAGGCTCTAGGTTGGTCCACCTCTTTAGAACTGACTCAAATGTGTTCTTTTTTATGGCTGAGTAATATTCCATTGTATATATGTGTATATGTACCACAACTTCTTTATCCATTCATCTGTCAATGGGCATCTAGGTCGAGTCCATGTTCTAGCTATTGTAAATAGTGCTGCGATGAACACTGGGATACATGTGTCTTTTTCAATTTTGGTTTCCTCAGGGTATATGCCTAGGAGTGGGATTGATGGGTCATATGGTGGTTTTATTCCTAGTTTTTAAAGGAATCTCCATACTGTCTTCCATAGTGGCTGTATCAATTTACGTTCCCACCAACAATGCAAGAGAGTTCCCTTTTCTCCACACCCTCTCCAGCAATTATTGTTTGTAGACTTTTTGATGATGGCCATTCTGACTGGTGTGAGGTGAGGTGATATCTCATTGTGGTTTTGATTTGCATTCTCTAATAATGAGGGATGTTGAGCATCTTTTCATGTGTTTGTTGGCCATCTGCATGTCTTCTTTGGATAAGTGTCTGTTTAGGTCTTTTTTTCCCACTTTTTGATTGGGTTGTTTGTTTTTCTGGTATTGAGTTGTATGAGCTGCTTGTATATTTTGGAAATTAATTATTTGTCAGTTGTTTCACTTGCTATTATTTTCTCCCATTCTGAGGGCTGTCTTTTCACCTTGTTTGTAGTTTCCTTTGCTGTGCAAAAGCTTTTATGTTTAATTAGGTCCCACTTGTTTATTTTCATTTCCATTACTCTAGGAGGTGGGTCATGGAAGATCTTGCTTCGATTTATATCATTGAGTGTTCTGCCTATATTTTCCTCTAAGAGTTTTATAGCTTCTGGTCTTACATTTACGCTTTTAATCCATTTTGAGTTTATCTTTGTGTATGGTGTTAGGAAGTGTTGTAATTTTGTTCTTTGGCACATAGCAGTCCAGTTTTCCCAGCACCACTTATTGAAGAGGCTATCTTTGCCCCATTGTATATTCTTCTCTCCTTTGTCAAAAATAAGGTACCCATTAGGTACGTGGGTTTTCTCTCTGTGCTTTCTGTGTTGTTCCCCTGGTATATATTTCTGGTTTTGTGCCAGTACCATACTGTCTTGATGACTGTAGCTTTGTAGTATAGTCTGAAGTCAGAAAGATTGATTCTTCCAACTTCATTCTTCTTTCTCGAGAGTACTTTGGCTGTTTGGGGTCTTTTATGTCTCTGTACAAATTTTGAGATTTTTTTTTTTGTTGTTCTAGTTCTGTGAAAAATGCCATTGGTAATTTGATAGGCATTGGATTGAATCTGTAGATTGCAGTTGGTAGTATAGTCATTTTTACAATATTGAGTCTTCCTAGCCAGGAACATGAAGTATCTTTCCATCTGTTTATGCCATCTTAGATTTCTTTCATCAGTGTCTTATAATTTTCCATAAACAGTTCTTTTGTCTCCTTAGGTAAGTTTATTCCTAGATATTTTGTTCTTTTTGTTGCAATGGTGAAAGGGATTGATTCCTTAATTTCTCTTTCTGATTTTTTCATTGTTAGTATATAGAAATGCAACTGATTTCTGTGTATTGACCTTGTATCCCACGACTTTGCTGAATACACTGATTAGCTCTAATAGTTTCTTTTGGGTTTCCCATGTATAGTATTATGTCATCTGCAAACAGTGAGAGTTTTACTTCTTTTCTGGTCTGGATTCCTTTCATTTCTTTTTCTTCTCCAGTTGCTGTAACTAGAACTTCCACAACTATGTTGAATACTAGTGGTGAGAGAGGACACCCTCACATTGTTCCTGATCTTAGGGGGAATGCTTTTAGTTTTTCACCATTGAGAATAATGTTTGCTGTGGACTTTTCATATGTGGCCTTTGCTATGTTGAGGTACGTTCCTTCTATGCCCATTTTTTGAAGAGTTTTTGTCACAAATGTGTGCTGAATTTTGTCAAAAGCTTTTTCTGCATCTATTGAGATGATCATATGGTTTTTATCTTTCAATTTGTTAATATGGTGTATCACACTGATTGATTTGCATATATTGAAGAATCCTTGCATTCCGTGGGCGCTCTTAACCTAAGTTAGTTTCTCCTCATCCCACCCCTACTCTTCTCATCTCACAAGACCCCACTGGGACCGGCAATCAGAGTCAAGATTTAACTCTGGGGTCACAAGCCTGAGTTTAGGTGTCCTCTCTTCTTCCAGCCCAGTGTGCCGGGCTGAACCCTTGCCTCTGTGCTGGCCAGTCCCTCCATCCGCTCCCTTCCAACCCTCAGCAACTCCTCTGCTCCCCAGGGATCAGCTCAGTGTCAGAACAGGACTCTTGATGGGGCACAGCTCAGAGACTCAGCCCATCACACCTGATGGATGAGAGCTGGTACCTTTTCTTCTCTCCCCCGACCCTGAACTCACCCAACACAGCTGACCACATGGGCTCCTATGGACCAGCCTTCTACCAGTCCTATGATGGTGCGGGTCAGTTCACCTATGATTTCGATGGAGAACAGCTGTTCTCTGTGGACCTGAAGAAGAGGGAGGCTGTGTGGCGTCTGCCTGAATTTGGCAACTTCGCCTACTTTGACCCGCAGAACGGGCTGTTCAGTATCGCGATGATCAAAGTGCATCTGGAGGACTTGGTGAAGCGCTCCAACCGCACCAGAGCCCCCAACGGTACTGGCCCTTTCCCCTGCCCGCCCCCCAGGCTCCCAGCAAGCAGAGGAGGTCCACAGAAGCCTCTGCCCCACCCCTCAGGCTTCTGTTGGCTCCCCGGCCCCACTCTCAAAATCTGAGACTGTTGTTCTCAACCCCTTTCTTTCCCAGGAGGTTCTAGATCTCCTCAGATTCCTTTAACAGCCTCTTTCTCTAGGAATGACCCCTCCCACCTGGCAGATACCGCTCACCCCGGGCCCCCCACCCCGCCCCTTCAGTCTCCTGTCCCTCTGTCCCCGCTTCTGCCTCAGTGTCACCAGCCCAGAGCATCCACTGCTCTCAGAAGGCAAATACCAGGAAGCACCCCTCCATCCATCCCTGACAAGGCCCCAGCTAGAGGCCTGTTCCTGTGGGATTCAAGGCCTGCTTCCTCCTAGTGCCCCCTAGAGTGGCCGTGCTGCCCAAGTCTCGTGTGCAGCTGGGCCAGCCCAACGTCCTCATCTGCATCGTGGACAACATCTTCCCCCCGGTCATCAACGTCAGCTGGCTGCGCAATGGCCAGCCCGTCACCGAGGGCGTGACTCAGACCAGCTTCTACGCCCAGCCTGACCACTCGTTCCGCAAGTTCCACTACTTGACCTTTGTGCCCTTGGCGGACGACTTCTATGACTGCAAGGTGGAGCATTGGGGCCTGGACCAGCCAATCTTTCAGCACTGGGGTACGCAGCCCCCTTCCGGCCACCCGCCTCAGACCTGTGCATCCTTCACCCTGAGTCCCTCTGCAGGACCCCCTGACCCTCCCTTTCTCTCCCAGAGCCCCAGGTGCCCACCCCGCTGCCTGACACCACAGGGACTCTGGTCTGTGCCCTCGGCCTGGCCCTCGGCCTGGGGGGCTTCCTCGTGGGCATCACCCTCATCATCACAGGCACGTGCCTGTCCAGCGCCCCCAGGTGCACCGGGGGTCTGGGGGGAGGAAGCTGGGGCCTCTGCACAGGATGGGGGTGGAGGATGAGAGATTTGGGGAGGGGAGCAGGGACGAGCAGAGGGGAGGCGAGGGGGTCAGGTTTGAGGGAAGCGGGCAGAGGAAGGACCCAGAATTGTGAGCTTGAACCTTGACCATGTGGTTTTTGCTACTTTAGGTGATGGCCCTTCTGAGAGAAACAAGTGTGAGACACCGTTCAGCTTTCTGGCAAGTTTCTGATGGCCCTTGCCTGCTCAGTGCCAGACTCCACCAAGTTCATCATGCTGACTTTGAATGGGATCAACCCCTGTCCTATAAGTCTCCTCCTTTTTGGCCCCCATACTCATGGCAGGGAATTGTGGGGAACCAATGAGCTCCCTTTCCCAGCCCCAACACACACACACATACACTTTATTGATCTACCCAAAGCCCTGGCCAGCAGCAGTAAACTTTTAAACAATTTTGCACAGTGTCCATCTTCCCAGGCCTTAGCCAATTCTCTAAGGGGGTAAGGGACACTAGGGGGCCTCCAGGTGGCTCAGTGAATAAAGAATCTGCCTGCAGTACAGGAGATGTGGGTTTGATCCCTGGATCAGGACGATCCCCTGGAGAAGGGCATGGCAACCCACTCCAGTATTCTTGCCTGGAGAATCCCTGTGGACAGAGGAGCCTGGTGGGCTACAGTCCATAGGGTCACAAAGAGTCGGATATGACCGAAGGGATTGAGCAAAGGACCCTAGGGTCTGGAAGAGGGGATTTCTGGTGATGGCCATTGAGCATGACCTGCTCCTGGGGACTGGCATTCATTCATGGGCCAATCTAGCTATGTCCTGCTCCATCTGACTCATCAGTGTGGGGCCCCTTGTGGGTCACTTGTGAATGGACCATTTCACACGGACGTCATGAACTTTATATCCTGAATTCAGATTTGCCCCCAAAGGGATGCAGAGTATTCTGTTCTTTGTAACTCCCCCAACCAATGACAGTTCTGAAGGATGCCAGGCGAGGGAACATTCACAGAAATTTCACTCTTGCCCAGATTTACCGTCATGAAGAGGCCATTGGTATCCAGCTGTGGCCTAGACGCCATCTCCTTTTCCGGCATTTGATAACGTTCCATGCATGACAAATAGCAGCCAAGGCTTGGGTAGGATGGCCACATCCTCCATCTGAGGTCCATCACATCAGGTAGGAGGGTAGAAAGTAGTGATCTACTACCTTTCAAGGTAGCTGTGAGAAGGGAGGTCTAGGAGAGATCCGTCTGAATCCTCTCTAAATCTGTGGCCTCGGGCTTCCCAGGTGGCGCTAGTGGTAAAGAACGTGCCTGCATAATACAGGAGACATGAGACGCAGGTTCAATCCCTGGTTCTGGAAGATTCCCTGGAGGAGGGCATGGCAATCCACTCCAGTGTTCTTGCGTGGAGAATTTCATGGACAGAGGAGCTTGGCAGGCTACGGTCCACAGGGTCGCAAAGAGTCGGACGTGACTGAAGCGATAGCATGCACGTAGAAGGTTCTAGTTTACTGTGAACAAAATTTAAAATACACCCAAAGCAATAGCTAACTCTACAAAGTAGTTTATGAAGTGAAGTGAAAGTCGCTCAATCGTGTCTGTCTCTTTGCCACCCCATGGACTATACAATTCATGGAATTCTCCAGGCAAGAATACTGGAGTGGGTAGCCTTTCCCTTCCCCAGGGGATCTTCCCAACCCAGGAATTGAACCCGGGTCTCCCACTTTGCAGGCAGATTCTTTACCAGCTGAGCCACAAGGGAAGCCCAAGAATACTGGAGTGGGTAGCCTATCCCTTCTCCAGGGGATCTTCCCAACCCAGGAATCAAACCGGGGTCTCCTTCATTGCAGGCAGATTCTTTACCAACTGAGCTATTATATCAGGTACCAAATGAGTGGTACAGATTGGTGGTTTTCAAACTGAATACACAGAAGAATCACTTGGGAGCCTTTTGATGAGTACAGGCTACTCCCAGATCTACTGAATGAGTGTCTCTGGGGTGGAGAGAGTGGTGACAGGGACTCTGTAATTTTGAACATGCTCCAGATGGCACTGATGAAGCTGTTCTGGCCCCAGGCTGGGGTCTGGGAATGGAGACTGGCTGGTGCCATCAGAGATCGTTGGAAAGGGGATCCCTGTGGTCTGAGTGATTCGGGAAGACTTTCTGGAAAACCTGGGCCTGTTAGGGCATAGAAGTCGAGCGAGGGACTTCCCTGGTGGTCTTGTGGTTAAGACTCTGCCCTTCCAACGCAGGGGATGTGGGTTTGATCCCTGGTTGGGGAACTAAGCTGTCACGTGCCAGGTGGCACAGCCCTCTTCCAAGAAAGAAGCTGAGCGTAATACAGGTATGTAGGGGCAAGAGAGGATTTGGAATTGTGAGCACTTTGTCCTGGAAAAGAAAGAAACCAAGAGATTACGGGGACTCCGGGGACTTCCCAGGAGAGCGTGAGGTGGGGAATCAAAGGCCAGAAGAGGACTTGGGTGGGAGTGAGGGAGGGTTGTCCTAGGCGTGATTTTTGTTTGCCCGTCAGTCATGGAAACTCTATTAGAATAATTACAGACACAAGAGAGGTTATTTGCTATAAAGACGCCGGAGTGGTGCCCAGAACCCAACCGTGGGTTTGAGTCAGGCCCGCAGGGGGCAGAACTCAGAACTGAAGAGGCCGCAGAGCCCAGCGCCCGGCCCTCTCTGGCCACGAGCCTTGCTCTCTAGGTTCCTGGGCGCGTCGGCCGTGTTCTCTCGGTGAGGACTGACTGTCCTTTTCAGCTGACCTGTCGATCCTGTGGGTCCTGTGTGTGTATGTCCCCTCGGCTCTAGCCTCCCACAGAGACTGTGTCTCTCAGTCACAATTTAAAGTTTTTGAAAAAACAAATGATTCCCCAAACTTAGGGAAAGTGTCCACGCCGGCCCAAGGCAATCAGATCCCATGGTACAAACGTGATGGCTGGCGCCCACCTCTGGGGTGAGGAGTCGGGTTGGTCTCAGAGAAAGAAGAGGGTCTCGGAAGACACCGTGAGAGATGTCTGTCTCTATCGCTCCCTGATCTCTGTTGATCTTTTACTTAAAACTTGATGCATCCTTGGAAAAGTGTTTCTCTGCTCTCTGTCCTAATGTTTAATAAAGTTGTTAAAATTGTCCTCTTTTGAACAGACAGGTGGCCGCCAAGGGGGCATGTGTTTTGGGGAGGATGGAGTGGAAGACTGGGGTCAACAGATGTGAGCTTTTATATATGGACATGGCACAAGGAGCAATACTCAATTTTTGTTGTTGTTCAGTCGCTCAGTCGTGTTCGACTCTTTGCAACCCCAAGGACTGCAGCACGCCAGGCCTCCCTGTCCATCACCATCTCCCGGAGCTTACTCAAACTCGTGTCCATCGAGTCGGTGATGCCATCCAGCCATCTCATCCTCTGTCGTCCCCTTCTCCTCCCGTCTTCAACCTTTCCCTGCGTCAGGGTCTTCTCTAATGAGTCAGCCCTTCACATCAGGTGGCCAAAGTACTGGAGTTTTAGCTTCAGCATCAGTCCTTCCAATGAAGATCTAGGACTGATTTCCTTTAGGATGGACTGGTTTGATCTCCTTGCTGTCCTAGGGATTCTCAAGAGTCCCTATCCTGAGACAAACTATAGTGGAAAAGAATATGTAAAAATGTGTGTGTGTGTAGCTGAAGCACGTTTCTGTACAGCAGTAGTTAAAGAAACAGTGAATCAACTGTACTTGAATTTTTTTTGTTTCATTTTTTGGCCAGAAGTGTGCTTTTCTTCACTATCCCTATATTACCCAGAAGTCACTAGAAGCAATTTGGAAGGAATATGTAGCAATTCCCAATCTTTTAGATTTATGTATTTGCCCTTACACTCACATTTTTTTTTTTCTAGTCTCAAAGTCTTTCTCTTCTGGTCTCTTAAGAAAAATTGTTATAAAAAAAAAAAAAAGAAAAATTGTTATGCATTTTTGATCTGACTTCCGTCTCTTTTAGAGTAGATAGGCAACTTCTTTTCTGTATTTTCAAACTCTCCCCCTTTGCAGGGTTCCCCTCCACACGTAATAAAAATACTGTCGCTTTCATATACTGAGAACGGGAAGTCTCCTTTCTGTCCTGTAACCCCACCCCGCCCTGCAAGCTCCTCTCAGCCACTCTCTCTGCAGAATTCTGCACCAGCTGTCTCCACATCTCCTCTTCTGATGGATTTTTTCTTAAAATTTTAATTTTTAACAAAGTAAGTTTATCCCCATAGTTTAGAGAGTCCAATAGTTCTACCAGATTTGCTTGAAAAAGTTCTAGTCACTGTCTGCCTTCCGATCCTGTCCTTGCCCCCAGAGCTGATTGAAAGTGAAAGTCACTCAGTTGTGTCCCACTCTTTGTGACCCCCATGGGCTATATAGTCCAAGGAATTCTCCAGGCCAGAATACTGGAGTGGATAGCCATTCCCTTCTCCAGGGGATCTTCCCAACCCAGGGATCAAACCCAGGTCTCCCACATGGCTGGTGGATTCTTTACCAGCTGAGTCACAAGGGAAGCCCAAGAATACTGGAGCGGGTAGCCTATCCCTTGTCCAGCAGATCTTCCTGACCCAGGAATCAAACCGGTGTCTCCTGCATTGCAGGTGGATTCTTTACCAACTGAGATATGAGGGAAGCCCAGAGTTGAAAACTTTCAACTCAAAAAAAAAAATTTCTTTACTTCTTTATTTATTTGGCTGCATCAGATCTCAGTTGTGGTGTGCTGGGTCAGTAGTTGTGGCCCTTGTGGAATGTGGAATATTAGTTCCCCGACCAGGAATCCAACCTACATACCCCACACTGAGGGAGATTCTCAACCACTGGACCATCTGGGAAGTCCTTTTCAACTGTTTTTTTCTTTTTTTTCAGTATTTTTTTTTTCATTTATTTTTATTAGTTGGAGGCTAATTATTTTACAATATTGTGGTGGTTTTTGCCATACATTGACATGAATCAGCCATGGATTTACATGTGTTCCCCATCCTGATCTCCCCTCCCGCCTCCCTCCCCATCCCATCCCTCTGGGTCTTCCCAGTGCACCAGCCCCGAGCACTTGTTTCATGCATCCAACCTGGGCTAGTGATTCTTTTCACACTTGATAATATGTATGTTTCAATGCTATTCTCTCAGATCATCCCACCCTCGCCTTCTCCCACAGAGTCCAAAAGTCTGTTCTATACATCTGTGTCTCTTTTTCTGTCTCACATATAGGGTTATCGTTACCATCTTTCTAAATTCCATATATATGTGTTAGTATACCGTATTGGTGTTTATCCTTCTGGCTTACTTCACTCTGTAAAATGGGCTCCAGTTTCATTCATCTCATTAGAGCTGATTCAAATGAATTCTTTTTAATGGCTGAGTAATATTCCATGGTGTATATGTACCACAGCTTCCTTATCCATTCATCTGCTGATGGGCATCTAGGTTGCTTCCATGTCCTGGCTATTATAAACAGTGCTGCGATGAACATTGGGGTGCACATGTCTCTTTCAGATCTGGTTTCCTCAGAGTGTGTGCCCAGAAGTGGGATTGCTGGGTCATATGGCAGTTCTATTTCCAGTTTTTTAAGGAATCTCCACACTGTTTTCCATAGCGGCTGTACTAGTTTGCATTCCCACCAAGAGTGTAAGAGGGTTCCCTTTTCTCCACACCCTCTCCAGCGTTTATTGCTTGTAGACTTTTGGATAGCAGCCATCCTGACTGGCATGTAATGGTACCTCATTGTGGTTTTGATTTGCATTTCTCTGATAATGAATGATGTTGAGCATCTTTTCATGTGTTTGTTAGCCATCTGTATGTCTTCTTTGGAGAAATGTCTGTTTAGATCTTTGGCCCATTTTTTGATTGGGTCATTTATTTTTCTGGAATTGAGCTGCAGGAGTTGCTTGTATATTTTTGAGATTAATCCTTTGTCTGTTGCTTCGTTTGCTATTATCTTTTCAACTGTTTTCAACTAATTCTGTTGGTACTGACCTTCTGTCTCTAAATAGCACATTTGTTTAGCTCCATCTTGATTTTTCAGCTTTAGGCCTTTTCTCTTTACTTATCACTATGGAAGAGGAAGACCTAGTTTTTTTTTCATCTTCACACCACACAAGTGCACCCCTTCCTTTAATGTAGTTATATTGTAACTTTCACCAGGTTGGTGTTCAGGGTTTATGTTATTATGAATTTGTGAAGGCTGTTCACAGCCCAGCCTCCTTTCTTAGGCAGCTTTTTGTCTCCCTGGGATCGATGATTGCCTGACTTTCCTTTCATTGGTTTTCTTGGTACCTAGCATTAGTGAATCACAAGTTTCCTCAAAGCACAACCAGCTGCTTCAGGTTGTCCATTTTACTGTCAGATAAAACTTCCAGACCGCCTCTGATCCACGCTTTTGCTGACAAGGGGCCGGGTTCAATCCTTGTCCCCAGAACTAAGATCCTGCAAGCCACAAGGCGTGGCTAAGAAAAACAAAGATCAACCCCCTCCCCCCAAAAAACACCTCCCAGAATCTTCTGTTGGCTTCAGTCTGAACTACTGTCTTCAGCGAGACAGCTGTCATCCTGGGAACACCCTTTGCCATCCTTGTCAGGATTTACCATCCTTGTCTTTTGGACCTTGACTTCCCTGGTGGCTCAGACTGTGAAGAATCTGCCTGCAATGCAAGAGACCCAGGTTTGAAGATCCTTGGAGAAGGAAATAGCTACCACTCCAGTATTCTTGCCTGGAGAATTCCATGGACAGAGGAGCCTGGCAGCCTACAGTCTATGTGGTCGCAGAGTCTGACACGACTGAGCGACTATCACTTGCACTTTCTGTTTCTTATATCCAGCTAGAAGAACGACCAGGTTTAGGAATTACTGCAGAGATGTCACTTCTGCCGACCATTCATGTAGATCCCCTTGTTCAGACTTTCCTTCTCACTTAGAGTCTCAATTCCTTCCTGGCTAAGGCTCTCCAACCTCACCTCCTTGTAATCGTCCTTTTTTCATGACGTTACAGCCACATTCTCTTGCCTTAGAATTCTCCTGCCTGTGACCTTAACATCAACGCTTCCAACTTGCCATCCATTCACAAGTCCCGTGGTAAAAGTTCAGAGGCTTCCCTGGTGAGCTTTGCTAAATAAACCACCCATTTCCGCCCTTCTCAATCACGTGACCTGTTTATCTCTGTGGACAGACATTTCTCCCGGAATGGAGTCTCTCTCAGGCTTCCTTTCCTCTTCTAAGTGGCCAGGCCCGCGGAGGAGCTGTCCCTTCCTCCCTCCTCCCCTCCCCTCCCCTCGTCTCTGGCCATCGCCTCTAACTCTGTGATGTGGCTGTGTCCTGTGGTTTGATTCCACCTCCAGTGGAGGCTCCAAATTTGAGTCAACTTCCTCTTCCCAAGAGAAGACCGCCTGGCATTTCCGCCCCCTGAAACTTCCTGCTGCCTCGCCCCTGGATCCTCAGCGCCACTCCCGAGACCTGGCCTGGCCTGCTGTGGTCCGTCATCCCCTCCCTCAGGCTGGCAGCGTATGCTCGGGCTCCGGGTACCAGTTCCCACCATACTGCCCGGAACGCAGCAGTTACTCAACACATGATCAGATGACTGACCAAAGAGTGAGATGTAGCCCACTCAGCTCTCAGATTCCTTGATGACACGCCCAGACAAAGAAAACATTTAAAAACTTTCAGCTGTTATCAATACTATTGCTTTTCTGAACACTATTAGCTTTCGTGTATGGTTAGTCTCTGTCATGTCTGACTTTGCCACCCCATGGACTGTAGCCCACCAGGCTCCTCTGTTCATGGGGATTCTCCAGGCAAGAGTACCAGAGTAGGTACCCATTTTCTTTTCCAGAGAATCTTCCCAACCCAGGGATCAAACCCATGTCTCCCGCATTGCAGGCAGACTCTTGACCATCTGAGCCACCAGGGAAGATTTTCACATATTGAGCACAGTATGTGCTCAAGCAGTAGTCTAAACACTTGTATCCGTCAGAGCTGTGAGTCTGCGCACCTACCATGGTGTTTCCTAAATTGTTCATGAAACTCAAATGTTCTAAAGGATGTTAATAACATAAATCAATGTAAGTAACCTTTTTCTTCTAAAGCATATTTTAATATGGGTAAGGAAATGCCAAACATAGATACGTAGTTGTTAGTTTATAGTACTCTGCCTTTCAAAAAGGACATGCCATGTTTGCTAATAGCAAAACCCTGGAAACATGTCCAGTAAGAATGTACTAGATGAAAGAGTTACAATACATCCACGCAGTGGAGAAACATAAAGCTGTTAAAAAGAACAAGGAAGATCTCCTTGAGCTGATATGGAGGGATCCCTAGGATGTAGTGGAAAAATTGCAAGATATCAATGCAAAAGAAGGCATATAGTATGTGCTACCCTTGGCATAAGAAAGAGGGGAGATGTTTGCAAAAAACCACACGGAAAGGATAAACCAGAAATTGTTAAAAATGGGGAGGGGAAGGAAGAAAAGAGGGAATGCATTTGAGGCAACAGGGATAAAACTGGATACTGACTTTGGAAATATATAAGTACTCTATAATTTTTATAAACATGAAACGAAACCCCTAAAATTTAAAACAGACATAAATGACTGAACCAGAGAGACAAGAATTATTTTAACTCCTATTAGAAAATAATACTGTATATTCCTACTGGACTATATTCTAAGGACAAAAAGAACTACTAAAAACACTGAAGGTCATTGAGTAGTTTTATCATTAGCAGTAATATTGTATTATTATTTTGAAACTATGTTTATATATATTATAGGATAAAGCAATGCAGGACTGACTGATGTAATGTATTTGGGAAGCATGATTTTTAGTGTATAAAAAGAAAGAAAAAAGTAGCTAAATTAAAACACTAATATTAAATTTGAACTGGAAATGGCCAATTTAAACTAATGATTTACAAGTATATATATTTTCTAGCTCTAGCAAGCGATAGAGCCTGGAGGCAATGGTCCTTCAGGAGTGATGGTCATTCCTAGAACGCAGATTGTGATTTCTTAATATCGTCACCCAATAAAAGGAACTGGAGCTTCTTAGAGAAGTGACTTATTTCAGGCCTGGATTAGGGAATATGCAAAGCAAGTTTGTTTCAGAAAGCAAGAAAGTACTCAAAGACTACTGGAATCACGTCCAAAGAAAAGAGTAGACTTCTCTAGTCGTCCAGTGGTAAAGAATCTGCCTTCCAACGTAGGGGATGTAGGTTCGATCCCTGGTTGGGGAACTAAGATCCCACATCCAACTCAGTTGCATGACACATGAAAACCCAGTGCAAGCAAAATAAAAATAAATATGTTTAAAAAACAAAAATATATTTATAAAAAATGAAAGAAAAGAGCAGCCAGCTTGAAGTAGCTCCAACTGGCCAAATTTGGGACAATTTGAGGATTTAAAAAATTTTTTTCTATAACCAACGTAAGCACACTGAATGGATAAAAATGTACAAGTCCCTAATAATAATCAAAATAAAGATAAAGCAAGCAACAACAACAACAGAACTTTTCTATGACCACTGGGGGTGATATTCTATTCCTAACAAAGATAAGTGATACTTAAAGGAAACTAGCTGATTTCCTGATTTTTTTCAGAAAGAACTATACGGTTCACTAGATGAGAAAATGTCTTCCTTTCAGATGACGGCCAGCTAGGAAATACTAGAATGATTAAATAAGCATTTTGTAACCCTAATGTGTGAATTGATTCAGGGAAAGTGTCTAAATGTTAGGAAATAGGTGACTGGAAAAGGGAGAGTCCCATCACGCCAAAGTGTCGTGCCTGTAGCTTGTTTGCTGTTGACAGAAGGGAGAATGTATCTTCATAGAGGAGAGAGATCTGGCAGCCACGGCCTCAGCTCGCCGGTCTAACTTGACTTCAGTAATAATGAGACAACAGCTCAGTCATCACACGCTTCTTGATGAGAGGAAAAGTACACAGCATCACCTATGAAGAATTACTGTGAAAAATCTTTAATCTGAATCTAATAAAGCCTTTTGCTCAAAGTTCTAGTTTACAGAAAATACAATGGGTACAGGAATAAGTCAAATGAAGCCAGGAAGAAAACAACCACACAAACACAGAATATGAGATATTCTATAAGGCAACTGGCCTGAGCTCTTGAAAAATAATATAAAAAAGGAGGAGGGGGGATTAAGAGAGACTGCAGAGACATTACAATCAAACTTAGAGGGTGATTTTTGGCAACACTTTTGGGGGAAAACAGATATAAAGATACTTTTGAGATAAATGACAAAATAGATTGGATAATCAATGATATTAGGAAATTATTTTCAACTTTGTTCAGCATGATTACTTTACTGTGGTTATGTAGCAAGACAGCTTTAAGTATTTAAAGGTTAAAATGCCAGGATGTCTTTATTTTGAAGTGGATGTAGATACACACACACACAGAGTTGCAATAAATATGGGAAAATCTTAATAGTTGTTAAACCAATGTACAGGTAGTCAAGTATTCTTTGTGCATTTTCTGGATTTCCTTATTTGGGATTTGCTTCATAAAGTGTGTGTGTTTGGAGTGTGTGTGTGTTTGCATGCTGTTCTTGAAAATAGCAAGAAATGAAATGAGAGATCCTTGGAGTCCTCAATGCGTGAGTTACTAAATTGCCACTTATTGAATAACTACTCTCGAAAAGAGTTGGACCCCACTTAGGGGCTGAACAATAATAATTGATATTTTGTAATTTAAATATAAATAATTTTAATCTATTGTTTTTTATTTAAAATTAAAATAAAGAAGGAAGATGTAATGCCTTGTTGGGGTTCCATTTCCTGGTTGTTAAATACATACATCAAGTTTGACCATTTCTTCCAGCAACTTTTTCACCTTCGGGTTCAAAGCACACTCTCATTTTGTCACGGGAGCTCTATAATTGCTTCCTCATTTTTTCCTTTGGAAAAATGCTCTGCAGTCAAAAGTTACTATCACACTGCCTATAGGCATCTCAGGAACACCAAGAATAAGGTCAACTGTGAAAATATCAAGATGATTTGCAATTTGGTAGTTTTATCCATGTTTGAGATCTTTATTGTCAATCCCAATCGGAAAAGAGAGAAGATTAATAAAAATAGGAAGAAAAATATGCAAAATTTCCATAATCTTACAAAGTTCATGTAATTTTTATTCTTGGCCTATAATTTTTTTTTTGTTTTTTAAATTTCAGAGGGGCTTGGGGGGTTTGTTTTTGCTTTTTGTGTCTATATTTTTGTCATCCCTTTTCTTCACTTCTTACATGGTCAAAAGGAGGTGAGCTATACACCTCCACACTTTCCCCTCATGGACCCTGTCCATCTGGTCACAGCTTCACCCCCTCACATCCATCACTTATTCCCTGGGAGCCTTTTTCCTTCATGAAGCTCCCCGTCTCTAAGTCAAGCCTGAAGGAATGGTTAGGAGGGATGGTGGGTATAAATAGTCATCACTTAGATATTAGTCAGTGACATCACTGGCTGAATACCACTCAAAGTGAGTAATTTCCACTCAGCCCGGTTCTTCTTGACACAGCAAAACTCATCACTGGGGATTCCCTCACCTGCACTGTTGGAACCAAACCAAGTTGTTTCACTTCTTTCGTGTCTTCACACTTCCTAGTATTTCTTCTGTGAAGCTCAGTATAGTTGGGCTTGGTGAAAAAAAATTAATTTTCTCCCATGTGGTGGAATCTTGAGCAGGAGCTACATTTAAAAAATGTTGATACATCAGAAGATGGTAGATAGACAGATAGCCAGACAGACAGCATGTGTGTATCTCCAGCCTTGTTCTTCTGTTCTGTTTGGTGGAGTAAACAATATCTGATTTTTTTTTTCAAATTTTTGTTTCTGAATTCCTTTTTTGCTTATATCTATAATATAACCAGAAACAATAGGCATAGAAGAAAGGATATAAACTTTGAAATCAGCATTTCCCTGTCTCACCAATGCCATGATCTTACATACATCAAGTCAGTA
Organism: Dama dama; assembly: GCF_033118175.1. Classification (NCBI taxonomy): domain Eukaryota; kingdom Metazoa; phylum Chordata; class Mammalia; order Artiodactyla; family Cervidae; genus Dama; species Dama dama. The sequence goes on along the minus strand of NC_083687.1, from coordinate 9,984,131 downwards.
TTTCCTCTAAAACATATGTAATAGGGATGTTCTGTGGACTAAAGGGATCACTACAGTGAGGTTGACAGCAACGTCTCAGTTAAGTGTCGATTCCTTTTCCCTGGTTTTCTCCTTCTCTCTCAGCTTGCCCAGGCTCGGCAGAAACAAGGCCCTTTCTGTTTGGTTTTCCACGTTGCTCTGAAACAAGGCCGAACCGCTGTTCCCACGCGTGGAGCTACTCTCTGAACCTGCTTCTTGACCCCCAGCTGCTGCCTCGGTTGCTTGTTGTTCTTTATTTCATTTGATTTTTCTTCCTGGCCGAATCATGGCTTAAATCACGGTGGGGCTTGGCAGGGTCCATTTGTGAGACCAAAGGCAGTGATGGAGGAGCCTAATCCTGGGATCAGCTGAGGGGCTGAGAACAGCATACCTGGGGGTCGGGTCATTGTGGTTGGGGTCAGATCCGGAATGGGATGCAGAATTTTAAGTAGACATAGAAGCAAAGGTTCATGGCCAGTATCAGCACGAAGCCGCTGACCAGACCTCAGCGGACTCGGGGCCAAGTTATGGGAACTCCTTATGTACGAGGACAGAAGGTGCAGCATAGGCGCCAAGAGGCGTGCACGCGCGCGTGTGTATGTGAGTGTCTGTGTGAGCGTGTCGGGCTGGGGCGTGTGGGACGGCACTTGCTCTCTCTCAAATCAAGAACGTAGAACGACAGGTCGTGGTGGCCGTGCAGCCAAGAGAACAGCCACCCCTACTTCCCACCAAAGAGCAGGAAGCTTCACTCGATAGAGACGCGAGGCTTTCTGACCACTTACAACTATCATCCTGTTAGTAACTTGTCCGCTTTTCTTTCCCTGGGGTTACTTAGAAACATACAAGCAGACTTAGAAAACCATTGTTTTGTTTGTTTGTTTGGTTGGTTTTAAGAAAGAGAAGAAAAGGATGAGAGAAATTACGAAACTGTCTCCTTTTTTTTTCTGTAGCAACTATAAATGAAAAGCAAAGTCTAGTCAGGAAGACAGGAAATAACCATTTTGGGAGGAACTCAGTGTCTCTACCACCTACATTTCTGGGGAAGCCCATTGCAGGGGCAGAAGAGAAGAATGGTTTGCCAGTGTTATGTTCTCATAGTATCAGAAATTATAAGAGCAATGATTCTGTGAGTATGGCTGATGGATGGCATTTCAGTAGTACTGGTTTTTCAAATGAACACCCGGCAGATAAATCTTATTACTGGAGATAAAAATCCCTTTTCTCCTCTAACTTCTAATCAAATATTAGCTTACTTGACTCATCTGGCAAACGCATATGAGAAATATCTTATTGCATATCAACATTTACTTGCTATATAAGGGCACACAAATAGTTGAAGTTTGGCAAGGATGGTGGGTTCCTCTTACTTTGACAAGAAGCTAGTCTTATCCTGGCCATCTCAGGTTGAGGTGAGGTCCCCCCTGGAGATGACTGGCCTGGTACCCCACCAGGGGAGGCTACTGTTCTGGAGGGGAGGGGGCAGGCACCAGGGGAGGAGGCGGTTGAAGGACCCCGAAGACAGCATGTCTAGCAGAAAGACATAGTCTACAGAACCAGTGGTTTAGGCCTCTCTGAACCTGTTTTCTCTTCTGTGAAGTGGGTATAACAGACGCTAACGATCGGGAGTCGAATGCTAGGTGCATCAGGAGATGGAGTATGAAAGGGACGAGCACAGAACCATGAGTGGTTCAGCCTGGTGTCCATCAGCTCTGTCTCCTTCACTTCCGAGTGAAGATCACATCTCCCATTCGTGACGCGATCACCCGTCCCAGTTTGCCCAGAGGACTTTCTCAGTTTTATTGCTAAAAGTCCCATGTCCAGCATAACTCCTCAACCCTGGGCAAACCCGGGAGGATTTGTCTGCCCTACCTTTACCCTTAATGACAGCCTTAATGACAAGCCCCTCCCAACATCAGCTCCCCGCCTGCCAGCCCTAAGGCAGGGCCGGTGAGAGTGGTTTGGGTATCTATGCTGGGGCATGGGGATGGATACAGATACCAAGGTGGTCTCATCACCATTATTATTTTTTTAATATTTATATATTTGACTGTGCTGGATCTTAATTGCGGCATGTGGGATCTTTAGGTGCCAAGTATGAACACTTAGTTGCTGAATGTGGGATCCAGCTCCCCGACCTGGGGTCAGACCCGGGTCCCCTGCATTGGCAGCTCGGAGTCTTAGCTACTGGACCACAAGGGAAGTTCCCTATGGTTTGTTAATGCTTAAAGTCTTTCCCCAGGCACTGGGCAGGTCAAAGATCTAAAGAATAAGATATAGTTCCTACTTCACAAAGGAGCTATGGGAAACATGTCGGGGGCAAAATTAAGGAGGAAGGAAGCTAGGTGTGAACTGAAAGAGGAAGTGGTCAGTCAGTTCACCGGGAGAGTCCTCAAAGGCTGCTGACAACAGCCGCGTGGACACCGTGCGAGGAGCCACAAAACACGATGCTGCTGCTTTGGGGTCTGGGAAGTGGGTGAAGGAGGGGTCTGGACATGGCTGCAAGCTCAGTAGGGTCCCCTGGAAGGTGTATGCGGATGTGTCATGGGGGACGGACAGGCAGCATTACCTTCGTAGTGGAGGTGACAAGCTGCTTTTGGAGATTATGTAGGACTTGCTGATGGTGGAAAGAGCATATTCTGGGCAGAGAGAACAGCATGTGCCAAGGTCCAGTGGCAGTAAAAAGCCGGGGAGAATCTGGGAAGGTCTCTCTTTGGCTGAGTTGAGCACAGGGTTCAGAGAAGGGTGGATGAGGGATATAATTTTCTGGATGTAGCAAGGGCTGGAGAGAGGCCTTGCAAAGGAGTTTAAACCTTAGAGGTAATAAGCGACATGACCGGATTTCTTTTCTCAGTGATCCCCCTGGCAGCAAGAGTGAGGGCGGGTGGGGGCCCACGCGGGGTGGAGTCAGCGGCAGTAGCACTGAGACTGGAAGACTAGAAAGAGGGGACTTCCCTGGTGGTCCAGTGGCCAGAACTCGGCTCTCTCACTGCTGAGGACTGGGATTCCATCCCTGGTCCGGGAACTGAGATCCTGCAAACCATGGGGCCAAAAAAAAAAAGACCTAGGAAAAAGAGAGCTGTGAGAGTCCAGCTGGAGGGGGCACTGAAAGGGGAAAGTGACAGAGGGAATTCAGGAGGCCTTGCTGGCTGAGCAGAGAGTGGGGCGCAGGCCGGTCACCAGGCTCCGTCTGGCTGGAGCATCCTGGGGGGTGCAGTGCGTTAGTGACCCTGACTCGGCTATTGACCTGCTGTGGGATTGCTACTGAATGGCTCTGAGCCTCAGTTTCCTCATTTGTAAAAGGGTGATGCGTATCAATTTGTGGGATTACTGTGAGGACTTCACTTTATTTATGTATTTTTTAAAGACTGAGTGTTTTTTTAGTTGATGTACAACGTTGTACTCGTCTCTGCTGCATAGCAGAGTGAGTCAGTTACACATACACATGCATCCACTCTTTCCTAGACTGTTTTCCCATACAGGTCATTGCACCATATCGAGTGAAGTGGAGGACTTCCTTTTATTTTTAAATGTTTAATTGTTTTAACTGAAGGATGGTTGATTGACAGCGTTGTGTTACTTTCAGGTGTAGAGCAAAGGGATCCACCGATACGTATACACGTGTCTACTCCTTTTCAAATCCTCCTCCCACTCAGGTTATTGCCGAGCACTGGCAGTTCCCTGCGCTATGGTAGGTCCTTGCTGGCTGTCTCTGGCTCTCTATTTTGTTTTTGGCTGTGCTGGGGCTTCGGTGCTGCCCGTGGGCTTCCTTGCGTCACCGCGATTGGGGGCGGCTCCAATGACCGTGTGCAGGCTTCTCACAGTGGAGGTTTGTCTTGTTGGGGAGCACGGGCTCAGTGGTGTGGGGCACGGGCCTAGCTGCCCCTCGGCACGCAGGATCTTTCCGGACCAGGGATCGAACCGGTGTCCCCCGCATTGCAAAACAGATTGTTAACTACTGGACCACCAGGGAAGGCCGGTTATCTATTTTAAATATAACATGTGTGTACCTGTCAATGCCAAACTCTCAATCTATCCCTTCCCCCCTCTCCCCCCAGGACTTCATTTTAGGACCTTCAGATTATGAGGCTGATGCACTGCCTACTGCGCTAAGAGGGCAGACAGTCCAGGACTTCATTTTAAAGGGATTTTAAGTGTCTGGCACATTAACAAGGGGCTTCTGTACAAAGTGCTTCTTACATAAATGGGTAACTCACAGAGACACGTTTGGGGAAAAGACAGGATCTTCTCTGGATGTGTGTCTATGGGACATTGCTATGAGGCTGTTGAGAAACAGACTTAGAACTCTGGAACAAGGTCTAGACAGAGATAGACTTTATGAGTGGGAGTTGCCTCCAGAGGAATGGAGGAAATTGCTTAGAAATACTGTGCCAATAAGGAGAAGAGGGAAAGGGAGGTAACATGATGGATAACAGCGTGTCGTGGAAGCTGAAGCAGGGACTCTGGAGAAAATGACCAAGAAGGGCTGACTACAGAGGATGAGCGCTAAGAAGCTGGGGTGTCAAAGAACCAGGGAGGCTGAGAGCTTGTAAAGGGAGACAAAGGTCTCTGGGTCAGAAGAGTGAAGGCTCATGTTTCAAGAGCTGAAGGAGAGCAGGTGAGGAGGAAAGAAAAGACCTAAAGCTGGAAGGGTGGACACAAAAATATTCACCATGGAGATTCAGGAGGACGTCATGGCCATCACGCTCACCAGGTGGCGCCAAAGACCCTCCGCGGGGCTGAACACGGGCCTCAGCATCCTTTCCGGATCTGTCAGCCGCTCAGTCATGTCCAACTCTGTGACCGCATGGACTGCGGCCCGCGGGGCTCTTCGGTCTGTGGAATTCTAGGCAAGAATACTGGAGTGGATAGCCATTCTCTCGGAGTGGGTAGCCACGGCTCCTGGAGTGGGTGGCCATACCAGGGGATCTTCCCAACCCAGGGATTGAACTCTGGTCTCCTGCACTGCAGGTGGACTCTCTTCTGTCTGAGCCACCAGGGAAGCCCAGATAGTCATTGGAAGGACTGATGCTGAAGCTGAAGCTCCAATACTTTGGCCACCTGATGGGACGAACTGACTCATTTGAAAAGACCCTGATGCTGGGAAAGATTGAAGGCGAGAGGAGACTGGGACAACGGAGGATGAGATGGTCGGATGGCATCACCGACTCAATGGACATGGGTTTGAGCAAACTCCGGGAGACAGTGAAGGACAGGTAAGTCTGGCGTCCACGGGGTTGCAAAGAGTCAAACACAACTGCAGAACAGCACTGCTGCTTCTTAGGTGAGCCTCCTGGACTTGCGTTCAATTCTGACAGTCAGCCGGCGGCCTTCCTTTAGTAAGGAGCCATCAGGCTTCCACTGCTGAACTCTCTTCTTTTGGCATGTGGAGATAAAATAAGGACCTTCAGAGAATAGTCCCATCCATTTTTTCTCCTGCATAGCTTTCAAACCCACCTGCGTCTCTTCATGCTTCCAAACCACTGTACTCAGGCGGGGGCCCACCACTGCCACGGCCTTCTAAACTGTGGCCCTGCCTCCATCCTCACTGCCCCGCTAACCTGATGTGACTCTCCTCACTGCAATTTCGTCTGAGGAGTTGCGTCTCCTAGCTCCCCACCGACCCACGGCATTGGGAGTCCAGTGTAGCGGTTCCTAGCCAGGTTGTGAAAGTGAAAAATATGGCAGTTCTCTTTCCCGTTTTTTAAATCTCCACACTGTTCTCCATAGCGGCTGTACTAGTTTGCATTCCCACCAACCAGGTTGGATGCATGAGACAAGTGCTCGGGCCTGGTGCACTGGGAAGACCCAGAGGGATCGGTGGAGAGGGAGGTGGGAGAGGGGATCGGGATGGGGAATACATGTAAATCCATGGCTGATTCATGTCAATGTATGACAAAAACCACTACAATATTGTAAAGTAATTAGCCTCCAACTAATAAAAATAAATGTAAAAAAAAAATAAAAGAAAAGAAAAAAGAAAAATATTAGTCACTCAGTCGGGCTGGCTTCAAATCCCCTCTCCAACTCACTGGCTGTGTTGAGGTAAGTAAGGCTTACCTCAAAGGACTAGAATGAGGGCCAAATGAGCTTATAGTTTGCTTCTAGCACAGTGCTTGGTACACCGTAATTGCTTGATAAGTGAGAGTTGTTACGAAAACCTTCAGGATAAACATTCAAATTTTTACGGCAGCCTTTGATCCAGCTCTGCCCAACTTTCTGACCTTACTGGAAGCCCGCACCCTTTCCTGCTGCCTCAGCATGGCCTGTTCTCAGGCAGTTATCATCACGGTTCCTTTTCTTTCTTTTCTTTTGGCTGCTTAGCTTGCACGTCCCCGCTAGGGACTGAACCCAGGCCACTGCAGTGAAAGCATGGAGTCCTAACCTCTGGACTCCAGGAAACTCCCATCACTGTTTCTCCTGTTGGCACCATGCACTCCCATCCTCCCTGAGAGTTTCCAGATCTGTCTGAACAGTTCTCAGAAGTCTCAGATCAGAACCCTCTCTTCTACATTCTTTGCAGATCTTTGCATATGGTGCTGCTACAACTTACAATTTTTATTAAAAACTGGGACTGGTTGTCTAATATCACTCTGTCCCTATTCCCAGCATGTAAACTATGGAGACAGAAAGACCTGCTAGTGGGATTCTGCCGAGATGGGACTAGGGTGATGATCCAGGCAAGGGGAAGGACGGAGGTCACTGCATCGCCAGGTCAGCTTCGTCCACCCTTCCGTCCCCTTCCCAACTCTGTTGCGGTTATTCAGCCCCTTAGTCATGTCTCTGTGCCACCCCATGGACTGCAGCACGCCAGGCTGCCCTGTCCTTCACTATCTCCTGATGCTTTCTCAAACTCATGTCCATAGAGTCGGTGATGCCATCCCACCATCTCATTCTCTGTCGTCCCCTTCTCCTGCCCTCAATCTATCCCAGCATCAGGTAGTTCAAAGTATTGGAGCTTCAGACTTCAGTTTTCCAATGAATATTCAGGGTTGATTTCCTTTGGGATTGACTGGTTTGATCTCTTTGCTGTCCAAGGGACTCTCAAAACAGTCTTCTGTGCTGTCACTTCAGTCGTGTCCGACTCTTTGTGACCCCATCGACTGTAGCCCACCAGGCTCCTCTGCCCACGGAATTCTCCAGGCAAGAATACTGGAGTGGGTTGCCATTCCCTTCTCCAGGGGATCTTCCTGACCCAGGGATTGAACTCGGGTCTCCTGCACTGCAGGCAGATTTTCTCTACCATCTAAGCCACCAGGGAAGCCCCAAGAGTCTTCTCCAGAACAGTTCGAGAGCACCAGGTCTTTAGTGCTCAGCCTCCCCAGCTCTCGAGTCCCTTTCTCATTGCTCCGGGAGCCCTCCCCGGCCTTATTCTTGGCAAGTCTCAGTAACTCCAACCAGCTTTGGTGCTTATCCTAGGAGCCCCTCAGGGAAGCGAGGTTTTTTTAGTCAGGATAGTCCTGAGAGAATGTAAGAGCAAGGCAGGCAGGGCTTGAACTGAGGTGTACACACCTCAATTCAATTAGAAGGATTCAATTAGAAGGAATCATCTGGAATATTAAGTCACGCCTTCATCTTGTAGCAGATCAGTCCAATAACTGCACCATGAAAGTTAACTGCACTGATAACGCTTCAAAGACAAGGTAAGGGCCTTGTATCTTCACTCTCACACCTCCTGACTTAACAGACAACGTCTAGGTGTATTGCTGTAATGCTGTTTGTTGAAAAAGAAAAAGACAATCAAAAGAACTCAATAAAATGTGTTGATTGAATAAATGGAAGCATTAAAGATGAGTAAATGGCATGAAATAGGGAAAAATAAAAGCAGAAGCAGTGGAACTGATGCTTACAGTAAGAGCTGGAAATTAAGAGCATGGGAGGAAATACTGCCCACAGTAGGACCCCAGAGTTGTTTTTCCTCCTGGTTGAGCTGGAGACTGTGCTTGTTAAAGTCAAAGTGAAGTCGCTCAGTAGTGTCCAACTCTTTGTGACCCCATGGACTGTTGCCTATAGATCTTCCGTCCATGGGATTTCCCAGGCAAGAATACTGGAGTGGGTTGCCATTTCCTTCTCGAGGAGATCTTCCCGACCCAGGGATTGAACCCAGGTCTCCCACATTGTAGGCAGACGCTTTACTGTCTGAGCCTCTAGGGAAGTGGCTTGTTACTTTGGAAGGCAGTAATTTCAACTAAGATGGGGATCAGACTCCTGAAACCATTACAATGCCTCAAGCAGACGGGATGGGGGGTAGAGCTAAGGTTTGGACCAGCAAATTCAATACGGGAAAAAGTAAGTCAGAGGGCCATAGGGCAACCTCAAAGGTCAGGGACCAAGACAAAGACTCTACCAACAGACTTATGCTCAAGAAATCCACAAACACTGGTGAACTGCCTACTTAAGGTGGCAAGGTAGGAGGTGTAAACCAGGTCCAGAGGCACTCTCGCCCAGTCTCAGCCCGTTCTGCAGTCCAGGGGATAAGCCAGGCTGCTTTCTCTTACCAAGTATCAAACTGCCAACATCTGTTGGACCATAGAAAAAGCAAGAGAAGTCCAGAAAAAAACCCACCTCTGCTTCACTGACTACGCTAAAGCTGTTGACTGTGTGGATCACAACTGTGGAAAATTCTTAAAGGGATGGGAATATCAAACCACCTTACCTGCCTCCAGAGAAACCTGTATGTAGGTCAAGAAGCAAGTTAGAGCAAGACATGAAACAACTGACTGGTTCAAAATTGGGAAAGGAATACATCAAGGGTGTATATTGTCCCCCTGCTCACTTAACTTCTATGCAGAGTACATAACATGAAATGCCCAGCTGGATGAAGCAAAAGATGGAATCACGATTGCCAGGAGAAATGAGATATGCAGATGATACCATTCTAATGGCAGAAAGTGAAGAGGAACTACAGAGCTTCTTGATGAAGGTGAAAGACGGAAGTGAAAAAGCTGGCTTAAAACTCAACATTCAAAAATCTAAGAGCATGGCATCCAGTCCCATCACTTCAAGACAAATGTTTAGTCACTCAGCTGTGTTCGACTCTTTGTGATCCCATGGACTGTAGCCCACCAGGCTCCTATGCCCATCAAATTTTCCAGGCAAATTCTGGAGGGGGTTCCCATTTCCTTCTCTAGGGAACCTTCCTAGGGATCTTCTCTAGTGATTGAACCTGGGTCTCCTGCATTGTAGGCAGATTCTTTACCATCTGTGCCACCAGGGAAGCCATGGCAAATAGGAAAAAAAAGAAACTGGCAGATTTTCTTGGGCTCCAAAATCACTGCAGAGACTGCAGCCATGAAATTAACAAAAGACAATTGCTCCTTGGAAGAAAATCTATTACCAACCTAGACAACATACTAAAAAGCAGACATCACTTTGCCACCAAATCTGTAGTCAAAGATATGGTTTTTCCAACTCACTTACGGGTGTGAGTTGGACCATAAAGAAGGCTGAGTGCCAGAGAATTGATGCCTTTGAACTGGTGTTGGAGAAGACTCTTGAGAGTCCCTTGGACTGCAAGGAAATCAGTCCTGAATATTCACTGGAAGGACTGAAGCTGAAGCTCCCAATACTTTGGCCACCTCATTAGAAGAGCTGACTCATTGGAAAAGACCCTGATGCTGGGAAAGATTGAGGGCAGAAGGGGGTGACAGAGGATGGGATCATTGGATGTCCTCAATGGACATGAGTTGGAGCAAACTCCAGGAGACAGTGAAGGGCAGAAAAGCCTGGTGTGCTGCAGTCCATTGGGTTGCAGAGTCAGACACAACTTAGCAACTGAACAACAGGTAAAGTCACCTACCTTTTCAGAGTTGAAATCTTTATATTCCCAAACCACAATTTAAAAATACTTGAAGGGGAAACAGCCACAGACATTAAGATTCTAACTGGTCTCCTTGCCAAACTAACTCAAACCTCCCCCTTTTAAGTGTGGCAGTCGTTTTGTAAGCTGGCACTGCAAAAAGTTGTATCTCAATTTTCAAGCTGTAGAATTACAAATGAATGAATGTTGATTTCCTTATGATTGAAAAAAAAAAAAACCATCAAAAAAAAAAGTGACATAGTGCTAGGCAAACAGACACACATCTAATTGAAATCATTTATTCTTCCAGGTTTAAATTCTATCCCACTCCAATTAAGTACTTCTGAACTTTCAGGACGAGTTTAAATGCAGGTGGAGTTCACTCAGAGCCTCATAAGCTGGCTCGAAGCCCCCTCACGGGTCTCCTCCCCTTTAAAAAACCAAGGCCCTCGCGAAATGACAACAAGCGAACTCAACCCTGCCTGTGTGTTAACTGAGCTGTTGCCCAGGCCTCAATTTAAGAATTTAGGCAATTCCCTGGGGGTCCAGTGGTTAGGACTCAGTACTTTCACTGCCAGCATGGGTTCAATCTCTGGCCAGGGAATGAAGATCACACAAACCACAGGGTACGGCCAAAAAAATTTTCAGATACAATTCCAAGTTACTAGCTTTCAGCAGCTCTGGAGTCCAGATACAAGAGTTGAGATTCTGCTAGAACCCAACCTTTTGCTATTTCCAAAATCACCACAATCATTTCTACATGTTTCTGGCAACATATAGAATAAGCCAGCCTTCATTTAAAAAGTAAAGTTTCTACCATGCCCGTTGCACTGAAAGCTCTTGCTTTTGTATGGTGTAAGGCCCCAAATTCTGGAACCCAAATGTTTCATTCATAACCACAGAGCCCTTCTGTCCTAAGCAAGAGAAAGAGAGAGACTTGTGCAAATGAGTTTCTGTGATTTCCGTTTGGTGGACTGCTGGAATCCTGTGAATTGGCATTTCTATTAGGCAACTTTGCAAAGCTCTGCCAACATGCATTTGAAGCCAAAGCAGCAACTTGTGAAAACAGGCACACCTGCCCCTTCAGGCAGATGCCCAATGCGAGAGAGAACCCACTACTGGCTACTCTCATCCCTTTCACATCTACTTAAGTGTACAGGAGACAATCCACACATCCAGAACTGGAGAAAAACCTGAGCCTGTTCAAAGTCCTGAGTTTGAAACTTGGCCGAAGGAGCCAAGTGTTGGCTACATGTAAATGAGAGCAGACTGTGAACCTTGTTATTTTGGAGGATTCACTTTACAAAGAGCAGATGCACTTTTATCACAGCAACAGCCGACTGATTTATTTAAAACAGGATGATCCTTCTTCCCAACTGCCCCCCACCCTGATATACATTCCTCAAAATTCTCAAAATGTATTCGTTTTGAATCAACTACAAAAACAAATGTTATTAAGGTAATGAACTCAGAACATGAATAATATTTCTTTATTTACAAGTTAGAATCAACAGACAAAGAAAAGACAATCCAGGGGACCAATTGGGGAGATGACTGAAACCCCCAGGGGCCCCAAATGGAGCAGAAGGAAAAGGGAAAACTGAGTAGAAAAAAAAAAGTCAACGTAAAAAAAGAGCTCCCCCTTCCTCCCTCCCCATGGAAGCTGAGGGACCATGGCCCCAACCCCTCTTCAGCTTTACCTAGCTTAAAATAAATTAGAACAAACAATCTCAAAACAGGGCCCTTCTAAGTGAACAGGGCAGCTGTGGCCTCAGGTAAGCCCATATTAGGGCCTCTGCCCATTCCCACCCGATACCCCTGCCTGCCCCAGCCATTCTGAATGGGGGCTCTATGCCTAAGAAGGCATTCTCCATGGGGCTGGGAGCTCAGTCCTCCTTTGTCCGTTTTTTCCGTCCCTCCCCCCTGCAGAGCCAGCTCTCTCACAGAGGGGGGAGGGGTGAGATGAGGAGTGTCAGCACAGGGAGGGAGCGGGCGGGGCAGGGCGGTCTAGGGGTCCGGTCCTGCGGAGCCTCCTGCCCCATCTGGCCTGGCCCTTTAGCCTGAGTCTGAATCACTGGTGTCTGAAGAGGAGGAAGATGAAGAGGAGGAGCTGGAATCCGAGCTGGAGCTGGAAGCGCTGAGGCGGGATACTGCTACCTGCTGTGCTGAGGATGTCTCTGTTTTCTCACTCGCTAAAGAACACAGGTGAAGTTTAAAGATGTGTAAGTCTACATTCCACTTTTGAAAAACCAAGAGCCAAGAGGGCAGGATAGAATGAATTCACAGTGGCTTATGGGACACTCACCTTTCTTGGGGGGCTTTTTGGTAGAATTGAGCTGCCCACTAACATCTTGTAACCGCTTTTCTAGCTCCCGCTTCTTCTCCAAAGCCAGTTCCTCCTTTGTCTTTCCCACAGGTTTTTTAATAGCTAGAAAAGAAACAAACCAGGACTAACATAGCCAGGAGCACTCTGGTTTCCCTGTCCCCTGCTGTTGCCAAATGCCTTTCTTGAACTTAAGCAACCATTAATGCAACCCATCATCCCAGGAACATCAAGCATACCTCCCTGCCATCCTTCTCTAAATTGTCCTCAGAACCGCACAAGGATTTGCTAAGTTAACTTGGGGATCTCATTTCATACTCACTATACGGCTTCCGAGGTTTCTTTCGCAGGCAGGAAAGGACGTAACGTTCAAGCTCTCTAAGTGTGGACGGCTTGAGTGTTTCAAAATCAATCTCAATTTCTTCTGGGTTTGAGTCACGTAAAGAGGGCTCCCTGGCTTGGATTATGTGCACGACACGACCCAGTTTCTCCCCAGGCAGCTTGTTGATGTCCAGGCTCAACTGCCGCTTCTCATCATAACTCATGGGCCTGCTTTCTTCCTCCTCCTCTGAGTCGTAGCCAGCAGGCAGGGCAGGTGGGGCTGTCTTTGCGGCCTTTTTGGGGAGTCTGAGCAAAAAAAAGGTATCAGTTGGGGGAACACATTACCTCAACACATTCTCACTGTTCAATCCAGTGATCTGGATTTTACACCTGAAGAACTGTTTCCATTAAGGCAAATGAGTGAGTCAGAGATGGGCTACAAGACACTTGCATATCAGGGGAGCAGAGCTTATTTACACAGCAAGTGTTTTATATTAATCTTGGTTGGGCTTTGAAAAATAAATACAAGTATGTCAGCACAGGTCTATTTTTTTTTTTTAGGTACCTAAAGGACTAACCCATCCCTGACTACAGAAAAAAAATTTACAAAAAAGTAGAGACTCTGGCTTAGAGAAGGGGTAGGCAGATTACACTGTCAAGAGTTAAGCAGCTTCTAAAGACCCTATGTTCTTCAAGGTCTATTTCATCATCTGGACACTTAAGAAGAAAAAAATCACTGGCCCCATTTAGAGAAAACTTTTGCAAGCAATGGGAGAAATCTCTGCTTCCTTCCCTGTTAGAACTCACTTGGGGCCACCTCCTCCAGAAGGTCCAAAGCCAGGAGGACCTAGTGTAGCAGTGCCGCCACTCCCACCGCCACCCGCTTTCTTGGACTTCTTGGGCTGTGATGGGCGGGGTGCCCGAGGCCCTTTGTCATCCTCATCAACCCCGGCTCGGCCCCGGTGCTTCTCTGCCTTCCGTTTCTTCTTTTTCTCTTTTTTTTCTCTCTTTCGCTTGGGCTTGGATATTGGGCCTTGGGACAAGGCAGCGAGTTGTTCATGTACTGCTCTAAGCTTGAGAGAAAAAGAGAAATTAAATTGAAAAAATACATAGGTTAAGCAATAAAAACTAAAAAAAAAAAAAAAAAAATTAAGCCAAGACAGCATGAACCTCATCCAGTAAACTCAACAGTGATAGAATACCTGCTCCTGTAGTTCAGCCAAGCGATGGGCCCTTTCTTCCTCAGAGTCAGAACTCTCACTCTCTTCTTCCTCCTCTTCATCCTCATCTTCCTCCTCTTCTTCTTCAGAAGAACTCTCACTGCTACTTTCATCGCTGGAGGACTCTGAAGATGACTTGGCCAAACCAGGAGGCAAGGCAGTAGAGACTGGTAAAGGCCCTGGTTCCAGTGGTTCATCTGGCATTTTGGCATAACGGAACTCAAATACATCCTAGAAAGGGACAGCAGACTCAAAACCAGGCTAGTAGATATGCCCTGATCACACCTAGCCATGTGGTAGCTCCAATGTACAAGTGTACAGATGGGGAGAGCCTCACGTTCAGGCTATGCAGCACACATGGCAAAATTCCTTTCCTCAGATCCACTTATTCTTCAAACTTTGGCCTTGACACTCACCTGTAACTTTCGCGCCATGGCCACAACATCATGGTCTGGAGGATTGTACTTATAGCAGTTGGAGAACATAAGCCGCACATCAGCAGCAAACTCCTGTGCGTCCCGGTAATCTCGATTCTCCATCTTCCGCTGCAGAAGGAGGCAGCATCAGAAGCTGCACAGGCAGGGAGACTCACCTTTCCCTGCCAGGCCCAGACACTGCCAAGAACAGCCCTCTAGACAGCACAGTGGGGGGTGGGATATGTGTGACTGGATCTATACCCTGGGGCTCAAGTTTGAAGTCAAAGGAATTTGGGTGGGCTGAAGAAATATCTATGTCTAGGGGGAAAAAAAATCAGAATTTCTAAGTGAAAGGGAGTGTGTGTGGCCTCCAACTATTGGACTACCCCTTTATTCCCCTCTAACCCTAGCCCAAAACTTCCAACAGATAGGACCTAAGGAGAAGCAGAGATGCTCTGAACATAAAACCCACCACAGTATTTCCAATTCCAGAAACTGTGGACTCATTAGAGTACGTGACCTTCTACCTCACTATTTTGAAAAAGTAAACTGCCAAGATAGCTGCATGCCCATAAGAAGTGACTGTTTTATTGGTCCTTAGGTTCCAATCACTGCCTGAGTATCCCATCTGCCCCATGCAGTGGGTACCTTGACAGTGCTGAGGTCCATGGGGTGCTTAATGATGTCATGGTAGTCATGCAGGCCAAGAGCAGAAGCGTCCACTGGTTTATAGAAAGGCCAGGCATAGGCAGCATGCTTCTTAGACAGTAACTCCTTCAAAATGCCATTGCAATGTTTTAACTGTTCCGACAGCTTTCCTTTCTTGGAACTCTGGTGTTGTTGCTGAGAGTCAGGCAAGTCTTTGCGTGGGGGCTTGATAGGACGGCCACTTTCTCTACGCACAGGGGGGAGCCGTGCTGCCTTAGGCTCCAGACCCCCTGGAGGACTAGCTGGGGACCCAGGAGCCAGGATAGCTGTAGGTGTAGGGGTGGTAGTATCTGCTTTCCGCTTTACCCCTTTTTTCTGCGGAGAAAAGACAGGTGCCTTTTACTCTGGATCCACCCCATTTAAGACCTTTCCCTCATTACCCCAAAGATATCCACAGATATATACCTTGGCAAGGGGCTGTGCAGGGGGAGTTGCAGAGACAGCAAGGAGTGGGGGTCCAGCGGAGTGCAAGGACTTGAGAAGGGGAGAAGAGATGACCGACGGGTGGGGAATGTTGAGGACAGTGGTAGGTATTTCAGGTGGTGGCGTATACAGGGCAGTGTGAGACACAGAAGAGACAGCTGGCACCTGATGGGCACTGGTGATACTACCCTGGAGCGCTGGAGGGGGAAAAAAAAGAGTTTAGTTTGATTGTCATTCCCATCTTTCGGTCTCTATTGGCAAAACTCCTTCTCTTCCTACCTGCCAATTTGGCCCCTTTCTTGTGGCTATTCTTAGGGATAGTAACCACAAGTTCTTGTTCTTCTTGTGGCATTGATGCCACTTTCTGCAGAAAGATCTTTTCCAGCGTTTGTGCCATCAGGACAATATCATCAGTGGGCTACAGGAAACACAAAAAGTTCAAATATTAGGGAGAAGGAGGTAAAACCATTTTCTCTGGAAATACCTAGCCCCAGACATCAGCACCACTCCCTTACACAACTTCATCAAAGTACTAAAAATTACCTATATTGGGCCACTAATTACCCTTTATCTCTCCCAACTTTGCCCCTCAAAATGCAACAAAGAAAAGAAGTGAGAGATTCAGAGTTGATCAGTTCCCTCTTCCTCTCAGGTCTCTGGAGATTTCTGAGAAATAAGGCCACTATTCACAAGAACATCAGAAGTGTTGTACTTAAATATCTCTTAACCCTGGATCTCTGAAACCACATTCCTGTTTTCAGTGGTACCTTTGCAAACAGATTTTCTAGATACCAAACTACTGAGAACATCTTCATTAAGATTTAAACTTTACAATGATAAAGTAGTGCTAAGAAATGCACTTTCTCTCCCCAACACCACACAAAAACTCACCTTGTTGTAGATATAGCAGTTGGTGAACATGGTGTTGAAATCCTGCATACACTCTGAGGCAGCCCAATAGTAGTTGTTTTCAAGTCTCCTCTTAATAGTACCCATATCCATAGGCTGCTTTATAATTTTGTGATAATCCTAAAGAAAGAAGTGGTAGGTCAGACCACAGAAAGAAAAATGCCTGTTCTTAGGCAAACTACCAACCCCAACACACACACACACACACACACACCGCCCCCCAAGTCTGTCAGAGGAGTACATACATAGTCTCCTCAACTGCGGCCCCAATTAAAACTATGGGATAGGGATAAAAAATTGAACAGGACTCGGATCACCTGTAAGGAGACCCCTATTGCCTTGCTCTAACCACCCATCTCCCACCCACTCTGGAAGTTTCCCATCCTGTGACATTACCTCTGGGGCTGGCTATCCATGGGCTGCATGAGGGAAAGGAAGAAGCTAAGAATTTTGGCCACCGTGGTCCTCTCCCAACCTGGGGTGGGAATCTGTAAAATGGAGCCAGGGCACAAAAGTTAAGGAAGGACACAATGAGATCCTAGATAGCAAGCGGTTGGATCAATCACAAAGGACCAAAAATCTAGAAATCTGGTGGCTATCTGCCCTACCGGGAAGAAATGGGAGCTCCCTAGGGGCCGCAGCACCTACACTCGGCAGCCCACCTCCACGCACACGCACTCTATTTCCATACCTCCCCACTCCAACCTCTCTACTTACCGGCAGACCCAGTTTGACGGCATCCACAGGTTGCCGGAAGGGCCATGCAAACTGATGTTTCCATAGAGCCTTCATCACCACCTTGTGCAGATATTGCAACTGGTTGGTAACCCGTCCTGGCTTTTTGGGATTGGACACCTCAGGAGGCGGTGGGTTGGCAGGGGTTAGTTGCAAAGCCGGCACTGAAGCCATTGTGGGGCTCTCGAATCCCTCATACAATAGAGAGGGCTTTCGAATCCTTTTCCCAGGCGCTGCTGCTTCTGGGCCCAGGCCCAGTAACCCTGCATTCCCCTCCCCAGGGAGCCTGTGAAGATAGGAAACAAAATCAGATGTGGTAATCTGGTGGAATTTAGTAGAATTCCACAATTCACAGATTTGCACTATGTACCCTCAGCACATCTAGGCTTGGAATCGTGCGAAAACAGTGGTAAAGATTATGAAAACGAATCTCGTATCCAAACAGTCTGCGGAGCTTTTGTTTCGTACCTATCTTTTTTTTATGCCCACAGAAGACCTATCTTCTGAATTCTCAAAATCTGATAGGCTTCTTCACCTGTTTTAAAGTGAAAAAGAAGCCCAAGTAGCTTCTCATAGGGCCCAGCCATTTAAGAATCACCTCTCGGGGACAGAACTTAAGCAAAATGGGTGGAGCCAAGAAACTCAAGCCCCAAGCTTCCTCCTCACTAGGGGCTTGGTGGTTGCCATGGTGGTTGAGCCTGAGGGGAACGATAAAAAGAAACAAAATATGAAATTTTCATAAATCGCTGCTGATGAGGCAGACACCTAAGAATCCACCTGTGCAGAAGGGATCAGCAGCCTCCACAAAGCTCCAAATAGTTAACTCCAAACAACGGGCCAGCAATCTAACGGAAAACCATACCAACTCAAAAAAAAAAAAAAAAAAAAAAGGATCAGACAAGGGAGTATTTGTCAGACTTCAGTCTGGAATACCTCAAGTTACCAGCCTCCAGGAATTAACTATTCGCAATTTGCGTCTCCTCCCTCTAAGGGACTCAAAAAATAGAGCTGTCCAAACAATCAAGGTCAGCAAATTTCCTCATAAAAGTGATACAGACCTCCCCCTACCCAACCTGCCAAAAACTGCGATGCCATTAACAGGTTCCACTGTTAGCATCACCTCTAGAGATCAAAGGCCAACAGTGCATCAAGTTTACATTCTCTCTGGGGCTCCTCAAGACCAGGTGTTACCCAAGGCCTAACACTACAGACATTAGACCGAGATCTTATTGTTTACATCCCCAAAGCTGGACTAAAGAGTGCTTAGCTCCACCTAGTTCTACCCTGAAGGAAACTCTCAATGGTACCTCACACACACATACACACACACACACACAAGCGCGCGCGAGAAAAAAATCCAATCGTCTGCATCAAAACACACACCTCTCAACACAAAATCAAACCACTCACCGAAAATCAAGAACTTAAAAGACCTATCCCCGACATTAGGTACCCAGAGTAAGAATGGTCCTTGTACCCTACTCAGGGAATCCCCGTTTCCAGTCTCCGAAGCTCTATCACCATGGCAACCCTGTAAAGCACAAGATGTGGCCACGTACCCCCGCCCCAGAAGGCTTGACAAACGGTCGCTTAGACACCAGACCCCCAGGACCTGCTGCCCAATCAAAGTCCTCCCCCACTACATATTCCGCCGCCACCTCGCTATGCCCAACCCAGTCAAGATCTGACCACAGCGGAAAAGTAATGTGTAAACTGACTACCTGTGCTCCCTCCATTCGTAGGATCTGGGGCCGCCAGCACGGTCCCCAAACCGCCGCTCACCCCTCTTCTCCGCGAGCCTCGACAACCAACAGTTGCGCCACGCAACAACAACGCGCCCGAGTCGGTTCCGCACTCCCTCCGAACCCAACACCTCACCCCCGCGCGCCGCAGCCCCCCAACGCCCCCTTCCCACACGCGGCTCGCAGGGACGTACTTGTTGTGGGGAGTCACGTTTTGCAGCATCTTGACCACAGGGAACCGGCGCTGCCCTCAGCCGCGTAAAGTCCGGGTGGCCTCGGTTCCCCTTACCTCCCGGTCCAGCATAACCCGGGAAGTGGGGGGAGGGCGGGGGCCGTTGCCCTCGGCCCTCCAGGCGACAACCCACCCCGCCGGGCTGGCACGAAAGCAATCTCCTCTGCTGTTCTTCGGAGAACTCCCAGCAGCTTGGCGCGCTCCGCAGGAGGCGGACAGCGAGAAAATGGCGGCGGCCTCAGCTGAGGCGGGCGAGCGAAAGGGGACGGGCTCTTCAACCCCAGGACGGCCCCCGATCCCAGACACCGTCGCCAATATTGCCTGCCGTTGGTCTGCAAGGATCCCCTCTTCCTGCCGGGACCGTCCGGGGCGGACGAGGTCCCGTTTCGATCTCGGATGGAGGCGGATGAACACGAAAAGTGGTTTAGGGAGCCGCCGCCTCCATCTTTGAAATCCTCTTGAGGGCGGAGTAGAGGGGGTGGACAGACTCCGAGAACTGGGCGGGGCCCGAAAAAGGGGAGCTTCAGGGGCTTCTATGGGGTCTGTACTGTCCGCCGGGGCCGGTCATAGACCGAGACGAAGGCCATTTCCAAGCGGATGGACGTGGATTGTAATGGCGGCCCCAGACGACTCGAAGGCTCTGTGTAGATACGCAGAATCCTCCAGCTCGTTCTAGAGACTGCTCCACTCCAGCGCGAAATGGCGCCTCTGAGCCCCGCGCCAGCCCTTTATATATAGGCAAGGGGGAGGAGCTTCGCCGCTCATGCGCGCCACCGTGCTCGCGATTTCCCCCACCCCCTCCGCGCGCGCGCGCTCGCTCACGCGCGTGAAGAAGCAGAGTCGAAGGGGGAGGAACACCTCTCCGCGGGAGCGTTTCCTATTGGTCGGCGGAAGCGATGACGTCATAAACCTCATTTCCAAAGCGTCAGTCACCAGGCAGAAGAGTGCCGCATAGACCCCCAGGGAAGCGGCAACCCGCCACATCTCTGAGCCAATTGGTTGCGCTGTGGTTCGGCAAATCCAGGGAAAGAGGGAGGTTGGCAGGGGTGCAGCACCCTCTCCCTGCCTCCCCTTCCAACAAAGTCTTTCCAGCCGTCCAAGCCCAGTGCGGCTGGCGACTGCCAAGCTTGGGCAGGTCGTGCCATTCGTAGCTCCTCCATTGGCCAGGCCGCAGGACTGGAGGGGGCCGCGTGGGCGTAGCCAGGCTCGGCCCGCCGGGGTGTGGCCACAGGACGCCGGCGGTGGTGATTCTCGGGATTGAGGCGGCCGCCGCAGTGAAGAACCTGAAATGAGGAAGAAGACGCCATTTTAGAAGCCGCGGCCTGCCACTCTGATAAACGGCTGAAGGCTCCCAAACACAGCGAGGAAGGAAGTTAACGTTCCTGTGCTTCGCAATCAAAAGTGCACAATTACCAGAGCCTTTAAATCCTCCCCTTCCTTCCCTAGGCCAAGCAATCGAAATAAAAAACGCTCCTCAGAATCTACCCTCTGTGAACTCAAAGGCTTCTCTTCAAGGCAACTAAACAGAGACCACGTTCTAAATACTTGCACGCCAAGCACCTCTTCAATCCCCTCCCTCTGATACCTTCAGTTACCAATACAAACATCTACCTGGTCGACAAAAACTCGGCAACCCTTTAGTGGGAGCAAAGTCTCCAACAAAAACACCCGTATACCCTGCAAAATGAAACCCACCTCCTCCCCAAACTTCTCTCCGGTGTCTGGCTCAGAGCGGAAAAAACAAGGCCTTCGAGGGGCGAATCAGGGTGCGCACCCTCCCCCTCCTGGCGAGCTCAGACCTCTCCCCACGCTCCCCGCCCTTCCCCCCACTCCGAAGGCGGGCCGCACCCCCTCTGAGGGTCCTGGCGTCGGGGGGGCGGAAGGGCTCCCCCATCCCCCCCCACGAGGGTCCGGAGTCCTCCCCACGGAGCGGCTGGTCTATCGGTCAGCGCCAGGGAGGAGGGCGAGCGGAGGAGGCGGCGGCTGCGGCTCAGACTAGCCCTCCCCCTCCTCTCCCCTCCCCCCTCCCCCCGGGCCGTCCGCCTCCGAGGAGGGGCAGGAGCCATTTTGGGAGCTCAATTTCGCCCCCTCCCCCCAGCCCACTCAGTCTTTCCCACCACCCAGTAACCCGAATAAGGTTACAGACTGCGTGTGAATACAGCCGCAGCGCGAGGTTAGGATCGCTCAAGCCACCGGAGAGGGAAAGAATTTTCCCCGTCCAGCCTTTAGTTGGGGGCCCTCTCCCCTCCTCCTTGTCCCCTTTTCTGGCTACCAAGTAAGAAAAACCTATGCGTATCTAAATAAGGAAATTAATCATGTAAATCAACGAATATAAGAGCCCCCTCCCCCCCTCCGCAGGGCTTCGAGAGGGCGTAAGTCCTCGAACTGTTACCCTCTTTCCTTCGTAGCAGCCCTGGAGCCTTAACCTTGGTTACTGCATCTAAAATGGCCGTCAACCTTTCGTCTTCTCGACCACCAGACTCGGGCAAACCCTGCGGGAGTGGGGGGAAGCACGCACAGGGGCGGCAGTCTCTCCTCTCCTCCCCCCCTCCGATCAGGCCTCGGCCTCAAAAGTACCAGCGGGCCCGCCCGGGTGGCTGCAGCAAGGAGAGCAATGACACAGCAACTTTCGCAGAGGCCTTCTCCCCTCCCCCTCCCGGCCCAGCCTCCCCAATCTGCCATTCTTCCGCGAGGGGCCTTGCAAGTCTGCACACAGGCCTATCTGAGGGCCGGTCAGGGAAGAAAAAGTTAGGAGGTCGAGAGACCACAGGGCCTTATTAGAAAGTAGAAGGGCAGCCAGACATTCTGGCTTATTTCCCTGCATTCCGGAAAATCACTGTTCTCTTCTGCCTCCCAATCGTCCCTTCCCCCAAATGAGTCACACGGGAGGCTACTGGTACTCAGTAATTTGGAAAAGTAACTCTTCCCTTCTTTCCGCTCCCTCCCCCGCAATACACAAGGAGAGACTGTTCAGGAATGGGGGAGGGGATGAAGGCGGCAAAAGACACCACCCAGGAGAAAACTGAAACTTGGGGAGCTGTGAAATCATTCCAGGTCCCGAGACAGACTCTCCTGTGTCTCAAGCCACAATTTTCAACCTCTCCCGAGACCCCCGTTGGGCCTGGTTCCTGATCCAAAGAAGACCCCGAGCTTCTAGCCTGCAAACTCTCCCCAGCCTGAGATAGACACATGCTCAGCTAAGACCCCGCCGGAGGAAACAAGGTTTATTCAGAGTGCTCCGCAGGCCAGGTCCACGTGAATGCACACAAATTCGATAAGCCACTCGAAGCGTAACCTCCACCATGCCATGTGGACTGCCAGGTTCCTACCGCTGACACAAAAGCAGCACAGAAATGCTCCTTCTACAGCCTCTGGGGAGAAAGGGAGTGGGGGCCTGGAACAATCTCAGTTCACAGCCTGGGTTGCCAACTCTCAGCATCCCCCTCTAGGAGTAGGAACTACAGTCACCACTCCCACTCCTCAGCCCACTAGATCACCCCACCCTCCGGCCGCCAAAAGGATCCCTTCTCACCTGGCTCCAGGGTCCTGTACCCCCAAGGGACGAATGGAATGGGGGGGACACACCGCCCCCACGCCCCTTTGCCCTCCAATTGGTAAGAAGACAGAGGTTGGCCATTCCCCTCCCCCACTAGAGGGGCCCTCGTCTGCTCGCCCCCTCCCTGCTCCCATTGGCTGTAAATTGTTTGAAGGACAAGTGCTCCCACCTCAGGGTTCTTCTCTGCACCCCAAGAATCTCCCTCTCGGACTCCCCACCATTGGTTAGGCATTTAAATGACTGATAATATGCCCGCCCGGCAAGGGCCCCTTCTCACCTGGATCCCGGAACCTTCCAGGGGGGCTCCACTGTTCCCCTTGGCTTGGTGCGGGGGGAGGATGTAATCCGGGGTGTCACCCCCCCCGGAAACTGAGGTTGCGTTGGGGGAGGGGGCGTAGCCCCCAGCCCCTCCCTTCCCGGCCGAGCTGGGGGTGGGGAGAGCATCGGGACCGCGCGGCCACGTCAGCGTTCCCCAGATTGGTTGATCCGGGTCACGTGCCCGCCACCCCCCCGCTACCCACCGCCCCGGGGGCCGGTTTTTCCGAAGGTTCTCGGGGGTCGCGCAAGGGGCCAAGGGGGCCGCATGGCCCAGGCCTTTCTCTACAGACCCAGAACACCCTAACGTCGCTGCTTCTCCACATCCTCGGCTGCCTATCCCGCTGTCGTCGACCCTATCCCCCCCACTAGTCGCGCCGTACGGGTTCAGCATGGCTGCCGCAGCCCGGGAACGTACACAGCGCAGGCGCAAGGGTGCGACCGGCTTGGGGGAGGGGAAAGGAGAGTGGGAGGCCGCCGGGAGAGCGGCAGTGCGCAGGCGTGAGGGCGGGCGCCGTGGCCCCTGCGGCTGGGCTCGGAGCGCGCGCAGTGGGTGGCGCGGAAGCGGGCGCGGCGCGCGCCCTCCCGCCTCAGCAGCCCCTCCCCCACTGCAGGCGGCCTCGCTGGGCGTCCTTAGGTGGCCCAGCTCGGTCCCTTTTCCGCAGGTGTGAGGGGTGGCTTGGGACGCCCGGGCGCGGAGTCCAGCGGGAGCCCGCGCTGCTGAGCTGTTGTCAGTAGAGGAGGATGGGGCCTGGACCTGGAGTTGTGAGGGTTTGCAGGGTGGGGTCCCTCCGCGGTGTAGTGTGGTTCCACAGCGGGAGTGTTGTCACCACCCTCTTGGTGCCTGCGGCGGGGAGCGGAGGTGTGGGCGGTTGACGTGGGCATTGTGTTCGGCCTCTTTGTCTTAGGCCCGTAACCTCTCTATTCGCTTGAGTCTACCTAGACTTCCTTACTTCATTGAGTGCTGCGGGGCGGCGGGGAGAGGGGGGTGTTTGGATTCTGCATGCTGCAAAACTTAATAGCTTTCTGATCTCTTCCTTTTGCTTTGAGCAACTTTGGGATTCTTAGGGCTTGAGCCACCCAGGTATGAATTTGTAATGAACCTTGCTCTCTTCCAAATTGATGAGCCTCGCTGTGCAGGAGGCACAGGGGCTTCCGAATTTGGTAACAAGGGATGGTTGGCTCGTAAAGCTTTGTTCCTGGGCAGTAATCCCACCCATGACCCTCAGATGGTGGTTCAGTCTGTAGTTCATTACCCTCACTCCCCTCCCACAGACCGGAGCAGAAAGGCCAACTTACCGGAGAACTCTTTGGTTTTCCGTTTCCCACCTGTAAACGGCCGTGTGTGTGTCTCTTTACTATTTTATCAGTACTAAAAGTCCTCTCTTCGGATTAAAGACACGTATTTTCCTTTCGACCTGTCAACCCCATCTGTTACTCAAGCTTTCCATTTTCTTTTTTGTTGTTGTTTCTTTATTATTACTTTTTCTATTCTTTTCAAGCTTTCCATTTTCAACCAATTGGCGTTTTAAACTGCTCCCTTCCTTCTAGGGGTTTTCCCCACCTAAAAATAAGGAAAGAAAGAAAATAACCTTAATCAATATCATATCCCCTTGTGGACTCTCTTAATGTACTTACTGGTCAGCTCCCTTTTCCAGTCAAGACCTGAAATTGTGTTAATTTTCCTCTCTCTGCCTCATTTCCTGTTCTTTACCCCATTTCTTCCACTACTGACACTGTCTTGGCAAATGTCACCAAGGACCTTCTAACTGGCAAAATCAGGAAGCACTTTTCAGCTCTCACCTTATGTGACCTCACTGAAGTATTTGACATTTGATCGGGCTTCCTTCCTGAATTTCTCTCCACCCTTGATTTCTGTGACTACTTCTCACTTGTTTCTTTTCCTGCTTGTCCTACTGTTGCTCTGGTGGCCTTCGTGGACTCTTCTTTAGCCTGTGTTGATGTTTGCCCGGATTTTGCCTCCGTTTGCTTCTAATTGTGTTCATATTTTCTAAGTAATCTCACTCAGTGGCTCAGAGCCTCTCAAATCTGTATCTTTAGTTCAGTAAACTCCTGAGCAAAACTCAGTAATCAATTTTACCACTTAGGTAGCCCTCAGACACTACCACACTTTCAAAACGGTGCAACCTATATGCAGCCTAGACCTGCTCCTTCTATTAATGTATTATCCTGGCTGATAGCAGTAATTCAGCCAAAAAACCTAGAATCTGGGAGCTGTTCTTGATTTATTTTTCTCACAGTTTTGTATCCCCTTGACTTATCGTTGTGCCCCTGATACAGCTATTGACTCACCGTCTGCCCTAGTCACCTGAGCTCTATCAACAGCTTCCTAACTGATTTGCTTGTCTCTAAAGCTGCACTGTTCTTTATGGTAGCCACTAGCCGTATGTGGCTGTTTAACACTAAATACTGTTTTAAATTTAATTCCTCAGGTGCCCTAGCCACATTTTAAGTTCTCATTAGCCCTGTGTGGCTAGCAGCTGTTGTATTGGACAGCACAAATTACAGAGCATTTCCATCACTGGAGAAAGTTCTCTGGGACACTGCTGCTCTAGATTTTCCTCTCTGCCTCTGCCACAACACTGCCAGGAATGAGCTTTCCAAAATACAACCGGAGCCATATGCTACTGTTAAGCCCTGTATTAATTCCTCATTGCCTATGTGATAAAGTTCAAATTCCTGTGCTGGCCAGAAAGGTCTGCCTACCTCTCCAGCGTCATGTCTAGCCACTTGTTCATGGGCCCTGTACTCCAGCCATACTGAACTGTTCCCCAACATGCCATTTTGTTTTCACTATATTTCACACATACTGCTCTCACTACATGAAATAGGCTTTTGCTCAGTCCATGTAAGCCCAAATACCATTATCCAAAAAGCCTACCCTTGCCTTCCAAATTGAGATGACTGCTCATCCTTTGGTGTCTTTCTCATAATTGCACCTTTCACAGTGAATGGCATTTATGTGAGCCACATTTCCCTCCCTTACTAGATTTTGATCCTGAGAACAGGTCCATGCTATAGTCTTTAAAACAACAACAGCAGCAAACTTCCAGCTTCTGGCTCAGGATCTGGCCAATAAGAGGTGCTCACAGAGTATGCAAATGTTGAAGCAAGTTGATGTTTAAGTAAGTATGTGACTTAGGTAAGATTGTAATGTTTGTGGTTGGGGGCTCCATGCGTACTATGGGAGAAGTAATTGTAATGAGACAAGATTATTGTTATCAGATAAACATTTGAGACACTGGGATTGTGTGAGAAAAGACAGAACAGAGCAGGTCATTTTCACAGAGCATTGCAGTTCAGTCTGGCCAGATAGAATAAGTTACAAGAAGCAGAGCCATAGGAGACTGGAAGGTACATTTGTTTGAGGCAACATGATGAATTCCAGTGCTGTTAAGTTTGGACCTGATAGGGAACCACTGAAAGTTATTGAGCAACAGCTTGATCGGAATTATATCATTGGATAGGAATTCTGTCTTCATATCTGTGGTGGCTATCACGGTACCTGTTAATAAACACCAAATAAAAATGTCAGGTGTTGGAAGGCGATGAGGCTGGTGGTAGCTAACACTTGCTAATAGGGTCTGAGACCCTATTAAAAGTGCTTTATGTGTATGAACTCTTCTAATCCTTATAACCCTCTAAAGTAGATTCTGTTGTTATCACTCCCATTTTTCAAATGAAGCAACTAAAGCAAGAGATGTTAAATAAACATGATTACATGTTTAGTAAGTCTCTGGAATTGGGATTTGAACCCAGGAAGTCTGCCACTAAATGGTATGTTATTCTGGTTGTTTAGGCGAAGCAGTTATTTTAAAGTTTAAGGTTGAGGTTTGAGGAGAAAAAGATTGGTAGAGGTAGATATGGGAGTCACCTTTGAGGTATCATTTGAATCTGTCATGCAGGTAGGTGAGATTTGTAAGGGAGGAAGTATGGGACAATTTAGTTGTAGGTTAAGCATCCAGATCTGGGTTACAGCCTCACACAGGCAGCAAGAATAGGAAGTGGAACCAGTAGAAGAGTATCAAATAAGAAAGAAAAGCAGAACAATGTAATATGAGCAACCCAGAACAAGAGAGGGCTCCAGTGAGGACCTCACGTTTATTGAATGTATGACTAATCAGGAGTTTTTTAAGCTTGTCTGTACTATGGACTTGGGCAATTTGGTGGAGCCTTTGGACCATGTCTGATGATAATATTTGTAAGTGCATAAGTAAAATATGCAGTTTTCAAAGGATTTAAAAGAACTGGGTAATAATGTATCTAGTAATATGTATTTCCTTGCTAATAGAATGCTAATTCATAGATGGAAGAATGCTAATACATTAAGTTAAATGATTTATTTCAAGTCTGACAACTAATGTAGAGATATCCATTTTGAGACTGTGCTATGAAAATGTTGATTGATGGTGATCTCTTGATGACATTACAGGTACTGCTGATACTACAAAGACTTATTCTCTTCATTGATAAAGTTAAGTTTCAGTTAGTTAGATGTTCTTAAAAATAAAAGTGGCTCTTTTTATTCCATCCAGGTTCATGGACCCCTGAATTTTATGGCATGTGGACTGCAGGTTAAGAACCCCTGTTCTTTTCTTTCTTTTTTGATTGTGCTGTACAGCTTGTGACTCTTAGTTCCCAACCAGGGATCGAACCCGGCAGGGGAAGCACCAAGCCCTAACCACTGGTCTGCCAGAGAATTCCCAAGAACCCCTGTTCTGATTGAATGAGGAGACAAGATCCTGCACAGGGTGTGAGAGCATGAAGGAAGGAGGGAAACTCATCAGGTTGGTAACTGGGGATGGTTACTGACAGTGGAGAGCAGCTTCCATCATCTAGGGATAGAGGTCAAAGTACAGGGAACCTGAAAACCCAGGCCAGGTAATTCAGACTGAATCTAGTAGAAAGGGAGGAGCGGCTTAATTTTTTTGGAAGGAGAAGCAAGAGTTACGTTTATAGGAAGACTTACTTAACAGTGTGCACTGGATTGGCTTTGGAGAGACTGGAGGTAGGTCAGGTCGGAACCACAGCATACATTCACACATGGAATGAAAAGGAACAAAGTCGTCACAGCGTTAGAACTAATTGTACTGAGAAACCTCACTATGATTCAGGAGGCCCTATGTGGTCTTGCTTCTTCCTGTCTCGCCTCACATCTGTCTGTTGTCTCTTCTCACTAATTACTATACGCCAGCCACACAGATCTCTTGAAGGAACCAGCCCCTCTCACCTGCCTCAGAGCATTCTCTCCCCCCACCACTTCGCTAACCCCTGCTCACAATTCAGATCCCATCACAATATCTCTATGTTCCATTTCAGTTAGTCTTTCTACGGGTCTCAGTTCTTTTCCTTTATGCCGCCTTTTACAATTTGCTTTTGTAGGTTTGTGTGTTTACTTATTTAATGTCTCTAGACATTAGAGACAAGTTTTCATTAGATTACAAGTTTGATCATGTAGGTGCCTGGTGCCCAGCATACTATCAAGTACATAGAGGACAGTCTATAAATATTTGCTAAATAAATGAGTGAACCTCTTTGAGCCGAGGAGTTCTTATTTATATAATGGTAATAGTAAATTCCAACCTTGTAGAGTAGTTGACAGCATGACTGTATTCTAATAATGCAGCCAAAAAGGAAGAATGAATATGGATGTGAAGAGATACACTGAGCAGGAAATGAAGGGAAGGGTGCGAGCTGGGTGGCCAGGTTTACTCTGGGCTGTGGCAGAGGGGAAGAAGAAAATGGGAAGAGGGGTGGTGTGCATGGGGAAGGCAGTGGGAGTGAAGATGTTTGTAGAGTGGCCCATAGACATGCCTGGTGAGATTTACTGTTGAAATACCAGTGTTAGAAGAAACAATCTATCATTCATCTAAGTCTTGAAGTTCTTCCAGGCCCAGTTTTGCACCTTCAGTAACCTACAGCCCATTTATTCATACAGTGAGCAGTCACTTGCTGGTGGGCTTTCTTGGTACATGCTGAGAGTGTAAAAAAAAGAACAGGATAAGATCCCTTGAGACCCTGCAGTGGGAGTGAGGTGACTAAAGCAGACATTAACAGAATGATAAAATACAGATGATGGGAAGGGCAGGCAAGTGCTATGGACACATACCAAGGAGGTCACTCATCTCCATTCTGGGTTCCTAGGCTTCCTGAGGGACCTGAAATTTCAAAGGACTTATACAGAGATAGATTAAGAGGATTCAGATCATTTAAGGATGATGTCAAGGAAAGCAGACTGCAGAGAACTATTGAAGGTTTTCATATAAATATGATGTGATCAAATGTACTAGTAAAAAGATCCCCATGGCAGCACTGGAAAATGAGAGTAAGATTGGAGGCAGATCAATTCTAAGAAAACTGCAGTAATCCAGGAAAAAAATCTAACCACTGAGGGCCTGAACCAGTAGGAATGGAGGACAGACTCAGGAGATATGGAAGAGGTAGGATTGATAGACTTAGTGAAAACTGGACGAGATGGTTTGAGGAAGGTGAAGTTGTCAAACTTGACTCCCACATTTGTGACTCATCTGATTGGGTAGACACTGAGCCTACACAGTGAGCTCTTGAATACGGGAGCTGGAGCATGCTGGGAAGGGAAGGTGGTGAGTGAGTTTTGTAAATTCTGAGATAGAACTACATTCAGTATACTAATTCCTGAACTTAATTTGCCTAAAAATTCATTACTGAACATTTAACAGGTTTATGAGACATCATGTAAAATAGGAAACTAATTTTAAAATATAAAAGTGCAATTTGAAAACCACAAGAGTGCTTTCTATTTCAAACTTTCTCTTAGACATTTTTGAGGTAGTCAGGGGGGAAAAATGAACACAGACTGGGTTAAGTAATCATTTTTAATTTTGTTACTTGTAGTGATAGTGTGGCGGTTAAGTTAAAGGAAAAGTTATTATAGATACTCTTAGAAATGTTTCCTGGTGAAATATAATGATAGCATTTGTTTAAATACTCTAGAAAAAAAATTGTGTGGAATAGGAGAATAGATAGAATAAGAATGGAAGGCTTTTAGCTTGTTTAAATTATTGAAACTTCAAGCATATAGGGGGAGACTTCCCCGCTGTTCCAGTGCTTAAGAATCTGTCCTGCAATGCAGGGGAGCAGGGTTAGACCCCTGGTTGGGGGACTAAGATCCCACATGCTGCAGAGCAACTAAGCCTGTGTGCTGCAACTACTGAGCCTGTGAAGTTGCTCAGTCGTGTACGACTCTGCAGTCCCATGGACGGTAGCCTGCCAGGCTCCTCCATGGCATTTTCCAGGCAAGAGTACTAGAGTGAGTTGCCATTTCCTTCTCCAGGGGATCTTCCCGACCTGGGGATCGAACCCAGCTCTCCTGCCTTGCAGGAGATGCTTTACTCTCTGACCCACAAGGGAAGCCCAACTTAGTAAAGAGTCTATGCACTGCAATGAGAAAGATCCTGCATGATGCAACAAAGATCTCACGTGCTGCAACTAAGACCTGATGCAGCCAAATTAAAAAAAAAAAGTGTGGGGGGGTTTACTAGATTCTTTTGTGTCTGTTTGAAATTTTCCATGATAAAAAAAAAATTTCAAACTTGGTCATAGATCCAAAGGAAATCATTTAGTGGAATATAAATATTATAATTAATCAACATTGAATCAAGTCATAAAGTATATTTTGGATTTGTGGCAAGACCTGTGGTAGACCAGAAGTCATCTAGTAGATGATAGATATCATTTGGGAGTTGACTGGGAAATATCTGAATATTTATACACAGATTTCACCTTATGTTTATCCCTCAGGTGATCTCATGCCATTGTCTGGGACGCCGTATGTTCAAGATAGCTATGTTGAGGTGGTGGTTAGGTTTGTGATAATTCTCTTTTCTTCAGAAATAGTTCTAAGACACAGAGATGATATTGTGCCTGGCCACTGCTAGTTGATTCAGAGGCCCATACCTGATACAAGCTGAGACAGTCAGATTGTGTCTTGTAGCAACATGAAACTTGAAAGATAAGATGCTGGAGGCATTTGAAGATGAGGTATATTAATGGCAACTCAACCCCTGCTGCTAAGGCCCCTGTGACTCCGCTTCCTGAGACTAGCTGATTTCTCCCTTTTATTTTGTGAGCTAGCTCTATATCTGTCCAATAAATCTCCACTTTAAGGGGGCTTCTCTGGTGGCTGAGATGGTAAAGAATCTGCCTGCAGTGCGAGAGACCTGGGTTCTATCCCCAGGTCAGGAAGATCCCCTGGAGCAGGAAATGGCAGTCCACTGTGGTATTCTTGCTTGAAGAATTCCATGGAAATAGGCCTGGTGGGCTACAGTCTGTGGGGTCACAAAGAGTTGGACACAACTGAGCGACTAATGGTCTTCCCAGGTAGCTCAGCTGATAAAGAATCCACCTGTAATTCAGGAGACCCCAGTTCGATTCCTGGGTCAGGAAGTTCCCCCGGAGCAGGTACAAGCTAACCATTCCAGTATTCTTGGGCTTCCCTGGTGGCTCAGACGGTAAAGAATCCGCCTGCAATGCAGGAGACTCGGGTTCGATCCCTGGGTTGGAAAGATCCCTGGAGGAGGGCATGGCAACCCACTCCAGTATTCTTGCCTGGAGAATCCCCATGGATGGAGGAATTTGGCAGGCTACAGTCCATGGGGTCACAAAGAATCGGACGTGACTGAGTGACTAAGCATAGCACAGAGTGACTAACTCTTTGACTTTTCGCTTAAAAGTTAAGCTAGAATTGGTTTCTATTGCTTACAATCAAAATAACCTTATTAAATATAATTATTGCATAATAAAAATTACTGTATAAATATCTTTGGTGTCTTGTTACATCTGTGTTGAAATACATTTTAAAATAAAAATTCCTACTATCAAATTTACGTTTCCAAAAATTTCATGTGGGACCCGATTTTGTGGTGAGTACAATTTGAGAACCGCTGTGTACAACACCCAAGTGAGATGCCTAAAGGTGTAAGGATGTAAGATGCCTAAAGGTGTAAGATGCCTAAAGGTGTAAGATGCCTAAAGGTGTAAGGATGGTGTGGAATCAGCCAGGTCTGAGCCAAAGGTGGGAATTTGGAAAATGTCAGCAAATAGGTGGTAATGGAAGATAAGTGAGGGTAAATGCCATTGAGAGCAGGTGTAGAGTGTAAGAAAAGAGGTTGAGGACAAAACTCCAGGGACTCCAACACTTACGGGTTAGCTGAAAGGAGTCCATAAAGGTGACAGGATGCCAGAGAAGTTGGAAAAACTAGGAGAGCGTGCTGTCAGGGATGCCAAAAAATAAACCGTTTTAGGAAGCAAGGCATGGCCAACTGTCAAATCTTGCTGAGACTGCAAAGAGTCCATTTAGCAACACGAAGATGTTGAACTGTTTCATTGTTTAGGGTTAGGGATTAAATGGCAAATATGAAAGTAGAGAGATGGTTGCCCACAACTTTTTCAGGAAACTTGGCTCTGTCAAGAAATAGAAAATGGGGCAGGCGTACAGACAGATGGAGGGCTGAGTGTTAGAAAGCCAGGACCTGTTGGGTTCACAGGTGTGAGGGCTCTATTTTCAAATGCATTCATATCTCGTCAAAGACAGTGAGTTACTGGGATACAGAACTGGCCACCTCCCTTTCTTGCCTGCAATTCCCACTTCCCCAAACTGATGACATACTATTTTTGAGATATCTATTAATGGGGTTGTTGCACGGTCCTGGGAGGAGGAAGAATTACATAGAGGAAAGGGTAGTTATAAGTGTTTTAACTTGTTCCCATTTGTACAGGGAAAGAATAGTTAACCACAGCCTTGCCTCCATCTTAATGATGGATGGTTGAATTTCTCTGCATGCTGGACTTGTCTACACTCTACTCTTGGTGGGGAGCTTGGATCCTCATTGCCGTGTCTCTCCATCCAGTGTAGTTGCAGTGTCTGCCCCCACATGTTCCTAGACCTCCCACTAGTCCTCGTGCTCTTCCCCCAGACCTCCTTCTGAACAGTGTTGTATCTGGGACACACTAATGAATTGCCATCCCCAAGGAGGACTGGGGCTCTTTGGAGGGTGGGTTTATTTTGGGTCCCCCACCCCATTTCTGACCACACATAGAACCGTGTGCAGCAAACTATGGTCTGAGTAATATTCAGCCCATCTGCTTTTATATGGCCCAGGAACTCAGAATGGTTTTTTGTTTATAAATGATTGGGAAAAAAAGTGAAAGAATTGGGGACATCCCTGGCCATCTAGTGGTTAAGACTCTGCACTTCAATGCAGGGGACTCAAGCTTGATCCTTGGTTCGGGAACTAAGATCCCACATGCCTTGTGGTACAACCAATAAATAAATGATTTGAAGATTCTGCCTGACTACCCTTGCTCTCTCCCCCCCATAAAAAAAAGGATTATATTTTGTAACTCATCAAAATTATATGAAATTTAAATTTCAGTGATTTATTATCTGGTCCTTTATAGAAAAATGTTGCTCACTCCTGGTGTAGAACTGTAGGTGGCCATGCGCCATCTGTCTCCACCAATAGTTTTGGTGATGTTAATATGACAGTGACCGTGAAAGTTGCTGCCGTATCCAACTCTTTGTGATCCCAAGGACTGTAGCCTGCCAGGCTCCTCTGTCCATGGAATTCTCCAGGTCAGAATACTGGAGTGGATAGCTGTTCCCTTCTCCAGGGATCTTCCAAACTCAGGGATCAAACCCAGGTCTCCCTCATTGCAGATGGATTCTTTACTGTCTGAGTCACCTTCTCTCTAATTTCCTAGTGCTTTCCTAGTGGCTCAGATGGTAAAGAATCTGCCTGCAATGCAGGAGATGTGGGTTCTATCCCTGGGTTGGGGAGATCCCCTGGAGAGAAGTGGTTACCCACTCCAATATTTTTGCCTAGGAGATCCCATGGACAGAGGAGCCTGGCAGGCTTAGTCCAAGGGGTTGCAGAGTCGGACACGACTGAACGACTAACACTACTTTCCTAAGGGGCTGAATCTTCCCCACCACAGGAATTACTGACGGATTAATCCACAAAGGAAGCCTGCCCCAACCCTGGCTTTCTACCCACCACCACACATACACACACTCACACACACACTAAAGGGTTTGGAGATACGCAGAAAGTCATGGGGGTGTCTTTGGGGCTGTTACGACTGTTGTTGCTTGTTTCTCAGAAGGGAGTATGGGTTTTGAAAGGACCATGTTCACATAGATTGATTTCTAAGATTACTACTTAATTGCCACATTAGATTTTTCTCACTGCCTCCCCCTCAAACCCCTTCTGTCTTTCTTTTTCTTCTCGATCATACTTGCAGCATATACACTGACGGTTTCTTCCTCGTCTCCCACTTCTCAGCCCACCACAATCTGGAGTCCACTCCCACTACAGTGCTGAAACTGCTCCCAACACATTTATCACCTATCTCATAATGACCAAATCTAAGGACGCTTTCCAGTCCTCCCTTGACTTCTGAGTAGCATCTGATAATGCTGACCTTGCCCCTCTTCATGGAACACCTTTATTTCTCTGAAGGCTCTTCATCTTTTCTTCATCTTTTATTCTCTTAGCTCCCGGGATGCTCCTACTGCCACCGGGTTCTTAGAAATTAGTGTGTTTCAGTGACCTAGTTAACATTCAGTGTCTGTGCCACACCTTGTCTCCTATATTGTGTCCTAGACTGTTCTGTCCAGGAGTCTGCAAGGTGTGTCTCCCAGCCTTCCTGGGAGGTTGGCTTCCTATTAGATTCTCTCAGCAGGGGGCACGGGCTCATATGTATGCCTTAGGCAAGAGTTTCAAACTCGGGACTGGGAATAGGCTCAGGTTTTCCTCTGGTGCTGGATATGTGGATTGTCTTGGACACTTAGTTATCAAGAGGTGAAAGGGATGGGAGTAGCCAACGGTGTGTCCTTCTTTGCATTGGGCATCTGCCTTAAAACTCGGATCCTGCATGCCGTGTGGTACAGCAGGAAGCAAAGAAACAAAAACCCCACCTGTCTTGTGCTGTAACAGAGCCTATATGATCTAGCTCTTGCCTACATTTTTAGCTCATCTTAAATCAACTATATATACCCCAATAAACTTTTTTTTTTAAATAAAGATAAAAAAGTAACTCCTAAAAAAAAGAATTCTAGCTCCTCTTGACACTCCACCTTCATCCCCTGCCTGTTACCAAACAGGAACACATGAACAACCTTCAATTATTACAGTCCAACTATACAGAGGTCTCCAAAGAAAGGAGCTCTGAATGCCTTTGACCTTCACCCCTTTGCCTGCTCCTTGCCCTGGGTGGTTTTTCTCTCCTTACATTCTGCTGGCCTGTTTTTCCTTCAAGACTCTTATCAGCCTTCCTAATTACGTCCCACCTGTTCCTCCATCCTCAAACAGTCTGAAGAGCCCTGGGTCCGGGTTGGGGGGCGGGGTTTGCTGTGGGAAAATAAGCTGCCTCAGTTTATTATTTGGCCACGGGGTGGTGCTGCTCAGAAGAGTCCCTTGGTCTGGTTACAGGCTGAGGCTGACAGCCGGCTACTAAAGAGGGATCCCCACCAGGAGGCAGACATTCCTCCACTGCCTCCCCATGCCAGCTACACCCCAAGGCTGGCCGGGTGAGAGAGCCAAGTCCTAAGAAGGTGGTTTGCTTCAGGTCTCTCCCCGGCGACTGATAACGTCAAACCCTACACTTTTTGTGATTGGCCTATCCAGGATGACAAGGGCAGTGGTGGGAAGTGAGCTGGAGAAACATGATCTGGGAAGGAATTTGGGGACCTGGGTCAGCTGGCTGGTAGTTCCTAGCGCCCCGGGGAGGTGTGAAGATATGGATCATGAGCTGAGCCAGGAAGCTGCGCTGCTCCGGCTGCTCTCCTTTCTGTGGCTGCTGCCCCTGTCCCGGACCGCCCCTGAAGGTATGACAGTACCTCTCATTGACTTCCGTGCTGATTGGGGTAGAGCCTAGGGAGCCCGGGTATTTGAAAGTGACAGGAGTGCTTAGTAAGTGGTGAAAGTGTGATGAGAGAGCAGAAACGATAGCAGGATTGGGAAAGAGAGCCATGCTTTGGATGGATGGTAAACAATGCCAGAGGTGCTTCGTAGGTTCCATTGAAGACAGTCTCTTGAAGCAGAGGTTATTATATCCATTTTCCAGATGAAGGAAATGAGACTCAGAGTTTAAGTAACTTGGGCAAGTTTCACCCCTTTGGTAAGTGGTAGAGCTGGGATTTGAACAAAACAGGTGTTATCTCCACTGTTCCTACTTAGGAACCCTGCACTCTGAAATCAGTTCACCTTACAATTCTTGAAAAACCTCTTAACTTTATTGGTCTGTAGTTTCTCTCTCTGAAAAGGATGGAGTGGAATGGAAGAAGAACCTGGAAGATCCCTCTTACTCTAACTGTCTATCATTCTGGGTATTGGGTTTTGAGTAGAATCTTTCTGGCTGGGGAGATTCCTGCCAGGAGTTTCAAAGAATTAGGGATTATTTCCTGTAGCTATGGTACTATTCCCCCAGTCCTGTCTTTGCAATGTCTGCAGGGCTGAGGGAGGGAAGATATTTTCAGAGAGGGCTGGTGCCAATGAAGTGCCTGAAAAGAAGCTGGAGAGTGGTTTTATAGTCTGCCATGGACTTCCCTGGTGGCTCAGATGGTAAAGCATCTGCCTACAATGTGGGAGACCCGGGTTCAATCCCTGGGTTGGGAAGATCTCTTGGAGAAGGAAATGTCAACCCACTCCAGTATTCTTGTCTGGGAAATCCCATGGACGGAAGAGCCTGGTGGGCTACAGTCCATGGGGTCGCAAAGAGTCGGACACTGAATGACTTCATTTATGTGTGTCTGAGTGTAGGATAGGGCAGTGTTTTCTATGGCTTAGATCATGACCATTCCTCCATCCATGTGAAGACTGGGAAACCCATACAGGCCCTTCACAAGTCAACAGGATGGCCTCCTGGGAATTACACAAAGGTCTTTTCTGTGGGAGAAAGTAGCCCTGTGCCAGGACTTCCCAGGTGGTGCTAGCGGTAAAGAACCTGCCTGCCAACGCAGGAGGTGGGTTTGACTCCTGGGTTGGGAGGATCCCCTGGAGGAGGAAATGGCAACCCACTCTAGTACTCCTGCCTGGAGAATCCCATGAACAGAGGAACCTAGTGGGCTACAATCCATAGGGTCGAAAATAATTGGACACGACTGAATGGACTTAGCACGCATGCATACAACTCTGTGCCAGGATGCATGACTTGGTAAGCAAAATGCAAGCTGAATTTCAGCCACAACTTACCTGCTTGGCTGGGTGCTTTGGGGCACAAAAATACAGTCAGTGCTGTGACTCTGTCAAGTGAATTTGCCACTTTAGATCCTAGAACTTTTTACTTGTTACAGCTTTAGATGGTTGATGTTTTTATGGACGGGGAAGTTTGGAGAGATTCCGTAATTTCTTTCTCGCCCTTATTGGGAGGCAGAGCCTAAGTGACAGACACAAGAGGGGTTATAAACCCATCACTGCCCCCCTCCTCCCTGGAGCAGGACTTGCCTTTTTCTTTACTTTTTTAAAAAATATTTATTCGTTTGGCTGTGTTGGCCTTTAGTTGAGGTAAGCAGAATCTTCATCACGTTATGCAGGATCTTTTGTTGCGGCAAGTGGATTCTCTAGTTGTGGCGCAAAGGCTCCTGAACTATTGCTCAGTAGTTGCAGCGCCCAGGCTGAGTTGCTTCTCGGCTGTGGGATCTTCGTTTCGCGACCAGGGACCCAGCCCGAGTCCCCTGCATTGCAAGGCGGATTCTTAACCACTGGACCATCAAGGAAGTCCCTTGCTGTTTTCTAAGCTAAAGGGGCTCCCACCTCCCAGAACCCTGCCCTGTCTCTTTTGCAGCTCCTGCCCCGGGGTGGAGGGATGAGCTCCAAAACCACACGTTCCTGCACACGATGTACTGCCAGGACTGGAGCCCCAACGTGGGGCTCTCTGAGGCCTACGACGAGGACCTGCTTTTCTCCTTCGACTTTTCCCAGAGCATCCGAGTGCCTCGCTTACCTGAGTTTGCTGACTGGGCTCACCAGCATGGAGATACTTCCGACATTATGTTTGACAAAGGTTTTTGCCGGGCCATGATCGAGGAAATTGGCCCAAAACTTGAAGGGCAAATCCCAGTGTCTAGAGGTCAGGGCATTTTTCTGTGGGGTGGGGAGGGGAGCTGCCCTCTTAACCTCATTATACACTGAATTTTCCCCTTTCACACCAATTCCCCATCTCTCATGCTTTCTGGTTCTCCCCTTGAACCTTGATTTTTTGACCACCCGTGGTCTGTACGCTGTTTTTGTTGTGGGCAGAAGAAAAGCCCCTGGGATGTAGTAGGATTCAAAATTATGGAACTTGATGAATTTAGCAGGGACCAAGTGATGCCTTCTGACTGTTGGCACTTGTGTTATGATCGACCTTAGCAAGATGGAAGGGGAGAATGGAAGTATCTGATGATGTGCCTGAATTTCATTTTATTTATTTATTTAAAAACTTGAGTTTATTAGGAAATGTTGATGGATCATAGTCGACGAAAGCCCTAGCTGAGTTAACGAAATGGTAGTTAACTGCCTGGGTAAACTAGGCTTAACTACATGGATTAAGTAAGCTCTGTTAATATTTATTTTATTATTCTGCCATAATTGTTTGGACATCACAGTGTATTTTTTTAATTGAAATATAGCTGATCCACAGTGCTGTGCCAATCTCCCCTGCACAACAAAGTGACACAGTCATGCACATGCGTACATTCCTTCTTTAATATTCTTCTCCATTATTGTTTATCCCAGGAGCCTGGATATAATTCCCCATGCCACACAGCAGGACCTTGCTGTCCAACCATTCTAAACGAAATAGTTTGCAATCATAATGTGTTTTAATGTACATTTTTCAAGATTTAAACAATAATACCACATCAAAACTGAGTTGACATTAATTGGATGACAAGGTAACTTAAAAAACATATATAGATGTGATCAGCATGTCTTTCAAATATGTCCAAACATATAGTTCTTGAAACTATCCTTACAATCAGTATTTTCAATGTTTTTTTACCAATTGGTTCTTTTTTTTTTTTTTTTTGGTGGTGGTTACCTTTATTTTTTAATTTAATTTTTATTTTATATTGGAGTCTAGTTGATGTACAATGTTGTGTTAGTTCTAGGTGTACAGTAAAGTGGTTCACTTACACACAAACATATATTCATTCTTATTCAGTTTCTTTTCCCACATAGGTTATTACAGAATATTGAGTAGAGTTCCCAGTGCTGTAAAGTAGGTTCTTATGGATTATTGATCTTATATATAGTAGTGTGTGTCTGTTAATCCCAAACTCCTGGTTAAAATGTGCCTGCATTTTTAATGAGAAGACAGCCCGTGGTCAGGTGCCCACGCGGTCCAGACTGGAAGTGCTGCAGGAAGTTAGGGTGGCGGGCTGGCGTGGTCTGGCTCTGGTCCGGGTCTGGTTCTTGCCTGGGCAAAGACCTCCACCAGAGCCCCAGCTCCTCCTCTCTCCTCCATGTGCCACGGCCCCTCCATAAACAGGGGTCCCATCTGAACTTCCTTCCCTCACCCTCAATCCCCCCCACAGGGTTCCCCATCGTTGAAGTGTTCACACTGAAGCCCCTGGAATTTGGCAAGCCCAACACGCTGGTCTGTTTCATCAGCAACCTCTTTCCACCCACACTGACCGTGACCTGGCAGTATCAGTCGGCACCTGTGGAAGGAGCTGGGCCCACTTTTGTCTCTGCAGTCGACGGACTCACCTTCCAGGCCTTTTCCTACTTAAACTTCACACCAGCAGCCTCTGATCTTTTCTCTTGCATCGTGACTCATGAGATCGATGGCTTCACAGCAATCGATTTTTGGGGTGAGACCCTTCTCCCTGGAAGCCTAGTTCCTTTGTGGGGCAGAAGAGGGGCAGACCCATGGGAGGGCTTCTTTCTCCACCTGGCCCTTGTTCAGGCCGTTCCCGCTCTGCACCGACCTCAGTCTTCTCAGCCTCGGGGTCTGCCCTGTCGTAGACAGCCACGTCATCCCCAACCAGGTCTCGGGGCTGACCAGCTCCCTGTTTTTCCAGTGCCCCAGAACGCGCTGCCCTCTGATCTCCTGGAGAACGTGCTGTGCGGCGTGGCCTTTGGCCTGGGTTTGCTGGGCATCATTGTTGGCTTGGCCCTCATCATCTACTTCCGAAAGCCGTGCTGAGGGGGTACGTCGGGGCATCTGGAGGGGGCGGGAGAGCCAGGCGCAGTGGCGCACATGTGAGTTTGCCGGGGACCACCTTGTGACCCAGGGAGCACGCAGAGTGGCCCTTGGGTGGGGAGGCCTGTATCCGGCACACCTGTCGTCCTGGTCGAGGTCCTAGGCGCACACAGGCAGTTTCAGGTCGGGAGCATGTCTTTGCTTGGGGGAGGAGCAGTGGGGGAGCTGGAGGAAGGATGTTTGGAGATGATCTGGAGACAAGGAGAGAGCAACTTCTGGATGGTGTTGCCAGTGGGGAAGGGCCTTTGGGGATGAGAAGGACCACCTCCGCAATGGATTTTCCCCGTCCTCTCTCTCCTCAGGCTGACTCTTCCTGACTAGAGTCTGATGCCAGCAGCTGCAGCCGTCCAAGCAGGAGGTGTTCAGGTTCTCACATCCTGACCAGGATCTCTCCTTCTCAGAGCAGGAGGCCCTGGGACTCCTCTGGGGTGTGTGTGTGTGTGTGTGTGTGTGTGTGTGTGTATCTGTGCCAGCAAGTGGTTGCACCCAGGTTTCTCAGCTGAGGGCTCTGCATCCAGGGGAACCCAGAGTGGCCTTCTGATCACAACCACACCCCTGCCATGTCAAGGCAATAAATCTCATTTCTTAATATCGGTGTGGCTTCTTTTTTAACTCATGATATTTTATTTTTGGATATTTTAACTTGAGTAGGTTATCATGTCAAACTCAGCATGCCTTCACCTGACGCAGTTTGCCCTCATTAGGGAGAGAAATGGGAAAACCCCTAACTCCTGGCTGACTTCTGCTCCCTGGTCTCCACACAGCACGATGGCTTTTACTTCTATCAGCTCAGTCCGTTCAGTTGCTCAGTCGTGTCCGACTCTTTGCGACTCCATGAACCGCAGCACGCCAGGCCTCCCTGTCCATCACCAACTCCTGGAGTCTACCCAAACCCATGTCCATTGAGTCGGTGATGCCATCCAACCATCTCTTCATCCATTGTCCCCTTCTCCTTCTACCTTCAATCTTTCCCAGCATCAGGGTCTTTTCAAATGAGTCAGCTCTCCACATCAGGTGACCAAAGTATTGGAGCTTCAGCTTCATCAGTCCTTCCAATGAACACCCAGGACTGATCTCCTTTAGGATGGACTGGTTGGATCTCCTTGCAGTCTAACGGACTCTCAAGAGTCTTCTCCAACACCACACTTTAAAAGCATCAATTCTTCGGTGCTCAGCTTTCTTTATAGTCCAACTCTCACATCCATACATGATCACTGGAAAAACCATAGCCTTGACTAGACGGACCTTTGTTGACAAAGTAATGTCTCTGCTTTTTAATATGCTGTCCAGATTGGTCATAACTTTCCTTCCAAGGAGTAAGTGTCTTTTAATTTCATGGTTGCAGTCACCATCTGCAGTGATTTTGGAGCACAGAAAAATAAAGTTGGCCACTGTTTCCACTGTTTCCCCATTTATTTGTCATGAAGTGATGGAACTGGATGCCATGATCTTAGTTTTCTGAATGTTGAGCTTTAAGCCGACTTTTTCACTCTCCTCTTTCACTTTCATCAAGAGGCTCTTTAGTTCTTCTGCTATTTTCTGCCATCTACATATCTGAGGTTATTGATATTTCTCCTGGCAATCTTGATTCCAGCTTGTGCTTCCTCCAGCCCAGCGTTTCTCATGATGTACTCTGCATATAAGTTAAATAAGCAGGGTGACAACATACAGCCTTGATGTACTCCTTTTCCTATTTTTAACCAGTCTGTTCCATGTTCAGTTCTAACTGTTGCTTCCTGACCTGCATACAGGCTTCTCAAGAGGCAGGTCAGGTGGTCTGGTATTCCCATCTCCTTCAGGATTTTCCACAGTTTGTTGTGATCCACACAGTCACAGGCTTTGGTGTAGTCAATAAAGCAGAAATAGATGTTTACTCCTCTCAGTCTGTGCAAAATATGTGAGCAATGAAAGCAGAGCCTCTTTCTGATAATCTGCTCACACAATGGTGGAGGAAGCTGCTTGCATTTTTTTTTTGTTGTTGTTTGCACTCTACTGTTTGTGAACATGTTCATGCCTAGTAGAGGCTGCCTTGAGGAATATAGAACTACCTTCAACCTTCACCGTAGCTGGGAAAGGAAGAGCTTCAAAGTGGGAAAAATAAGACTTCAGACGCTGTTCTAACTCAGTCATCTTGGTTTTATGAAAACAGTGTAATCAAAAATCACTGAAATGAAGTGTGACCAGCCAGGAAGGGCCCAGAATTCCTGTGTCCTCTCAGATGACCTGTTCTGTGGCCTGAGGGGACGGTCCAGGGAGAACGCCGCTCTGCCGCTGCTGCGGGTGGGTGGTGCTGGTGTGGTGGGGGCGCACGACTAACGGTGGTCGCTTCCGTTGTCTGCACTTTGCTTCTTGCTTCTCCTGAGGTCTGGGAGTTGCTTTGAAGGAGGGAGTGGCATTAAGGTGAAAAGTGAAATTATTTTGGTGTTGGTGCAAGAGTCTCTGTTTTCTGCATTGTATCAGAATCTAAGAGAAAATATTCACTTCTTCCGAGGACCTGGCACCTCCTCTGAACCATCTTATTTCTAAGAGCAGCATGTGAACTGGTTAAGAGTATGGGGTGCAGAACCAGACCACTGGGGATTCAATCGTGACTGTAGCTGTGTGTCCTTGGCTGAGTTCCTTAACCTCTCTGTGTCTCGGTGTCATTGTCTGTAAAAGGATGATGTTAACAGTGGTGCCTCCCTGAATAAGGTTGCTGTGAAGCTTAAATAAATTAATATCTTGCAGAATGCTTAGAACAGTGCTTGGCACGTAGAAAAAGTGCTTGTAACTTAGAAAAGATTTTCACTGGGGAATTCATCAGCATCATTAACTTCTTTTCTGGAAACAACTTTGAATCTACCTTCAAGTATTATATGTTCTCTTTTTGAGATCTTTTTCTTTCACTTAACCATTTTGCATCTGTCCCTTGTTGCTTTCTAGTTCTTCTTGATTTCTCTCTCCATTTTCCAACCTATCCAGAAACTTCCTGCCACTCAAGCCTTAAAACTGATTTTACTTATTTATATGTGAGTATTTTTGGCTGTACCTCTTGGCTTGTGGGATCTTAGTTCCCCGACCAGGAGTGAACCTGGACCCTTGGCAGTGAAGGTGCAGTCAAGAACCACTCGACCACCAGAAAATTTCCAAACCTTTTTTTAAACTACACTGTGTGGCCTTAGACAAGTCACACCCTCTGGGCCTCCAACTCCTCATCTGTAAAACAGTGGGCTTAGGTGAGATGCCCTCTGATCAAGCATTCTGTGATACTGTCACTTACAATATTCAAGAAGTCTTCCAGACCCTCTCTCATCTGATGTCCTCCTTTAAATAAAAAATGTAGTTCCTCCTCTTCCATGAACCTATTGCTGATCCTCCAGCCCCGACGACCTCGACTCACTCAGCCCAGACCCTGCTCTTAGGCTGCACTGTCCTGGTTCAGCTGTTAGTTTTTTCACATAGCTGCTTTGTCATTGCAGTGATGCAGGGGCCATACACATTTACGCGCCCACCCACTCCCACTTTCCTTTATTGTCACTGACACTTGAAATTATTTGACTTTCAAATGTTGGCAATTCAGTGGGTGTCAAGTGGTCTTACGTTTTAATTTGCTTTTCTTTACCTTACTAGTGAGGCTGGACATCATCTCTTAGGTTTCTTTCTGTGTGAATTGCTGATTTTTATTGTTCATCTATCTTAAAAATGGTTTTTTCATGTGACTGCTGGGGGGAGGGGCTTCTAATATATTCTATATAGTAATCCTATGTCAGTATATAAATACTGCAAGTGCCTTCTTCCACTTTGCTGCTCATCAGTTAAATTTGTATATGGTTCCTTCCCTAAATAGAATGATTTCATTTTCATGGTCAAAACACATATGGTGGGAAATCCCTGGGGATCCAGTGGTTAAGACTCCATGCTTCCAGCAGAGAAGACACTGGTTTAATTCCTGGTCAGCAAACTAAGATACCACATTCACGTGATGTGACCAAAAACTTAAAAATAAAAAATAAAAATTAAAAAAACCATATGGTTTATGTTTTCATAATCTTAAGAAATTCTTTCCAGACCCAAGGCAGTAAAGTTATAATTTTTGCTGGAACATAAAGTGATAAGGTGAGTCTCCATATTCTCAGTGGGAATATTTTAAAAATTTTAAAAATTTTTGGCCAGTTTCAAAATATAAAGTTTTAGGCATATAGAAGTTATAGGCAAATAGTCAAACATCTGCTAACTACTTTTATTTAGTCACTCACAAGTTTAAAATCACATAATTTATAACATAGTATTTTAACACATATTGCTGTTTCCACTTTCATGTTCCATAAAATAATTTTTATTCTAATTCTTCTCATGTATTTATTTTTGATTATGCTAGTGGTTTCTAAATTATTTGATTGATTGATTTAAAAATAAATCCATTTATTTAAACTAAAACTCCCCACCAAGACCAGTTCGTTCTTTTCTCCCACCTCCTGGCCCCTGTCTCTGGTACCCACAGATCTGTTCTCTTCTGTTTCTATAAGCTTGTTTATTATTATTCCACATAAAAAAGAGATTATATGGTATTTTTCTTTCTCCAACTTATTTCACTTCACATAATGCCCTTGAGGTTCATCCATGTTGTTGAAAATGACAATATTTTATTTTTTATGACTGAATGACATTTCATTATATGTACGCACGACAATTTCTTTATTCTTT
Source organism: Dama dama (assembly GCF_033118175.1). NCBI lineage: Eukaryota > Metazoa > Chordata > Mammalia > Artiodactyla > Cervidae > Dama > Dama dama. Next base: position 9,939,487 of record NC_083687.1, on the reverse strand, counting down.
CATTCACTGATGGACAGTCAGTTTCTTTCTATGTTGTGTCTACAGTAAAGAATGCTGCAGTGAACATGGGGGTACCTATATATATTTGAATTAATGTTTTTGTTTTCTCTGAATAAAAACCCAGAAGTGGAATTGCTAGATCATATGGTAGTTCTATTTTTATTTTTTTGAGGAACATCTATACTATTGCTATATGTCTGTATGTTGCTGAATCCTTATGCAATAATGGTAGGAATGGAAGTTGGTTAAGCCATTGTGGAAGACAGTATGCAGGCTCCTCATATATTTATTAATTGAAATCATTTTAGAATAATGTATCTTCTCCAAAGAGCTTTGAAAGAGTGGCCATAATTTGGAAAGGGAAAAACTTAAGGACTTATATCGAAGGTAATTCTCTCTTTTCTGATGAATAATTTTGGGTAAAAATGCTTTGCTTTATATTTATCTGGCCATCTGTGATATTGCACTAAGCCTTCTTCTATTAGTGTTTGTTATTCTCCTTTCACATTTGGATCTTTACTGATCTGGAATTTTTGCATATGGTGTGATTATGTTTACAACTTTCTTTTTCTCCAAACACTAAATTGACATTAATGCCATTTAGAAACTATTTGATTTATTGCCAGGAATTGTATGCCAAATTCCCCCACATGCATGGGTTTGTCTCTGAATTATTTAGTTCAATTGGTTTGTCAGTTCTTGCGTTCACTTAAACATGTTTAAATTATTAAGGCTTTTAAAAAATGTTTTCATATTTGGTAGTGCTAGTTCCCATTTCTTTGCCACCTCACTTCCCAGAAAACTACACTATCCTCTTCTTTATCAAAATTGTCTAAGATTCTCATGGACTTTATTATCATATATATCTTAGAATCAGCTTGTCAAATTCTCCCCAAATTCTGCTTTGATTTTGGTTACAAATATGGGGGGAACCTGACTTCTTCATTGTGATATGATGCCTCATCTATGAATGATGGTATGTCTCTTCACTTCTTGAGGTCTTCATTTGTGTACTTTAATAAAGTTTTCCTTTTATTCCATAAAGTTCTTATACTTTTGTATGTTAATTTCTAAATATATAAATATATTATGGTTTTTAAACTCCTATTATAAATGGTTGGCAATTTTCTATTATTTTCTGATTATTAAGATATTATGGGGCTTCCCTGGTGGCTCAGATGGTGAAGAATCTGTCTATAATGCAGGAAACCTGGGTTTGATCCCTGGGTCAGGGAGATCCCCTGGAGAAGGAAATGGCTACCCACTCTAGTATTCTTGCCTGGAGAATCCCATGGACAGAGGAGCCTGGCTAACCTCCCTCTGCCTCCATTTTCTCATAGTTAGGATGGGGAGGTAATAACATGATTCAAGAGTGGTGGTGGCAGGACTTCCCTGGGGGTCCAGTGTCTAAGACTCTATGTTCCCAATGCAGGGGGCCCGAGTTTGATCCCTGTTCAGGGAACAAGATCCAACATGCCACAACTAAAGATCCTACATGCTGCAACTAAGTCCTGGCTCAGTCAAATAAATTAAATGTTTTTTTAAAAAAGGCTTGTGGTGGCAAATCAGGTAAAATATATGCTAGTATTTCAAGTAATCCAGCTGCAGGGTGGAAAGATGTTGAACTAGTTATAGCGACTGTACCCCAAAGGTCAGTGTCTAGAGCAGTGAATCCTAACAGAGAAGATGGAGAGTGAGAAGAGGTGAGATGGCAAGGGGGTGGACGTGAAGCTGAACAGCCTGGGAAGTCATGTAATCCTGACCCAATGCAGAAGTGTGTAGTTCTGAGAAGACTTTGAAGGAAGTCACAAATATGGTCTTACACTCTTGGTTTTCAATTACAGATGTTGGATGGGTTGAACAATTTTTTACTTTATAAAATGGAAGCTTAAGTTAAGACCACCTGTCCAGAAGAGGAGCTTGTGTACGTCCAGGGAGACTAGGAAGTACCTAGAAGAGCTTCAGTATTATGGCCAACCTCTCAGAAAAAGCATAAGACTACATTAGTGAATTTCTTCAATGTGCCAGTGATGTCATTGTCATTGTTTTTGTTTTCACCAGTCCAGGTGGCTGGTAGACCCTCAACAGAAACTTACAACATTTCCAAGCTTGTGCGACTATATACCAACTGTCTTCCTCTTCTCCGATGTGAATGCAGCCCACTTCCAGGCCTACTCAATGGAGAGGACTTCCTCTGCCCCAAACCCACAGTGACTTCTCTTTTCTCTTTTAAGTCCACTATCCAGATTGCTTACCCCCTTTAACAAAAACTCTTCTCTTTCTAGATGTTTCTTCTCACTCTCCAACCGACCTGCAAGTGAACGACATGGAGGCAGAGGCCACATCTCTTAGCTCTTGGGAGTCCGTCTAATGCTTTGCACATACACACCATAGTTAGTCCACTTCTGACCATGGTGGCTAGGTTGGTGGAAGAGGCAGTGGGCAAGGAGGGGACTCGCTCTTTGGGCCCTTCTATAGTGGCAGTAAAAGAGGGACAGGGACTTCCCTGGTGGTCCAATGGTTGAGAATCCGCCTGCCAGTGCAGGGGACATGGGTTCGATCTCTAGTTCAGGGAGATCCTACAGGCCAGAGGGAAACTAAGCCCGTGCACCAGAACTATTGAAGTCCGCGAGCCCTAGACTGTGCTCCACAGCAGGAGAAGCCACAGCAATGAGAAGTCTTTGCACCACAACTAGAGAAAGCCCATGAGCAGCAGTGAAGACCAAGTATAGCCAATAAATAAATGAATACAGAGGGACAGCACATGGGAAGCTGCCTGGGGTTCCCTAACTTCAGTCCGGGGTGCTGCATAAATGGTTATCTAATCACCAACAGCCACAGGACTGGAAAAGGTCAGTTTTCACTCCAATCCCAAAGAAAGGTAATGCCAAAGAATGTTCAGACCACCGCACAATTGCACTCATTTCACATGCTAGCAAAGTAATGTTCAAAATTCTCCAAGCCAGGCTTCAACAGTATGTGAACCATGAATGTCCAGATGTTCAAGCTTGATTTAGAAAAGGCAGAGGAACCAGAGATCAAATTACCAACATCCGTTGGTAATTCTAAATAGATTACCAACGTTGGATCATCGAAACGGATTACCATTCGTTGGATCTTTGACAAAGCAAGAGAGTTCCAGAAAAATATCTGCTTCTGCTTTATTGACTACACCAAAGCCTTTGATTGTATGGACCACAACAAACTGTGGAAAATCAAGAGATGGGAATATCAGACCATCTTACCTGCCTCCTGAGAAATCTGTATGCAAGTCAAGAAGCAACAGTTAGAACCAGACATGGAACAACAGACTGGTACCAAATTGGGAAAGGAGTACATCAAGGCTGTATATTGTCACCCTTCTTATTTAACTTATATGCAGAGTACATGATGCAAAATGCCGGGCTGGATGAAGCACAAGTTGGAATCAAGACTGCCAGGTGAAATATCAATCACCTCAGATATGCAGATGACACCACCCTTATTGCACAAAGTGAAGAGGAACTAAAGAACCTCTTGATGAGGGTGAAAGAGGAGAGTGGAAAATTTGGCTTAACAATCAACATTAAGAAAACTAAGATCATGGCATCTGGTCCCATCACTTCATGGCAAATAGATGGGGAAACGATGGAAACAGTGACAGACTTTATTCTCTTGGGCTCCAAAATCACTGCAGATGGTGACTGCAGCCATGAAATTAAAAGACACTTGCTCCTTGGAAGAAAAGCTATGACAAACCTAGACAGTGTATTAAAAAGCAGAGACGTTACTTTGTCAACAAAGGTCCACCTAGTCAAAGCTATGGCTTTTCCAGTAGTCATGTATGGATGTGAGAGTTGGACTATAAAGAAAGTTGAGCACTGAAGAATTGATGCTTTTGAACTGTGGTGTTGAAGAAGACTCTTGAGAGTCCGTTGGACTGCAAGGAGATCCAACCAGTCCATCCTGAAGGAGATCAGTCCTGGGTGTTCATTGGAAGGACTGATGCTGGAGCTGAAATTCCAGTACTTTGGCCACCTGATGTGAAGAGTTGACTCATTGGAAAAGACCCTGATGCTGGGAAAGAATGAAGGCAGGAGGAGAAGGGGACAACAGAGGATGAGATGGTTGGATGGCATCACCAACTTGATGGACATGAGTTTGAGTCAACTCCGGGAGGCCTGGTGTGCTGCGGTTCACAGGGTCGCAAAGAGTCAGACAGGACTGAGAGACTGAACTGAACTGAAGTGAATTACCAACAATGCTCAAGACAGTTGAAATATTCTTTGGAGTTGACTAGAAGTGGGGGACAGATCTATGTGTGTAAAAATGAACAAAAAAAATAGAGTTAAGAGGAAAAAGGGAAGGAAGAAACCACTTCGCTGAGCACAGGTCTCTGGGTTTTTCTGTCTAGCTTAATCCTAAAACCACCTTCAATCTTCTCATTAATAGAGAAGTGAAATTGCCTGCGTTTCCTGTTGCTGCCTTATGAAAGGTTTCACATCTCCTTTGGCTGCCTGAGCAGAGACCCAGGCATGAGAGGGAGCTCGCCGAGCCTCCAGGAGGTGGCGGAGGGCCACGCAGAGAGCATTCCGGATCCAGGCAGGCTTTGGAGACCTTGATAAGGATCCCAAGACCTGGTTCCTAAGGTTAGGCTTACCACCTACCTGGCATTGTAGGAGAGACTTTCAAAGGGGAAGTGAACATGTGTGGAGGAGAACTCACACAGTTTTGAGACTGTTGAAAGAGAAAGTAGAAGACACTGGTTCAGAGTGGGAGGAACTCTGAGCATTGGAAAGATACGACTCAGAGGGATGTGCCGGCTCTTCCCTTTTTCCTTTTCTCAGTGGAGGCCACCACAAGCTACCTCTGTATGGTCATCTCAGTCCTAACACAGTGAGTGTGTGGGCACACTCAAATGTATGTGTGTGTGTACCTTGAAACCTTCAGTGTGAATTTTCAACTTGTTTTCCAAACTGTAAAAAGGACAATTAGCAGGACTTTTAAGATGAAATGAAATAGCGTGGATCTCATAGTATCTGCCACAAAGTAGAAGCTCAACAAATCTTGGACTCCCCCCTCCTCCATCTTCGGTTCATTCAACACCCTTCACGGCTGATTAGAGAAGTTCAAGGGTAGAACAATCATGTAACCAGGTGGGGTTGAGGGCGGGGGTGATAGGAAAACATGGTCAGAGCATCAGTGAAGCTCAACTAATTACACAAAACAAGTTTTTGGTTCCTAATATTCATCTATACTTTCGTTTTGGGGATATACTTTTCCTCTTTCCTTTTTTCTTCATAAATATCATATTCTCTTGGAGTCACAGACTTGGAGGGAGGATGGGTAAGTGTAGTGTTAAGGGGTTCCCTCCTTATCCTCTTTTGTTTAGCTCACTATTAAGTCAAGTTTAAGAGCTTTCAGGAACCAAGGTGGGGAGAGGCAGCCCTGAAGCCTTGTGGGGACCACAGGGAAGTCAATTTAGGGTTTTACATTTGTAATGAAAAAATCTACCAGCTGTATAAGTCACAGGTGAGAATGAATTGCTATGTGGTTTGTGTTTTCCTGGGGAAGAAGAACAGGGGAACTTTTATCTCATTTTTCTAGTGCCTTCACAATGCGAGGAGGGCCTGCCCCAAGACAGATGGGACCTGTCAGGGAAACACACAGGGGCGTTTTGAGTTTGGGGGAGACAAGTGAGCTTTGGGCACTGGCTCATGACCAACTATTCATCAAGCGGATTAGTGGGGTTGCCCAGCAGTCTGCCCTGAGATGGTTCAAAAGATAGGAGGATAGGGTGTCCTGGCTCCAGAAAGCAGAAAGGGGAAAATGAAGCTCATCTGGCTGGAAAAGAAGAAGCAATGGGAGCCCAGGGAGGGATTGTTCAGGACTGTGGCCCTGAGCTCTTACAAACAGCGCCTCTTATTCTGCCATCTTGCTTTGAGGCCAGACGACTGCAATCTTAGCAGCCCTGTCTCTACCGCATTCCCCAGAAGGGCCCCTTGTCCACCTATTTCCTGGGCAATAGGACAGACCACAGGTTATGTAATCAAGGGTTAAGTTCCACAGTAACTTCCCTTAAAGGAGCAAGAGAGGTTACCTTGTCTCAGTATCTGGGGAGACCTTGAAAGAAAACAGTTAGACCAGTGGGCAGTCTCGGCTGCATATATCCTGGGAATACAGGGTTTATTCTCTCCACCAATCTAGGGAAATCCAACTGTGTGTGTGTGTGTGTGAGTCGCTCAGTCGTGTCTGACTCTGCAACTCCATGGACTGTAGCTCACCAGGCTCCTCTGTCCAAGGGATTCTCCAGGCAAGAGTACTGGAGCGGGTTGCCATTTCCTTCTCCGAGGGAGATCCACCTACAGACTGGTTCTGTGGGAGAATGAGAGACCAGTTGCTAAAAGCCCAGGGCAGGATGAGATCTACCTGGTAACTGATGATGCTGGGCTGAGATGCTCAACGATTTGTCTCTATGCTTGTCCCCGCCTACCCAGGCAATCTGACAATTCTCAGTTTGGGACGCTCAGTTGATCTGGCAAGGAACAGGTTTAGTATCTCGGGCCTTAGTAGCCCCAAATCTCTCATTTAGAGAGCATCAAGGGGCGTGGGCAATACCACATTCCCACTTAGTGTGTGGAGGATCTCCCTACCCAGGCTGGGACTTCTGGGGTAGACGAAGACCCAGGGCCCCTGGAGGAGCTGGTCCAGGGGACCGAACTCCCCGTGTCTCCCCAGAGCAGAGCATGACTGTCCTCCTGCCGCTGCTGCTGGGCCTCAGCCTGGGCTGCACCGGAGCAGGTAAGGACTCTCCTTCCTCTGCTCCCTTTGGATTGGGGGGTTCCGTTTTGCTGTTGGATTTGGATACCCCAAAGCAGTCCATCTCCCTATTATATATTCCCACAGCACTTTGTACTGTAGCTTTGTAGCAATTTTTTGAATTTATATTTTTACATTGAAGTATTGTTGATTTACAATATTGTGTTAATTTCTGCTGAGCAAAGTGACTCAGTTACACACATGTATAGTTCTTTTTTATATCCTTTTTTCCATTATGGTTTATCCCAGGATATTACTATAGCTGCCAGAGCTGCACAGTGGAAACTTGTTTATCTGTGTAGCACATTTAATGTAATTAAGCTGTGTAATTATTTGTGTAACAGATATCTCTTGTTGGAATGTAGGCAAAGGTGATAACTGCCCTGTTGATAACTGGTGCATCCCCAGTTCCTCGCGTGGTGTCTGGCACACAGAGAGTACTCCAGATACACATGTGGCATGGATATTTAATAATGTATCCAGCACAGAACAAGCCTGACTCTTTCCTTTGACCCCTTTTCTCACTCAGTCATTGGTCTTACTGAAGGTCTTATTCCTGGGTACATCGTTGTGTTTAAACATGCAGATAATTTTGCATCACTTGTGTCTCCATGCTGAGTCATATGTAAAGAGGAAATGGGATCTAGGAACTTCTCTGTTAGGATCACCTAGTCCCTGAATCAGGACTTGCAGAGACTCCTGTTCATGAGCAGATGCTGCCTCAGGCAGAAAACCTGCACCCTCCTCACCGGGTGTAACTGGGGCTTGGGCTCCTGCAGAGGACTCTGAGCCGCCCCCCCCCTTTCTCTGGCTCCTGCAGGTGGCTTTGTGGCACACGTGGAAAGCACCTGTCTGTTGGATGATGATGGGAATCCAAAAGACTTCTCGTATTGCATCTCCTTCAACAAGGATTTGCTGACCTGCTGGGATCCCCTGCAGGCCAGTATGGTTCCTCGTGAATTTGGGGTGCTGAACGGCTTGGCTAAGTACCTCTCACAGTTCCTCAACAGTAACGATGCCCTGATCCAGCGCTTGTCCAATGGTCTGCAGAACTGTGCTGCGCACACCCAGCCCTTCTGGAGCTCTCTGACCCACAGGACACGTAAGGAGAGAGGGGAGCAGAGGGGCAGTGAGGAGAGGGGAGGCCGCGAAGGCTCCCTCCGTCGACAGGGGGTTTGAGATGTGGGCAGAAAAGAAGCAGAAAAGTGGGAGGACCTGTGATGTAGAAAGAGGGAGAAACAAGGGGGTTGACAGAGGTGGGGTTGGAATGCAAATGGTGGGGGGTGGGTGATATTTGAGCAGGCAAGGAGCTTCTGCTGGGAGAGGAAGAATGTTTTCCTTTGATTTAGGGCATCTCAAGAGACAGATCCAAGTTCAACCAGGGGTTGAGCTGTCAGAATAACCAGAATGGCTTTCCCCAAAATGCTTGTGCCTCTGTATCCCAGGTTCTGGTGTCCCGGGTCTAAGATGGGCCCAGGCATAGGACAATTTGGAAAGCCTCCCAGGGGATTCTGAAGCAAAGTGAAAGTGAAAGTTGCTCAGTTGTGTCCAACTCTTTGCGACCCATGGACTATAAAGTCCATGGAATTCTCCAGGCCAGAATACTGGAGTGGGTAGCCTTTCCCGTCTCCAGGGGATCTTCCCAACCCAGGGGTCGAACCCAGGTCTCCCACATTGGAGGCGCATTTTGTTCCAGCTGAGCCACAAGGGAAGCAAACTCTCTCCCTAATCACTTGCATAGAGAATATCTTGAGATTGGTAAAAAAAAAAACAAAAAAAACAAACCAGACTTGAAGTTCTCTATCTTAAAAAGGATTGTGTCTCAAGAAATCATTTCTCAGAATTGCTGGGGGAAGGTGCTTGTTAAAAATGCAAGTCCTGGGACTTCCCTGGTGGTCCAGTGGTAAAGAATCTCTGCTTCCATTGCAGGGGGCCTGGGTTCAATCCCTGGTCAGGGAACTAGGATCCCGAAAGCTGTGTGGCACAGCCAAAAATAAAAACAGAAATACATTTAAAATAAAAACATAAAAATACAAGTTCTTGAGAGCTACTGCAGATCCGTTGAATAAAAATATCCAGGGATGAAGTCTAGGGAATCAGCATTTTAACACAATGTCTTGGATTTTTATTGAGGATTTTATTTGAAAGACACCAAAACAAGCTGAAGGGTCACCTAGAAAAATAAATTACTAACAGATGGCAATATGAATGATCTGATGAATAGGGTCCACCCTCATCCAAATTTAAGAGTTAGTCCTGAATTAGTCTTGCTCCCTTAAACTATTCAGGCTTCCCAGATGGCACAATGGTAAAGAATCTGCCTGCCAGTGCAGGAGACTGAGGAGATAGGGGTTCAATCCCTGGATCAGGAAGATCCCCTGGCGTAGGATATGGCAACCCACTCTAGTATTCTTGCCTGGGAAAACCCATGGACAGAGGAAACTGGCAGGCTACAGTCAATGAGCTTGCAGAGAGTCAAACATGACTGAGCAAGCACACATGCCTTAAACGCTTCAAGGAAAAAAATACTTTCTTTACCGAGTTAATCTGTTCAATGAGATTTGAGGACAGCAGTGTTTTCGTACTTTTGCTCAACCCCACCTGTAAGTCTGGATGACAGTTTGCTTTTATGTACTTGCAGTGAACACAATGACTTCTGAAACAGTTTGCAGTTCAGCCCCAGCTTCTACTTATGGGGATCAAACAGGATTTTGGAGGAACAAGAAAGGAAGGAGGAGGGATGGAGTGGGAGACAGGAGAGTGCAGAGGAATATATTCCAACTTCTCATTTTCAAAGGGATGTGTGGAGGCCTGGGGTGAGGGCGGGGAGGGTGGGTTGGCAAAATCCAAGAAGCACTGAAGTAGGAAAGAAACCAGGTTGGAGGAAAAGCCAAGATGGGGCCCTCCTTCTTGACTGTTTTTTCCTCCTGTGCAGGACCGCCGACCGTAGAGGTAGCCAAAACCACTCCTTTTAACACGAGGGAGTCTGTGATGCTGGCCTGCTACGTGTGGGGCTTCTACCCAGCGGATGTGATCATATCATGGAGGAGGAACGAGCAGGAGGTCCTCCCTCACGGCAGGGCCCACAAGATCGTCCAGCCCAATGGAGACTGGACATACCAGACCGTCTCCCATTTGGCCACAACCCCCTCTTTTGGGGACACCTACACGTGCGTGGTCGAGCACATTGGGGCTCCTGAACTCATCCTTCAGGACTGGAGTAAGTGTGTAGCAGCTGGGAGGAATTAGCGTTAAAGCAGAGAGCTACTGGAATTCCCTGGCAGTCCAGTGGCTAAGATTCTTCGCTTCCACTTGCAGGGGGGCCAGGTTTGACCCCCACGTGCTGCTGTAGCATGGCCGACAACAACGAAAAAAGCAGAGAGCTACTGCAAGTGGGTGGTTGTAAAAAGAACACCAATACTTTGGCAGAGGGAAGAAGATGTAGAGAGGTCCACGGTACAGGGAAGAGAGGGAGATGCTGAAAATGAGTGAGTCTGGAGGAACTGGTAGAGAGTTCTCGACCCGAGATGGGGCCAGGGGGTACTGGAACAGAAAGAGTTAATCATCCTTGCTGTTGCTATGGTGCTGTGGTTGGTGTTCTGCGCTTGTTGCAAGGTGGGAGGGGAGCCTGATTGTCCTGAAAAGAGGATGTCGATTTGGTAACCATATTTTCAGAACCCCAAATTGTGATGCAATATTCTAGGATCTTCAGATTTCCACTGTTCCATTGTCAGGTCAGGGAGGGGAACTGGAGAAACAAGGATCGCAGGAGAGTGAGGAGCCTCTCGGAGTTGCCCCACTGGATGGGGGCTGCCCTCTCAGAGGGAGGAAGCCAAGGCTGACAGATGCTTTCTTTGATGTGCACGCTTGGGGGCTACCGTGTCAAGGCATCGCTGTTTGAACCGCAGGACTGGAAGTAGTTAAAGGAATTTGGGAGGGGGACAGGATTCAGACCAGGACCAGCTCCAGGAAGTGGAGGCTGTGGAGGGGGTGCAGAGTCAGGTTCTGGAAGGACCCGTGGCCAGTCTGAAAGTGGACAGGTAGAGACACCTGAGCCCTCGGATAGTGTGGAACCACAGAAAGTTACGGAGAAGGCAGTGGCAGCCCACTCCAGTGTTCTTGCCTGGAGAATCCCGGGGATGGGGAGCCTGGTGGGCTGCCGTCTATGGGGTCGCACAGAGTCAGACACGACTGAAGTGACTTAGCAGCAGCAGCAGAAAGTTAGGAAAGGTGGAAAGAATTTAATAGGAAAATGCTCAAATAAAGTGGTCAGGGGAGCAAGTATTGTCACCACAGGCAAGTGGAGAGAGGCGTGGGGGGCCCTTCATTTTTGGTCAGGGTGCCTTTGGGGTGAAGCAAGAAAACAGGAAGGCTGGAGAGACCCCACCATCCTTGCATCTGGAAGCTGGGGTGCAAACCTGGGGAGAGGGGTTCCTCGGGGACCCACAGGAACAGAGACCCACGGGACGGGGTTTTGAGGAAAGAAAGGCCACTTGCTCGGGCCTGGATTGGTGTGAGCCCCGGGCTCCAGACCTCTGAACCTCTGGGCGGAGTTCGCAGGCAGCGAAGGCGCTCCGGGGACCAGCTCTGGGAATCGGCCGCAGTTCAGTCCCTGTTTCCGCAGCTCCTGGGCTGTCGCCTGTGCAGACGCTGAAGGTTTCCTTGTCGCTGGTAACGCTCGTCCTGGGCCTCATCGTCTTCGTTTTTGGTCTGCGCAGTTGGCGGAGAGCCACCTCCTCCGGTGAGTGAGCCTCCCGAAACGTCGGTCCCAACCTCTGCTCGCTTTGTGACTGGTTCTCCCGTGGCGTCCCCCATGGCCGTGGAGGAGACGTTCATCCACCACGCCTGTCCTGGGTGGGAGGGATCAACTGAGAGATGGGAATTGACACCTACGCACTGCTATGGATAAAACAGATCACTAATAGCAACCTGGTGTGTAGCACAGAAAACTCCTCAGTACTCTGCAGTGGCCTGGATGGGAAAAGAATCTAAGACAAGCGTGGGTATAGGTGTATGTATAACTGATTCACTTTGCTATACACCTGAAACTAATGCAACAACAGTGTGAATCAACAATAGTCTAATAAATATTAAAAAAAAAAAAAAAAAGACTGTCCTCAACTCAAATATTTTCTTCTCCTAGGCTACATTTTCCTTCCGGGGTCCAATTATCCAGAAGGTAATGTCTCTGTTGGTCTGTGTGCCTCCTGGTCCCTTGGAGGGGGAGACAGAGGGAGTTATCTCCGGCTTCAGCCAAGGGTGCCGATGGCGGGGGTGGTGTGCGTCCACTGGGATCAGGCTGAGGGAGTGACTGAAGCTGCTGCTGTTGGGATCAGGAGCAGAAAGGAGGAGGACCTTCCCTCTCTGCTTCTGCCCAACAGTGTGTCTGAAAGTGGCTCCTCAGTGCTTGGTGATCTAGAATTTTCCACATCACTGTGTTAAGGGCTCTGGCATGGATGGTTATAGGCACGAACGATGGGGTCTAGTTGGCTTGAAGCTTTATCATCTCCTTTTCATTTCTTCTGCAGGTCAGCACAATTGATAGAGGCAGAACCCTACAGCTTTCTCTCCACGTGAGAAGGAGATCCGAACTCTTGGCACACTGCTGGGGCCCTCCAGCTCCTCCAGCCCTCCACATCTTCTCGACCCTATGGTTTCTCTATTTAAGTCTTTGAATTTCCCAGTCTTCCCTATGTGAGGGCTTCCCTTGTGGCTCAGCTGGTAAAGAATCCGCCTGCAATGCGGGAGACCTGGGTTTGATCCCTGGATTGGGAAGATTCCCTGGAGAAGGGAAAGGCCACCCAGTCCAGTATTGTGGCCTGGAGAATTCCATGGACTGTATCGTCCATGGGGTCACAAAGAGTTGGACACGACTGAGCGACTTTCACTTCACTTCATTTCACTTCCCTATGTGAACCTTGGGGGAACTCACTCCTGCTAAGAATATTCCATAACCAAGGTGCTGTCCGTAGGCAGAGCCCAAGGCTAAATATCTGGGGTGAATATCATCTGGGGAGGAAGGTCAAAGACCCTCTTGGGGGCCCCCTGTGTCACAGAGGGCATGAATCACTGTTGATTGCCTCTGAGGAATAAACTGGTGGAATCCTGTTTTTTTCCATGCTTTTTCCTGCGGTCCTGGGGAGGGACGGCGGGCAGTCAGGGGCTGGGCTTGAGTCACACTCCGCCTGGAGCAGAAGAGTCAGTGTTTCCTCCTATTTTCCCATCCAGACACGACCGAACTGGGGGCTGTTTTCTGAGGGATAATTCATAAGAAGACTTTAAACTTTGGTGGGAGGGAGTCACAGAGTCAGAGATAGTAGGAGGTTAACAGTTTTCTGAACTCATAAGGGATCTTAATGAGGATTAAATGAGTTCATACTTGTTATTGGCCAAGAACATCACCTGGTGCCCAGCCAGCCCACCGCCGTGATCTTAGCTGTTAGCAGTCACTCTGCTTTCCGGGCCAGGCTTCCTACCAGGTGCTTTACTTGCTCTCTTTCGCTTGATCTTCATCACAACTCTGACACAGACCCTCAGGTAGTCAGGGTTCAAGGGGCAGAGCTCAAGTTCAGGTCTGAATTCTGGGCCGTTATTCCTTCCACAACCACATCTCGAGTGCTTGTCCCGAGGTAGGCACTGGGCCAGGTGCTTCATGCTGCATCTCATTCACGCTCCACCGTCACCCGGTAAGGGGGAAGTGGTCTGCCTCTGAGTCCCAAGATGAAAGTGAGGTTCAGAGAGGTTAAATAGCTTGGCCAAGATCGAACAGCAAATTCGCTACAGGACGTCAGTCTGCCTGAGCTGGAAGTAACGAGGCTGCTGTATTCTGAGGACTTTCCTACTGGTGAACACACCATTCTTCAGGGCCCCCCTTCCAGTCCCTCCTCCTGGAGCCCACGGGGCATCCACCGTTTGGGACTGGATTTCACACGGGGCAAGAGAGGTGCTTTAAAGAAAGCTGAGCACTGAAGAATTGATGCTTTTGAACTGTGGTGTTGGAGAAGGCTCTTGAGAGTCCAAACTGCAAGGAGATCCAACCAGTCCATCCTAAAGGAAATGTCTTGAGTGTTCATTGGTAGGACTGATGTTGAAGCTGAAACTCCAATACTTTGGCCACCTGATGCAAATAACTGACTCATTTGAAAAGACCCTGGTGCTGGGAAAGATTGAAGGCGGGAGGAGAAGGGGACAACAGAGGATGAGATGGTTGGATGGCATCACCGACTCAGTGAACATGAGTTTGGGTAAATTCCGGGAGTTGGTGATGGACAGGGAGGCCTGGAATGCTGAAGTTCATGGGGTTGCAAAGTTGGATGCGACTTTGAGCGACTGAACTGGAGAGAGGTGCTGTTCATTCCCAGTGAAGGGCGACACCTGCTGGACCCAGGTGGCATTGTCTTTGGAATGAGAGTTGGATTCTAGAAAGAAACCAGAAATGAAAACAAGTACTGGGGGAGTTTAGCCTAACAGAAAGTTGTGGACAGAGAACAAGTGGTTAAGAATGCTCGTCTGCCAAAAAAGAAAAAAAAGAATACATGTCTGTGTGTGGGTGTCTATGTAGGAACACGGTAGGATCAGAATCTGATGAGCTGGGGGAAGGGGTCAGAAGACAGTGTGTGGAATCTTCCTGCCTTGTCGTCTCTGTGGTGGTCTGTGTGGGTGCGTGGTGGGTGGGTTGGGTCCCTTCCTGCCTGCATGGTTTCAATACTGATGGGGGCCTGGAGAACAGTGGGGGTAGCACTGTTGACACAGACTTCATATCCAAGGCGGGTGCTCAGGCATAAAAAAAGAAGAAAACAATTCCATTTGCAGCAACATGGATGGGCCTAGAGATTATTATACAAAGTGAAGAAAGTGAACAAAGTGTCTTTCCTCAGAAAGAGGAAGACAAATACCATGTGATATCCCTTATACATGGAATCTAAAATAAGATACAAATGAACTTATCTACAAAACAGACTCACAGATACAGAGAATGGATGGATGGTTGCCAAGAGGTGGGCTTGGGAGAGGGACGGATTGGGAGTTTGGGGTTGCAGATGCAGATTATTGTGTATAGAATGGATAAACAATAAGGTCCTACTATAGAGCCCAGGGAGCTATAGTCAGTATCCTGTGATAAATCATAATGGAAAAGAATATAAAAAAGGATGCATATATATAAACTCTGGGAGTTGGTGATGGACAGGGAGGCCTGGTGTGCTGCAGTCCATGGGGTCGCAAAGAGTCGGACACGACTGAGCAACTGAACTGAACTGGACTGGATACATGCGTGTGTGTGTGTGTGTGTGTGTGTGTGTGTAACGGAATCACTTTACTGTACAGCAGAAATTAACACAACATTGTAAATCAACTATGCTTCAATTGAAAAAAAAAGTAGGTGCTCAGGGTTTGTCTAATCAGTGAATTGATTTCCACTATGTCCATGTTCTTGCCAGAAAGATCCTTGTGATCAGGGAACCTCTTCTGGAAGGAGTTTCACCAGAAAGTCAACGGGATGGCAAAATGTTCCTGAGTTCAAAACGGCTCTTCTCTGAGCTGGGCCACATAAGGTAGGAAACAGTAGGGTGCTCTGTGCTGTGATTGGTGAGTGTAGGCTCATAAACAAATCCCTACAAATGTTATCAATTTTATGTTTCACTGAAGAAAGTTTTTATAGGGACTTCCCTGGCAGTCCAGTGGTTAAGACTCCAGGCTTCCAATTCAGGGGTCTTGGGTTCTATCCCTGGTCAGGGAACTGAGATCCCAAATGCTGTGCAGTGCAGCCAAAAAAAGAAAACAGTTTTTATGTAACATTTAATTAATTAGCCTGTATATCATGTAAATAATCTATCACCTCTACCCAACTCTGAGCTTTCTTTAAGAACCTGCCCTCTGAAGCCTTGCCATATCCTTTCATTTTCACTTTTCCTTTCACTGTCCTTGCTTTTGTTTGCTTGACAAAGCTAATTCCTTCTGAAATTCTAGTCTAGTCTGGGATGGGGCTTTGGTCTATGCCTGGCCGTTTGTGAAGGAGACGCTGTACCTCGGAGGGTGTGGGTGTGATCTCAGCTGTGGAAATCAAAGGGGCAGGACCCCAGGGGAAGGAGGGAGAGAGGCCCCTAATGAGAGAGCACCTCCAGTCCCCCTCTGGAGACCCCAGGCAAGCTTGCTCTGCCCTAATCTTACTGGGTTTTGTTTTATAGGGAAGGTTGTCCTCTTTCAGATGGGGAGCTGAAAAAAAAAACCCACATAGATCTCCTGGGATCCAGGAAGCCAGATTACAAGGGGAGAAAAAGGAGGATGTGTGTGCTACACAGGCAAGCGAGTGGTGCCTGGAAGGAAGGCAGAAGAGGGGTGACGATGGGTCACCTCTAGGACTGTGGGAGGAGAGTAAACTGTTACATACAGCAAAGTGCCAGAAAGGGGCGTGTGTGTGTGTGCGTGCGAGTGTGTGTGGGGCGTGTGTGTGTGAGAGAGAGAGCTGGGCTTTTGCATTATGTCTAATTCAAGTGGCACAACGATTGGTTCTCTCCCTTCAATGTCTTCTTTGTTTTAAAAACTGAACTGGAAGCTGGGAACTGACTTTGAAGGTCATGTAGTCCAACCCTCAGCGCATAGCAGACATGCATCTGTGTCCATGAGGGCAGATACCAACACTTTAGTCAAAGGTGTTGACCCCAAGTTTGAGGCTCTTTGGGCCCTTGAAGACGATGGGAATAAACCCAGATGCACCCCCACCTGAAAAGAACACAACATTGAAAGCCAACTATGCTCTAATAAAAATTTAAAAATGTAAGAGGAAAAAACGAAGGGAACACCAAGGATTTCCAGCAACCGTGGAAGCCAGGAGAGAGGCATGGAACAGATTTCCCCTCAGAGTCTCCAAGGAGGACCAGTCCTCTTGGCATCTTGATCTTGGACTTGTGGGCTTCTTAGCCTGAGAGAATAAATTTCTACTTCCCCCACCCCCTTTTTAAAGCATCAAATGCACCCCAAGAGGCTGTCTCCTCAGGGCCCCATGTTCCAGGTTCTTTGCTTCCTTACTCAGTTCATGGGAAAGGAGCAGACAGGGATTGGTAGCTAATCTCATTGTTCTTTTAGGAAAATTATTTTTAGATCATCTTCTCAAGTAATTCTGTTTCCAAAGGAAAATCGGGTGGATCAGATGACAAATGAGGGTGGAGTGGAACCTTGGTCCTGGTTGGAGTGCATGCTTTTCCCAAGAGTCCTCCAGCTGCCCTGGAGCAGGGCCTGGGGGATTCCTCCTGGGTGTTGAAACCAAGCAGGCCTGTGGGGCTTCCAGGCGCAGAGGCCCAACTTGTCTCCAGTTTCTTGTAGGGAGACTCCAGCTTTCACAGCCACTTCCAACAGCTGCTCATCAAGGGAGGGGCAGCCCAGAAACCACCCGAGGCGAGATTAAAGGAACCTGAGGAGGTTAGGAGATTAGGAGACAGACTGCCTGCGAAGGGTTTAAGGAAGTGCTAGCCTTGTTCCCAGAGCCGAGGCTTCCCTGGTGGCTCAGAGGGTAAAGAGTCTGCCTGAAGTGTGGGAGACCCGGCCCTGGGTCAGAAGATCCCCTGCAGGAGGAAATGGCAACTCACTCCAGTATTCTTGCCTGGAAAATCCCATGGACAGAGGAACCTGGGGAGCTACAGTCCACGGGGTCACAAAGAGTCGGACAGGACTTCACTAGCCTTGTTCCCACCCTAATCTTGTCAGACTCCACCTTGGACCCACCTTTATAAAAATCCTCATCAAATCCTCCTGGGTGGCAAAAGCTTTTCAAGGCAGAAGCCTGGCATGTCTCCCTTTGGCTGGCAAAGTCATAAAGTGATCCTTTTCTACCTCACCTAAAACTGTGTCTCCGGGATTTGATTTGGCACCAGCTACAGAGAGGCTGAGCTTTCGGCCACAGAGCTTCCGGCCACCTGTTGGGCAGGCTGGCCCCGGGGAGCTGCAGAAAAGGCCCCAAATTCAGAGTCTGCTCCCAGACCGGGACTCACTGACTCTCCTGACCCTGTCTCTCCCTGTTTTTAATTGCACACGAGGCTTCCAAGTGCCCCTGGCCTGACTGGATTGGGGCAGGGAATGAAGACATAAGTGACTTTCATTGTCATTTTCAAATGTCACTTATTTCAGGGCCTCAACCAGGCTAGTTCGAGGAGAGTCTGTTTACAAGGAAGCGGCTGGAGGACAGGCCAGTGGCAGCAGCTGAGTCTCCAGCCCACCCCCGCCCGCACTGGGAGGGGCTGTCAGGACCCAGAGGAGGCGAATCTGTAGAGTTCCGTCTTGCCAGCAGATGCCCATCAGCCCAGGGACACCTCCAGCCTAAAGTGATCCTGCAGGGTGGGAGCCAAGGGAATAAAAACCCTGATCTCCCTCACCTCCCTCCCTCTCTGGGTGAGGCTGAAAGGAGAGAAGGCCAGGGGGCAGGAATCCTGTGATGTCATACAGACCCCCAGGTGGAGAATACGGAGGGGGCAGCCAGAAGGCAGAGCGAGGAGGCCAGTTTACAATGTGAAGTTTACAGTTTACAATGTGGAGGAAAGAAGCCAAGGTCGGAGTGTGTGGGGATGTGTGTGGGGGAGAGGCAAAGCGTGGGTTCCTCTGGCCTTGGACAGACCTCCATAGCAAGAAGACCAGGTTTGTACTTTCCTGCTGGGAGACTGGGGGGAACATTCCCTTCTCCACCCTTCCCCCCCACACCCCCGCCCCGCAAGGTTTTGTAACTCTTTCTGAATCTTTCTTTCTTCTCCTACGTAGTTCACAGTAAGTTTATTGAGTTCTTGGAATGAAAGTAAAATTTTGATTGAGGTTATACTGAATATATACAGCAACGTGGGGAGAATTGATTTCCTTTTCCTATCAAGTCATCCCACGAAAAAGCAGAGAGTATGTCCTCATTAATTCAAATGACTTATTTGCTCTTAGTTGCTTTTTCGTTGCACCATGCAGCTTGTAGGATCTTAGTTTCCCAACCAGGGAATGAATCTGGGCCTTGGCAGTAAAAGCCCAGATTCCTAACCACTAGGCCACCAGGGGAACTTACCATGTTTTTAAAAATTCACTTTTTCATAGTGACCAGGGTATGGTGGGTTAACTCTTGGACAATTTTAGAGATTTTGTTGTGATTGGGATTGGTGTCTCATTGTAATTTTACTTTCTTTTTTTTTTGTAATTTTACTTTCAAGTCAGTTATTTCTGGTACAGAGAAATATAGCCAATTTTTAAAAATTGTGGTAAACATTTAATGTAAAATTGACCATTTTAACTGTTTTAAAGTATACGTTTCAATGTTAGGCATGTTCACTCGTTGCATATTTGTGTAACAAATTGCTCAAATGTCTTCATCTTGCAAAACTGAACTTTTATACCCATTAAACACCAATTCTCCATGTCCCTCTATCCCCAGCCCCTGGTAACCACTGTGCTTCTTTATGTATTACTGAATTTGACTGCTTTAGATACCTCATGTCAACTTAAAAAAATGCACAATGTGAAAGCTGCAAGTTAAGTTTTATTTGGGGCAAAATGAGGACTGTAGCCCGAGAGACAGTGCCTCAGATAGCTCTGAGAAACTGCTCCAAAGAGGTGGGGTGGGGTTGGGGTGGGCAGGGAGGACAGTATATATGTGTGATTTTTGATGAAAGGACAGTGCTTGCAATCAGGCACGTATTTTTTCAGACGGTTTCTGCTAGTCATGGGGAACAGTCATCACCATGAAGGATTTTAGTGCTTTTCTAGATATGAGGAGATGCAAGAATTGGACTCATAAAACCAGCTCCTGAAAATATCTATTAATAACTGTCTGAAGACCTGTCCTGCCAGTTTTTCCCCAAGCACAGAGTGCCTCATTTCTGTTCTCCACCCTGAACTCCTTTCAGGGGGTGTGGAAAATCAGCAGCTGCAGCAGCAGATGATGTAATCCTTGTAGAGGTAGATAGCAAGTGCCAATTTGTGGTTGACACCCATATAAGTCATAACCGTATTTTTTTTTTTTGTGGCTGACATTTTACTTAGCACAATGTTCTTAAAATTCACCTATGCTGTCACGTATGATAAGATTTCTTTCCTTTTTGAAAGCTAAATAATATTCCATTGTATGTATTTACTACATACTATTGTTTATCCATTCATCCATTGATGGATGTTTGTGTTGGTTCCACCTCTTGACAACTGTATACAGTGCTGCTATGAACAGGAGTGTGCAAATATTTGTTCTTTTCTTTTTTTTAATCGTAGGTATCCTAATGGTTGGAGAAGGAAATGGCAACCCACTCCAGTATTCTTGCCTGGAAAATTCCTTGGACAGAGGAACCTGGCGTGCTACAGTCCACAGGGTCACAAAGAGTCAGCCACGACTGAGCACATCAACACATCCCAGTGGTACTTCATTGTGGTTTTGATTTACACATTTCTGATGAGGAGTAATGTAGAACGTCTTTAGAGCGGCTTTGGCCATGTCTATAGAGATGTGTTTGTGCAAGTCCTTTGCCCATTTTTCAGTTGTTTTTGTGCATGGTCTTATTTGTTGTTGTTGAGTTACAGGAATTTAAAAAAAAATTATTTATTTTAGTTGGAGGCTAATTACTTTACAATATTGTAGTGGTTTTTAGATTCTGGATATTGCTGAAGCCATGAGTGGGGCTGAGCTCCATGAGGCTTGGCTTGGCCCCAACGCTGCCCTGGCTGCTGAGCTGAACTCCTTTTATTTTCTGATCCTTGGACATTCCTGCCCTGTTCAGCTCCACAGCTCCCAGCTAGAAAGTTTCTGCTCCTTGGTGGGAATTCTGACTATTTGAATAAACCAGACACCCCACATGTATCATGGAAGTTAAAAAGAATAGATTCTAGATATTAATCCCTTACCAGATATATGATTTGCAAATATTACTTACAGCCTACCAGTTTGGTATACTGAAGCTTCCCAGGTGGCTCTAGTGGTAAAAACCTGCCTGCCAATGCAGGAGATATAAGAGACTCAGGTTCTGTCCCTGGGTGGGGAAGATTCCCTGGAGGAGGGCATGGCAACCCACCCCAGTGTTCTTGCCTGGAGAATATCATGGACAGAAGAGCCTAGCGGGCTATAGTCCATGGGGTCGCAAAGAATCAGACACAACTGAATCAACTTAGCATGCACGCATGTGGCTATACTGGCGTCAGTTCAGTTCAGTTCAGTCTCTCAGTCATGTCTGACTCTTTGTGACCCCATGGACTGCAGCATGCCAGGCCTCCCTGTCCATCAACAACTCCCAGAGTTTACTCAAACTCATGTCCAATGCATTGGTGATGCCATCCAACCATCTCATCCTCTGTCATCCCCTTCTCCTCCTGCCTTCAATCTTTCCCAGCATCAGGGTCTTTTCTAGTGAGTCAGTTCTTCACATCAGGTGGCCAAAATTATTGGAGTTTCAGCTTCAGCATCAGTCCTTCCAGGACTGATTTCTTTTAGGACAGACTGGTTTGATCTCCTTGCAGTTCAAGGGACTCTCAAAAATCTTCTCCAACACCACATTTCAAAAGCATCAATTCTTCAGTGCTCAGCTTTCTTTATAGTCCAACTCTCACATCCATATATGACTACTGGAAAAACCACAGCTTTGACTAGAGGGACCTTTGTTGACATGCTGGCATACCTCAGGATATTGCGTGTTTGGTTCCAGACCACTGCAATAAAGACAATATCACAATTAAGCAAGTCAAATTTTTTTGTTTCCAGTGCATATAAATTCATATTTATACTATACCATAGTCTATTACATGTGCAAAAACATTATGTCTAACAGAACAATGTATGTATCTTAATTTAAAAATAATGCTGCTGGAAAAATGATGCTAATAGATTTGCTTGATGCAAGATTGTCACAAACCTTGAATCTGTTTAAAAAAAACCCACAACATCTGCAAAATGCAATGCAGTGAAGTGCAACAAAATGAGGTATGACTGTATTTGAACTGAGTTTCTTGTAGTTAGCATATCTTTGGTACACCTTTTAAAAATCAACTCTTCCAATCTCTTTTAATTGATGTATTTAGACTGTTTACATTAAATGTAATTATTGATATGTATATTTGCTTGAGCTGCCATAACAAAATACCACCGATTGGGTGGCTTAACCAACAGAAATTAATTTTCTCAATTCTGATCTCAGACAGCCAGAATGACTGGCTTCTGGTAAGAACTCTCTCTCTGGCTTGCAGATGGTACCTTCTTGTTGTATCTTCCCATGGATGGTGTGGCCAGTCCTCAGATCTTGGCATTCTAGATGGTTTGCCTTCTTATCTTTACCTTTCTGAGTCTTATGTTTGTTTTATATATAATGCCTGGGGTTTTTGGCTGTACTTAGCGGGAAGAGTAGGAAATACATATCTATTTCTTCCTCCCAGAAACAGAACTCCTTTCTGTAGGTTTTTGAGTACAACCTTCACTAAATTAAGTAGGTTTCCTTTTATTCCTAGTTTTCTGAGTTTTTTAAAATTTAAAAAAAAATCATAAATAGATGTTGAAATTAAAAAAATAGTTTCCCAGGATTGATTTACTTCATTATATGTATTTCCCCTCTTAATCTCCAAACATAGTGAATTATATTGAGAGATTTTTGATATGAACCATTTTTGCCTTCTTGTGATAAACCCTGTTTGATCATCCTATGATTACATATTAATGTTGGTTTTATTTAGATAATATTTTACTTAGGGTGTATATTTACTTTTATAAAGCATGGACATAAATTTATTTTTGCAGTAAAAATTCCTTTATACAATGTGCTGAGCAGATTCTGTTCTTCTGTTTTCTGGAACAAGGTACATATGTATCTTTTGAAACACCCAGCTTTTGTTTTTATTAATTACTTCATTGCTTTCTGTTCTCTATTTCACTAATCTCTATCCTTATCTCCAGAGAAGGCAATGGCACCCCACTCCAGTACTCTTGCCTGGAAAATCCCATGGACGGAGGAGCCTGGTAGGCTGCAGTCCATGGGGTCGCTAAGAGTCGGACATGACAGAGCGGCTTCACTTTCACTTTTCTCTTTCATGCATTGGAGGAGGAAATGGCAACCCACTCCAGTGTTCTTGCCTGGAGAATCCCAGGGATGGGGGAGCCTGGTGGGCTGCCGTCTATGGGGTCGCACAGAGTCGGACACGACTGAAGCGACTTAGCAGCAGCAGCAGCATCCTTATCTCTATCATTTCCTTCCTTCTTTGGGTATGTTCTATTCATCTTAAAAAAAAAAAAACATTTGTTTATTTTCGGCTGCACTGGTTCTTCGCTGCTGCGTGCAGGCTTGCTGAAATTGCGGCGAGCAGATTTGCTGCAGCCCTCAGGCTTCTCACCGGTGGCTTCTCCTGTCGCAGAGCGTGGGCTTGAGGGCTCGAGGACTCGGCAGTTGGCGCTCACAGGCTTAGTTTTTCTGCAGCATGTGGAGTCTTCCCACACCAGCGATTGAACCCACGTCCCCTTCATTAGCAGGCGTAGTTCCTAACCACTGGACCACCAGGGAAGCTCCATCTTAACTTTTGAGTTGAATGGTTAGTTCATTTTATTCACATCTCTTTATTCCTGATAAGTATAGTTAAAGGTAAAAAATTTCCTTTAAGTCCTGCTTTAATTATATCTAAAACATTTGACAGGTACTGATTTAATTTCTATTCGGTTTGAATTATTCTGAATAATTTTAACTTGAAAGTTATTTATGAAAAGTGTAAAGTTTTTATTTTGAAGTAATTTCAAATTTACAGAAAAGTTATAAGAATAGTACAAAGATTCCTATGTATACTTTGTCCCAATTCAAGTTTTTAACATTTTTCCATATTTTTTTTTTCTGTTTCTGCCCCTTTCTCTAAGATTTTTTCCTAATGATTTTAGAATAAGTTGAAACAGATGCTCCTTTACTGCTAAATATTTCAGTGTATTTCCTAACAGCAAGGATATTCTTTCATATAAATGCAGAAGAATAATAATATCCAAGACATTTAAATTTTGTTGTAATACTGTTATTTAATCCACAGTGCATATTCAAATTTCACTAATTTTCCCAGTAAAGATCCTCATAGTCTCCCATCCCTAACCTTCTGCCCTGCAATCCAGACTCATGCATTTCAGTAAGTTGTCTTATCTCTTTTTTATTTTTAATTAATTAATTAATTAATTTGGCTACACAGCTTTTGGGGATGTTAGGTCTCCAACCAGGGATTTAACCTACACCCCCCTCCCCCCCATTGAAAGCATGGAGTCCTAACCTCTGGACTGCCAGGGAATTCTCAAGTTGTCTTATCTCTTTAGTCATTTATAATCTGGAAGAGTTCTTCAGTTTCTTATTTATTGAGATCTGAATAATTTGATATTCTGCTATTTAAGATCTTTTCATTTTCTAACTTCCATATTTTGACAGGGGTTTGTTAAAATCTCCAACTGCAATTTAAAGACCCACAGCTTCTAATTGTAGTTTTTTTAGTGTTTGCTTTATAAATTATGGGGCTGAATTTTTAATTTTATATGTATATTTATGATACTCTTCTGGGTCTATTGTTTCTTTTTAATTATATAAACACATTTTGTTTTTTCCTTTATGCAGTTTTATTAAAACTTAAATTCTATTTTGTTATGTAATTATTGCCCAGATTTCTTTTGTGTCATATTTGCCACCTGGTTAATCTTTTTCCTTCTTTTAATTTCAACCTTTATGTGTCTTCTTGCTTTAGGAGTATTTGTATGTGAGTAACGCATAGTTTGGTCTTTTTACTTCCTCTATTATGGGAGGATATGTCTGTTTGATTGGTGACTGCTGACATAGTGAGACTTATTTTGCAATTTGTCTCACATTTTACATTTATTGTACATTGTTTCTTTTTTTTTTTTTGCTTTCAATTTGAAAGACTGATTTTTTTTCCTGCTGGATTAAAAAATATACATACTGATTCTGTTCTTTTGTGGTTGCCTTTAAAACATAAACTTGTGTTTACTTACCTTTATTCTTTCCTTTTTTTATTCTTAAGGTATTTATTACTATATTGGATATACTTCCTCAAAATTATTTTTAATCTTGAAAATTTTATGAAATGCAGCATATACGCATGCATGCATATATTTCTTGTTCCTTAACTTAAATGACTATCATTTTCACAAAATACATTCCAGATCTGTTTGTAAGGTTTTCTTTTTCTTCTTTTTTAAAAAAACATATATTTAGTTATTATGAAAATTAATTTCTTGATGCAAAGGTAACACATTGGAACTTTACATATATAGTATATGTATAAATAAAATATATAATATATATTTTTATTTTTACCATTTTAATCAGTTTTAAGTGTTTAGTAGTGTTTAGTGTTGAAGTATCTTCATGTTGTTGTGCAACCATAGTTTTTCTTAAATGGAACTTAATTTATTGATGAATGTAGTGTTGCTGAAGCAATGTCTTCATGTTTATTCTACTTTATTATTCTTTCTCCAGAATATGTATCGATTTGATGGCACTGGGTTTTCAAACATTCCTCAACTTATAGACCACAACTATACAATAAAACATGACATCACTAAGAAATTAGGTGTAGTTCTGTTGAATCCTGTTCCTAAGATAAGTGTATATGTACACTGTGAAATTTTTTTATTTAAAAAATATATCTCATGACCCAATCAAAAAATGGGCCAAAGAACTAAACAGACATTTCTCCAAAGAAGACATACAGATGGCTAACAAACACATGAAAAGATGCTCAACATCACTCATTATTAGAGAAATGCAAATCAAAACCACAATGAGGTACCATTACACGCCAGTCAGGATGGCTGCTATCCAAAAGTCTACAAGCAATAAATGCTGGAGAGGGTGTGGAGAAAAGGGAACCCTCTTACACTGTTGGTGGGAATGCAAACTAGTACAGCCGCTATGGAGAACAGTGTGGAGATTTCTTAAAAAACTGGAAATAGAACTGCCATATGACCCAGCAATCCCACTTCTGGGCATACACACTGAGGAAACCAGATCTGAAAGAGACACGTGCACCCCAATGTTCATCGCAGCACTGTTTATAATAGCCAGGACATGGAAGCAACCTAGATGCCCATCAGCAGATGAATAGATAAGGAAGCTGTGGTACATATACACCATGGAATATTACTCAGCCATTAAAAAGAATTCATTTGAACCAGTCCTAATGAGATGGATGAAGCTGGAGCCCATTATACAGAGTGAAGTAAGCCAGAAAGATAAAGAACATTACAGCATACTGACACATGTATATGGAATTTAGAAAGGTGATAATGATAACCCTATATGCAGAACAGAAAAAGAGACACAGAAATACAGAACAGACTTTTGAACTTTGTGGGAGAATGTGAGGGTGGGATATTTCAAAAGAACAGCATGTATACTATCTAAGGTGAAACAGATCACCAGCCCAGGTGGGATGCACGAGACAAGTGCTCCGGCCTGGTGCACTGGGAAGACCCAGAGGAATCGGGTGGAGAGGGAGGTGGGAGGGGGGATCGGGATTGGGAATACATGTAAATGCATGGCTGATTCATATCAATGTATGACAAAACCCACTGGAAAAAAAAATAATAATAATAAGGAAAAAAAAATGTATTTTTATATAAAAAAAAAATAAAAGGGAGGGCTAAATGGTTCAGATTGAATGTAGACTACATGAGATATCTTACTTTAATAGAAGATTTTCTATTTCTGTGATGCAAAAATCTCTTGGCTTTTACCTTAAATTATGAAACCAAATTAAAATGGCTTTTAAGATATTAATGTGAAGATTCCATAAAAATCTCTTGCTTTCTACAACTAAAACTTTTAATTGTACATTTTATCTTTATTTTTGTTTTAGACTTCCATGATTATACCATTCAAAACTGGAAAAAAATTGTTAGTTAATATATTTACTTTTGGGACTATGTATAGAATAAATATCTACAATACTATTTATCCCATGCTTGTAGAGATATTTCTGATCACTGACATTTCCGTCAGAAATAGGATATTCAGAAGAAGTTCAACTTAGGATTTTTTTTCTTAAATTTCTTTATTAGTTTGAATTATGGAGCAACCGTGTCCATGATTACAAGGAGGTAGGAAGATGGGTTTTGAGTAGAGGAAAGGAGACGGCTTATGATTCTCTCTTGGCTGGAACTCTGGTCCTGCTTAAGCACCCTGGATGGCTCCTGATTGCCTCAGTCTGATAAGAGGTTCCCTTGCCTGGATCCCTCCGTAACCCTTCCTAAGGTGACAGATGTGGGTGTGAGGCTCAGAGGGTAATGTATAAGAGAGGAAATGACTATTGCACAAACTAAAGCCACCACAGGTTAAGCGAAACGGGTTACACATCCAAACAAAGGCAGTGAGAAATGAAGGGATAAACGTACCATCCTTAGTGTTCTCCTAGGACTCTCCTCAAGGACCTGGGTTCCCTTCATTATTCTGAAGGAGCCCTCAGACAGCACCTGCCACCAGTACAGGGTCTAAAGGTCTGGGCAGCCCCGTCCCCCACCACACGCCAGGGCTTCGAGAGGGAACGCAAGAGGACCCTAGACGTCCGGATTCCTTCCTCACTACCCTACTTTGGTTTTCAGCCTGTCTGCCCTCTGATGGAGAAGGATAAGAGGCTTATGGAAGGTTCCTGATGGGAAAGACTGACTGAGGGGGAAACTGGGTCTTGCTCTGATGGGAGGGGCCATGCTCAGATCTTCAATTCAATTTTCTGTTGATGGGCGGGGCTGTGCTCCCTCCCTGTTGCTTGACCTGGGGCCAAACTGTAGGGATAATGAGGATAATGGTGACCTCCTTCAAAAGGTCCCATGCAAGCACTGCTGCACTCAGCGCCCCTGACCCTGCAGCAGGCCACCGCCGACCCACACCTCCCCTGGAGACTCCTGGGCACTCGGGCAAGTCTGGATCAGTTTCCTGTGGGGTCACTGCTCCTTTCCCCTGGGTCTCAGTAAACACAAGGTTTTGCTTGTGCCCTCCAAGAGTCTGTTTCCCTGTGTAAGTTCTGGGGGTTCTACGGTGGGGTTAATAGCAACCTCCTCCAAGGGGGCTTATGCCATACTCAGGTCTGCTGCACTCAGAGCCCCTGACCCTGCGGCAGGCCACTGCTGACCCGCACCTCCATAGGAGACGCTCAGACACAGTTCTGGCTCAGTCTCTGTGGGTTGGGCGTGCATTTTGTGCCCTTCCCAGATCTGAGCAGCTCAGGCAACCTTGATGAAAGAGGAGAGTGAAAAAGCTGGCTTAATACTCCACATTCAGAAAACTAAGATCATGGCATCCAGTCCCATCACTTCATGGCAAATAGATGGGGAAATAATGGAAACAGTAACAGACTTTATTTTCTTGGGCTCCAAAATCACTGCAGATGGTGACTGCAACCATGAAATTAAAAGATGCTTGCTCCTTGGAAGAAAAGCTATGACCAACCTAGACAGCGTATTAAAAAGTGGAGACACTACTTTACCAACAAAGGTCTGTCTAGTCAAAGCTATGGTTTTTCCAGTAGTCATGTATGAATCTGAGAGTTGGACTATAAAGAAAGCTGAGCGCTGAACAATTGATACTTTTGAATTGTGGTGTTGGAGAAGACTCTTGAGAGTCCCTTGGACCGCAAGGAGATCCAACCAGTCCATCTTAAAGGAGATCAGTTCTGAGTGTTCATTGGAAGGACTGATGCTGAAGATGAAGCTCCAATACTTTGGCCTCCTAATGCGAAGAGCTGACTCATTGGAAAAGACCCTGATGCTGGGAAAGATTGAAGGCAGGAGGAGAAGGGGACGACAGAGGACGAGATGGTTGGATGGCATCACCGACGCGATGCACATGAGTTTGAGCAAGCTCCGGGAGTTGGCGATGGACAGGGAAGCCTGGCGTGCTGCAGTCCATGGGGTCGCAAAGAGTCGGACACGACTGAGCTACTGAGCTGAACTGAACCCTACTTAGGTGATCCCTGGGGGCTACAATCACCGTCCCAAATTTCACCGGCAATAAGCTTCTCCTGAGCGTTCTGTAGCTGTTTGCAAGCCACCAAACGGATGCCCTTTTCCTCCAGCCAGGCGCTCCAGGACTTTGCGCAATCTCCCACGGATCCTGGGGTTTCGAGCCACAGCATCCCCTTCTGTCGAGTCTCCAGGCCCGGGTGCAAACTTTTAAGGAGGGCGGTCTGAGGCCCGGAGAAGTGAGACTCCCGGGGCGCTCCTCCTGGGCTGGTGAAATCTCAGCATCGGGTCCCGGGGATTCTCCGCCACCGCGCCTGGCGCACTCGGGCCCCACCCCCTCGGGTCGGAGGGTATGATTGGCTCTCTGGAACGCCAGTCACAGCTCGGCGCGGGCCCGGGGCACAGAGCCCCACCCTCCCGCTCGGATCCCGCTGGGCTGCTCTCCGCTCTCCCGGAGCAGCGCCGGCCCGCCCTGACCCGAGCTGTCCGGCCTCACTGCGGTTCCCCGCGCACCTGCTGGCCCCTGCGGCAGGACCCATGAAAGGAGCCGGACGGGCACTTCTAGTAGTTATCGGGTTCCAGATGCCACAGCCGAAGTGGGAACTCAGGAAGGAAGTTCACGGCATTTGGCTTAATCAGTGCGAATCTTGACTAACGCTGGAATCTTCCCCATGGGCAGGTGGA
This sequence comes from Dama dama, assembly GCF_033118175.1. Lineage (NCBI taxonomy): Eukaryota > Metazoa > Chordata > Mammalia > Artiodactyla > Cervidae > Dama > Dama dama. Next base: position 9,910,089 of record NC_083687.1, on the reverse strand, counting down.
AAGAGGGGCGTCAGATGTATCTGAAGAGAGAACCCTGGAATCACTGGCACCACGGATGGGGCAAGGTGGGTCCTGGGAACCCCTAGCGTGGGTCATGCTCCTAGGTCCATTCCCGAGCCCTATTCACGGCGCTGAAAGCCTGTATGTGTATGTGTGTTATTAGTGGAATGGGATAAGTAATGTAAATGTATGTAATATTTGTATATATTTTATATATAATATATGGGAGTGCTAAATTTGCTCCAGTCGTGTCCAACTCTTTGCGACAGCTATGGACTGTCTAGCCTGCCAGGCTTCTCTGTCTATGGGATTTTCTAGGCGAGAATCCTGGAGTGGGTTGCCATGCCCTTCTCAAGGGGATCTTCCCGACCCAGGGATCGAACCCTTGTCTCTTAGGTCTCCTACATTAGCCGGTGGTATCTTTACCACCTGCTAGCGCCATCTATATGTATCTATAAGATATTTATAAAATATATAGTAATATGTATCACCAGGCAAGAATACTGGAGTGGGTTGCCATTTCCTTCTCCCAGGGTATCTTCCCAATCCAGGAATCGAACCTGGGTCTCCTACATTGCAGTCGGATTCTTTACCAGCTGAGCCACCAGGGAAGCCCTATAGGAAATAAATATGTGATAAATATATATTTAGTGGAATGGAATTAATACAGGAGAATAGGAAGTAGCAACATGAACCACAAATAGTGAGTGTAACTACAGTTTAGTGAAATGCTTCAGTTAAATATATTTATGTGTATCAACAGGTGTGTATATATATTTTTAAAACTTGCTTCTTTATAAATACTTAACAAATTTTAATTAATTAGCTTATTTTTGGCAGCACTGGGCTTTCTCCCCCCGGTGCACGGCTTCTTATTGCGGTGGGTTCTCTTGTTGCAGAGCATGAGCTCTAGAGTATGTGGATTCAGTAGCTGTGGATCACAGGCTTAATTCGCTTCATAGCATGTGGGATCTTCTTGGATCAGGGATCGAACCCGTGTCCCCTGTATTGATAGGCACATTCTTAACCACTGGAGCACCAGGGAAGTCCTAAACAAAACATTTTTTTTTTTTAATTTGAAAAGCACCGATCCCTCTCCTTGAACTGAACTCCTGGTGCCCTTGCTTCCAAAGTAAACCAACGGCAGCAACATGCATGGACCTGGTGAGTCAGGAACAGAAAGACAAATAGCACGTATCACTTGTGTTGGGTGGGGGGCATGGGGGTGTTCCCCAGGGGCTCAGTGAGCTGCAGGAGATGTGGGTTTGATCCCTGAGTCAGGAAGATCCCCTGGAGGAGGGCATGGCAACCCACTCCAGTGTTCTTGCCTGGACACTGTTATCCCACGGACAGAAGAACCTGGCAAGTTACAGTCCATAGAGTTGCAGAGTCAGACACAACTCAAGTGACTTAATCCCCGCCCCCACCACACACACACGTACATGTGGAATCTAAAATATGACACAAATGAACCTTTCTACAAAACAGAAACAGACTCACAGGCATAAAGAACACACTTGTAGTTGCCAAGGGGTTTGGGGGCAGGAAAGACATAGATTGGGAATTTGGGATTAGCAGATGCAAACTATTATATAAAGGATGGATAACAACAAGGTCCTACTATATAGCAGAGGGAACTTTATTCAATACCCTATGATAAACCATAATGGAAAAGAATACTCTCTGTATATATATATATAAAACTGAATCACTTTGCTGTACAGCATAAATTAACACATTGTAAATCAACTATATGTAAATAAAATTAAAAAAAGAAAAGCAAACAACCCCCCCGCCCAAGGTAACCCAGAGCCTTCTCCCTCTGAGCCCTCCCCCACCACCCTTAGACTCATTTATAAGGAAAGGAGCCCTGAGTCACAGTGATCTTCCTTCAGGACATGGCATGTAATGGAAAGGGGCTTTGTCATTTCTTTCTGAAAATATCTCTGGTTGGAGCTTCCACACAGTGGTCAACTCATCATTTTTCAGTTGCACTGAATTCTTTGTTTTAATAATCATGTAGGAAAAATTAAATTGATTGTTGAATGTCTTTGCACAAAAGAAACTCAAACCCTGAATGCTATACCAGTAAGTTGTACCAGGAGCTTCTCTTGATGGCTCAATGGTAAAGAATCTGCCTGCGATGCAGAGACTGGGGTGGATGCAGATTCAATCCCTGGCTCGGGAGGATTCCCTGGAGAAGGACATGGTAACCTATTTTGGTATTCTTGTCTGGAGAATCCCATGGACTGGGGAGCCTGGCGGGTTACAGTCCATGGGGTCTCAAAGGAGTTCAGACATGACTTAGCAACTCAGTAACAACAAAGTTGTACCAAACACTTAAGGAAAAAGTAATTCTAATCCTACAGAAATTCTTACAGATATTAAAGGAGGGTACATCCCGTACTTCTTTTAGGAGGCTTGTGCGATGCTGAGTTGCTCAGTCGTGTCCTACTCTTTGCAACCCTATGGACTGCAGCCCGCCAGGTTCCTCTGTCCTTGAGGATTCTCCAGGAAAGAATACTGGAGTGGGTTGCCATGCCTTCCTCCAGGAGATCTTCCCAACCCAGGGATCGAACCTGTGTCTCCTGAAGTCTTTACTGATTGGGCCAGCAGGGAAGCCCTTTAGGAGGCGTATATAAACTTTATACTAAAAATTTGACAAAGATAGTACAAAAAAGGAAAATAAGTCAGTCCCATCCATGAATATAGATACAAACATCCTAAACACGTGGTTCACATGGGCTTTCACAACAGGGAAAATAAAACTCACACTCTGATAAAGGAGAAATCATTAACTTCTTGGGAAAGCTGGAGATTGTACAATAGCACTTTCCTGCCAAGGAAAAGAAAGAAGAAACCACATACATCTAGAAGAGAAAAAAAAGCACATGGCTTCCTTATGTTTCCTTAAAAAAAACTTGGGGTGGTGGGTTGTGGATCTCTTACTGAGGAAAAGCCACCTACTGCAACTGTGTTCTGTGTCATGTACTTAAACCCGGCTGGGTTGTTCTCAGGTCCCTCCATGGAGACACTCTCCAGCTCAGCCTCATTTCTCACAAAGAATCACTCACTTGGAATCAGATGAATTTAGAGCACAACCAACTTAGGAAAATGAATACTGGAACGTATGCTGGAATTACAGTTGTTTTTCTACTCCAGTCATTTTCAACATGTGGTCTTCGGACTAGAAGCTTCAGCATCACCGAGAAATGTACTTAAAATGAAAATTGTTATGTCTGAACTCAAACCTTCTGAATCAGACATTCTGGATACAGGACCCAGGAATCTGCATTTTAACACACTTTACAGAGGGTTTCTATGCACTGAAGTTTGGGAATGCCTGCTTGGATTCAACTAGTATACTCACAGATAAGATTCCACCTGGACCCATACCTGTGACATCTGGCAGAAATCTTTAGACAAAAATCAACAATGAAAGAAAGTCCTGTAATTTTATTACTTTCTAATAGCTCTGGATTTTTGGTACAAATGAGTCTTGAGTGACAAAGTTTTGAGATATCTGGGGAAAGATCACAGAACCAGGCAGACTCCCACTGAGGCCCAAACAAAGATTTGTCTTACTTGATTTTTTAGGATTAAAAACTTTCCTTCTTACTATTACTGTGGGCTCATTTTTAGGCTCAGTTTAGAATCACTCACATTATGGTTCTACTTTCTTCTTGGTTCAGTCATTCAACAGTCTTTCATTCTTTGTTTAATAAAAAGTCGAGTAGAGTCATTTTGTTCTATGTGTATGAGAAGAGAAAAATGCCAGTTATTCTTTTTTCTCCTTTGACAGAAAAAATTCTCAAGTAATTTTAGCTTCCTACAAATGGAGATGTTAACAATATCACTAGGGCTCTCTACATTGTTAAGAAAGATGAGTGCTCAAACTTACAGATGTTTTACAGGTTAAGGGGTATTTTATCTGGTCTTGTCCAAAGTGTTTAAGGTCTAAGGGTTTGACAAATTATCTTTGTTAGATATAGCATTTACAAAGACAGATTTATGTTAAAAATGCTTTCATTGTTTTCCCCAGCTTCCTGAGCAGAAAAGAACATCCTTTTCTTACTCTCTTACAGAGAATTTTGTCACCTGCGTCTTAAGGCTAAGAACTGAAATCCTATCATTGGCATTGAGTTAAAAAGAGGTAGACCCTTCTAGAGATTCAAATGTTATACTGTGAAATGGAAAATGGCATAGTGGAGTTCCTTAGACAGAGAATTGGGGAGTTTTAACAACAGCCAAAAGGAAAGAAAGAAAGGAAGGAAAGAAGGAAAAATATAGTTAGAAGGATAGGAAAGGAAGAAAACAAGTGTTCATTATTCATACGTGATATGATTGTCTACAGAAAAAAATACCCCAATATCTAAGACATAAGGATAAATAACAGTTTAGCCACGTGGTGGGATAAATACACACAAAAATCAATTGCACTTTCAAAACAAACAAGTGGGACATGTGATAAAATGGTCTCATTTAATATCAAACTTGCAGGAACTAGAAATAAATTTTCAGAAAGAACAGACATACAAGATTTAAATGGGGGAAGCTAAAAATATTGAAAGTCCCATGGAAATGGAGAGATATACCATAATCATGGTTGCTGCTGCTGCTGCTGCTAAGTCACTTCAGTTGTGTCCGACTCTATGTGACCCCATAGACGGCAGCCCACCAGGTTAGGAAGCCTCAATATTAGAAAATGTCAGTTTTCTCCTGTGTGATCTACAACTTCAATGCAATTCCTCAAAAAACACTCTCTATTGGGTATTTCATGGGTTGTGGGTGCTAAGTGGCTTCCGTTGTGTCTGACTCTTTGGGACCCTATGGACTAGAGCCTGCCAGGCTCCTCTGTCCATGAGATTCTCCAGACAAGAATGCTGGAGTGGGTTGCTATGCCCTCCTCCAGGAGATCTTCTGGACCCAGGGATCGAACTTACATCTCTTGCGGCTCCTGCATGGCAGGCAGACTCTTTACTGTCTGAGCCGCCAAGGAAGCCCCATGGAATGTAGACAAACTGATTCTAAATAAAGTAGAAAAAGGTTAAGAAGAGGCAAGATACTGCTGAAGACAAAGAGGAAGTTGAGGGGATTTCTCAACCATATAACAAGGTATTACAATGCCACTGTAGTTAAGAGCATGCACTACCAATGATGGTATGTGTGTAGCCAGCTGGACCCATAAAATAGAATAGAAAGACAGCATCAGTGTCCCTTGTACCAATATATGAAGAGTGGGCATTCAAGTGGGTAAAAGATGTACTCTTAAATAAAAGACACTGAAACAATTGAATATACATTCATCACACATAAAAATACATTCCAAAAGAACTAAGGTTTAAAAGGGTTTCCCAGGTGGTGCTAGTGGTAAAGAACCTGCCTGCCAATGCAGGAGACATAAGAGACGTGGGTTTGATCCCTGGGTCGGGAAGATCCACTGGAGAAGGGCACAGCAACCCACTCCAGTATTTCCTGCCTGGAGAATCCCATGGATAGAGGAGCCTGGCGGGCTACAGTCCATAGGGTCACAAAGAGTCGGACACGACTGAATCAATTTAGCATGCATGCAAGGGATAAAATGTTAGAGACAAGACATTAAAACTTTCAGATAAAAATGTAAAAAAATTAACTGTATGACTTCAAGATGGGAAAACAGTTATCAAATAAGACACACACAAATACTTGAAAACAGAAAAATAAAGGAAAGGTTAATAAATCTGGCCATATTAAAATTAGAAACTTTCATCAGAATACACTTTAAAGAAAGAAAACCAAAAGCTACAAACTAGATTTTCTTGCATCACACATAATTCACATAGGATTATATTCAGAATAGTTAATAGCAATCCAAGAGAAAATGGTCAAAAGATGGGAATAGGAATTTCACAAAAGAAGGAAATATGAATGAGCAATAAATATACAAAATTATGTACATCCTCAATAGTTATCAGAGAATTATGAATTAGAACGGCTTTTAAAAATTATTTATTTTTAACTGAAGGATAATTGCTCTATAGTATTTTGGTTTCTGCCATACATCAACATGAGTCAGCCGAGATATACACAGGTTCTCTCCTGAACTTGCCTCCCACCTCCCACCCCATCCCACTCTTCTAGGCTGTCACAGAGCCCTGGCTTGAGCTCTCTGAGTCACAGCAAATTCCCACTGACTATTTTACATAAGGTTCAGTTCAGTTCAGTCGCTCAGTCGTGTCTGACTCTTTGCGACCCCATGGACTGCAGCTCTCCAGGTCTCCCTGTCCATCACCAACTCCCGGAGTTTACTCAAACCCATGTCCATTGAGTCGGTGATGCCATCCAGCCATCTCATCTTCTGTCGTCCCCTTCTCCTGCCCCCAATCCCTCCCAGCATCAGGGTCTCTTCATGTATGTTTCTAAGCTCCTCTCCATTCTTCCCTCCCTCTCCTCCCTCCCATGTGTCCACAAGCCTGTTCTCTATGTCTGCATCTCCATTGCTGCCCTGCGGTAGAAATGCACTTGGAATCACATTTTATTTTATTCTTTTATTGAGTTGTATTAACATACAATATTACATTAGTTTCAGTTTACAACATAGTAATCCAAATCTTTGTATGTGACATGATCACTGCAATAAGACCAGTTACTATTTGTCACCATACATAGTTGTTCCAATATTATTTACTGTATTCCCTATGTGTACATTACATTCGGGTGACTTATTTATCTTATATCTGGCAGTTTGTACCTGTTAACCTCCTTCACTGATTTCATCCCCCCTCCCAGCCCCTCGGCCTCTCGGAACGGCCAGTTTGTTCTGTGTCTTTGAGTCTATTTCTATTTTTTATAGCTGTCCATATTTCTTTTGTTACTGCCCACGTAGATCCCTAAGTAAACTCACATGGCATTTGTTTTTCTCTGACATTTCATTTAGTGTAATACCCTCCAGGTCCATTCATGTCACTGCAAGTGGCAAGATTTCATCTTTCTTATGGCTGAGGAGTATTCTGCTGTGTATTTACATGCCTCATCTTTTTTCTTCATCTATCTATTGATCCACATTTAGGTGGATTCCAATCTTGGCTATTGTAAACAGTACTTCAATGAACATAGAAGTGTGTGTATATATATATATATATATATTAAAATTAGTGTTTCATATTCTTCAGATAAATACTCAGAATTGCTGGATCCTATGATAGTTCACTTTTAGGTTTTTGAGGGACCTCCATATGTTTTCCACAATAATGACACCAATATTTCTGCCAACTGTCCACGTGGGTTCCCTGTGCTCCACACCCTCATGAATGCTTGTTATTTCTTGTCCTCTTGATGACCATTCTGACAGGTATGAAGAGGTATTTCATCAAGGTTTTGTTTGCTTTTTCGTAATGACTAGTGATGTTGCACATCTTTTCATGTGCTTGTTGGTCATCTGTGTGTCTTTGAGGGAAAAGTGTTGATTTAATTAGGATGTGTTTTTCCGTTTAGTTGCATGAGTTCTTTACATATTTTGGATATCAACCCATTATTGGGTATGTCACTGACAAATATTGTCTTCAGTTCAGTAGGTTGCCTTTTCATGATGTTGGTGATGTCCTTTGCTGTACTTTTTAGTTTGGTGTAATCCCATTTCTTTATTTTTTCTTTTCTTTTGCCTAAGGAGACATATCCAAAATATATAAGGAACTAAGTGTTGATTGTTTACCTTTTCAAAGAGTTAATTCTTAGTCTCTTAATCTTCTCTTTTTAAAAAGTCTGTATTTCATGTATTTCTGCTTTAATCTTTACTTTCTTTCCTCTATGAACTTTGGGCTTTATTTGTTCTTCTCTTTCTAATTCCTTTAGGTGTAAAAGTAGGTTATTTATTTGAGATTTCTCTTGTTTCTTGGGATTAGGCCTGTATTGCTTTGAACTTCCCCCTTAGGATTGCTTTTCTGTGTCTCATAGATGTTGGACAGATGTGTTTCTATTTTCACTTGTCTCAAGGTATTTTTGACTTATTCCTTGATTTCTTCCTTGACCCATTGGTTGTTTAGGAGCATGTAGTTTAGTCTCCATGTGTTCATGTTTTTTGCAGCTTTTTTCTTGTAGTTGATTTCTAGTTTTATACTGTTGTGATCCCAAAAGATGCTTGATATGATTTCAACCTTCTTAAATTTCTTGAGACTTATTTTGTGGCGAAACATGTGATCTATTTTGGAAGATGTTCCATGTGCACTTGAAAAGAACGTGTGTCCTGCTGCTTTTGGATGGAGGGGGCCCTGCAACTGGGCAGAGACATGAGGGTCATTGATGCGATGGGTCAAGCATGTTGGAGCTTAGGTAAGGATGCTGCAGACCACCTGTGGGATGCTCCTCCAGAATACACATCCTCCCTCTATCCAGGGAGACTTAAGGAGAGGAGTGTGTGCAGAATCAATGTATATTTCTGCAGTTTCACTTCGGCTAAGGAAAAAATGTATATATTTGTTATCAGTATGTATCTCTTCTCAAGATTCCATTATTCCATAATGCATCTCAATTATTCAATTTTCTTTTTTCCCCCAGAAGTCCTTTTTTAGAAAAAAATTATTTTTTAAGCCCTGAGAGAAAGGTTGAATTAACAGATTAAAAAACCCCGCGTCTCTGAACCTCTATAGTTTCTCTGTTAGATCTTCCATGAAGAGACAATCAACAATCTAATTCTTTCCTTCAGGATGCAAAGTTGCTACATCTGAATTCCTCAACTCCTTAGAGTGAAAGTCACAAGAAATAGTATCACATAGTATCATAACAGTGAAATGTCAATAATTATTTAATTTTAAGAAATCCTTTCAGACTTATGCAACCAAAGAAAGCAAGCGTTTTATACTTTTTTTTTTTAATTGAAGGATAATTGCTTTACAATGTTGTGGTGGTTTTAGCTGTACATCAACACTAATCAGTCGTAATTGCATATTTATATCCCCTCCTTCTTGAGCTCCGCCCGACATTCCACCCGTCTAGGTCGTCACAGAGCTCCTGACTGGGCTCCCGGTGTTAGGACTGTTCAATTTCAGTAGAAGCACATCTCAGGCCAGTTTTCAGACAGGCAGGTAATGGGAGAACATGACCAGAAAAGCGTCGCTCAAACGCATGAGTCTGTTATCTAGTGTTCATGAAGCAATGAAAGCTCAGACTGAACTTCTAAATAAACATTTGAAGTTACAAATGAGCTTTTATTCTCAGCTTAGTAAGTATTCCCTTCTGCCCTATAGCTTCAGACTAATATTAATTGTAATTCTCCACTACCACCTAGTGGAAAATCCACCCATTTCTTATTTTTAAAATTCCACAGTAAATACCTGATTTCTTGTTCTAAAGTATCTTGTTATAAAAAGTTCAAACCCTATAGAAGAGTGCAAAAAGGGTAAAAGGTCTCCTTTTTTTTTACTTCCCCCTCCCCATATCACTCTGCTTCCCACAGGTAATTGTGCCCTATGGCCTGTGTCCTGCAAGGACATTTCCTGTATTTTTTATATATTCAGATGTACAGGAGAAAAATTCTAAGACTTCAGCTGAAGGTTGTTTTGTCTTTCTATTATAGAGACAGATAAAGCATCACCCCTGCATGCCTTGAATGGCCACAGGCAGACAAAGATATCAACAGGTTAAACTCTTGGTGGGATAGATTAGGAGTTAGAGATTAACATAAACACATCACTATATAAAACAGTTAGCTAAGATCCACCGTATAACACTGGGAACTGTACTCAATATTTTATAACCTGTAAGGGGAAAGAATCTGGAAAAAATGTATAACTGAATCACTTTACACCTGAAGCTAACACAATGCTATAAATCAACTAGACTTCGGTTTTTTAAAAAAAGATTAAAAATGATGGAGCTTTTGAACTTAAAGTTTACTTTTGAAAACTATGGTAGAAGAAAGAAGAGTGAAAGGCCTAAATTAGTAAATATCTGGTCAGTAAACGGTAGATTTGGGAAGGACTCCTGATGAAGTTAGAACCATTTTTCTTGCCTGGAGTTGATACAGGATCTATGCGCTGAGGAAAGTGTCAGGGACTGGACCAGGGGTCTTACACTCCAATCCTTCTAAACTGTGTCACAGATGTTTCTGTTTTCGTTTAGTTTAAATAATTTGAGTTTAAACATCTGATCTACTAAATTCGGGAGCAAAAAAGGAAATAGTATATTTGATGTGCTCTTCTTGACCTATAACCTATTTGATTTTGCTATTCCAATAACCAGAGTGACAATAAAACATTTAAAAATAAATGTAGGAAGGTAACATGATGATTATAAGAAGCTTTAGGTCTCTCATGACTCAAAGAGTTTTGTTATTTGTTTTTAAAATGATTAAGAACATGAAAAACTTTATTGAAGTGTAATTTACATAAAACCAGTGGAAACCATTTAAAGTATTCAGCTTGATGAGTTTTGACAAATGAATACACATGTAACCACCACCTCAACTGATACACAGAACATTTTTCTTGTCTCAAAAAGTTCTCTCTCTCCTGACATTTTGAAGTCACTTCCCACTCTAGACACTTACTAATTTGGTTTCTATCACTTTAAATTGATTTTGGGGAAAAAAAAAAAAACTAAAGGACTTCTGTCCTCAGATTCATTTTGCTGTCTCAATTCCTGGGAAGCAAACCTAAATGTAAACGTACATATTTAATCTAATTAACACAGGATATGCTTTTTTTTTTTAAACTATTGATTCTTGTGAACTTTAGACAATGTTGCAAATCATTTGACAGTTTCTCCACTTACTTTCTCCCTAAAAATTAAAAATTTCACCTCTAAGTGAAAACTTCTAAGATCAATAGTGATTATGTTAACTTTGTAGTCTCACCTAAATGATTTTATAACTTCAGGCAAATTTAAATTGAGCTAATTAAGAAATAACTTTTGACTACCTGCAACATGCTTAAAAGAAATAATAATTCATAGAGACAAAGGAAAAAAAATACTGACTCACTGAAAAAGACTGAATCAGCTTTTATGTATATACTCTTATCCATATTTACTCTTTGCAAAACTCAAATTAAGATAGACAACTTAATATGAATGGATCAAAAAGATGTGACATATGTGTGTGTGTGTGTGTATATATGTACATATATATAATGGAATATTTCTCAGTCATAAAAAAGCATGAAATGATGCCATTTGCAGCAACCGAGATGGGCCTAGAGATGATCATATTAAGTGAAGTAAGTCAGACAATGAAAGACAAATACCATGTATAACCCAGGGATCGAACCCAGGTCTCCTGCGTTGCAGGCAGATTCTTTATCATCTGAGTCACCAAGGAAGCCTCATGTATAACTTATATGTGGTAATTAATAAAATGATATAAGTGAACTTGTTTATAAAACAGATTCACAGACACAGGAAACAAACTTTTGGTTACCACAGGGGAAATGTTGGCGGGAGGGATAAATTAGGAATTTGGAAGTAACACACACACACAGACTATTACATGTGAAACAGATAACCAACAAGGACTGGCTGTGTAGTACTGGGAGCTATATCAATATTGTGTCCCAGCAGCTGCAGTCCGCGGGGTCGTGGAATCGGACACGTCTGAGCCACCGAGCTGAACTGATACAGGAAAACAATCTGAAAAAGAATATATGTGCTCAATCACATCTGATTCTTGGAAACCTTATGGACCATAGATCACCAGGCTCCTCTTTCCAAGGAATTTTTCAGGCAAGAATACTGGAGTGGGTTGCCATTTCCCACTCCAGGGGATCTTTCCGACCCAGGGATTGAACCTGCATCTCTTGCGTCTCCTGCATTGGCAGGCAGATTATTTACTACTGTGCCACCTGGGAAGCCCCCATACTACACTTGATCATAGCCAGAAGGCCGAGAAATGAAAAAAAGAATATATATATACGTATATATTTGCATGTGTGCATGCTCAGTCACTCCAGTCGGGTCTGACTCTTTGCGACCCCATGGACTGTAGGCTCCTCTGTTTATGGGAATTCTCCAGGCAAGGATGCTGGAGTGGGTTGCCATGCCCTCCTCCAGGGGATCTTCCTGACCCAGGGATGGTACCCACGTCTCTGTCTCCTGCATTGGGAGGCAGCTTCTTTACCACTAGCGCCACCTGGGAAGCCCACATATATGTAAACCTATACACTTGAAAGTAACACAACACTGTAAATCAACTATACTTCAATAAAAAAAGATGGTAAGCTCCATGTCACACACACATTACTGTATTGTATTAATAAGATTACTTTACATTTAAAGCTGAAGTTGAAAGCTTTAAATAATATTGTCATCTAACTATATTTCTGTATATTTAAAACACATACATAATGATGAATTAAAATTAATAAGCAAAAAAAGAGAGGATTTGTTCAAATTTGCTCTTGGAATATTCACTGCACTGTTAAAAAGAAAAAAAAAGTTTTTTTCCCCTTGAGTGTAATAAGCCCAGCCAACAGTTATTTCTTTTCCGAAGACTCTCACTCACTCAGTATCCTGATAATTTGAATATTTTGCTGATACTTCCATGTTCTTATACTGTTTTAAAAACAAATAAAAAAAGCCCTTTGAATCATGAGAGACCAAAAGCTTCTTATAATTATTATGCTAACTTCTTTATTTTAAAATGTTTTATTTTCACTCTGGTTATTGGGATAGCAAAAAGCTTTAACAATTGCTCACTCTTAGGTACCTGTCCATTTATATTAGTTAAGTGACCAGTTTCGTGTGAAAATTCTTTTTTTGGTCCCCTTCCTGAAGCCTAAAATTTGAATTGAAAAATCTAAAATTGTCCAGCTATTTTTTACCCTTTTCCCCCCACTAGCTAGCGACTACTTGTTTGACCACTAGGTGGCGCCAAAGGCTGAATCTGTCTCCACGTGGGCTGCAGAAGGACGTTTTCTGGTGCACTTGGCAAGCTTTACACACTTCCACTAAGGGTAGACTTAGCACACACCGTGACGGACAGCACAGCACATTCACTCTGAAGTCATTCTGTTCTCTCAAAAGAGCTCCCTTGTGTATCAGCCCCACAATGTAGAAAAAGCTGACAAAACACGGGCTGCTCAATCTTTCCTTGATTAATCTTGTCCAGATAAAAATATTGCAGAGTGTGTGTGTGTGTGTGCATTAGTCGCTCAGTCATGTCTAACTCTGTGATCCCGTGGACTGTAGCCCACCAGGCTCCTCTGTCCATGGGATTCTCCAGGCAACAACACTGGAGTGGGTTACCATTTCCCACTCCAGAGGATCTTCCCCACCCAGGGATTGAACCTGGGTCTTCTGCATTGCAGGCAGATTCTTTACCATCTGAGCCACTAGGGAAGTCCCACTGCAGACTGTAGGTATTTATTATGACTGCAGCCCTGGGGAAGGGCACGGCAACCCACTCCAGTGTTCTTGCCTGGAGAACCCCATGGACAGAGGAGCCTGGCGGGCTACAGTCCATAGATTTGCAGAGTTGGACACGACAGGAGTGACTTCGTATGCACGCACGTAGATGTTTCAGGAAGGGTTAAGCACACTCCGGTTCATATTGCAAGTCTGGCAGGCTTATTTTAATACATTCATTTTAAAGAAGGTTTGTTTCTGGGTTTAAAATATATTTGTCAATCAGTAGAAACCCTAGGCTGCAATTTACAGGCTGGATGAGAAGACCGTGGAAAGTTGCCAAAGCCCCTCACTGTCCAGAATGTGTACTTACCTTTGGGTAATGACTGGTAAGTCTTTGTGAACCTGTGAGATTTCTAGATTCTATTCCTCTATTCTGATATTGTTGGTTACTGCAATTAATTAAACCCCGCCAACCGGACCAAAGAGATGTGTTCTGTTTCTCTCTCATAATTGCTGAAGCCCTTTGCTAGAAGCTGTCATCAAAAATTGGGTCTTCTGGGATTTCCATGGTGGTCCGATGGCTAAGACCCTATGCTCCCGATGCAGGGGCCCCAGTTCCATCCTGGTGGAAGAACCAGGTCCCTGAATGCCTCCACTAAGACCTAGCACAGCCAAGTAAATAATAAAGAAAAACAAATGTTAGAAAATCTGGTCTTCTGAGACAAACAACAGAAAAGGACAATCCCAGGGCTCATTGAAATGATGACCATGATTTCTTGATCCTTGCTCTTGCAGAGAACAGAATTATGAGAACAAACTTGCCAGTTTAAGCTGCCATTGCCACCTATTGATACTTGTCAAAACTGTACCAGGGACTTAAAATTGTAAGACTTGTAAGACTGCTTTAGTACAGAAGTAGAGGCAGTCATTAACACAGTCTTTTAGCTCTTGTTGTTGTTGTTATTCAGTCACTCAGTCATGTCTGACTCTTTGCGACCCCATGGACTGCAGCACACCAGGCCTCCCTGCCCATCACCAACTCCCGGAGCTTGCTCAAACTCATGTACATTGAGTCGGTGATGCCATCCAACCATCTCATCCTCTTTCATCCCCTTCTCCTCTTGCCTTCATTCTTTCTCAGCATCAGGGTCTTTTCCAATGAGTTGGCTCTTCACATCAGGTGGCCAAAGTATTGGAGCTTCAGCTTCAGCATCAGTCCTTCCTTCCAGTGAACACTCAGGACTGATTTCCTTTAGGATGAACTGGTTGGATCTCCTTGCAGTCCAAGGGACTCTCAAGAGTCTTCTCCAACACCACAGTTCAAGAGCATCAATTCTTTGGTGCTCAGTCTTCTTTATGGTCCAATTCTCACATCCATACATGACAACTGGAAAAACCATAGCTTTGACTAGATGGTCCTTTGTTGGCAAAGTAATGTCTCTGCTTTTTAATATGTTGTCTAGGTTTGTCAGCCATGAAATTAAAAACCACTTTGCTCCTTGGAAGAAAAGCTATAGCTTTTTTAGCTTTTATAGCTTTTTTAGCTATAGCTTTTCTTCCAAGAGCAAAGTGGTTTTTAATTTCATGGCTGCAGTCACCATCTGCAGTGATTTTGGAGCCCAAGAAAATAAAGTCTGTCACTGTTTCCATTGTTGCCCCATCTATTTGCTGTGAAGTGATTGGACCAGATGCCATGATCTTAGTTTTTTGAATGTTGAGTTTTAAGCCAACTTTTTCACTCTCCTCTTTCACTTTCATCAAGAGGCTCTTTAGTTCCTCTTTGCTTTCTGCCATAAGGGTGGTGTCATCTGCATATCTGAGGTTATTGATATTTCTCTCAGCACTCTTGATTCCAGCCTGTGCTTCATCCAGCCCAGCATTTTGCATGATGTGTTCTGCATGTGAGTTAAATAAGCAGGGTGACAATATACAGCCTTGATGTACTCCTTTCCCAATTTGGAACCAGTCCTGTTCTGACTGTTGCTTTTTGACTTGCATACAGGTTTCTCAGGAGGCAGGTAAGGTGATTTGGTATTCTCATCTCTTTAAGAATTTCCCACAGTTTGTTGTGATCCATGCAGTCAAAGGCTTTAGCATAGTCAATGAAGCAGAAGTATGTTTTCCTGGAACTCTCTTGCTTTTTCTATGATCTAATGGATGTTGGCAATTTGATCTCTGGTTCCTCTGCCTTTTCTAAATCCAGGTTGAACATCTGGAAGTTCTCCATTCACATTCTGCTGAAGCCTGGCTTGGAGAATTTTGAGCATTACTTTGCTAATGTGTGAAATGACTGCAATTGGGTGGTAGTTTGAATATTCTTTGGCATTAACATAGTCTGGTAGCCCTAGATCAATGGAATAGGGAATAAGACTGAATGAAACTGTTAACCAATATTTAATGATGGTGATTTGTTTTAGAATATGGTCTTAAATGTTCTGTTTTCTGATAAGCTTCCCTGGTGGCTCAGATGGTAAAGCATCTGCCTGCAATGTGGGAGACCCGGGTTCAATCCCTGGGTCGGGAAGATCCCCTGGAGAAGGAAATGGCAACCCACTCCAGTACTCTTGCTTGGAGAATCCCATGGACGGAGGAGCCTGGTAGGCTACAGTCCACGGGGTCGCAAAGAGTCGGACGCCACTGAGAGACTTCACTTGACTTGACTTGACTCTGATAAGCATGTGAATAAGCCATTTCATTTTCTTCTTGTCTATCTATAATCCTCAACTTTAGTCTATGCCTGTGGAAAAAGAAACTCAGTGTTCTTTGAACCATGTCTTTCTTGTTTCAGTGAAACTTCAGAACTCAGGAAAAGTATTCTATCATAAATCTTAATATAGACTGAAAACTGTAACTACTCAGGAAAAATGAAAGATAATGATGACCCTAATGACTGGAATTCTGACAAATGCTTTTACAATTTTTAAGCTTAGAAAAATCCCAACTCTTCTTGGTTAAAGGATAGTGAGTCAAATTTTGCTTTTTAGAGCTAACATACCTCTAGAGACAATAAAATATTTTTGTGGCTAGCCTCACTGGTGGAATATGTGATGATTCTATAGAAAATCTGGTATATGGTTCTTCTCTGCAAATACTATGCAAAGTGCTTTTATGGGTATGGCAATGTAGTGATATGCAGTGGTTCACATCCCCTAATTCGGAATCCTGAGCAGGCCAGAAATGTCACATGTTAAGGAAAATCTCATTTAATTGGGTGTGACCAGTCATTAATAAGAGAAAGGACTGAAGTTTATATGTGGAAACAAGGCCTACGAAATCCTCTGAGCAAGTCAGTTCCTAGTTTATTAAGTCCCTGCGTGACAGGTGGAAAGGATGTTTTTTATTTTATTTTATTTAATATTTATTTACTTATTTGACTGCACCAGGTTTTAGTTGTGGCATAAGGCATCTAGTTCCCTGAACAGGGATGGAACCCAGGACCCCTGCATTGTGAGCATGGAGTCTCAGCCACTGGACCACCCGGGAAGTCCCAGAAAGGAAGTTAATTTCTTGTGAGCCAGGATCACTGATGAACTTCGGGTGTCTCAGAGAAAATGAGAGTTCATCCACACTGAAAGGCCCTATCAGCAAAGCTCTGAGAAGGTGAGTTGGGGGAGGGTTCTTGGAATCAGTAAGTTGATACATGGCAATAAAATTATTTCTGGTTATCAAAGGAGTAAATAAAACTATGACCTTATGGGCAAAAGTCTTCTAGACAGACGACAACTCTCTGGCCTTAATATCACCGAGACCTCCATTTGTTAGCCACACAGCAAGGCGATCGTCACACCTTATTCTAAAAACAGACCTTTTATTCTATAAAAGAGCCTGTCAAATTAAGGACATGGAGTTAGAACATTTCTGGACGATCTTATTTGGTCAACTCATTACCTTAAGGGTAGGAATCATCGAGGGAAAAATATTCCAAAAATTGGAAATAAGGCAAAAATCAGCTTTCTTAATTAATATTGTATGTGAACATTTTCTCATAATCCTGCCTGACCAAAATCTGAGTGTTTTCAAGGATTGTAACTTGACTGAAAAACCCAGCTGGCCCTGTACCATGAGAGGTTGATCTGTAGAAAGCTGATAAGGTCTGATGACTTTGCCTTTTCTCTGGTGAGGAAGATAAGCCCATGGTTATGATTTTATTGCTTGTAGTACATTAACCATTTTGAATCTCTTAACAGCCATTTCCCCAGATTATGTACATCTTTGGTTTGCAAATACTCTTTGAATGTAGCCTCTTGTATCCTTCCTGATTCCGATTAATGTTTGGTAACACTTTAAAAAGTCTAACAAATACCTTTCTGCAACATCTGGGAGGCTCATTATAAACAGATAAAGCACCCCCTGCAACCGCCAGCCAGAGCAGGTCTGATAAAACACTTTACTTCTGCTTCTAGGTGGTGCTGTTTGCTACGTCGTCAGGCATGAGACTTTATGGCAACCACCACTGAAACCACTTCGAAGCCACTTCTGTGTCAAGAACTTCACCTTTTTTTACGCTGCTTCTCCAAAGCCAGTTGCTTTTCTTGTCACCTTTGCCAGTGAAATGAATGGAGGGGAGATTCCCATTTCCTCCTGTTGCTTAACTGTGGATTGAAGTCTCAGGTGCATGAATTTGATTTATTAAAAAAAATTTTATTTATTTATTTTTGGCGGTGCTGGGTCTTTGTTATGGCGAGCGGGGGCTGCTCCTCATTGTGGTGTGGGGGCTTCTCTTGTTGCGGAGCCTGGGCTCTAGGGCACGCCAGCTTCAGTAGCTGCAGCATGTGGCCTCAGTCGCTGGGGCTCCTGGGTTCTAAAGCACAGACTCAGTAGCTGGGGCTCATGGGCTTAGCTGCTCCGAGACATGTGGGATCTTCCCGGACCAGGGATCGAACTATGTCTCCTGCATTGGCAGGTGGACTCTTCACCACTGAGTGACCAGGGAAACCCAAATTTGATTTTTTTTGGAAGTAGGACTTAGATCCTCTGTTGGTGCCCTGACTTCCAAGAGGGCCAGCAGAAGTGGGCTTTATGAACTGTCCTATGGAAAGGCAGGAACCAGAAAGTCAGGGAAAATTTTACGGTATTTTAAGGTGTTCAAGTCTGATGGGACATATAACCAGCGTCCTTACATGAATTGTGAGGGGCTATGTGGAGTGGTTGCTGTGATGAATGCTTTGGTTCATGGGCTACATCACTAGTTCTTCAAGTTCAGTTAACCCCCAGACTCACAAGAAATCATAAAATGATTATTTTTGTTTTAAGCCTCAAAGTTTAGGGGTGGTTTGTTCCACAGCAATAGATACACTGTTTTTCTTTTTCTTTCTCTAATTTTATTGAAGTATACTTGATTTGCAATGTTGTGTTAATTTCTGCGGCACAGCAAAATGACTCAGCTATACACATTTTTTTTTCATATTCTTTTCCACTATGGTTTATTTCAAGATATTGAATATAGTTCCCTGTGCTATACAGTAGGACCCTGTTGTTTCAAAACATACTGTATTGTGTAGTTTTGTGTATGTGTGGCTTTTTTACTCAATATTATTTCTATGAAATTCATTTATCTTGTTGCATTATCAGTAGTTCACTAATATGCATTGCTTATGTAGCATTCTATTGTATTAATAAGCTACATTTTCTTTATCTGTTTACTGTTGAGGAACTATTTTTTTTAGGCCATTTGAGAAAATCTGTGGACATCATGACATTTTACCCTGAAATAGTTTGGCATGTGTATTTTAAGAATAAGGATATTTCTCCTACAAAAACAGAATAACATCATCACCTCCAAGATACTTACTTTGGATATAACATTATCTAATACTCAGTCCACATTTAAATTTCCCCTGGGATCCTAGTAATGCCCACTTGTAAATGATTGTTACCTTAAGCTGCTCAATTTCAGTCTCATTTGTCACACAGCAACAGGTAACTAATGCCTGCAATTCAGGAGACGCAGGTTCGATCCCTGGGTCTGGAAAATCCCTGGAGAAGGAACTGGAAACCCACTCCAGTATTCTTGCCTGGGGCGGGCTACAGTCCATGGGCTTGCAGAGAGTCAGACATGACTGAGTGACTAACACACAAGGCATGCAGTGGGTATGATACCACTAGAGAAAATTAATTTCCTTCCTTCTTCTTTCTTTAGGTTTGCTCAATTGTTATTTTTTCAAAGTTTTAGGAGAATTTTTATGTCACTTATTTTAAACATTTTTTTGTTCTACTAAATGTATTTGAAGTTATAAAATTCCAAGTACTCCTTTAATTGTATCTCACAGAATTCGATAGCTAATAGTTTTATCAAATGCTTCTGAATGAGTTTCTTTTATGACTATCTTTTAAATCTGCTGTTTATCAAAACTTTCTTAGTTTGCAAACCATGAGAATTTTAGGTGTCCTTTTGTTATCAAGTTCTAATTTAACAGAGTATGGCTGCTGAGTGTGGTTTCAAAGATATTAATACTTTGGAGTTTATTGGAGTTTATGGCATCGTGCATATTCTAATTCAGTAAATGTTCTATGTGACTTGAAAAATTACATATATAGTTGCTTTTGGATGATTTTCTTTCTTCATTATTACTTTTAAAATACTCTTAGAAATTTTATTAATTTTTTTAGTTAAAAAAATTAAGAAAATTCTTTTTTGCCTGCACTGGGTCTTCAATGTGGCATGTGGGCTTAGCTCCCCGACCAGGAATTGAACCTGCATCCCCTGCATTGGAAGATGGATTCTTAGCCACTGGACCACCAAGAAAGTCCCTATAGGGTTTTTTAAAAAGCTGTCCTCCTTATATTCATTTTATTTATTTAATCTTTTGGCCACACCAGGCGGCACTGGGCCCTTGACAGTGCAGAGTGTTAACCCCTGAACTTCCAGGGAGCTCCCTGCTTTTTAAATGAATCTTTTGAATCCTGTACCTGATTGCATTTCCTTCTTTGCTTTCACTACCCTGTAGCTTAGAACCAGCTAAGCTCGTGGATAGCTGGCTGGTCAATACATGGCCTGGTAAACTGGCTTTCTGGGGAAAAAAAAACAAAACCCAAAGTTCTGACATGTAGCATTTCTGGTTTCAGTAGTATAAATATTTCTGCCATGGTCAATGTCAAACTACCAGTGGTTAACAACTGCCTTTCAAAACTCCTGAGTGTTTTACAATCTGCTCTTGTTAAGCTGTTCAAGACAGCACCAGTGCATCGCTTCTCTTTTTTAAAGAGGGATATTCATGTTGTATTTTAGTTTTACCTCTTGGCTTCATTTATTTCTTAACTTTGTCTTTTCTCTAATCATTTTCTTCTTTACCTCCTCCTCCTTTTTACATGGGAAGTGCTACAAGCCCTTTGTGGAATGAGGGGCACAGCAATGCAGCTTTTTTGGCCAATAAAGAAGCAGCCAGACTTCCAGTTTTTAAAGGTTTGTGTCCCCATTACGTCGTTCTCGAGGCCTCTGCTGTGTGGGCTCGTTGTGTGGCACGCATGTGCACTTCAGGCTGTCACAAGGATTCATTCCTAGAGGCAGGGCGTCCCCATCTCCAGCTCTCTCATCTGGGAGATTCCCCTGCGCCCTCCGGTCCACAGGGGCCCACGTTCTCACTTCCTCTGGCCAGAACCACAGTGTTTTTCTCGGAGGTGCCTCTCAGCAGTGCAGCTCTGCAGTTGATGTCAGAATTCAGGGCAGAGCCGTGAGAGGAAAGAGGAAAGACTGAGCCCTCCTCCCCCCAGAACACTGCCTCCCCCAGTTTTGAGTCTCTCCACAATCCACCTGTTGTTTATTTTTCAGAGTGATTTAGTGCTTGCTTTTGTCTATGCTCCAGTGTTCTGAGTTGTGATCAGCAGAAAAAATATACTCCAACTATTACACTGAATTTCAAAATAAGTTAAATCTCGTGGCTAGAAAGAACTCAAGGCGATAGTAATTTTAGATTCATTTTCTCAAAACCAAATACACACTACGAAGAACATAGGGATGTCTTAGGGTGCTTTGTATGTTTCGCCTGAGATCTGGAAAGAAAAGCAGACAGAAGTTTCCTAGGTGGCCCACTAGGATTCTGTTAAGTATACCTCTTAACTGCTCACTTGTGTGTGAAAAGGCATTGACTGTAAAGCTATAAAGCATCTCAGAAGTCACTCAACACCCCATCTGACAGAAGAGAAAACAAGGGCTCAGAGAAGGGGAGTAGTTTGTCCTGTCACTCAGGAAATGCCTGGCAAAGATAGGTCCAGAGCTCAGCCTGTTGAATACAGTTATTCAAACATCCAACAACGTCCTAAGTGTTAAATGTTGGGTTGGGCTAATTATTACAGATTTCAGGGAGGAGATGGTATATGAGTCTTAAGGGAACAGGTTTCATGTCAGTAGTACAGGAAGGGCATTTGGTAAACAAAATCCCACATCTTCTCTTTTGAATTGCCATGACTTACTCTTACTAACCTTCCATCTATTCTTACATAGAATTGTCAATAGTTGTAGTTCATACCCAAGGTTTTTTGGTTTGGGTTCTAAGAGATAAAATGTTTATAGGCATGTAGCCAATGCTCAGTTCAATAAATTTCGCTTTTTGGGTTATTGTTACTATTCTTTGAAATCACAAGTCCCCCCCTCCCCAAATATTTAAGTATTTATCATGTTTTGGCCTCTAATGTGAATGAACACGTTATGAGAGGAATCCTTTTCCATGCGAGCTGGCTCCTAGCTAATTCTCAGGCGTGTAGCTGTCTTGGCTACCTGAGATCTGTCACATACACCTGACTCTCATCTGCTCCTCCACCCCTCCTCTGGGAAAGACGTTTTAGAGGTGGGGACAAAATAATACAAAAGATACACTAGCATTTGGGTGGGCAGCAGCCCCCTTCCCAAGCTTCACCTCTCTGAGTGCACATGGACCATACCAGCTTCTGGTTCCAGAAAGTTTATTACAAAATAAAGAAGGAGAGTCCGAGGAAGGAGATTCACTCGTCATGGAATTTCGGCAGCTCGTCACCCAGGATGACGCGATGGTCCACCCCAGCGCCTGTGATGGTGACCAGGTAGATGACGCCCCCGCTGGAGCCGTCTCGGTTCATGGCCAGGGCGATCGCTGCGGAGGGTGCCGGGTGGAGAGAAGGAGTGAGAGCGGCTTAGCTGCAGAAGTCGCGTCCCGTGGGACCTCCCTGGTGGTCTGGGGCCAAGACCCTGCGCGTCCACTACAGGGGGCCTGGGATCCAGTCCTGGTAAAGCAACTAGATCCCGCATGCTGCAACTAAGGCCCTGTGCAGCCAGATAAATAACTATTTTTAAAAAATGGTTTCCCTTCCCTTCTGTCCATATGCCTACTACTACATGCAGACTTCAGAACACATCTCCTAGAGATGCGTATTTAGGCGTGGTCAACCAACTTAAAAAAATACAAAGGTCTTCATGCAAGGTTCATGGTCTCAACACTCCCACCATGATTGATTTTGTAACAAGTAGATAGGCAAGCGCTCCCAAATCCTTGAATATGTAACAATCGGCTCTTATGGGCTGGCCCAAGCGCCCAACTGGTTTCCTGTGGTCACCCTAGATCTTCCTTTGGTGTGCACAGAACAGTCTTGGGTTATGCCTTTTGTCCTGAAGTCCATTAGTTCCTCAGTCGTGTCTGACTCTTTGAAACCCCATGGACTGTAGCCCGCCAGGCTTCTCTGTCCATGGAATTCTCCAGGCAAGAATACTGGAGTGGGTAGCCATTCCCTTCTCCAGGGGATCTTTCCAACCTAGGGATCGAACCCAAGTCGTCTGCATTGCAGGCGGACTCTTGACCGTCTGCGCTTTGTCCTGAAAGCCCATCTAGTTCAGCCTTTGCCCCATCACTCTCAAAGGCGTCCCATCTGGACATTTCATCAGATGGGCATCCACGTCTTTCTCGTCCTCACGCTCGACGTCCTCACCACGTGTAACCCCTGCCCCAGACGCCTCCCACCTGCATATTACCGTTCGTGGTGAAGCATCTGCACTCCTCTGGGGACATGCCTGGTTTATACGCCGCATCCACGTAACCGTAGATGTAGGTGCTGCCAGAGCCGCCAATGGCGAAGGGCTGTCGAATCAGCATCCCGCTCAAGGTCCCGTACACCTGCGGAGGCACCCTCCGCTCAGACTCCGGGAGCCTGCATCCTCTGCTCTGCCCTGAGACGGGCAGGTGGTCTCCACGCCCTGCAGCGAAGCCCCAGCACCTCATACCCTTCTCCTTTGAGACCTTCCTATGCTTTCAGGGGCAGTGTCTTTGGAACTCGAGGCTGGAATGCCATATGACCTCCATCTCCCTCTCTGGGGGAGAGAGGAACTCCGAGGAAGGGGGGGACACTGCGAGAGACTCACCTGGCCCCCTTCGCGTTGGTCCCAGCCAGCTACCATGAGATGTGCGGACAGGTCTTCTCGATATTTATAGGTGATGTTCCTCACCACGTTCGCAGCAGCCAGAACAAGCGGCGGTTCCTCCAGTTCCATCCTGAAGGAAGGGTTAGGAATAGATGGTGATATGCTTTCCTGGAGGTCCACCCTCCTAGACCATCACCCTCATCTCTGCCAGGTGACCCCTAAAAACTAGCTGCAAGGATTCAGACTCCAGCTCCCCTCCCACTGGTGCAGGGGAACCAGAGTCTCACATTACCCACCAGGAAGAAGCTTTCAATTCTTAATTGTTCTCCCTCCTTTATTCTGTCACCCCCAGCCCCCCGGTCCCCAGTGACAAAAGTCTCCTGGCTGCCAGAGCCTTGCCCATATGGGTTTAGCAGATAAGTGTCACTTCCGCCCCGTGACCTTAGCTCCCACATGGTCCCCACCTGATACCATGGTGGGCTGTGTCCTCATCTTCTTCCTCACTATTGATATTAGGAGAGTGATTTGCAGTGTTCAGATCACTTTTACTCATATTTTTTGGTTTTGGAAATAACTATCTGGTGAGGTAGGGGAGGTACTATTAGTTATCTCTGCTTTACAGATGCAGAAACCAGCTTTGAGGGATTCAAGTGCCAGTTCAAAGAGAAATGAAAGCTGAAGGCAAAGCAAGAAGTTATCCTATTCCACGGTAGCGCCCCTGGAATAGGACACGGTGTTGGCGTTCACTGAGTTGGGGTGCTCTAGGTGACCTGGACTGGGGACCCCACCGTTTCATACCCGTGCAGCTCCAGCTGGTAGGCGGCCATGTCCGCTATGGCCTGAGCATCAGCAGCTGAGCCGGAGAGAGCGCAGTAGATGCGCTGGTGCAGGGGGGAGAGCTTGTCAAACACTCGGTTCACCACCGCCTCTCTGTCAGCAAGGAGTGCAAAGTCATCAGCGTCAGAGTTGCCAATTTTTCAGAAAAAAAAAAATTTAAGTATAGCTGATTTGCAGTGTTGTGTTAATTTCTACTGTACGGCAAAGTGATTCAGTTATACGTATATACTCTTTTTTTTTTTCCCATATTCTTTTCCATTACGGTTTATCACAGGAGTTTGAATGAGTTCCCTGTGCTATATGGTAGGATCTTGTTTATCCCATCTGTATATAACTGCATCTGCCGATCCCCGACTCCCAACCCTTCTCCCTGCCCCCACCTCGCCCAGCACAGGTCATTCTCTGTCTGTGAGTCTGTTTCTGTCATGCAGCTATGTTCATTTGTCGTATTTTAGATTCCACATATAAGTGATATCATATGGTATCTGTCTTCCTATTTCTGACTATGCCTAATTTGATCATCTCCAGGTCCATCCACACTGCTGCAAATGGCATTATTTCATTCTTTTTTAGGACTGAGTAATAGCCCACTGTGATATATCTTTCTATATATACACACACATAATATACATATATATCACATCTTTAAAATTTTTTATTGGAGTATAGTTGATTTACACTGTTGTGTTACTTTCAGGTGTATGGCAAAGTGCATATATAAAGATGTCCACTCCTTTTTTTAAATTTAGTATAAAGACAATCCTCAGAGTGAGAGAAAATATTTGCAAATGAAGCAACCAACAAGGGATTAATTTCCAAAATATACAAACAGCTCATTCAGCGGAATATCAAAAAACAAATAATCCAATCAAAAATGGGTACAAGATCTAAATAGACATTTCTCCAAAGAAGACATACAGATGGCCAAAGAGCACAGGAAAAGATACTCAGCCACTAATTATTAGAGAAATGCTTTATCCATTCTGTATATAGCAGTTTGCACCTGCTAATCCCAGACTCCCAATCCTTCTCCTTTCCCCCATCTTTGCAACCACAGGTCTGTTCTCTATGTCTGTGAGTCTGTTTGTGTTTTTGTTCATAAAAATAAAACCTATAATGAAGTATCACCTCACACTGGTCAGAATGGCCATCATAAAAAAAAAATCTACAAACAATAAATGCTGGTGAAGCTATGGAGAGAAGGGAACCCTGCTATTGTTGATAAGAAGGTAAACTGGTGCAGTCATGATGGAGAACAGTATGGAGGTTCCTTAAAAATCTAAACATAGAACCACCATATCACCCAGAAATCCCACTCCTGGGCATACATCTGGAGAGAACCATAATTCAAAAAGATACATGCACCCAAGTGTTCACTGCAGCACTATTTACAATAGCCAGGACACAGAAGCAGCCTAAATGTCCACCAACAGAGCAATGGATAAAGAACATGTGCACTGCTACGAACAGAAGGGTGCAGGCATCTTTTTGAATTACAGTTTTGACTGGATAGATGCCCAGGAATGGGATTGCAGGATCCTACAGCGAGTTGCTAAAATTTCTGAGGTTCTTTTGACAATAGAATGGCTTCAGAGTACATGAAATTTAATGCCTGGATTAAAGCAGGAAGGAAAAAATTGTCTCAGACAAATGAAACACTGCAAGTAATGATCAAAATCAGACTTAGATTTTATAATAAAACAAAAATACTACATTAAATTAAGAATAATCTTCCCCTTACTAATCTTTCTGTTATTAACCATCTTGAGGAAGTTATGTGTTCTATGGCACATTAAGTAAGTGATGTTGATCTAAGCCTGTACACTTTTCTTGTATGTGGGGAAACTGGCCAAAAGGGAGAAAGACAAACTTAGTTCACACAATGGATCAGAAACCAGGATATCTGCTCAGCAGAACCATCTTTTCTATCTTTAAACCCAGATGGAAGGAAGGCCTCTGAAAACTATTTCTTAAACTCTTTTCAGACCCAATTCGATGACCCCCTGGGACAGGCCATGTTAGCATTCAGGCCCCAGATTTTCCCCTGGAGTTCAGAGACCACCCCCCCCCCCCCCAATATCTTATTATAGTGGCCTTTCTGAAAGGTTCACTCAGTTTCTCCAGAGCTTCAGTTTGCCAGTCTCTTTATGAATGACTAAAAATGTGCATTGGGCGCCATGAGCTTCCTTCCAGAAGTACCCAGGGTCACTGGCACTCACCCTGCAGACACCCGGGAATCCGATCCCACCACGACGCCCCCATCAAACTCCACTGCCATGATGGTTGTCTGCGGAGACACAGGATAGAACGTCAGAGCAGGAAGAGCCTTGACCCCTTCACGTTAGATAAGGAAACATTCTCAGAGAGGGGAGGCGACTGGCTCAAGGTTATCTGGTAATTTAGGCCAGAGTCGACTCCCAGGATGGGATTTTTTTGTTTGTTTCCATTTTGTCTATTGTCTTTCCTGGCTGCAAGGGAATGTCAGAGTCTAGCCGGGGATATCACACAGAAAGAATGGCATCCCTAAAATTCTTTCTGCTGTAAAGGGGGGGGGGTTGTGGTAGTGAAGCTCCCAGGGGCATAAATGCTCCCTCTGAGTGAAGGGCTCAGGGGGGCACTTCCAGGCCCTGGTGACGCAGCCCCACAAATGAATGACCTCTGCATGCGCTTGTTGTGTGCACAGATGCGCTGCAGATCTTGCCACAGAGCAAGTGACCGTGACCTTGGGAAACAAGCTCAAGCCTTTTTATTAGCCCAGAATCGTCCACCCCACTCTCCCCTTAATCAGTTTACTGAACAAGGGAAAACATCTCAGAGGTCAGTGGTTACCATGGCCACGTGTCAAGGAAGGAGGAAAGTATCAAGAAACACATGGGACAGTTTAAAATAAAGGTCTCATTTAAGGATTTCTGATCAAGAGGTAAACAGCCAGGGGACTTCCCTGGTGGTCCAGTAGTTAAGACTGCGCTTCCTTTGCAGGGGGCATGGGTTTGATCCCTGGTCAAGGAACTAAGATCCCACATGCCATGTGGCGTGGCTAAAAAATAATGTTTTTTTCTTTAAAAGAGTAAATAGCCAGGGGAAGAGATCTGTACCAAGAGAGGATTTGATTGGGGAGTTTCAGCTGCCTTTTCCAAGTCAAGAACAGAATTAAGGAAGAGTGAAGGAGAACAAAGCCGCAGTTTTTAACTTTAAAGATCCTACAAAGGAGGAAACTGCATCACACAGAAGGCAAGTGACTCGCCCAAGGTCACGCAGGACTAAACCCCCGTCCAGCTCCCAGGGTTTGGTCTGACTTGTACTTCGTACTTTCGGCTGTTCATCTGGTGGTGAGGGGAAGAGTTTCTACTTTATGAATGGTTTCACAGCTATATTCCTCAGGGCTTCATAAGTCGCTCTGGCCTCCGGGGCTATTGGCCGGAGTGCTCATTTTGACACATTGATTCATCGTGAAGAGCGGACCAGAGATCAGCGGTAACCCCACCCGAGAGGTTACTCCGTTATTACAGGCTGCCCGAAGCTGAGAGCAGTGGCGGTCACTTGAAAGCAGAAGCCAGCCAGCCAAGGGTTGCCACCAGCCCCCGGGGGCACAGCCTGGGCAAAAGTCCTCCAGCAGGTTGTGGAGGTGGGTGCGGAAGACACGGGGAGGGGAGCACGCTGCACCCGGGCCAAGTAGCTGCCTTCCTGGACCAGGCTGGCACTGGCAGCGCCAGTTCACAGGGAACCCGCGTTATCAGTGGCGGGACCGTGAGTTCCCCGGAGCGAGCCCATCAAAGGTCTGTGGGGCGCGTTCCTTCCCGGTCAGCGCCCACACGCTCCCAAGTGCCGTCCTGTCCACTCGGGGCACCGTGTCCTCATTTCTGCGCACCTTCCCCAGCTCCCCCGCTTCATTTAAGCAGCCCCTGTCTCTAGTTCAGAGTGAAAGCGAAAGCGCTCTAGAGCAGCTTCCCCTCAACGCTTCCAGCTCGGAGCCCAAGCACCCCTTCCCCGCCGGCCCCCCGCGCCCAGCCCCTTGGCGGACCCCCGAGCACTCCGCTTCTGTACGGAGACGCCCGTGTTCCTTTTGGGATGCGCGCCCTGGCCGCTGCAAGCGGTCTCCTCCCTCTTGAGAGTCTCCGAGTTCACCCTGTGGCGCTTCCAGGGTCCGCCCGTCCCTCCGTCCCTCCGCTGACACTCCAGACTCATTACCCCGGTGTGGACTTCTCCTGCCCGGGGCAAATCCCCGGTGGGGGCTCCGGACCGCAGCATCCCGGCTCCGCTAGGCTCGCCGCTCGGGGCTCTGGTTTCCGACCTGGGACCGCGCGCCGCACGCTGCCCGAGGCTCCGCCCCCGGGCTGCGCCCGCCAGGGGGCGCCCGACTCCGCGCCGCCGCGCGGGGCGGCCCGGCGCTAACCTGCGCGGGGAGGGTCTGCCCGGAGACACATGACGCAGGAGACCGGGGCCAGCGGATCTGCCCGGAGACAGATGACGCAGGAGCCCCGCCCGCAGACCCGGGGCTAGAAGTCCCGGGCAGCGCTGCCACAGCAGGAGGCGGCGGCACGCGAGGCGGGGCGCGGGTGGGCGATGGAGGAGGTCAGCCTCGGATCTGAGGTCAGCGCGCTCCTCCTGGGTGCTCTGGGCCGGCCGCCTCCTCAGGGGCCGGGCCTGGCAAGCCGGGCCGCTTTCGTTTTCTCTTTCCCCTAAACCGCCTGCTTCTGGGCAGCGCCGCGGGCTCGGCAGGCTCCCGGTACTTTCCGAGGCCCCGCCCCGGCCCGCCCCGGCCCGCCCCGGCCCCTCCCCGCGGCGGTCCCGGCTCCGGCCCGGGGCTCGGACTCCGACAGCACCCCGTCGGGGACAGCGAGAGCCGGGACCGCGCGCGCCCATGGCCTGCCCGGGGTCCCCCGCTCCCCGCGGCCGTCCGCGCCTCCCCCGCGCCGCCGTCGCGTGGCTGGGGACGGCGCTGCTGCTTCTCGCCGACTGGATGCTGCTCCGGCCGGCGCTGCCCCGAGTGGCGTCGCGGCTGGTGCCCCCTGCGCTGCCGCTGCTCCGGGTCTGGGTGGCCGGTCTGAGCCGCTGGGCGCTGCTGTGGCTGGGGGCCCGCGGCGTCGTCGGAGCCGCGCTGGGCTTCCGGAGGGAAAGCACGCGAGTCCCGGGGTGGCTGGCTGTTTTAGAGCCGCTGGCGGCGGCGCTGGGCTTGGCCCTGCCGGGACTCGCCTTGTTCCGAGAGCTGGTCTCCTGGGCAGCCCCCGGGGACGCGGACAGCGCCGGGCCCCTGAACTGGGGAAGTCGCCTGGACGCCTTCGCTCTCAGCTACGGGGCGGCACTGCCCGCGGCCACCCTGTGGTATAAGATCAGGAGCCTCTGGGTGCAAGGAACTCGCGGGGCTTTTGGCCTGGCGATGAGTCGGCTTCTAGTCTTCCTGGGTCCGGAGAAAAGCCACGTGCAGCTCATTCTGGCCCTGGTGTTTCTCTCCTGTTTGGGTAAGGGGGCTGCAACGGGAAGGGGGATGGAACTGGAGGACTGGGTAGGAATCGAGGGGCATGGCCAGTGAGATGGATTGGTGTGGGTTCTCGGGAATGTGGGTGAGGGGACGGGGACCCAGCTCAGGTCCTGATCACCCCAGTGGAGCGGGAAGGTCCTGACTGGGTAATTGTCAGGGGTCCTGGACTCTAGGGTGGTCCTGCGTGTTGTTGCTTCACTGGCCACTGAGGACAAGGGCTTTTCCCGGGCAGCCCATCCTATGACCGCTAGGCTTCCTCCTTAAACCTCTAAAGGTCTGGTGGGGCCCTGTGTAGGTGGAGATGGTATCTTTCTGCCACTGCTCTGCAGGAGAATGAATAAATGTGAAAGGCCAGTGGGCCAGGGTCTGGTGAGAGTTGACCTGCTTAGATTTGCTATTTCTTCCCCTCCCCAGGGGAGATGGCCATTCCGTTCTTCACTGGCCGGCTTACCGACTGGATTGTACAGGATGAGACAGGCACTGCCTTCACTCGGAACGTAACTCTGATGTCGGTCCTCGCCATAGCCAGGTCTGGGCACTGAAGTTGGAAGGTTGGGGGACAGGGGATTCGGAGAAAGTGGGAGTTGGAAGTTGGGGCAGCCGTCCAGGGTGGACTACTGGGGGACCTCCTGACCACAGCGGGCCCCCCTTCTCTTGTCTCCCTGTAGCGCAGTGCTGGAGTTCACAGCTGATGGAATCTACAACAGCACCATGGGCCGCATGCACAGCCACCTGCAGGGAGAGGTGTTTCAGGCTGTCCTGCGCCAGGAGACAGAGTTTTTTCAAAAGAACCAAACAGGTTTCTCATGAAACTCTTTTCACTATCCATTCACTTACTGTTTATATACCCATAAGGTATTAAATTATTAGTTTCTCAGTTATGTCCATCTCTTTGGGACCTCATGGACTGTGGTCCACCAGGCTCTCTGTCCATGGAATTCTCTAGGCTAGAATACTGGAGTGGGTAGCCATTCCCTTCTCCAGGGGATCTTCCCGACCCAGAGATCGTACCCAGGTCTCCTGCATTGCAGGGAGATTCTTTACCATCCGAGCCACCAGGGAAGCCCATACCTCCTCTTTTACTTATAATCTTGATTTGTCTCACACATAAACATTGTCATGTCTTATTCTCAACATGCCTCAAGAGCAAAACATACTCCTTTTATTTAAGAAAAGCCTAGTGTTTCCACCCAAGCCTCACAGACTTATCCCTCTGTGTGTGTTTAGATAGAAATGACTGGAATTTAAAACCGTGACATTTTGAGATCACAGAGTGCAACCACCTTGCTTTGCAGAGAAGGGAACTGAGGCCTGCCCCCAAACGCTGACACTCGCATAGATGCGTACGGATGGAGATGAACTCGGAGCAGAACCCCTCTCTTGATTCCCAGTCCAGTGCTTGCTACAGTTTCCTGGACTGCTGTCTAACAGAAGCTTTCTCTCCAGCTATGTTAGATGATCTGCTTAAGTTTTTCCTGCCCCTGTACCTGGGATATAAAAATTCTTAGAGAACAGAAATCTGTCAGAGAAAAGGAAATTCACAAGGGCATCATTGTTTTTTTTTTTTTAAACTGGAAGGTCTTTAGCCAGTCTTTTCCTCTGGAACACTTTCTCCTTGTGTTGAGGTTCCAGGTCCCAGGTCTCCCTAACCACTGACCTTGTCTTCTCAGCCTTCTTAGAACCCTTCCCCTGGCACCCTGGCTCACCTGTCCCTCCCATCACTCTGAGATCCTCATTCACACCACCCTCTTCTCCCCAACCCTTGACAGGTGAAATCACATCTCGGGTCACAGACGACACGTCCACTGTGAGTGAGTCTCTGAGCTCGGATCTCAGCCTGCTGCTGTGGTACTTCATGCGGGGCCTGTGTCTCCTGGGGCTTATGCTCTGGGCGTCCCCGCCCCTCACTGTGGTCACCCTGGTCACCCTGCCCCTGCTTTTCATTCTGCCTGAGAAGCTGGGGAAATGGCACAAGGTATGTCTGGGGAGTTGCCTCAACCTACGCTGACTCCTACCGCCCAGACGTGGTGGGCTCGCTTCCTGTCATGTTTCTTTCCTGGCCCCTTCACTGATTCTTCATCTCTGTGGGTCTGTTTGTCCACATTCTTGGGTTGCTCAGGGTCAGTTTTCATGTTCTCTGTGTCTGCTAACGTCTGCCCACAACCTGTCTTTAAGAGTACGATCACTGAGGTTAGGATTAACATATAGACACTACTATATATATATTAATAAAATAGATAATCAGTAACGACCGACTGGATAGCACAGGGAACTCTACTCAATACTCTGTAATGATATATAGGGAAAGAATCTGAAAAAGAACAGATATTGGGTTGCCATTTCCTTCTCCAGGGGATCTTCCCAACCCAGGGATGGAACCCAGATCTCTTGTATTGGCAGGCGGATTCTTTATCACTGAGCCACATGGGAAGTCATGTATATATATATGTATACATATACATACACTTTGCTGTACTATTGAAGCTAGTACAGTATTGTAAATCAGCTATATTGTTGTTTAGTTGCTAGAAAGAAAGAAAGTGAAGTCACTCAGTCATGTCCAACTCTTTGCAACCCCATGGACTGTAGCCTACCAGGCTCCTCCATCCACAGGATTTTCCAGGCAAGAGTAATGGAGTGGGTTGCCATTTCCTTCTCCATGTTTAGTTGCTAAGTCATGTCCAACTCTTTGCAACCCCCGCCCTGCACTGTAGCCCACCAGGCTCCTCTGTCCATGAGGTTTCCCAGGCAAAATACTGAAGTGGGTTGCCATTTCCTTCTCCTGAGGATTTTCCCGACCCAGGGATCAAACCCATATCTCTTGAATTGGCAGGTAGATTCTCTACCACTGAGCCACCACAGAAGCCCCCAAATAAACTGTACTCTAATATAAAAGAAAATAAAAGAATATGACACCGATCTCAGGAATATGACCCCCATGGCCCTTCTGAAGCATTTCCCTCTTTACTGTTTCTCTTTGGTATGGGGGGTGGTGGTGAGTGGTACAAGCTGTGTCTTTTTCTCTCTTGTCCCTCTGCTGCCTCTCAGCTGTAATCTCTGATTGGATAATTCAGGTCCTAGCAGCCCTCGTGGTTTGCCAACCGCGTATGGTATCTCTGGTTCATATCTCCACAGGCGCTGGCAGAGCAGATGCAAAAATCTCTGGCAAAGTCCAGCCAGGTGGCCATCGAGGTGCTGTCAGCCATGCCTACAGTTCGGAGCTTTGCCAACGAAGAGGGTGAGGCCCAGAAGTTCAGGCAGAAGCTGCATGAGATGATGGCGCTCAGCCGGAAGGAGGCCCTGGCCTACGCGGTCGACCACTGGACCAGCACTGTGAGTACCTGGGCGTGAATGCCTATCCCCTGGTCCTTGAAATGTTTCTTCACCATTCCCTTTCCCCTGACCCTGCTCCGCACTCTTCCTTCACTGGGCAGGGGTGGGTTCAGTGTCTGTATCCTAGCAACCAGAGGCTGGGTGACCTAGTGCTCCGAACCCCCTCCCTCTTTCTAGGCATGCTACACAGCTTCTTTTCCCCATGGTGCACAGACTCTCCATGACCCCCTTTGTAGGAAAGCACCATGTCTTCAGTCCCAGGACTTTTCCTTGCGTCATGGGGCAGCGTGGGGAATGGCAGGTAGCTTTTGTTGGGCTGTTTCATGCTGGGACTATGCAGATATACTCGTGAGAGAAAAGGGACTAGCAGAAGCCAAGGATGAGGGGCATCTTGTGATGTAATTGACAGAGAATTAGACCAGCAATCAGAAGTTTCTGCCTTGATGCTACCACTTATTAGCTCTGTAGCCATGGGCTACTAGTAATAACTTACCTTCTCTGAGACTATTTCCTTATTGTAAAAGATGAGAGTG
Source organism: Dama dama (assembly GCF_033118175.1). NCBI lineage: Eukaryota > Metazoa > Chordata > Mammalia > Artiodactyla > Cervidae > Dama > Dama dama. The sequence continues at coordinate 9,876,269 of NC_083687.1, read as the reverse complement.
ATATAACCTTGTTTATAAGATTCTTGATATGAATATTAGATGACATTACATTCATGAAAGCCTCTTGTGAAGAGCAGAATGCTCCCCAAACAAGGCATTCCTGGTGATGGTGATGATGGTAGTTGACTTGTGCACCTGAGTGATCACACCACGGGATGCTGTGATTCATTCTTTAATCCCTGTTGAGCCCCATGTGTCACTTGGCGCAAATGGACTTTATCTCTCCTTGATAATAACCATTCTGGTTCTTGACTTTCCTGCTTCAGCTCCTTGTTCTCTGTGGTCCCTCCACAGTTCTCAGGGATGCTGCTGAAGGTGGGAATCCTGTATTTTGGTGGGCAACTGGTGACAAGTGGGTCTGTCAGCAGTGGGCGCCTGGTCACCTTTATTCTGTACGAGATCCAGTTCACCATAGCTGTTCAGGTGAGGTCCCTCCGTGGCCGCTTCCCAAGTGCTACCACCATCCAAGTCACTGCCCTCCCCTCCTTTGCCCTCCTCATATCCTGTAACCCTGGCAATAGACTGGGTTGCCCTCCCACATCCCACCTCACTATTCATACCTCCCCTCCAGGTGCTGCTGTCCAGCTATCCCAGGGTGCAGAAGGCTGTGGGCTCTTCAGAGAAAATATTTGAATACCTGGACCGGGTCCCTAACTGCCCAAAGAGTGGATCATTGGCTTCCTTAACGTTGCGTGGCCTCGTCCAGTTCCAGGGTGTCTCCTTTGCCTACCCAAACCATCCGGATGCCCCCGTGCTGCAGGTACAACCTACAGATCCCCCTGTTCCTCCAGCCTCCCTCTCAACTCGGTCATCCTAAATGGTTTTCCTGCCTTCAGCCTGCTTAGCACCAGGTATAGATAGAATCTCCCTCACCCTTCAGAGGCAAAGATGAGCAGCATTCTTCCCCTAAAACTGCCCCAGGGATTTCTTTGGGTGGTCCGCTGGTTAAGAATCCGTCTGCCAATGCTGGGGGCATGGGTTTGACCCCTGGTCCGGGAGGATCGCACACATCATGGGGCAACTAAGACCGTGTGCCCTAGAGCCTGTGCCCTGTAACGAGATGCCACTGCAATGAGAAGTCCACGCACCACAAATAGAGTAGCCCCTGCTTGTTGCGACTAGAGAAAGTCCGCACGTAGGAGTAAAGACACAGCATAGCCATACATAAACAGACAAATAAAAAGCTGCCCCAAGCTCAAGAATAGTCCGGATTTCCAAGGAGAATGTCTGTGGACGCTCTTAGGGAGAAGGTTCTCCTGTAAGGCATCACCGAAGCAGAGGCTGTGTCTCCAGTCTTCCATAGTTCCTTTTTCTTTCCAACTGTGCTTTTGAATATAATTTTTTCTTCTCCCCTCACAGTGTCTGAGATCCATCATGTGGCTCTTGGTGCTTAAGTTCTGCCTCTGTCTTTGTTTCATCTTTCATCTCTACTCCACGGGGAGGGGTCTGTGTGTGCAGGAGGGGAGGAGTTGCTGTATTTCCTCCCGTTTTTCTCCTTTCTTCTCTGGGGGAAGACATAGACGAGACAACATAATGAGTGGATGATACCTGGTCTTAAGGTTAGGGGCCTCTGGCTGTCTCTTAGTGTCTTGTTCTCCGGCTTGCAGGGGCTGACCTTCACCCTTCGTCCCGGGGAGGTGACGGCGCTGGTGGGGCCCAACGGGTCTGGGAAGAGCACGGTGGCCGCGCTGCTGCAGAACCTGTACCAGCCCACCGAGGGCCAGGTGCTGCTGGATGGGGCGCCCCTTCCCGAATACGAGCACCGCTACCTGCACAGACAGGTGAGCAAGAAGATGGCATGGGGGAGGGCAGGGAGCCTCAAGTCAGGAGAGCCTTCTCCGCGAGCACTCTGAGCGGAAGTCAGGAGGCCTTGGGTGGAGGTGGGCGTGTGGTCAGCAGAGAGGCCGTGTCACTGTGACAGGCTCTCAGTGGAGATGCTCAGTCTTCAGTCTCTAGATGACCACACTCCTGTGTTCCTCGTTCTATGACTCTGCATTGTATTTTGTCCTAGGTGGCTGCTGTGGGCCAAGAGCCTCTGCTGTTTGGAAGAAGCTTTAAAGAAAATATTGCCTATGGCCTGGTCCAGGAGCCGACCATGGAGGAAATCACAGCTGCTGCAGTGGAGTCCGGAGCCCACGGTTTTATCTCTGAGCTCCCTAAAGGTTACGACACAGGTGCTTGCTCCCATCGACCCCCAGACATCTTTACCTTCACTGAAACCTCGATTCTTGCCTCCATTCCTTAGCTCCTCCGTCAGTTTGAAGTCGTAAGGTCCTGTTCTGGTGTCTCTTCCATCCTCATATCCTCAGAACTCCTTTACCTTCCCAGAACCTTTCTTGCCCTGCTGCATCCATCAGTCCTTGTGTGTGCATGCAGGAATGCACACATGGGTGCACGTGTGCTTACCCAGCCCTTGCCTTGGCCCTTGTCTCTGCAGAGGTGGGTGAGGCTGGGAGCCAGCTGTCAGGGGGTCAGCGACAGGCAGTGGCCTTGGCTCGAGCCCTGATCCGAAAACCACGCGTACTCATTCTGGATGATGCTACCAGCGCCCTGGATGCAAACAGCCAATCCCTGGTGAGACAATCATCTTCTTACTGCCTATTTCCCACCCAAGGTGCCTTCCTTCACTCGTCCTTTGTCATTATACTAACGTGGACATTTCCCAAACCAGTCCTTGCAGTTCTCAGTTCCCACGAGCTTGTCTCCAAGGTGCCCTAGTGTCTAGGGCCATATGACTGAGCTCAGTCATGTCTGACTCTGCAACCCCCTGGACTGTAGCCCGCCAGGCTCCTCTGTCCATGGAATTTCCCAGGCAAGAATACTGGAGTGGATTGCCATTTCCTCCTCCAGAGGATCCTCCCGACCCAGGGATGGAATCTGAGTCTCCTGTGTCTCCTGCATTGTGGGTGGATTCTTTACCCACTGAGCCATCAGGGAAGCCCAAGATGCCTAAAATTGGTTAGAGGAGATGATCTACAATCCTGAATCAGTGAAGCCAAACATGAGCAAAAGGCCATCCTTGTAATGTTAATGTGAATTGAACTTTTACTATGTGCCAGCCATGCTGGATGGCCCTTCACATGTACTCTCTTGCTCACTCATCACGAGCCTTTGTGAGCTGGGTGTTGTCATCCTCATTCAGCAGATGAGCACATGGACACTAAGAGAGGTGGAATTACCTGCTCAGTGTTAAACCTGGACTCCAGTTAAAGTCTGCTTGACTTGAATGCTCATGCTCTTTACTCAGTTTTATTTCCTTAAAAGAATATAAAAATTAGGGTGGAGAGACTTTCCAGTACCCTCCCCTCTTTTGTTTTGGGTTTCACCCTAGGACTCTTTCCTTTTATTCTACTGTTGCCACCTCATGTAAACAGCCCTTCACGAATCATAAGTTTGACAGAGAAGCACTCAGAAGGAGACTCTTCACTCTCTTTGGGGTTACTGGCAGAGGTGGCATTGATTGAGGCAAGGTCTATCCCAGCTCTGGAAACACAGGTGTCTTCCTGAGCGAGGAGGAGTCCTCAGCTCTGACAGAGTCTGCCTCTTTCCTCAGGTGGAGCAGCTGCTCTATGAAAGCCCTGAGCGGGGTTCCCGGTCAGTGCTGTTCATCACCCAGCGCCTCAGTTCGGTGGAGCAGGCTGACCACATCCTCTTTCTGGAAGGAGGCACGATCATTGAGGCAGGAACCCACCGGCAGCTCATGACGAATAAAGGACGCTATTGGGCCATGGTGCAGGCTCCTGGTGGGCCAGGTGCTCCAGAATGAAACACTCCTCAGACCCGCAGACCCTGTCTCCCTCCCTCCCTCCTCTCTATAGTGGAGAGTTTGAGAACAGAGGTCTTACTGCATCATGGGTAGCTGCTTCTGAAATGTAACCCCCTAGGTGATGCCTGAAATTTTGCCATGAGTGTTACCTGCTCTCCAAGCGCCTCTTGGTGATGGAGATTTCAGGGTTGAAAACAGGGGTGCTAACTCCTTGTGTAACTGGGTTTGGAGCCAGGGTTGCTGTGGCTAGCACCCAGACAATGAAGAGAAATATTTAGAATACACAGAATACACAGAAAGGGAAGGTCGGCTTCTTTCCAGTCCGACCCCAGGCAGATGCTGGCCCATAGATACATTGTAGTTTCTTGATATTTATAATAAAATTGGTGTTTTGTACCCTGGTTTCTCATGTTTTCAATGGCCCAAGTGGCCCGCGAACTTTGCAGCGCCCTTTTCGGAAGCTGGGTCTTTCCCTCTTTCGGCATCTTCAGTGATCCCCAGCCCGAAGCGTGGCATCTTCTCCCTTAAGTTTTCCTGTTCCCACGGTGCTCTCTCCACCTCTCCAGCCCCCTGTGCCCGCCCCCCCAAGAGTGAGCCAGACAGGGATGCAGCGTCCTCCAAGGCGCCAGCAGCAGCAGTGCCTCAGAGCCTGGAGGAGGAGGCTGCAGGGTGAGCACGCCTGAAAGCAGCCCATCCCTCTCGCCAGCGCCGGCCCTTTGCAGCCGGGCTCACCGCGCTTTGCGGTGGAACCTGCGGGGGTCATCAGCGAAGTGGGCGGGGCGCTCTAGTACACCTCCTCCATTCAGAGCGCGCCGTGCTCTTGTGACGTCAACGGTTGCTGAGCAGATGAGGCCGAATCAGGTTGCAAGGCGAGGCGGGGTTTAAAAAGGCGAGCTCGGGAGTGCTCGGTCCAGCAAGAATTACGCGAGGAGCTGGGGGCGGAAAGCGCAGTTCTTGTGGGTGGCTACAGGTTGGGGAGACCGTTGAACTGGGAGAGGCCTTAGGAGGCACCAGGTGGAAGTCTGGGGCTGGGCCTTCCCCTAGGCTCTCCGTTCCCCCACTCGTGCAGGTATATTCGGCGGGCGGTCGCCCCGGGACCTGTCCTGGGTCTCAGGGCCGCCACGCACTCCTAGCCCTCCCCTACTTTTTATAAAACGAGGCTGCTAGGCGCCCCTCCCCCGTTTCCGCTGAAACTGCTCCCAGGTTTTCGCTGAGGTTGAGCCCGTTCGGGGGTGAGGCTGCACTTTTGATGCTGTGACCCCCATCCCGCCCCGTAACTGTCCCCGGAGGATGCCGCAGGCTGGCCGTGTCTTTCGCTGAAACCTCATCGCCGGCGGGGTGGGGGTGGGGGGTGGCTTTCGAAGCCGCTCTGTCTTTCTTCCTTTCTTCCAACGGCCCGGCACCGTCGTTTCCCCAATTTCCACGAAGGCGGAGCAGAGAAGCCTCTTCCCAACCTAACGCTCCCGGTGCCCGGACTCGCACGGGACGCCTCCTCGGAAAGGGCAGGGGGATGTGGAAAACATTCTGGTTCCCTCCCCTTAAGGCTTCGGGCTTTCGCTTTCACTTCCTCCTCCGCGAGCCGCCAGATCTCTGGGTGCTGGGCAGCGATGGCGCTGCTGGACGTGTGCGGAGCCCCCCGAGGGCAGCGGGGGGACTGGGCGGTGCCCTTCGCGGGAAGCCGGCAGCGCTCGGACCCCAGCCACTACGGCTTCTCCCTGCGATCTCCGGAGCTCGCCCTCCCCCGGGGCATGCAGGTCAGGGCTCTAACACAATCCCGTGGGAGGCGGGCGGGCTGGGGTGGGGGTGTGCGCAGAGTAACGGAGGGGCTGCATGGAGGCTGTTCCGAGGCGGGGAAACGCGCAGGGGGCATCCTTTAGGAGAGCTTCGTCTGGGGTCCAGGGCCGGAGCTGGGAAAGAGGCCACGTGGGACCTGGGGGCTGGCCGCTTGCGGGCTAGGAAGTGCAGATTAGGACAAAGAGTTGGGGGTGGGATCCCCGTTCTCCATCACACACAGATCACGGAGTCTTCCTTATTGGGTGACCCTATGATACAGGGGACTCTTGGGAAACCCATGACCTTGAGCGGTGGGCCTGGCCTCCGCCATTGTGTGCCTCCTCAAGTCCCCTAGGACTTGGTCTAGGTCTCCTGGGCCTCTCTTCTGTAAAATGGGATACGATTCATGAAACGTGTTTCCTGAGGATTAAATGACCTATGAATGGAAAATCATCATAGTTACCCTTAAAATGTTTAGTTATGGTAACTTAAAATTTTTTTATTTTCATTTCTGGTTGTGCTGGTAAATGGAAAAGGTCGGTGTCGTGGCCTCTTCTTTTTCTTCTCCCCAGTCATTTCCTTGTAGAACTGGGTTGTTAACTGCTTCATTTATTCATGGTATGGCTATCTTCACCTTCCCATGCCCTGTAAATTTGCTTTCCTGGAGCATCCAGCTTCAGAAGTTTGCAGTGGTCCTTTCTCTGCCTCTTCTGTCTGATTAGCCCACTGAATTCTTCCGGTCCCTGGGTGGGAATGGAGAAAGTAACGTGCAGATCGAGATGGCTCATGGCACGACCACGCTGGCCTTCAAGTTCCAGCATGGGGTGATTGTGGCTGTGGATTCTCGGGCCTCAGCTGGGAATTACATTGGTGAGTGTGTGGGTTCCGGCTGGCGGAATCTGGGGAGCTGGGCCCTCCTCTCAGCAGGAGTCCAGTAATCTGCACCAAAGTGGCACCAGGTGTTGACTCAGGACATTTAGGGAAACCTGTGTGCTCATTCCCCCTCTCCCCAAACTCCATCTTCTTCCAGCCACATTAAAGGTGAACAAGGTGATTGAGATTAACCCTTACCTGCTCGGCACCATGTCCGGCTGTGCGGCTGACTGCCAGTACTGGGAGCGCCTGCTGGCCAAGGAGTGCAGGTAGGCCAGGCCTCTTGCTCTCTTCTCAGCCCGGGTTCTGCATCTTGCAGATCCCTGCTCCTCCCCCAGTCTCCCTACACTCACAGAGCATCTTAGTGCTAATGTCCTATCTCACAAAGCTGCCTTTTGGTGATTAAAAAACCTTCTCTCTAATCTCAAGCCTGTGCTGCTGCCAAGAAGCCAGATTGAAAGTGAAAGTGTTAGTAGCTCAGTCCTGTCCTATTCTTTGCAACCTCATGAACTGTATAGTCCGCCAGGCTCCTCTGTCCATGGGATTCTCCAGGCAACAATACTGGAGTGGGTTGCCAGCCCCTTCTCCAGGGAGCGGATCTTCCCAACCCAGGGATCGAACCTGAGTCTCCTACATTGCGGGCAGATTCTTTACCATCTGAGCCACCGGGGAAGCCCAGGTTATTTGTCAATTATTTAGCAATGACCATCAACCCTGGGGGGATATCATTTACTGGGATTTCTCTAGGTGATTTTGATGACTTCCCTGGCAGTCCAGTGGTTAAGACTCTGCACACCAACATGGGGAGCATGGGTTTGATCCCTGGTTCAAGAACTAAATCCCACATGTTCCACCAAGAGCCCAAAGAATTAAAAAAAGAAAAGAATTCTATATAAGTTCCAGATCTTTGCCCATCCTTAGATCCTGCAGAACCATTCCTTTTAGATGCTTATCTCTTCAGCCATTTTCTGCCCATCAAGTAACCTGCCCAGAGGGCTGCCCTTCTGCCCCTTGTAAATTCTTTCCCTGGACTGTCCTGTCCTCACCCAGGCTGTACTATCTGCGGAATGGGGAGCGTATCTCTGTGTCGGCTGCCTCCAAGCTGCTCTCCAACATGATGTGCCAGTACCGGGGCATGGGCCTCTCCATGGGCAGCATGATCTGTGGCTGGGACAAGAAGGTGAGTCCCCTCCCTGCTCTGTATTCCAACATGTAGATGAGAGGTAAGTGCCCCCACCTCACACTCCCCGCCCCTCCCCTACAGGATGCAGGGCACAGAGAATGCTTAGTTTCAGAACTGTTACTCAACAGCAATTTCTGGGGCTGGATGTGTGGACCATTGTTTCATAAACTCATCCCTTTGGGTCAAATAGCTGATTTGAAGTTTGCTTTTCCTCCTCAAAGTTCTACGATTGTTTCCGAAGTGCTTTCCTAGTTCCCATGTTCCTGGGCTCATCTGTAGTCTTTGGTCCACTTCTTGTGGCTCACACTTGAATCTGGGTGTTACCAGCAACTTCCAACCTGGAACTTTCTTGCTTCCTCTAGGGTCCTGGACTCTACTATGTGGATGACGATGGGACTCGACTCTCAGGAAATATGTTTTCCACCGGTAGTGGGAACTCCCATGCCTATGGGGTCATGGATAGTGGCTATCGACCTGACCTTAGTATTGAAGAGGCCTATGACCTGGGCCGAAGGGCAATTGTTCATGCCACCCACCGAGACAGCCATTCTGGAGGCTTTGTCAATAGTAAGAGATCAAAGTGCCCCCCTCTGTCCCTGGGGTGGGGGGAAGGGGGTTGAGATCGGGAGATATGGGGGAGACAGGGTGGCAGAGAGCAGATTTCCGGAGCCGGAAGAGGGGCACTGAAGTCCCCGTCATAAGGGCTTCGAGAGTGTGTGTTGCTGTCATTGCCTTTGACGTAACAGCGTTAGCAGGACCTCGCTGAGGGGAGCCTGACTCCGTGTTCTTTCCCGTCTGCCTGCAGTGTACCACATGAAGGAGGACGGCTGGGTGAAAGTGGAAAGCACAGACGTCAGTGAACTGATGCACCAGTACCGGGAGGCCAGCCAGTAATGGTGGTGATGACCCGCAGGCCTCCTCGGGGGAAGCCTGGCTGACTCAGGGACCTGGCCGGATCCCACTCTGGGAGGAGGAGGCCTGACCTGGCCCAGAGACGGAGAACCAGGGGCCACTGGAAGGCAGCACAGAGTCCATCCCTTTGTGTATTCTCTGTCTCAACGAACGTCACCCCCACCCCAACCTAAGCACAATAAAGGAAAACGGTTATAAAAGCTGTGTGTTGTGGCTGTGGGCTCAGGGCTGGGGTGGCTGGGGGGAGGGGACAGGAAATGGAGGCAGATTTTTCCTGAGAAGAGAGAAACCCCTGCCTAAGAAACGGGGCCTCACCAAACATTTCTCCTGGGCTTCCGCTCTCACTTCTCCAGGACCTCTGGAAGGCTCCATGCTGTCTATGGACGCCTGCGTGCAGTGTAACCTAGGTTAGGGTCCTTTCTGCGGGCTCACAACCGGGAGGCTCCTGTGTGGTCTCTTGTTAATGGTTTGGATATGTTGGAGTAGGGCACTTGGAACACCTGTTTTTGACTTCGTTCGAATAGGAGGAACAAGTTTCCTCCTCACGCGTGTGTGGGAATTGTAAACATAGCCCCATTTACTTCAGATAGCCCCGAGGAGATGAAACCGTTCATCTCAGACTGGGACTCGAACCCACGTGGCCAGAGTGTGAATCCAGACAAAGCTCAGGATCTTCCAGCTGAGATCACACACCTGGTTTAAGGACTTCACGAAGCTCAGGTTCTTGATGTCTCATTGGAGAATGAATTCAGTGAGAGACAAAGTGATAGGTAAGAAGTGGATTTATTTAGAGAGAAACACTCCACAGACTGAGTGTGGGCCATCTCAGAAGGCAAGAATGGGCTTGAAATGTAGTATGGTTAGCTTTTATGGGCTAGGTAACTTCATAGGCTAATGAGTGGGAGGATTATTCCAACTATTTTGGGGAAGGGGTGGAGATTTCCAGGAACTGGGCTCCCGCCCACTTTGGGGTTTTTGATGGTTGATCTTAAAACTGTCATGGCACCTTGTGGGTGGGTCATTTAGCTCGTTGATGTGTTACAGTGAGCACACACCTACGATCAAGATCTAGGGTGAGTCGACTTGTCCACCATCTTGGACCTGTTTGGTTCAGCCAGTTTATGTTGTGTCCTTGGGCTCTGTCATTCTTTTAAAGGCTGGGCCCTGCCCTCTTCCCTCCTGTTTCAGAGTGGAGATTACACGGAAAGATGGACGTTAGCCATTCGGTTTCATGATGGGTCATGCTTATTCCAAGATGACAAGACTGTGATTGAAGTGGAAGAGGAGATAAGGAGGCTTCGCTGAAGTTGCGAAAAAATGAGGGAAAAGTAACCAGGTTAGAAAGATGAGACAGGCAGAGTGAGATTTTCTTTTTCTTTTGGCTGTGCTGCATGGTATGTGGGATCTTAGTCCCCTGACTTGTTAGGGAAATTAAAAAGGAGGAAGTCTTGTTCAGGCTTCAGAAGCAGGAGTGCGGGCCTCTGACCTGCTTCTGACCTGCCTGGACACTGCCCGATTCTGTGGCTGTCTGCAAGCAGAGCAAGCAGGTGGCACTTGAGATAAGAAAGATAGTGGTGGGCCTTCCCTGGTGGCTTAGTGGTGAAGAATCCACCTGCCAATGCAGGGGATATGGGTTTGATCCCCGATATAGGGAAGATCTCACATGTCTCGGAGCAACTAAGCCCAAGCGCTGCAGCCACTGAGCCTGGAGCTTAGAGCCCGGAGCCAAACTGCTGAGCCCGAGAGCCACAAATACCGAAGCCCTCCTGTCCTAGAGCCTGTGCCTGGCAACAAGAGAAGCCACTGCAACGAGAAGCCCACGCAAGCAACTAGAGAGTACCCCCACTCACCACAACTAGAGAGAAACCTGAGCAGCAACAAAGACCCAGCACAGCAACAAATAAACAAAAAATAAAATTATATTAAAAAAAGAGAAAGGGGTGGACCTTGGAACTCTTGAGCCCCTGGAGGTCTGGCCAACCCCCCAACATGTAATGACATTCTATGACTCGCAAGGTAAAAGAAATAGCATTATAAAAAGGTTAAAGTAAAACCAGAGCTGTATTTTTGCACACAAACTCATGTTGATATCAGTCTGTGGCTTGGAATTATAATCAGGAGCCCCTGAAACTGCAATTTGAAGTCTCACTCGTGGGGTGGATGCACCACTTGGGAACTTTTCCTAACTAGGACTCCAGATTTGCTGTTAACGAGGGACTTCCCAGCTGTTTAAGTTGGAATGTTGGTTAACCCAATTTGGTGATGTATGTGCTGTTCACTTTTCTCAATTGTTTCTATTTCTCTTCTTTTAATGACTATCTATTGAAATCAGGCCAGTTAATCCTCTATTAAATATTAAAATCATTTCACCAGGGATTGAACCATGTCTCCTGGATTAGAAGCATCCCACTTGACAGCTAGGGAGGTCCCCATTGTGAGATTCTCTGAATTATGTTGGGAGTCTCTTGAACTGCACAGTGTCACTTTCCCAGGAGAGTTAATCAAGAGAAAAGCCTGTAAGTAGAAAACAGCTGAGTGTGGAGTTTTTTTTGTTTGTTTTTTTTTTTTGTTTTTTTTTTTAGAGAGAGATCCTTAAAATTCCAGAGTGAACAGGGTTGGAGAAGTTTAAATAATTTCCTAACTTCAAATCTAAATTTGAAGTGACTCATGGTAATTGTGCCAATAACATTTCAAGAGGGTGGTTTGGAATTCAAGTGGTCCTCCCTTGGGGGACATTTTGAGTCTGGGAGGTAGTTTCAACCAGAAGAGTTATTTCTGGAATAAACCCAGCTGCATGTTCCACAGATGGGATCTGGGTCTGGTCAGACCTATAGAAACCTGATTACTGAAACTAATCAGTGTTAGAGTAGACCAAGAAACAAAGTCCACTTTCCTCATATGATGCAGGCGTTCCTCACATAACTGGAGCACAAATTTAAAGGTTTCTGAGCACGTGCTTGCTCAGGCGCTCTGCTGAGGGAGACATGAAGACGTGGGGTGAGCGCCTTCTCAGAGAAGAATCTGAGGTGGAAACTCACACAGGTCCTGGTGAGAGTGGAGGAGTCTCCTGTTTCGCAGAAGTCCTGCTTGTTTCTCACTTGGTCTCTGCTCTGCTGTTTTTTTTTAACCCCGAGATCCCACAACTGGAACTTGGATGTGGGAAAGAGGGCTGTTCTCAAAATAGGCTCAGTTCAGCTCAGTTCAGTTCAGTCACCCAGTCATGTCTGATTCTTTGCAACCCATGGACTGCAGCACGCCAGGCCTCCCTGTCCATCATCAACTCCCCGAGTTTACTCAAAACCATGTCCATTGAGTCAGTGATGCCATCCAATCATCTCATCCTCTGTCATCCCCTTCTCCTCCCGCCTTCAATCTTTCCCAACATCAGGGTCTTTTCTAATAAGTCAGCTCTTCACATCAGGTGGCCAAAGTATTGGAGTTTCAGCTTCAGCATCAGTCCTTCCAATGAACACCCAGGACTGATCTTCTTTAGGATGGACTGGTTGGATCTCCTTGCAGTCCAAGGGACTCTCAAGAGTCTTCTCCAACACCACAGTTCAAAAGCATCAATTCTTCTGCGCTCAGCTTTCTTTATAGTCCAACTCTCAGATTCATACATGACTACTGGAAAAACCATATTTTTGATTAGGCGGACCTTTGTTGGCAAAGTAATGTCTCTGTTTTTTAATATGCTGTTAGGTTGGTCATAGCTTTTCTTCCAAGGAGCAAGGGTCTTTTAATTTCATGGCTGCAGTCACCTCAGAGCGGAGGTAAGAAAATCCAGCGATTCTTCAATTGCGAAGCGGCCTAATCCTTGAAACAGCGTCATCTTATTTAATGGCAGTTTTAAGAAGTGCAGTAGTTTCCTACGACAGAGTACTTGTCGCTGAAGGTGGCAGACTCGCCCTGGCACGCGGAGCCGGCCTCGGGCACCGGTCCCGCGGCCCGCGGTGTCGCGCGCCCCCGGCCGGCCGCCAGGCGCGCAACCAGGCAGCTGCTGCCGAGGCGGAAGCGAAAGCAAAAGCGAAAGCCCAGGAGCCTGGCCGCCCCGGGCTGGCGGAGCCTCGCCCGCCGGCAGAGGCGAGACGGAGCGGAGGCCGCGCGAGGGGACCTCAGAGCTCAGCCCTCGGCACGCCAGCAAAGAGCCCGGGAGCCGCCACTGGTGAGCTCGTGCGCGTGGAAACCCGGAACGCTGACACTGGCACAGCCCGCCCGGCGCGCGCGCTGCGCCCCCGCCTCCCGCCCCTTTGGACCGGGGGCCTCGGGAGTGCGGCGGGCATCGTCTGGCCCCTGGGAACTCGGCGACGGCTGGTGGGGCCGGGGTGTGCGGAGGGGGTCTCGGGACGTGTTTTAGAGGACGAGATGGTCAGGTGCAGATGGTCAGGCTTCCCAGCTGCCTCTGTCAGGCCAAATGCCTTGGGTCCTAGGATGGGGGGTGCTCGTGAGACGGGGTACCCAGGGCATCTTTCAGGGCAGCACAGGGTTAAAAAAAAAAAAAAAAAGGAAGCCAGCGGATGCTTGGGCAGAGTGGGAGTGGGGACAGGGACTGGAAGCCACCTCTGTCCTTCTCTTCTACCCCTAGATCTCGCCATGTGGCGCCCGGACCTGAGACCCTGGGCCTCCCTGCTGCTGGCGGACTTGGCCTTGCTCTGGCTGCTGCAGGGGCCCCTGGGGGCCCTGCTTCCCCGCGGGCTTCCCGGCCTGTGGCTGGAGGGCGCCTTGCGGCTCAGTGGACTTTGGGGGCTGCTGAGGCTGGGGGCGCTGCTGGGGTGTGTGGAAGCGCTGCTGCCCGCCATCTGCCTGGTGATCCCCCTGTTTCTCTCCTTGCGGGCTCTGGTCCCCGGGGCCTTGAGCGCCCCTCCGGTCAGAGTGGCTGCAGCGCCCTGGGCCTGGCTGCTGCTGGGCTATGGGGCGGTGGGGCTGAGCAGCGCCCTGTGGGCCGTGCTGAGCCCTCCAGGAGCCAAGGCCGAGGGGCAGGGCCAGAACAGAGTCTTGATGTGGCGGCTGCTGAAGCTCTCCTGGCCTGACCTGCCTTTCCTGGTGGCCGCCTTCTCCTTCCTCTCTCTGGCGGTGTTGGGTGAGTGGGGAGAGGGCGTGGGGACTCGGGGGTTGGGAGGAGGCCCTTTAGCAGGTGCACTCTGACTGTGGTCCTCCTGCCTGTTGCAGGTGAGACCCTGATCCCTTACTATTCTGGCCGTGTGATTGACATCCTGGGGGGCGACTTTGATCCCGATGCCTTTGCCAGTGCCATCTTTTCCATGTGTCTCTTCTCTTTTGGGAGGTAGGTGATGAGCCATTTGTTAGCCCCCAGTTTTTACAGGGGACCTCACTTTCTTATTTTCAATCCCCTTTGTGCACAAAGCACAAAATTCTTAAAGGAAGAAAAGCCTGAATTTGTTCATTCACTGTTCTATGTCAAGCATCCATCCATTTACTCCTTCATTCGTCACCTGGCTCCGACATCTTCAAAGTTTATATTGCTTATTACAGTTCAGATACAAGTGAATGTAGTACAATAGGTGTTTTTGTGCTGAATGGAATGTCTCTCAGTTGCCTCTGAGCATTTTTATCTCCATGAAGTTCCATTTCTCTTTTCTGACTCTGATCTCTCAGCTTGTGTTTGTTTCCACAGTTAGCCTATTGTCAGGGGGGGCATGTTTGTTCATCCTGACCCTTCTTCCCTAACTCATCTTGTCAGTCTTGAAAGCTCTTACTCTGAGCCTTGTCATCTTTCTTTCCAGCATCTTTACTCTTTTCCACTGTATTTACTTTCCCTTTTGTTTTTCAACACAGCCAGGAATCTGCTGTCTACAAACGAACTAACTAACTACTTGGTAGGGTTGGGACTAGGATGAGGCTCACCGGGTCCTCTTTTTTCCTTCCTCTGTTGATTCCTGCCCCTCATGTCTCATATTTCTCTTCTGCTCTCTTGATATACTGCCCCCAACTTTGTACTTCTTTTCCTTCTGTGCTTTTTCTTCTCCTTCCCTCCCCCTTCCTCTTTGCATCTCTCTCCCCTTCATCCTCCAACCCTCTCTCCTCACAGCTCACTGTGTGCAGGCTGCCGAGGAAGCATCTTCCTCTTCACCATGTCCAGAATCAACCTGCGGATCCGGGAGATGCTTTTCTCCTCCCTCCTGCGCCAGGACCTCCCTTTCTTCCAAGAGACTAAGACAGGTAAGGCCTGGGGTGCAGGTCTGGGGTCCCCCTGCATGTTCCTTGCCCATCTGCTGCCGCCTACCTGCACCCAGCCGGTTCTGCCTGCATCCTTGGTGCCAGGTCTGGGAGCTGTTTTTCTCTCTTTGGGGACCTGTCTCTCTGCAAGGAGGGAGGGCTCTGTGAGATCGGGAGGTCAGGAGGGAGTTTCTGGGGGTTCTGCATTACAACACGTGGTTTCCTTTCCTGCTCTGTCCTGCCCAGGGGAGCTGAATTCCCGGCTGAGCTCAGATACCAAACTGATGAGTTCTTGGCTTCCTTTGAACGCCAATGTGATGTCTCGAAGCCTGGTGAAAGTGCTGGGACTTTACAGCTTCATGCTCAAGCTGTCACCTCGACTCACCTTCCTCTCTCTGTTCGAGGTGCCTCTCATGATAGTGGCTGAAAAGGTGTACAATGCCCGCCGTCAGGTATGTGCGGATGCTGGGGAATCCCCAGGGAAGATCACACCCCAGGGACTTTATGCGAACGTGTGTGTTTTTGGGAGAAGGAGAGATTTTCAGATGTTGAATGTGGTTCCCTGTGCTATACAGTAAATCCTTGTTGCTTATCTACTTTGTGTCAGTGATTTATATCTGTTAACTTCAAACTCCAAATGTATTCCCTCCTCCATGTTTGGTAACCATAAGATTTTTTTTTTTAATGTCTACGAGTCTGTTTCTGTTTTGTGTATAGATTCACTTGTATTTTTTTTAGATTGCACATAGAAACAATATCATATAATATTTGTTTTTCTCTGTCTTACTTCACTTAGCATGAAGGGACTGGAGTAGGGTGTGTGGGTTGGCTATCTTCTGCCAAATCAGCCCACTCCATCCTTGGCCCCACTGTTCCAGGCAGTCCTTTGGGAGATCCAGGATGCTATGGCGAAAGCTGGGCAGGTGGTACGGGAGTCTGTTGGAGGGCTGCAGACCGTGCGCAGTTTTGGAGCCGAGGAGCAAGAGGTCCGTCGCTATAAGGAGACCCTTGAACGATGCCGGCAGCTGTGGTGGCGACGGGACCTGGAACAGGCCCTCTATCTGCTCTTAAGGAGGGTGAGGAAGCTGAGGGCGGGAGGAAGGGTGCACGTGGGGGCTGGTCTTGGGGGTCCTTGGGGTTCCTGATGCCTTTGCCAGTGCCATCTTTTTCATATGTCTCTTCTCTGTTGGGAGGTAGGTGATGAGCCATTTGTTAGCCCCCAGTTTTTCCAGGGGACCTCACTCTCCTGTTTTCAATCCCCTTTGTGCACGAAGCACAAAATACTTAAACGAAGAAAAGTCTGCATTTGTTCCTTCACCATTCTGTGTCAAGCATCCATCCATTTACTCCTTCATTCGCCACCTGGCTCCAACATCTTCACAGTTTATATTACTTATTGTAGTTACAGAGTCGAGTGAATGTAGTGTAATAGGTGTTTTTGTGTCGGATGGAATGTCTCGTCGTAGGGGCAGGGAGGCCAAAGAGTGGAAGGTCCTCAGGCTCCCCTTTCTGCTCCCTCCAGATGCTGCACTTGGCGATGCAGGTGCTCTTGCTGAACTGTGCGCTGCAGCAGATCCTGGCCGGGGACCTCACCCGCGGCGGGCTCCTCTCCTTCCTGTTCTACCAGGAGGACGTGGGCAACTACATGCAAGTGAGTCAGGAGCTGTGCGTGCTCTCATTTTCCTCCTTTGGCTTCTATTTGTTCCCCTTAAAAAAACAAACGGAAATAACCCCAACTCATTGTCATTTAATATTTCAAACGTGGGTTAAAATGAGAGGAAAATGATAAATCTATAAACGTGAACCTCCTTGTACTCAGCATCTGTTTTTTCTTTTTTTTTTTTACTTTTTGTTTAACTTTTTAAAGACAACTTTTTACTTTATATTGGTATCTAGCTGATTAACAACGTTATGACAATTTCAGATGTCCAGCAAAGTGAATCAGTTATACATATATATATATATATATATATATCCCCTTTTTTTTAGATTCTTTTCGCATGTAGGTCATTACAGAGTTTTAAGTACAATTCCCTGTGCTCTACAGTAGGTCCTTATTAGTTATCTATTTTATATGTAATTGTGTGTGTATATCAGAGGATATAGACTATAGTTCTCTGTGCTGTACAATGGGACCTTGTTTTTTATCTCCCCGCATCTAACAGTTTTCAACTCATGGCCAATCTTATTTCATCTGTACCACTCACCGACTTCTCCCCACCCATATTACTTTGAATCAAAGCCAAGATATGGTTTCATCTGTAAATATGTATCTCTACATGTAAACATTACAAATACATAACTACAAAGCCATGATCATACCAAAAAAATTAACAATAACCTCACCAAATACAGAGGTCAAATTTCCACATGTTTCATAGAGGTATGTATTATATTGATGTCTTTTTTTCTCTCTCATATACACCTGTGGTGGCAACAATCAATAAAGCTTAGTGTCACGATCTATTAAATTATTCAGGGTTGCAAAAATGGTGACACTCTGCCATTCCTTCATTTATTAGCCAGGATGCATCTCTCGGGGGAGATCTTTTCTCATGTACTGATAAGCTGCTGGGTGGTATAGTTTGATTAGGAAAGGCAGAATGAGCGTTTAGTTCTTTCCCTATAGATGTGTGCTCAGTTGCTCAGTCCTATCTGATTCTTTGCAACCTCGTGGACTGTAGCCCACCAGGCTCCTCTGTCCATGGGATATTAAGGCAAGAATACTGGAGTGGGTTGCCTTGCCCTCCTCCAGGGATTCTTCCAGACCAGGAATTGAACCTTTGCCTCCTGCATTGGCAGGCAGATTCTTTATCACTGAGCCTCCTGGGACACCCTCCTTATATATACCAGTTTTGAAAAGTAATTAGTTACTGCATCTCGGGCTTTAGTTTATAATTTTTGTAAACATCTCTTACGTGTGGAGAGCTGTGTGAGGCAGTCTGGTGGCTGCAAAGATGAGGCGGGCACAGTGCTTGCATTTAAGGAGTCCCTGTCTCACCAGGCTAGACAGCTGTGTACAAGTAACAGCACAGTAGCTGGAAAGGTCTAGAGATGAAGGTGACGCTGGATGGGAGGAGTAAAGATGTCTCCATCCTTTACGTTACAAATTGGAATAATGGGGTATTGGTGCCCATTTTAAGTTTAGTCAAATTGCACATTTATTCCGGATTGTCCAGTGGTTAGGACTCTGTGCTTCTACTGCAGGGTGCATGGGTTTGATCCCTGGTGGGGCAACTAGCATCCCACTTGCCACCTGGGGCAGCCAAAATTTTTGTAAAAATCTTTTTTTTTTTTTTTAATACTCATACTAGTTATCTCATATGGAAGCCATCTGCCTCATTATTCAGGAAAGTGAAAGTGTTAGTTGCTCAGTTGCATCCCAGTCTTCAACCTCTTGGACTATAGCCTGCCAGGCTCCTCTGTCCATGGAATTCTCCAGGCAAGAATACTGGAGTGGGTTGCCATTCCTTTCTCCAGTAAAAAAATCTTTTCTAAGAAAGTTTTTTTTTTTAAATCCTTAAAAATTAAAGGTGGTGATCTTTTGGGGACAAGGGGAGAAGCCCAGCTGGGGTGGAGTGTGGCGGGCCTGTGTGACGAGCTGGGAAACTGGTTCGTGGTGCAGCTGCCTTTGCTTAGCTGAGCCCTGCCCTCCTGTTTTGCAGACCCTGGTGTTCATATTTGGGGACATGCTGAGCAACGTGGGGGCAGCCGAGAAGGTGTTCCGCTACCTGGACCGAAAGCCAGATCTGCCTCCACCGGGGACTCTGGCCCCATCGACTCTGCAGGGCTTGGTGAATTTCCAGAACGTCTCCTTTGTGTATCCCAGTCGCCCTGACCAGCCTGCGCTCCAGGTGCCCGATGGGGGGAGACTGGGCCCCTGACTCCCTGCTCGGATGATCGGCCTCGAGGAGAGGGGAAGCCAGGAGAAGGGGCAGGCCTCTGACTCTTCCCCGGCTGTTCTAGGATCTGACGTTCACCCTGAGTCCTGGGCAGATGACGGCGCTGGTGGGGCCCAACGGGTCTGGGAAGAGCACGGTGGCCGCGCTGCTGCAGAATCTGTACCAGCCCACCGAGGGCCAGGTGCTGCTGGACGGGGCGCCGGTCTCCGAGTATGAGCACCACTACCTGCACCGTCAGGTGGGGAGGACGGCCGGGGCGGGCAGAGGGCAGGGGAGGGGCGTGGGGCGGGGACCCAAGGGGAGAAGGAAGGGCGGGTCCCTGCCGCGGCGGTTTCCGCAAGCCCTCTGCTCCTGTCGCCTCCGCCCAGGTGGTCTTGGTCGGGCAGGAGCCCGTGCTGTTCTCCGGCTCGGTGAGGGACAACATCACCTACGGCCTGAAGGGCTGCAGCGACGAGAAGGTGCTGGCGGCGGCCCGCGCGGCCCGCGCGGAGGAGTTCATCCGCGAGCTGGAGCTCGGGCTCGATACAGGTACCCGCGGCCCCGGCGCTCGCCCCCGGCGCCCGCGAACTGGGCGCTGTGGCCGCCTGAGCCCCTCGGGAGCCCGTGTTCCCGGAGAACCGGCCGCCGCGGAGGTCCCCCACCCCGACCCTCGTCCACGGGCGCTCGTCCTCCGCAGCGGGGCCTGGGGAAGTCCCAGCCGCGCTTGTGAAGCGGCCGTTGTCTGGGCCCCTGTCTCTGAGGAGAGGGGGTTTCTCGGTCTCCTCAGAGGTGGGGGAGAAAGGCAGCCAGCTGGCGGTGGGGCAGAAGCAACGTCTGGCCATCGCCCGGGCCCTCGTGCGGGACCCCCGCGTCCTCATCCTGGATGAAGCCACCAGTGCCCTGGACGTGGAGTGTGAGCAGGCGGTAGGTGCGCGGCGGCGGGACCCCTCGTGGGGCCGGGGCGCGCGGGGACCTCCCCGATCCTCTGAGGCTGCCTGACCCCGCGGAGGGAGGAGGGCAGCGGACCTTGCCCTTCTGCCCTGTGCTACCTTCCCGTGGCTCGCGCCTCCTGCCCCTAAGCCGTGGGCCCCGGGCGTCCCGCCCCTTCTTATCTGGCGCCCGGGGCATCGCGATCCTCCCCCTTCAGCTGCAGGACTGGAGAGCGCACCGGGCCCGCACCGTGCTGGTGATCGCCCACAGGCTGCAGACGGTTCAGAGCGCCGACCAGGTCCTGGTGCTGAGGCAGGGCCGGCTGCAGGGCCCCGAGCAGCTCGTGGACGGGCAGGACCTCTACTCCTGGCTGGCGCAGCAGAACCAGAGCGTGGGGACCCCAGACACGCCCGGCCCTGCCCAGGGCCACCTCGGCGCCCCGGAGTAGCTCCTGCCTTGGGTTTTCCTGGCTGGTTGTTTTTGGAGCTGGATTTAGACCGTGGGTACTACTGCCGGGGCCGTGGGAGGGTGGGGGTTGGGAGATGTGGTATCTGTCTGCATCCACGAACCTTGTTAGTTACTTGACGAACAGAGCCTTGCCTGGTGCGGAGTACTGTATTGTGGCATCTTGAATATATTTAAAACTATTTTTTCTTACATAAATAGCATACATTTGTATAGTAAATTTAGACAAGAGCCAGGTAAGAAGGGGAAAAGTAAAATTATGCACTGTTCCATGTCCCAGAGATAATCACCATGACTATTTTGCTGGCTGTCTGATCAGTCTTTGGATTGTTCTTTGAGATACATAAATATTCATGAGTTTCCCCTTCCCTGTATTTTTCTCAGTTCCCACCAGGGTCTGATATTTTGGGGACCACTAGGATATGGAGGGGCAGAGCACTGTTCCCTAATTAACAATATTAATAAAACTTTGATAACAGCTACTGTGTACAGTGTTTTAATATGTGTAGGAAATATGTCAAATCTTTTCTGTGTATTATCATTTTTAATCCTTATCTAAAACCTTTTGAGGTTGTTTACCTTTATTCCCATTGTGTTATGAGAAAACTGAGTCTCAAAGAGATTAAAGGACTTTCCCAAGGTTGCACAGTGGTGGAATTGGACTCGGAATCCAGGTGTGACCCCAGAGTCCACACTCTCAACCAATTATATTGGTTGTATATATATTGGTTGTATAGATATATAACACAAGATATATTGTATCTTGTGTTATAGTCTACTGTATAATCAGATCTCATAAAGCTCTTTCACTTCTAGTTGTGAACAGTTCTGAATCCCTTATCTTCTCTCTAATCCCATTGTTACAACTTTCATTCATTGTGTTGTGAAAGTGAAAGTGTTAGTCATTCAGTCCTGACTGCATGGACTGTAGCCCACCAGGCTCATCTGTCCATGGGATTCTCCAGGCAAGAATACTGGAGTGGGTGGCCATTCCCTTCTCCAGGGGTTTTTCCTGATCCAGGGATTGAACCTGGGTCTCCTGCATCACAGGCAGATTTTTTGCCATCTGAGCCACCAGGGAATGAACTCATGTCCAAAGATGTTCCCCTACCATTGGTTCATCTCTTCCAGACATTGTTAATGAAGTCATTTTTCTTTCTAGGGGACAAGTAAAAGCAGTATCACTCTTTCCTGTGTCCCTTCTCTTTTCTGCGTTGATATTTCTTCCCCAGAAACACAGCTTATTTGGCCCATTTCTCTCTGCTTTTCCTTTTGGAAAGGATGTTCCATCCATGACAAACTTCCTGCCCTCCTGATACCTTTGTGCCTCTGTATATGGCGCGCCCTGCCATTCCCTAAAGGGCTCTCCCCGTTAGGCCCTAGTTCTTTAAGATTCACCCCAGGGTTTAAATCTCTCAGGAATCCTTCTCTTATCGTCTCAGTGCTCCTTTCCACGCGCTCCTGCTGCTCTGCTCCAGGGGCTCACCTCTCTCACTGTCCCTATTAAATTCTCCACCCCCACCATCAGTCTCTGTCCTGAAACTAGACCGTGAGCCCCTGCAGGGGAGGCCATCTGTCTTATTAAGCTTTATGTCTACTGTCTGGCAGAGGGCTCCATTCACACTGAATAATAAATAACTGTTTTGGGTAAGTGAATAAATCTCCTTCCTCTACTGTTTTCCATCTCAATATTCCTTAGACCCACAAATCACTGACATTCCAAAGCTGTACAGTCACTGGTTCCTGGAAGGTCTTACATTTGCTCTTTTTTAGAAAACTGAAACTTTCACTTTCCCAGAAGCAGCAGGTACTTCCCAGACTAGCACTGAACTCACCAGAACTTTTGTTGTTTTGGATTTGTTTCTGCCTGGCAACTGTTGGGATCAGGGTGAGGCCAGAGTAAATAACTTCCTATGCATGTGAACCTTTACCTCATCTGCGGTAGTCCTGCTGCTCCACACCTGTTTATTGTTCAAATTTCACTGGGGGCAAAACAAGCATTGGGAGAGAGAGAAAGTGAAAGTGAAAGTCGCTCAGTTGTATCTGAGACTCTCTGCGACCCCATGGACTGTATAGTCCATGAAATTCTCCAGGCCAGAATACTGGAGTGGGTAGCCTTTCAAATTTCACCGAAGGCAAAATAAGCATCCGGAGAGAGAGAAGCCTGGCCTGATTCTTTCCCCTCCCCACCAAAGTGTTCTTCCTCCATCTGTAAAATAGGAATAATAAGTTCTGTATCCTCTACCTTGTGGGAACTATAGTCTTCACGGAGAAAACGATCTATTAAAATTCTTTTGTAACCTCAGTATAATTACACCCATGGATTCATAATACCTAAAACTTGAAAGACATCTTAAAAATAGCATAGCTGTCAAATCTTTTATAGATAGGGAAAGGGGCCTGAAATCACAGAGCCCATCAGTCAGAGAGCTGGGAGGGAAACTCAGGCATCTGGATGGGCAGAACAGGAAGGTGCAGCAGACCCTAGGATCACAGGGGATCATGAAAATGTGTTATCCTTGAGGGACAGTCCTGGGTAAGACTTGTTTCAGAGGCACAGAAAAACACTCCCCAACAGTGTATTCAACAAACTCCTACAAGTGTGGTCTGCCTGGTAACCACAGGCATTAGTAATTCTGATTTGTCCAGAGTTCCAGTTATTATTTTGTTAAATTACTTATTTTTTGGCTGTGCTGGGTTTTGGTTGATGCTTGAGGGCTTCCTCTAGTTGTGGTGAGTCAGGACCACTCTAGTTGTGGTGCAAGGGCTTCTGATGCGGTGGTTTCTCTTGTTGCAGCACACAGCCTTTAGGGCACTTGGTTTCAGTAGCTGTGGTGTGCAGTTGCCCCACAGCATGCGGGAATCTTCCCAAACCAGGGATCGAACCCGCAACCCCGCAGTGGCAGGTGGATTCTTAACCACTGGACCACCAGGGCAGTCCAGTTCTAGTTCTTTTCATTTTCCCCTCCCACTGCCCATCACCGTTTGACTCCCACCCCTTAAATTCCCCATCTTCTCGTCACTTACCTTCAGAGTCTTTCCACTCAGCCATGTGCTGCTCTTTCCGAAGCAAGATATGAATGGCAAAGAGGAAACAGGAAACTCTCAGATTACTGTGGGCCCCCAAACAATCTCCCACCCTGCCTGCCCTGCCCAACGTGGGAACAACACTGACCTTCAAGTCTTTCACGCCCCAGCTGAGTGGGGCAGCCACTTGCCTCTGAATGGCAGTGGGGCCTCAGAAGGAAGTGTGGAACTGTCAGAATCTGCAGAGGAAGGACTAGGGGGAAGGGAAAACAAAGATCTTCCCTGTTTTGGGTGCTGAGTGAGAGGAGCATCCATTTACTTGAATCCAGTGCCATCTGTTGGTCCTGGGAAGTACTGAGTTTCAAAAACTTTTATGAATTACAATATTCAGTATCAATAATAAGCATTCATGGAGTGCTTTCTCTGTGCTCCTGCTGTGCTAAGAACCTGCTGTATCTTACTCCACCTTCAAGGTGATCTTCTGCAGCATGTGTTGCTTTCCCAATTGTAAGAATGAGAAATGGAGACTGAGAAACATTTGCTCACTTGCCTGGGACGCAGAGCTAGGTCAAGGTGGACTTTGCCCAACTTCACATGTTTAGAACATATTTAAGAATACAAAGGTATACACAAAGACAACTGAAGAGGAAGGGAGAGAATATAAGCTAGTTTTCGGATGTTTATAGTAGAAAACTAATAGGAAGGGAGAAACTAACTGCATTATATAAAGATAAAATCAAGATAATGCCAACATAAACAGCTTCCCCAAAATCTGAAAGACTGCAATTTAGAAAAACACTAAAAGATATAGTGAAAGATTTTAAAAATGCAATACTCATATAAACATATTTAATAGAAAATAATAATCTCCAAATTGTACTGAATCCATCTGCCATATTAATAATTATAAAAGGACTTAACTCATTAAAATATTAAAATATTTTCAGATTAGATTAAAAGAAAAACTCTGCTGTTTGCAATATACAAAAGATATGCTTAAAAATACAATGACTCAAAAAGATTCATTTTTTTTTCACTTTTAAATTTTAATTTTTTGGCCACTTCATGTAGCATGTGGTTCTTAGTTCCCTGGCCAGAGATCAAACCCACTCCTCTTGCAGTGAAAGCATGGAATCTTAACTACTGGATTGATAGGGAAGTCCTGAAAGATTCATTCATTTATTCAACAAATCAAATGATAGACAAAGGCATAAAAAAAGAGAATGTAAACCTAAAGAAAGCAGAGGTCAATCTTATTATTAAACAAGGTGACATTCAGATCCATCTCTCCAAATTGATTGAGATAAGAAGGCACTTTATAATGGAAAGTGTAAAATTAAAACTGGATATCTAAGAGATACGTAAGTTCCAAATAGCATATAAATAACCATCACGGAGCAGAAATTAAGGAAGATACTAGGGAACTATTCAGAAAGGTAGTAGTAGGTGATTTTAGTTCACTTTTCTTAGGACTAGAGAAATCAAGTAGATAAAAGTTATGAACACAGAAGATGCTACTAACTTAGTCAAAAGTTAGATCTGATGGATCTATATTGACATCTTCTCACTGAAAACTGGGAACACAAATTTTCAAGTTTCAACAAAGTATTAATGAAAAGGGACCACACATTCTGGCACAATAAACTTCAGTAATTTCCCCCCAAAAGTAGGAATGATATAGATACAATTCTCCGACTATAGTGGAACAAACTAGATAATAATAATAAGGTCAGAAAAGATAAATGCCCTTCCACATGGAAACTTAAAGAAACAGTCTTTCTCTTGGGCCAGAGAGTGAGAAAGCAACAACTGAAAAATTTCTAGAAAAATGACGATTGAAAATCACACATCAAAACTTTTAGGATATGGCTAAAGCAGTGTTCAGAGGAGAATTCATCACCTTAATTACTTACATCAATAAAAGGAAAGAATGAAACAAAGTGAATTAAGTGAAAAGGAAACAAATGGAAACAATCAAAGTGTCTACCAGTAGATGAATGGATCAAGGAGATGTGGTACATACATACGATGGAAAATTACTCAGTCATAAAAAAATAAAATCATGCCATTAGCAACAACATAGATTGGCCTAGTAGGTATCACACTAAGGCAAAATAAGTCAGAGAAAGACATACACTGTATGGTTTCACTTACATGTGGAATCTGAAAAACAAGTGAACAAGCAAAAAGCAGAAAGACAGGTAGTACAGAGTGGCTGCCACAGGGGACTGGACGGGGGAGAATGAATGAAATAGCTGAGTGAGATTCAGAGGCGTACACTTCCAGTTACAAAAGAAATGTGATGTGTCACAAGAATGAAATCCACAGGGTGGCTAAAACAGTGAATACTATGGTAATAACTTGGTATGATGACAAATGGCATCTAGATTTATCATGTTGATTACTTTGTAATGTATAGAGGTATCCAATCACTATGTTGTACACTTGGAACTAACATAGTGTTGTAACCTAATTATATCTCAATAAAAAATAATAAAGTCACCAAGATAGCAGTTGAAGAGATGTTTTTGCCAGGTAATAGAGAGAATGATTTTTTTTTTTAACACCCTCAACGAACAGCTGCATCTACCACGCCCAACTTCTCTCACTCCCTAGAGAACAGGGAGGGAAAGCGGAAGAGGGGTGCAAAATGAGGGGTGAGTTTTGGGGGAAAATCACAGAAAAGCCCGTATCTCTATGAAGTAGAGCTCTTGGTTGAAGTCAGGCAGGAAGGGAAAAATAAAAACCCCCCATCTTAGTTTTCAAACTCAAGTAGAACAAAAAACAAGAATGTGGGAGAAGGCAACCAGGCATGACCGCTCTCTTTATCAGCTGTCTCCCCGAAACCTCTGGTTTCTCTGAAGACCTCAGGAAACCCAGATCTCCCACTGGGGACACTGATGGGCAGCACAGAAAACTCAGCAAAACTTCTGATTGGACCACCCAGCGGCTTCGATTTACATAAGTTGCATCAGCGGCCACTGGCCAGGGAGATTGCCGGCTGGTATCGCCTTCTCTCTTTGGTTGACTTGCTACCTTTTCCCACAGATGTCATTCCTGTTCCCGATCCATGAGACCACTGCCTTCTTTTTAAGAGACGGGGATGGAGGTCTATCTTGGCACCAGAATTATAATACGATTCTTCAGTCATTTTGACCTTTTGTGCATCTTATTGCGGGGATGTTAAAGATGTAGAAATGAGGTCTTCCTGGGTTCCCAATAAGAAATACAGTGCAATGAAAACAGCATAGCCCGCGGACTAACTTCCTGTGAACTTTGGTTCATGCTCTCATTACTTCACCTGCAGAAGGGAAGTCATGATAGTATCACAGTGAAGGGTTGTTCTGCTGAGTCTCTCTCTCCCTCCTCCTGCCCCCCATATTCACACTGTGCCTAGAAAAATGATTCGTAACAAGCAGCTGACAGATTTAACTCTTGCTGTTATGATGCAGTCAAGTTAGATTTCAGAACGTACGCGCGGTGGACACATTCACACCGGAAGTAAGAAAGAACGGCGTTGCTAACTTCCGGTTCAGCATCCGTATCCTCCAGTCTTCCGGGTCTAAGGACGCCTTCTCCTCCCTGCAGATGCGCGCACAAGCCCCATTTACTGTGTGTTCTCTGGGCCCCACGGTCCTCTTCTCCCCGCGGGCTCTTGTTTGTCTCTGAGAGAAGGTGCAGGAGCCCGGCCAGGGGGCCGGCCGCGGAGGAGGGAAGACAGGCTGAGACCTTTGTGGCCTTCTCATCTCCGGCTCTTACTGCTTCTGGTGCCCCCAGGTCACGTCCTCAGTCACTCAGCCTCGAGCAAAACAGTTTTCTTCTTTTTCAGATGGGGTGAGATACATGGGAAAGATACATAGGTATCTGTGTGAAGAAAGAAGGAAATTAAAATTCAGCAGCTCGAGCTCCTTCGGATGGCTCCCCCCGCCCTTTTTTTTTTACTCAGCACCACACACCCCCTTCCAACTGGGAGCAACACCCCCACCCGGCTCTAGAGCACTCACAACCATAACACTCACACTCACAACGGGTGACACATCCCCACACTTGGTCAGTTTCTGGCCTGTAGTCAGGCTCCTAATTCATAAACATTCTAATCTACCTGAGGACTCTGGGCGACATTCTGGTTCCTGTCCTAGCAAGTTAAGTGAGGCTGTAGTAACAAGGACGCTGGTGCCTTTTTTTTTTTGGCCGCACTGCACGGCCTATGGGATTTTAGTTCCCTGACCGGGGACTGAACCCGAGTCCCTTGCGGTGGAGTCCCAATCACTGAACCTCCAGGGAGGACCATTATCAAATGCCTTAATTAAGCAAGTTATTTCTGATTCACATAGCATCTGTTGTAGGTTCAGGTGATTCTCCAGGGACCTTCTTTCCCCGATGACTCATCTAATTAGACTGCTTTTATATACTGATTCCAACATTTGGATACAAGCCTGTTTTGGTTGACTTGGTGATGTTGCCAAAATTGGACCTCTTTACATCGGTGCCAGATTACATCTTGGAGACAGAGTTTTGGTGAGGTATAAGGAAATAACTGTATTCCTTTGCCAGGCTGGGGAGGGGGGGGGGGGCATAGGAGAAGGAGGTAGTGAGGAGTCTCACAGTGTTCAAGGCGCAGGGAGTGGGGTGGTCAGCTCGTGGACATTCTTCTGATTGGTTGGTGATGAGGTTATCTGGAATTAGCATCATCTACCTTCTGGTTCCGGGGATCTGGGGTCTACATGCTTTTGGGCAGCCTACAGTTAATGACTTCCACCAGGGAGCGCTTTCAGTATCTGCAAAACAGCTCACAGGATATGACTCAGAATATTATCTATAGTCCTTGAGGAAGAACTAAAGGTGTTTGCCTTTGTATAACGGCTCAGCTATTATTGTTTTGTCTTGTTTCTTTCTTTCTTTCTTTTTTTTTTTTTTTTTTGTTGCATTTTCTCATTTCTTCGATTGAGCTTTTTCTACAGAGGAAAGGCAGGTGGAGGACATGGGTGTGGGGTCTATTCTGGGAAGACTTCATAGGGTCCTGGTCGTTTACAGTAGAGGAAGAGGAAAGTCCTCCAGAATTTAAGGATCAGTGCGGAGGATTCTTCTCTCGGGGCGTGGGGGGTGGGGGGGTGGTGCCAGAACTAGTCTCTAGCAGCTATAGGAGAGTAGGAGCTGCAGTTTTCTGCATGCTTAAGGAATAGAGAAAGTTGGTGAACACTAGTAATGTCTTCCATACTGCCCCATCTCTTTCTTTCTTTCTTTTAAATTTTTTATTTTATTTTTGTTTCCTATGGCTTGTGGAATCTAAGCTCCCCAACCAGGGATCAAACCCAGGCCCATGGTAGTGAGAGCACAGTCTTAACCACTGGACCACCAGAGAACTACCCCCATCTTTCTCTTATTCTTCCTGTCATGACCTTTCAGGGGAAGAAATATTTATTCTGACACCTCAGATCCCTGGGCAGGGCATGTTTACTAACAGTAAAGGGGGAGGGATGTCACAGGACACTAAAGATTACAAAGTTGCGTTTTACCTCCCCCGCCTTCATACTTATTTAATCTATAAATCTGAGGTTGAGCTGCCTCTCCTATTTTGTGTGTGTGCATGCTTAACCGTGTCTCTTTGTGATCCTCATGGATTGTAGCCGCCAGGCTCTTCTGTCTATGGGATTTTTCAGGCAAGAATACTGGACTGGGTTGCCATTTCTTACTCCAGGGGATCTTCCCAACCCAGGGATGGACCCCATGTTTCTTTTGTCTCCTGTACTGACAGGCAGATTCTTTACCACTAGTGCCCCCCTGAGAAGAATAAATCTTTAAAAAGATAATTTACCT
The DNA here is from genome assembly GCF_033118175.1 of Dama dama. Taxonomy (NCBI): domain Eukaryota; kingdom Metazoa; phylum Chordata; class Mammalia; order Artiodactyla; family Cervidae; genus Dama; species Dama dama. Next base: position 9,847,468 of record NC_083687.1, on the reverse strand, counting down.
CTTGTTACACTTTTCCAGTATTTGAACTGAATTGTATTTAAAAGTTTATGCTCTTTGCAGTCAGTTCATTATTTATTCAAAATTTTTGCTATAGGCTTTATCTTGAATGTGCAAAACCGTTCGCCCTGCATAGAAGTCCCTATATTCCTCTGGCAATTCTGCAAGGGTTTTTAAGACTCTGTCCAAAATTTGTGCAGCTCTTGATGCTGCTGTAGGATCTTTGTCTCCATAGGTATCCATTTTAGCATAGCATTCAGAGGGAAGGTGCTTCCAAAAGACATTCACTCCCACTCCAAACTCTTCAGAAATTATATTATGGAATCATAAAGCAGGAATGAATAATACATATCCAGCTTTAAGGGAACATTCATACCATCTAGCCTTGGAAAACAGTAGATATTTAGATAAGTCTGGGTTATCTATGTTCAGCACTTCTGATTTAATACCCAATAATTATAAATATTGGGCATCTTGAGGACTGAATAGTATAATGCATTTTTTTTCCTGTCACTTGTATTGAGAAGTTATCTGTTATATTATAGTGGATCCAAAGTTGTAACTTTGGTGAGCTTAATTTGAAAAACACTGGAAAAGAACCATTCTTTGAAGAATTTTGGAAACTTGATATCTCCTTCCGATAAAGGAAACTGCTTTCTGATATTTGCAAGATCCTTTCTAGGCTCTTCCCCAAGTGATTCTAGGTCATCCTTCTCAGTCTTTCCTATTAATGCTCTCCGGTGGCCTTAGGAAGAAATGTCTCTATATATCCTTGTAGTAAAAACTGGATCCACAAAGCATGAAGTACAGTAGATCTTCTGCTATAAAGAATTCCTTATGGTTTTCTTCAGTTGTGCTCTGTACCAACTTGTTAAAAGTTTAAGGAAGTCCATGGGGCAACTGCAGCAACGTGAATCTTCACTTCTTTCCTCCTTCTGATTTGGCTTAGGTGATCCACTGTCCATCTGCTTGTGAAAGTGAAGTCGCTCAGTTGTGTCTGACTCTTTGTGACCCCATGGACTGCAGCCCCCCAGGCTCCTCCATCCATGGTATTCTCCAGGCAAGAATACTGGAGTGGGTTGCCATTCCCTTCTCGAGGGGGTCGTCCTGACCCAGTGATAGAACCTGGGTCTCCCACACTGTAGGCAGACACTTTACCGTCTGAGCCACCAGGGAATTCCTCTGTCCATTTGCTTGTACCTGCTCCCAAGTCAATTCCTTTCAACACCAGAGGTTTTCTCTGCGGATCCAGGTGTCCTATGAACGGCTCCTGCGAATCACCCTCGAGCTGGGGTACTGGGACGCACTGCCCATTCTCTTTCAACTCTGGGGAACCTCTGCGTTTTGCCTTTCTTTTCCAGAATTTATTTCTGCCATCTTCAACAGAGTTCCTTTGTGACCCGTCATCTGTCTTCCTCCTACACTTCATGTGCTTGGAAGTCCCAGGCCTTCAGGATTTACAGCTGGTTAGCGGTAAACGTGGAAACATGAGGACCTTGCCTGGGGTGTCATGCTTCATAGAAGCTTCACCGTAAAACCCTCTATTAGAGCATCAGGGATTTGACTGGCCTTTTATTTACAATTTGCTATTACATTTATGAATAAGAGTATTACATTTATTACATTATGGACAGAGTATTGCATTTGTGGGTAGCTGAGGGCATCTCTCGGAGAAGGCAATGGCACCCCACTCCAGTACTCTTGCCTGGAAAATCCCATGGATGGAGGAGCCTGGTGGGCTGCAGTCCATGGGGTCGCTAAGAGTCGGACACCACTGAGCGACTTCACTTTCACTTTTCACTTTTATGCATTGGAGAAGGAAATGGCAACCCACTCCAGTGTTCTTGCCTGGAGAATCTCAGGGATGGGGTTGCACAGAGTCGGACACGACTGAAGTGACTTAGCAGTAGCAGCAGAGGGCATCTCGGCATGTTCGGTAAGACATAGCTCAAGTATTCCAGACTCTCTGGGTCTACTACCATTACAGTCCCACCTTACACACCCATCAAAACGTGTGTTCTCTTAGGGAAGTGAAGAAGAAAAAAATTTACTGTATTCTTCTCCCATGCAGTGAAGTAGTGTGCATACATGTATTTATTGTGGCCAAACACTAACTTGTAAGGAATTCCTGACACATTTTTTGTTTCACTGTTTATTCCTTCTCTCTTGTCCCCATGTACTGGGTAGTCCGAATTATAACATTTCCTGTTAGCCACTTGTGTCAAATATCAACTTTATCAGCTTCATCAACTCTTTCTAGATGGCTTGAATTTTCTCTTGTGTGCCCAAGCTTTAAAGATGATTTGATTCTTCCTGACACTACAGTGGATTGTTCCTCTGTCACTCCACCCAAATTTTACATTTCTTCTGGACCAGAAACATGTCTGTTTCATCTTGTAGGATTCACAATATTGGGCCATGGATCAAGAGGCAAATTGAATAATAATACACTTATAGATTACTTTGGAGAAAAAGAAGTCTTGCTCTCCTTACTTATCAAATATTTTTTCCAGTTTCTTTTCAGCAGAAGACCTCCCCTTGTTCTAAAATAAGTTTGTTGAAGCCCCACACAGCTTGAACTCCCTCATACCCCTGTTTTTCAAATCTTCCTATTTTAATCATGTGTCTGAAAAAGGGTTTTTTCTTTTTTTTTTTTTTGAAGCAATGCATTTTATTCTTTTTGCCTTCCATTTATATGTACAAATCTAGCTTGAAATTACACTCAGATTCATACATTCCTGATACATATCAAATTAGCCAATTTCACAGAAAAAAATAATTGTAAACCACTGTCACTCACTGCTCACTTTCATCACCGCAGAAGGTAGCTATAAAAACAAGTACTAACATTATAGGTGACTGACCCTCAGCATAGAGACATATCACTTTTAAGCCCCCAGAAAGTATTAGGTTGGTCCAAAATACATTTGGATCAATAGAATTTTTCGGCCAACCCAATAATATCATTAACTGAGAAGGTTATGGGGTTTCTCTGGTGGCTCAGAAGGTAAAGAATCTTCTTACAATGTGGCAGATTCTTGAGAGTCCCTTGGACTGCACGGAGACCAAACCAGTCAATCTTAAAGGAAATCAGTCTTTAATATTCATTGGAAAGACTGATGCTGAAGCTGAAGCTCCAATAATTTGGCCACCTGATGCAAAGGGCCAACTCATTGAAAGCTCCAATAATTTGGCCACCTGATGCAAAGGGCCAACTCATTGAAAAAGACCCTAATGCTGGGAAAGATTGAAGGCAGGAGGAGAAGGGGACGAGAGAGGATGAGATGGTTGGATGGCATCACCGACTCAATGGACATGAGTTTGAGCAAGCTCCAGGAGATGGTGAAGGACAGGGAGGCCTGGCGTGCTGCAGTCCATGGGGTCGCAAAGAATCGGACATAACTGAGTGACTGAACAAACAACAAAACAGTGCACAAAGGTCAGCTTCCAAAATTCCCGAAGGACTGGTACGTCTACTACCGTCATTTTCTCATTTAATTCACTCTTTACCTTTTTGAAATATTGCCTCTTCTTTTAATACTCTGTTCCATTGAAGGCTACTGGTGCCCCATTAATTATAAAACATAATGCTTTTTTTCTCTTTTATCCTCTTTAAACATTGTTTCAAATCTACCTTTATTAGCTTAAGAAGTTTAACATTTAGATTCACTATCCATGCTTATGTGTTATTTTCATCAAGTTATTATAAATGTAAATCCATGAGAGCTATTGTCTCCCGGATATACACCAAACTCTTTTCATATTTTAAAATTTTTATTGGAGCATAGTTGATTTACAGTGTTGTGTTAGTTACTGTTGTACAGCAAAGTGAATCATATACACATATCCACACTCTCTCTTTTTATCCTTTTAAACATTTTTTTTTTTTGCAGCATTTTATTTTTTCAAGAAGCTTCTCTCCAAGTTTGTTTTTTCTTCGCTCTCTTGGTTTATAGGAAATCCTCCTCTCCAGATAATTCTCAGTCTCTTCCATTTTTTCTCTAATAACCCTTTCCCTGAGTCCCCATAAGGCCCAGGCCTTGGAATGTGTCCGCTGTTGTCTTCATTTACATGCTCTCTGTTGGCAGTGTCAGTCACTGCATCATCATGGAGATCTTCTGGCCACAGCAGGCCAGGGACCATGCTGGATAATGATACAAAGATCCGTGGAAGACGATCTGCCTAGTCCTTCTGAGACCACATACTCTGTAGAGCAGTTTTTCTTTTTTCTCCTAGTCCAGTTTCCAAGTACCTGAACTGCAGTCCGTGATTCTGCAGGTGATCAGTTATTGAGTGGTATCACATGACTTTATGAAGGCATCCTACCCAGCACCTAATGACTCTAAGCTCCTCTAGCTTGATTGGTTATCTGGATGAGGAGTTTCCAATCCCGGGGTAGACAGAAAGACGTCTCTGCTCTGCATGAATATTTGACTGAGTGTGTGTGGCCAAGCCCCGTTCTAAAGAGGTGAAGATGTTCCTGTCTCGTTTGTTTTCTTCCAGAATGAGTCCCAGCTGGGTTCCCTGGGTGGTGGCCTTCTTATCCACGGTTCTCAGGCTGGATGCTTCTGTGACTCAGGACAGAGATACTCCAGGTAAGAACACGGTGATTTCTTTCAGGTATACACACTGACATGGGGAGAGAGGCCTTCCCCTTACAGGTGCAGCCTCCAGTCCAGACAGGAAGCAGCTCTGGCTTCAGTGAGTCTTCTTTCTCACAGAAAAGCTTTCCCTCCCGCTTTACCACATGAAATGGACCGGCGGGGAAAGGACTTCCTGTCCCAGAGCCACTGATTCAGCGAAAGGGAAACAGATTGCTTGCTCAGGGTCCTTATGGTATTGATGGCCATCTGGAGAACTGTGAAAAATTGAGGCAGGCTGAAAATAGCCACTGTCTTTCAGCCAGGATTTTGATGATTGTGACTGCTTCTATTTGTGACCATTTCTTTATGCATATAAGGACTTGACTGCTTCATTTGACATTTTTAAGCCTCTGTAACATGGTCAGATTTTACCAAGTGATTTGACAAACAGGAGAAATTGAATGTGTGATGCCCGTCCTCAGGTTACCAGGTACATATGCTTACTGGTATTTGTCTAGCTGAGAAGTTAAGCTTTGCAAACATGAAGTGACAGTACATTCCAAAAACATATTTATCAGAAGAAAACAGGATACAACATTCTAAAAACAGAACCTCTTTGAACGTCAGTCTCGTTAAACACAAAAGAGGAACAAAACCTAGGGGTGGGGAGGGTGGGCATGAGGAGATCATTGTTCTTGGAGAACAGAAACCTCTCTGAACTTATAATTTCTATTAAACAACAACAACAACAACACACACACACACACACACATGATCAGTAAGATCTAAACTCTGACACAGATCTGACTGAAAAATAATTTTTTTTCTAATTTAGACTGTAAGATGAAAGAGGCAATTGGAGATTAGAGACTCATCTGAGCTTGAGATCAGTCTGGCTGACCCAGGAAGGATGTTGCCCTCCTAATCACTACCAGCAGTTGCCCTCCTAATCACTACCAGCAGTTCCTCTGCACTTAGACATGAAAGCAGATCTGCATCTGAGATCAGGAACGGTCACCCGTCACATCTCAGCCGAAGTGCCATTTCTTCAGGAAGATCGTTCCTGGTTGATTGGCACTATGAACCCATTTGAATGTCCTTTTACGTTGTTCTCAAGTGCGCAGAGTGGGCTTCCCTCTCCCAACGAGCTCACAGCGCTTGTCATCACTCGCTTCTCTCTATCCTCTCCCCCTCCCTTCCATTCCAACGTGTCTTCTGTGGCTTTCAGTATCAGGGTGGCTTTAGAAAAGATGGAGCTGTTTTCTGTGTGTATTTAAAATATTAGTAAATGTCATCATGTGATGAATTACATTACTTTTTTAAAACGTTTAATTTTTAATTTTTTTAAAATTAATTTTTGTTGGCGTATAGTTGCTTTTCAACGTTGTGTCAGTTTCTCCTGTAGAGCACGGTGGGTCAGCTGTGCACACACATGTACCCCCTCTTTTTTGGATTTCCTCCCCATGTAGGTCCCCGCAGAGCTCTGGGTACAGTTCCCTGTGCTCCACACTAGGTTCTCATTAGTCATCTGTTTTATACATTGTCTCAGTGGTGTAGATCCATCAGTCCCAAGCTCCCAGTTTCATCCCCCCACCTCCCATTCCCCACTTGGTGTCCATACGTTTCTTCTCTACGTCTGTGTCTTTATTTCCGTTTTGCAAATAAGGTCATTTATACCACTTTTTCTAGATTCCACATACATGCATCAATATTTGATATTTGTTTTTCTCTTTCGAACTTGCTTCACAGTATGACAGTCTCTAGGTCCAGCCGCATCTCTACAAACGACCCCATATTGTTCCTTTCTGTGGCTGAGTAGTATTCCATTGTACGTGTGTACCACGTCTGCTTTCTCACATTCTGCTTCTTTTCTTACCTGACCCAAATGCTTTTGAGTTCTACCTTGGTGGTGGTGTGTGTGAACTGAAGCCCTGTCCTTACTGATGGGGAAGCAGGTCAGGAGGGGAAGTGTCTGTTTCTACGTGAAACCAGTAGATGCAGAACTAAAACTCCAGTCAACTGAGACCTAGCCCACGGCCATTTACCAGTTTCTCTCTTAAAATTGTCCATATCTTCAAATTTAAGACAACTATCATTATCCTAGTCTGTTTAGACTGCTATGACAAATACCACAGATTGGGTGGCTTATAAACAACACACATTTATTTCTCAAAGTTCTGGAGGCTGAGGCGTCCAGGACAAGTCTCCAGCCTGGTTGTGTCCTGGGAAGGACTGTCATCCTGCTTCAGAGCTGGTGGTGCCTTCTATCTGTGTCCTGACGTGGTGGAAGGGGCTGGGGCGCTCTCTGGAGCCTCTTCTCTAGGGGTGCCAATTCCATTCATCAGGAGCCCACGCTCCCAACACCACCAACTAATACCATCACCCTTGGGATTTGAGATGTCAACATATGAATTTACCATAGTAAACAATCACACTTTTTCTCACCTATGAAGATTGATTAAATAACTTTGGAAAATTAAAACTGTTTTGGAGAACCTGAACCATCTAGAAATGAGGTACAGTGTATGAAAGTTAATATAGAGCTCAAACTAATCACTACCAATACTAGCAAGGTACTTTGAAAGTAGAAAATCCAAAAGTCTACAAGCAATAAATGCTGGAGAGAGTGTGGAGAAAAGGGAACCCTCATACACTGTTGGTGGGAATGCAAACTAGTACAGCCGCTATGGAGAACAGTGTGGAGATTCCTTAAAAATCTGGAAATAGAACTGCCACATGACCCAGCAATCCCACTCCTGGGCATACACAACGAGGAAACCAGATCTGAAAGAGACACGTGCACCCCAGTGTTCATCGCAGCACTGTTTATAATAGCCAGGACATGGAAGCAACCTAGATGCCCATCAGCAGACGAATGGATAAGGAAGCTATGGTACATATACACAATGGAATATTGCTCAGCCATTAAAAAGAATTCATTTGAACCAGTCCTAATGAGATGGATGAAACTGGAGCCCATTATACAGAGTGAAGTAAGCCAGAAAGATAAAGACCAATATAGTATACTAACGCATATATATGGAATTTAAAAAGATGGTAATGATAACCCCATATGCAAAATAGTAAAAGAGACAGAGATGTACAGAATAGACTTTTGGACTCTGTGGGAGAAGGCGAGGGTGGGATGTTCTGAGAGAATAGCAGTGAAACAAGTATACCATCAAGGGTGAAACAGATCGCCAGCCCAGGTTGGATGCATGAGACAAGTGCTTGGGGCTGGTGCACTGGGAAGACCCAGAGGGATGGGATGGGGAGGGAGGCGGGAGGGGAGATCAGGATGGGGAACACATGTAAATCCATGGCTGATTCATGTTAATGTATGGCAAAAACCACCACAATATTGTAAAGTAATTAGCCTCCAACTAATAAAAATAAATGAAAAAAAAAAGAAAGTAGAAAATCATAATGGAGAATGGGTGTGATTTTTATTTATTTACTTATTTACTTTAAATTTATTTTTATTGAAGTATGGTTGAATTACATGTTGTGTTAATTACCGCTCTATGGCAAAGGGACTCAGTTATACATGTATATATGTATATATATAAATATATACATTCTGTTTCATATTCTTTTCCATTGTGGTTTATCACAGAATATTGAAGGATTTGGATTTTGTTTTTGATTTGGAGTTTTAAAAATAATTTAAAAAAATGTATTTCATTACTTTAAAGTGCTTGGTCTTCCTTGCTGCCTGGGCTCTTCTCTAGCTGGGACAAGCAGGGGGCTTCTCTCTGGTTGCGGTGCATGGGCTTCTCTCTCGGCGCCGGCTTCTTTTACCGCAGAGCGCGGGCTCTGGGGCGTGCAGGCTGCCGTAGTTGTGGCTCCGGGGCGCTAGAGCACAGGCTCAGTGGGTGTGGCCCATGGACTTAGTTGCTCTGTGGCAGGTGGGATCTTCCTGTATGCAGGTGTCCCCCGCCTTGGCAGGAGGATTTTTTTTTTTAAAAAACCACTGAACCACTAGGGAATCCCTGGATTTGGATTTTAAAAAATTTACTCTTCAGTGGAAGTGTTTACTTTTAAAGGCTCCAGAGAAGGTTTAAGTTAAGCTTATATTCCTTATCACCATGTTATTACAACCACTAGAACTGTACATATAGGGCCAATGATGGTGATGATGATGATAAAGGCATATTCAAACTAGGAGTTAATATTATTTTGCTCAAAGTTGATAGAGGGGGTGAGGTCTCTGAGTAATCGCGCACAGGAAAATATACAGGAGAAAATTCTTGAGAAAACCCAGATGAGTTGGGGAGTAGAGGGGAAATTTACTCCACATTACTGTGAGTCTCCTCTGCATCTTTTTTTTTTTTTTTTTACCCCACCTCCATCTTCCTTTCATTTTGCTCCAGAAGGAATATATAAAATGAACCTGCTGATGGCAAGAAAATTGAACTATTCCATTCAGGGTTGGTTGGTTTTGACTTTGATAATAAGGAGAATTAAAAGTCTGGGCTTCTGAAAGCCTGGGTTGGAGACACTTAGCACATAGTCTGGCAGAACACAAACAGTCTATAAATATTGGTCAAATAAATGTATATTTGTTGAATGAATGTTCATGTCTCTGGACTCATTTTGAGTTGCTTCTTTGGGTGACATGTCTCCTATTTGGCTGGCCTGATAGGCTGGACCTCAGGCTTCTTTCAAAGAAGAAAGGGTGTTCTTTTTTAAAAAAATTTATTGGAGTATAGTTAATTTATAATGTTATGTTAGTTTCAGGCATACAGCAAAGTGAATAAGTTATACATATACATACATCCACTCTTTTCATTATTTTTTCCCCCATATAGGCCATTACAGAGTATTGAGTAGAGTTCTGTATGCTATACAGTAGGTCCTTCTGTTAGCTATTTTATATACAGTGGTATGTATATGTCATTCCTGATCTCCCAGTTTATTCCTCCTCTTCTTACCCCTGGTGGCCATAAGTTTGTTTTCTATATCTGTACTCTATTTCTGTTTTGTAGGTAAGTTCATTTGTACCCTTTTTATTTTCTGATTCCACATTTAAACAATACCATATGATATTTGCCTTTAACTTACTTCACTTAATATGATAATCTCTAGGTCCATCCATGTTGCTGCAAATGGCATTATTTTGTTCTTTTTTATGACTAAGTAATCTTCCAGATGTTCAAGCTGGTTTTAGAAAAGGCAGAGGAACCAGAGATCAAATTACCAACATCCGCTGGATCACTGAAAAAGCAAGAGAGTTCCAGAAAAACATATATTTCTACTTTATTGACTATGCCAAAGCCTTTGACTGTGTGGATCACAATAAATTGTGGAAAATTCTGAAGGAGATGGGAATACCAGACCACCTGACCTGCTTCTTGAGAAACCTGTATGCAGGTCAGGAAGCAACAGTTAGAACTGGACATGGAACAACAGCCTGGTTCCAAATAGGAAAAGGAGTACGTCAAGGCTGTATATTGTCACCCTGCTTATTTAACTTATATGCAGAGTACATCATGCAAAATGCTGGGCTGAATGAAGCACAAGCTGGAATCAAGATTGCCAAGAGAAATATCAATAACCTCAGATATGAAGATGACACCACCCTTATGGCAGAAAGTGAAGAAGAACTAAAGAGCCTCTTGATGAAAGTGAAAGAGGAGAGTGAAAAAGTTGGCTTAAATCTCAACATTCAGAAAACTAAGATCATGGCATTTGGTCCCATTACTTCATGGCAAATAGATGAGGAAACAGTGGAAACAGTGGCTGACTTTATTTTTGGGGGCTCCAAAATCACTGCAGATGGTGATTGCAGCCATGAAATTAAAAGATGCTTACTCCTTCAAAGGAAAGTTATGACCAACCTAGATAGCATATTAAAAAGCAGAGACATTACTTTGTCACAAAGGTCTGTCTAGTCAAGGCTATGGTTTTTCCAGTGGTCACGTATGGATGTGAGAGTTGAACTATAAAGAAAGCTGAGTGCCGAAGAATTGATGCTTTTGAACTGTGGTGTTGGAGAAGACTCTTGAGAGTCCTTTGGACAGCAAGGAGATCCAACCAGTCCATCCTAAAGGAGATCAGTCCTGGGTGTTCATTGGCAGGACTGATGTTGAAGCTGAAACCCCAATACTTTGGCCACCTGATACAAAGAGCTGACTCATTTGAAAAGACCCTGATGCTGGGAAAGGTTGAAGACAGGAGGAGAAGGGGATGACAGAGGATGAGATGGTTGGATGGCATCACCGACTCAATGGACATGGGTTTGGGTGGACTCCGGGAGTTGGTGATGGACAGGGAGGCCTGGCATGCTGCGGTTCATGGGGTCACAAAGAGTCGGACACGACTGAGCTGAACTGAACTGAATATTCCATTGTATATGTGTACCACTTCTTTTTTAAAGAATGGATGTCTCTTTGCTAAGAGGAACCAGGGTGGGGCCCAGAGGAGCAGAGGCTACTTCGTCAGATTTACTGAGGTCAAAGCCCTCCTCTCCAATCCACATGGTCCATTGTAATATGTGTTCTAAAGATGGGGGCTGGTTCATAGTCTTTTTTTGGTTTTCCAGAAGATTTTGTGACCCAGGCAAAGGCTGACTGTTACTTCACCAATGGGACAGAGAAGGTGCGGTTTGTGGTCAGATTCATCTTTAACCTGGAGGAGTATGCACGTTTTGACAGCGACTTGGGGATGTTTGTGGCCTTGACGGAGCTGGGGAAGCCTGACGCTGAGCTGTGGAACAGTCGGCCGGATATACTGGCGAGGAGCAGAGCCTCTGTGGACATGCTGTGCAGACGCAACTACAAGCTAGGCGCACCCTTCACCGTGGGGAGGAGAGGTGAGGCGGAAGTTGGGGTCTCCTTGGTGGGAGCCTGGGCGTGGCTCTTCTTCCTTGTCCTGGGCAGTTTCCTGCTTCAGGATATCTATCCATCAGGGTCAGGTGCAGGGGAGACTTTATATGATCTGTCCCCGGTTATGACTCACTTACTGTCCTCAGGGGTCAGGTCACTGTGGTCTTGGTCCCAGATACCAGGGCTAGTGTCTTCCCGAACACAAGGAAAATTGTGGGTGTGGCTGATAAAGCCTGCATCCTCCTTGGGGACACTGACATTTCCACTGTCTGAGTCCTGGGGGTGAGCTTTCCCCACATTTCCGGTTGCCACATGGGTGATCTGGGAAAGAGATTCAGGGCAGAGACAGCCCCTGAAGGCACTGTGGTGTTGGCCCTGTGGACTCCCTTCACCGCCTCTCGTTTTTTCTCTCCGCTCCTAGTACAGCCAGAGGTAGCAGTGTATCCGGAGAAGGCCCCAGCCCTGCGGCACCACAATCTGCTGCTTTGCTTGGTGACGGGTTTCTACCCAGGGGACATCGAGGTCACCTGGTTCCGGAATGGGCAGGAACAGAGAGAGGGGGTCATGTCCACTGGCCTCATCAGGAATGGAGACTGGACCTTTCAGACGACGGTGATGCTGGCCATGACGCCTGAGCTTGGGGAGGTCTACACCTGCCGTGTTGACCATCCCAGCTTGCCGAGCCCTGTTTCTGTGGAGTGGAGTGAGAACCAGCTTGTACTTTCTGGACCCAACTCGAGTCTATCTGACTCGGAATGGGGCGTGTGTTACCTCTGCATTCATCTCGGCCACAGCACTAGTTCCTTGCTCTGACCTGAAGGAGTCCTAGAGATTGGGGTCGTTGGGTGGGGTTGTTGGGTGGGGAAAAACCATGGCAGATAGCTATCCTTGGATCTTCCAGTAAATAAGGAGGTCTAATCACCTTGTCACTCACTTCCGGTTTTGGGAACTTGCATCCTTTGGTACTTTGACCTTGGCATTTAGGGGGGCATTCTTCTTGGCCATCAGAATCATTAACAGAAACTCCATGAGTACAAACCTTGGACCCAAAGATGTATTCTTTCTCTGGACAGCACTTATTGCCGTCCAGCACAGGCCCTGGGATTTCAGGAGAAAATGTTAGTCGCTCAGTCATGTTCTACTCTTTGGGACCCCAAGGACTGTAGAAGCCAGGCTCCTCCGTCCATGGGATTTCCCAGGCAAGATTACTGGAGTGGGTCACCATGCTCTCCTCCAGTGGATTTTCCTGACTCAGGGATTGAACTGGGGTCTTCTGCATTGCAGGCGGATGGAGTTTCAGGAGGGAGCACCAAATATTGGGAGCTTTTGGCCAACTTTGAGACCTGTTTCTCTTAGGAGCTCAGTCTGAATATTCTTGGAGAAGGATACTGGGTGGAGCTGCAGCCTTCCTGGTCGGGCTAGTCTTCTTTCTGGTGGGAATTGTCATCCACATCAGAGCCCGGAAAGGTAATAAGTTTTGAGGAGCACCCTGCCACCTATCCCCCAGCTTCCCCCACTTTCCACTTTTCCTGACGTCTAAGATGTGTGACAGAGGAAGGCTGACCATACTTCTCAGGGATCACTGGGATAGTCATTTATGAAGCCAGAAACATTCTCCAGGGGGTAATTAGAGATGGAGTTCTGATATTGTTGGTCATCTCCTACCACTCAGTATAATCACTTTTGATCCTAATTGATGCATTCTATTTCTTCCTTCTTTTTTTTTTTTTTATTCCAGGACGTGTGGTGACTCCGTTGCTTGGCAATGAGGTAATGTCTCCTTCCTTATCTTTGGGTCCCAGATCAGTCACCCAGCCTTTGGCAGAGGAAGGGATAAGATATAAGTGTCTCTGGCTGGGTGCGCTGTCGGCTGAGTCCTTGCCCAGGAGGGTGGGGACCTCACGAGACTTTATCGCTGTCCCTGCAGGTCCCAAGAGCAGTGCTTCCACCACAGCCGCACTAGGTTCTAATTGATGCTTCTCCCCCGAGGGCCTGAAGAGCGATAAGGTGGCCCTGGACCAAGTGAGGGACGCTGTGAGGTCAATGTTTGGGGTGACTCATTCTGTGAGACCTTGGAGGAGTCCTTAACTAACTCTGGAGGGCTGCCTTCTGAGATCACGCATCTCTCACCCTCCTGCCCTTCGTCCTCCTCCTTGTCTACACGAGTCCTTATTTCCAAGGACTGTGCCCAGAAATTCCCCCAAGACCTAGCTCCTTCCAGCCCTAGATGGTCCAGCCCTAACCATCCGAGTCGTGGTCTTCAACTTTCTCTCCTCCAAACGCAGCCCCGCAATCTTCAGAACTCAAGTGTTCAGATAGTCACTGCTCCCTTTTCACTGTTTTTTGTTTGTTTTTGGCCGCACTGTGAGGCCTGCAGGATCTCAAGCGCTGTGACCAGAGATCAAACCTGTGCCCCCTGCAGTGGGAGTGAAGAATCATAACCCTGGACCACCAGAGAAGTCCCATTTTCATTGATTTTTAAAGTCTTTTTTTTTCCTTTAAAATAAAACCGAGATACCAACAACCACATAAAATGTGTAATTTAATACATGACTTAAGACAAAACTCTTGTAATCAACACCCAGTTCAAGAACTAGACCTTTTCCAGCTGCTGCAGAAGTCTCTCTGCTGTGGGCCCATCAAAGCTCCCCCTCCTTCCTCTCAAAAGGAATTACATGTTTGCCAACTATTGTACACAGGATGGAGGAACAAAAAGGTCTTACTCTTTAGCACAGGGAACTATATTCAGTATCCTGGGATAAACGATGATGGAAAAGAATACGAAAAAGTGTGTGACACACACATACAGGTTAATCACTTGGCTGTGTGGTAGAAATTAACACAACGTTATACATCAACTATAACTCAATAAAATTTGGAAAAGTAATCATGGGACTTCCCTGCTGGTCCAGTCTCTAAGACTCGTGTGCTCCCAGTGCAGGGGCCTGGATTCAAGCCCTGGTCAGGGAACTGGATCCCACATGCCGCAACTAAGAGTTTGCATGCCACAGCTGAACAAGATCCTGTGAACCACAGCTAAGACCCATTGCAGTCAAATGAATAAATATTTTAAAAGAGCAAATTAAATCTTTTTTAAAAAATAAAAAGTAATCATATCTGGACCATTATATCAACTATTTTAAAAAATTTCTTTGTGGTCTATTTACTCAAGTGTAAATTATTGGACACTCTAGCTTAGGAGTCTTTTAAAAAATTTAAATGTCTTTATTTTTAACTGGATAATTGCTTTATAATATTGTGTTGGTTTCTGCCATATGTCAGCATGAATCAGCCATGAGTATAGGTATGTCCCCTCCCTCATGAACCTCCCTCCCAGCCCCCACTCCATCCCACCTCCCTAGGTCATCACAGAGCCCTGATTTGAGCTCCCGGGTCAAACAGCAAATTCCCCCGGCTCTCTGATTTTCCACATGGTGATGCACATATTTCAGTGGTCTCAGCTCATCCCACCCTCTCCTTCCCCTGTTGTGTCTGTGTCTGCATTGCTGCCCTGCAAATAGGCTTCATCAGTACATGAGAACCGATGGTTCTGGATTCCATATATGTACGTTAATATATGATATTTGTCTTTCTCTTTCTGACTTACTTCATTTTGTATAATAAGCTCTAGGTTCATCCACCTTATTAGAACTGAGTCAAATGTATTCCTTTTTATTTGGTTGTCATTTATGTTTATTCACATTTACAGTTTTGTCCTCCATCCCTTTTTGTTCCTTATGATTAGTACAGTGACATTCCTGAGCTATTGGCCTGCACAGTTCTCTGCAGTCCGGATTTACTGACTGAATCATCCGGTGTGGATTGCCATGTTCCTCTGTCCTCTGCAGGTCTCGCAAATAGACAGCTGCTTGAAGCGATTGGATTAGACTTAGATGTCATTCCTATGAAACGTCCATAGGTGGCGCTGTGATCTCACCATGAGACACACACACTGCTTGTCTCTCGGTAATGTTAGGAACCATTGCCTGGGTCAGTTAAATCCCTGGGAAATGTAGAAATGAGCAAGCTCCTGGAGTTGGTGATGGACAGGGAGGCCTGGCGTGCTCCAGTCCATGGGGTCGCAAAGAGTCAGACACAACTGAGCGACTGAACTGACTGAACTGATTGTAGATAGGGAATGCACTAATTCTATCATCCCTTCTTCATTTACATGCACTGTTGCTTCTGTAAAGAGATCCTTCCCTTCACTGAGGAGTGTTTTGCCACATGGTACTGGTGGAAAGAAAATATCAAAGTTGAATAATTTCCCTTGATTTACTAGTGTCCAAGTTAAAGTATTTTTTGTAGTCTCATAAACTCGAGGATTTTAATGGTGACCTGTTAGGATTGGGCTCCAGAGTGTGCTTGGGAGGGGAAGGTAAGGTGAGAGAGGCAGTCACAGGTCTTATGTGGCTGGGCTTTTGGGGACAGAACAATCTCAACTGTAGCATCCTTGGCAAGCCAGGGATGAGCTGAAAGAAGCCTAGGTTTCACGTCCAGGTGAGGGAAATGGTCACAATGCTAGATTAGCCATCAGATAAAATTTCTGTTGAGAAAAGTTCAGAAATGTAATCATCTTAAACCCGAGTTGTCTTTGCTTAGGCAACCATGGGTCACTGCTCTGAAATGTGATGTGGTATAGCCAGATGGTGATCGCGGTGGACTTTAAGTTGGTTTTCTCCAAGTTCAAGAAATGCAAAAAGGTAAAATGGTTGTCTGAGGAGGCCTTACAAATAGCTGTGAATAGAAGAGAAGAGAAAGGCAAAGGAGAAAAGGAAAGATATACCCATCTGAATGCAGAGTTCCAAAGAAGAGCAAGGAGAGAAAGCAAGAAGAAAGCCTTCCTCAGTGATCAATGCAAAGAAATAGAGGAGAATGGGAAAGACTAGAGGTCTTTTCAAGGAAATTAGAGATACCAAGGGAACATTTTATGCAAAGATGGGCAATAAAGGACAGAAATGGTATGAACCTAACAGAAGCAAAAGATATTAAGAGGAGGTGGCAAGAATATACAGAAGAACTATACAAAAAAGATCTTCGTGACCCAGATAATCATGATGGTGTGATCACTAACCTAGAGCCAGACATTTTGCAACAAGAATTCAAGTGGGCCTTAGGAAGCATCACTATGAACAAAGCTAGTGGAGGCGATGGAATTCCAGTTGCGCTATTTCAAATCCAAAAGATGATGGTGTGAAAGTGCTGCACTCAATATGCCAACAAATTTGGAAAACTCAGCAGTGACCACAGGACTGGAAAAGGTCAGTTTTCATTCCAATCCCAAGGAAAGGCAGTGCCAAGGAATGCTCAAACTACCACACAATTGCACTCACCTCACACGTTAGTAAAGTAATACTCAAAATTCTCCAAGACAGGCTTCAACAGTACACGAACCGTGAACTTCCAGATGTTCAAACTGGATTGAGAAAAGGCAGAGGGACCAGAGATCAAATTACCAACATCCACTGGATCATCGAAAAAGCAACAGAGTTCCAGAAAAACATCTACTTCTGCTTTATTGACTATGCCAAAGCCTTTGTCTGTGTGGATCACAATAAACTGTGGAAAATTCTGAAAGAGATGGGAATACCAGACCACCTGACCTGCTTCTTGAGAAACCTGTATGCAGGTCAGGAAGCAACAGTTAGAACTGGACATGGAACAGCAGACTAGTTCCAGATAGGAAAAGGAGTACATCAAGGCTGTATATTGTCACCCTGCTTATTTAACTTATATGCAGAGTACATCATGAGAAACGCTGGGCTGAATGAAGCACAAACTGGAATCAAGATTACCAAGAGAAATATCAACAACCTCAGATATGCAGATGGCAGAAAATAGCAGAAGAACTAAAAAGCCTCTTGATGAAAGTGAAAGAGGAGAGTGAAAAAGTCGGCTTAAAGCTCAACATTCAGAAAACTAAGATCATGGCATCCGGTCCCATCACTTCATGGCAGATAGATGGGGAAACAGTGGAAACAGTGGCTGACTTTATTTTTCTGTGCTCCAAAATCACTGCAGATGGTGACTGCAGCCAAGAAATTAAAAGACACTTGCTCCTTGGAAGAAAAGTTATGGCCAAGCTAGACAGTATATTAAAAAGCAGAGCCATTACTTTGCCAACAAAGGTCTGTCTAGTCAAGGCTGTGGTTTTTCCAGTAGTCATGTATGGATGTGAGAGTTGGACTATAAAGAAAGCTGAGCACTGAAGAATTGATGCTTTTGAACTGTGGTGTTGGAGAAGACTCTTGAGAGTCCTTTGGACTGCAAGGAGATCCAACCAGTCCATCCTAAAGGAAATCAGTCTTACATATTCATTGGAAGGACTGATGCTGAAGCTGAAGCTCCAATACTTTGGCCACCTGATATGAAGAACTGACTCATTGGAAAAGACCCTGATGCTGGGAAAGATTAAAGGCAGGAGGAGAAGGGGATGACAGAGGATGAGATGTTTGGATGGCATCACCAACTCGATGGACATGAGTTTGAGCAAGCTCTGGCAGTTGGTGATGGACAGGGAGGCCTGATGTGCTGCAGTCCATGGGGTCACAAAGAGTCAGACACAACTGAGTGACTGAACTGAACTGAACTCTCCAAGTTCTTGGAGGGAATCCCCGTGGAAATCTGACATTTTCTAAGGGGATTTCCACACTAGCCTCCACATCTCCTTTTTCTCATATTACCTCGGTCTGCAAGGCTCTGAACGAAGCAATGGGGGACATGGAAACTCAGGGGAGGGAGCAGAGGTGATGAGGCGCTTTCCAGTCCAGCCAGAGAAGCCCTGTGCTTCTGTCCCCTCACTGCCTGTATCCGTCCTTCCCTCCTTAGGCCTCTGTTCTTAGTTATTGCTGTCACCGACCTTACAGAGGAAGTCTGCAGCTCTATCGATACAGATCTGGGTGAAAGACACATTGAATTTAATATTCTATAAAAGGATCATGTAGATACAAACCCAAATCTGATTTATTATAACTTGAGTCAACAAAAGCAAGTCCATTTGGCAAACTGACTGTTCTGTGGCCTCAGGGCACTGACCAGCTCCCCAGTCACCACAAGATGTCACCTCATCACAGGCTCTAAGGCCTAGAAGAGACAGTAGAGATGATCTAGTTCAATCCACGCATTTTTCAGAGTATAATGCACGCAGTCCTGCTAGAACTGAGCTTCAGGAGACTAGGAATTCTTTCTTCTTCCCCACCACTGATGGATTCCCAGTGCCTAGAACAGAGCAACTCAATAAATGTTGATTCAGTGAAAGTAGGAAGTCAAAAAATTCAGGCACACAGACGAGATTAGAAAAAGAAACACATTTCTCTTTTTGATAGTCATATAAAAAATAGAAACCATATCTATTCTAGTAGAAGTAACACATGCAGTTCTCTAGTACATAGCCTGTCCATTGCTATTCATAACAACTGGCCTCTAGGGCATATATCAATTTTTACAAATTTGGAAACATCACACATATACTGATTCAGTTTCTTCATTAGTTTCTGCAAAGTGAAAAAGAGAATACCCCATTTTACTTTCACTTTACAATTTGAAAGAGAGAATGTATGACAGAAGAGTTCTTTAGATGTCACTAGAAAATTAATGCAACTGGTTGCCCAAAGATGGTGAGAAATGTGCAAAAAATATTGATTCAAAAAATTAATCAAAAATTGATTAATTAGTTACTAATGAAGGAGATCATGACTTAATGACTAAATCACCAATAAAGGAGATAGTGCATTGGAGAATATTTAAGATTGCTGAGGTTGGCATAAATAAAATCACAGAACAATTTCATCATAATTCTTGGTTTCCAGATTAGATACAAAATAAGAAATTGGGTTCTCTGATAGGAGAAGATTCTGATGTTGACACTGTAAGTCTATCCATAGAGCAAAGATTCTGAGATGCTGGCAAAAGAAGTTAGTGTTTGTCCTCAACAAACTTCTGAAACCGAGAGAACTGGCCTTTCACAGATGTGCTCACCAGAGAAATCTCTGTTGACTGTTCTCCAGTCCTCCAGTCCAGATCCACTGCTTTTCCTTCTCAGTCTTTATTTCCAGGTCTACATCTGTCTATGAAAGTGTGTTAGTCGCTCAGTCGTGTCCGACTCTTTGCAACCCCATGGACTGTGGCCCACCAGGCTCCTCTGTCCATGGAACTCGCCAGACAAGAGCACTGGAGTGGGTAGCCAATCCCTCCTCCAGGGGATCTTCCTGACCTGGGTCTCCCGAATGGTAGATTCTTTATCATCTGAATCATCAGGAAAGCCCCTCTGTCTATACTTGTTGCCCAACAGGATCATTACAAGGACTTCACCCAGAATCAAAATATTTTCTTGCTCCAAAGAGGACATAAGGATGGCCAAAAAGCACATGACAAGATGCTCAGCATCGCTAATTATTAGAGAATTGCAAATCGAGACTACAATGAAGTATCGCCTCACACTGATCAGTGTGGCCATCATCAAAAAGTGTACGAACAAAGGCTGGGGATGTCCCTGGTGATGCAGTGAGCGAGACTCTGCCTCCAGTGTAGAGGGGACCATACAGGTCCCCAAGGACACGCAGCGTTCGGGTGTCTCTGCCTCCTCAGTGGGCTGTGCGGTGAGTGGTGCTGGGTCTGTGGGTGGGGTTTAGGCGAGAACTTACATAATGCTAGCAACCAATATTACTTCAAAAAAAATCTCCACTAGAGATTATGTAATTTGTTGAAGGCCACAGAGTATTTTTTGTAAAATGATTTCTTTTACTCTACAGCATGTCAAATAACTCTACATTATAATTTCCAGTGGTGGCACAATGCTTCTTGTATGAAATTATGTTATAATTCACTTGCAAGTCCTTATTAGATAGTTTGTCTCCTTTTTGGTTTTTAAAAATGTAATTTAATTTATGTTTAGATCACCACAGAGCGTCGAGTAAAATTTCCCTGAGCCATGTGGTTACAGAGTTCATCAGTTCCTTCTGACACAAGTACATTTTCCTCAAAATCTGTTGTTTTACATCATATCTCATGGTGTCTCATAAGTCAAGGAAGGTAGTGAACAGCTTTTGGACAATTATCTTCTTTCCCAAGGAATATCATTTCATTTCTTTCTACCTCCGTACAGTCAAACCCTGAATATGAGAACCAGAAAAACTGAAAAATATCCCAAGGAGAAATACGCCAATTCACTTTCCTTTTCTGGTTCCTGAACTCTCCAAACACGTTATCAGCGACTCAGTTCAGTAGGTTTTGGTGATGACCTAGTGATGGGTGCCTATCAATGGTCCATGGGTAATTTTTGAATGGAGAACTTTCTTTGAAGGTGTTTACCCAGAGACAAATGAGATCCCAAGTCATCGGATTGATTGGCCTTTCCCCTAGGTACTGTCCAATCCTAAAGTTCACAGGTTTCCTCATTTTCCTGCTCTGCACAGTGAAGCGTTGTGTCCCTTGGTGGCAGCTGCGGTGACTGCCAGAGCTTCTCTTCCACCATTCCTGTTTCAAGGCTGCAAAGATGAGGGTGACCGTCCCCAGGAACCCCAGGACTGTGGCTGGAGTGGCGATGGCTGTGTTCCTGGCGCTGAGGATCCCTGGGGCTCACTGCAGAGATGCTCCGAGTAAGTGCTCGACGGCTGCTTTTCAGAGCTCTCCAATCTGGGAATTAACCTCCGACGTCTCTTTGGTTTAGGGTTGGATGCAGTGTGCTCTGGCCAAATCACAGGGAGAATTTAGAAGGGCTTCTATCATGGTCCAGGTTTTTCCTCTTCAGAAAGAAGAATGTTGCTAGATTCCTTTTTTTCCACCTCTGCATTTGGAGGGAAGGCTAGTGTCTCTCGGGGAAAAGACTTTGGGATCGCAGCGTTCTGGCAGAAAAAGAGAAAGTCCATTTCTACCCCAGAGGCCAGGCAAAATGAGAAGTGTTAAGACTGCTCAGAGAGTCAGTGGCAAGGATTTACTGTTCTAGGCACTCTTCGGGGCGAGGGGTATTTATGTCTGCTTGGACTGAAGGTTGGAGTAATTCAAGACAGCTTTAGTCTCCACAGCTTCACTCTCTGAGGAGGATGAGCTCCTTAAGCGTGAGTTGCAGGTCCGCAGGCCCTTTGTCGGGTCTGAGAGGAGAAATGGGATGGGTCCAGGCAACAATTGTCACTAATTCTGAGTTTATGCACAACCCTGAATCCATATCGCTGCGGAATAGGGCTGTGAGACTAGTGAAAAAAGAAGAGAATTAATATTTACTGTGCACGCACAAATTTCCAAATCCTGTAGTAATACCTTATACACATCTTTCCAAAACACAAGCACATGCACACAGATGACTCTAGGGTAGGTGTTATTAGCTGCCGTTTATTTTTAAAAACATCAGTTATTTTGGAATACAACATTATTTGTATAACGCAGGCATTATGCAAAACGTATATGGAAAGTTTAATAAAAGTGATACAGAAATATCCAAAAAACCAATAACCAGATCTGAAATGACTGTGCCCAGCACCCCAAAAGACCCCCATGTCCGTCTTCCTAATCACACCCACTTCTAATTTCCAGAAGTCAGCTCTATTATGACTCTTATAATCTTAATATTACTGCTTTTCTTCACGGTTTGGACATATATGAACATATCCTTAAACAACATAGAGTAGTCATTTCCCTCTTTAAATGTTCTGCACATGTATTTTGTTACCAAACTGTTTTTTATTGAAGAATAGTTGGCTTACAGCGTTGTGCCGATTTCCTCTGTACAGCAAAGTGACTCCTTTGCTGAGTCACATTTACACACATTCTTTTTTTGTTCTTTTCCATTATAGTTTATCACAGGATATTGAATAGAGTTCCATGTGCTCTACAGTAGGACCCTGTTTATCCATTCTAAATGTAGTAGTTTACATCCCCAAACTCCCAGTCCATTCCTCTCCTTCCCCGTAAGCTGCTAGAAACCACAAACCTGTTCTCCATGTCCGTGATTCTGTTTCTGTTTTGGAGATAGGCTTGTTTGTGCCATATTTTAGATTTCACATTTAAGGGATATCATATGATATTTGTCTTTCTCTTTTGGACTCACTTCACTTAGTATGCTAAGCTCTAGTTGCATCTGTTCTATGAATGTATTGTCTCACTTCTGCTCAAAATAATGTTTGAAATCTGTCGTAGATCTTTCATGTAACAATCATCAATCCATTTTCATTGTTGTGTAGGAGATTCCATGTTATGAGTGTGCTACAATGTACTTACCCATTCTTTTTTTTTCTTTTATAAGAGTTTCAAAGGTAGCACACATTCATTGTAACAATTTCAAACCTTATTAATATTCAGTTCAGTTCAGTTCAGTCGCTCAGTGGTGTCCGACTCTTTTCGACCCCATGAATCACAGCATGCCAGGCCTCCCTGTCCATCACCAACTCCCGGAGTTTACTCAAACTTATGTCCATCGAGTCGGTGATGCCATCCGGCCATCTCATCCTCTGTTGTCCCCTTCTCCTCCTGCCCCCAATCCTTCCCAGCATCAGGGTCTTTTCCAATGAGTCAACTGTTCGCATGAGGTAGCCAAAATATTGAAATTTCAGCTTCAGCATCAGTCCTGCCAATGAACACCCACGACTAATCGCCTTTAGGATGGACTGGTTGGATCTCCTTGCAGTCCAAGGGACTCTCAAGAGTCTTCTCCAACACCACAGTTCAAAAGCATCAATTTTTTGGTGCTCAGCTTTCTTCACAGTCCAACTCTCACAACCATACATGACCACTGGAAAAACCATGGCCTTGACTAGACAGACCTTTGTTGGCAAAGTAATGGCTCTGCTTTTTAATATGTTATCTAGGTTGGTCATAACTTTCCTTTGAAGGAGTAAGCGTCTTTTAATTTCATGGCTGCAATCACCATCTGCAGGGATTTTGGAGCCCCCCAAAATAAAGTCTGACACTGTTTCCACTGTCTCCCCATCTATTTCCCTTGAAGTGATGGGACCAGATGCCATGATCTTAGTTTTCTGAATGTTGAGCTTTAAGCCAACTTTTTCACTCTCCTCTTTCACTTTCATCAAGAGGCTTTTTAGTTCCTCTTCACTTTCTGCCATAAGGGTGGTGTCATCTGCATATCTGAGGTTATTGATATTTCTCCCGGCAATCTTGATTCCAGCTTATGCTTCTTCCAGCCCAGCGTTTCTCATGATGCACTCTGCATTCAAGTTAAATAAGCAGGGTGACAATATACAGCCTTGATGTACTCCTTTTCCTATTTGGAACCAGGCTGTTGTTCCATGTCCAGTTCTAACTGTTGTTTCCTGACCTGCATACAGGTTTCTCAAGAGGCAGGTCAGGTGGTCTGGTAATCCCATCTCTTTCAGCATTTTCCAGAGTTTATTGTGATCCACACAGTGAAAGCCTTTGGCATAGTCAATAAAGCAGAAGTAGATGTTTTTCTGGAACTCTGTTGCTTTTTCGATGATCCAGTGGATGTTGGCAATTTGATCTCTGGTTCCTCTGCCTTTTCTCAATCCAGCTTGAACATCTGGAAGTTCACAGTTCTTGTATTGCTGAAGCCTGGCTTGGAGAATTTTGAGCATTACTTTACTAGTGTGTGAGATGAGTACAATTGTGCAGTAGTTTGAGCATTCTTTGGGATTGCCTTTCTTTGGGATTGGAATGAAAACTGACCTTTTCCAGTCCTGTGGCCACTGCTGAGTTTTCCAAATGTGCTGGCATATTGAGTGCAGCACTTTCACAGCATCATCTTTCAGGATTTGAAATAGCTCAACTGCAATTCCATCACCTCTGCTAGCTTTGTTCATAGTGATGCTTCCTAAGGCCCACTTGACTTCACTTTCCAGGATGTCTGGCTCTAGGTGAGTGATCACACCATCGTGATTATCTGGGTCATGAAGATCTTTTTTGTACAGTTCTTCTGTGTATTCTTGCCACCTCTTCTTAATATCTTCTGCTTCTGTTAGGTCCATACCATCTCTGTCCTAAATGAAGTCAAAAGTAGAAGTAACTTCTTTCCCCCTCGTCTCCCCTTACCCCACCCCCAATTCCACTTCCTGGGGAGAATCCCTTTATCAGTTAGGTGATAACCGTCCAGATTTTTCTCTGTGTAATGGCAAATATATATGTTAACTGACAAGTTTATCTCTGCTTGCTGTCTCATAGGACACGCAAGCTTAACAAGGACAAATGGACTGTGGACTTTCTCCACTAAACTTCTTTCTCTCCCAGATTTTCTCCTCTTTGTAAATACCACCACCGTCCCACCCAGACATTCTGGCCCTGAGGCTGGGAGACATTCTTGAGTCTTTCTTCACTGTAGGATCCCAAGCCCAATGTGCTAGCTCTACCTCCAAAATGTGGCCCTGTCCAGACACTTGTCACACCCTCCACTGCCAACAACCTGGTCTAAGCCTTCATGTACTGACCCATTTTGATATGCACTTTTGGATTGCTTCCACTTTTCCCCCTATGTATCCTGAAGCATATGAGCCTGCTTTTTCTTCGACAATATATTTAGAATGGAATTGGAGGTTCAAAATGGAATATGTATCTTTACAACAGAATATCCAAGAATTATTCAAATTGATTGCTTCTTATAAGAAGAACCCAGTTCTTGGCACCTTTGATATTTTAGATGTTATGTTTTCTTATCTGGTGGATATAGAGTGGTATTTCACTGTATTTTTCTTTTGAAGTATAGTTGATTTACAATGTTGTCTTAATTTCTGCTGTATAGCAAAATGATTTAGTTATGCACTTACATACATTCTTTTAAAAAATTACTCTGTTCCACTGTGGTTTATCACAGGATATTGAATGCAGTTCCCTGAGCAGTACAGTAGGAACTTACTGTCTGTCCATTCTTATCTAAGAGTTTGCATCTGCTCATCCCAAACTCCCACTCCATTCATCCCCTCCCACAAGCCTGTTCTCTGTGTCTATATTTCACTGTATTTTAAACTTGAATTTCTTTGATTTTAATGAGGATGGGCAACTCTGCCTATGTTTATTGTCTACTTGTGTTTAGTCTTTTTTGTAGTACCTATTTTGACATTTCTCCCCTTTTTTTTCTATTATAGTATCTGTCTTATTTATTTTTAGAAATAAAAAAATACTCCAAACCAAGCACATGGTCACCACCTGCTTTGCCAATATTTGTTGGTACTTCCTGCCTTGTCTTTTTATTCTCTTATGATATCTTGATGAGCGTAAGCTGTTATCCTAATGAAGTTGATCAATCATTTCTCCTTTATGGCTTGTCATTTTCATGATTTGCTTAAGAAATCCTTTATGCTTCCAGAGTCATGAAGATGTTCTCAGATTTCATCTCTAATGTAATAGTAGGATTGCATTTCATACTCAGAGCTTTAATTCATCCAGGTTTAGTTTGTACAGGGTGTGAAGAATGGTCTAGCTTCATCTAAATTTTTCCCGGGTATACAACTCTAAGGGTTGAGAGCAGATTTTATTTAATCCTTTGGTATTTTCCTTCTGTCGTCCATGCCTCCCTAAGACAAGTGGTTGGTTGGTTGGGATGCAAGGCTGAACTAAATCTCACTTGATGGGCTCTCCCACAGAGAATTTCGTGTACCAGTTTAAAGGCATGTGCTACTTCACCAATGGGACGGAGCGTGTGAGGCTTGTAGCCAGACAGATCTATAACAAGGAAGAAATTCTGCACTTTGACAGTGACCTGGGCAAGTTTGTGGCTGTTACAGAGCTGGGCCGGGTGTGTGCTGAGACCTGGAACACCCAGAAGGACCTCCTGGCAGAGTTTCGGGCCTATGTGGAGACGCTGTGTAGACACAACTACAAGGAGACGGCCAGCTTCACCGTCCAGCGGAGAGGTGGGTTTAGGATGGGCCAAGATGCCTTCACACAGAGCCTCGTGGGGAAGGACGCAGGAAAGTGATCTTTTGTGGTTTCCCAGCATCTTAGGGGGACCAGGAGGGGTGTCAATCTCTAAGCGGAAAAAATGTTGGAAGATCTGGCAGGGCAGAGCTGGGAGGGTGTGAAAATCACTGGGGGCTTCCTTGGTGGCGCTAGTGGTATAGAACCTGCCGATGCAGGAGATGTGAGATGCTTTGAGAACAGTGACTGGCAACTCCAGTCCTTCGAATGTCCCGAGCCCTGGCCGTATCTGCTGCGGTTTCTGAGTCCCTGTCATCTCCTAGACCCCACACCTTCCTACAACATCTGACTCTTCTGTACTTCCTTCATCCTTACCCTTGCAGAAGCAATTCTTCCTCCTTAAAATGCTCTCTTCCCTTTCTTTTTCTATTGAAATCTCTCATCCTTTTAGTCCCAACCTCAAGAGCAGTGCTTCTGTCAGCTTCACTGGGGCAGCTTGGTGGAGCTGGCTTTGGTCCTCCAACTGCGTGCCCAGCACACTTGGCATATATGTACACATGCACATATATGGGTGTGTAAATATAGCTTAAAAGTTACCCCGTCTATTAGTAGATGCAAGCTATTATATATCGGATGGATAAACAACAAAGTCCTTCTGTAGAGCACAGGGAACTATGTTCAATATCCTGTGATAAAGCATAATGGAAAAGAATATGGAAAAGAATATATATGCATATACATATATAATTGAGTCACTTAGCTGCACAGCAGAAATGAACACACTGTAAATCAACTATGTCGTGGTTTAGTTGCTAAATTGTGTCTGACTCTTGCGACCCTATGGACTGTAGCCCGCCAGGCTCCTCTGTCCACGGAAATCTCCAAGCAAAAATACTGGAGTTGGAATATTGGCAAAAACACTGGAAGTGGTTTCCACTTCCTTCTCCAAAAAATCAACTATATGTCAATTAAAAAAATCACCTAAACATCAGTAAAATTAACCATACTTCAGCAAAAAATTATCCAGTCTGTGTCACAAAGGGCTTTCACATAAATGATCTTGTTCAAGAAAACAGTGATTGCTAAATAAAGGTCTTCTCTTACAAAGTAGGCTAGCATATAAACTAAATAAACCCAGAGCTAGAATTCTAATAGATGACAAATGTTTGTTATCTTTGTGTGTGTGTGTGTGTGTGTGTGTGTGCACGCATGCAAGCATGTTAAGAGAGCATTATTTATAACAAAGCCTGAAAACAACCCAACTTTTCATCAAGAAACAAATTGAGGCATAACTATATAATAGACTACTACTCAGCAATAAAAAGAAATAAACAGGGACTTGCCCAGTGGTCCAGCGGTCCAGTTATCCATGCCTTCCAATGCAGGGGTAGTGGGGTTCTTGGCCAGAGAACTAAAATTCCACATGCTGTGTAGCAAGTAAGCCCGTGTGCCACAACAAAATATCCGTGCTGTAATGAAGACTCTCCTGCCACAGCTAAGACTCAACGCAGCCAAATACACAAATAAAATGTTAAAAAGAGAAACAAGCAAATGGACAAATGAATTGAGTTATAACCATACAACAGAATACTATATAGCAATGAAAGGAACAGGAAACCATTACATGAATGCATCTCAGAGAGATTATGTTGAGATACAGAAGCCAGAAACAAAATAGCACATATGGTAACATTGCATTTACATGAAAATTACAAACATGTAAGATCAATCTATGGTGTTAGAAATTAGAATAGTAATTGCCTCTGGTTAGAGGTGGCGGTAATACCTGTTATCTGGTCTACTTTAGTTTCTAAGGACAGACTGCAGCCCCTGGTAAGAATTTCTTTGCTGCCTCATTCTCTAATTTTGTCTCTTTTCCTCCTAGTGGAGCCTACAGTGACTGTCTCTCCAGCCAGTACAGAAGCCCTGAACCACCATAATCTGCTGGTCTGTTCAGTGACAAATTTCTATCCTCGCCAAGTTAAAGTCAAATGGTTCCGGAATCAACAGGAGGAGACAGCGGGAGTTGGGTTCACACCTCTTACTCAGAATGGGGATTGGACCTACCAGATTCACGTGATGCTAGAGACAATACCGCAGCTTGGAGATGTCTACGTGTGCCTCGTGGACCACCCCAGCCTCCAGAGCCCCATCACAGTAGAATGGCGTAAGGGCCGTTTCATTGACCCTATGGACTCGACAGGAAAGGAAAAGTTCAGGGAGTGTGCTGCGTCTGGTGGGGTGGGGTCCGTCTTCATCCCTCGTGTCCTACATAACTCCCTGACACAGATTCTGGGCTAGAAGTGACCGAGGACTAGATCCCAGCATCTCAAGTTGAAAGGCATCTGTTGAGTCCTTACCTCATTTCCCCCCCAAGATGTGATGGTGGTCCCTTCACACGACCGACCCCTCTCCCCTCTCTTCCAGGCTGCAGTTCAGCCTGAGTAATGTGCCTTCTGAAGTGCTCAGGCTCTGGGCTTTGACGTAGAGGCTGGTATCCGAAGGTGACCCGTGGAGGACGGACAAACAGATGGACATGCCTCCTTGGGGCCACCATCCTGCCCCCGTCATCCATCAGAGCCCCCTGGGGTCTTTGCCTGCCCTCCCCTCTTCTGTCTGGTTTCTGAGCCCCTCTGTCTCTCATACATACGACCAGACCCCAGGCTTCCAGACAAGGATGCTGTGGGCCGTGGGGATGCTGACGTGAGGGCTTTGACTTCCAGGGGCACAGTCTGAATCTGCCCAGAGCAAGATGCGGAGCGGAATTGGAGGTTTTGTGCTGGGGCTGATCTTCCTTGGTGTGGGCCTTTTTGTCCACTTTTGGGATAAGAGAGGTAAGGCACGTTGGGAGAAAAAGGGGAAGGCAGGTGCTGGGCTGAAAAGCCTCTGTTGATCCTTCTCTAGCGACTGTCTCAGTGAAGTTGGGGTGATCTTCTTTTGTGGCAGTTGAATCTTTATTGTATGTGGGTGGGAGAAGAGAAAAGAACGTTCTGGAACTGCCCCTTCCTTTCCTTTCGGAGGCTGAGATAAAGAGAGATGCCATTTTCTCACTTCACAGGTGAATGAGTTTTTGTTTCCCTTCCTTTTCATTCTTCTGATGCCAGCCGATCCTGAGGCTCCATCCACAGGTAAGACCCCTCTCCTTCTGGTCTGGAACAATGACACTCACAAGACAGACAGAGCTGTGGAGTGGGCTGGTCTGGACTCTCTCACCTGCCTCTGTTATTCCGTTCTTGGTTCACACCACATTCACTCATGTGAGTTGGGGTCAGGGAAAAGTCTGGAACCTTCTATGCAGTCTCTGCAGGAAACCTCAGAGGTGGTTTCTCTAGAAGAGGACCCAGCCTTTGCTATCAGCCATTCAGGAGTGTCTGAATGGTGCCCCAGACTCCACCGTGACAGGAAGTGCTCCTGAACTTGCTGGTAGGAGAAAGGGCAGGACCCACAGTTCTCACCCATCCAGTTAGTCCATGACCTGGGCTCAGAAGCTGGCCACGCGGCCCTTCAAGCTGAAGATGTGTGTTCACTTTCGTGGAGTATGGTCCTTCCTTAGTTCCAGGAGACGTAGTGAAGAGCAGGTGTTAGACGAGAATAATCTCAGTGTCCCCAAGGGACCCAGAGCGGGTAGAGCTGAATCTGCTTCAGGGGTGGGTGTGACTTATGAGTCCTGCGTCTCTCCTCCAGGGTTCCTGCACTGACCCCAGCGTTCTTCTTCCTGGGATCTGTCATGACCCTTTCCTGATCTTGTCCTGCTGTTCCTCTCCGTGGTTCCTGCCTCCCTTCTCTCAGGAACTGTGAATAAGCCAGCTCTGCCCGCATCATCCATCAGAACCTGACTCCCGGTGACCCAGAAGCAGTTGTCACATCCTCTTTTTGTTTCGATTTTTTCCTGAATTTCTGCCCATGACTCAGCTTTCCTCATTGGCTCTCTGAGCCGCCCGCTGAGTCTGTTTGAACCATAAATGCCCTCAACAGGCATTTCTGATCTCGTTCTCTTTTGAAGACTGCCCGTGAATTCAGTGTCAAACTCTTTTATGTTTCCATTAAATAGTTTTCAAAATTAAATAGATTTGTGAATCCCTTGTGTTCCTAATTCTTATTGAGTGTGATGGTGGTGGTCCTGGGGAAACACTAACAAAGAAAAGGTCAGATTCTCAAGTTCAGTTATGTCCCAAAGAAGGTCAGATCCAGGCTAGGCGACTAGAAGGTCTTGGGTCCCCGTCCTTGGTATAATTCAGGTATCATGTAACAACATGAAGTGAGGTGTGAAGTAAATTCAATTTTCCATTGTCTGTGGGTCCTGGAAGCTGGGACTGTGTGCAGCAGACTTTTCTGGCTTCTACTACAGTCTGATGAGTTTTTATATATTTGTGCAAGTGAAATGATTTGGTCCCTTCATGGACCCAATGCCTGATGTGATGAATGAAATGGATAGCACAAATATCTTCTGTCAAATGCCCTGTCTCACTGGGGCAAAATATCAATAAAATTATTGCTCATTGAATCCAAACTACCGGAATGTATAATTAACAGTGGAAGCTTTTATTAGCAAGTATTTTTTCCAGTGCATATGATGAAAACTTTCCTAAAATCAGCCTAAAGGAAAACATTCATTTGGAGGTTTCACGTAATTGGAAAGTTCGTGTTCGGATTTGACTTCAGAAAAATGCCTAGATCCCAGGACATCAGTGAGACCGTCTCCCCTCTCTCTTAGCCCCTTCTCTGGGCCTTCTCCCCTCCTGCCTCATTCTCTCCTCTCAATGTACTTCTCTCTGTATCTCTCTCCATCTATATCTCTGTTTTCTTCTTTTTGTCTCTCTCTCCCTTTCTCTTTTGTTGTCTCTGTCTGAAGGACCCTTTCTCTCTCTGTTAATCTCTTCATTGGTTTTCCTGTCTTTCTGTCTCTGACTGTGCTTTCCTTTCTATATCCATGTTCAGCTTGTGAGTGCTTCTCTTTCTCTGTATTTTGCCACCTCTTCTCCCTCTATGCCTCTCCCGTGCATTCCTGCACTTACTCAGCCTGCCTCTCAGAGTGTCTCCCGTCCACCTCTTCACGCCTCCGTCTACTGGCTCACGTGCCTGTCACTGCTGCGCTTTCTGTCATTCTCTCTGCCCGTTATCTCTCTGTGTACATTCTCTCTTGATATTGTTCGTCTCGCTGCTTCTCTCTGTCTCCACTTCTCTTTTGGGATACAGGTTTCCGGCTTTCTCTGGCTCGTGCTCTGTGTATGTCTCTTGACTTCTGTTCATCCCTGTTTCTGTCTCTTATTTTCTCCTTTGGGAATCAAGCATTTTCCACATGGCTAGTAATATGGCCATCTCAAATTCTCAGCCCATCACCCAAATGACAAAAGACCATTATGTTGAGTTCAATTTACTAATCTAGATGAAGTCTGATTGAGTTACACTCCAGGCTTTCACTTGGACAGTCACAGGACAGTCACTTTATCCGTAGGAATGAGGGACTCTGATTGACCAGGGTTTGGGCTTGAACACAATTCTCTGTCATAGATGGGGACTTTTTTCCTTTCCCAAAACAAGGGTGGAA
This sequence comes from Dama dama, assembly GCF_033118175.1. Classification (NCBI taxonomy): domain Eukaryota; kingdom Metazoa; phylum Chordata; class Mammalia; order Artiodactyla; family Cervidae; genus Dama; species Dama dama. Next base: position 9,815,699 of record NC_083687.1, on the reverse strand, counting down.
AAGAGTAAGACTGGATGGATAATCAACATTGTCACCACCATCATCCATTATGCAAAACTTTGATACCTGAAGTTTCTCTGTCTCTGCTTTTCTGTTTGAAAAAAAATTCAGATGTTTCCTCTATGTAGAATTTATGTAGTCTATATATAACCAATGCTTCACTCTCCTATTCTAAAGGGATAAATACTAGATCACATTGACCTCCAAATCTAGGACTTCTGATGATGTAAATTTCTTTTTTTACCATGGATATGGCTCTTAGTGGTCCAAAAATTATGGTGAAATGATAAGTTCACCCCCCATTAATACAGGAGGAAATGATAGCATAACCACAACAAAACTATAATCATCAAATGAGTGAAAGGTTCAGAGTGCGTCCAACTTACTGAGCTGGCAGAGGAGCGTCATAGGTCACAGAATCTGGCTGAACCTTGGCTCTGCTCCCGAGGAGGGTCTACACTGCCCTGGTCTTACCTGACCCCTCTGTGAGATGGCCCAGGACGGGGCTCTCCTGTGTCACACAATTTAGAAGTCCTCTTCATTTTGGTGGGTTTCAAGGGGCACGTGGCTTTGTGTGGGCACTCTGGATGCTGAGGAATATCTTAGGCATGTAAAATTCTTTTTTTTTTGTTTAAATTTACCCAAGGCATTTTTTAAAAAAATGATTTGGAAATAAATTAAGGATACCACCTCAGTCTACCATTCTGAAGAATTATTCTTCTACACTACATAGTAATCTTTCATTGACATTCTTCTGCTATGAAATGAACAATCTTTAGACAAATTTGACATAACATTTAGAAAATTTTAACTTTTAAGTTTATGTGTGTGTTTTTAATAGTGCATTAGAAAAGATGCAGAATTTCATAGAAGACAACTTCATATTCAAACCTATGCAGTTATTCCACTCAGTGCTGAATGTAAAATCCTTAATTCTTTTTTTTCCTGGAATTTTTTTTCTCTTACTTCTTTCTTGTTTTTTCATAACCTTTCTTTATTTTTTAAAAAATATGAATTTATCTATTTTAATTGGAGGCTAATTACTTTACAATATTGTATTGGTTTTGCCATACATTGACATGAATCTGCCACGGGTGTACATGTGTTCCCCATCCTGATCTCCCCTCCCACCTCCCTCCTCATCCCATCCCTCAGGGTCATCCCAGTGCACCAGGCCTGAGCACCCTGTTCCATTCATTGAGCCTGGACTGGCAATTCATTTCACATATGACAATATACATGTTACAATGCCATTCTCCCAAATCATCCCACCCTCTCCCTCTCCCACAGAGTCCAAAAGTCTGTTCTATACATCTCTGTCTCTTTTGCTGTCTCGCATATAGGGTTATCATTATCATCTTTCTAAATTCCATATATATGCGTTAATATACTGTATTGGTATTTTTCTTTCTGGCTTACTTCACTCTGTATAATAGGCTCCAGTTTCATCCACCTCATTAGAACTGATTCAAATGAATTCTTTTTAATGGCTGAGTAATATTCCATGGTGTATATGTACCACAGCTTTCTTATCCATTCGTCTGCTGATGGGCATCTAGGTTGCTTCCATGTCCCGGCTATTATAAACAGTGCTGCGATGAACACTGGGGTACACGTGTCTCTTTCAATTCTGGTTTTCTTGGTGTGTATGCCCAGGAGTGGGATTGCTGGGTCATGTGGCAGTTCTATTTCCAGTTTTTTAAGGAATCTCCACACTGTTCTCCATAGTGGCTGTACTAGTTTGCATTCCCACCAACAGTGTAAGAGGGTTCCCTTTTCTCTACACCCTCTCCAGCATTTATTGCTTGTAGACTTTTGGATAGCAGCCATCCTGACTGGCGTGTAATGGTACCTCATTGTGGTTTTGATTTGCATTTCTCTGATAATGAGTGATGTTGAGCATCTTTTCATGTGTTTGTTAGCCATTGTATGTCTTCTTTGGAGTAATGTCTGTTTAGTTCTTTGGCCCATTTTTTGATTGGGTCATTTATTTTTCTGGAATTGAGCTGCAGGAGTTGCTTGTAAATTTTTGAGATTAATTCTTTGTCAGTTGCTTAATTTGCTATTATTTTCTCCCATTCTGAAGGCTGTCTTTTCACCTTGCTTATAGTTTCCTTCATTGTGCAAAAGCTCTTAAGTTTAATCAGGTCCCATTTGTTTACTTTTGCTTTTATTTCCATTACTCTGGGAGGTGGGTCATAGAGGATCCTGCTGTGATTTACATCAGAGAGTGTTTTGCCTATGTTTTCCTCTAGGAGTTCTATACTTTCTGGTCTTACTTTTAGATCTTTAATCCATTTTGAGTTTATTTTTGTGTAACATTTAGATCTTTAATCCATTTTGAGTTTATTTTTGTGTATGGTGTTAGAAAGTGTTCTAATTTCATTCTTTTACAAGTGGTTGCCCAGTTTTCTGAGCAGCACTTATTAAAGAGATTGTCTTTTCTCCATTGTATATTTTTGCCTCCTTTTTCAAAGATAAGGTGTCCATAGGTATGTGGATTTATCTCTGGGCTTTCTATTTTGTTCCATTGATCTATATTTCTGTCTTTGTGCCAGTATCATACTGTCTTGATGGCTGTGGCTTTGTAGTTTTTCTGGGAATTTTTGCAATAATTCATAATTTTGTGTGGTATATTATGAAACCCTAATGGGGGAATCTGTTAGGCAGTAACAACTGATAAAACTAAATTCTTGATGAATTGAGATCCTGAAATGCAGGCTCAATTACTGTAGCTTCTCTCTCTTTTTGCTATGACTTGAAGTATTTCAACTGCAGCCCCAGGTCCTCAGCTTTTCTATTCTTTTCTCCTGTGAATGAGCAGGAAAGGATGACAAAGAGACAGATTCCTCTGATCCATCTTCTCAGGTTACATTCTAGTGAAAAACTTTTCAAATGAGAGGCATTTAGACCTTTATTAGGAAAGAATTGCATCACATTTGTAAGGTTCCTAAATGGTCATTCTACCCCCTCACACAGATTTTTCCTGGCCCCTCCTAGGTAGCAGACACCTACCCTAAGTGTTTCCTTTTTGTCTAACTTTACTTCTAACAATGTATTTACGGAGCAGATATCTTAATTTTTATACTATTTGAGTCAGTTATGTTGGATTTTTGGCCATGAGCAGAAAGTATGCCTCTTAAACATGATTTATATTTATGCTTTTGATGGACTGGATTGAAGAGATTTGATTCTTTCCTGTTGTTTAAGACACTGCCATTTCTTTTCTGAATTATTGAAGCAGCCTCTCACTCATTTCTCTACTCCTTTCTCAATTCCTACACTTTACTTTCCACAGAGCAATAAGAAGTATTCTGAAAACCTAAATCACATCACATCTATATAAGGCTTAAATATCTTAAGTGTTTTCCTACAGTACTTAAAATTAAATCTAGATTCTTCAGTTGGCTAACAAAATCTTCTGTGACTTGGTCTTTGTTCATATTTCTGAGTTCATCATATGCCTTTCTACTGTTCCACTTCATCTGTTTGGGTTATACTGGGTGCTCTAAGAAATCAATCTTAAAAATTCAGAAGACTAGCAAGGCTGCTGAAGAAAGTGAAATTCCCAACTTTTAGTCTGTGCATACTTTCCCGTCAACACCAGTATAGTCCCTGATATAGAATAGGAACTTGGTACATATTTGTGGTTGGCTTCATGGAGATCTCTGCTTCAGGGCTTCATCTGTCTGGAATCTTTTCTGTTTTGGTGCATATTTGTACTCTTGTGCCAATACCACACTTCCAATGATTATAATTTTATCATGTGCTCTGATATCTGGAGTGTCTTCCCTCTTCCACTCTAGATTTTCTTTCCAGAATTGTCTTGGCTACTTTTGCACACCGACACACATAGAGGCCTTCATACACCAGGATTACATCATTATCATCCCGTGTTAATTTTGGTGTTTCCCATATTTCTCTTTGGTGAATAGGAAATGGTACTATTTGAGTGGGATTTAAAAGTTGTCTCCATACTGTGCTCTCTACAGGAACAGAATTGCTTCATCATATAAGATCTTAAAGTCAGCAATCTTGCTAAATTCTTATAAACCTCAAAAGTGATTTTTTTTTTTTTGATTCCCTAGCAGCATGCAGAACTTCCCCAACCAGGGGCTGAACCCACGCCCTTTACTGTGAAAGCCCCTAGACCACTGGTCCACTGTACTGCTCTGGGGGGGCCCTCTCGTAAGTGATCTTGAAAAATTTTTTGATCGCCCCCAAACACAGTTTCTGTACACATGTATAATGTATTAAAAATAATAGGTTTGCTTCTCCCTTTCTGACCTTTTTAGCTTCTTTCTTTCTCTACTTCTTTGAAAGAGATATCCAGTAAACTAGTGAATAGACGTCATAACAAGCTGCTATACTTGTTTTGTTCCGGAACCCATATCATCCATCTGTTTTGAAGTTCTCATTCAAAGTATCTCTTTTGGGGCTGTTAGTACCTGCGACAAGAGGCAATGGTGTTTATCTAATTTCTGTTAACCGCAGAAAACATGTTAAAAAGTGATGGCTTCTCCAAGAGAAACTTTTCAGTACTCAAAAGTTGACATTTTTATATGATTCAGACTACATCTAACTCTTCAGTGTTCTGGCTTTCTATAAATGAATAAGCAGTCAATATGTCATCCATTGGGACTTGGTACCCTGAAAGAAAATGCCCATGAAGATGATAAATTGGTGGAAAGACTTAGAAGCAGGGTCTTGGCCCTTGGGTGGAGATGCCAAGGTCTACTTCTGATGGAGGTAATAAATTAGCAGTGACACAGACAGCAATTGTGAATACACATTCCTAAACGTAAGGCTCCACTATAGTAGGCATTCAGCACTATTATTTATTTATGGCAGAAGAGGGCATTGATTTGGCCTAAGGAGTTTCCCTCCCCACACCCCCGGCTGTTCAAGTGGTAAACATGGCCTGTTTATATAAGAGCCAGAAGAACAAAATTTACTTTAAATGCTTTTAAGCAGAAAGGAGTTTACTGGACGGCTTACTATGGCTTAGAGAATCAGCAGGTCACGGGGTGGAACCAAATCAGGCAATCCGGGAAGCTAGCCTGAGTCAGAAGCATCACATTACAGAAGGTCCTGACGACAGGAAGCCACTGTTACACCTGTCTCTTTACACCACAAAGTGACAATATCTCCTAATTCTGTGGCCAAAAAACAAAGCGCATCCACACTGGTGTCTTCTCAGGAAAGAAAACCATCAGCATGTCCAAGCTTCTCTAGAATGCCTCTGATCAGCCAAAGCCAGATGACACATAAGATTATCCAGGAATGTGGACCTGGGTATGATTATACTAAGTGAGGTAAGTCAGACAGAGAAAGACAAATATCATATGATATCACTTGTGTTATATGATGCAAACAAGAGACATCACTTTGTTGACAAAGGTCCATATAGTCAAAGGTATGGTTTTTCCAATAGTCATTTATGGATGTGAGAGTTGGACTATAAAGAAAGTTGAGTGCCAAAGAACTGATGCATTCAAACTGTGGATGAGTCTCTTGGACTGCAAGGAGATCCAACCAGTCAATCCAAAAGGAGATCAAGCCTGACTATTCATTAGAAGGACTGATGCTGAATCTGAAGCTCCAATACTTTGGCCACCTGATGTGAAGAGCCAACTCACTGGAAGACACTGATGCTGGGAAAGACTGAGGGCAGGAGGAGAAGGGGACGACAGAGGATGAGATGGTTGGAAGGCAGCATCAACTCAATGGACATGAGTTTGAAAAAACTCTGGGAGATAGTGAAGGACAGGGAAGCCTGGTGTGCTGCAGTCCATGGGGTTGCAAAGAGTCAGACACGGCTTAGTGACTGAGCAACAAGTCACTTGCACATGGAATCTAGGAAAGTGGTACAAATGAACTTACTCATAAAACAGAAAGAGACTCACAGATGTAGAAAACAAACTGTGGTCACCAGGGGGAGGCGTGCGGGAGGGATGAGCTGACAGGTGTAGACTGACGCATACGCACAGCTGTATGTAGAATAGGTAACTAGGAAGGACCTGTTGTGCGGCACAGGAACCCTGCTCTGGGCTCTGTAATGGCCCATACGGGAAAGAACCTCAAAAAGAACGGATGTGTGTGTGTGTGTACCTGGATCACTTTGCTCTGTAGCAGAAACTAACACGATATTGTAAATCAACTATACTCCAAAAAGATTTTAAAAATCATATGATATGATTGGAGGTGGAATCTCAGAAAAAAATGATACAAATGAACTTATTTACAAAACAGAAAAAGACTCACACAGAAAACAAATTTATGGTTATCAAAGGGGAAAGGTGGGTGGGAGTGATAAATTAGGAGTTTGAAGTTAACATATACTCACTATTATATATAAAATAGATAACTAATAAGGACCTACTGTGTAGCACAGGGAATTCTACACAATATTTTGTAGTAACATGAATGGGAAAAGAATTTGAAAAAGAATAGATATGTGTATGTTTATAACTGAATCAATTTGCTATACACCTGAAACTAACAGAACATTGTAAATCAACTATAGTCTAACACAAAATAAATTAAAAAAAAAAAAAAATGAAGAAAAAAAAGATTATCCGTGAATGTGCTCTCTGTCTATAGCACAGCTCAGAAGCATTAGAAGAAGTCAAGAGGTACATTGTTTGAAAACCCACTACACAGGGGACAGGGAATCCTTAAAAATACTTTATTTCTCTTAGTAATATCAGTTATTTCCAGATAGAACCCTCTACAATAAAAAATAAGGGGGGATGATATTGTTACTCAATAGGTGACGTGCAGATCAACCACTTTTGGGTTCAATAGAGATTTTCTACTTAGAACAACAACAATGTCTAGTCAATCTTGTGTCTCAAACTCACAACCAGTTCATTTAGGTGCGATTCTCACTGAGAAATCACTGATTTGCCTGTCTCTTTATGCACTATTTTAAGCTATTTTTATGGCTTCCTTCTTTTAGCGACTGACGACTGGCCTGAGAAAGGCCTTATCTTGCAAACACAGGCTCTGGTTTCACTGAGGAGAAGCCAGCATTACCGCATGTTCCCTTTCAGTCTGCTGTGGGCAGGGAGTTTCCAGAAAAGCAGAGTAATCTGGGCAACTCTTCCACAGGGTGTCTGTCCTTCCCTCTGCTTTCACTCACTTTTCTGTCTGTCCTCTCACTCCAGAAAAACCACATTCTTTGTCTCTTTATGGCTGTAAAACATTTTACTTGAAGTGGTAAAATAGAACTCTATATAGAAAAGCAAGGTAAATCCATTGATATCACTACACATACACAAACGGCTAAATTAAAAAAAACAACGACAGAGACTATCTAATGTCAAGATGTCTTGTAACCCAAATGCTCACCTTTTGTGTTTGGTTGTGTAAAATAGTACAACCAGTGCTTTAAAAGGCTGGCTATTTCTTGGAAAGATAGACTTATCCTATGACAGAACAATGTGGCTTGTAAATCCTTACCTAAAGAAATGTAGACATATGTCCATAAAATGACTTGTTAAAAATGTTCAGAGCCACTATTTATTATTTATATTAGCCCCAAACAGAAAATAACTAAAAAGTCTCTCAGCAAAATAAGAAATCAACAAATTTCCTTTCTTCAGGGAATAACAAGGAGCAGATTATTCATACAGGCAACATGGATGAAACTCACAGGCAACAACAAGCATTGTGTTGGATGAAAGAAGCCAGACAAAAGAGCACAGACTGTACCATTTCTTGTTTGTGAAGTTTTGGAAGTCTACCTTGATGCCCAGGGAGCTGTGACTGTAATAACTCTAGCACAGTGCTCCTTCAGATGAGATACGTGGGGGGTGACTAGGGATTTACCACATGTGTGTCCCAGAGAAGGGCTTCCCAGCAGGCTCAGCAGTAAAGAACCTGCTTGCCAGTGCAGGAGATGCAGGTTTAATCGCTGGATGGGGACGATCCCCTGGATGAGAAAATGGCAACCCACTCCAGTATTCTTGTCTGAGTAATCCCATGGACAGAAATTACGATGAACCTAGACAGTGTATTAAAAAGCAGAGACATCACTTTGCCGATAAACATCCATGTAGTCAAAGTTATGGTTTTTCCAGTAGTCATGTATGGATGTGATAGATGGACCATACAGATGGCTGAGCACCAAAGAACTGATGCTTTCAAACTGTGGTGTTGGAGAAGACTCTTGAGAGTCCCTTGGACAACAAACCAGTCAATCCTAAAGGAAGTCAACCCTAAATATTAGTTTGAAGGACTGATGCTGAAGCTTCAATACTTTAGCCACCCGATGTGAACAGCCAACTCCTTGGAAAAGACCCTGCTACTGAGAAAGATTGAGGGCAGGAGGAGAAGGGAGTGACAGAAGATGAGATGTTTGGATATCATCACTGACTCAATGGACATGAGCTTGAGCAAATACCAGGGGATAGTGAAGGACAGGGGAGCCTGGTGTGCTGCAGTCCATGGGGTTGCAAAGAGTTGGACACCACTGAGCAATGGAACATGCATGCATGCATCAGCAAAAAGTGAAGAGATTGTGAACAAGTGGCTACGATCAGTCAGCACACTGAAACATTACAAGGTACCCAAGCCCTTGTCTTAGACTCCTTCTAGGAGAAATAGATTTAAGACAAATGCTTTGTGCAATTATTGTCAAGAGCCAGGTTAAATGTAAATTTGTTGCTATTTTTTAGTCATTAAGTCATGTCTGACTTTTTGTGACCCCATGGACTGTAGCTCGCCAGGCTCCTCTATCCATGGGATTTTCCAGGCAAGAATACTGGAGTTAGTTGCCATTTCTTTCTTCAGGGGGTCTTTCTGACCCATGAATGAAACCAGTGTCTCCTGCTTGGCAGGAGGAGTCTTTACCACTTAGCCATCAGGGAAACCCAAATGCAAATATATATATATATACACGCTTAGTCTTTCAGTTGTTTCTGACTCTGCGATACCATGGACTATAACTTGCCAGGCTCCTCTGTCTATGGGGATTCTCCAGGCAAGAATACTGGAGTGGGTTGCCATGCCCTCCTTCAGGGGATCTTCCCAACCCAGGGATCGAACCTAGGACTCCTGCATTACATGCAGATTATTTACCATCTGAGCTACCAGGGAAACCCAAGAATACTGGAGTGGGTAGCCTATCCATTCCCCAGGGGATCTTCCTGACCCATGAATTGACCCAGAGTCTCCTGCATTGCAGGTGGATTCTTTACCAGCTGAGCTACCAGGGAAGCCCAATATAGCTGTGTTTTTCGTGTTTCATCAAGAATGAGGCCCTAGAGAATCCCCTGGTGGGCTAGTGCTTAGGGCTCAGTGCTTTCACAGGTCAGAGCCCAGGTTCCACCTCAGACAGGGAAATGGGAACTAAGATTCCACAAGCCTTTGTGGCATGGCCAAAAAAAAAAAAAAAGCAGACTTATAATTGTTTACCTTGAAGCACACTTTGTTGCTTTCTAATTACAATTTCTTATCTCAAAATCAGTAACAGATTTCCAGTAAGATTTATTTCCCTGTAAATTTAAAGAGACAATATATTAATCTACTAATTTTTGATTATAAGGTTCTTCAAATCACTGCTATACCTTACTAACCCAACAGCCATTAGGTTCAGTTTTGTTGTTAACAGAACTCCCAAACTGAGTTTAAGAGTATAGGAGTAATTATCAGCTCGTTCTGTGTGCCTCTATCAGTAAATACTTGCCTTTACAATCTTACAACACATTAAAAAAGTAATTTGTTGAGATCCAGGCAATTCTTTTCCTTTTTTTTTTTTTTTGACAATGTAAAATTCAAGAGAAAATGGTTCTGATGAAGTACCCCTAATTACATGTCAGCATTCACTTTTTTCCAGTGCATATCTACAAGAGTGAAATCCCAATCAAAGGGCTTCTGCAGGGCACACAAGCCTCACTCATTATATTAAAACAATTTACATAATGTTTTGATTGGGTCAGGTCTTAGTTCCTCCATGTGGGATCTCTAGTTCCCTGACAAAGGATGGAACCTGGGCCCCCTACATTGGGAGCACCAAGACTTAGCCACTGGACCACAAGGGAAGTCCCTCATCCATTATTTTTAATTCCCTGTTTTGCCACTTCTGTTAGGAAACCATTGACCAGAACCACCCGCCTTGGCCAGGCACAATGATAACCACATGCACGAGTTGTCTCACAAAAGGATGTCCCAATAAGGAACAAGGTGTGGCCAGGAAAACCAGCTGGGAGAATTTGGGGCCCAGGAGGGAGGAGACACCCGCCCACGGTTTGTCCTACTGACTTCCCAGAACCCTTTGCTCTGGAATTCATCCCGGCCGAGTGACGTGTGAGCCACCGGGAAGGACCCTGAGTCCAAACGATGGGCCAGAGACAACCAGGAAACTAACCCATCACCGTAAACCCAGCACCGCGAACCAGGGGGCGGAGCAGTCCTCCAGGGCTCCCGACCCTCCTGCTCTCCGCCCGGCGCCCCTTTATAGCGTCTCTTGCTCTGTCAGCACGTGAGTCTCCTGGGACAGCTCATTTCCGAGTGTAGACAAGCGTCCAGTCTCGGCCCTGGAGGGGGCTGGGTCTCCCTTCCTGCAGCTCTTCCGGTATCTGGCTGTACCAGTGATTCACTCCCCGACCCTCTGTTTTTATTTTTATTCTTTGGGTTTTTACTTTTCCCTGAAGTGCTTCCCTGTTCCTCCTTGTCTTGCTTTCTGAGGTACCTGTGAAGCGACCACTTCCAGTTTCAGGTCTTTCCTGAGCCTGCATCTATCGCTTGCCCTAAAACATCACTGGTGATGTTCTTTTTGAGGCTTTGCCACTAGAACTTTCCGAAGAAGGAGTCCCATCATCCAACAGAAAATGTTGACTACTTTCCTCTATCATGTCCAACAGTATATGCTTCATGTAATCTTTTTACCTTGAACTGAGCCTGGGGGTCCTTTAATGAGGATAGGATGGGTAAGAGTCCTCACAATCCTTCCAATTATTTTCCTTATTGAGCCACATCCTTGGGCATTGGATCTTAAATTTCTATTAGTTTAAAAGGTCTTCGTGTCTCTTAAGTGTAAACACATCATTTTCCTTAAAGAGCACATTTCCTGAAGTAAACTGGATTTATATTTCCTGAACTGGATTTATATCTAGGAAAGCTATATACACAATTCTTCAGCTCATGACTTGAGAATAATATTTTTATAATAGGAGATATAATAATACTAACATTTCTTTTAGAGTGACATGTTACTTCTGTAGAGAGAGTTTCATAACCTGTGTGCAGGGTTTCATCAAGAACAAACCATGCAGTTTATAAAACAAAATACAGCCAGCTTCACAGGAGCATCTTGTGTGCACTTTCTGATTACTATCTTTTACTTTAAGAGGAAAATATTACTCTGAATTTTGTGAAAATTATCTAATTTTTCTTATGCATGCATGGCTTTGAATTTAATATAAATATAAAATAACTTTACTTATTGGTTCTGTTTGTTTCTTTTGATAAATATTTTGTTTATGAGAATCACCATTTTCTTGTGTGTAGTTATATGCACATCCATTAGGATGGCTATTACCAAAAACTCAGAAAATAACAAGTGTTGGCATGAATGTGGAGCAATAGGAACCCATGTGCATTGCTGATAGGAATGTAGATGGTGCAGCCATTGTGGAAATCAGTATGGTGGGTTCTCAAAAAATTAAACATACAGTTACCATTTCATCTAGCAATTGGAACTCTCTATTATATCTCCAAAGAATGGAAAGCAGGGACTAAATAAGCAATGTCCACAAAAGCATTATTCACAGTAGCCAAAGGTGGAAACAACTCAAACGTTTGTTGATGGCTGACTGGATAAACAAAATGGAGTATACGGACATAACGGAATACTGTGTGTGCTCAGTTGCTCAGCCGTGTCCAACTCTTTGCAACGCCGTGGACTGTAGCCCTCCAGGCTCCTCTGTCCATGGAATTTTCCAGGCAAGAATACTGGAGCGGGTTGCCATTTCCTTTTCCAGGGGATCTTCCCGACCCAGGGATCAAACCTGTGTCTTCTGTCTCCTGTGTTGCCAAGTGTATTCTTTACCACTGAGCTGCCTGGAAAGCTCAGTGGAATATTATTTAACCTTAACAAGGGAGGAAAAGCGGACAAAGGCTACAACATGGCTGAGCCTTGAAAATATTATGCTAAATTAAAATGAGCCAGTCACAAAAGGACAAATATTGTATGATTACATTTATGTGAAGTGTCTTGAATAGTCAAATTTATAGAGATAAAAAGTAGAATGGGGATATCCCTGGTGGTTCAGTGACTAAGAATCTGCCTACCAATGCAAGGGACAGGTCTGCTCTCTGGTCAGGGAAGATCCCACACATCGCGGGGCAACTAAGCCGATGAGCCAGAACCACTGAGCCTGGTCACCTAGAGCCCGGGCGCAGAGACAAGAGAAGCCACCGCAGTGAGAAGCCCGTGCACAACTAAAGAGCAGACCCCACTTGCCACAACTAGGGAAAGCCCTTGCACAGCAATGGAGACCCAGCACGGCCACACACACACAAAAAAAAATTAATAAAAAAAAGTAGAATGGTGGTTATCAGGGCCTGAAGGGAGGGTGGAAGTAGAGGTGTCATTTAGTAGTTGCAGAGTTTCAGTTTAGGAAGATGAAAAAGTAATGGTTGATGGTAATGGTTGCACAACACAATATACATGTATTTAACACTCCTGAACCACACCCTCAAAATGGTTAAAATGGTAAATTTTAGTTATGCCTCTTCTGCCATAATGAAATAGAAAAGGAAAGAAAGGGCAAGGAACAAGAAAGTTAAGAACGCCTCATGCCTGGAATTGGTGTAAAGATGTATATAAAATTAAGTAGTTTAAGCAAAAAGAATGCTCAGCAAGGACTAAATGTGACCCTTGGAGTTTGGACATTGAGATTGGAGTTTTGGTTCCAGATAATATGAATTACAGTCAGAGGTAACATAATGGGTGCTTTCCATGTGACACCCATTAGGTTAAGTGTTTTATATGTATTACCTCATGGATCCTCTCAACAGTTCGTTTTATGTTGCTAAAGTGATGCAGATGACACCATCCTTATGGCAGAAAGTGAAGATGAACTAAAAAGCATCTTGATGAAAGTGAAAGAGGAGAGTGAAAAAGTTGGCTTAAAGCTCAACATTCACCAAACTAAGATCACGGCATCTGATCCCATCACTTCATGGGAAATAGATGGGGAGACAGCGGAAACAGTGGCTGACTTTATTTTTTGGGGCTCCAAAATCACTGCAGATGGTGATTGCAGCCATGAAATTAAAAGATGCTTACTCCTTGGAAGGAAAGTTATGACCAACCTAGATAGCATATTAAAAAGCAGAGACATTACTTTGCCAACAAAGTCCGTCTGGTCAAGCCTATGGTTTTTCCAGTGGTCATGTATGGTTGTGAGAGTTGGACTGTGAAGAAAGCTGAACGCCAAAAAATTGATGCTTTTGAACTGTGGTGTTGGAGAAGACTCTTGAGAGTCCCTTGGACTGCAAGGAAATCCAACCAGTCCATCCTAAAGGCGATCAGTCCTGGGTGTTCATTGGAAGGACTGATGTTGAAGTTGAAACTCCAATACTTTGGCCACCTCATGCGAAGAGCTGACTCATTGGAAAAGACCCTGATGCTGGGAGGGATTGAAGGCAGGAGGAGAAGGGGACGACAGAGGATGAGATAGCTGGATGGCATCACCGACTCGATGGGCATGAGTTTGAGTCAACTCCGGGAGTTGGTGATGGACAGGGAGGCCTGGCGTGCTGCGATTCCTGGGGTCGCAAAGAGTTGGACACGACTGAGCAACCAAACTGAACTGAACTGGAAGGATTATATTGTATAAAAATTTGAAATAGGGTGGTCTTAATACTCATACAATAGAATGACACCAATTAAAGATAGTATGTTAATAAACCTAATTTTGGAACTTTCCTGGGCATCCAATGTTTAAGACTCTCACTTCCACTGTAAGGGTCATCAGTTCAATCCTTGGTCAGAGAACTTAGATCTCCCATGCCGTGCAGCACAGTTGAAAATAAAATAAATTAAAAATAAAAAAACACATAATTTATGAACTTAAGGGTAGAGTGCATTTACATTGTACTTATAGTATTGCTACGGGGCAGTGAGGTTGCCCCTGCTCTGCACCCTGTCAGCCAGTCCCTCCTTTCTCCTTGATATTAACCCAGATAAGAGAAAGTGCGGGGCATTTTCTGAGATACAGACAGCATTATCTTACTCTATCGTTCTCACTTCTACGCTCTTTCTCATCCCACCTGGAGACTTTCTGTCTCATCAGGATGAAAATGGGGAGGAGAGCTCTTACATCATTCTGCCTCCTTCACAGATTCATGTTTCTGACTTTGCACTCTCAAAATCCAGTTTTGATGTTTAAAAGGTTTTATTTTGATGTCTGGTCTCTTGCACAGACTTAGACTTCTCTTTTAAAATTAAACACTTGAACATTGGCACCCCCCACCACACACACTTTTTTGCATGTTAGATATAAACACTTTTCCCTGAGGGGAGAAATTTTGCTTTATATTCACTGATACCTAAATGCAAGAAGAGAGAGAGAGCGAAGAGGAAGTTTAGGGAGGAAACAAGGTCCCCATTTAAGGATATCATTTTCACACTTTGGCTGTGTGGTATTAATGTGACCCGAGAAGCAGTTTCCACGGAGCTGAGCTTTCCGTGAGCCTTCCAACACAGGGGCTTCCATGCTTAGGTAGGAGTTATGTAGCCCTAGAAACAGACAGAGCAAATGGCCACCCTGAGCAAAAGTACCCCAGAAAAAGATTTGTCTTTTTTTAAAAGTTTCTTTTTATTGAAGTATAGTTGAATTACAATGTTGTGTTAATTACTGCTGTACCTCAAAATGACTCAGTTATACATACATACATCTGTATATATTATTGTGGTCATTTTCCATTATGGTTTATCACAGGGTACTGAATGTAGTTCCTTGTACTGCACACTAGGACCCTGTGTATCCATTCTACATGTACCAGTTTGCATCTGCTAATCCCAAACTCCCAATCCAACTTTCTCCCATCCCCCTCTTCCCTTGGCAACCACCAGTCCATTCTCTGTTCCTGATCCTGCTTCTGTTTCATAGATAGGTTCACTTGTGTCATATTTTAGATTCCACACATAAGTGATATCACATAATATTTGTCTTTCTCTTTCTGACTTACTTCACTTAGTAAGACAATCTCTTGGTGCAAGATTTATTTATCTGTTCGGAACAGATGCTGGGTTAGGGTGACCGAGAACTAGAAGGCTGGCTGGAACAATCCAGGTCTCTCTCTGACAGGCAGGCAATGAACCAAAGACTAAGTTGGGAGAATTCCTAAGGGTCAGTGACCTTCGAAGGAAGATTCCTCCATAAAGTCCACCCCAGCAGGGAGGGCAGGAGGGCATGGAAGGAGCTCTGTGATGAAGTGGAACAAGGAGCACGTCTCAGTCAAGGTCAAGACGGGGAACTGGAGTCAGAACCATGCCTTTTTTTTCTTGTAAAGACTGATCACCTAAAACAGCAAACAGCATGAGGCTGACGGGCCCTGTGCCCCTGCTGTTGCAGCGAGAACAGAAATGAAGACTTTCCTCTCCTGAGAACAAGTAAAAGGAACAGTGAACAGATGAGAGAAGCATAAACGGGCCTGAAAGAGTTAATCACTCCTAGCTTTCCTTTCAATGTTACTAAACTGTGGCCGGTATCTAGCAGAAGGAACCTCACACTATGTAAATTATATCCGCTACCTACCGCACCCGAACCCCATGCAAATTACATCCTGCACCTGGTGCTTACCTTCCCAGCGCTCCCTTTGCAGACCGCCCCTTGTAGCATTTTGCGTTGCAGAAAGAGGGCTGCAATATTATAAATCAGAGACAAACTGACCCAATTATCTGGCTTCCTGAAGCCAGTTCTGACTGTTTTGAAACAATAAAGAAGAAGAATGCAAGACTCTCACTATTTTGTTCCTGATCACAGACCTCGGACTGTGAGCCCCAGCTGTATGATCCCCTCCAAGTCCCCACAGCGCAGGGCACTAGCCTGCTATGTTCTTCCTTCAGCCGACTAAAGCCGTCTTTCTATTCCTCCAAACTCTATCTCTCTATTTTTTATTCAGCATCGGTGGGCAGAGAAAAACAAGATTTTGGCGGTAACTCTGTCCCAACGTCAACCCATCTCCAGTTTGCCCACAGGTGTTCAAACACATGTAGGTGTCCTGGATGCCAGTTTTGCTCCCTTGCCTGCAGTGCCATCCTTCCAGATCTGATCCTTACCTTCCCATCTTTCAGGCCATGACTCACATGGCCCTTCGACGTCTGGAGGCAGCACCCAAGCACCGGACTCGGAGGATGAGGACAGTGCCCGCCACGATGCCCACGAGGCCCATGGCCAGCCCCAGGGCACAGACCACAGTCTCTGTCAGCTCTGATGTAGGGGTCGGAATCTTGGGCTCTGAAAACAAAAGACTTACAGGGTCAAAGTGATACCGAGCAGGGTCCTGTGATGCTCCTATGCGCTAAAGCCTTTCTGTGTCTCCCCGTCTCTTGTTTGCAGGAAACGTGTGCTTCATTCAACCTCCATGACCTCTCTGAGTTCAAGAGGCAGGCTGAAACAGATATTATTCTGGGAAGGGAGGGGATGTGGAGACTAGGGAGGAGCAGTTAAGAAACAATAGTGCAGCCTTGGGGCAGGGTCCTGGTTCCCCCTCAGGGGATACACACAGCACTGTCTTTGAGCTGTTTGGCAAATGTTGAAATCTCCAACCAGTGGAGAAATTAACTATATGCTGCCCACAACACACTGACCCCAGACTGGCTGTCAACAGAAGGTTAATGATGCTGACTCCCACTTGACTCACCACCAGCCAATCAGAAGAATGTTCAGGAGCTGATCACACCGTCTTTATCACACCAATACTATACAACTCCTCACTACTCCCTCCAGGTGGGGACACACAGTTCTGAGAGTGGTAGCCCACTGTGGCCCCCTTTGGCAAAGAAATAATGCTGTTTTTTCTACTTCACCCAAAACCCCGTCTCCAAGGTTTGATTCAGTCTCAGAGTACAGAGGCTGGATTCAAAAGGACACTGTATGCAGATGGATTGGATGTGGAGAAGGGAGTGTGTTTTGGAATGCACAAAACTCCTAAACTTTGGGAGAAGAGTAAAGTCAATTATTAGAAAACCCTGCAATTGTGGGAAGTGGAGTCATGGCCCTGGGGGTTCAGGGCTATAAGACAGGTATAAGATCCAGACAGAATTGGAGGGTACACAATGATGCGACTTAGGCATACCCCAGTGCTTGATGAGGGGCTCTTCCAAGCCCCAATGCTCCACTCTGCAGTCATAGAAGTCATTACCGGAGGGAAGAAAGGTGAGATAACTGAACTTGAGGAAGGAGTGGTCACTCTTGGGGTAGAAGGTGGTCTCAGCGATACCTTCTGCAACAAAGTGTCCATTGTAAAACCAAGTGATGTTGATCACAGGAGGAAATATGTTGTCCACTTGACAGATGAGGGTATTGGGAATCCCCAGGACCACGGAGGATTTGGGAAACACAGCCACTTCAGGGATTTCTACAAGGAAGACCAAAGATGGATTGGATTTTCTGACAATCGTGCCTTATGCTCCTTAATCAGCTTAGGGGAGGCTCCCCCACCCCATGCACAATCTCCCCAACTGTTAGTGTGCTATTTCCTATGTCCTTTCAAACTCACTTTTACAGTCAGCCACAACTTCCTTTTATGTTTACCTGTTTCTTAGATTATATATTGATTATTATTATTATTATTTTACTGGCAGGACTATCCAAAACTTTGACCTTGGCTTTTCCATCTTCTGAATGAGGAAGATTAATGCTATCTATGGTGACTTCAGAACTGGTGCTGGCATCTTTATCTACAGATTCCGAACGGTCCTCTGAACTGTGCTGTGAATTGTCATCTGAACTGTCCTCTTCTTTAGGGTCACTATGCAGCTTACAGCACTTCTCGCTGGGAATCCAGAGGGCAGAGTGGGTTGGTGTGTGTGAGCTAGGAGACAGATGGGCCCCAGGCTGAGCAGTTGCGACTGGTCTCCTGCTGACGCTTCAAGACAGGATACCAGCAGGAGCATGGGGCCTTGATTAGGTGAAAGACAAAGTGACCACAACTTCCTCGTTCTTGTGGTCAAGGGGATTTCCCAGCCTGATGCATGTGCAGAAGACGTCTTCAGTCTAGGGAGGGGCAAAGGAGGAAGGAGACGCCAGCCCAGAAGGTGTTCTGCCAACCCCCCAGAAACCTTTGCACTGGAATCCACCTTGGCTGAGAGATGCCAGCCCATCAGGAAGAACCCTGAGTCAGCTGAAGAATGGGCACAAGCGAGCTGACTGGCCAGAGACAAGACAGAAAACTGCCCCCATAAAAGCAACCTAAATCATCCCTATTGTGTGCAACTCAGTCCATTTGGAGTGATTCACCATTTATGTTTAATTGTAAAAGACTAGTTAATGATAACAATGCACTGTAAAAACTTCAGAAGGAAAGGAGAATGTTTTATGGACCATTTGTTTTGTGGGTGGCAGTTTTCAGTTATTAGTTTTTAAAATCAGTACTTTCTAATGGAAACAGCCTGAAAAAAATCTGTCACAGGATTTTGAGACCCATTAAAAAATGTTTAATTAAAAAACAAAAAACAAATTCCAAACTCTGAGTTCTCTTGTGTGCTCTCCCACATGTACTTTATTTTTAATAAATGCTGTTTCGATTCCACAAACTTGGTCTCTTTGCTGAATTCTTTCCTGAAAGGAGACAAGGGCTGAGGTACTACTTGGCTACTTAGGCCAAGAGCTTGGGAATATCCTCTTTTAGAACTACAAGGAGTGGCTCATGGAACTTAAGGGAGGGATATTTCAAGATTAAATCTGTAGCTGAGCACTGAGTATTTGCCAGGAAATGAAATAGAAAGGTGGAACAATTTAGAGTGTGGGGGGAAGAGTAGCTCTCCGGGGGAAGAAAAAGAGACCAGAAACATGAGGTAGGTGCCGTGAAGAGAGGCCACACTTACCGTTGGTGGCAGGTGTAAAGTTGGAATTTTTTATCAAGATGTCCAAATTTCTTTTTGACATAATAATGTTTCTCAGGGCACTCTGAATTTCAAACGTGGTAATATTGTTAAACTCGGGCAGCCTCCAGACAGTTTCCTTTTTTCCCAGGTCCACGTAGAAAAGCTCATCTCCATCAAATTCAAATGTGAACTGGCCAGAGGCGCCGTACGTCTGGTAGACATTTGTGCCGTAAGTGCCCACGTGGTCAGCTGGTGGCCATTCCAAAGCAGGAAGGTAAGAACAGGGAGGCAGGATACAGGAGAAGGGAAAGAATTTGATTAAACAAAAACACATGAGAAATGGTCTGTGTAGGAGTGTAGGTTCATATTTGGCCTGGTCCGATACCACTTCCTATTTCTGTCTTGGGGTTAGGGAGGTGTTGAGACGCTGTCTTATTCACTCTGTACCTTCAGTAACTTGAAGGGCTCATGGCACACAGTAAGATTTCAGTTAAATAAGTTAATAATGAATGCTTGTGTGTGCTAAGTCACTTCAGTCATGTCCGATTGTTTGTGACCCTCTGGACTATAGCTCACCAGGCTCCTCTCTCCATGGGATTCTCCAGGCAAGAATACTGGAGTGGGTTGCCATGCTCTCCTCCAGGGGACCTTCCTGACCCAGGGGTTGAACCTGTGTTTCCTGCATTGCAGGTGGATTCTTTACCCCCGAGCCACTGGGGAAGCCCTAGATAATGATTACATAATTTTAATTCTTAAATTTATTTCTAATCCCCTAATCTCTTACTTCTCATAGCACTTCTCTTATTCTTGCCGCACTATGGAATTTATTTACTTATGAGATGTGTTTTTTTAAAAAGTTCTCTGTCTGATTGTAAGAACATGAGTTTCCTGTGGATAGAAATCTTGATTTGTTGTTGTTTGTGTGTGTCACATAGCATGAGGGATCTCAGTTCCCTGACCAGGGATTGAACCTGTGTCCCCCAGCAGTAGAAGTGTGGAGACCTGACCCCTGGACCACCAGGGCATTCCCAGAAATCTTGTTTTGTGCCAACCACCCAGAGGAGTGCTTGATACTTCGCTAAATATGTGTTGATTTAATGAATCACAATAAGGTTTTGAAGATTCCATTGCATTCCTCTTCTCTTTCCCTTGACTTTTTTCCCCCCCTTTGGGTTTCAATAACTGTTGTCAATGCCCATGACACAGTAGGATAAAGTTTTGGACAAGGGACTGAAATTTAGTGGAATCAGCCACCTTCAAGGTGTTGCGAATATGGAATGGAGGAGCCGAGGGGGCTTATGCACCAAGATTAATCTCTGTTTATCCTCTTTTTAGAGCTTTGCTGGCTGGAGATGACAGGACTGGTAGTTTGGGTTGACAAGCTGAGACTGACCTATTTTAAGTTCCTAGGTTTTCCACCAACATTACCCAAATTTCTGAAACAATCAAACATGAAGTTATACTTATAATAATCATGCTAAACTTTGGCATTATATTGCTTTTTAGTCCATGGGGTCACAGAGAGTTTGACATGACTGAGCAACTTTTACACACACACACACACACACACACACACACACACACACACAACTCTTTGTTATTTAGAATACACATCTGAAAATAGAGTTGCCATATGATCCAGCAATCCCACTCCTGGGCATATATCCAGAAAGAACTATAATGCAAAAAGATAAATGTACTTTTATTTCATAGCAATGCTACTTATAAGAGCCAAGACATGGAAAAAATCTAAATGTCCATTGACAGATGAATGGATAAAGAAGATATATATACAGTTTTTAGTTGCTAAGCCATGTCTGACTTTTTGTGACCCCAGGGACTGTAGCCTGCCAGGCTCTTCTGCCCATGGGATTCTTTAGGCAAGAATACTGAAGTGGGCAGCCATTCCCTTCTCCAGGGGATCTTCCCAATCTAGACATTGAACCTGGGTCTCCTGCATTGCAAGCAGATTCTTTACCACCTGAGCCACCATACTCCAATATAAAATAAAAATTTAAAAAATTCTCCTTCACAATTGTAAACCCACACCCTCAACTGTACACTCACCCACGATGTCTTCACCTCCACAGGGGCTCATCACGGTGGCCAGAGCGAGAGCCCTCAGAATCAGAGCTTTCTTCATCCTCCTCCTCCTCCAAGGGTATCCTCAGGAGTGGCTGTTCTGAGTGGTGCCTCGCCAAGAAGGTGGTCTAAAGAGAACCGCTGGAAGAAGCCATGTAGGAGCAGCCCACGCCTCACCCTGCTCTATCATATTTCAGCCCATCAGAGAAATTCCCTGAGCTGACACCTCAGTTGCCAGCTGAAGCATTTTTAGGGAGAGACCTGTAAGAAGCCTGGGAACTCCCTTGTTTTGAATCATCTGAGGGCATAGATTCAAAAGGGAGCAGAAGGATATCATATATATCAGGAATCATCAAAGAGTAAAGCTTGTAGCAAGAAAATTTGAAAGATTTTGAGAGATCCTAAAGAAAGAAGCTTGGGGCTTCCCCGGTTGCTCAGCTGGTAAAGAATCTGCCTGCAATGCAGGAGACCTGGGTTTAATCCCTGGGTTGGGAAGATCCCCTGGAGAAGGGAACTGCTACCCACTCCAGTATTCTGGCCTGGGGAATTCCATAGACTGTGTAGTCCATGGAGTTGCAAAGAGTCGGACACGACTGAGCGACTTGCACACAAGGGCATAGATTCAAAAGGGAGCAGAAGGAACTTCCATTGTATAAATGAAAGGAGAAAAACTCTGACAGAAAATTCCAGTTTCATGGAGCTTACCTCCTACACTTTGGATTAAACTTGTCCTCAAAAAGATGTCTACTAGTAGAAGTCAATAAATGTCCTTTTTTTTTTTTCCTATCCTGATATTTTTGTGCTTGGTGTGCACTTTATGATCTGTGTTTGTTGTTGTCTGTTTTAAACTGAAATTTGTGAACAAGGTAAACATCAAAGAGACTTGTCCCAGTCAGTTCTAAGCCATGAGGTCCAGTGTGGGCTCCACATCTGTAAAGAGCTAACCCTAGAATTACTGGTGTGTATTTGAAGCCACCGGTGGTTTCGTGAGCCACTGGCTCCTTTAACATGTGCCTTTATGGACCTGGAGATAGTTCTGGGTCTGCTCAGAATCTACTCCGTTTACCAGGAAGCCTCCCACTTCCTGTGCGAAAAACCGGTTTTTCATCATATCATTCTAACCTACTTTCTATTTTGCAGAAATCTCTTGAGATGCTAGCAGCAGACAGAATACTGTTTTTTTTTTTTTTTTTTTCAGTAATACTAGGTTTCACATATTGTTACTTTCATTTTTTATTTTTTTCATTCATTTAAGAGGCTGAAGTTTTATACATAAGATCAGAACACCATCAAACAAGTAAGAGACCACAGAAACAGCATGGGAAATCCAGGCAAAATCCTGCTACAAGGTAATAGACAATAGGGGTGTGTGTGTGTGTGTGTGTGTGTGTGTGTGTGTGTGTGCGTGTGTGTGTGTGTATGCAGTTGTCAAGGAAGGTTGTAGAAAGACCTGTTACTCTGACTTTCTGCCTGCCCCTCTGTCTCATGCACACATTTAACCTCTTTCTAGATGTTTTTGTGCCTGGGATGGTAGTTTTTCATTTTGACACTGACTAAAATGAAATTTTTTTTCTCAAAGGGTAGTCTCTAGTTTTTAAAATTTATTAATTTCACGTGTACGAGGTAAGGATTCAGTATCTGTATATGTTGTAAAATGATCACCGAGATGAGCAGTTAAATTCCCTCACCATACATGATCACAACATTATTTTCCTTGTGATGAGAACTGTTAAGACCTATTCTCTCAGCAACTTTCTGATATACAATACAGTATTATTAACTATAGTTGCCATGCTGTACATTACATCTCCATGACTTTTTAACTTTATAGCTGAAGGTTTGTATCTTTTGACCCTCTGCTCCTACTTGGCCCACCACATCTTGTCTTTGGCAACAAGAAATGTGTTCTTTGTATCTATGAACTCATTTTTGTTTGTTTTTCTAGATTCCACATATAAGTGAAATCACATGACATTTGTTTTTCTTTGTTTGACCTGTTTTACTTAGCGTAATATTTTCAAGGACCATTCTTGTTGTCTCAAATGGAAAGATTTCTTTTCCTTCTTCTTTTTTTTGGTGGCTGAGTAATATTTTCTTGTGTGTGTATCTATCTCTGTCTTATCTTTCTATACTCAGTTCAGATCAGTCACTCAGTCGTGTCTGACTCTTTGAGACCTCAAGGACTGTAGCACGTCAGGCTTCCCTGTCCATCACCAACTCCTGTAGCTTACTCAAACTCATGTCCATCGACCTAACCATCTCATCCTCTATTGTCCCCTTCTCCTCCCACCTTCAATCTTTCCCAGCATCAGGGTCTTTTCCAAGAAGTCAGTTCTTCGCATCAGGTGGCCAAAGTATTGGAGTTTCAGATTCAGCATCAGTCCTTCCAATGAATATTCAGGACTGATTTCCTTTAGGATGGACTGGTTGGATCTCCTTGCAGTCCAAGGGACTCTCAAGAGTCTTCTCTAACACCACAGTTCAAGAGCATCAATTCTTCGGCACTCAGCTTACTTTATGGTCCAACTCTCACATCCATACATGACTACTAGAAAAACCTTAGCTTTGATGATACGGACCTTTGTTGGCAAAGTAACTTCTCTGCTTTTTAATATGCTATCTAGGTTGGTCCTATCTTTTCTTCCAAGTAGCAAGCGTCTTTTAATTTCATGGCTGCAGTCACCATCTGCAGTGATTTTGGAGCCCCCCCAAAATAAAGTCTGCCACTATTTCCATTGTTTCCCCATCTATTTGCCATGAAGTGATGGGACTGGATGCCATGATCTTCGTTTTCTGAATGTTGAGTTTTAAGCCAACTTTTTCACTCTCCTCTTTCACTTTCATCAAGAGGCTCTTTAGTTCTTCTTCACTGTCTGCCATAAGGGTGGTGTCATCTGCATACCTGAGGTTATTGATATTTCTCCCGGCAATCTTGATTCCAGCTTGTGATTCATCCAGCCCAGCATTTCTCATGATGTACTCTGCATATAAGTTAAATAAGCAGGATTACAATATACAGCCTTGACATACTCGTTTCCCAATTTGGAACCAGTCTGTTGTTCTATGTCCAGTTCTACCTGTTGCTTCTTGACCTGCATACAGATTTCTCAGGAGGTAGGTCAGGTGGTAATCCCATCTCTTTAAGAATTTTCCACAGTTTCTTGTGATCCACACAGTCAAAGGCTTTGGTGTAGTCAATAAAGCAGATGTTTCTATATTACATTTTCTTTATCCATTCATCCATCAAGAGGCACTTAGGTTGCGTCCATATCTTGGCTGTTATAAATAGTACTGCAATGAACATGGGGGTGTGTATATCTTTTGAATTTAGTTTTTTCATTTTCTTTAGACAAATACCAAGAAGTGGAATTGTGGGATCATAAGGTAGTTCTCTTTTTAATTTTTTCAGCAAACTCAATAGGGTTTTTCATAGTGGTTGCACAAATTTGCACTCCCACCAACAGTGCACCTTCTTCTCCACAATTCCCTCTTCTTCACATTCTTGCCAACTATTGTTATTTCTTGTCTTTTTGATAAAAGCCATTCTAATAGGTGTGAGGTGATATGATATCATATTATGGCTTGATTTCAATTCATTTGATAATTAGTGATGTTGAGTACCTTTTCATGTATCTGTTGGTACATGTTGGTCTTCTCTGTAAAAATATTTATTCAGATCCTCTGACCCATTTTTAATGAAATTTTAAAAATTAAGCTGTAAAGGCTCTTTATATATTTTGGATATTAACTTCTCATCAGACATATAATTTGTAGATATTTTCCTCTATTCAGGAGGTTGTGTTTCCTTTTGTTGATGATTTCCTTAGCTGTGCAGAGAATTTTTAGTTTGAAATAGTTCCACTTGTTTATTTTTAGACTTTTTGCCTTTGCCTTTGGTTCAAATCATAAAAATCAACCCCAAGACAGGTATCAATAGCATCCCCTCTAGTTTTATTCCAGTAATTTTATACTGAATCAGATTGATTATGTTTTTTGCAGCTGAAGATGGAGAAGCTCTATACAGTCAGCAAAAACAAGACCAGGAGCTGACTGTGGCTCAGATCATGAGCTCCTTATTGCAAAATTCAGGCTTAAATTGAAGAAAGTAGGGAAAACCCCTAGGCCATTTGGGTAAGACCTAAATCAAATCCCTTGTGATTGTACAGTAGAGGTGATAAATAGATTCAAGGGATTAGGTCTAGTAGACAGAGTGCCTGAAGAACTATGGATGGAAGTTCATAGCATTGTACAGGAGGCAGTGACCAAAACCATCCCAAAGAAAAAGAAATGCAAGAAGGCAAAGAGGTTGTCTGAGGAGGCTTTATGAATAGCTGAGGAAAGAAGAGAAGTGAAAGGCAAGGGAGAAAGGGGAAAATATATCCAACTGGATGCAGAGTTCCAGAAAATAGCAAGGAGAGATAAGGTCTTTAAATTTTTTTTAAAATTTATATTTAATTGAAGGATAATTGCTTTACAACATTGTGTTGGTTTCTGCCATACATCAAATTGTTGAGAAGGCCTTCTTAAGTGAACAAAGCAAAGAAATAGAGGAAAACAATAGAATGGGAAAAACTAGAGATCTCTTCAAGAAAATTGGAGATATCACGGGAATATTTCATGCAAGGATGAGTATGAGGACAGAAATGGTAAGGACCTAAAAGAAGCAGAAAAGATTAAGAAGAACCAGCAAGAATACATGGAAGAACTATACAAAAAAAGGTTTAATGACCTGGATAACCATGATGGTATGGTCACTCACCTTGAACCAGACATCTTGCAGTATGAAGTCAAGTGGGCCTTAGGAAGCACTACTATGAACAAAGCTAGTGGAGGTGATGGAATTCCAGCTGAGCTCTTTAAAATCCTAAGTGGTGATGCTGTTAAAGTGCTACATTCAATATGTCAGCAAATTTGGAAGACTCAGCAGTGGCCACAGGACTGGAAAATGTCAGTTTTCACTCCAAACCCAAATAAGAGCAATGACAGAATGTTCAAGCTATCATACAATTGCACTCATTTCACAAGGTTATGCTCAAAATCCTTCAAGCTAGGCTTCAGTAGTACATGAATCAAGAACTTCCAGATGTACAAGCAGGATTTAGGAAAGGCAGAGGAACCAGAGATCAAATTGCCAATGTTCATTGGATCATGGAAAAAGCAAGGGAATTCCAGAAAAACATCTACTTCTGCTTCATTGACTGCTAAAGCCTTTAACTGTGTGGATCACAATGCCCTGTGGAAAATTCTTCAAGAGATGGGAATACCAGACCACCTTACATGTCTCCTGAGAAAACTGAATGCAGGTCAAGAAACAACAGTTAGAACCAGACATGGAACAATGCCACTGGTTCAAAACTGGGAAAGGAAAACAAGGTTGTACATTGTCAATCTACTCATTTAACTTCTATGCAGAGTACATCATGTGAAATGCTGTACTGGATGAATCACAAGCTGGAATCAAGATTGCCAGGAGAAATATCAACAGCCTCAGATATGCAGATGATACTACTTTAATGGCAGAAAGTGAAGAAGAACTAAGGAGCTTCTTGATGACGGTGAAAGAGGAGAGGGGAAAGCTGACTTGAAACTCAACTTTCAAAACAACTAAGATCATGGCATCTGGTCCCATCACTTCATGGCAAATAGAAGGAGAAAAAGAGACAGATTTTCTTTTCTTGGACTCCAAAATCACTGTGGCTTCAAAGTCTCTCCAAAATGACTGCAGTCATGAAATGAAAACATACTTGCTACTTGAAAGGAAAGCTATGACAAACATAGACAGTGTTTTAAAAAGCAGAGATATCATTTTGCCAACAAAGGTCCGTATAGTCAAAGCTATGGTTTTTACAGTAGTCATGTATGGGTGTGAGAGTTGGACCATAAAGAAGGCTGAGAGCCTAAGAATTGATGTTTTCAAACTGTGGTGTTGGAGAAGACTCTTGAGAGTCCCTTGGACTACAAGGAGATCAAACCAGTCAACCATAAAGATGATCAACCCTGAATATCCACTGGAAGGGCTGACAGTGAAGCTGATGCTCCAATATTTTTGCCACCCGATGAAAAGAGCTGACTCATTGGAAAAGACCCTGATGCTGGGAAAGATTGAAGGCAGAAGGAGAAGAGGGTAGCAGAGAATGAGATGGTTAGATAGCATCACCAACTCAGTAGACAAGAATTTGAGCAAACTCCAGGAGATAGTGAAGGACACAAGATCCTGGTGTGCTGCAGTCCATGGGGTCATAAAGAGCTGGAAAAGACTTAGTGACTGAACAACAACTAGGAGTTTTATGACTTCAGATCTTTAATCAAGTATTTAACCCATTTTGAGTTAATTTTTGTGTATGGTCCAAGTTAGTGATCAACTTTTATTGCTTTGCATGCAACTTTCAAATTTCCCCAATATCCCAATAATTTATTAGAGTCTGTCCTTTCCCCATGGTATAGTCTTGACTTTTTAAAAAATTAAAAAAAAAAAAAAAAAAAAGAACTCATTGACTATATATGCATGGGTTTATTTCTGCTCTGTTGTTCCATATGTATATTTTTATGCCAATAGCATACTGTTGGGATCACTACAGCTTTGCAATATAGTTTGAAATTAGGGTGCATGATGCCCCTAATTGTTATTCTTTCTCAAGTCTGCTTTGGCTAATCAGCATCTTTTGTACTTCCTTCCAAATTTTAGGAATGTTTGTTCTAGTTATGTGGAAAATGCTATTGAAATTTTGATAGGGATTGCATTGAATCTGTTGATTGCTTTAGTACTCTAGACATTTAAATGATATTAATTCTTCCAATTTCATCAGTATGGCATATCTTTTCATTTATTTACTGAACCTCTTACAGTTTTCAGAGATTTTTCACCTCCCTTGTCAGAAGTGAGCTGCTATAGATCTATTCCTGGATTTTTTATATTGTTTCGTTGATCTAAGTACCCATAATTCCAAAATAGCCTTTAGTTTTGATCACTCTAGCTATAAAATAGTTTTAAATTTGGTTAGAGTGATCCCACATGTTTTTCTTCATTCAATTTGTTTTATCTATCTTAATTCATAAGCTTTTTCATAAATCTTTCAGAATAACTTTTATACAATTATTAAAGATTTTGCTGGGATTTGGACTAAAATTGCATTAAACCAGGATGTCAACTTGGGAAAGAATTGACATCTTAATTATGTTCAGGTTTTCAGCTGATAGATATGGTTATACTTTCCATTTATTTATATCTTTGATTTCTTTCATCCGTCTTTCAGTGTACAAGCTCTTTACATGTTCTGTTAGCTATACTTAAGTCTCTCTTTCTGTTCTTATTGTAAATATTATATTTTTAACTTTAATGTCTTCATTGCCATATATAGACATACATGCTGATTTTTAAAATTGATTTTGAAATCTGCACTTTTGATAAAATCCATTATTAGTTATATAGAATTTTTTATGAAGGGGAGGGCATTCCTTGGGAATTTTTGTGTGGACCATTATATCAAATGAGGGCAGGTATAATTTTATTTAGGGGTTTCCCTGGTGGCTCAGACAGTAAAGAATCTGCCTGGAGTGCAGGAGACGTGGGTTTGATCTCTGGGTTGGGAAGATCCCCT
This sequence comes from Dama dama, assembly GCF_033118175.1. Taxonomy (NCBI): domain Eukaryota; kingdom Metazoa; phylum Chordata; class Mammalia; order Artiodactyla; family Cervidae; genus Dama; species Dama dama. The sequence continues at coordinate 9,786,953 of NC_083687.1, read as the reverse complement.
GGAGAAGGGCATGGCAATCTACTCCAGTATTCCTGCCTGTAGATTTTTCATGGACAGAGGAGCCTGGAAAGCTATAGTCTGCAGGGTTGCAAACAGCTGGACACAGTTGAGCGACTAACATGCACAGACACACTCACAGACACACACATACACACACAATTTATTTTCGATATGTATGTGTTCTGACCACTTCCTCTTCATTCTGTAGATGAAGGAGGGTCCCCTACCTTTAATAGTATGAGATGGCTGAACATGCAACATCCAAATGGACAGATGAATTTGATAGCAGCTTATTATGTAGACTCACAGCCTGAGGATACAACTCCCTCCGTAGGGGCACATGGAGGCTGCACTCAGGAACATAGTGAATAAGTAGGGGCTATGGAAGACAACCTTTGTAGTAACAAGATAATGGGGTCCCCCTGGATTTTACGGAAGGGTGTTTTTGGTTTGTCAGAATAGTTTCATTAGCTTATCGGGATGTGAAAGCTTAGACTGAGAATCAAGGGCAGTTCAGCTGTTCAGGTTGACGGGAAGGAGCTGGGCAGAGAAACAAACCTGGTGAAAGCAGAGAAGGAACTTACTATCTGGGGCCCTTGAGGCTTGACGAGGTCTTGGCTGCAATTCAAATTTCAGATCTCACAATATAGCACACCACTGATTTCTTTTTCTTGTTTTATTACTCAGACTAGGACTTCCATTAATGTGTTAACTAAAGGAGGAGAAAGGCATGCGACCATGTGGATAGAATTATAAAATAGTTTTTAGAGATAGAATTATAAAATAGTTTTTATAGATAGAATTATAAAACTGAATTCAATCTCTGTTCTTCATTTTTAAAAATTTTAAACCTCTTATTAAAGAATGAGTATTCAAGAGGAATTTTCTCCATCTAAAAAGACTACTTTGCTGCACATATCAGACTCAATGGCAAAATATTTAAAATTTTCTTCTTGATATCTGGAATACTGGAGATGGTAGACAATCAAAAATGGAGAGAAAAAATAAAGCTATAAGTGTTGCAATGGAGGTAAAATTGTCATTATTTACTCTTAATTTAATCCTACACTTTGAAAATAAAAATAGTAGACAAATTAACAGATTTAATAGTATTGTTGGATAAAAGGCCAATATATAGAAAACCAACTCTATTATGCTCTACCTGAAATGAAGAAAGATCAAAACTGAGAAAATGCTACCATTCAGAGTAGCAATCCCAAATATAAAATATCTAGGAATAAACCTAACAAGATATGAGTAAGACTTCTATACTGAAAACTACAAAACATCATTGGGAGAAGTCAGTGAACCCACGTAACTGATGACAACAAAGATCAGAGACGGTAAGGGTAAGTATTTTAAATGCTGCTGCTAAGATGACACCACCCTTACGGCAGAAAGTGAAGAGGAACTTGAAAAGCCTCTTGATGAAAGTGAAAGAGGAGAGTGAAAAAGTTGGCTTAAAGCTCAACATTCAGAAAACTAAGATCATGGCACATGGTCCCATCACTTCATGGCAAATAGATGGAGAAACAGTGGAAGTAGTGGCTGACTTTATTTTTCTGGGCTCCAAAATCACTGCAGATGGTGATTGCAGCCCTGAAATTAAAAGACGCTTACTCCTTGGAAGGAAAGTTATGACCAACCTAGATAGCATATTAAAAAGCAGAGATATTACTTTGCCAACAAAGGTCCGTCTGGTCAAGGCTATGGTTTTTCCAGTGGTCATGTATGGTTGTGAGAGTTGGACTGTGAAGAAAGCTAAGCACTGAAAAATTGATGCTTTTGAACTGTGGTGTTGGAGAAGACTCTTGAGAGTCCCTTGGACTTCGAGGAGATCCAACCAGTCCATCCTGAAGGAGATCAGTCCTAGGTGTTCATTGGAAGGACTGATGCTGAAGCTGAAGCTCCAATACTTTGGCCACCTGATGTGAAGAGTTGACTTGTTGGAAAAGAACTTGATGCTGGGAGGGATTGGGGGCAGGAGGAGAAGGGGACAACAGAGGATGAGATGGCTGGATGGCATCACCGACTCGATGGGCATGAGTTTGAGTAAACTCCAGGAGTTGGTGATGGACAGGGAGGCCTGGCGTGCTGCGATTCATGGGGTCGCAAAGAGTCGGACACTACTGAGCGACTGAACTGAACTGAACTGAACTGAAGTCACTTCAGTCGTGTCTGACTCTGTGTGACCCCATCCCTGGGATTCTCCAGGCAAGAACACTGGAGTGGGTTGCCATTTCCTTCTCCAATGCATAAAAGTGAAAAGTGAAAGTGAAGTCGCTCAGCCATGTCCGACTCTTCGCGACCCCATGGACTGCAGCCTACCAGACTTACCTCTAAATTAACCTATATTCAATTAAATTTTCATTGAAAATCAAGGTAAAGATTTTGTTTGCTTGATCGTTTCTTCTGCTTTTTTCTTAGGTCTGTGTGGGTGAAGGTGTGTTTATGTGCCGCTGTTGTTGTTCAGACGCTCACTCGTGTCCGACTCTTTGCGACCCCATGGACTGCAGCACTCCAGGCTTCCCTGTCCTTCACCATGTCCTGGAGCTTGCTCACACTCATGTCCATTGAGTCGGTGATGCCATCCAACCATCTCGTCCTCTGTTGTCCACTTCTCCTCCTGCCTTCAATCTTTCCCAGCATCAGTATCTTTTCTAATGAATCAGCTCTTCACATCAGGTGGCCAAAGTATTGGAGTTTCAGCTTTAGCATCAGTCCTTCCAAAGAATATTCAGGCTTGATTTCCTTTAGGATTGACTGGTTTCATCTCCTAGCAGTTCAGCAGACTCGCAAGAGTCTTCTCCAACACCACAGTTCAAAAGCATCAATTCTTCAGCACTCAGCCTTCTTTATAGACCAGCTCTCACATCTGTACATGACTGCTGGGAAAACCGTAGCTTTGACTATACAGACCTTTGTTGGCAAAGTAATGTCTCTGCTTTTTAATATGCCATCTAGGTTTGTCATAGCTTTTCTTCCAAGGAGCAAGTCGCTTTTCATTTCATGGCTGCAGTCACCATCTGCAATGATTTTGGAGCCCAAGACAATAAAGTCTGTCACTGTTTCCATTGCCTCCCCATCTATTTGCCATGAAGTGATGGAACTGGATGTGTATGTGTGAAGATTGTAAAACTAAATTTAAAATTTCAACATAAATTTCATAGCCTAGAATCACCTAGGAAATGTTCAAAAGTAAGAACAAACCTGGGAGAAAATTAGTAAAACATAACAAAAGCCTTGTTAGATTATGTATTGGCTATGCTAATTGACACATTGTGGTTTATTAACCAACATAGTGTGATATTTGCTTGGGTGAAGAGGAATAGGAAAACAGAAAAAAATAGAAATTCTAGAACCAGATCCTCTCTCAAATAAAATGCTCTCGTCTATGCTGGCACTGCAGAGCAATGGGACGAAGATTGTCTTTTCAATAAACATAACTGGGTCATTTGAACGTCTCTTTGAGAAAACTTACCATGTCACTTACTCTAATCACTGGGCTTCCCCCATGGCGCTAGTGGTAAAGAACCCACCTACCAACGTAGGAGATGCAAGAGATGTGGGTTTGATCCCTGGGTAGGGAAGATTCCCTGGAGAAGAAAATGGCAAACCACTCCAGGATTCTTGCCTGGAGAATTCCACGGACAGAGGAGCCTTGGTGGGCTACAGTGCATAGGGTCGCAAAGAGTCAGACATGACTGAAGAGACTTATGCACACTCTAACCATTAATAAAATAAGTTCCAGACAGATTGAAACTGTTTTTGAAAAGGAAGGGGGTCCTCGTCCCCTCCTCTCTATGTCCTCAGCCTGCCATCTGCCTGTGGAAAAACTTTAGCCAAAGAATAAGTGTAGTCAGAGAAGTGAGAACATGCAGAAACAAAGGGAAGCAGCCACCTCCCCTGACATCTGGACCGGCGCTGAACTCAGACCGTGAGAATGTGGTGGACAGGACACCACACGTCTTCTGAGATTGCATCTGAAGAAGTCCTGGGGCTTTCATTTTCCTCTCAGAAGGGCTGAGCTACCAGGTGAGAACTCGTCTTTACTGCTGGTGGGACCACATTAGAGGCGCTGGATCTGCTGAGAGAGAGGCTGTCTCCACACCCCAGGGGAGCCTCAGGAGACCACCCGCCCCAGCGGCCATCTGACTGCAGCCACATGACGGACCTTCCGTGAGAACCACCTACTATGTTCAGTCAACTCTCAGGACTGTAAAAAAATCACTAAATGGCTGTAGTTTTAAAATAACTAATCAATTAATTTTTGGTTGCTCAGTCTTTGTCACTGTGTGCAGGCTTTCTCCAACTGCACGGAGCTGGGGCCACCCCCTAGCTGTGCGCGCAGGCTTCTCATTGCCCCGGCTTCTATTTCTATAAAGCTCAGTCTCTAGAGCGCCGGCTCAGTACTTGTGGCACTGAGGCTTGGTTGCTCTGAGGCATGTCAAATATTTCTGAAGCAGGGATTGAACCCATGTGCTCTGCCATTGACAGACAGATTCTTATTCACTGTACCATCAGGGAAGTCCAATGGCTGTAGAAGTTTTGGGGTAATTTTTTTGGAAGCAGCTGTGGAAATTTTATTTTTATTTATTAAAATTTTTTTATTATGGAAATTTTCAAACATAACTGAAAATGGAAGGAGTAGTGTAAGGACTTTTACACAGAAGTAGGTCATGAAATATTGTGGTTTTCGATTTCCTCTAAAACGTCAAATCTACTGGCACAAAATTCTTTATATTCTGTTAGCATCTTTTTAATGTTTGTAGAATCTGTAGGAATGGCATCTTTTCATTATAGATGCTAATAATTTGCGAGTTGGATTTTTCTTCCTTGTCAGTCTTGCAGGTGGATTATAAAAAAAAAAAAAAGAAAACTTTAGCTTTGTGATTTTCTTTATTATACATCTGTTTTCTTTTCTTTTTTTTTTTTATTATTATTATTATTATTATTTTTTCCAGTGGGTTTTGTCATACATTGATATGAATCAGCCATAGATTTACATGTATTCCCAATCCCGATCCCCCCTCCCACCTCCCTCTCCACCCGATTCCTCTGGGTCTTCCCAGTGCACCAGGCCGGAGCACTTGTCTCGTGCATCCCACCTGGGCTGGTGTTTTCTTTTAAAATTAACTGCAAATCCTTTATTGCTATCAAACAGGAATCAATTTTTTTTTTTTTTTTTGGCTGCACCAGATGGCATGTAGGATCTTAGTTCCATGACCTGGGATTGAACCTGTGCTCCCTGCATTGGAAACTTGGAGTCTTAACCACTGGACCACAACTGAAGCCTCTATACATTTATTTTCCATCCTATTTATTCCCTCTCTTACCATCATCATTTCCTTTCTTCTACTTTTCTCAGTGTGTGTTACTTCAGTTTACACAGCATGTTTTGTTGAAGACACTATTCTTTCCCCATCATATATTTTTGGCTCCCTTGTCAAATACTAGTTGACTGTACATCCAAGGGTTTAATTCTGGGCTCTCTATTCTATTTCAATGGTCTGTGTGTCCATTTTAATGTCAGGCTATACTGTTTTTATTACTATAACTTTTTGCTATAGTTTGAAATCAGGAAGTGTGATACCTCTGGCTTTGTCCTTTCTCAGGGTTGCTTTGGGTATTCTGGGTCTTTTGTACTTTATGATTTTCTTTTTTTCTTTTTTGCTATCCAGGCTGGCTAGTCCTACCTTTATTCACTTAACACTTGGCATATTATCCCTTTGCATGGCTAAACTGCAATTCATCTGTTCTTTCTCTGAAAATTAAGACTGATTTTTTCTCTTCAGTGACATTTTTAATATGTCATCTTGGGCACATATGTGAGAATTTATTTAGAATGTTTTTAACTAGGATGGAAATCTGGGATTATCTGACTACCCAAAGGGGTATACACCAGTATTTAATATATTTTATAATTTTTTAACATACATAATATTTATAATCAAGACAAGTTTATAAGTTTCTCTCTTAGAATTTTGAAATAATTTTACTATTCCAAACCCTGGTGCCACAAACATTAGAGTAGAGATCTCTTTAGGCTCATGTAGGATTGTTCCTTTAAGACAGACATTGTCTTAGTTCCTTCAGGCCCCCAGAACCAAACACTATAAGTGGGATAGGTTATAAATAACAGAATTTTATATCTCACAGCTCTGCAGGCTGGGAAATCTGAGTTCAGGGTGCCAGCAAGGTCAAGTGCTGGTGAGAAACCTCTTCTTGTTTTGCAAACTGCCAACATCTCACTTGTGGCCTCATATGATAGAAAGGGAAGACCCTGGTCTCTTTGGTCCTTTATAAGGGCATTAACCTCATTCATAGGGGCTCCATCTTCAAGACCTAATCACTCCCAAAGGCTCCACTTCCTAATACCATCACATTAGGGATCAGGTTTCAACAGACACATTTTGTAGAGGCACAAACATTCAGAACATAGATATATAGATGTGGATTTTATTGTTGTTGTCAATCATGCAACATTTGCACTGTTAATTTTAATGAATGTGTTAACTGCTCAGCTGTGTCTGACTTTTTGCGACCTCGCGGACTGTAGGCTGCCAAATCCCTCTGACCATGGAATTTTCCAGGCAAGAATTCTGAAGTAGGTTGCTATTCCCTTCTCCAGGGTATCTTCCCAACCCAGAGATTGAACCCAGGTCTCCTGCATTGCAGGCATATTCTTTACCATCTGAGCCACAGATACAACCAACTTCATGATGTTACTAATAATATTTGAGAGGATCCATCCTCACAGCATCTTCTAGATCCTTTATTTACAAAACCAGACTACTACACTTGCCAATTTTGGGGAGAAATGTTTCATCATGTTGCTATCTGAATTTATATGTTTTTTCTTTAGGAAAAAAAAAGGTTATTTTAACAAATCTCCTGAGGTGTAATTAGCTTACCACAATTTCATTCTTTCTACATGTAAAATTTAATGTCTTAGTAAATTATAGATTTTTTCTTGTTTTAAATTTATTTTTTATTGAGGTAACATTAATTTAGGAGGAGAAGGGGATGACAGGATGAGATGGTTGGATGGCATCACTGACTCTATGGACATGAGTTTGAGTAAGCTCTGGGAGTTGCTGATGGACAGGGAAGCCTGGCGTGCTGCAGCCCATGGGTCTCCAAGAGTCGGACACAACTGAGCAACTGAACTGAAATGAACATTAATTTATAACACTATATAAGTTTTACATTAAAACCTTATATTTTTACTTTTGTGTATACTAGAGCATGCCAGAAATTTAGTTTCCATTCACCTTCATACAGTTGATCCCCTTTACCCATTTCACCCTCCTCCCACTTCTGGATACTTATACAAAGACTATGAAACACTATCTCAAAAAATACTGTATCCACATGTTTATCATAGTGATATTTGCAATAGTCAAGATATGGAAATAACCTAAGTGTCCACCAACAGATGAATGGATTAAAACAAGATGTGGTGTGTGGTGTATATATATATATATACCATACATATCATACTATATCAGCCATAAAAAAGGTGAAGTCTTGCCATTTGCAACCACATGGATGGACATTGAGGGTATGATGCCAAGTAAAATAAGTCAGATGGAGAAAGATATATATTGTATGACTTGACTCATATATGGAATGCAAAAACAAGCAAAACAAAATAAACAAAACATATCAAACAAAAATAAATGCTTAGATACAAAGAACAGAGTAGTGGTTACCAGTGGTGTGTTTTGATTGGCTAATTCAACTTATTTACATTGAGGGTGAATATTGATAGATGAGGACACAGTACTGTTATTTTATCTTTTGTTTTCTGGTTGTTTTCTGATCTCTATTGCTTCCCCTTTCCTTGTGTTTCTATCTGCCATTTTATTTATTTATTTATTTTTTTCATTTGTTTTTATTAGTCGGAGGCTAATTACTTTACAATATTGTAGTGGTTTTTGCCATACATTGACATGAATCAGCCATGGATTTACATGTGTTCCCCATCCTGATCCCCACTCCCACCTCCCTCCCCATCCCATCCCTCTGGGTCTTCCCAGTGCACCAGCCCTGAGCACTTGTCTCATGCATCCAGCCTGGGTTAGCGATCTGTTTCACACTTGGTAATATATATGTTTCGATGCTATTCTCTCGAAACATCCCACCCTTGCCTTCTCCCACAGAGTCCAAAAGTCTGTTCTATACATCTGTGTCTCTTTTTCTGTCCTGCATATAGGGTTATAATTACCATCTTTTAAAATTCCATATATATGCGTTAGTATACTGTATTGGTGTTTATCTTTCTGGCTTACTTCACTCTATATAATGGGCTCCAGTTTCATCCATCTCATTAGAACTGATTCAAATGTATTCTTTTAAATGGCTGAGTCTATCTGCCATTTTAATCTGGTGGCTTTATAGTATGTCTTCTTCAGTTCCCTCTTTTTTAATGTTTCATATCTCTGCTCTAGATTTATGTTTTGTGGCTACCATGAAGTTCGTATAAAACATATCGTAGATAAAATAGTCTTTTTTCTTGCTGATAGCATCTTATCTTCATTTACCTATTTGACTTCTGTACTTTTTCTCTTCCCTTTTCATAATTTTTGTTGTCTCGAAAGAGCCCCTTTGGTCTTGTGTTTGTTCCCAAGTTGAAGTAGCTACAGTTATTTTTCTGCCTTTCCCCTCTTTAGTCTTTATGCTGTGAGAAAACTGTGAAAACCCTGTTCTGATTACAGAGTTGCAATTTCCTGCTTCTATGTCTCACCTTACTCAGATTTGTTGCTTTTGGAAAGTAGCTCTTTGGCTCCCTCCCTGTTTGCCCACTTCTGTTCCTCTCCAACCTTAAAGGAACTTAATTAGAGGAATGAGATCAGGGAGCAGTTGAAACTGACTTACGCTGTCATGAACACACACCATGCCTTGTTTAACATGTACGAAGATTCCACTCTCTTGTATTTCAAAAAATACATATAAATAAATGTGGATGGAAGGAGGCAGCAGGGGTAGAAAACAAAGAGGACCAGGAAAGAATGAAGATAAGGCACTGGGATCAATCCTGGGGACTTCTGGGTGCAGGGTAGGGCCAAAGAAAACACCCAGGACTTTTTCTGCAGAGTCATTCAACCCAGAGCAAAGATCCTGGGAAAGCACTCTCGTTGTGAGGAATGAGCGCCGTGTAGCGGAAGGGAAAGCAACACTGCAAATCAACTATATCTCAATAAAACTAACAAATAAAGACTGCCAGGCCAGCAGCCACCAGAGGGGCATCTCTTCAATTAAAAACTCTAGAAGGAATAAAATAAGGGCCCATGGTCTGAAGTAGGAAACCTTTTCAAGCTGCGAAGAAGCTGGGACAGAAGGTTCTCGTCCGAGTGTCACGGTCTCTGCTCCAGCTCAGGAGACCTGCAGGGGCAGAGGAGAGGGCTGTTTCCATACCTACCTCTTCACGCTGCTTCTTCCCCCTTTCTGGGGCCTCCCCTGAGAGCTCTGCAGTAAGAAGGCGGAATCAGTCTTAAGCCTCTCTGAGCCACAGCTACCTCAGGCCATGGGCCTCTTATTTTATTATTTTTAGAATTTTTAATTGAAGAGATGCCCCTTTGGTGTCTGCTGGCCTGGCAGTCTTTATTTGTTAATTTTATTGAAATACAGTTGATTTACAGTGCTGTTTTCATTTCTGTTGTACAGCAAAGTGACCCAGGTATACACATATATACAGTTAAATTTTACTTTTCATTTATTTATGGTTGCACTGGATCTTCGTTGCAGGGCACAGGCTTTCTCTAGCTGTGGCTGGTGGGCTTCACACTGCAGTGGTTTCTCCTGTTGCAGAGCACAGGCTTGAGGGTGCATGGACAGTAGCTGTGGCATGCAGGCTTATTAGCCCTGTGGCATGTGGGAGCTTAGATCCCCAACCCCGGATTGAACCTATGTCCCCTGCATCGGGAGGTGGATTCTTAACCACTGGAGCAGCAGGGAAGACCCCACATACATACATTTTTTTTCCATTTATTTTTATTAGTTGGAGGCTAATTACTTTACAATATTGCAGTGGTTTTTGTCATACATTGACATGAATCAGCCATGGAGTTACATGTATTCCCCATCCCGATCCCCCCTCCCACCTCCCTCTCCACCTGATCCCTCTGGGTCTTCCCAGTGCACCAGGCCGGAGCACTTGTCTCATGCATCCAGCCTGGGCTGGTGATCTGTTTCACCAATATAATATACATGTTTTGATGCTGTTCTCTCGAAACATCCCACCCTCGCCTTCTCCCACAGAGTTCAAAAGTCTGTTCTGTACATCTGTGTCTCTTTTTCTGTTTTGCATATAGGGTTATCGTTACCATCTTTCTAAATTCCATATGTATGCATTAGTATACTGTATTGGTGTTTATCTTTCTGGCTTACTTCACTCTGTATAATGGGCTCCAGTTTCATCCATCTCATTAGAACTGATTCAAATGAATTCTTTTTAACGCCTGAGTAATATTCCATGGTGTATATGTACCACAGCTTCCTTATCCATTCGTCTGCTGATGGACATCTAGGTTGCTTCCATGTCCTGGCTATTATAAAGAGTGCTTCGATGAACATTGGGGTGCACGTGTCTCTTTCAGATCTGGTTTCCTCGGTGTGTATGCCCAGAAGTGGGAACTTAAGAGTATATCTACCTAAAGAAACAAAAGACCTATACATAGAAAACTATAAAACACTGATGAAAGAAATCAAAGAGGACACAAACAGATGGAGAAATATACCGTGTTCATGGATTGGAAGAATCAATATTGTCAAAATGGCTATACTACCCAAAGCAATCTATAGATTCAATGCAATCCCTATCAAGCTACCAACGGTATTTTTCACAGAACTAGAACAAATAATTTCACAATTTGTATGGAAATACATACATTTTTAAAATGTTCTTTTCCATTATGGTTTATCTCAGGATATAGAGTTTCCTGTGCTGTACAGTAGGATCTTGGTGTTTATCCATCCTGTCTATAATAGTTTGCATCTGCTAATCCCAAACTCCCACTCTCTCTTCTCCACCCCCTCCCCCTTGGCAAACACAAGTCTGTTCTCTTATTAACTGATGCAAAGCTTTACTGCAATCAGAATTCAGTCTTTCTCATTTTGTCTGTCTCCCAACTTGTCATCTCCACCACTGTTCCTAGGAGACCAAATCTCTCTCCGAAAGAAGATGAGAGGGCGTTACCTTGGCTGAAGCCCAAGTCTCCTAAGGAAGGAGAGGCAGGATACACACTCCCGGGATACAGTGTCTCAGCCCCTGACCACCCACTGAGATTTCTGGACAACACAGCTCGCATCACCGAATACCAGGGTGGAGAGGGGAGCAGATCCTGGAAGGCATATGACTAGGAAGCTCCCATCACACAAACCCAGCATCGTTTCATCAGCCTTAGGGTCTATTCTTGCATTTGCTCCAGAATTTCCATCTGAGATCTCCATGCATGCTAAACCTTCTCTTATCTCTACAGGCCATCACCTCTTATATTTCACCCATAAGTACTTTCTGTATTTCCAGAAAAGTTGATATCAACTACGCAAAGGTTGTATTGCGAGAACTTCATCGAGCAAAGCCATATTTCTTCCTCCAAACAATCAGCGGGGTGTCTCAGCTGCCAATAGGTCCCTTACCTCCTGACGTAGAAGAGCAGCCCCATTCCAAGGAAGAGGAGACCCAGAACACAGGCCCCGATTCCACTCAGCATCTTTTCTCGTGAAGATTCGTCCTGTGCCCCTGAGAAAAGAAGCCGGTTTCTGAGTGATTGTTATCCCAAATCCAACTTCTCTAATTGCGACTGGGGGGGAAGAAGCCTGCTCTGAAAAAACTGAAATAACTGGCCATTCCTAGAAAAGAGATGAAAATTCAAGCTGAGTTGCTACAAGGTTCAGGCAGTGAATCATTTAAATACCCTAGCCCTGATAGAAGGCCACACATCTTCGTCATCTGATGGATGAGCAGCCTGGGGCTGGATGAGGTGGGGAAGTCTGTCTCGGTTGACAGAACTAATAAAAGGCAGAGCTGGGACTGAACTTCCCGCAGGTCAGGAAAGTCCCTGGAGGGGGTGCACCCTTTCTCAGATCACAGTGAACAACTCAGGGCGAGAGTGTCTGAAGCACCAGCCCAGCTTGACACAGGGGACTGGTGCCCAGGACCGAAGAGGGACCATGACCTGTGAGGTCACAGGAGGCTCAAGCAGAAACATCGTCTTCCCTGCTTGTCAGGAGAACTGGCTCCCCAGGGGGCCCAGGCATTTACAGAAACCCATGGGATATCTGCAAACTATCGGAGGAGCTCCATCACAGGACGTCACAGGGCAACCCCAACAACCTCAGCTGAAGGAGAAGAGAACATGGAGCTCACGAACACTTGTGTGGGGAGAGCTGAAACCTGACATTCGGGGGTAAGTGGGCCCCCCGCTTGGTGGCTGAGAAACATGAGATCAGAGAGCTCCTCACTCCATTCCACTGTGACGGGGCTCGTCAGGCTGGGGTGCTCCACGTGGCAGGCATAGACCTCTCCACCCTGAGGAACTACTTCAAGCATCACCATGATCTGGAAGGTCCAGTCTCCGTTAGGGATCAGGCCGGTGGAGACCACCCCAGCCTCCTCTTCCCGGCCGTTCCGGAACCACCTGACCTCAACGTGGCCTGGGTAGAAGCCGTTCACAGAGCAGACCAGGAGGTTGTGCTGCCGCAGGGGCCGGGTCTTCGCAGGATACACGGTCACCGCGGGCTCCACTGGGAGAGGAAACGTAGCGGGGGTTAGTGCGGGAGACGGACTACGTCTCCTGACCAGGCTGCAGCCTCGGACAGGCCAGGCTGCCCATGTGGCTTAAGAGGACGTAGTGCCAGGAATATCGCTTGAATTTAACCCCGAAACCTCCAACCCCTATTAGAGTTGAGAGATGCTGAGGAAAGCTGTGGGGTTTCTTTTCATAGCTTGAAAGAGTTACTTATTGCCGAATTGTAGTATTTACACTTATTGCAGAACACAGGGTATATTCATTAAAAGTGTGATTTCTGTAACTAGGCTCTCCGGGTTCAAATTCAGGCTCTGCTTCTAACTGATTAGTTCTGGAAGCGTTTTAAAATTACTTTGTGCCTCAACTTTCTTATCTCCAAAGGAGGATAATGATACGAATTTACCTCTTTGAGTTAAATGAGTCATATATAAGATGGACTACTACTCAGCCCTAAAAAAGAAGGAAATAATACCATTTACAACAACATGGTGCCCCTAGAGAGAATCATACTAAGTTGTCAGTCAGAAAGAGAAGGACAAATATCACATGCTATCACTTATATGTGGAATCTAAAATATGACAAAATGAACTTATTTACGAGACAGAAACAGACACATGGACACAGAGAACAGACCTGTGGTTGCCAAGGCGGACGGGCTTGGGGGAGGGACGGAGTGGGAGTCTGGGGTTGGTAGATGAAAGTTATTATATATAGAACAGATAAACAACACAGTCTTATTGTGTAGCACAGAGAACTGTATTCAGTATCCTGTGATAAAGCATAATGGAAAAGAGTATTAAAAGAAGAATGTATGTAACTGAATCACTTTACTGTACAGCAGAGATTAACACAACATTGTAAAGCAACTATACTTCAGTAAAAAATACTGACCATCATATTTTAAAAAAAGACTTGATGGACCTAAACCATGTTAAGAAATGGCTGGGTTGTCCAGTGGTTAGGACTCTGCACTCTCACTGCCAAGGGCCAGGTTCAACCCCTGATCGAGGAACTAAAGTCCCACAGGTTGTGTGGAGTGGCCAAAAAAAGGCTGGAACTTAGTGCTCAATATATGTTAGCTACTCGTTGAATTTTTTTGTTTACTATGAAAGAAAATATGATTCAAAGCTTAAGGATAGATGTGAGAACAGCAGTGGGGCTGGTAGAGATGCAGAGCTGCCTCCATGGACGCACGCCTGAGAAGAGCATGGGACCTGCTCGTCCCCTGAGCAGCAGAGACGGACCACAGGGGCCGTTCTCCACGAGGGGTGCCTCAGGAAAACACCAGTCCTGCATAGGAAAAGCAACAAGGAGAGCTCATCATTTTAAAAGTTGTTACAGCTTTATACTCAGCTGATGAATCTCTCCTTTTGTCTCCTTTTTTTTTTTTTCTTTTAAAGATCTCACCAGACACCGAATCTGCCAGTGCCTTGATTTTGGACTTAGTCTCTAAAGCTGTGAGAAATAAATTTATGTTGTATTTAACATAAAAACAGTTTATGGGATTTTATTATAGTAGTATGACCTGATTACAGCTGTCTGACATTATATAAATGGCAGAGTAGGAGGACGCGTGCTCATCTTTTCCTGCGAGAACACCAAAAGTGCAACTAGCAGCTGAACAACTATCAACAGGAGGCTGTTGGAACCCACCAAAGAAAAGATACCCCACATCCAAGGACAAAGGAGAAGCCACAAGGAGATGGTAGGAGGGGCTCAATCAGAGACTCTTGGAGGATACAAACAAAACTTGTCCACACCAGGACCCAGGAAAAGGAGCAGTGGCCCCACAAGAGACTAAGCCAGCCCTGCCTGAGTGTTTGAGGGTCTCCTTCAGAGGCACAGCTCAGCAGTGGCCTCCCACGCGGACAGGGGCTCTGGCAGCAGCAGTCCTGGGAGGCATGGTGTGTGGCTTATGTCCACTTGGAGGAGGTCGCCATTAGCCCTATCCTTAGAGCCCATAGCCCTAGCACAGAGACTGCAGACTCCAGGACTGGGCTGCCTCAGGGAGTGAGCACAGCCCCAGCCATTAGCAGAAAACTGGATTAAAGATTTACTGAGCATGACCCTATCCATCAGAGCAAGACCCAGTTTTTCCCACAGCCAGTCTCTCCCGTCAGGGAGCTTGCACAAGCCTCTTATCATCATGCATCAGAGCTCAGACAGAATGAAAACTATAAACACAGAAAACTAACCAAAATGATCACATGGATCTCAGCTTGTGTAAGTCAATGAAACTGTGAGCCATGCTGTGCAAGGCCACCCAAGACAGACGGGCCATGCTGGAGTCCTGACAAAACAAGGTCCACTGGAGAAGGGAATGGCAAACCACTTCAGCACTCTTGCCTTGAGAACCCCATGAACAGTATTAAAGGCAGAAAGAATGACACTGAAAGATGAGCCCCCCCAGGTCAGAAGGTGTCCACTATGCTACTGGGGAAGAGTGGAGGAACAGTCTGAACTGTAGTGCTAAAAAAGACTTTTGACAGTCCTTTGGACAGCAGGGAGGTCAAACCAGTCCATCCTAAAAGAAATTAACCCTGAATTCTCATTGGAAGGACTGATGCCGAAGCTGAAGCTCCAATACTTTGGCCACCTGATGTGAACAGTTGGCTTGTTGGAAAAGATGCTGACACTGGGAGACTGAAGGCAGGAGGAGAAGGGGGTGACAGAGGATGAGATGGTTGGACAGCATCATTGACTCAACGGACATGAGTTTGAGCAAACACTGGACGATAGTGAAGGACAGAGAAGCCTGGTGTGCAGCAGTCCATAGGGTCGCAAAGAGTTGGACATGACTGAGTGACTGAACAACTACAATGTTTGGAATTGTTATCATTTTGGAATTCTCTCTCCTTCTAAACTGACATTTGTGATCAGAGTACGGCCTGGGACTCAACATCTGAAACAACGTCTAACACTATCAGGCCCTAGGTAAATACAATTATTTTAAAAGAAAGGAGAAGTGGAGGACACATTTGTACAGAACCACAAAATAGTAGATTTAAGATTGATGGTAAACCATTAGTCACAATTTTCCTGTTTCTATTTCAGTAAATAAAAACTGTTAAACTCTTAACATGGAAATATTAAACAGACTCTAATAGAAACCACAAACTGGAGAAAATGTTGACTCAAAATGTTAATAATCTTACTGCATAGAGAAGCCATAAAATTACTGAGAAAAACACATGGACCCCAGCGATAACAGATTAATAGATAGTGTTTGGAGCAGTCACTATAACTGGTAAAAAAAGTGTGATAAAATAGAACTTTAGAAATAAAAGAAATATAAGTTAAAAACAATAAGATATAAATTTCCAACTAAGTGGCAATATGGAAAATAAAATTTACAATGGGGAATGCCAGGTAAATTGTTTACAACCATACAAAGGGTTAATATGTAACTACCTAAGTACTATTAGCATTATAAACATGGTAATATTAGTATGTTAATATTAAGTAACAAAATTATATCCAAAAGTTGGCTTCACAATCATTTCAAATATGTAAACATGTACATACCAAGAAAGCAAAAAAGTAGTCGGAAATTTAGAACTAAAAGCAGCTTCAGAAAGGTCAGAGGGGTGTGGGAGGTTCCTCTCCACTGCACCCCTAGAAATTAGTGCCCCCACTAATTTATTCTCAACCCAACGCTCCTGCACACAGACACCAGCGCACTTACTGCGGAGGGTTTGGAGTGAGGGGGTGTGCCCAGAGCAGACTGGGGCTCTTCTCACAGTCTTCCAGTCCTTTTACATTCCTCAGCTCCCCCCCAAACCTCCCCCAAACCACGGACACCTTGAGGCCCCTTCCCGAATCTGCCCCCCCTTCAGCCAGCGTTTCCCTCCCCACTCCCCCAGCCTCCCTGGGTGGCAGAAGGTTTGGACCCCCGTCCCCCGCATGTTTTCCCACCTCGCCCCTCTCCCCCTCTCAGACCCCAGTCCGCTCCCCCACCACACCCCCTCTCCCCCCACCGCACACTGACAAAATCGCACACAAGCTTTCTGACAGCAGGCTCTCACACGGGGACCCCGTAGCCAACACTGTCCCCCACCATCCTACTCACCCACCGGACTTAGCCTAGCTCCATCTCTCTCTGTCTCTGTCTGTGTCTCTGTCTCGCTGTGTCTCTGTCTGTGTCTCTCTCTCCATCTCTCTCTCTGTCTGTCTCTGTGTCTCTGTCTGTGTCTGTCTCTCTGGGTCTCTGTGTCTCTGTCTCTCCATCTCTTTCTGTCTCTGTGTCTCTGTCTCTGTGTCTCTCTCTGTCTCTGTCTCTCTGTGTCTCTGTCAGTCTCTGTCTCTCTCTCCCTGTCTCTCTCCATCTCTGTCTCTGTGTCTCTGTCTCTCTCTGTCTCTCCGTCTATGTGTCTCTGTCTCTCCATCTCTGTCTCTGTCTCTCCATCTCTGTCTCTCTGTCTCCCCATCTCTCTCTGTCTGTCTCTTTCCATCTCTGTGTCTCTCTCTGTGTCTCTGTCTCTCTGTGTCTCTCCATCTCTGTCTCTCTGTCTCTCTGTGTCTCTGTCTCTCCATCTCTGTCTCCCTGTCTCTCTGTCTCTCTGTCTCTCCATCTCTGTCTCTCTGTCTCTGTCTCCACGTCTCTGTCTCTTTCTGTGTCTCTGTCTCTGCATCTCTGTCTCCGTCTCTGTCTCTCTGTCTCCCCGTCTCTGTCTCTGGGTCTCTCTGTCTCTCCATCTC
This sequence comes from Dama dama, assembly GCF_033118175.1. Taxonomy (NCBI): domain Eukaryota; kingdom Metazoa; phylum Chordata; class Mammalia; order Artiodactyla; family Cervidae; genus Dama; species Dama dama. The sequence continues at coordinate 9,769,499 of NC_083687.1, read as the reverse complement.
TGTCTCTCTTTGTCTCTCTGTGTCTCTGTCTCTCCATATGTGTCTCTCTGTGTCTCTGTCTCTCCGTGTCTCTGTCTCTCCATCTCTGTCTCCCCATCTCTCTCTGTCTCTGCCTCTCCATCTCTGTCTCTCTGTGTCTCTGTCTCTCCATCTCTGTCTCTCTCTGTCTCTGTCTGTGTCTCTGTCTCTGCATCTCTGTCTCCATCTCTGTCTCTCTGTCTCCCCGTCTCTCTCTGTCTCCGTCTCTCCCGCACTCCCCTCCCCTGCACCGCCCTCTGCCCCGCCCCCGGCTCACCTCTCCTCTGCACCGTGAGGCTCGCAAAGAACCGGTAGTTGCTGGCGCAGAAGGTGCGCACGGCGGCGCGGGCTCGCTGCAGGGCGTCGGGCCAGCGGTTCCAGCGCTCGGCCGCCGGCCGCCCCATCTCGGTCCGCGCGCGGTACTCGCCCACAAGGCTGTCGAAGCGCACCTGCTCCTCGCGGTTGTAGATATACCTGTCCAGGAAGCGCACGTTCCCCGTGCCGTTGGCGAAGTGACACTCGGACTTGCCCTGCACCATGAAGAGCGCTGCGGGGCGGGAGCGCCCTGGTCAAGGGCGCCCGGGCCGCGGCGCAGCGACGGCCCCCAGCGGCTCCCCGGCCCGCGGAGCCCGGGTCCGCGTCCCCCGCCAGCCGCGCAGGGAACACGAGCTCTGCCCCTGAGCCGATCGGGCTCCTCTTGGCCACCCGGCTCGCCTGGCGTCGCCACGTGCGGCCTGGCCGGGGTCCCACCACCGCCTCCTCCTGGGACCCTCCACCACAGAGACACCCCCGCTGAGCCCCCCACGATCTCTGCCTCCCCGCGGCTGCCCCTTCCTCCTGTGAGTGCTTGGTCGGGAAGCCCGCCGGCAAACCCTCGCTGCCCCTGAGATTCCAGGAGGGGGAGAACGGGCACCGGCACTTGAGATTTAGTGAGAGGGATGGACAGAAACCAAATGCACAGCAATTTGTAGGGGAACGAGGAATGTCAGGATAACAGGGTGGGGCTCTATGAATGCTAGGAGGACCTAAGTTAGGTTAGGGCGTTGGAGGCAAGTCTCTGAAGACAGGTAAGGCGTGAGGTGTAAGGGGAAGTGGCTGAGAGCTCTAGGAAGATTGTGTGTGTTTAGGGGAAAAAGAGACACATTTTAAGTAGAAAAGTGGAAAAGAAGGAGAAGTGTGGAAAAGCTGAAAGAACTGATGAACTTCCTCAAGAAGACAGTTCACTGAAGCACGAAAAAGTGAGAGAAAGGAGGCTACAAGATGAGACTGGACAAATTACATGGAACCGGGCACTTGTAGGTAATATTAGGATTTTGACTTTATGCTAAATGTAATGAAAACTGTTGATGAGTTGTAGGAGATTAAAACTGTAACCCGAGGACAGGTCCCCCATTCCTTTTCCAAGTCTGGACAGCTCAGAAAGCCAGATTTTCTAAAAATTTGGTGCCACGATTCATTTGGCAATTCTGACCTGCTGAGGGAAAGGGTCAGCTGGGTCTCAGAGCTCTTATTGGTTACACATGGCTCTATAGCTTCACTGTGTATAAAGATACAGAGATACAAATATATACATACATACCATATGAGTGTATATATTTTAAATTTGGGGGGTCTTTTCTTAAATTGCAGTATCGTTGACTTACAATATTATATTAGTTCCAGGTGTACAACACAATGATTCAATACTGTTATAGATTATACTCCATTTAAAGTTATTACAAGATAATGGCTATATTTCCCCATGCTGTACTATATGTCTTTGTTGCTTATTTATTTTATACATAATACTTTGTATCTCTTAATACCATACCCTTGTCTGGCTCTTCCTGCCTTCCGGTTTCCCACTGGTAGCCACTAGTTCACACTTTGTGAGTCTGTTTCTGTTTTGTCATATACATTTGTTTGTTTTATGTTTTGGATTCCACTTCTAAGTGATAACAGAGCATTTGACTTTTTCTGTCTGATTCCTTCCACTAATCTTAATACTCTCTAGGTCCATCCATATTGTTGTAAATGGCAGAATTTCATTCTTTTTTATGACTGAGTAATATTCCATTGTATATGTACCACATTTTTATCCATTCATCTGTCAATGGACACTTAAGTTGCTTCCACATTTTGGGTATTGTAAATAATGCTGCAGTGAATGAACACTGGGATGCATGTTCTTTGGGATGCATGAACCTCTGCAATCTAATCTCTATGTGGTAGCTAGAATTATTAAAAAAAAAAAAATATATATATATATATAGGGCAGTGGTTCAGTGGCTAAGACCCTAAGCTTCCCATGCACAGGGCCAGCATTCACTCCTTGATTAGCCAGCTAGATCCCATGTGCCACAACTAAAATCCCACATGGTGCCACTAAAAAAAAGATCGTGCATGCTGCAACTACAGATCTGCATGCCGCTACAAAGATCGAAGATCCTACATGCCACAACTAAGATCCAGTGCAGCCAAATAAATAAATATTTAAAAAATATACAAATGGACTCACTTTGTAACTTCCCTTAGTAGCTTCCCTACAGTATCTCTGTAAATAAAAGTCAAATTTCTCATCATGGCCATTGGGGCCTAACATGATTTGGCTCCTCACTTTCTCTCCAACGTCATCTTATTCCACTCCCCCACCTGCTTTATCTGTTTCAGCTGCTCGAACCTTCTTTCTGCCCCTTAAACATAGCAAACATCTTCCCACATTTCTATCTTTCCCTTGGTTCCTGGAGTATTTGTCCTTTAGATGTTTCTCATGATTGTTTTCTTCTCATCATTTATTGGATGTCACTTTCTCAGGAAAAGCCCCCTAGACACTTGCACTGAAGTCAGATGGATACTCTCTCTCTCTCTCTCTCTCTCTATATATATATATATATATATATATATGTGGCTCAGACAGTAAAGAATCTGCCTGCAATGCAGCAGACCTGCGTTTCATCCCTGGGTCTAGAAGATCCCCTGGAGAAGGGAATGGCAACCCACTCCAGTATTCTTGCCTGGAGAATCCCAGGGACAGAGGGGCCTGGTGGGCTATAGTCCATAGTGTGGCAAAGAGTCAGACACACCCACACTCACTCATCACATATAATATATATATATATATATATATATATATACATATATATATGTATATATATGTATATATATATATATATATACACACAGAGCATTTACTACTGTTTCAAATGTTTCTCTTCGTTCCATGTTTATTGGGTTGTTGTCTTTCTTTCTCGTCATTGGGTAACTTCCATGATCTTAACGGACTTTTCTATATTATTCAAATAGAATTCACTAGTCTAGTACATAATAGTTGTTCAAAAAAGTATTTGTCATTTATGGTTTTGGGAATTAATCTTTGTGGGGTTTCTGGAAAGCAGGAAGGGGCTCCAACTCCAACACAGTTTTGTAATCATGACACCTTAGTTTCCCAAGCCAGAGTCGAACCTGTGCCCCCTGCAGTGGAAGGTGGAGTCTTAACCACTGGGTCACTGGGGAAGTCTCTATATCTTATGTCTCTTCTATATCCTGTGAGAAATTCAGACTAACTTCCTCTTTCTCTTCTTTCTACTGTAAAGAAACATTCACAGGTGATTTTAAGAGACAGGGAACTCTTCATGAAGTTTCATCTCATCCAACGGGTCTGTTATAGTGCTGAAGGTTTGTGCAAACTTTGGGAATTTTCAGTAATGTGGTGACATGGTTGGGGAAAGAATACAGAAAAATGGAGGGAGAGGTAATCAAAGATGGCTGATTATGGAAAACTGTTGGCATGATGAATGAACATATGAAAATTGGGCTCAAGACTCCAAGAGGTAATGAGTTCCCTTGACTTCCTTATTGGCTCTCAGCCCCATGGGATGGAAACAGCCTTGACACTCTCAGTATCCTGCTCAGGGTATTCGGTTTGAACCATATGAAATGGCTGGTATTTGACTATTTGGCGGTTATAAAGAAAGTGAAAGTGAAAGAAAGTGAAGTCGCTCAGTCATGTCCGACTCTTTGTGACCCCATGGACTGTAGCCTACCAGGCTCCTCCGACCATGGGATTCTCCAGGCAAGAATACTGGAGTGGGTTGCCATTTCCTTCTCCAGGGCATCTTCCCGACCTAGGGATCGAACCTGGGTCTCCTGCATTGCAGGCAGACACTTTAACCCCTGAGCCACCTAATTTAATATGGTCTATTCTATCCCGAGATTTCCAGGTAGCACTAGTGGTAAAGAACCCACCTGCCAATGCAGGACACATAAGAGATGCAGGTTTGACCCCTAGATTGGGAAGATCCCCTGCAGGAGGGCATGGCAATCCACTCCAGTATTCTCGCCTGGAGAATCCCTTGGACAGAGGAGCCTAGTGGGCTACGGCCTATAGGATCGCAGAGAGTCACACACAGCTGAGTGACTGAAGACGCACACATGCATTCTATACTAGTTGAATCTCTTCTTGTGGGTTCAGGCCAGATCAAGAGGAGATGGAGCAGAAACTGAGAGGGTAGGTTCAAAATAGTCGCAATAAACACTGACCTGTCCCAGGTTTTCAGTTCTTCCTGAGTTCTTTACGGCGTCACAGAATGCCCCTTAGATGGCCTTAACTACAGGGTCATTCCTAGTACTGAGGATCCCCACTCTAGTTCCAGAGTGCTTTACACTGCAGGAGAAATGAGAGAAAACTAACCCCAACTTGTGCCAGAGAACCTCCAGTCCAGGGACACGGGCCTTATAAACCGCGGGGTTTAGGGAGAAAGAAAGGGAGACAATAGATAACCAACAAGGACCTACTGTATAGCACAGGGGATCCTGCTTAATATTTTGTAATGACCTAAAGGGGAAAAGAATCTGAAAAAGAATATATATACTATGTATGCATATTATATATACACACACACACATATATATGTAACTGAACTGCTGTGCCGTATACCTGAAACCAACTCAATATTGTAAATCAACTCTGAAAAAGTGGAAGTGTTAGTTGCTCAGTTGTGTCTGACTCTTTGAAACCCCATGGACTGAAGCCTGCCAGGCTTCTCTGTCCATGGAATTCTCTAAGCAGGAATACTGGAGTGGGTTGCTATTCCCTTCTCCAGGGGATCTTCCCGACCTAGGGATCGAAGCAAGATCTCCTGCAATGCAGGCAGATTCCTTCTTGTCTGAGCTGCCGGGAAGCCCAGTATATACGTATCACATATATGTATGTATAGCTGAGTTGCTGACACAATATTGTAAATCAAAGATACTTCAACTGCAAAAAAGAGGAGACAGCGGGGAGGCCACTTGGTCCATCCTCACATACTGGGGAGCGGAAGCAGCTCACAGATCCCGTGCAGGACACAAGAAGGGTCTTCCAGGAGAGGTCTTTTTAATTCCTTCTGAATCCCCTTAACGTTTTCAGAGGATTGTTCCCATTTTCTGGTATAACTCAATAGAATAAATGGAATAACAAATGGGAATTATTTTGAAATTATTCATAATCATTACTAATCATTTTGAATTATTTTTGAAATTATTTCTAAATCCTCTCAAAACCTTGAGGGAATAGGAAGTGAGACTGAAGAGGTTTTATTAGAAGAGAGTTGAGAAGAAATAGATTATATGCATATATATGAAGGCTCCTTGGGCAGGTCTCCTAAAGAGGGCAAATATCCAGGTTCCTTTTGTTTGTGGAAGGAATGGAGGATTCATATGATAAAGATAGGGCTTCCCACGTGGCTCAGTGGGTAAAGAGTCTGCCTGCGATGCAGGAGATGTAGGAGACGTGAGTTCGATCCCTGGGTTGGGAAGATCCCCTGGAGGAGGGCATGGCAACCCACTCCAGTACTCTTGCTTGGAGAATCCCACGGATAGAGGAGCCTCGCAGGCTACAGTCCATGGGGTTGCAAAGAGACACGACGGAAGTGACTGAGCGTGCATGCAAGCGCTCATGATAAAGATAAGCAGTCACTGGAGAAGATGCTGAATTTTGAGGGATGTGGCCTGGACACAGAGGTAAAGCTAACTCCCTCCCTCCGCCTCCCTCCCCAGCAGCTCACCATCCAAGGTGGGCACTTACTTCGGTTACTTCCAGCCCAGGCCAGGAGCGGGCTCAGCACCATCAGTATCACTGGCAGAATCACTGTCCAGGAGCCTGGGGGGAACCAAAGGCACACCATGCAGGAGAAGAGAAGAAGGCAAAGTGCAGGGAAGCAGAAAAATCTCAGTGAGGACTAGGATCCCCCTCCACCCACATCTCAAATATTACCAACCTAGGAACTCATTGCTCTGTTCCTGGATTGGGTCGGCTCAGTATGGGCGAGCCAATCAGATTCATCCGCGGATAGCATCATCAGTTGCTGGTCAGATATTCAGTATGCAGTTCCTCTTTCGAATCCTTAGGAGGATTGTTTTAATTTCGTGCTTTAAAAGTTTGATCCGTTTGTAGTGGTAACATTTTAATTGGGGCCCTATCGTGAGCCAGCTCTGCTGGTCACCTAAAGTTTTTCAGGATCATCTCCCAGCGCTGCCTCTGCCTTGAGTGGCACCTCCAGAATACACATAAGAGAAAGCTGCTTATAGCGAGTGATCTGTGTGCAACGAAGGGTCTTGAAGCTACCTTTGCAGTGTGTGTTACTAACAGTGTAACGGGGTCCAGGTCCTAATCCCATCCTGCAGGGGCTCAGAGATAGGTCTCAAATCAGCAACTCTGCTTTAGAATAATTAGCATTTTATGTGAAAAAGTGATTAATCCCCTCCTCCCGGTTCCCATTTTTGACTCTCCTCTTTCGACTGGGGACATGCCCCCTTCTCTTGCTTTACCCGAAGCAGATACAAGCAGATGTTGCTCAGAACACATTGTAGAGTGTTCAGTAAACAGAACCCTATGGAAAAAACTATGAATTACCTCCTTTGAGGCAATCATATGACTTACATATATCATTCTACTTTTAGGTTAATGATTACATCTTATATTAATATATGCAGTATCTGTGATTTAGAATGGACTTGAAAGGAAAGCTGTCTATCTAAAGTTCTGCATTAATTCTTTTTCTACCACAATTCTGATAAACAGTCCATCTTTACGTGCTTTAATGTATCTAGTGACAGGAAACTCACCATGCTCCATAAAAATGACTAGAACTGGTACTTTCCTGGTGGCCCAGTGGCTAAGACTCCATGCTCCCAATGCAGGGGGCCCAGGTTTGATCCCTGTTGAGGGGACTAGATCCCACATGCCACAACTGAGAAGTCACATGCCATAACTAAAGATCCTGCTTGCCACAACTGAGACCCCATGCAGCCAAATAAATAAATGTATTTTTAAAATGACTGAAATTTATTGAGCAGTTTTTGAGCTGGCTTTCTGTATCATCTTTTTATTGAATTCTCACGTCATCTCAGTGATTGAATTACCCGAAGATGGACAGAATAAAATGGTGGAGAAGAACGACTTTTGCCAGGATGAAAATCTGGTGAGTGACACTCTCCAGACTCAACCAAGTTAAATGTGATCCCAAACCCCACAGGATCAGCTATTACTTCACAACAATTTACATTCAATTTCTGAAGAGAACAGGGTCCTTAGATTAAAACAATTTTTTCACTTCCTCTCAATGGAAATGTGAATCCACGAGAGGCCCATTTTAGTGAATGACAGCATTTTATATAAACTGAGGCAGTTGCAGTGTTGCAATTCTAGTTCCTCCAAAAGTTTCCCCTCATCTTCATTGTTACTTTCCTCTGGAAATGACAAACTTGGCATGGAACTCTTGTAATGACACTAGAGCTCTTGTCCAAGTCTCCTTCTTATTGAAGATAAAAGTGACCTTAACATTCCTAAATCCAGTCCATTGGTCTCAGTTATTATTCCAGATTTTTCAGCATGATGTAGTGCAAGTTTGAGCCCTGCAAAAGAGAATCAAATGGTGCCTCACTTACTTTGGGAAAAAGATTTCTTTCCCTGTGGAAAGTTCAAACTTTTCTTGGACAGGGAGAGCTTGAGGAGCAGTCACTATTGTCCCTGGACTTGAGGAGCATCTATGTCCCCAGGACCCCAGTGATAATTCAGTACTACCAGCAGTTGTGCAGTTGCCACCAGGAAACTATTAGGTTTAATTTGACAAACAGAGAATCATAATTTATTCAGAATTCACCAGTTGTGACAATGTGGAAAGCCTAACAGAGGTTCACCTTAGATGATAGGATAGAAGGAATGCCGAGGAAAAGTGATTCATTATCACAAACATACCAAAGCAGCGTGAAAGAGGGCACTACCAAAACCTATTCATATAAATCTGACACACAGTTTATAAAATCACACAAATTTCCTTTCAAAACGGATGGGTTGTATATATTTATGAGTAACCAGGATCTACTGCTTTAAATGTTATAAATCTCAACTTTTCTTCAATACTAATTAAACATAAGGACAATTCAGGTAAAACAATGCAGTAACTGTCACCACACCATCATCCCTAAGGTGATCTTGAGGCTGAACTTCTTCACTGAAAGCAGGAGGAGAAGCAATCCTGTTAAGCTCCAACTGTGTAAGAGAAGTCTCAAGCAACAGCTTATCTCCAAAGGAAAAGGCAGTTAATTTGCTTTCTGGAATAAAGTGGTTCTCAGTGTAGAAGTTCTAGTCTCTGCTCTCGATGCATGAGACCATACGCTTGCTTCTGTGGGCAATAAATCAACACTTGGGAACAAACAAGTGGCATCACATGCACAGACCTTCACTGAACAACAAGCAGGTGGAAGTTTGTATCATTACAGGATGCTTAGAGTCCCACTAACTGTCGCAGAATAGAATTCACTTGTAGGAAGCCTGGAAAGTTGCAACACATCTGGGAAAAATGGGTTCTTCATTATCGGCAAGCTAGTTAGCATATAGAATCTCTCTCTCTTCTCCAAGTAGTTTAATATATTCTCTGTAGTTTTCAGAAGCTATCAGCCCTAAGCTGGAAACTAAAGTGAGAAGCAGGTCAGTGGTTCCTTTATTTAAGGAAAAATATTAATCACAGGGAATGGATCAACAGGTCCCATTTCTTCTTACCAAGGAAGACACGCATCCTCCACAGAAGACGGTGTCATTTACAGGCTGCATCAGCCCTCAGCAGGCTTAAAAGGATGCTTTCCAGTGAGATTTTAGCGATGCCCTCCATTAGGAACTTTTAAAAAGTATTTGTTTTTATTTATTTATTTGGTTGTGCCAGGTCTTAGCTGTGGCATGTGAATCCAGTTTCCTGACCAGGGATGGAACCCATGCCCCCTGCATTGGGAGCTTGGAATCTTAGCCACTGGACCACCAGGAAGATGCTTAAAGATGATCCGGGGACAAAAAAACCAAACAAAAAACCAACAAACTAACTACAACCGCAGCAACAACAATAAAAAAAAAACCCCTTTTCTGCGCCAATAAGTGTCGCGTGCCGCCTGCTGGCCGCCGGGCCCAGAACCGGACACCTGCTGGAGAAGCTTGCGGAGCCGCGCCCGCCGCCGACCGAGGGGCGCGAAGCGGCGACGACGCGAGGGGGCTTCAGAGCACGAAGCCGAGACCCCCGAGCTGCCGCTGGGGAGGTGGTGCGAGCGGAAACCCGGAGCGCTAACGGGAGAGACCCAGCCCCCACGCCCCCGGCGTCCTGGCGCTCTGGACCCGGCGAGCCCCGGAGCAGGGCGGACGCCCTCTGGTTCTTGGGAGCTCGGCGGCGGGCGGGGCGTGGTGTGCGGCGCGGGTCGTGGAACTTCTTTTAGAGAATGAGGCTGCAGATGGTCAGGCTTCCCAGCTCCTTCTGTCAGGCCGAATGCCTTGGGTCTTAGGAGGGGGGCGCTGATGAGGACGGGGTACCCAGGGCATCTTTCAGAGCAGCACTGGGTAAATGTGCACCATGGAAAATGTCCGCTGCCCATTTTTAATGTGTTTTTTTCCCCCTATTGAGTTGTATGGATTTTAAAATATATTTTGGATATTAACCCCTTTATCAGATACATGATTTTTCTCTCATTCGGTAGGTTGCCTTTGCTGTGCAAGAATTTTTTAGTTTGATGTAGTTCTACTTGTTTATTTTTATTTTTGTTGCTTTTGGGGTCAGATTTAAAAAAAATCATCATCAAGACCTATGTCGAGAAGCTTAACACCTACATTGACTTTTAGGAGTCTGTGGTTTCAGGTCTTGCATTCAAGTCTTTAACCGATTTTGAGTTAATTTTTGTGTATGGTGTTATTATTGATAGTTGTCTAGTTTCATTCTTTTGCATGTGGCTGTCCGGTTCTCCTTACACCATTTACTGAAGAGACTGTCCTTTCCCCATCGTGTATTGGCTCTTTTGTTTTAAACTAATTGACTGCAGCCATGAAATTAAAAGACACTCCTTGGAAGAAAAGCTATGACAAACCTAGACAGCATATTAAAAAGCAGAAACATTACTTTGCCGACAAAGGTCCGTATAGTCACAGCTATGTTTTTTCCAGGAGTCATGTATGGATATGAGAGTTGGACCATAAAGAAAGCTGAGTGTTGAAGAATTGATGCTTTTGAACTGTGGTGTCTGAGAAGACTCTTGAGAGTCCCTTGGACTGCAAGGAGATCAAACCAGTCCATCCTAAAGGAAATCAGTCCTGAATATTCATTGGAAGGACTGATGCTGAAGCTGAAGCTCCAATAGTTTGGCCACCTGATGCGAAGAACTGACTCATTTGAAAAGACCCTGATGCTGGGAAAGATTGAGGGCAGGAGGAGAAGGGGACGGCAGAGGATGAGATGGTTGGATGGCATCACCAACTTGATGGACAGGAGTTTGACCAAGCTCTGGGAGTTGGTGATGGACAGGAAAGCCTGGCATGCTGCAGTCCATGGGGTCACAAAGAGTCGGACACAACTGAGCGACTGAACCGAACTGAATTGACCATGTATGTGTGAATTTATTTCTGGGCTCTCTATTGTGTTCCATTGATCAGTTTTTATACTAATTCCATGCTGATTACCACAGCTTTGTAATGTGGTTTGAAATAAAGCCTGGAGGCACTATTGCTCTTACTGCATCTTCCATACTTCATGGGCTTCCCAGGTGGTGCTAGTGGTAAAGAACCTCCCTGCCAATGCAGGAGATGTAAGAGACACAAGTTCAATCCCTGGGTTGGGAAGATCCCCTGGAGGACAGCATGGCAACCCACTCCAGTATTCTTGCCTGGAGAATCCCACGGACAGAGGAGTCTGGAGGGCTACAGTCCATGGGGTTGCACAGTGTCAGACATGACTGAAGTGACTTAGCACGCATGCACATACTTTGTAATGTCTCATTTCACAAAATGTTAAGAATGAAAGGGGCTTTAGGGACTATCCAGCCAATTTCAGCCTCCACTTACTATAAATACAAATAATATCATAATGCAAATACAGCAAATCCCCTATGTACAGACCTTTAAGTTTTGAACTTTCAAAGATGCAAACATTCCTTCCATCACAGTCAGGCTTTAGTGAAATTGCAGCTTGTCCTGTCTCCTATTGCTGAACCTTCCGCTCTACCATCTCCCACCTTCCCTCCCTCCTCGTAACTCTTCCTGCCTGTTCACTTGATGCCAGCCCGTGTATGTAAGCCAGCTGTTGTCCTGTACTGCAGTCCTTTTCAAAGGACTGTACTGTAAGATTAAAAATGTTTTATCTTTGTGTTTGTTTTTTCATGTATTATTTGTGTGATAAGTATTACAAACATATTACTGTACAGTACTATATAGCCAATTTTGCTAGTTGGGCATCTAGGGTAACTTTGTTGGACTTAGGAACATATTCAGAACATGAACAGAACCTGCTCGTGTGTAGGAGACTTACTAGAGTCTGAGGAGTGCATCTTTCCCAGCCAAGGTCACCCGCTGAGGCCTCCTCACGTCCAGTTCAGACAGTGGTTCCCTTCTAATTTACACTTCCCTAAATATCACTTGGCATGCATGTTCAGAAGCATTTATAGGGAATGTTAAATATTTACACAAAAGCATAATGAAGAGAGAGCAGCTGGTAGATCTCAGTGGCTTATCTTCAGGGAACGTAGGCACGGGGAGCCTTAATCTAAATGGAAAGTTTATTAGCAGCACCCCTAAGAACTCTGCCGATAAAACAACCCCTGTACAGTTCTGAAAAGGGCCCTTCCCCAGCAGGGAACCTTGACGCCCTGGAGCCCCACATCCCTTCCCCCCACATCTGACACCATCAGTGCTTGAAAGATGCTGTCACATTTTCTCTCTGCAGGAATCCCAAGAAACCTGCAGAGATGTGGCCTCATGCTGGGTTTCCACACTTTGCACTTTTAGTTAACTTCTGTGTAGGTGCTAGCTCAGAAGGCAGTGGCCTGGGCCAGCTCCCTCCAGAGACAGAAAGGCTCGCCGACAGCCAGGGCCTGGGCGGCAGACAGAAGCATCCTGGGGCCGGGCCGGGCCACGAAGCACATGGGATCTTAGTTCCCTGACCAGGGATCGAACTCAAGCCCCCTGCCTCAGAAGCTTGGGGTTTAAACAACACGAGACCGCCAGGAAAGTCCCTAACGGGCTTCTTTGTAAATTTTATGTGCTTTTTCCAGCACTGGGTCTCCAGGGCTGCACAAGCTTTTCTCTAGTTGTGGCAAGCGGGGGCTACTCGATTGTGGCGCGGGCTTCTCACTATGGCTGCGTCTCTTGCTGCAGAGCGCCGGCTCCAGGGCGGCGGGTTCAGTCGTGGCCCGAGGGCTGTGTGGCTCTTGGGCTTAGCTGTCCTGTGGCATGCGGGATCTTCCTGGATCATGGATCAAAAAACCCGTGTCTCCTGCAGTGGCAGGAGGATTTGTCACCACTGAGCCACCAGGGAAGCCTCCTTCACAGGTTTTGTTTGTTTGGAAACCTCTTGTAAATCCAGGAGACTTGATGGGTCAAGTAAGGGCCAGTTGTATTCTGAGTGAGTGTCTGGGCTCAGCCAACGCTATTTCCACCAAGGACGAGGCACGCTTTGCTTATCTCACTGTTTATTGTTTTGCTCCCAAAGCCTGAACCCTCAGCTGTGTTCAGGAGGAAAAGGTGATGCTTTGTCTAGGATAGAGATATGGTGCTGCTATTTGATTTTCAGATACACATGAAAGATCAGTGTTAGCCGAGACTTGGAACGGATGTGTGTCTGAGGTGCAGGAGTGATCTAAGTCCTTGTTTCTCAACACGGTCCACAGACCAGCAGCATCGGCGTTGCATGCGGGCCCTCACCCCAGCCAGACCCAGAGTCAGGGTGCACTTCGGTCAGAGACGTGTATGCAGATTCGTTTGACAGCGAGCCTGCCCTAGGATCATTCAGATAAATAAAAGCAGACCAGCAGGTGAAGTTGAGAAAAGTGGATGGACTAGATGAACTAGGGGTTGGGGGTAGGTGAGAGGTGTGTGTGTGAAGATGTGGGTGGGCAATGGCTGTCTGCCAGGCCTGCTGAGCCGGTCTGAGTGGATTCACCAGTGTGCACACAGCACCTGAGTTACTTGCCTGTAATTCACCATGTGATCACTGACCCAGCACGGTGATGGTGTGGAATAAAAGGAAAATTCATGTCTGGGGGTCACTGCTGCCCTCCTCACAGCGCTTGAGGGCTCCTGGGGAGGCCAGGCATCTGGTTCTCATCACTGTGCTTCTTTCTAGAAAGAGCTGAGGATGGAGCATGATGAAGAAATCACTTTCTGGCGTACTTGGGCTAATTTGAAAAAAAAAAAAAAAATCCACCACTATCTGATTAGTTGCAGAACTCACACTTTCAAGAGTTTTCACAATGCCAATTCCATTCTTTTATTTCCTCATACCACAAACATTTTACTGCCTTTTTACAACCTGAATTTACATAAGCAAATTGCAAAGGAAAAACAGGCATTCTTTTATCCTCCAAAATGCATGTATGAAATATAGCACAAACTCTAGTACATAAACAGGTTTAGCTGAAGCTTTATGGCAATTTCTTAAAATGAGCATGACAGTTTAAATATTTATGCCTGTAAAGGTCTGCATAATCTACTATACATAGTTATTTCAGAAGCAGTTAAGACATTTAATTAATTGGGAAAAAATGTCAACAACAAAGCTCTAACAATTGTGTGCAACTTATTTACAATTAAACATTTAGGGTCCTGATTCACAAAACTTAGTGCATATCATGATTTTTGCAGAGAAGCTAAGTAGTATGCAGAATATTCCTTGGGTAAAATCTAGAATGAATGGCTTTTAGAAGAATGTTTGTAATATGCTTATTGGAAACTACAGAAAAAGTAACAAAAACTTCAGCAACTGCATTTGATGTGAAAATTTAAGTAGACAGCAGCAATCAGAAAAAAAACAGAGGCCACAAGAGAAGAGCTGGTTGCATTTTTGATATTAGTTTTGTTATGTACAAGGAGAAAACCGATACTCCCCATTTTTTTCCTTAAAAAAAAAAACAAACCCCAATAATCACTACATGTGAACTCAGAGTCTTTCTTCTTCCAGAGTTGTCTTTAAACTTAACACCAAAATTAGCAAATGTGGATAAAAAGTACCATCAGTTCAGTGGGTTTTGTTTTAGTAGGGAAAGCCTGGGACAGGGTTACCAAGGGATTAGCTATTCAAATTACGAGAGAATTGTCACAGATAAGGCGCCAGAACCCCAAGCTTCCCCTTGAAGCACTTTGGTGGATTCAAAAGTGATTTTACACATATGCCAAAGGAGGTGATGCAAAGGAAATGAGCAGGACAACCTGTTCTTAAGGTAAAGTGACAGGATGTTCAGTGAATCAGGTACCAGGTTAATGTCTTAAAAAAAAAAAAAGCCAAAATTTACAGTAAACATTTTAAACTCTGGAATGCAGATATAGTACAGTTACCGGTAAGTTACATTTACAAAACTGCTTCAGACAGTAGTTGCTCCAGAGTCAGAATTGAAAAATGTACAAGCCAGCTCACGAGAACCTTAGATACAATGTTATTAAAATACATTGTTAATCATAAAAATACTTTACTATGTACATGTACACTGTATAAACTCTAGGCCTGCTTAGACCCACTTCTGCCAGGGCAGCGCGCTATTACCACCCGCTCTTCACACAGCCGGTCCAGCCGTCAGATCTCCGGGAACGCGGGGAAGGGCTTCTCGTCCTGCAGGGTGTCTAGGTGGGAGAGTCGGTTTTGCTTCCACTGTACCTTACTTTCCTAAATGCTGGTCCGAGTAACTCTGGGCACTCACATGATTCGTTTGCGATTTGATTACACTTTAGAAGAAGGCTATAGTTCATCTGGTCAGTTATTACACTGTCCTGCTTGTAGTCGGGATGCTTTGAGATAAACTCCCTCATCCATTTGGCAACTGTCATTAATTCTCCTGGGGGAGAAAAATAAATTTTTTTAAAATGACAACTTAGTAGTATTTTTTTATTTGTTGGGTTTGGTTTTTATCTTTAGTAAGCTGACACTTAGCGGCTAGACAACACAACCCTGAAGAAGAATCAAGAGTGGCGTCTGGGCCGAGCCACACAGCCGGGGCTGGGAACAAGACGTTTTTCACCTTGTTTGAAGAACTCCTCCTGGGCAGGGTTTCATGTTGCAGGCAGGCAGCGAGAACACACGTGTCCTGCTGCTATGAGACCTGTGAGGTGCCACCCATACGGGGACGCCGCCCGCCCTAAGACACAGGAGCCCATGCATGTTGACTAGTCTGTGTCCTCCCATCCAGCCAGGCCTGCCAGTGTCAGAGACTGCCCTGGACGGGGGGCTCTGCGTTCCCCAGAGCGACCTGATCAGAGAGGGACACAGAATAGTGAGTAGATGCGCTCAGAGAGAAACCCGCAGAGACAGCACTTGGGGGGTTATCCTCTTGGCTCTGGAAACCTTACAGAAGCCTCAAGCAAAATACACAAGCCGCTGTCCTTACTCACAGCTGACGGCTCCCTGGCCACCGGGATCTCAAAGCTGAGAAAGCAGGGGTCCCTGGGCGCCCCTACAGGGAGGCAGGCTAGAGGGCCTGAGTTCAAGCTGTGTACTTAGTTAGTTCACCTTCGAACTGGCTTAGACTCACTATAGAGAGTCCGGGATGCTGCAGAGCGCGCACAGTTGAGTATTAATGACAAACTACCCACATACAGTATTTTATCACCTAAAACGCCATCGGGTTATAGATACAAGACTCGTTTATGAACCAGTAAGAGAAAATGTGCTGCTGATTCAAAGGTGACTGTCAAAGACAACAAGGTGTATGTAACTGCAGAGATGGCACTATCTGGAAAAGTGCATTGATTTAGGATGGTGCATACTTTAATAAAAGACCACTTTAAAAACTGAATATTTTAAGACTGTGAGGTTCTGCCTGTGTTAACGAGATTTTTTTGTTTTAAAAGAAAGAAAAGCAAAGGATGCCATACCAGATGCTCTCTTCTTGATCAGCTTCAAGTAGTTCAGAATGCTGCATCTGGTGTCCACATCCACCTCCATGTTCTCCAGGTAGGAGTTCAGGATGGGGATCAGCCCGGGGAACACACCTTCCTGCGAGGAGCAGGGCGCGGTCAGGCAGGGGCGCTTGGGGTTGGGGGGCGGATCTGGGCAGGCAGTCGGGGCACAGGCCAAAGCGGGCCCTACCTTGCCATTGATGATGGTGTCGATGGTCATGAGCATGTACTCCTCGGCCGCTGGCTCTGCGCTGCCTGCGGCCTTGCCGCAGCCGTCCACCACGGCGTTGCCACCTGCTGGAGGGGCGCAGGGCGTGTTAGCAACCGGTGTGGCCTCCGGGGACCCCAGAAATGCAAGAAAAGGCGGTACCTTTGCAAATGTCTTTTCTGAAATAAAACAGTCCCTGCAGGACGGCATCTCGCTTCTGGGCGACCTTCATGTTCTCATCAACCTAAGGAGGAAAACCATCGCGGCCACGTCAAAATGTTCCCGAATCGGGGACACTCCTGCTCCCACGGGGGTGGGGCCGCGGACCCGCCTGTGATGAACCCTCCCACCCCTCAGCGCCGGCTGCGGCCGGAGAGGCTGCACAGTCACGTGGGGTCATGTCCCTCAACCCCAGCCTGGGATGCGCTTTTCTATAATGGGGCAACTCGAAGAGACTCGCGCCTTAGAAATCCACGTGAAACTTACACGTGTGGAGGCTGCCTGGGAAAGCCTGGGGGGGCGATGTACGGTGCTGGGGAGGCACGGGGCGGTCCCGGCTCACAGCTGGAGGGAAGCGCAGAGGCCCTGCTGCCTTGGGGGTGGGAGGTCCTCTGTCCTCCCTGCCCCCAGGGCTTTGCTGCCTCACCCCACCACCTGGCAGTAGGCAGGCCGCCAACGCTGCCTGCCCGCCTGGGGCTCTGCCCACTCCCTCGGGAGCTCCAGCTCCCTCTTCGTGAATTCTTCATTTATTTCAATCAATATAATGAAATCGTAGGGGACACTCCAATATACAAAATGGACACAAGTCAGAGGTCACAGTGGAAGGGATGGCTGGGACAAAGTCTTGGATCCCTCAGCTTTGCCCTTCACACCCATTAATTCCTACAGTTATTTTTTTTTTTAAAGGTACATATGACCTTCAGATTAATATAGATAGTTCTAGGAACATGTTCAAATAATAATCTTCATACGTCTGGCTTAAATCCTAGTCAACACTTGTATTTTTCTTAGTCTTGACAAAAAGTCACAAAGATCAACAGCTGTAATTTCTGCTTTTAGAAATTCCTTTTTCAGTCTATTTTTACTACTGCTCTTTAGATTCTTAATTTGACTACTTAGGTTTATTTTTAATCTTTCTGTTAAAGCATTTAAAGCTACGGTTTTTTCCTTGAGCCCAGCTTTGCCAGCATCATTTTCCTATACAACCTACAGTTCTAATTTTGATTTAATGTAGAATCTATTAGGAAAACAACTTAAAATTTCCAACAGTTAAATTTTTCCTGAACATTTTCTTGATGAGTTTCGGTGGAAACGTGACTTACTCTATTTTCCTTGATTAACTTTTGATATTCTTCCTCAGGGCATTCAAAAGGCGTGTGTGGTGTGAGATCTGTGGTACAAGTGACAAGCCAAGCTTGTGGAGCGTGTCGTTTACGTCCCCTGTGGCTTTTCTCTTCCTCTGAGTGTGTGACCTGTCAGTTACTGGGTAACAGGACAACTTCTCTGGTAAGTGGTCTACTCCACCGTCCCGACACGGCCTTGGGACGGCCCGCGGTCCCCTCTGCACCTGCACACCGGGCCGCGGAGGACAAGCGGTCCAGGTGAAAACGCTGCCAGGCGCTGCAAGTGACTGCGCGCTCACCCGGACCAGCATCTTGCCCTCTGCGCTTCGGTGCCCTTAGAGTCGTTTATGCTCCTGAGAAGCTATGCTTTCTGGTCAGAAAAAACAAGAATCGTGGCTCTAATGATCCTGGATGAGCAAGTGGACAAACTTGCTTTCTGTATCTCATTTAAGACTTTCTCATATTTCTCTGTTACAACTTTGCCATTCCTGTATTCTTTTTAAAAGGCCATTATGGAGCACTTTACTGTCAACATCTGTCCTTGTTTTAGGTGTATCTTATGCAAATTACACTATTTTAGATCACTGCTTTCAGTATTTGAATAGGAAAATATAGTCTATTCAAATTTGTCTTCATCTTATTTTCACCATCGTGTGCTCTCTTGGGCATACTGTCTTACCATGCCCATAGCCCGAGACCTACTTCTGTGGCATTGGAAGTTTTCTTTGTCCTTTCCCCACCCCCTTTAGCTAGGAGATTAGAGGCGACAAATCCTATTTCTAACCATTAAGTGTTTCTTCTTACTTTCAGACAGTTCAGTCGCTCAGTCGTGTCCGACTCTTTGTGACCCCATGAACTGCAGCACGCCAGGCTTCCCTGTCCACCACCAACTCCCGGAGTTTACTCAAACTCATGTCCATTGAGTTGGTGATGCCATCCAACCATCTCATCCTCTGTTGTCCCCTTCTCCTCCTGCCTTCAATCTTTCCCAGCATCAGGGTCTTTTCCAATGAGTCAGCTCTTTGCATCAGGTGGCCAAAGTATTGGAGTTTCAACTTCAGCATCAGTCCTTCCAATGAATATTCAGGACTGATTTCCTTTAGGATGGACTGGTTGGATCTCCTTGCAGTCCAAGGGACTCTCAAGAGTCTTCTCCAACACCACAGTTCAAAAGCATCAATTCTTCGGTGCTCAGCTTTCTTCACGGTCCAAGTCTCACATCCATACATGACTACTGGAAAAACCAAAGCCTTGACTAGATGGACAAGTAGTTTCGAAATTCTTTCTCCAGATGTCAGCCATTAAGAAGCATCTACTATTCCCCTCCTTCCACTGACCCCTTGCTAGATAAGATTTCTGGCTGACTCTGAGCCCTAACTTAATCTTTTTTGTTATAATCACTCGGAATTTAAAGACTAGCTCAGATGCCAGAGATGTTCACAGTTCTAGTTCTTTACCTTCAGGATTCTGGAGACTTCTCTCCATCTGTTCCAGCGTTTAATGTTGTAGATGAGAAATGAGACCAACTGATTTTTCTTCTTTTTGGCAGAAAGCTAAGTAGCCTAATTTCCTCTCCTTTCTGGACAACTGAACTTTTTTTTTGAGATTCTTTCTAGATTTCGGTTCTTCTTTATCTATTTCTGTCTCATCCTTAATGGATTCTTACTCGGGGAAAATTATATTCATTTATTGTATCTCACATCTCTTTTGTGTAGACCATTCTCTTCTTCTAATTATTAGACAAACGCTGAACTTTTCAAAGAATTTCTCTCTTGCTTTTCCCATGATTTCCGTTTCTCTGCTGTCCTACAGGGATGAATCTCACTTTGGTTCCCGAAATCAGTGACTTTGACCTTCAACCACACCCGCTTACTGGGGAGCATGCTGAGTTTTAAAAGTGTGGTGACCACGTCCTTTTTTCTGAGAACTCCTCTCATCTCCAAAAGTTCTTTGATCCACAGGGCTTGTTTATTTAAGATGCAACTCTTCTCTAGGATTTCTTCAGGGGCACTAGTGAGAATTTCTTTAAAAATTCTTTCCAGTTTCCAAATTAACCGTGTTCCACTGAGGATAATACACTTTGGGGGTCCATGGTCTCTTCTCTTTAAGACTATTGAAAGTTCTCAAGTTTCTCCTGCCTTTCAGGTGTCTATACCTGACCCTGGAACAACGCAAGTCCCCCTACATGAAGGTGCTCTTCAGCAGTAAACATCACAGTACCCAACGATCTGCAGGTCGAATTCTCGGATACAGAGGAACCGACTGTTAGTTACATGTAGTTTTCTGACTGTGTGAGGTCAGGGTCCCCAATGCCTGTGTTGTCCAAGGGTCCAGTGTATTTACATTCATAAGCAAAGGCTTAATTAGACCGGCAGCTCTCGTGGACCCATCACATGGTCTGATCTCCCCAGGGGGTGCCCCACACGGCTAACAGGGGTCCGCAGAGTCCTGCCGGTCACCTTGGGCCTGGGTGCAGAGGGCAGGCAGGGTCAGCCTGACCTCCAGACTTCTTCAGGGTGCGTGTGTGCACCGGCGGGAGTGGCCCCCACGGAGAAAGGGAGAACGGCGTGTGGGGGCAGGTGCTGGTCCTCCTCCATGCTCGCCGGGACAAGCAGTGTGCCCCGCAGACCCCACTCTGCCCGCAGCCACTCCCAGCCCCGCTCCATGCCCAGTCCTTCAGCCAGGAGCCCAAGGCCTCCACACTCGCTTGACTATGGCCCCAGGGCCTGCGGCGTTGCAGCCTTAGAGCCTGGAGCGGTTTCAAGGCCCCAAACGGCTTCCACAAAGCTCCGTCTTGGTCTTAGTCGGGCTGGGGCGGATTCAGGTCTGTTTTTCTGATGGTGCCCTGCCATCCTCATTCCCCAGAAACCTCCCTAGCTCAGCTCCTCTGAGGCACCCCCTCCCTGCACTGAGCAAGGTCGTGACCGGCCTGGGAGGTGACAGGATGGAACACACTGGGGGCACCCCTCCCACCACCACCTTAAATCCAAAGTCTAGACATTAGTGGTTATTCAAATGTAACCCTAAATGTCCTTCAAATGGGCCGAGTAAGGAGCTACCATCAGCGCTTTTTTCCAGGAGTCTCCACCAAAACGGTCCCCAAATCTGTAGTATAAACTTTAGTTTGAAAGTAAAAAAAACAGGGTGGAAGGGGAACACTCTTTCTAAGGAAGAACAGGTCTAAGTGAGGTCAGAGTTGAAACAAGTATTATACATACAGGAGCATCAGATGATAATCCAGATACCCACAGCCAGCCCTAAGCTGAAAACCATCCTTACCTTCGACAGCGGGATGAGAAAGTCCAGCTTGTAGGACAGGATGACCCTGGTGAGCAGCACCACAAACACCACGTATGCGGAGTTCTCGAAGTCTGTCAGCTGAACCTGGATGTGGGGCCAAGACGTCAGGGACCCCCTGTGCCAGCGGCTCCTCCCGAGGGGCCCCCGCGGGTCACAGCATTCCCATGCACCTCCCAACCCCCACTGGGGCCGGAAGCCTCTGCCCACAGTCTACTCCCAGAAAGCAGTCCTCCCGAACCGCTGGGCTCGCATGTGACATGCACACACATGTGATCTGTGCTGCTGTCTGGGTAACCCGGGCCTCTGGTGCACGCGCGCACATGTGCACACACACACACACGTGCGCTCGATCTGTGCTGCTGTCTGGGTAACCCGAGCCTCCGGTGCATGCCCGTGCACACGTGCACACACATACACACACACACACGCGCGCGCGTGATCTGTGCTGCTGTCTGGGTAACCCAAGACTCTGGGGAGGGTACAGGTGGGTGGGTGGCGGTCAGGTGGGAATAGGTTCAACTGAGTTGGTTCCTGCCCATAGCCCGCGTACCTCCATGGGCCGGAATTCCACTCTCCACCCAATGTCAGAATTTGGAGGCGGCGGCTTGAATCGCATTGTCTGCCAATTTGTGGACTGAATATTCTGTAATCAAAAAGCAGAGAATAAAGCCAATTTTCCACATATCTGGGGAGATCCTAAGGTGATTTCATACTTAACATGTGGAGCAGACTATTTACTGTGTACACCCTTCGATTTACAAAGGAAACTAAACAGCGAGCGTTTAACAGAAGTGAGGTGACACATCGACTCTGCAAGTAGCGGTCATGTTCTTATTTTTTAAAGCATTCGCTGCAGGTACCTCAAAGTGGTCGGACTCGTTGGCATCATCCAGGTGGATTTTCTCTTCAAACAGAGTCAGCGGGTCTCTGATGAAGAGGTGTGCCACGTGCTGGGCCAGCAGGTGGTCGAGGCCTGCGGAGAGGTCACACCAGGCTCACTCCAGAGCCGCTCTCCACGCCCCGGGGACGGCAGACAGCTCGGGGGGTTGAAGAAAGGCAGCTAGGAGCTTAGGAGACGCTGGGTTGTGCAGGATTCTTGTGTCGCCCCGAGTTTATCCTGCAGACCCGAGGGGAGTGTCGGAGTTGTGTTCACCCCTTAAACGATGCCCGTGGGGATCTCAGGGACACACCTCCAAAGTCAGTTCTTTTTGCTACAAGTTAAGCTCTCACAAGTATTTGGGACTTGAAACTTTAGGGAAAACAGCCTCATAAGAAAAGTTCAGAGACCTCACATTAAAAATAGAAGCCAGATGGGAGTCAGCAAAGGAGTTTAAGAGAGTGTTGAAGAACTAAAGGCTTACAGTCAAATCTAGACAAGGGGAATGGAGGCTTACCTTCCTGCAACAGCTGTTCGTAGATTTCTTTGTCTTTTGTCAGGTCAATGTCATTGTATTTCTCACCGCACTCAGATAAGTAACTGTCTATTGAATCATATCGGGACTTACTGATCCTATAGTGGTTGTTCTTCAGTGGCTAAAATTGAAAAAATGCAAATGAATGCCATATAAAGTGATGTGGAAATAAACTAATATCCCAAGTAATTATATTAGAAGCTTATATACTTTATAAACAATTACCTAAAAGTGTCCAACCTGAACATGAGATCCTGAAAAATAGCTATTAACTCTGAAAAGTATTAGAATTAAAAAAAAAAAATTTTGGAGACAAGACAATTTAATCTGTTCTCAGATCTGAGTTAAATATGTATACATATATATATTCCTTTTTTTTTTTTTAACAAGTGGATCACCATTATTATTAAGACTAGAAAATGCCCATGTTGAGAGCAAAAATATAAACCCACAGTGTATTCTTGCCTGGAAAACCCCAGGCATAGAGGAGCCTAGTGGGCTATAGTCCACGGGGCTGCAGAGAGCCAGACATGACTGAGCCACTAACACTTTCATAATGTAAACCAAAAAATTTGGTTTAAACCATTAAAATTTCTGCCTTAAACTTATTTCTACTCAGAAAGCATGGTCAACAATTTATGAACAATTACATAGAGACCAAGGCAGCAGCGGTGCAGCCCTGGTCAAGACCACGAGACTCGCCTGTGAGGACCCTCTACTAACACGCACATCTGCGTCTCAGCTCTGGGCTTTCTCTGCTCACTGGGTCTGTGGGTGGGCAGGGCTGAGTGAGTATTTTTAAAAAGCTCTAGAGGCGGTTCTGATGCACACTCTTGGCTGGAGAGATGCAGGGTCAGAGTTCAACATGCAAACAAGAGGCATAAACCTACCCTTCTTAGGCAAAACTCACCCTTTGTAAGGGGCCAGGGACTCTGACAACAGATCACGCTTTCCCCAGCAGAGAAAGCGCCATAGACAAAGCACTCTGGTAGCGCCAAAAAGCTTTCTGGTAAAAACAGCCGTCAGCACTGACTTCCAAAATAAAGAAAAACTGTTCTACCAATTTTAGAGGGCAAACATACACAGATCTCAACAAATGATGGAGATTAACTTGGCACCGCCCTCCCCCCTCCAACCAAACCACATTTCCCACGTTCTCACCCCAGACACACCATAAAGCCACAGACAGGCTGATAAGCTGTCAGCTTCTTCCATGTGTGACTAACCCACTCAGGATAAAATCGGTTTAAAGGAGACTTCAACACTGTGAGTGGTGACAAGACCCCCACTTCACCTGCTGGATTCAAAAGGCTAATAAGGAAAAGCGTTCCCACCTCCAGTCCTCTCTCCTCCCGAGTTCTATCATCTACAGATGCAGAAATCACGCCCCAGCGACAATCAATGTCTGACACATAGCCTCGGTAAAAAGGCGACGCAGCGCTCAAAGCCATCTAGGAACAAACAGAAGTCAGCATCTGCAAGGTCAAAGTGTCACCAACACGCTGAAGAAGGCTCCGTGCAGTTACCCCTGGTCTAGAAGCACCAGCTTACGCCAACCCCTGCGGGCTCTAGCACATGTACTGCGCCTGCCTGCTCCTGGGGAAGGACAGTGGGAGTGACTCCAGCCCTGGCCTCCGCTTCCTTGAATCATCCTCTCTAGACGGTGAGGACAGGCGGGATGAGAGAAGGAAGACAGCTACACTTGAACTGGACGTTTAACGCATAAATGCCTCGCTAGCTAAAGCACTGCTAAACTCTTCAGCTTAGCTCTTCAGTATGAGCTCCACGTCTGCAAACTAGTTGTGTTAGTTCAGTTCTAAATGAAGTCTTAACTGGACTTAAATAGCACAGGGTCAGCAAATTTTGCACATGCAGTCTTTATCTGATACAAAAGAGTAGTTAAAATTATGTGTGATTTCTACTTACAACAATTGGGCAAATGGTAGCCAACTGATCATAAAGGTATCTGGCCTCAGATATGCTGCAGGCTTGGAACGTTACCTGTTTAAGAATCACAGATTATTAAACAATAATACAAAATCACCACCATCCTCCCCAAGGAGCCAGTCCGAGAAGGAAGGTTGTTGCTCATGGCATGTGAGGTCATTCCACTGATCCCAACACTGAAGCCAGTTTTAAAAGCTGCCTGGAATGAACTTGTCTAGAATATGGCTTTAATCATGTTTGCATGGGATATAAATAATCATGTTCTAATGTTAAGTATGATTAAGAAGTCAGCAAAGAAAAATAGGACCTATGTTAACAGAGAAGTTCAGCCAGGCACTTCTCTTCTACAGCTGGCTACCCATGTCCGGCTGGCTGCGGGCTTGTATAAATTTTGGTACAAAAGGAGAATCTGCAGATGCGAATAATGGACTTCAAAGCTCCCCACTGTGACACAATGGGGAACAGCCTGGAAGGGGACAGGACTGTAGGAAGAAAGAGAAGGCAGTTAAAACACTTCAGCTGCCCAGGAAGAACTGTGGGCTGGTGGAGGAGGCACAAAGGGCCACAGCGGGCCTGGAGCCGGTGGGCACAGACGAGAGGAGACCTGGGTTTGGGCCCGGGTGGTCCTCAGATGGTGGGGAGCCGCAGCACTGGGACACGGCGGGCGTACTGAGCCACGGAGAGACCAGGAGACCTGTAAGCAGGCTTTCTTCTCAGTTTTTTGATTAGTGCCTCTTAGATGGTCTAGTACACACTACATTTACAGGCAAATTCTGGAAAAGTCAACCCTAGAAAAATATGCTTAAGAAAACCGGCAGCTGGAATTCAATAACCAAGTTACAACCGTGATACGGCTTACAGCTTAGTTATTTTAAGTACATTTAAGAGCTGGCTTCCTTACCCCAGGATCGACAGAGCCACAGCCAAACCAAAGAGGACATCACTGCCGTAACGATGGAAAAGGAAAAAAGAATTCTTAACACCTTAAAAAGGTATGAATATATGAATGGTTTTGGCTTCTGGTATCCTTTCAAAGTATCAGATAAAGAAAAGAAGCAATTTCCCCTCAGGAAAATGAGGAGTGGGAAAAAAAGAAGAAAAATTGATTTTAGAAAACTAAATACCTAAATTTTCTCTAGTATCCAGTGTTGAAATCAGAATTTTTTGGGGGGTGGGGGGAGGAAGGGAGCCTATCATAACATGCATGAACTTATTAAATGATTCCTTAAAAGTCCCCTAAGAGTCAAGAATTTGAATATGGTTAAAATACTTTTTGTTCTGTACAGTGAGTTGCTAAAAAACCTTAAAACAATACTTTGAAATCATTTTGCCCTGCTTTCTTGTAATGGGTAGTTTCTAGGGTTCCACTTAAGAGATAACAGAGAGACTTCTGTGGAGATTGGTAGAATATGTTTCATTTTCCACTTACTCACATTAGCTGGGCTAAAGACTTTTAAGTGTATTACTGAAAGTGGGGTGGCTGGACACACCATTTAGAAAAAGAAAACAACTTTAAACCCATGACAATGCTTAAATTGGATGGAAAACTGTATCTACAAGCAATAAAAATGTAAACTACCTATCATCAGGACATATTTGTTTGTATAAACACTGTATCAAAGCAAAGAATGATCCCTTTGGAATGGGGTAACAGTGCAGTCTTAGGCAAAACACCTGGGTTTAAAAGTAAAGCAACGAAAAAAGGCAACTGGCCCTCCAATAGCACTGCTACAATTTTAAAGCCATGCACTGTTAAGTTCTAGAGTTTAATGGCTCTCTTCAGAAATATTTGTAATTAAGATAGTTAAGCAGATATGCAGTTAAAAGTCAAAAGGTCTCCTTTTTTATGCCGTGTGCCTAGCTGGAAGGAAACTCATGCCCTAGGTTTGTTCGGCAGACACGCTTTATACCACTTACATCAGTGAGTCGGGAAGAACGGGGGCGGGGGGGGGGGGGGGGATGAGATCCTCGGCCATGGTTACTTAAACACACTTAGCATGGATACATCTGACTGTCACATTCAATTCTGATTATACATAGCTGTAAAAATGAACGCATCTGAGATCCAGGTGCAGGCAGGCATGCCTCTGTGCGAAGCTGCCCGAGACGGTGGGACAGAGGGTCACCAGCTGTGTGTGCAGGGCAGGGCCACCTCGCGTGGGGCCAGGCTTCACGGTGTTCCAGCCAGCTAAGTCATCGAAACTGGACACAATCTCCTTGAATAATAATGAGGCTCCCCTTTTTATCGGAGATTTTCAGTTTGAAACATCTAGTTTTGTGCCACTCCTACTTCTGTTCTGACATTTTATTTTTTATTTTTTTTTTCATTTTATTTTTTAATATTTTTATTTACTTATTTTTGGCTGCTCTGGGCCTTCGCTGCTGTGCATGGGCTTCTCATGGCAGCGGCTTCTCGTGTTGCGGGGCACAGGCTCGAGGCGCACAGGCTCAGCTGCCCTGAGGAGTGTGGGATCTTCCCGGACTAGGATCGAACTTGTGTCCCCCTGCGTTGGCAGGCGAATTCTTAACCTGGTCTTTAACCTTAAGGTGGTCTTTTCCTGGACCACCAGGAAGGTCCCGACATGATTTTAAACAAACTGAAGATTGAAACCAGTACTGCTGTTACTAAAAACAAGAGTATGAGCTCAGTCAGACTTAGAAGGGGCCGCAATATAAACTCTTCTTTTATGATGAGAAAACCGAGGCCAGAAGAAGGGAAAGGAGCTAGCCCAGTGCCCGAGAGATGACAGCTGAAGCCTGGATGGGGGCTCGCGGGCAGCCGCAGGGATCCCCCGCAGATCTCCTATGGGATGGGGAACCATCGCTGCCACAGGCACCAGCAATCAGATTAGACCCGGGGGGCAGTTTTAATCATGTCATTAAAAGAGAGGCTCTTCTACGTCCTGTGAAACAGCCAGGGGCAAGGCAAACCGGGGCTGTTAAATATTTATTCTTTTTATACCACTATACAGCCTTATAGGAAGATAGAAGTTTAAAGTCCAAACAATCCTTCCCTTGGACCATAAACTCCCTGGGGTGCATCCAGGGTTCATTTTCAGAAATTAAGATCTGAGCGGTGTTTACAATCTCAAAGCTAACCCATCACTAGATGGCAGCAAAAATTAGGCACAGAAAGAGCTGAGACAGTGACCCTGGAACATTCCACGTGTTAAGTTCATGAGCAGCTGTGTCTTTGCAGTGAGCTGAAGATTTTGCAAATTCTGTTCAGAGATACCTTCCAATGAATTTACTAACATAACCTCAGTGGGTTTCAGAAAGATGTCACTAGTTACAATAATATTTCAACCTGAGGAAAATTTTAAAAACAAAACATGCGCATCTCAAGAAAAGAAGGTAATGAACAGAAATGGGGGGCAGCTCGCCTCTCTGGGTCTTTGCACGGTACCTGCAGGCAGCAGTTGCCCATCCCGAAGCCCATGGCATCCATGTAAATGTGGTCGGGCTTAGCAGCCTTCGCGGCCTCCTCGTCCTCAGGAAAAGTCTCTATAAATGGAGCTGGGGTGTTCTTGTCCTTAAAGACTATAGTGATAAAACCAGAGAGAAAGAGGAGACAGCAGGGCGTGAGTGACAGTCAGCATCCGCAGCGGGCAGGGCCGCCCCCTCCCCGCCTGCGGACTCACTGGGCACGTTGATGACCACTTTCTCGCCCCTCCGGTGACGGATGTTCCTGGTGAGCGTGCTGAAACAGATGACAAACGTCCTGAGCGGGCCGCCCAAAAACCCTCATGCAGAAGAAGAATTTGATAATACAGCGCTACGCTGTAGGAGGAGGCCGGCTCCTCCCTCAGACAAGTCCCCTAAGGCAGCCCTACAGAAAAATCACAGGCGCCCAGACAGAGGGATTTCCTGCAGCCTCGCCTGCGGGCTCCTGCTTGAGAACGTCACCCTCTCTGCTGTCCAAGCCCCCATCCCAGACTCTGTGTGACTGACCAAACCGAGCTCAAGTGTTCAAGGTCTGCCGTGGTCTGGCCTCATGCTACGTTTCTAACATTTTCCATGTTAAGTCCAAAACCTGAGCCGAGCTGAGGTCCTCACATTGCCTGCGCCTCACGGGACCCCGGTACCTCATTGCTACCCCCATCCAACCTGCGCCTTAACACCATCTAATGGCCCACCTTGTCTGACCCAGAAGACCCCAGGCACGCTATGGCTGTGAGCACTGAACATGTGGCCAGTCCTTAAAAAAGTGCTCTGAGAGCAAACTCACAGCAGATTTTGAAGACTTGGTTTAGAAATAAAGTAAAACTTACTAGTAATTTAAAAATACTGATTACAAGTTGGATGTGTGTGTCATTAGTCACTCAACTGTGTCTAATCTGTGACCCCACGGACTGTAACCCGCCAGGCTCCTCTGTCCGTGGGATTCTCCAGGCAAGAAGATGGAGTGGGTAGCCATGCCCTTCTCCAGGGGACCTTCCGGACCAGAGTCAAGCCTAGGTCTCCCGCCTTACAGGCAGAGTCCTTACCGTCTGAGCCACAAGGGAAGCCCTCTAGTTGGATATAGCTATAAATGTAATTTATTTTTTTATTACTTCTTTAACGTGGCTACTAAATTACTATTAAAATGACATGTGTGGCTCGCACTATGGTTTCACCAGGCAGGGCCGCTGTCCGCGTGGCGTAACGCCTCCGCTCTCGGGAGGCCTGCCTTTGACCCCTCGGTCAGAAGCACCCTCTTCTGTCGGGTGTTGCCACCTTTGGACATAACCTTCCTTTTCTTGCAGCTGACCATCTCCATGTTGTCCTTGGCGCACTCTAGCCCTAACACCGGGAACTAAGCTCCTGTGTCCTCCTCTTCCTCAAAGACTCCGCGCGTGGCATGTGTGCAGACGTGTTACAGGAATGGACCCTGAGCTGCCACAGGTCCCTAACTCTAGGTCAGGAGCCCGGGTTCAGGACAACAGGTGAGACTCAAAGGGACAAACCTGAGACCAGACCGGTGCGGGCCCTAAAGCAACCTGAAACCCTGGAGTTAGAACTACAGAGCAGAAGGTAGCACGTGCCTATCACACACACAGGCGTTGGACGCGTGTCCCTTATAGTCAAGGGACACGAGCGGGGTGAGGAGATCACAGACACTGGAGGTAAAGATAAAAACAACAAGAGAGCTTCTCAAACAGGTGTTAACAGACCTGGGATTGAAATGAATTTGCAGCTAAGTGAACAACTTTAGGATGACTTGGAAAATGGGCAGATCCAGCCCTGAAACAAGAGGCAAGGGCCGTGCAGCTGCGGGGGACGGAGGGTGTGAACCGGCGCGTCTGCTGGCTTCTGCGGAGCTCAGGAAGCCCGCGGGAGGGTCTGGGGGGACGCACCCCAGGGCAGGGCCGGCGCTGAGCCTCGGGCACTCACCTGAAGCGCGGGTGCTTGTTGATCGCTTCATCGGGGAAGAAGAGGGACTTGGAAGCGCCTCCTTCCACCGGGCTGGGTTTGAACTCGGGCAGCGTGAACCCAGGGCAGCCTAATCTACAACAAATTGAAGAACTAAAGAGATAGAATGTGTCTCCAAGGATTAACAACTCGCAAGTGCAATGTTGGCCTTTTTCAGGGGGTCCAGGTGCTCTACCAACCCTGGGCCCCTTGCAACCAGCCCGTTGAAACCTGTCTTGCTCATCAAGCTCTTCTCTTGTGATCGCAGCCTTGGGGTGATTTTATCAGAAGCCTCCGTCCACCCAGGGTCTGCAGGGCCCAAGTCACAGGGCCTCAGCTATTTCCCCCAGGAGCTTCTGTCTTGAGGCATGCTCCTGTGCCGATGTCAGCCCTGCACACCCTCACTTCCCGGCAGCGTGGGTGGGTGCCCTGGGAAGGGCCTCCTGTTTCCTGCCTCTGCCCAGCACCTCCGGAACCCCTCCGGATCAGGCAGGTCCCCCACGGGTGACCCCGTTTGCCCCCAGGTTTCCCCCTGGAGGCTGAAATCGAATCCTCTTATCTCACCTGACCTAAAGAAGTGCTTTAATTCCAACACAGAAACAAAGGTCCACATTCTCCCCTAAACGTAAAGCTCAAATTCCACATCACGGGCAGCGACGTGCTTTAATTCCAACACAGAAACAAAGGTCCACATTCTCCCCTAAACGTAAAGCTCAAATTCCACATCACGGGCAGCGACGTCACCAGCCCTCCCAAGTTTAAGGTCACTGCTGAGTGTGCTGGGGCGGGGGGGGGGGGGCGGGCATGGGGACCCACGGAGCAGGGCAGCAGCTGCTGGGGGTGCGCAGGGCCAGGGTGGGGAACTTCTGGCCTGAGCGCCAAACCTAGCTGGTGCCTTCTTTATTTTCAGCCTCATCTTTAATAAAAACCGGTTGCCCACAACCACCTTGTGAAGAACAGTGAAGCTGCCCATCATATCTGGAACAGCCCCAGATGTGATGGGGTCTCGGGAGGGTTCCTGCAGGAGCCTGCGTTATCCACCACGAGCCTGAAGCCTTAGGAGAAGCCCTTGCAGAGACTGACAGACTGAGACCTGGGGATTCTCTGCTGGCCAGGATCGGGCCGGAGCGGGGAGGTGAGCGCCAGGGTGCTGGGCGGGAAGTGGGCGGCTGGGGCTCAGACCTGCACGCCCAGCAGGGCTTCCCTCTAGACGACCATCCCACCATCCGATGCGCCTCCAGGGGTGGGGACGCCCTCCACCTGCCCTGCCGGGCGAGCACCCGCAGGCAGAGGACCTGGACTTCTGGTCGCGTCAGTCTGAGTAACTGATGTGTAAACAGTCATATGACCACTGGGTCACAGGGCCACACTACAGTTGCACACGTTTATGAACAGAGAATCCCCCTGTTTACGCTGATAAAACCCCAGTCTTCTCTCTTGATCCCCAAACAAAACCTTCCTCATTGTTTAACTGTGGATTTAAGGTAAGGCTTTTACAAACCAATAATTATTACTCTTGTTTTGCTTACAAATCCAAAAATACCCTCCCATCATAAAAGATAAACTTTAAAAAAAAATTAGATTTTTAGAATAAAACATATTCCTTGCTCAACTTTTCTCCGTTCATAATGTCAGAAAAAGATATTCTCTAAAATATTTGATGAGCTGCTTCAATAAGGCCTCGATTGTTTTGATGTGATCATGGAGATTTTAAAAGAGAAAATTCCCTTTAAGTGTCCTAAGACCCACCCTGGCCCTGAGCACTGTGTTCACAGTGGACATTTACCAGGAAAAGGAAAAAAGGTATAAAAATAGTTCCGCATGTTCCAGGCTTTGGATACCAATCCTCAGAGCACTTCTGAACTTTGGGGAGGTAAGCATACTTTGCCACAACCTGAGAGATCTCTCGCAGAGATAACCAGATTTACGATTTGGTAGAACTGCATTCTTGTGTACAGGTCCTACACAAAACCCTGTGACATTTATGTACCTCATTCTAAGCCAAGGACTGAATCCCACTGACTTTATATTCACTCTTGTGAACTTTTAGCCATAACTGGATTTGACGAGAAATCCTAACTTGTTTCAGCGTGATCCGAACACGACCCGCCGGCTCCTGTGTTCTTCGTGTGTATCGCCCATCCCAGGAGCACTGAGGCCGACCCCCGATCTGATCTGGGGGGCGGCGCACGCCCTTCCTTATACAGTGCTCCCTCCCCTCGGCCTGGGGAGTGTGTGGCCCTCGGGTCCTCCCGCAGTCCCCCCACCCCGCCCCCCCCCGGAGGCTAGCATGGGACCTGGCCTGCGGCTCTGACATTAGATGCTATCAGATGCGGCGTGACGCAGATAAACGGCCCAGACTGTGAGAGCTGTGGGTCAAGTGCTAGGTTGTGGTCTGCTCTCCGGACACCGGATGCTCTGAAACGCCGGCTGCGCGCGTTGACGCAGGCACTAACCTGGGAAAGGACGTGATCGTGCAGAGGGCCTGGTTTTCCCGCAGGAGGGATGTGGCCTCTTTGCGCCGTTTCCTCATGTTGTCCTCAACCGTGTTGAACTCAGACATGGTCCCGCCATACGGCTGCCCCGGTGTCCCCTCGATCATGTAGCTCCCATATTCTGGTCTCCAAAGGGTCGGATGGCTGCGGAGGAGACAAGTTTCCGGGTCCCTCTTATTCTTCTGCGGCAGTCTGCTCCCTTTTGAGTTTTGAAAAAGCGGCTTCCAAAAATTTAGAAACCAAGTATACAAGAAGCCAAGAATGCTTTATGGCTCCCAGAGCCTGTTAACCTTCCATAGCTCTTTAATTGTGTAAGGGCTACAAGTGCTGGGTCCAAAATATTTATAAATAACTGAGCTGCACGCAGGGCATGCGCTGTCCAAGACAAACAAGCCCGTCCACTCTGCGCGGAAGGGTGTGAGGGCTGAAGGCTCCTTCAGTTTAACGCTGGGCTCCAAACTCAAACCCAGACTCCCAAAATTTAGTGGGCAGAGAAATGAACACGCCCCCTTCACCTCTGTCTACTGAAATAAAGAAATATTTAAAAAAAAAATCTTTCCAGCCAAACAAAATCCATCTGCAAGTTTTCTCTGGCACCATGGTTTGTGATCTTGGGAACATGTCACCAATTTTTTTCTTTTTTTTTTAATATTTAAATAGTAAACAGACTTTATGTGGCATTTACTCTTCTAAGCTCTCACTAATGTATTTAGAGTGTCAGTACCCTAAGAGGCACCCCTGATTTACCGAAGAGGAAACTGAGGCACAGAGAAGCTAAGCCCCTCACCTAAGGTGCTCAGCTATTAAGTAGAGGGAGCAGGATTTGAACCCAGGCAACTGGGAACCAGAGCCTGAGCCCTAAACTGCTGGGATCCCGTCTCCTGTACGTGGAGGAAAGATGTCACTCCAGTGGTCCTAATAATTTCAGAAACTCGAAAACAAGCCTCCTGTCCATCAGCTTACTTTGGGTTTGTCCTTTCCCCTTTTTCTTGCAGAGTTTCAAGAAGTTCCTCTCCAGATAGGACCAATTGGGCTTTTTTCTTTTCATGATCGAAAGACACCAACATGTACTCCACCTATTGAGAATAAAGGAGAGCAAAATGAATGTTCCTCCATCCAGATTTGTGCCTGATGTGACCTTCAGGAGAGAGAGAAGCAGGGAGGTTGGGAAGGGTCACAGGGAGCCGGCTCTCATATGACGTGAAACCCGGAGAGAGCGGCCGACAGAGGTCTGGGAGGAGGACCCAAGCTCACACTCGAGTCCGTCTTCTCCTGTTTTACGTAGTCCCTCATAGAAAGGTCAACACGCCCACTGTGACAAACTACTTCGAGAGAGAAATTTTGAAAATAAGATTTTGTAAATCGTGGCTCCAAGAAGCAGTTGCATTTTACAATGTATTTCCTCAGTGGACTTACTATAAATTTATGAAAGGGGTTACCTGGGCATACTCATCAAGGTAGATGATACTTCCTCACTGGTAGGTTACTTAATCATCCCATTATAAGCCCTGCTAGTGGACAGTTAAATCATAATCAAACATATCAATATAGAAGTGTTAGCGTAAGAGTTTTGGCAATTTCTTTTTTAAAAAATAGACATTTCTTCATTACTTTTATTTTTTATTATTTATTTGGCTGCACTGGGTCTTAGTTGTGGCAGGCGGGATCTTTAGCTGCAGCATGCAAACGTTTAGTTGGGGCACATGGGATCTAGTTCCCTGACCAGGGATTGAGCCCTGGTCCCCTGCTTTGGGAGCGTGGAGTCTTTGCCACTGGACTGCGAGGGAAGACACTTGGCAATTTTGTTTTGGTTTTTCAAGAGTAAATTAAGGCCACTTCCCCACTCTGAAGTGACACAGAATTTACAATTCAAGGGGCACTAGTGCATTTGTAACAATACCTGGTGGAATTCTGATAAAAATCAAGAGTGAAATACCAAAGTAAGACTTTTCTGGGCTGAGTATAAATAGAACCTGCTTTTGTTTTCCCTGAAACTGTGTGCTGTAAGTCATGAGAGCTGGTATTAATTATGAAGGTTGTGAACCACTCTTTCTGGTTAAAACTAGACACACATCGTTCGTAAGTAAGTGAAAAGATTGGAGCTGGAAGGTTCAGCGGGACACGCGACAGCGCCGTTTGCACAAGGCCCCAGACTTGTGCCTTGAGGCAGCCGGCTCTCCAGAGTTACTGTGTCCGGCTTATCATAAAAGAGGCACGCAACAATGCACCCATTATTGGCCTTATCCACCTGACATTCTGCATGTAAATCCAGATCCCAGCCTTAAAAACAAACCAAAGTCGGGAAGCCCAGCAGCAGGCCTGGGGCGGGGGGTGGGGCTGGTCTGCTCCCCTTGGGGGGCGGGGGGCGGGGGGCGGTGGGGGGGGGGGGCTCTGGCCTGTGCCTAATTCACAGGGACCAGCTGCCCCAGCCTTGCAAGGTGCCTGAGTCAGACATCCCTATCAGAGAAATGGTCCCATTCAAAAGACTGTTTGGCCCTTCAGCTAAAAAATACAAAAGGGAAAAAATGTTAGTAACCATAGGGAAACAGCTTGACAGGCTTAAATGACAACAAAAAAATAAACTTTAAATTAACTTTTATTAGTTGCTGTTATGGACTGAATGAGTGTCCTGCACCCCCAACCATATGTTGAAGCCCTTCAACCTGATGTGACTGCATTTAGAAGTGAGGCCTTGTGGGGGTGGGGGTGTACCTAGGTCAGGAGAGTGGGGCCCTTGTGATGGGACCTGTGACCTTCTAAGAATTGATGAGGAAGACAGGTTCTGTCCCCCATGCAAGGACAAAAACGAGAAGGTGGCCGACCACAAGCCGGGAAGAGGGCCCTCACCCAGAACTAAAACTATTCGCATTTTTTACCTTAGACTGTCTGACCTCCAGAACTGTGAGAAATAAATGTCTGTTGCTTAAGCCACCCAGGCTGTGGTATCTGTTACAGCAGCCCGAATGGATCGAGACAGCTGTCTTATTGATGAGTTCAAGTCCCTACTCTTGCTTCTCTATTACGAATTTTTTTAGTTCAAAAAAATGAGTAAGATGGCTTGATTTACGTACATGAACCAGAAACTTGAGATCTGCACCTGTACACTCAATGTTCAAATGCTGGGAAGCTGCAGGCTGCAGAATCTGGAATTGCTCTCAACATTTACAAGTTTTCAGGTAACACCTACAGATTCGGGACTCCTGAAAAGCTAAAACCTGATGGAACAGGACTTAGTTAGGTCTCAGGGGGGATATATGAAAATATCCTAAATATGATATTTATGAGTATGAGAAACAACTTTACCTTTAAACAAGCACAACGAGAAGTGGCCTGCTAGGAACCTCTGGATCCTCATCTTACTCACCACGCATGGTAGGCACGATCACCCACTTCGCAGATGGACAAAGAGGCTCAGAGGGGCTGAGCGGCCCGCCCAGGGCAGCGAGTGTCAGCAGCGGTCTGAACCCGGGCCTGCCTGGTCTCAAGGACCACAGAGGATTTCAATCTTGGATAAGGATGGGGATAAGCTTTCTAAAAGAACTGTTGTAAGGTGTGAGGCAGGGAAAGGTTCTAATACTGGCTGCAAATCTCTCAGACTGAATTATACCTCCACTTTATGAAGTAGGCCTGATGTTACATCATAGAAGCAGAGCTCACACAGTTCCAGGTAGAGATCTAAACTGATGGGTTGGCTTGCCTCTTTAGGCCCAGCTCAGATTGCCGTTGCTCTGTGCTGCATTCTGAGCCCCCCACCGTCCCTGCCGCCACCCCGCCCCCACCCTCCAAGCCCCCCGCCGCCCCCCCGGCCCGGGGTAGAAGGAATCCTCCTCCTTTGATCACTGGTTCCAACACATCTGCCTTGCACCATCTGTTGGGGTGAAGTTATCTTCTTAACGAGATAACATGTTTCTTCCGGAAACAGAGATGAAGAGATACTCCCCTGTTGACTGGGTTCCTACTGTCTGTCTATTCATCAAAATGAGCAAGAACTTTGGTACCAATTTATACAACCTATATTGCAATTACTTTTGTTAGTTTCCTGGTTTTGAAATCATTGAAATCCTCAGTTTTCAGAATCACACTTGGCCCAGAAGTTTAAAACTTGGGTAGGGCAGAGAACAGAAAGCTCAAATTTGGTTTGAGTTTTAAATATCAGCCAAATGGGTGACATTTAAAATGCTAACAAACCAAACCCTCCTTAATTAACAAATAATCACCCATGATCTCATTAAGCAAGTGAAACAGAAAAACAGAATATTTACAAGAGGAAGAGAAACTTTTGGATAAAATTGACTTATTTTGGGGATAACATCTAAGTTCAGTTAGAAGGCCTAGAATTCCCTGAACATTTTATAAACTCAAATTTAAGGCTTTCTAAATTATCCCCTACAACCTCCTCCATTTTTCCGCATCAGGGCTCAAAAAGCTTCTTTAGCCTCTCAGCTTTTTGTTCACTTATTTACGCCTTCCTCCATCCCAATATATGTACGTTTATCTCCAATTCTAGTTCATACAAGCCCTCAAATAAACAACTCGTTCTTTAGGAGCCAAGCTAGAACTGTAAGGGAGTTTGGTTCAGTTAACAAAAGTGACACAGTAGAAGAATGCTTTCCCAATATAAAATACCTAAAGCCACAGGGAGTTAATTATTTCCGGATTTTTGTCCCCATCCTAAACTTCCTATTTTCATACAAAAGATGAGAGAAAAAGACAAAATCACAGGGAAAACAAAACAGGACATCGCGGCCCTTCTGTACACAACATGATTCTAAGGACTGGCCTCTGCCTCCTAACTTCAAATAGCATCTACGCTGGCGTGGTGCCGGGTCTCCCTGCGTGCACGGCACGCAACACGGCTCTAAGAGCAGACACCCAAGGAGCATTATGAATGGGTACAGAGCGACGACGACGAATTCAAATCTGCACCATTAGCATATCATTTGGAAGGAGCAAAAATAGCCATCTGTTCTCTGAACAGATTACAACTCCCTGCAAATAATTTAAGGCACTACTATTTGGTGTCCATCAGCTGTCTCTTTAAATGTAAGGAGAACAGGACCAACAGAAATGCCCAATTAGTTTTTGAGACATTCTACTTAAAATGTGCACTGCATCTTCTACAAATAAAATTAAAATCCTTTAAATTTCTATTGCTAAAAGACTGAATGTCATCCCACCAGGATAAAAGTCACTAATATTTCTGAGCTGCTGAATCAAAGACAAAGGCACATTCAAAAGACTATTACGTGGTTTACTAATGATAGAGGGTTGCTAGGAAGGACCTGGACACGGTATAGCCTTCCAGCCATTCAACGCAGGTCTGCACAAGCGGGAGGGGCTGTGTGTTCACCTGAAATTAGGCCAATAAAAACAAAGAACTTTAATTGAGGGTGATGTAAGTCAATGCTGAATACAGACAGTGAAATGCTTGTGGCATTAAAGCTCAAGTTAACAGTACTGTTAACATAATATTAAAATGCTGACATTTTTAGAATTCAAGTCATTAAATGGCACTAACTAGTTTAAAATTAAAATGTTCTTTTCTTTTTTTTTTTTAAAGGCATTCTGATACTCTACCATGAAGGTAAGGGTTTCAGGAAGCTCAGAATTTGAGGAATATTAAGTTTTAAATTTCTGCTTCCCAGAGATGAAAACAGTGCTTGATTCGGAATCTAGATCTATAAGACTCAGAATCAGCTATAGGCAATTTCCTATTTAGGGAGACAGTACTTTAGAGAAAATTCCTCTGTCAATTTCTGTGTACATTAGAAAAAAGGAATTTTCAAATCTCTTTGAAACAAAGTTATACAAAGGTCCCTGGGCCCTGGGCCACCACTCTAAGCGTCTAACCGATCATGTGCCTGACGTCTGAAGAGAGGGAACCCGTCACCACATCCTTGGGGACAATGAGGTCCTAACTGCTTCCCAGGCACTGGGAGAGGACTCCACTGCTATACACCTGTTCCCAGGAGGTCAGGCCAAGGAGGGCAGGGTGGGAGGAACTTAGACAGCCACAATTCAGGACTCAGGGCCAGCTCCTCCTGTTCACCTGCCCAGGCAGGGGGTACTCTTGATTCCTACTGGAACCACCTGCTGTTTCTAAGAAACCTGGTTTTCTCCTTACACTGATCTACTGAACAAGCCTGAAGCCATCCTGTGATCAGGCTCTAAGCAGCCGATGACCCCTGAGCGCCGAAACGCAGCGTCCTGCAGCCCCCACTCCAAGTTCTTTGACTCAAGTCCTATCTTCGGCAAGTGCTGGGAGCAACGCAGCTGCAGAGCCAGGAGGATGACTCCTGTTCTCAAGCTCAGGTGGGGCCTGAAATGACAGTCAATAACCCAAGGGAGCTAAACGGTCTGGGCAGGAGCTCAGGACGACCATCAGAGCTGGGCCTGTGTTAACAGGAGGTCCGGTCCCGCCTGAGGGATCAGAAGGCTTCCCGGGGCAAGGGGTTGGCCAGGCAAAGGAGGGGGTCCTCATAAATACAGCCCCCCACCCGACAACTACCCTGACTGCAGTGTAATCTCCTGGCTGGCTGCCCAGAGACACAGATAAACTGAGCACACCCCCCAGGGTACCACGCCCGATAGCCCCACCGCTAGATCATAAACTGCTTTAAAGCAAGAGACCATGTCTTCTGCCCAGGAGATGGTTCCCTCACACAGCAAATATTAATGACCAATGTTTCTGAGCACTTTCAACCACCCAGCTGGATGGCACCCAAGGACGTGCCAGGCACGGCAATGCCACTTGGTTTCAGAACCACCTGTGGTGAAACAGCGAAGACCTGGGCAACGAGATCCGAACAGCTGTGCTTGGAACGGTGGATGGACTTGAGGTGACCGCCACAAGTCCAGGAACCACCTGTAAATGGTGATATTTTAGACTGTAACTGTAGAGATGTTCTTTTAAAAACTGTCCTATTTTCCCCAAAAGGAAACGTTTTAGGAGCTCACTCTAAAGTTACATCAGGGAACTATACTCAGTATTTCGTGATAACCTCTAAGGGAAAAGAATCTGAAAAAAAAAAAAACATAAACATATATGTACGTGTGTGTATGTCTATACATATATGTGTGTATATATATGTACATATAACTGAACCACTCTGTTGTACACCCGAAACACGACATTGTAAATCAACTATTCTTCAATAGAAAAAAAAAAGAAGAAACACACAGGCCAAAAATAAATAAAGTTACATCCAACTCTTAGAATATCTGTTGTATTTTGACTTCTTCCCTACTATGAAATGCCGTTTCATACCACGGAATGACACAGCGTGCACACCAGGGAAGTTTACACAAAATAAAGTGACCTTGGCCTGGTCTTCCGCTGGCGTGTCTCAGACCTGGACTTCAGCTAACAAAGCAAGAGGCTCTCTATTTATAATACGTTAATCTCAAATATAACACTGCATAAAATGACGAATTTCCCATATGATTAAGTCAAGTTACTTCCTTGAATCACTACCAAAACAAATTCTTCCCAGGCCAAGATTAAGATATGAGGCCTTGGTGAAAAACTTTTAAGATTCAGGACGAGCAGGGAAAACTGTGATGGATCTCAGAAAGGGGACGAGACCTTTCAGTAAAGGGGGAAAAAAATTTTAAAAAGCCATCCTCTTCTTTATTGGAGACACTAGGCAGGTGCGACTTCTTGGATTTAAAATTAAATAAAAATTTCAGTTCCCAAGTTCTTAACTGGATATTGCAAACAATTCAATTACTGCAGCAAGTGGTACTGGACAGCACTGGACTTAAACTTGAAAGAACCCACCTCCCGGAATTATATCTGGACACACTTACTGATGCATTGCTGCTGGTTCAAAGGGAATCCTGCATGCAGATTGGCTCTTTCCTGTCCTACAAATGGTGTGAGACCTCTACCTTCTGGCCTCTGAACTAACACTGGCTGATTTTTTTTTTTTTTAAACCATGCCACTACATGTCAGGCATATGGTTTTAATCTTCTGATGGTTGGATGGCATCACTGACTCAATGGATATGAGTTTGAGCAAACTCTGGGAGATGGTGAAGGGCAGGGAAGCCTGGCGTGCTGCAGTCCACGGGGCGCAAAGAGTCAGACACGACTGAGCGACTGAACAACAAGTGAAGGCCAAACTAAGGCACTCCTACCTTATTTCTGAACCAAACTGGCAGAACCCAACTGGTCTGCTCTTACCAATTAAAACTCAGAAAAGACAGCACATTGTGTGAAGTCATCAAAGGGGATGTTTGCTGCGGCCACCAACATCGGTACTCTGCAACTTAGAAACCTAAGCCAGAAGACACTTCCTCCTAAAGAGACAATATTGTGAATATAAATAGTTCTCGTGTGCTGGGCTTAGTTGCTCAGCTGTGTCTGACTCCCCCATGAACAGTAGCCCGCCAGGCTCCTCTATGGGGATTCTCCAGGCAAGAATACTAGAGTGGGTTGCCATGCCCTTCTCCAGGGGATCTTCCCAACCCAGGGATCAAACCCAGGTCTCCTGCGTTGCAGGCAGATTGTTTACAGCCTGAGCCCCCAGGAAAGCACACAAGTAGTTCTTATTTATCTCAAAACACCTGCAGGCTAGAACCTTCCCGATTCTGAGGTTCCTTGGCTCTTTCCCGAGAACGGGGTCCTGGTCACCAAGTGGCTGACAAGAGAGGGTGCCGTGGACATGCTCTGCAGGAGCAGCTGGGGAGAGGGCAGAGAGGGAAAACTGATGGATCTCATCAAGGGGACGACACCTTTCAGTAAAGGGCAAAAAACACACCATCCTCTCCTTCACTGTAGACAGCAGGCACGTGTGACTTCTTGGATTCAAGGGGTGAGGGCCCCTGGAGGAAGCTCACGAGGTGCAGGGGAGCTCCGAGCTCGGGAGGGCGGGCTCTGGGCTCCAGGCGAGAGAGGGACAAAGCAAGCTGGCTGCTGTGAGCGTGCTTAGCGGTGAACTTGGCCCCAGTTCAGGGACCACCGTGGAGACAGGAGAAATTCAGGGGTTTCGTTCTCAGGAACTGGTGGTCGGTTAACCCACCCGACAAAGGAAGGGGCGATGCTTTCTAAGGAGACTGAGAGCTGGTGCTGAAACAGGACGTCCAGCTCCGAAGTCACTGCTGTGTTCAGAGGGCCCCCTAGGCCCCCAGGATTCCAGACCCAAGTCAAATGTCCTTCCATCTCAGGGAGGGTCTCTCATAACTGCATCTCACAGAGGTGGTGCCTGGACGCTGTGGCAGGTCCCACCAGCAGCTCTGACCTGCTGAAGACGGGGTCTGGGGGACGGAGATACGCCAACCCAAGCCCCTTCCCACCAAGCCTGGAATTCACGGGCAAAGGTTACAATCTCAGATACATCAGAGCTCCTGACTTGGGGTGCTGACGCTGGCCTGCTGCCTTGGCATAACTATCAGGTGAGGTCAGCCTGATCCCCAGAGAGGCTCATCGGTGTCTGCGCTTTTCCCAGGGCTGGACTGCCGGCAGAAGATTGGCTGAGAAGGCTGCAGCCACATCACTAAACCTGTTAACATCTGCCCTGTGGACAGAGAAACCGACTGCACCTTCTCCATGCTTCGGACCTGGAAGCACACTGGCGTTTCATCGGGAGGGAGTCTCAGCCATCTGGGAACCAAAGGCACGCTGCACAGCCGCTCTCAATGCTCGAGACCCTCACCAAAGCAGCCCCGCCCCCGGCGCCCACCCCTGCCCCTTCCACCTCCAGCCTCGGCTCGGAGCCTCATTTAAATCTGAGTAAGGGCTGTATTTTTTTTTTCTTGTATAAAACGAGGATAACACCTACCTCAGGGGGTCACTAGTGAGGATGACAAAGAATAGTGCCTGTCTAGTGCCTAAAGCAGAAGTGAGTCGACTATATCCGCCTGTGTTAACCTGTGTTGCTGGGGATTACTTTCTAAGGTCTCTCACATACTGAGGCAGAATGGTGTCTTGCAAGTGTTCTTAGGGGGCCATGATGGCCTGTAATCAACATTACCAAAAAGTCTTGAAACAGAGCAGAATATCACAAGTATTTCACCCTAACGCTGCTTCCCGTGGCATTTATCTTGGGTACTCGGGGTCTCAGTAAAAGGAAAGCCTTCTGGCACAACACCCACTAGCACTGTGAAAGCAGGCTCGGATCAAGTCACTCCCCTCCCGACCACTGCCAAGGTCTGAAACTCAGAGGGAGGCAGCACCACGCCATGCGGCCGCCCTGCTGCTCCAGCCCACTCCCTCCTCTCCAGTCCCGCCCCCCAGTGACCGCTGGCCTTGATGCTCCTGGCAACCAACCACTTCAGGGCCTGGACGGCACCTCTGCTATCTGCTTGGAAAGCTCTGGCTGCAGGCCTTCGGGAAGCTGGCTCCAGTCAGGCTCTGGTCAAGGACCCACTCTTCAGAGGACCCTTGGCTGACGCCCAACACCAGGACCCCTCTTGGCCCCACGTCCAAGGGCGCCACGCACACTTGGGCCTGGTGAAGTTGTGGAAGGTGGTTACCCTGGCCAGGGCAGTCGCAATTTCCCCTCTCTCCTCACAAGCATCACAATCATGGACATTCAGACATTGTTTTAATCTCTGGAAAATACAGAAAAAACCCACCGTGTCCCTTCCAAATCCAAACTACTATTTCTGTAGTCACACGCTTCCAGAAACTCTCACAGTATAGGATCATCTCTTTTTCTTTTCCTCTCAAAGGCAAGACACTGCATATTCTGTATTGCCAGGAAGGGAGTTTCTTTTCAAATGCACTGTCTTGCTACCCAAGGCTCACCCTTTCTAGCACATGATCTCTTAAATTGCACGCATACATCAGTGGAAATCTTTCTAAAGCTGATTCCGTCTTCTTGTGCTACAACAGGAAGACACTGGACACACTGCCATTTATTAAGGCTTCAGACTCCGGGCAATTTCATTTCTTTAACGAGACTGGTAACAGAGCAAGGACCTGGGAGGCAGGCACCAGCTACTGCGCTTAGATCTGCTTCTCCAAACTGCTCTTGGCATTGGTCTCTCACTTCTGCTTCAACTGGCTTTTGCTAGTTCATCCTGAGTGGAGGAAGGAGATGACCAGCATGCAGGAATAGTGTATAAAGTGGGTGATCTCTGGGTGAGGGCTTGGGACAGGCTTCCAGGAGTAAAGTGCACGCCCTCTGTGCTGCATACTTGCTTCCTAGCTGTGGCTGTTTGCATTCTGGGGCCAGCAGTTCCTGACCCCTGGGTCCCTCTCACCCAGCCAGAGTGGCCCTGGGCCGAGGCAGCATTGCAGGCTGTGTTGGACGGCGCGCCTTCCAAGCGCCCAACTTGTGTAAACACGTGAACACTTGAGCGGGAAATGAGGGGCGTGCTCCCAAATAACCTCTCTAGGTTGCTCTGAGGCTTCCAGGGCTCAGCATATTCTTTCAAACAAAAACCGTTTTTAAATTTAAAAAAATGTAAACGTTCGTGGAGGCTCTGGCCTCTGGGGTTTGTTTAAAAACACTGCTTCTTCAGCACGCAGTTCAAAAAGAAGTTAACTGAATCCACAGGACCGAAAAACGGGCCTGGGGCATGGGAGACAAGACAGTGGGTTTGTGTGAACATCGATGTAATTAGGAACATCTGGTTTGGGGGTTCTTTTTGTAATCTTGTTGTGGAAATAAGTTTAATTACTAAATCCTGACCGTAGCAGACACACACATCTAAGGACACTGAGAGCTCTCCAAACAGCATCCAGCTAAATGGAGCCACGGCTATAGGAACTCTCCAAAAACACACCGACACAGGGAGCCAACCTTTCTGGATGCTTATAGAAGGTGTGTTCTTTTGGCTGGACATCTAAT
The DNA here is from genome assembly GCF_033118175.1 of Dama dama. Lineage (NCBI taxonomy): Eukaryota > Metazoa > Chordata > Mammalia > Artiodactyla > Cervidae > Dama > Dama dama. Next base: position 9,725,221 of record NC_083687.1, on the reverse strand, counting down.
GCTTATGATTCCTTAATTTCTCAAACAAATCTGAGAAACTCAGCCTTTAAGGGGCGGCGATTCAGGGTCATCGTTCTAAGTTACTCAATCCTTTATGATCAGTTTCAGTATACAGTCCCCTTGGCTACTAAGTTCAGTGACTAAAACGCATACCCTTTCCGAGCTCAATTCTATTTCTTTCTGAGACTCATAATCAAGATTTCAAGGACCCTACAAGCTGTGAAAACACGCACGGGCTTTGTGCCATTTATCTTGGCAGGAAACCAATTCTTGCTCTTTTCCCAAGTTCCTAATATGTTCGGGATCGGTCGCTGCCAAAGCCTCTGGTCCCTGCCTAACCAGTCAATTCGGGCTCACTTCCGTTCCCATCCCCAGACCCCCTTGAAAGCCTGCCACCCTCCCTGCCCCCAGGGTGACCCACTGCCCCCGCTGTCATTCTTGGGGCCCCACACACGCCCGGGTGCTTTGTGGGGGTCCATGGGGTTCAGGGGCGCTGGCCAGGCTTCCTCTCTGGGTCAGGCATCTCGCCCTCCTCAGTTCTAGCCCTGTCTGCAGGTCTGCGGCCGCCCTACCACACACACACACACACGGCCAGCCCAGACGGTGCCCCGGCTTCCTCTGCACGTCTCCCCAGTGTCTCTGCTACACCAGCACGGGGCTCCTTCACCTGGAGAGCCCCAACCCAGAGGGCCCAAGCAGCTCCCCAGGAACCAGCCCCTGGCCCCCACTCCAGGTTACGCTCTCTCCCCTCCCCCAGTGACGAGGCGCCCTCTGCAGTGGGAGCTCCAGGCCTCCAGTTACCTTCCCAGGCAATGTTCCCACCCGCTCCGAAGGGACCCGGGTTTCCCTGGTGGCTCAGCTGGTGAAGAATCCACCTGCAATGCGGGAGACCCGGGTTCGATCCCTGGGCTGGGAAGATCCCCTGGAGAAGGGACAGTGTTCTGGCCTGGAGAGTTCCACGGACTGTATAGTCCATGGGGTCGCAAAGAGTTGGACAGGACTGAGCAATTTCACTTCACTTCTGAAGGGACCCAGGATTTGTCTCCCTGCACCACCATCCCTAGACTGACATTCCTAATGTCAGGCGCTGCCGCAATGCAAGGCCCATCACAGAGGCCCTCCTACAGCCTCAGCCTCTACCCTCCCCCTGTGCCCTGCTCTGGCCCCACGCCATGGCAGAGACCCTCAGCTTCAGGAGCTCCACAGGGGCACGTCTGGACACGCCCCTCCCTGGCCCCCTGGCCACCTCCATCCGAGATCCTCCCAGAAGGCCCCCCATTCCACCCCCATCTCTAAGGCTCCCAGGACTTGCAGGTAGAGAGCAAACTTCTCCCTCCTCCCTGTGCCCCCACTGCCCCCCACCAGCACGCCACTGGAGCTCTTCCAGGGCAGAGCGCGCCTCCCTTTCCTCGGTTTCTCTCTTCAAGCCCATGACCGACCACAGGAAGTCCGTAATAAACAGGTCACTTGACAAATGCATAAAAGTCATCCATCATGGAAATAAAGCCATAGTGTTTTGCCACACGTAAGTGAAGCTGAAGTCTTAGCTTATCTGAAAGAAACATTCTGCAATATCATCTTGCTTTTTTAAACAGAACCATTGTGAGGCTCAAAGAGGTTTATGTAGGAAATTAAAAGTTTCTAGAAACCTAATATCAATGGGTTTGTAATTAGATTACTTTTTCCAGTAGCCAGTAAAACATGTTCTCTTTGAAAAATGCTAAAACCCAGAAAGGTAACAGGATAAGGAAATGAAATGGATTCTATCATCTCCTGTACACATTTCCTGATTTTCGTAAGTTATGTGGAGTTTTTTTCTGAAACAGTTAAATATCTGAAAAGATACAGCTGAAATTGTAGGGCTTCCCTGGTGGCTCAGTGGTAAAGAATCTGCCCACCAATGCAGGGGACACGCGTTAGATCCCTGGGCTGGGGAGACCCCACAGGCCACGCAGCAGCTAAGCCTGCACACGACTGAGCCTGCACCCTAGGGCCCAGGAGCCGCAACTACTGGGCCCGCATGCGGCAACTGCTTAAGCCCTTGTGCCCTGGAGTCTGTGTTCTGCGACAAGGGAAGCCCCCGCACCGCAACTCCAGAGGAGCCCAGTGGCCTGAGGGCTTTCTCCAGTTTTGCAGAGCGGGGACTCCTTGCTAGCTTGGTGCACAGGCCATTGCGGGGGCTTCTCTTGCTGAGGAGCACAGGCTCCCGGGCCCGCCGGCTTCAGTGACTGCAGCGCGGGCCCTGGAGCACAGGCTTAGGAGTTGTGGCGCACGGGCTTGGCTGCTCCGAGGCATGTGGGGTCTTCCCAGACCAGGGAACGAACTCGTGTCTCCTGCACTGGCGGGCAGATTCTTTACCACTGAGCCACCAGGGAAGCCCGATAAGTTATTAAAAAAAACAAAAAAATTGTAGGGGCTTCCCTGGAGGCGCAGTGGCCTGCTTCCAATGTGGGGGCACAGGTTCAATCCCTGGTCAGGGAACTAAGAACCCACAAGGCATGCAGTGCGACCAGAAGGTTTCTGTTTTTCTGAATTGTACGTGTTGCACTCAGACGCTTCAGTCATGTCCGACTCTTTGTGACCCTATGGACCATGGCCCACCAGGCTCCTCTGTCCATGGGATTCTCCAGGCAAGGATACTAAAGTGGGTTGTCATGCCCTCCTCCTTTGGATTGTATATATACACATACACATATATATACACAAGTAAGCACCCAATTCAAAACCAAATGATAGAAGTTTTTGATTAGTCTTACAGATGAGGAAATTGTGGTCCTCACGTTCTGTACCGAAGATCACACAACTGTTTGGAAGAAGACCTGAGCTGTGCTCCCACCTTGAAGTTAGCCCATTCTTACACACATATGCAAACTTTAAAATAATTGTGTTTTAACCAAATATGAACAGTGATACTAAGTGATGAACATTACAGCATAAAGGCAAAGAAAATCCTGACTAAACATTTGGCTAAATCTAGGTTGCTGGAGATGGAAGCAGGAGGGCTAGCTTCTGGACGAAGTTTATAGACAAAGGAGAGCAAAGCTGAAGGAAAAACAAAAAAGGTGCAGCAAAGACTTCCAGCTCTGATCAAGATGGAGTAGTAGTGATCAATTTTACCCTCCCACATGAAACAACAACAAAAAGAGAGGGAAAATACATGAAAGGATTTTCAAGACACTGGACTTTAGAAAACATAGGGCAGAGATACCTGTGATACAAGGAAAATGTGTGAGTGAGTGAGACCGACGAATGCCCCAGCTTCCGGCCTGCAGAGAGGCATTAGACCCTGGGCAGGAAGGTGAGGCAGAGCCTGTTGGGGAAGGCGGCTCCCTGAACTGAAGGCAGAGAGCTGAAGGTCTGAGCGAACCAAGTCAACTAGAGGTCACAGGACCAAAGAGAGCTGCGCAAACAACCCCGGAGGTCTGCAGAGGGTGCACATCACGGACTCGGCGCTGACCAGGTCTGCATGTGAGAGGCAAGGACCCACAGCTGGGACAGGGTGCCTTCCCACCAGCCAGAACGGAGTGACTCCTAGCTCAGGGCACTGCAGCAAGTCCTCCCGAAGGCCTTGCCTCAGCAGAAGGGAATAACTAGCCCTAAGCTGAGACTTCTCGGCCCAATAAATTGTAAAAAAAAGACCTGAAAGGATTAAATGTGCTTAGTCACTCACAGTTGTGTCCGACTCTTTGCGTCTCTTTGGACTGTAGCCCGTTGGGCTCCTCTGTCCATTGGATTTTTCAGGCAAGAATACTGGAGTGGGTTGCCATTTCCTTCTCCAGAGGATCTTCCTGACCCAGGACTGAACTTGCGTCTCCTGCATTGCATGTGGATTCTTTACTGGTTGAGCTATCAAACCATCTCCAAATAATGATATTTCAGAACAAAGCTTTTAGGAAAATACAAATATCAAGCACCCAAGAAGGATCCAAAGATTATCTGTCATGCAAAGAAGCAGGGGAACCTACTGAAAATAAAGAGGGAAAAAAGAAATCAATTGAATCTTACCTTAAATGACAAAGATAGAATTAGCAAAAACATTAAAACAGTTACTAGAACTGTACGCCGTATGTTCAAAAAACAGTTTTAGCAAGGTTGCAGGATACAATATAAATACACAAAATTCATTTTATTTTAATATATTAGCAACAATCAGAAATTGTAACTTAAAGATAATGCAATTTACAATAAAAAATATGCAACCGATAAATCTGACAAAAGACACAAAAGACTTGTCCACTGAAAACTACAAAACACATTGAGAGAAAAACAAAGACGTGGAGAGATGTCCCTGGGTTGGAAGCATCATTGTTAAGATGTCAGTTCTCCCCAAATGATCTATAAATTCGATGCAATCACAGACAAAATCTGAGCAGGGTTCGTTTTGGGTAGGAACTGCCAAGCTGTGCTAAAATTCATGTGGAAATTCAAAGAATCTAAAAAGATCAAAACAAGATGAAAAAGAGCAAAGTTGGAGAGTTAACAGTACTTGGTCTCAAAACTTATTGTAAATTGTAGCAATAAAAAAGAGTGTGGTATTGACATAAAGAATAGATCAATGAACAGTGCACAGAGTCCAGAAATGAAACCACACATGCACAGGCAACTGACAGTGAAAGAATGTTCAAAGACCTTCAGCAACGGAGAAAGGATTTTTCAACAGGCGGTGCCAGAGCACTGTGCAAAAGCAACCAAACCCCGAAATCCACACCCGGCATCATATACAAAAATTAACTCCAAAAGGGTCACAGACCTAAATGTAAAACTAGCGAAAGATTTCCTTGATACCAGACCAAAAATATGATCCTTAAAAAAAAAAAAAAGGACAAATTAGATTTCATCAAAACCAACAACTTCTGATCCTCAAAAGACACAATTAAGAGAATAAAAATAGACTGGGAACACAAATGCGCAAAGCATGTACCTGATATAAGACCTACATCCAGAATACGAAGAGCTCTCAAAATGCAGTAATAAGAAAACAACTCAAACAGACAAATTATTTCAACACACTTCACCAAGAAAAGATAAATACACAGATGGCAAACAGGCACATGGAAAAGTGCTCAACATCAGCAGTCTTAGAGAAACGCAAATAAAAAATACAATAAAATACCACCACACATCAATTAGAATGGCTAAAATTAAAGAGACTAATAGTAAGTGTTGACAAGGATGTGGATGAGCTGGAACTAGCATATTCTGACGATGGGAATGCAAAACGGTACAATCACTCTGGAGAAGTTTGGTAGTTTCCTTCAAGAGTTAACGTACATCACTCCTACAGAATAAACAAGATAGATGAAGGCATAAGTCCATACAAAGACTTGAACCTTTACTTTCATGGTTTTGTTTGTAATAGCTAAAAACTGGATACAATTCAAACAGTGAAAAGATAAACAAATTATCGTGTATACTTAACAGTGGAATACTACTCAGGAATGAAAAGGAACCAACCACTGATACATCCAACAACACAAATGAGTCTCAGAACAAAAGCTAGACTGAAAAGTACATGCTGTGTGATTTCCTAGATATAAAACTAGGAAATGCAAATTGAGCTATGGTGACAGAAAGCAGGTAAGCGGTTGCCTACAGAAGTGAGGGACAGAAAGCGAGTTATGAAGAGACACAAGGATGTTTCTGAAGATGATGCATCTTCATTATGTTGACTGTAGGGGCTGTTTCATAGGTGTATGTGTATATATATATAGTTTATACATATATCAAGACTTAGTAAATTGTACAGTCTAAATATGTGCAGCTTATGTCAATTATATCTAAATAATGCTGTTAAAATACACCTAACTTGGTCAAATGTATAAACAGAGAATATGAATAAGCAAGCTCATTAGGATAATGGTCTATCCAGTTGATGCAATAGCAGTAATGCCCCATATAACAACATACTCAAATGCCTCGGGCGTCGAAAGAAACTTTCAGAAACACAAATTCCGTGTGAGAGGCTCAAATTAATATTCTGCCATCTTTTCTTAAGATATGGGGTCTTACACTGAACTTTACTGAGGTTGCTCCTTCAAAATGAAGCTACCCACAGAGTTCTTGTAAGTACATTTGCTAACACCACTTCTAGACATTTCTGGAAGTGGCACCACTAGAAACGGTATCCTGGACATTCCTCTTCATGGAGAGGAATTCAACAGGGATATGATGGGGTGTTAGTAACTCGTTCAGAAGTCTGGAAACATCCTCAAGGTGAGCCGGGTGTACAGAAGGAATAAATCTTTCCTTCCATTGTGTTTTCCTCATGCCTTTAAGGTACAGCAGAGCTTCTATGTATCCAAAGATCCCTGCATGCTAATCCTGCAGTTCACTACACAGACACCACCAGCAGGCACAGAACCTCTCACCGTCTCACCTTTATTACACTGCTCGCTGGCCTGGAATGACTTCCCTTTTCTTTATCTAGATAATTCCCTAGGGCAGCTTCCCAATGACGTGCTGAAGCAGAAGAATCACCTGAGGGGTTGTGAGTCACATGTCTGCAAAGGGCACAAGGGAACTTCTGGAGAGCATCAAAGTGTTATATACAATATATATGTTTCATATTTTAAATTTTGACTGCGGTAGGCTGTATACACTTCTTAAAAGTCACTGAGCTCTACATTTAAAATGGGTATGTATTATTATATGTAAACTATAATTTAATGAAACTGGTTTAAAAAGAAAGTCCACATAAAACTGTACAACACAAAATGAACAAGGGGAAAAAAATCCCAAAGTGAGATGGACACCAGAGGAGGTACCCAAACTCAATTCCTAACATACAAGAAATTGACCCTTGAACCAGGAGGGGGTCAGCGATGCTGACTCTACCCATAGCCTGACATATGCATGTTAACTTTACAGTCTGGATCACGTAGATCATATTTACTGAAAAAATAAAAATAAAAATAATAATAATCCATGTATACAGTGGACCGGTGCAGCTCAAATCCAGCTCAAAACCTCAACTGTACACACAGGGTCAGTGATCTGGTTCTCTAATCTTCAAAAATGAACCTCTTGGTTGAAAAAGGTAATTATGGGGGGAAAAAAATCACCAGAAGGCTCCAACCATGTTTCACTCTTTTCCCTGGATTTCATCGCTGAGCTTTAAAATGTCAGTAAATGCTGTTAATGCCCATGATGATAGTAAGAGAGGGAAAGATACAGAAACTGCACTTCATGTGCAGAGAACACACGATGACTGATGGACTCTGCATGACTCTCAGAGGAATTTGTGCTCAAAACCATACTCTAAGAAGTCAGTGTCAAATAATGCATTTAAAAAATACAATTTAAATTCTGAAATGCAGTTCAGAAATACAATAAACCATGACTAAGTTTATGGAACACCATTATATGTGAACAGCACATTTCAGTTAAAAACCCACAAAAATGGAATGCCTCATTCCCCAAAGACCATGGCTATTTAAATGAGACATTTTAAATGAGGTATCTTGGATATTTAAACATTTCCAAGTACATAACTTAAGCTACCATTTATGAGTCTTACTTAAAAGACTAGGCACTGACTTGTAAGCCATTTCACCAACATTATGTCATTTAATCTTACTAACTCTATAAGGAAGGTATTACTCTCTCTGTTTTATAGATGACAAAACTGAGGTTGAGAAAGGTTAAGCGACTTGTCCAAAGCAACACAGAACCTTCAATCGGATTCAAATGACTATGCTTTTGTCCATTCTAGATTTATAATTCAGGATGTTACTTTTGCTATAAAATCATAAGCTTACTAACAAGCTATGCATTTTCTAATTAGTCATGTAAGCATCCTCAACCTACACAGTAATTTGAAGTTCAATGAGTGATATGCCAGCCCTTTATAAATCGATCTCATGGTTTTATGCATGATACCAATGCACTCATAAATATTAAAGATGTATTTTCCTCTTAAAAGTTCACATGCACTTATATCTGCTAATTAGAGGACAACTGACCTTCTTTCCTTTGAAAGTCACTATAATACTGGGTCAAAAAAAAAAAAAAACACACTCAGAAAAACGTATGTTTCCTTTAAAACGTTTTTCTGATACCTCTCTAACCAGGAGAGTTTGAAGAAATTTGATGAAATCTCATACATTGTAAATAATCCAAAACCTGGTATAATGTGTTTAAGAAAGGTACCTGGAGTCAGACAGATTTCAATTCCGATAATGCCTGTGCCACCAAGTAGCTGAAAAGGCTGGCAGGTAGCTGACGCTAGAGGGATATTGGAGTCGTGTTTACTGCAGCATGTGCAGCTTTTATAAACTTCCTACGTTTGTCTTTTAACGTGCATACTCCAAGTTATAAACAAAATCTGTACCTAAATGTTGTGTGTGGGCTGGGGAGAGAGAAGTGCTTTTTTTGGGGGGGCATAAAAGAAGGCTTAATAGACATCAGGGCCCCCAGGAACACCCATCTCAACTTCCCCAGACCCCCATCCTGGGCCTGCATGAAGTATCTTCTCTGTACCTGGGAGTTAGAACTTTGATTCCCCCCAGAAACAGCAAGATCACTGGTGGCTGGGGTTGGGACCTACCACTTTCAAGGCGAAACCTGCACCTGTAAGCTGACCTGGGAATCTGTCTGTTTCTAAGGTTCTCACGGGAAAATAATCCTGAGCTCCAAAAAGCCAGCACACACATTTGCACGATACAACCCCTTTCGCCAGCCTTCTCTCTCTCCAATCAGCAGTCTAAAGATGAGCTATGCCCAGGGGGATTTCAAAGAGAAGCAACTCTCTCTCGTTCCAAAGGAGAAAACTGAGGCTCATGACCACATGGGCTGTTGGCAGGCCTTGGAATACAACACAAGGGCCGCTCCAAGTGCAAGTTCTTTCCAATAACCACTACCAAACACTGCCCTAGCACCAGGCATTTCCAAGATGGCAGGCTCTCCTTCCAACCATGGGCTTAGGCTCCTTTTTTCTTTTTTTTAATCCAAGTCCATGGTCCTGTAAGCACAACACCAAAACCTCCAGAAAGAGCAGAATTTGGTATCACACCAACACAGCCCAACCTATCAAGTCCCAAACACCCCTTTCTGTCTGGTGGGGCCAACTTGCATCTCCGGGGCCACAGTCCCCACCACACCCTTCCCCACTTTTATCTGCCTGGCCTGATTCCTGGTTGTTGCCTAGGCTTCTGCATACAGACAAGCTCCCCTGCGGGCTGACCCTGCCTGCAGACGTCACTCAGTACTTGCGACAGGGAGCTCCCACCAAGTGCAAGGATCAGTGCTAACAGGGTTAACTTCCGTCCTGCTCTCAGTACCCCACCTCACACAGAGGTCTGCCATGATCAGTGTGGGACCCTGACCTCCAAACTCCTTTAGCTGCAACCACAGTAATACTTTACTGCAATACAGGCACCCAACATACCACCCCCCACACACTCAAATTATTCAGGTTTGACATAATATCCTTGCTATGTATGATAAACTGATACTCTTCATCCTACTCTTCATTTTTTACAGTCTCGGAGAGACAAAAATCTAGCGGAGGAGGAAAGACCATAAAATACACACAATACATAAATGAAAATACAGTCATCCCTCAGTATCCATGAGGGGCTGGTTCCAGGACCCACCAGACACCACAATCCACAGATGCTCAAGGCCCATAGTTAGCCTTCCATTCAGCATCTGTGGATTCAACCAACCTCGAATCAGGTCATGTATCCTTTTCGACAAAAAAATCTGTTATAAAAAAAATCAGATTCCTAAAATCTTCTATGTTTATTTCTCAACCTACTAACGGATCATGAGCTCCAGTTTGAAAAATAATTTTCGGTAACATAACAGTGATTACCTTTATATAATGCCAGAGGTACACAAACACCAGCAAATACTTAGGTATGAGATCCCGCACCCCCCTCCCCTCCCACCTGGCAACCCTCAAGTCACATCTCTCTGCCCAAAGATGCAGAGGTACCACAAAGGAGAATCAGCATTTGGATGCCCCAGGTCAAGGAGAAGAGAGGACGGACCTGGAGCAGACTAAGGTGTCAGTCAAGTGCCATTCCAGGAGGAGGAAGAGTGCGGCTTTTCTCTTCCTCACCTGGGAAGTCTACACACTCTCAAGTCTTCCCCTTAGGTCAGGCTGCCCTTTTCCCAACTGGACTATCAGTGCTGGCAGGCAGGAATTTCTTTGCGAAAATCCTACACTCTACCCAGACATGACTGAAGCACAATTTAAAGTAATAATAAATGATCAGTGGGTTATTTCTTAAATCTAAGATAACTTTCCTAATTTGTGGTTTCTGTTAAACAGTAAACTCTTCATTGCTAAGGACACTGGTTTGTTAGCGGGGAAAAAGGAAAGGGAGATGTGGGAGGGAAAAAAAAAATCTAGAGAGAACACAAGAAGAGATCATAAATACATACAATACACAAATACATAAAATGTCGGATGCTGTTAAAAACAAAACCAAGGAGCTTGAGACTAAAACTGAAGAATTATCACCAAATATATACTGTACCCCTCTTCTGTCCAATAAAGTATGGCAAGCCATATAGTAGAAATATGAGTTACAAGTCAAGTTACTTTTCTAGCTTACAAGAGCACAATTCCTTCAACTACTATGAGAGACAGAGGCATTTTCAGATCACAGAAAAACTAACTTTTTGCAAGGAGACAGATCTGGCACTGGTGTAGCAGCACCCTGACACTTAGTTCAAGAGTGATAACACCGCCGAGAAGATAAATAATTTACACCTGAGCAAGCCATGGAGCGTAAAACACGAAAAACAGGTGGACCTTTTGAGAAGTCACTTGATTCAAACTGTATATACAAGCGATTCTTAAAAACAGGAAGACAAGGAAGGCACAGAAAGCTTTGGCAGAAAAGACTCTTAACAGGAGGTAGTGCTTTCCAGATCCTTCCAATAAATAATGGTTCAACACTGAAAATCTAGAGGCATTTCACCTGGAAGCCCACACATGGGGAAGCACGGATTCGGAAAGTTTACAGGCTAAATCTGAGCCATGGAAAGGCACTAACAAATCCTAATTCTGAAGCTCTCCGAGTTTCCATAATTTGTTTTAATTTACACCTATAAAGTTGTGGTCGAGGGGTGGTTGATGAGAAGCTGGAGACTTAAAAGGTACCTGGATGAGGTGGGGAGGAAATGAAATCCTTTAGACCTGATCCCGAAAAGCAACCGGCCTTCTGAAACCAACCTAGTCCCCTTCACGTTAGTGGCATTCTGAGACGGGACGGGGACAGTGGATCAGTAGGCGGCGGCGGCAGACACCCCAGCCTGAAAACTCCTCCAGGGACACGGTGTCACACTCTGGCACGCTCACGCCTTCCCAGAGCCCGCTCCGCGTTTGCTGAATGGAGAGGAACCCCAAATGAATGAATGGGAGAGAGAGGTCTGGCTAGAGGCTCTGAGCGGGCAGGGCCCTGGACAGCGCCGGGCGCCCGCGGGCGCGGGGGGACCCTCGAGGCAGCGCGGCGCAGGGCGCGGACCGAGGGGGCCGGGGCCTCGCCGAACAAAGGGGCGCGGGGCGGCGGGGGGCCGGGCGCTCACCTCATCGCCCCACTTGAGCACGTCCTTGTGTCGGTCCTTGACGGCGTGGTAGATGTGCAGGAACTGGAGAATCCCGTGCCGCCGCACGTGGTCGGCGTGGCGCTGGGTCTCCTCCCAGCTCAGCGGCGAGCCCTGGGACAGCAGCCCCATGGCCGCCCCCTCTCTCCGCCCTCCGGGCAGGCGGCGGCCGCTCCGGGCTCGGGGCGTGCGGCGCGGGCCGGACGCTCAGCTGCCCGCAGAAGGCGGCGGCGGCACAGCCCCGGGGTGGGGTTGGGGGGGGGGCGCCCTCGGGCCCCAGCCGGCAGAGGGAGGGTCCGGTCCCCTCCGGCTCCCAGGCGCGGGGTCCTCGCCGCCCCGGGGACCGATCCAGGGGTCGGGCGCACCGCGCGGGCGGCGGCGGCGGCGGCCCCGAGGCCGGGCTGGCTGGCTGGCCCTCCGCCCGACCCCTCGCCCGTTCTGGCTCCCGCACCGCTCCTGCTTCGAGGCGGCGGCGGCTGGCGCTTCTCTTTGCCGGTGTCGTGCACTAGCTCCTTCCTACTTGTGACCAAAACCTGCGCCGCCGAGCATGCCCAGTGCTCCAGTCCGCCGGTCGGCCGCTCCCGGGCGCGAGAAGCCGCTCCGGATTTTATAGGCTGCGGAAGGGGCGGGGAAAGGGGCGGGCCCGGTGAGGGGGCGGGGCCGAGCCCCCGCGGAGACTCGGGGGCCCGGGGTAGGCGTGCGGAGGCGTGGTTAGGGCGGAGTCCAGGGGGAGCTTCCGCGGAGGCCGCGGTCTGCCTGGCTTTAGGCAAATGATCTCTGTGAAATTCCTTTTTTTGTAATCCGAAAAGAGAAACTGAGTTGGGGAAGAAAGTTGATTATCCGAGCTAATGAAGAATCCACCAGATTATTTTTTAGGTGAGAAAGGCCTCACACTTATAAAAACAGGGTGAGAGCATTATGGTGTGGCAAGAAAATTTGTCTGTAGGCTTTAAGACGTGAACATATTAAGTATTTGTATAGTCTCTAACTATTTGATGACATAGGTTCTTTGGATGGCACAGACACCATTCATCGCAACCACAGGGTTGCAAGTCACCCATCAAGCGATTAAAACGACGTTCCTGTGAGCTTACCATGGAGGTGGAAGATATTAGGAACTTCTGGAGTGGCCCAATCTTGGAGGGAAAGGGAAGGAATGAGGTACGTCGCCACCAAATAATTGTTCAAATAATGTGTTAACAGAGAGATGAGATGACAGATGAGGCTAAAAGTGACAGCAGCTAGATCATACACATACTGAGACCAGAAAGTGTGTACTTACTGTGCCAGCTTCCCTTACACCACAACTAACATTTAGTGAGCACTGTGTGGATCACAACAAACTGTGGAAAAGTCTTCAAGAGATGGGAATACCAAACCACCTGACCTACCTCCTGAGAAATCTGTATGCAGGTCAAGAAGCAACAGTTAGAACTGGACCTGGAACAATAGACTGGTTCCAAATTGGGAAGGGGGTACGTCAAGGCTGTATACTGTCACTCTGCTTATTTAACTTATATGCTGAGTACATCATGAGAAATGCTGGACTCGATGAAGCACTAGCTGGACTCAAGATTGCCAGGAGAAATATCAATAACCTCAGATATGCAGACGACATCACCCTTATGGTAGAAAGCGAAGAAGAACTAAAGAACCTCTTGATGAAAGTGAAAGAGGAGAGTGAAAAAATTGGCTTAAAGCTCAACACTCAGAAAACTGAGAGCATGGCATCTGGTCCCATCACTTCATGGCAAATAGATGGGGAAACAATGGAAACAGAGACTTTATTTTTGGAGACTCCAGAATCACTGCAGATGGTGACTGCAGCCATGAAATTAAAAGACGCTTGCTTCTTGCAAGAAAAGTTATGACCAACCTAGACATCATATGAAAAAGCAGAGACATTACTTTGCCAACAAAGGTCTGCCTAGTCAAAGCTATGGTTTTTCCAGTAGTCATGTATGGATGTGAGAGTGGACTATAAGAAAGCTGAGTGCCAAAGAATTGATGCTTTTGAACTGTGGTGTTGAAGACTCTTGAGAGTCCCTTGGACTGCAAGGAGATCCAACCAGTCCATCCTAAAGGAAATCAGTTCTGAATATTCATTGGAAGAACTGATGCTAAAGCTGAAACTCCAATACTTTGGTCACCTGATGTGAAGAACTGGCTCATTTGAAAAGACCCTGATGCTGGGAAAGACTCAAGGTGGGAGGAGAAGGGGATGACAGAGGATGAGATGGTTGGATGGCATCACGGACTCAATGGACATAAGTTTGAGTAAACTCTGGGGAGTTGGGCATGGCAGGGAGGCCTGGCATGCTGCAGTCCATAGGGTCACAAATGAAGGAGTCTTTTGGGCCTAGAAAAGAGAACAACAGTCTCAAAGGCCCCTTGCTGAATCATCTAACTTTGGAGAAAACAAAGCATAACTTTAGTTCCATCCTGATGCTCCAGGCCAGCTGCATCTATCTGGAACTTATCACCCCCTGTCCAAAAACCTACCACCCCCTACACCCACCCAGAAGACTTATCACCCCCTGCCCAACTACAAGTGTCATCTCAACAAAAGAATACTCAAAATATCCCGTCTGATTGACGTTTCCCTTATCGCTTCCACAAACCTCACTATAAGTATGAAGCCTCCCTGATCCCTTTGGGCGCTCAGCCTGGTCGTTAGGCCGACTGTCGCCCCTCCTTGCCTGAATAAAGGTAACCTACTTCTGTTGAGGTCGTCTTTCCTTTTCTGCCTCGCAGGAACCATGCCTTACAACAAAGAGTTGGACATGACTGAGCAACTGAACTGAACACTTACTGATTGCCAAATGGATAAGTGATCATAGGGGTCTCTTCTCCCCACCCTTCATATTGGACTTGCCCATCTCAGAGTCTGGGGACATGAATATCCAAGGTCTGGCTGTAATGTCCACAGGGATGTGTGTGTGTGTGTGTGTGTGTGTGTGTGTGTGTGTGTGTGTGTGTGGAGTGTGAGTGGGGATGTGAGGGTATTTGAAGCTCAGAAGAGAATGTTTCAATCATCTGTTTCAACAGCTGGTTTAAAAATCAAGCCTCATTCTACTTTGTCCATAGCCCAATCTTCCTTGTGCTCTCCCCACCAATCACAAGACCTGTGTGGTTCTGACTTTCTGCTGTTTTTCTCTGGTTGGAATTCTCCACTTGACACAATCCTATTCTTTCGCTGGGTCCCAGTTACTCTTCTCTGTATTTTGGTTGCATTTGTACATATCACTGTTTCTACATTATGATAGAATCACCACGCTAGATAGTGACTTCCTCTGGGATAGAGTTGATTCAGGCCTCTTGTATCTTTAGCACTAAAAAAGTGCTTGGTGTAACTGGAAGGAAGGCGGTATGGGGATGGGGAGGAAGGGATAGTGTTGGTCACTGTTTCACATCCAAGCCAGGCATCCAAAGGATCATTTTGTAATTCTTATAATCTGATCTCACTTATGCATACCCTGGCATTGTTCAGTACAATAGCCATTAGCCACATGTGGCTGAGCACTTGAAATGTGGCTAATTGGAAAAAGTGAATTTTACTTTGATTTTAATCCATTAAAATAGAAATTTTTAAACTGATGTCCTATGTGGCTACTGGAAAACTTCTAAGTAAATCTGGAACAGATTGGGAGTGTGAAATCCACTTTTTCATCTGTTAATTTTGTGAACTCTAAATACAGAGCAAGTATTTCCAAAGAAAATTTAGTGGACTGGAGATGGCTTGCGAGGGTAAGACACATACCAGATTCAAGGTGACACACACAAAGAACGTAAATATCTCATTAGTGATTTTATTTTGATTACATGTTGCAACAGTAATATTTTCAATATGTTATATTACTTAAATTAATTGACCTCCAGGGTGCCTTGTAAAGACCAAGGGAAATTAACGACATTCATTCTCCTCCATTAGTATTTTGCATTTTTTGGTTTACTTCTCGAGTTTGTTTCGTAGATTGCACCACGGTTGGCTTTCGACTTCTGGGGGTGGGTTCTCAGCGGACAGCCCCACACAGAACGTTCAGGGCTTTAACGATGGCTAGGACGAAAAGAAGGCTCTTGTAGCCTGCAGAATCAGCCTTCTCCAAAGGCGGATTCCGGGTCAGTTCTGCAGAAGAGAGCAAGACCCACTGGGCCAGAACCCGCTGACTCTACGGACACCGCATCCCGCCCTGCAGGAGCCGGGTCCAGCCGCAAGCCGCGCCCCCAAGGCCGCGCGGAAAACCCGGGCTCCGGAGCCCGGCGCGGCGCGGCGGCTCTCTGCGCAGGCTCCGAGGGCCGGCGGGTCGCGCGGGGAGGCGGCGCGGGCGCTGCACGCCGCGCCGTTGTTGTGGTCCGGCCCCCGGCACGTGACCGCGGCCCGCCCCCGCGCGCGGCACCGCCTCCCCGTGACTCAGCACTTCATGCCGGCTCGGTCCCCGGGGTCAACCCGGGAGAGGCTGCGCGGGGTCCGAGTGTGCTCCGCCGCTCCCGCCCCAGAGGCGGCGGTGGTCGCGAGTGTAGCCGCTACCCTCGCAGTCTCTTCGTTTTTCCGGCCTCCGGGCAAAGAGAAAAAATATATAGTGTTTCCCTGCAGCCAGATCGCTCTGGGTTTCCCCTGAGTCAGCAGCTCCGCCGAGAACCCGCAGCTGGCCTTGCGTGAGGCGATGAGGGAAGCAGAGGGCCGTGCTTAGGGGTCTCTGAGCCTCAAGTCGTTTGCAGGTGACCTGTCCAGTCCTTACTGCTCCGTTTGGCCTGAGCATCCGCTAGATGGTCTCTTGGGTGGTGTCATTTCAGCTCAGTCCAGTCGCTCAGTCGTGTCGAACTCTTTGCGACCCCATGGACTGCAGCAGGCCAGGCCTCCGTGTCCATCACCAATTCCCGGAGCTTGCTCAGACTCATGTCCATCGAGTCGGTGATGCCATCCAACCATCTCATCCTCTGTCGTCAATACCTTACTCTTTCTGCCTGCTTTCTACCAAGCTCTTTGATCTGGAAGTCTATGAAACAGCCAGCCCTGGTTGTTTCCTTGTTCTTGGATGAGACTGCAGAGATCCAGTGAACAGGTCGTTGCTATGCAGAGTTGAACTGCAGTGTGAATTTCAAAACCTGTGCACTTCCTGCTGCATCTCGAATCCTGCCTGAAGCTGAGGGCCTCCTTCCGCGGGACTCTTCTTGGGTCTTGATACCACCCACCACAGCCTTCCTGTTTCGACAAACCTCTCCCCCAAAGACCTGGTCTGCCAGTGAGGGGCTTAAGATTTTCTTCCTTTTTACTTAATTATTGGTAGAAAATAAACACACAATGCTATTTCTTAACTTCAGCATACATGATGCAAATGATGTGGAAAGGATTTTTCCCCTGCAACTGCATGGTGTTCAGAATTTGAATTGATTATAGCGAAGGGAGGGAAAGGGGCAGGACACAGCTTTTGAAAGAAGCTCAGAAGAGAATGTGGTATCTGGTTTTAGGACCGAATGAAGCTCAGGTTCTTGATGTCTCATCGCAGAAAGAATTCAGTGAGAGACAAAGTGATAGGTAAGAAGTGGGTTTATTCAGATTCAGAGAGAAGCAGACTCCATATACAGAGTGTGGGCCATCACAGAGGGTGCATGTGGCTGTGAAATGTGGCATGGTTGGTTTTTACAGGCTGGGTAATTTCATATGCTAATGAGTGGGAGAACTAGTCCAGCTATTTTTGGGAGGGGGCAGAGATTTCCAGGATTTGGGCCACCGCCCCCTCCTTGGTCTTTGACAGGGCCTTGGAACTGTCATGGCGCCTCTGGGTGTGTCATTTCACTTGATGATTGAGGACCAAGGTCTAGTCTTGTCTGCCATCTTGGTCCCATTTGATTCTGATCGGTTTATGTCATGTCCTTGGGCTACGTCCTTCTTTCAAAAGCTGTGTCCTGCCCCTTTCCCTCCGGTTACAAAAGGATGTCTTTAGAAGCAGGATGTCTCAGGAGAGGGACTTCCCTGGTGGTCCAGTGGTCCATACTCTGTGCCCCTAATGCAGGGGGTTGGTGTTGGATCCCTCGTCAGGGAGCTGGATCCCACCTGTGCATCCTGCACGTGACAACGAAGGTTCCTTGTGCGGCAGATAAATTTTAAAAAAAGAAAAAAATTATCTCTCAGGAGACATGACTTGATGAAATCCAGAACACATGTAAAGAAGTTAATTTTTTTCTTTCTTTTTTTTTTTTTAAATAGTATCATCTTCTTATGAGATGCTGGGGAAGATGTATGGGATGGGCAACATGGTAGCTCAGTTCAGTAGACTCACTTTCACTGGAGTGCAGTTAAAGTAACACAGTTTTTTATGATGGACACTTCCAAACAAGCACAAAAGTAGCGAGAACGTAGTGTCCTCTACCTATTACCCATCTTCAGTGTTACTGCACGGCTACTCTTGTTTTGGGTATTCCCATTAGAGCAGATCTTACTGAAAATGATTTCCAGTGATGAACTCTAAATGAGCCCTTGCCTCTAAGAAAGAAAGAGGAGCATAGGGATGAGAGTGATCCAGGAAGCTGGGAAGGAGTGAGCAGTTGGCTAATCTCTTACTGGAAATCAGTTTCCTTCCTTCAGAAATTGGAGACGGTTGACGTTAACCGGTGGTTTTTATTCCAAATGTTCTAACTATTGTTATAAATTATGGGACCATGAGTTTAAATCAAAGCCAAAAACAAAGCCAAAAAGCAGTGCTTGTCACATGTAATATAAACTATTTCACAATAGCTGGAATGGATAATTGTTGTGGTCAAAGTAGGCCCACTGTCAAAAGGAGTGTAAGGTCTTTCAAGCATGTATTTACCCTTTTAAAGATCCATAATGTTAGTCTACACCCTTTTCTTCCCATTTCACTTACACTGGTTCACATTCTAGGTTAGATGACATCAAATAATTCACCTTTGTCACACAGCAACCCATCATTTGTGGATGACGTGATGTGAAAAGGTGCTAACCATAATTACACATACATAAAAAGGCAATTGTACTAAATATTGAGCAATTTTGCTTTGATAACATCAATTCCTAAAAGAAAAAAAAGGAATAATGTAATTTTTCTTCCTGAAGGTATTTTTCCATACACAATACCCCTGCCATTCGTTGTAGTACTTAGGCTAAAATGGAATAGTTACCTTTGGTGGGGGAGAATCAACTCATCTAAGATGTACCTTATCTGGGACTTCTTGATGGTCCAGTGGCTAAGACTTCACACTCCCAATGCAGGGGACCAATTTTAACCCCTGGTCATGGGTCTAGATCTGTAACTAAAGTTCTTACATGCTGCAATGAAGACCTGGTATAACTAAATAAGTAAGTGTTTTTTTTTAAAAAAAAAAATGCAACTTATCCTATAAGTGCACAGGGCAGCCTCACACAATCATCCAACTCAAAATGTCAGCAGTGAGAAACCTTGGTCTATGTGGATCAGGATTAATCCTGAGTGTTACATGGGTGCTTTTTCTTAAATCTTTGCAAGGGTTTCTAAGTTCATCAGAATGGTTAGTTGAAACAAACTGAGTATATGCAAAGGTTAGTATCTTTATTTGCAGTTACCATGAACACAAATATGTACAATGGTCTAGTACATTCTTGGTCTGTAATGGACTTACGGAAGCCACAGTAGGAGGGAGAGGGTAGGGCCCTTACTTTTATCCTGTTTCTGGTTTCCTCATGGCCTCTAACTGCTCTAACTCTGGTCTGCTCTCCATAGCATCTTATTTTCTGTTCATGTGAGATGTTATATACCTGTACCAATATTAACATTAAACTTAATCCCCCATCTAGATTTCTTGAAAATTCAGTTTTAAAGAATGGAAACTCATTAGCTCCCTTAAAAGCTCTTTTCCTACTAGACAGGAAGTATGGTACATGTGTGATCTGGCCACCCAAGATACAAAGGTTCTTTTCTCTTTTTTTAAAAAAAAACTTTTGGCCACACTGTGCAGCACGTGGGATCTTAGTGACCAGGAATTGAACCCTTGCCCCCTGCAGCAAGGGGGGAGTCTTCACCAGGATGTCCCCAGGATGGCTGTTCTCTAGCCTCCTGTCCATCCCCTGCTCCACCAGCGTCTACTCCACCTACACCATTCTCACAGGACTGACTTCCTACATACTTGCCCCTAGCCCAGCTAGTGACTGTCCTAACTTTAGATTAGAACATCTCCATCATGATAGTTTATCAGAAGGGCGGTGGAGGGGTGTGCCTCTCTGCTTGCTTCCCTGGTAATCTATGAGCCAAGCTGACACCAATCCCTCTATAACTGGTAACCTGCCCCAGCACACATACCCCTCCTACTCCCACCCCCAACCCCCATCAAAAACTGCCACGTGGTGGGGTGTTGCTCCAGGACCTTGCTTCCCACGTTCGAGCTCCCCCATTCATTAAACCATTGATGTCTCTGTTGCTGACTCTGGGCTCTTTCTTCAGTTTCAAAGTTGGCCTTCAGGACTTGTAGGCCTGCTGGTTGCAGCCTGACAGCATCCTGGAAGAAAGCTTGGCTTGAGAATTGGAATCCCAGCTCTGCCTACCTTTAACCCTGGGCAATAGTTTGCTGATTGATTGTAAAGATTGAAAATAACATGCAAAGCGTCTGACACATGTTAGGTAGGGGCTCTTGAAATGTTTATTTCTTTTGCATCAGCCAAGACAGGGGAGGAATTTCAGGAGGACCAGCACTATTATATTCAAGGACCAGTGAGTTCACAAAGCATCTTACAAGCCATGGATGCTTCCTTTCTGGAAAGACCAGTGGATACTGGGCTTTTCAGGAACAACAGCCTGTAAACACTGGGATTCAAAGCTCTCCACTGGCCACTGAAAGTTGCTTCTCTGACACTTTCATTTTTAAGGTTTTTTGATTTCTTGTAGTGTCTTTTTTGGGAAGGGTGATTCAGTCAAACCTCCATGGGCTTCTTCTACCATATTTCTCCCCAGGAAGAAGCCTGGACAAAGTAGGGATCAGTTTGCTACTCAGCAGCTGCCTTCATGGTGGCAGATGGGGGTGTTGTAAGGACGTCAAGGAGGGCAGGTCACAGCTCATGTGGCAGCGTGAGCCAGTGAGTTCACAAAAAGAGTTGTCATGAAGCGTCACTTGGGATGGGCAGCCCTGCCCTGCTTCACATTTATTCCTGCCCCAAAAGCCAAATAAAACAGGACCTGATCTGGGTGACCAGAGCCTGCTGTCAGGTCACATCTCCCTGTGGGTGGCAGCATCCTTTGCAGTAAGAATAGTCTCCTTTTCAAGGTGGCCTGGTGGCTCAGATGGTGAAGAATTTGTCTGCAATGCAGAAGACCCAGGTTTGATCCCTGGTTTGGGAAGATTCCCCCCACCCAGGAGAAGGGAATGGCATCCCACTCCAGTGTTCCTGCCTGGAGAATTCCATGGACAGAGGAGCCTGGCAGGCTACAGTCCACGGTGTTGCAAAGAGTTGGAAGCAACTGAGTGACTAACAGTTTCAATTTTCAATGTCATAAAAAAGTTTGGGAACAACTTCTGTAGGTAGGAGCCCATTCACAGAAGAGGAGGCTGAGGCTCACAGATTATTCCATCCTCAAAGGCCACACTTAGAAACAGCAAGGAAATAGCAAAACTAGGGTGTGATACCAGGCCTCTTTGCCTTCAAAGTCCAAGTTCATTCCTCACACTGCTAAAAACAAAACTGAGTAAACAGTAATACCTAAATCTTGAATAGGCCTTGATGGCCTACCAAGTGCTTTGACAGAAGAAAAGGGGAGTTAAGGGCGAGAAGGAATGAACATATGTCATATAGCTACACGCAGCCAGTGCTTTCCATCAACCACTTTAGTTAATGTTCTTAACAGTGTGGATTTCTGATTCACAGAACTTATAGTAGATGGCCTGGCTTTGTTTTACAAATTTAAGATGCTCATTCATCATTTTCTCTCTATGCCCCACTAGTTCTAAGAATAAGCAGTACTAATTACTTATATGTGTGTATGACAAGGTAGCTTTCACATATTTTTTACATCTCATTTGGTTCTTAAATCACCCCTGTGGAGTTGGGCAATTTTACAAGGAGGAAACTGAGGCCGAGATGGTACCTATCTTGCCCCAAAGTGGCACCACTAGCATCAGGCCAGGCTGGGAACGCTTAATCACTGCTCCAACTATGCCAGCACCTGCAGGGGACATTGATTCTTGAGTGTTTCTGCACGAACCCAGTGCTTCAAGACTTGCAGTTCAGTGGGGTGAGGGATAGAGTAGGGGATTGGGATAGATACATACACATTACCATATACAAAACAAGTAGCTAATAAAAATCTACTTTGTATATGTGGTGCAGCAGAAACTTATGCAACATCGTAAATCAACTATACTCAATAAAAATTAAAAGAAGATAGCTTTGAAGTTTAGCAGATAGCTTCCTCCTATCCTCCCTTTTCAAAACATTCCCAATCCACAGGAAAAAAATAAAAGTAAATAAATAGAAGAAGAGGAAGAAAAACAACCAAACTGTTCTCAATCAATTGTCTTTCAAGAACAAACGCAAAAGGAAGGCTGGCCCAGGAAATAGCTTTCTTCTCTGTGTGGAGAAGCCGCTGGCCTGGGGCAGGTGGTGAGGTCATCATCTCTCCTCATCAGGTGATGGCTTGGCTGCTCAGATGCAGCCCATCTTTCCCCAAAGTCTTTCCTAACTGTACCCTCAGCTGACTCCTGCCTGCAGACCGACTTCACACGTGGGCTGTCTTAATATACAAGCCCCCTTTTTCACCAGATTATATAATCTTACAGAATTTTAATATGACTTCCTTTTATTTTTTTGACTCCCTTTTAGAGATGGGGAAACTGAGCTGGAGGAAAGTTCAATGATATAACTTGCAATTTAAACCTGGGTCTTTGACAGAACATTCAGGACCTTTCTTGCCCCAAGAGTGATGCCTTCATTTCACATGGTAGAGACTTTCAGAATCAGATAATCATCTTCAGTCGCTCCAGAGTAGACAAAAGAAACTCTTAAACTCGACATCTTTAGTTTGTGTACATTTCTTTTTTTTCTCTCTATTTTAATTTCTTTGTCCAGGACATTTGGGTATTGGAAGAATTGCTTAAGTCATGTGCTGCTGGAGGAAGATAGGGAGAAAGACTGGATAAGCAATAACAGTACCGTGGAAACTGCTAGAAGACCCTCAAGAAATGATTTCTTTTTAAAGGAAAATATTCAATAAGTATGCTTCTTAAAGTAAACCCATAAGTGTAAAATAGGCCACTCCTTTTCAGTACTATTCACTGAAACTCACGGTAATTGAAAATTTCTCTGTCCAGGGATGTCTCTCAAGCACACAAACCAAGCCCTTTTTTTCTGTCGAGGAAAACCAAATGTAACTTGTGTGAGAGCTCATGAGCCATTTTCAGGGTCATGGCCCCGCAGTTGCAGATGTGTGTGTTGGGGGAAATTCAGCAGGCTTTCTGAGTCATAAGTAAAATGCAAGGGTGACAAGTAATTATTTATTTTTGTCTGTGCTGGGTCTCCACGGCCGCACGTGGCTTTCGGCGGTCTCGGTGAGCGGGGGCTGCTCCCAAGCTGCAGTGCCTGGGCTTCTCACTGGGGCGTCCTCTCTTGTTGTGGGGCCCTGGCTCCAGGCAACAGGCTCAGTATTTGCAGCACGTGGGATCCTCCAAGACCAGGGATCAAACCTGTGTCCCCACGGCTAGATTTAAAATGGATAAGCAACAAGGAACTCTGCTCAGTGTTATGTGGCAGCCTGGATGGGAGGGGAGCCTGGGGGAAAATGGATGTATGTTTGTGTGTGGCTGCGTCACCTCTGCTGTCCACCTGAAACTCACAACATTGTTAATTGGCTATACTCCAGTACAAAATAGAAGGTTAAAAAAGGTTAAAAATTGCAGGGGTGATAGCAAGAGCTAAAACCTTGGGTGTGAGAATTTGTCCTTGAAAGTAAGATTCTTACTGAAGTTAAATTTAGCTGCTATCTTCTTTTCACTGTGCAAAACAAATACCTAAGAAATCTTTTACAGATATCTTTTAATATTTAAGAACATGAATTAAATATGTCTACAAACTAGCTCTGAAATGAGTACCAATGTTGATCTGGGTTGCAAAGAACTTTCGGGATGTTTAGATGATACACAGTTATATAATGGAGGCAATATTCTGCCAGTCGGATTAAATGTGTGCTTAGTTATTTAACAAATATTTACTAGCTACTCATTCTATGCAGGTACTGTTCCTGTCTTTGAATGAACGGGAAGGACCACATTTCTGTTCTCATGAACTTTCCTTCTAGAGGGAGAAGACAGACAATAAACAGGAGAAGAGATGTGATGAATTTTAGGTGCCATTTTGAAGAAAGTAATAGAGAACAGTAATTGTTACTGTGATGATTTATGTATGCTAGATCTTCTTGTGGTTAGTTTTAAAAGATTTAACTACCAGTCCTGTGACTTTGCAGGCCAAAAAAGCTGCCAGCTCTAGAGAATGTTCCTTTGCTCCTGCCTGGGCTTCCCGGGTGGCGCTAGTGGTAAAGAAGCTGCCTGCCAACGTAGGAGACTTAACAGACGTGGGTTCGATCCCTGGGTCGGGAAGATCCCCCGGAGGAGGCCATGGCAACCCACTCCAGTATGCTTGCCTGGAGAATCCCATGGACAGAGGAGCCTCGTGGGCGACAGTCCGTGGGGTCACAAAGAGTCGGACACGACTAAAGCGACTTAGCATGCACACACCTCCTGGGGTAAACTCTATTAGTTGAAGTAGAGAGTTTTTTTTCCTCCGTTTTCCTTCAGGTAGGGCATAGTTTCCTTCTTAAATTTCTTCAAAATGAGATAATCATTGTAATTGCTATTGAAAGACAAGATGCTTTAGTTACCTTTGATAGTTTGTTATGAATCTCTAGATCTTAGAAGCATAGTATTTAAACAGTTCCTAAAACCTAAAGTATTCATGAAAGATTTATGGTGAGATTTAAGTATGCCAAAATAGGGTCAAAACATCAAAGAATATTTGATTTGAAGTTCATTAAATTGACTCAACATGTTACATGGGTCAAGTTTTTTTTTTTTTTTTTTCATTTACTTGGGTTGAAAATGATAATTAACGGCATTGCTTTGCTAACATTAGACTCTGCTCTTCTGCATTGAGACCACAAGAGAGAAAGTTCCTTTCCCCTGGGCTGGAGGCGTCTAAGCTGTGAAACCAGAGGGAAAAGTACAAATCGTGCCATTTTTCAGATATTTGGTACTTTTGATGATGTCAAATTTGTAAGAAACAAGTAATTTAATCCATATTATATTATGGCCAAGTTTGTTTATAAATCCTGTGTTTTTTTTTTTTTTTTCTCATAAGAAACAAACATAAATTGTGCTTCTTCAAGATGGAACCCCCAGCAAGAGTTTTCTCTTTTATCCATATTTGTATTTTATAGTTGTAAAAAGGAGATTCAGGTCACCCCGTTTTAACTAGGGTAATATGTTCTGAGGTTTCTGAGTTTTTGTTTTCAAGTTATGGCTAGTTTATATCGTTGTGGGGCTGTTTTATATTCAGATGATTATACGGTAGTTTATTTAAAAGGTAAAGAGAAATGCCAACGTAAGCCTTCAAATATTTACTTCAATTTTTTAAAGTCTGTTAACATTAATTCAGGTAACATGTTATTGCATGATTAATGAAAGCTGAGTTTCTTTTAACCATATTTAGAAAGAAGACTGTTGAAATTAAAAAAAAAAAACAATGTCTATTATGTTTTGTTTCCTCTGAGGCTCGTAGTTTAGTAATCGCCTTAGTATTGCAATCCAGAGTCACAGAGGAAGGGAATAAAAACTGGTGTATAACATGAGGAGTAATCAGGAAAAGGCAGAGAAGGAAAGAATTGAGGGAAAAGTGAAAGAAGAAAGGGAAGAGATTCACTTGGCTGTTCGGCAGAAACTAAGACAATATTGTAAAGCAACTATACTCCAATAAAGATTACAAAGAAAGAAAAAGGGACGAAAGAAAGAAAGAAAAACCATCCAGGGAGAGCCTGGAGCAGCGTCTTAGGTTCCTCCCCGACTAGCTCATTCTTTCAGAAACTAGTGTGCTAGTGACAGAAGTTGGGGAAAATACAGATGGAGATGCAGACGTGAACAGACCTGTGGACACAATGGGGAAGGAGAGAGTGGGGCCGACTGAGAGGGGCCTGGAGACACATCCATCACCGTAGAAAATGAGAGCCAGTGGGATGTGCTGCGTGATGCAGGGAGCTCAGCCCAGTGCTCCGTGACAACCTAGAGGGGTGGGGTGGGGAGGGGGATGGAGGGAGGTTCAGGAAGGAGGGGACACGTGTGCACCTGTGGCTCATTCATGCTGAGGTGTGGCGGGAACCAGCACAATACAGTAACGCAATTATCCTCCAATAAAATTTTTCTTAAAAAAAAGTAAGGAAAGAAATTGCAAATGATAGCAGTTCCAGCCACCGAGTTATTGTGAGGTTTAAGCAGCATAACATATATGAAAGGGCCTCAAAAAAATTCTCTGCAGAAGAAGGTTCTCTGCAGGGACTACAGGCAGACCTCTGAGAGATTAGGAGTGGGTTTGGTTCAGAGCATCACAATAAAGCAAATATCAACACAGTGAGCCACATAAATATTTTGGTTTCCACTGCATATAAAAGTCACATTTACATTATACTGTAGTCTATTAAGAGCAACAGCACTGTGTCTTAAAAAATGTAAATTTTTAAGTTAAAAAATACTTTATTTCTAAAATAATACATAACCATCATCTGAGCCTTAAGCAGGTTTTAGTAGTAACATCGAAGATCACTGAACATAGATCACTATAATAAACATAATAATAATGAAATAGTGTAAGCTTTTGAAAGAATTAAAAAAAAAATGAGATGCAGAGACATGAAGTGAGCAAATGCTACTGAAGAAATGGCGTGAATAGGCTTGCTTGATGTGGGGTTGCCACAAACCTTCAATTTGTGAAAAATGCAGCATCTTCAAAGTGCAATAAAAAGAGGAGTGCCTTTATTAATAGAAGATATGGGCCTATTTACCATCTTATTTCTAAAACTATGTTTGAGGTCTTTTAAGGGGCCTCCAAGCCGATCTCCGGCACAGAGAGTAAGGTGGACTTCCTTTATCTTGTGAGAAAGCTTGCAACGTCTCGGTACTCACACTGGCTGCATATAGGATAGAGGAGCAGGACAGGATCTCTTTGATTAGTGTCTATTGTTAACAAAAAAGGAACCAAAGCTATAGTTGTGCATATTTAAGATACAGTATCTCATTGGGAAGATAGTGGGTAGGTGATTTATTCTATAAGACTGGAACAGGTGAAAGAAGCCGATTCATCTAGTTCAAGGCCAGGACCAATAACTATGGAGGCTGCACTGCATTCACTGAGGCCATAGTTTGTGCCTGTGACTGGGTTCAAACTCATAAGCATCCTTTCATTTAATTCTCATGACCATCACGTGGGGCCTGGCAATAACAACTCCGCGTGGCAGTTGGAAAAAGCAATCTTTAGGGATTTAAGCATAGTTAAAAGTTACCTATCAAGTAAACGGCAGAATTCAAATTCAAATCCAGGTGTTCACCGCCTTGCTTCTCCGCTTCAGCTCTCTGGACACCCCTGCTCTTTCCCAGGGCAGAGGGGAATCAAAGGCAAGGGGCCCAGGGCTCTCCTGCAGAGTCAGCTCTTGGCCCTGTGGGTGTCGGAGTCAGAGGTGTTTTTTCCTCATCCCGTCCCCATGTTCTGTAGCATTTCTAGAGAGTGTCTGTGTCCCTTCTCCCGTCTTGGGATGGTGGCACCATCCTTAAGGGCAGCTCTCTTTAACTGCTGCTTCTCAGAGATGGTCTCCTAGTTCCAGAGGTTGGTGGACACTTTGCAGGGGTTAACGGAGGAGCTCAGAAGTGTTGAGAAAGAGGGATACATTAGGAATTTGGGAGTAACACCACTGTATATAAGATAGATAACCAACAAGGACCTCCTATAGAGCACACGGAACTCTACTCAATAATTTGTAATATCTATATGGGAAATGGAGAAGGAAATTGCAACCCACTCCAGTGCAAAGAATCTGAAAAAGAATATATTCTGAATCACTTTGCTCTACATTTGAAACAAAATATTGGAAACCAACTGTACTTCAATAATTTTTTTTTTTTTTTTTAAGGGAAAGAGGCAGGAAAAGGAGTAAGGTTAGGGTAGTGGGGAAATATGAAGAGAGCTAATGAGTAGTTGTTAATTGCCTACTGGGTGCCCTGGACTGTGCTAGGTGCTGGGACAAAGAAGTAAAGAAAAGGCAGGGTAGTTCTCTCTCCATTTACAGCCAGGTTGGGTAGAAAGAAAGTGGTGTTAAGAGATGTATGAGTTAATGCATACCTTTAAATCATGGGCTTCCCTGCTGGCTCAGACAGTAAGGAATCTGCCTGCAATGCGGGGGACTCGAGTTTGGTCAGTGGGTTGGAAGATCCCCTGGAGGAGGGAATGGTGACCCACTCCAGTATTCATGCCTGGAGTATTCCACAGAGGAGCTGTTGTCCCTGGAGTCACTAAGAGTCAGACACAACTGAGTGACTGACACCTTCATGACAGTAAAGGAGAGCTATGGCAAGGAATAAGGAGAGGAGGATACAGTTAAGATGGGAGATAGTTTCAGAAAAGACCTCTGTGAGATAGTGATATTTAAAACAAGATATTTATAAACTGATTCTGAAATACTTGTATACTGATGATTCTAGAATAATATAACTATTAACCTTTGATGGAAGTTATGAGGACTAGTAGGAAATGCATTTATTTTTATTACATATGCATGGTATAGCTTTTAAGAGGAAATCGCAGCTATGAGGAAATCGCAGCTCTAAGGAAATATTTCTATATCTGCTATAATCATAAATTTTAAGGAACTCTTATTTTATTATTTTCATATTACCTGGAGTGAGCCATAATAAAATATCAATCGTTTTGTGAAAAGAGTTTTGTTTTCCTCCTATCCTCCAATTAACCGAAGTTTGATTATACATCCTCCTATACATATAATAGCAATTATCTTCTCACCATTTCATATATCTTTTTTATGATTTAAAAACTATATATTTTATTTGTATACTTATTTTTGGCTGAGCTGGGTCTTGGTTGCTTTGTGCAGGCTTTCTCTAGCTTCAGCAAGCAGGGGCTGCTCTCTGTCGCCGTGTGCGAGCTTCTCGTTGATGTGACTCCTCCTCTGAGCACAGGCTCCAGGCACCCAGGCTTCATTAGATGCAGTTGTGGTGCATAGGCTTAGCTGCTCTGAGGCATGTGGGATCTTCCTGGACCAGGGATCGAACCTGTGTCCCCTGCATTGGCAAGCAGATTCCTATCTATTGCGCCTCCAGGGAAGTCCTAATATACCTGCTTTAATATTAATACTCTACAGTATGTGGGCTACATCTCATTTTTAATTCTTATTTATATAACCACATAGTGTTTTGCTACCAATAAAATGTTAGTTAAATAATTGGTTTAGGATATATCTACATTTTCATGGAGACTAAATAGACAAAATTTTAGCAACATTTAATGGTCAAATAAAGCAGTTAGAAAGCTTTTCCAAAAAAATCCACAATATATAGTCTTGCTGTACCTTTTGATTATGAATTATCACCTTATTTCCTATTGAAAATTACTCCTTTTAAATAGTGTGACTTATAATAGAGTGCATTATAAGTTATACACGGGTTGTTTACTGTGAAACTGTGAAGAGGGTCAGTGCCTCTAGTCCCATCCTTATTCAAGGGTCAAATGAAACAGCATCTTAGAATTGGCAAAATATGGCATGATGTACATGGTGATTTCAGCAGCAAGTCTTGCTTCCATCCACCTGGGGTATACAATGAAATGTCATTAATTAAAAACTTGTATCAGAGTATAATTGATTATAATGTGTTAGTTTCAGTTGTACAGTGAAATGAACCAATTATACGTATACACACAGCCACTCTTTCTTAAGATTCCTTTCCTGTGGAGGTCACTACAGAGTACTAAGTAGTTTCTCCTGTGCTGTACAGTAGGTCCTGACTACTTACCCATTTTATATATAGTAGTGTGTGATATTAATTGTAATATTAATTTTATATGTAGTGTGTGATATTAATTTTTAATATCCAATTTGTCATGAGTCTTCACCCCAGGATGCAACTGGTTGACCTCAGCCCCTGCACCCTGCCTCACATTCCCACTTGTGTTTCTGACATCCCTGGAAGAAGTGCCGAACCCCAGGTTTACAGGCCGCCCCTCTCCTGTCTCCAGAACGGACTCACAACTCTCTCTCCAGGTCTGTCTGGGCCCCGTCTTCTGCATCCTCCGGCATCAGGGATGCTCTCCAGAGCCTTCCCAGGTCTGCAGAGAGAGGAAGGTCCCAGGATGCTGCCGCCAGCATCGTGTGGTCGTCGGAATCTCGGTGACATCCCAGTGTGGAGGTTGAGACGTCCCTGGGGCCCAGCTCTGCTGGAAGCCAGGTGAGTCCAGGCCATTTAGGGGTGCCCCTGCCCACGCCTCTTTACCTCACTGCTGCCTGGGGCCCCCATCCCTCCTTTTTGCCCATCCTCCTTCCGGAGACTAGTCTCCTTAGAATGTCCAGACAGTTCCTTCTTAACAAGGAAACGCTGCAGCAGCCTCCTTTCCCCCCAAAAGGCATCAAGTCATTTAAAAAAAAATTCAGAAAAGACAGTTGGCAAGAACAATGGGGACTACGATAGTTGATGCCCCATTTTAAAATCAGGGAACTCAACAGAGAAGATCGGAGGTTGAATGACTTGTCCAAAGTCACAGACCTATGAAAATAAGGCAGGGGATGATAGCTCCAGAATCTCTATCAGTTCAGTTCAGTTGTGTCCGACTCTTTGTGACCCCATGGACTGCAGCATGACAGGCTTCCCTGCCCATTGCCAACTCCTGGAGCTTGCTCAAACTCATGTCCATCCAGTCGGTGATGCTGTTCAACCATCTCATCCTCTGTCATCCCCTTCTCCTCCCTCCTTCAGTCTTGCCCGTCTCTCTGTGCCACCACCCATAAGAAGACTGAGTTTTCTTTGTCCTCCTGCCTGTTTTTGCCTCTTGCTAAGTCTATCAGCTTCAGGAGGCAGGGTAAGTCCAGGGAAGCACACCTTTCCTCAATGCAATGGATTGAAATCCGTATTCCATGTTGCTGTCCTTGTTTCGGGCATAAAACTGGGGCAGTGTCCTAACAAAACGGCATCTGAACATGTTTTTCAGTGTTTACCTTGCATTTTTCTTTCTTTTATCCCATTTGATATATGTGCTCACATGCTTTTAAAAAACGGAAGCTCCGGACAACTGAGAAGTAACAGTTACAAATGTGATGACATCTTTTCCTATAAAATCATTCCCACAGTTTTAAGTGAGTTTGGATTTTTTTAAAAAATCAGTTTTCTTCCTTGAGAGAACCAGGGAATTGAAACACAGTTCATTCATTCATTTCAACCTTTCTTTTCTTCCCTCCCACCCTTTCTGCCTTCTTCCCTCACTGATCATTCAGGAAACACTTGCAATATTCGAGACACAGTGCTAAGCATGGGATACAGAGATGAATACCATTGGTAGGTTTCCTAGGATACTACACTGCAAAGAACTGGATCTTTAGAGCTACAGTAAATTTAAAAAACAAACAAACAAACAAAAAACCCAAGCCCTCTAGTACAAATTAGAAAAGGATAATTATTTAAGCAAAATTCTGATAAAGTGCTATGTTTTTTGTTTCTGTTTTGTTTTATACATATATTTTTCTCCATTGGAAGAAAGGGTCACTGGAGAGGCATCAGTGAAGCTGTTGTCTGGGCTTGACTTTGAAAGACCAGTGAAGAATTGTTATGTAGAGGTTGGGACACAGACACGGAGTTGGGGGCAGTAGGACCATTAGGAACTACATCATGTAAGAGAATGGGCTGCTTGTAATCCAAGTGAATATTCCATTTTGATGGAATGTTAGATTTTGAAGGTGAATGATAAAAAATATTTTAAAAGTAGGTCAAATCCAAATCTAGAAAACCTAAAATGCCTGTCTAAAGACTTGGGACTTTGTTTTGTCCTATATTGTACTAAAGTTGAGCCAATTGTAATCCTCAGTTTATGGCAAAGTTTGGTCACTGGTCTGTGCTAGACTCTTGTGCTTCATTCATTCATTTTTATTACCTTTTATCCCCACTCCTACCAATGGCAACCATGCTAATGCACTAGATAGTCATACTTTTTTGTATGTGTTTTCATGATATAAATACTATTGTGTGTAAGCTTTTTAAAATACCCTTCATTGTGGAAGATTTCAAATGTCAACAAACTCCTATGCATCATCCATTTGTAATAATAATCAATTAGTGATTAGTGATTACTTATCTTATCTATAGCCCCATCTCCTTTAGCAATCCCTCCTGTCAGATTATTTTGAGAAAAATAACAGACATGATGTTAATATTATTTCATCTGTAAATATTTCAGTATGAATCTTTAAAAGAAAGACTTTTGAGGGGGAAACATAACTTCACTGCTATTATCTTGCTTAAAAAATCAGTGAAAATTTCTTAATTATTTCTTCAACAAGTGGTGTTTATATTTCCCCAATATTTCTGAAAATATTTGAGGAGATGGAAATTATTAAAATCTAGAAATTTGGAGGAGGAGCCTGCAGAGCAGAAATGAGAGCTCTGAGGAGCGGGTGCTACTCTTGGGAAGTCAAGGTGAGTTTGGAGTTGGGGAGAGTGGGGAGGGCCGGCGGGGTGGGGGATGTTGGGAGCCCCGCAAACCAGGGTCAACTGTTGCTGCTGGCACAACTCCACTGCTGGGAAAAAGAAGGCTTGGGGTGGTGGTAACATTTCCCTTTTTGACTTTCCAGTTCTTCACAACCTGGCTACCAATTCCTTGATTATGTTCAGCTCTCACAGTTAGCAACAGCTGTGTGTTTCTGCGTCCTGATTGGATTCCACCTGATGGATGTCAGCTCATCTCCCTTTGGCTTCTCCTCTCCACCACTGCCTTGATATTATCTAGGGTTTTAGCTCTGGATTACTATAAACATGTATTTTTATGTTAAGCTTTCTTTTCTTTGCTCATTTAACATTTTTCTTTGTTTTTATGGAGTATGATTGTTTTACAATGTTGTGTTGGATTTCTGCCGTACAGCCAAGTGAGTCAGCCATACGGATACATGTCTCCCTCTGTTTTGGATTTCCTTCCCGTTCAGGTCATCACAGCACTGAGTAGGGTTCCCTGAGCTACACAGCGGTTCTCATTAGTTATCTACTTTATGCATAGTATCAGTAGTGTATATAGGTCAGCCCCAGTCTTCCAGTTCACCCCTCCCCCCACTTTTAGCTCATTTTTTTAAAAGTAAAAAATTGGGGTCTGTGTTTCGTATATCTTTTTTTTTCAGACTAAATTTTAACTTCTGGTAACTTTTTTTTGTTGTTCATTTTAACAGCTGAACTGAGGTATAGTAGACATACAGGACACCTTACAAAAAGCTAGGGAGAAAGGGAAAGATATATCCAACTGAATGCAGAGTTCCAGAAAATAGCAAGGAGAGATAAGAAGGCCTTCTTCAATGAACAATGCAAAGAAATAGAGGAGAACAATAGGATGGGAAAGACTAGAGATCTCTTCAAGAAAATTGGAGCTATCAAAGGAGCATATCATATAAGGATGGGCATGATAAAGGACAGGTAAGGACCTAACAGGGGCGGAAGAGATTAAGAAGAGGTGGCAAGAATACACAGAAGAACTGTACAAAAAAGCTCTTAATGACCCAGATAACCATGATGGTGTGGTCACTCACCTAGAGCTAGACATCCTGGAGTGTGAAGTCAAGTGGGCCTTAGGAAGCATTACTACCAACAAAGCTAGTGGAGGTGATGGAATTCCAGCTGAGGTATTTACAAATCCTAAAAGATGATACTGTGAAAGTCCTGCACTCAACATGTCAGCAAGCTTGGAAAACTCAGTAGTGGCCACAGGACTGGAAAAGGTCAATTTTCATCCAAATTCCAAAGGATAGTGCTAAAGAATGTTCAAACTATGAGATAATTGCACTCACTTCCCATGCTGGTAAGGTAATGCACAAAATCCTTTAAGTTAGGCTTCAGTATTTCCTGAATCGAGAACTTCCAAATGTACAGCTGGATTTAGAAAAGGCAGAGGAACCAGAGATCAAATTGCCAACATTTGTTGGATCATAGAGAGAGCAAGGGAATTCCAAAAAACATCTACTTCTGTTTCATTGACTATGCTAAAACCTTTGACTGTGTGAATTACAACCAGCTGTGGAACATTCCTAAAGAGATGGGAATACCAGACCATCTTACCTGTCTCCTGAGAAACCTGTATGCAGGTCAAGAAGCAACAGTTAGAATAGACTTTGAACAACGGACTGGTTCAATATTGGGAAAGGAGTACAAAAAGGCTATGTGTTGTCACCCTTTTATTTAACTTATATGTAGAGTACATCATGAGAAATACCAGGCTGGATAAGTCACAAGCTGGAATCAAGATTGATGGGAGAAATATCAACAACCTCAGACATGCAGATGATATCACTTAATGGCAGAAAGTGAAGAGAAACAACAGAACCTCTTCATGAAGGTTAAAGAAGAGAGTGAAATAGCTGGTTTAAAGCTCAACATACAAAAATCTGAGATCATGGCATCTGGTTCCGTCACTTCATGGCAAATAGATGGGGAAACAATGGAAACAGTGACAAATTCTCTCTTCTTGGGCTCCAAAATCACTGCAGGTGGTGACTACAGCCATGAAATTAGAAGATGATTACTTCTTGGGAAAAAAGCTAAAACTAGATACCATATTAAAAAGCAAAGACATCACTTTGCCAGCAAAGGTCTGTATAGTCAAAGCTATGGTTTTTCCAGTAGTCATGTATGGATGTTAGAGCTGGACCATAAAGAAGGCTGAGCACCGAAGAATTGATGCTTTTGAACTGTGGTGTTGGAGAAGACTCTTAAGAGTCCATTGGGCAGCAAGGAGACCAAACCAGTCAATCCTAAAGGAAATCAACCTTAAATACTCATTGGAAGGACTGATGCTGAAGCCGAAGCTCCAATACTTTGGCCACCTGATGCAAAGAACCAATTCATTGGAAAAGACCCTGATGCTGGGAAAGATTGAAGGCAAAATGAGAAGGGGGCAACAGAGAATGAGATGATTGGATAGCATCACCAATTCAATGGACATGAACTTGGGCAAACTCTGGGAGATAGTGAGGGACAGGGAGGCCTGGTGTGCTGCAGTCCATGGGGTTGCAAAGAGTCAGACATGCATTAGTGACTGAAAAACAGCAACAAAGACATACAGGAAACTGCAAGTATTCAAAGTGTACATTTTAATAAGTTTTACACATGTATATAGTCATGAAATCATTACTATAATCTTGATAATATCACAATAATGAGTATATTCATCTCCCCTAAAAGTTTTCTCCTGTTGTTTTGTGATCCTGCTGTCATTTCTTCCAGCCCTTCTTCCCCATCTCCAGGCAACCACTTGCTTGCTTTTTATCACAGTAGATTAGCTGCATTTTTAGGATTTAATATAAATCAAATACTATGAACTTTTTCTGTTTATCTCATTTAGCATAATTATTTTGAGGTTTATTTATGTTATTTTGTGTATCAATAGTTTATTCTTTTGCATTGCTGGGTAGTATTCCATTCTATAAATGTACTTTGTTTATCCACTCCCTAGTTAATGGATATTTGGATTGTTTGCGGTTTGGGCTATTACCAATAAGTTTGCTGAGAACACTTGACAAGTCTTTGTATGGATATATGTTTTCTTTTTCTTTGAATAATACACTGGGGTGGAATTGCTGGGTCAGATGGAAGGTGTATGTTGAACTTTTTAAGAAACTGCTGAACTACTTTCCAAAGTTCCTGACCCAACCAGCAGTCCATGAGAGTTCCAGTTCCTCTATATGCTTGGCAACACTTGGTATGGTTAGTATGTGGAGGCATTTCATTATGGTTTTATTTTGCATTTCCCTAAAGACTAATTGTGTTGAGCATCTTTTCATGTGCTTATCTCTCTTCTTGGGTAAAGTGTCTGCTCAAGATAGACCACAATTTGAGCCATAAGACAAGTCTCAACCCATTTTAAAAGATTCACATCATATAAAGTGTGTTTCAGACCACAGTGGAGTTAAATTAGAAGTCAACAACAGAATATCTGGAGAATCTCCAGATCTTTGGATCTAGTATTGCTGTTAAGAAATCTGATTCTTGTAGCTTCATAGAAGATGCTCTTTCCCTCTGGAAGTGCTTAGAATTTTCTTTATCTTTTATGTGCTATATTTCCCAATATTGTTTCTGCGTTCTTAATCTCTCTTATTTGGCACTCAGTTGCTTCCATCTGAGTTCTTTCGCCTTTCTTTAATTCAGGGCTATTTATTTTTATTATTTCCTTAAATATCCCCCCCCCCCCTTTAAATTATCTCTCCTTTGGATTCCTATTTTCAGTATGTCAGTATGTCTGCTTTCTATCTTCCATGCTTCTTAACTTTTTATTTCCATATTTGTTTCTTTATCCTATTTTTCCTGCCTCCCAGGAGATTTCCTCAGTCTGCTCTTTTGGTTTTGCAGTTTAGCTGCATTCAGCTTGCTATTTATTCCATCTACAATTCTTTAAGTATTATTTCTTTTTGTATAGTTAATGCTTCCATTTGGCGCTCTCTCTCTCTCTCTTTTTTTTTTTTTTAACTTTTTTCTCGCTTCAACAGTTACCAGTATCTTTTTGGCAGCATTGGTTGTTGCTTATTTTAAATTCTTAATCTGCCTGTTCTAGCATTTCTGCTCGATATGATCTATGTTGTAAAGTTTCTGGTTTTCCTTTTATAGTGGTTCTAACCTTGGTTATTTAGGTTGTGAACCCATGTTCCCCTAGACTTATCAGACCAGAACGAGGCACCAAGGCTCAGGCTCTGGTTTACGGCTTCCTTTTGGCTTTAAGAAGCGGTTAGAAGGTGAGCCCCAGGGGGAGAGTCCTTTCCGCCGGAACTGCAGACCACCGCTCCCCTGTTGCCTCTGTCCAACTAAGCACTCCTCAGGCGAGGGGTCTCCTTGTAAGTGTTACAGGGAGAAGACGGCTCCCTCGGGTGTGATCTGACAGCTCTTATGCAGGCTGGCGAGGCGGCTGGGAGGAGTGGGTGCTCCGGCAGCTGCCCAGCACCCCCCACCATGCGGGCTCTTTGTACCTCCTGAGTCCTAACGGGGTGGGCCACGGTCAGACGAAACCCGGGCAAGGCTGGGCAGAAGCCAACAGCGCTCGCTCACCTGTCCCTCGGCCTCTGCAGCCTCCACCCACAGCTGGAGCTGGTCTTTGGTCTCCCCAGAGATCCCTCACAGTTTTGAAGATGAACATGTTCCTCTCTCCTGTAGCTTTCGGAGAACTGAGTCCCTGTGGCCTGTCTCTGCTAAACATCTTGTCTGCACTGCATGGGGTGGCAGTCGGGGGTAGGTTATTGAGTGCTTCTGAGTTTTGCGTTAAGAAAATTATTATCACAGCAGAGTACAATAGAAAGAGGAAGGAAATAGAGTCTAGGTAAGCAGGAATAACAACAGCCTGTTGAGATGAGAAGATATTTTTTTTTCCTGTATAAATAATTTACTTGTTAGTTGAGCCCAAACTTGAAGCTATTGTTTTATTTTGCCTTTTTTTTTTTTTTTTTCTAAATATGTTTGCTTTTAGCTTTTGTTGTTGTTGCTGAGTGAATTGCAAACTAAGCACTGAGAGAAATTCAAGATGTTAAAGTGAAAAAGGAAGCTAAATGAGGCCAGATTGGAGAACAAATTGTTATTATTTTAAACTTATGGACCACCCAGGCTATGGCAAATTCTATTTAAGAAAATACAGAAACATGATTCCTTCCACTTAACTAACAATTTCAGGAAATATATATCACATTTTGCATGTGTTTTAGTCCACATACTGCCAATATTTAAGCTTGTTTAATTTGAGGAATTTCCTCTTAGTTTTCTTTCCCTTAATTTTTTTTTTTTTTTTTTTGAGAGTGGTTCTCTTTCTCTTTTTAAAAAACTAGAGGCTATGAACAAATGATATTGTGTATGTTCATTATTATTGGGCTGAAAGTTGGTAACTAGAACACCATCTTTATGCTTCATAGAGCTGTTACCCCTTGCATCTTTTCAGAGTGTTTGCCTTTGCTCTAGAGTAACTGGCTAGTCATTATGTTTATTTTAGACTAAAATCAAATAAATCAGTTTGAACTGTAACATGTAAGGTTTATGTTAACCATGAACATAGGAATAATGTTCAATCATGAGACTATTTTTCTTTTGCCTATCAAACTACCAAAAATTACACATAAAAATATTTAGTAGTAAGAATTCTCATAAAATGCTGATGAGAACGTCACTTCTGCTCACAGGAAGGACACCTGTGGACACAGCTGTGGCGGCCTCTGAGTCGCAGGTGACCCTACCCCCACCGCATCCCATAGACAGCGTTTTTCTCAAACTTTAACATACCCCAGAGTCACCTAGAAAGCTTGTTAAGACTTTGGATTACTGGGCCCCATGCCCACATCTCTGATTCAGTAAGTCTGGGGTGAGGCCTGAGACTGCGTTCTAACAAGTTCCCAGGTAACGGTGACACTGGTCGTCTAGCATCGACTTTAAGGATCGCTGCCGTATGCCAGGGGTCCTCGACCCTGGCTATACCTGAGGATCTTAAAAAGAATACTGGGGGGCCTTCTCTGGTGGTTCAGTGGTTAAGAAACTGCCTTGCAGTTTGGGGGACGTGGGTGTGATCCCTGATCGGGGAACTAAGCTCCCACATGCTATGGAGCAATTAAGCCCATGGGCCGCAGCTAGGGAGTCTGCGCACGGTAAGGAAAGATCTCACGTGCTACAACTAAGACCCAATGCAGCCAAATAAATAATAACTAAATTTAAAAATTGAAAAAAATCTATTCAAAGGAAAAAAAAAAAGAATGCTGGGATTTCCCTGGAAGTCCAGTGGTTAGGACAGTGCACTTCACTTGCAGGGGGCATGGTTTTGATTTCTGGTCAGAGAATTATCCCACATGCTATGGAGCGTGGCCAAAAATAAAAATTGATGCAAAAAAAACCATGATAAATTAAAAAAAAAAGCTGCTTTTGTTGTCAGAGACTATCAATGTTCATGTCTACTCCCAGGGATTCTAGTGTAATGGTTGAGAGGTAGACTGGGTATCTGTATCTTATGAAAGCTCTTCAGGAGATTCTGAGGGGCACTTCAGGTTGAGAACCACAGCCTATTCTCAATTTCCTCGATTATCCAGAGGCACTATTAGAGTTGCTGTTTAATGTCCAGTCAAGCCTTCAACATTAAGGTGTTATCAAGATATTTTAATCTAAATTGGCACGCCCGTTGGTTGTGATCACACCAAAATGTAAGTCATTAAGTGTTTATCGTCTCTCTGCTTTTAAATATTTGCCCATGATTTCTCTCCTCTAGTTCAGTCTCTCCTCTCTCTTCTCCTCACTGCCTCATCCCTCTTTCATCTTCCTGTTGCTTCCTCTAGAATTCTTCATTATTCTCTAGAGTTATTAATGATCTCTTCTCCTTCAGCCTCTCTACCACTTTTAAAACTTTGTCTCCTTGCTTTATCTGTAACTTGTTTCTGAACATAATGCTTTTCTTTTCCTTTTTTAATTTACTTTTTGGCAGCACTGCACAGCAGGGGGATCTTAGTTCCCCAACTAGGGATTAAACTCATGCCTCCTGCAATGGTATCATGGATTCTTTTTTTTTTAAAGTATTTTATTTTTTAACAATTTATTTATTTGTCTGTGCCGGGTCTTTACTGCAGCACATGGGATCTTTAGTTGAGGCATGTGGGATCTAGTTCCCTGACCAGGGATTGAACCTGGGCCCCTCTGCATCGGGAACACAGTCTTAGTCACTGGACCACAGGGAAGTCCCGGTATCATGGATTCTTAACCGTTTGGACCACCAGGGAAGTCCAATAGCGCTTTTCTTGCAGCTGTTCCAGATGCAGGCTGCATTTATGAAAGGAGACTCTGTTTGGGGCATTTTGCACAGAATCCTGAGATGGGTAAGCTATGCCCCAAGACCCCCGAAATTGCCTTTCCTATATACCTTATTTTACCCTTAACACTTTAATCCTTAGGCTGGGCATGGGTGACAATGTTACTATGTTTCCTCAGATATTCCTGTTTTACTGTGGAAAAGTTTCAGATACCTTCAGAATAGGTTATGTGCCTTATGCCAGGAATCAGCTTCCTATTAAAGTATAATTGACAACATGATTCTGCTACATGTATCAAGACTCTTGAACATATTTATACCCTTTGACACTTTGGATAGAGAGGTGCACACCCGGGCCAAGCCCTCTCGTCTATTTCTCTCCTTCATGTGTGGAAAGCAAACTGTCTCCCCATTTTTTTCCATTCACCTCATGATCCTGAAATTCAATTCTCCCAGAGCTGTAGTTTTCACTGGGAGCAAGTCCAGGGTTGTTAGGAGAAGAGATGTTGATGTGTTTATTCACAAACACGCGTTTTAAAAAACTGTGTGTCGCTGGCCTGGGGGGTTTTGTTTCCACACTCTTTCTGCCTGCACAGGATCTGGGTACAGTTTGGCTGGCATTTCCGAGAAGTGAGAGGAGCCCGAAGGGTGTGTTTAAGCCATGGCGGTTAATTCTTTCTCTGATAAAGACAGACCTGTTCTGGCCAATGCACGGGAAGATAGGAGACACAGTGGGCTGGTGATAAGGGCAAAAGGCTAGGAAACTCAGAGTAAGAATTTTTTTTTTTACTTACTAGGCTTGTGATTGTGAGCCATTTACTTAGTTTGTGTTAGCCTCAGTTTTCTTACTTGTGAAATGGGAACCAGTGTGTCTATTTTACTTTCCTCACAGAATGACTGACTGTGAGGATGAAATAATCGAATGTGTGTGCAAGTGCTTTGGAGTAGTAAAGTCCCATAGGGACTTCCCCGATAGTCCATGCTCCCAATGCAAGTGGCCCTGCTTAGGAAACTGGAGCCCATGTGCTGTAACGAAGACCTGGGATAATAATTAATTATTAAGATAATAATTAAAGATAATAAAGATAATGGTTAAGATAAACTGTAGCTTTTGGCATTATAAAATGATTGAATGAAGATGAGTAAAAATGTCATAAACTTACTAGAAGTGAGATAAGAGATTTTGAAAATATGCTACTTAAACAATACCAAATATTTTACTATCCAAATAAAAACAGCCATCTCCTAAGCCCTTTTCCTTTTAGAATAAAGACTCTTGACTTTCAAAATATTACCCAGATTCTAGCTCGATATGGGAATGGTTTAGGTGTTCTACTCTGCCTACCAAGAATAATCTTTTTTATTTCACTTTAAAAAAAGAGACCAGCAAGTTTTAACATGGTGCCTGTGACGATGTTAATTGTCTGGAATATCTCAATTTCTAGGGACCTCGCTGGTCATAAGGCCCTCACAAACCATAATGTTTGTGGTCCCTTTAAGTCTTCAAACCAAAAATTCTCAACCAGTATCTCCTTTTGGAGGGCAAGGGATATGAATATTCCTCCTAAGGAACATATGTCCCTTACATTTTTCCTGTGTGACAGTTCTCAAATCTGGCCCTCTTTCATCACCTCTAAAGCCATCCTCTTAACCTGGGCTTGCTTATCTTTTGCCTGGATATTTCCTGAGCCTTCCATATTGCCAGCAGGAGGAGGTTCTGTGCTCACACTTTGGCCTCGCTTCCGAGTGGTGCTTAATTATTTACTCATTCCTCACTGATTTCTATGCAGTTTCCTTCTCGTTAAGCTAAATCCACCCTTTGCCTGTATGTCTCCAGGCCAAACACAGAATTTTGCTCATTTTAGGTTGTCAGTTCAGTTCAGTCGCATCTGACTCCTGGCAACCCCATGCACCGCAGCACGCCAGGCCTCCCTGTCCATCACCAACTCCCAGAGTTTACTCAAACTTGTGTCCATTGAGTTGGTGATGCCATCCAACCATCTCATCCTCTGCATCCCCTTCTCCTCCTGCCTTCAATCTTTCCCAGAATCAGGGTCTTTTCAAATGAGTCAGCTCTTCGCATCAGGTGGCCAAAGTATTAGCGTTTTAGTGTTGACATCAGTCCTTCTAATGAACACCCAGGACTGGTCTCCTTTAGGATGGACTGGTTGGATCTCCTTGCAGTCCAAGGGACTCTCAGTACATGTTAAATCCAACTGAATAATTTTCTTGACCAAACTTGCAGTATAAACTGGACTCTCTGTGAGCAAACATAAGTGTCCTTGCCCCTGTTGATATAA
This sequence comes from Dama dama, assembly GCF_033118175.1. Classification (NCBI taxonomy): domain Eukaryota; kingdom Metazoa; phylum Chordata; class Mammalia; order Artiodactyla; family Cervidae; genus Dama; species Dama dama. The sequence continues at coordinate 9,683,344 of NC_083687.1, read as the reverse complement.
AACATGAGTTTAGAGTTTTCAGTGTAAATCCTGGAAAACAAACCACCTCGGTGAGATGGAAGACCAGTGATATGGGAGGTAAGAGGGTGACCATATCCTTCACCCCAGGACTCAGGAGAACACTCTGGGTTTCTCCTCTTGGAGAGATGGTCCAGGATCCCAGCAGAGAGGCTGGAGTTTGGCATGTTTAGAGGTGACAGTTGGCGATGTGCTTGTGAGGACAGGGTTGTCTCTGTACTGTTCACTGTTGTTTCTATACCAGCACCCAGAACAGCACCTGACATGAAGCAGACACTCAATAACTATTTGCTAATGGCATGCATAAATGAAGACCAGATGATCCATGTGTTGTTAAATGCAGCAAAAAGTTTGAAAAAGCTCAGGGCTAACATGAAGTCATACAAGCATTCTGGAAAATGCTACATTTGGGGAAATGGAAAGTGAAAGTTGCTCAGTCATGTCTGACTCTTTGTGACCCCATGGACTGTACATGGAACTCTCCAGGCCAGAACACTGGAGTGGGTAGCCTTTCCCTTTTCCAGCGGATCCTCCCAACCCAGGGATTGAACCCAGGTCTCCCGCATTGCGGTGGATTCTTTACCAGCTGAGCCACCAGGGAAGCCCAAGAATACTGGAGTGGGTAGGCTTTCCGTTCTCCAGGGGATCTTCCCAACCCAGGAATCGAACCGGGGTCTCCTGCATTGCAGGCGGATTCTTTACCAACTGAGCTATCAGGGAAGCCCTGGGGAAATGCAGGAATCTGTCTTTTTTGGAGTTCCTTGGTTCCTCCCAACAAAACACCATTGTTGGCTTCCTACCTCCCAAATTCCCATCGAAATTCCAGAGTGAGCACGTGAAGAGGGAGACTCCAAGTTGACACTGTCCACGTGCCAAAAACATGCCATGGTTTCTGTAGGGTCCTGTGTGATTATGCATTAGATGCCCATGAGCACTGTTGTTCTGAAAGCACTATGTGTCTGGGATGCAAATGGAAAAAGACCTGGCGGAACCCTCTGAGGGAGGCAGGCACCAAGGCATGTTATTTGGCCTCCCTCCTCTGTTGCATGGGGCTTCCCCAGTGGCACAGCAGGAAAGAATCAACCTGCAATGCAGGAGACACTGGAGATGCGGGTTCGATGTCTGGGTTGGGAAGGTGCCCTTTAGGAGGAAATGGCAACCCACTCCAGTACTCTTGTCTGGAGAATGCCATGGACAGAGGAGCCTGGCAGGGTACAGTCCGTGGGGTCGCAAAAGAGTTGGACTCTGTGGCATGCTTTATGAATTCCCAAAGTCTTCACCAGCATCCACCCAGAGGCCACATCCTCAGTGTCCTCTGCAGGGTACCCTTCCCTGTTCCATCAGGAGGCTGTGATTGCTGCTGCTCCTCTGTCTTCACTCCAGTCCATGAAGAGAGGAGAGGGTGACAGTGACATCCAGCCTAGGAGGCGTGGGGATGAGCTGGAAGGATGTGCTTCTCAGGAGACCACCCCTAGAGGCACCCATGCGGGGCGGGGAGAAGCTGAGCAGGATTATAGGCAAAGAACTGCCGTGACCCCGGTGGTAATGGGAAAGAGGTGTTGGGGAAACACTGAAACTCTGACCAGGCAAGACAGTAGCCACTTGCGTGAGTTTTCTTAACAGCAGGACGTCTTGGTCAGGAGCACAGAACTAACAGACTGCCAACAACTGGAAGAAATTGGGAGAAGTCGAAAGGAGAGAGATGATGCCAGCTCATATGTCCTACCAACCCACCAGAATCCTCGCTGGAATCCATCTTGACGGAGAGATGCGCACACCACCAGGAAGGACCCTGAGTCACGATGACTGGCCAGAGACGACCCGGAAACCTACCCAGTTACCATGATGCCTGCACGTGTGAGCCACGTGCGGAAGAGCTCTCCTGGGTTCTCTGACCTCCTCCTGCTCTCTGACCAGGGTCCTTCCCAATGGAGTCTCTTGTTTTGTCAGTCCGTGTGTCTCCTCTGACCATTCATTTCCAAGTGTTAAACGAGAGCCCATTCTTTGGTCCTGGAAGGGGTCCCGCTTCCTGCAACAGAGTTACAGGAAGCTGGAAGGTTTAGATGGAGGGCTCTCCTTGCTGGTATCCAGAGGAAAGCTGGGCATGCGGTAACCTGGAAGGGACTGTGATACAGGCAGAATGGAGAGATATGTCTGAACACATGGTCTGAATCCTTCATAACTCTACCAGAAAGTCTCCTTCCTTCCCTGCCATTGCCTTCCACACTGTAGAGTCAAAACCAGAGGCCCGGGAGAAGAGGCAGGACACAGCTGGTCTCTAAAAGTCACTCCCTGTGAGCTGGAGTCTCTCTGGTTCACTGATTTCTCCCAAGGCCCATATGGCTGTCACCAGAGAAGAGCAATTTTATGGCTCATTGACGAGTACATGAACCTACCTCAACCCACATGTTTTGAGGAAGTACGTTTTCTTTCTCTTTGGAAGGAGTTCCCTTTCAATGTTTTGTTTCCTTAGGGATTGTTTCTTGTGATAAAACGCAGTAGTCAAAGATCACCAGAAACAAATCAATATTTCAACAAAGTTAGGTTTATTTCATTCTCTTCCTTGTCCCCTCCCTCCTGAGAGATTGTATTAAACCACAGAAACATGATGAATAAGGATCATTTACAAGTATATTGTTTCTCAGTGCCCAACAGGTGATACAAAGGATGAACTGCTGTCCTGAAAGAGGATTCTGACCAGGGACAGAATCTGACTAACCCTACACAGCGTGCCTTCTGGAAAGGTCAGGTTTCTGCCTTCCCCAAGGTCAGTTTCCTTTACCTCTTTCAGGCAAGGGCTGTCAAAGATCAGCATATAATGAATGATGTGCCTGGCAAGTAAATGTGTTTCTAATATGGACAACCTTGAAAGAAAATGTAGTAGCAGATTTTTTTCCCTTTAGTTCTTTCATCTGTTATGTGTATCAACAATACACACAAAAAGTCCAGAGTCCAGAAACCAATAAAATTAAGCTGAAAAGTATCCCTCAGTATATTACTGTACAGCCTCATTTTATGTGATTCCCCCCCCACTTTATTCTTAGAAAGTCATGAAATTCAAGATCTGTGAGAGTCAAAAAAAAAAAAAAAAAGATCTGTGAGAGTCAGCAGTCCTTATGCTTTTTTCTTGTTTGTTTTTTTTTTAGTTGAATTAACTTTTTAAAATTAAAAAAGTGTTTATTTATTTATTTATTTATTTACTGCACTGTGTCGAATCTTTGTTGTGGAATGGGACACATGGGTGCTCCTTGTGGGATCTTAATGCTCCGACCAGGGATTGAACCTGTGTCCTCTGCATTGCAAAGTGATTCTTAACCATTGGACCACCACAGAAGTCCCTTCTTGTTGTTTTGATGTTAGTAGATTTAGGAAACAAGCTATTCATTCATTCAGATGAAGTTACCATGCTGTTGGGCATACAGAATAGAGACAGATATGGACCTGGCCTCTTAGGAATTCAAAGCCCCAGGACACCCTTCCTTCACTGTGCTTTAGCACCACCTCTGAAACAAAGCAGCAGCAGAATACTTCTCTTTTGAATATATGGCATGTACATGACTCACTGTATTTATGACTCTTTAAATGAATTAAGAGGAAGTTCCTAGGGTATTGTGCAGATTAAGCAAAAGGTAGTTGTGATAGGTTGCAAAAATAGCCATAAATTATTTCATCCTCATACGCATCCCCTTTTGCAATGTGAATTTATGGTCTTCCCCTCAAGAAGTTAATTCTGTTTCTCCACCCAGTAAATCTGGGCTTGGACGTGTGACTTGCTTGGCCAGCAGGACAGAACAAATGGACTGTGAGTAGAGACTTGAAAAATGCTTGTGCGTCAGGCTCGCTCTCCTGCTGCACTTGGAGCAGTGTGGACGAGCTGGAGCTCCCTTGCTGGATGGAGAGAGACACAGGGCCATGGACACATCACTCCAGCAAACATATGTCACCCACCTGAGCTGTGATGGCAGCCACCCTAGACCACACAGCTCCAGCTGCCCCCACCAACTACCATTAGATGCCTGAGCAAGCCGGCACACACCAGTTGGGCAGACTCAGCCTGGCAATCCCCACTGGCAAGCTTGTGTTGAATTCTTTCTAACCAACAGAATTGTGCAAAGTAATAAATTTATTATTTTAAGTCACATTTTGGGGTGCTGTTCTGCAGCAAAAGCAATTGATACAATCCAATTTTTTAATCTTTTAACACAAAAATATTTAATTTAACCTATCCTAACTAAAGGCTTAGGATGAGTTCAGAAAGTAAAAGTTTAAGTAATCTATACTGTAAAATTTCTTAAGACTGCCTGTCAATTTTATTGACATTTTTACCTGAGGATTTAAACAATTGAGAGAGATCCTAAAAAAAAAAGATGCTTTATAGAGGTGTGATTGATATACAAAAAGCTGGAGATGTTTAAGGTATACAACTTGATGTGTTTGGGAATTGGCAGAGATTGTTATTGTTTATTATTATTATTATTTGTAGTACTGGTCCAAAATTGAAACTGGCTAGGGGTAAGATTTCCAGTTAATAGAGGTATAGAATCACAGCTTATTGTCCCAGCTTTTACTCTGACTCTGCCCAATATACTGCAAATCAATGTTTACTTCATGAGTGGTATTTAGTGTTTTTCAATTAAAAACCAAGCCGTGTTTTTAATATGGAAATTACTATGATGAGTTATACCCACTGTCTATCCATCGCTCACTCCCTCTATGTGTTGGCAGTCAGGCTGCGTTCCAGGACGTGGTAGTTAGCATCCTTGGATATAAGCCCGTGGATGCAGCAGTTGTGTCTGTGCTCTGCTGCCTGCTACTGCTCCATCCTCTGGAATCTGGTTTCACTCTATTACAGCAAGGAGGGCCTCTGCTCACGGTCACAGCTCTGTGCTGCTAAATCCAGTGGACTCTTCCAACTTCTATTTTCACATCTTAGCCGATGTGCCCTGATGGCCAGTTCCTTCTTGAAGTATGTTCTTCTTGTAGCTTCCGTCACACTGTCATCTTCTGGTTTTCTTCCTACTGCCCTTAATATGCCGTAGCCTCCTTTGAGGGCTCTTTTGTATCCCTTCATCCTTTAAATATTGATGTTCCTTCAGGGTCTGTCCTGGGTCACCTTCTATTTTTATTACATACACTCTTCCCCCAGCAATCTCATCCCTTACACATGTTCTTGTCTTCTATGCAAATCTCTTCTGAATTAATGTCTCTATTTGAAATCTCTCCTGAGCATCAGAAGTCAAGCCATTCACTGAGCAGCTTCTCTCTGATGGCTCAGTCTCAGCCTGTCCCAGACTGAAGGCTGAATCCTTCTCCCCTCCCCCTTGCCACACGCTGTTTCCTTTTGCCCCCACCCACCCAATTCATCAGCTCCTTATAGGGACCAAACCAGTGAGCAACACTACCGTCCTTGTGATTACTGAGGAGAGCAACCATCTTTAACTTCTCCCTTGCCTCTACCACAGTCCTAAATTAATAGGCTAATCCTGTCCATTCCTCCCTCTCAATAGCCCTTAAATAAATCCAGTTCTCTTTAGCTCTCTCTCTCTCCAGTTCAGAGAATGTGTGCTCCCAAATCACCTGTCTCTATGCCAGCCAAGTCCCAGAATGCCAGACACTTGAGTCCATTGTCCTTTTCATTTTGCCAGGTAGTACCTGCCTTGAAGCTGCAAAGAAAAGTGTGCTGGATGACTTAGTCTGAAAAGGCCAGAGGGCTTGGAAATGTGAGTGTGTGTATGTGAAATCTTATTTGCTTAATAATTTGATCCAGGGAGGAGCCAAGATGGCGGAGGAATAGGACGGGGAGACCACTTTCTCCCCTACAAATTCATTGAAAGAACAACTGAACCCTGAGCAAACTTCACAAGACAACTTCTGATCGCTAGCAGAGGACATCAGGCACCCAGAAAAGCAGCCCATTGTCTTCGAAAGGATGTAGGACAAAATATAAAAGATAAAAAGAGAGACAAAAGAGCTAGGGACGGAGACCCGTCCTGGGAAGGGAGTCTTATTAGAGGAAGTTTCCAAACACCAGGAAACCCTCGCACTGGCAGGTCTGGGGGAAGTTTTCGAATCTCGGAGGGCAGCCTAACTGGGAGGAAAAATAAATGAAACCCACAGATTACGTGCCTAAAAGCAACTCCCAGCAGAGAAGTACCCCAGACTCCCGCATCCACCACCAGCAAGCGGGGGCTGAAAAGAGAGGAGCGGGCGGCATTTCTTAGGGTAAGGACCAGGCCCGAAGGCCCTGAGGGCAACTGGAGGGAGCTAACGTGAGACAGCAACTTAAACTGTGGGACAGCAAAAGAGAGAGAGAAAATTAACCGGCCTGAACACACTGCCGGCCGTTCGCAGAACAAAGGGACTGAGCAACTCCAGAGAAGAGCTATCCGGTGGCGGACCGGCCCATCCCCGCTGCAGGCAGGAGGCAGGGGGGGAGGGGAAAGGGGCAAACTCGGCCCCAGAGATGGCACCCCCTACCACAAAGCAAACAGGCCTCCAGTTTCTATCTAAAGACTTCCTGAGTTTCTGGATGGTCGACATCCGCCGGGAGGGTCACGGCTAAACACAAGGCACACGCACCCGACTAGCGCGGGTGGAAACTGAGGCTGGGACCGTGGAGGGGAGAAGGCGCACCGCACCTGGGGAGAGTGCGCCCGTCAAGCTCCTGGCTGCCTGAGCTGCTCAGGCGGGGAAGGCACAAAACGCAGGCTTAACCGCGTCTGCGCTTTTGTGGAGTACCTGAAAACTGGAACCGCACGCAACGCAGGGCCCGCTCCATATAGAGCAGCCGGGAGCCTGAGCAGTGTAGATGGGGAGAGCACACACCGGTGAGCGGGGCAAACCCAGGGTGGCCGGAACACTGTGAGTGCTCCCCACACACAGCGATATCTGTCTGCAGCGCCCCCCCTCCCCGCAGCAGGACTGAACTAGCGAACCTGAACAAGAGACCACCTCCGCCTGCCTGTGTCAGGGCGGAAATTAGACACCGAAGAGACTGGCAAACAGAAGCCAAATAAACAAAGGGAACCACTTCAGAAGGGACCAGTGCAACAGATTAAAATCCCTGTAGGTAACACCGACTACACCGGAAGGGGCCTATAGATATCGGGAAGTGTAAGCTGGAACGAGGAGCTATCTGAAACTGAACTGAACCCACACTGACCCCAACAGCTCCAGAGAAATTCCTAGATATATTTTTACCTTTTCTTTTCCTTTTCTTTTTTCTCTTTTATTTTCTTTTAAAATTCCCTATTACGGCCCCATTACTCCTTAACGTTCATTTTCATATATTTTTACGATTTTTTTGATTAGGAAAAAAAATTTTTTTCTTTTTTTCTCTTATTTTTCTTTTAAAGTCTTCTATTACTCCTCTATTACTCCTTAATTTTCATTTTCATTTCACTATAACCTTGCAAAAAAAAAAAAAGAGAAGCCCGATTTTTAAACCAAACTTCATATATATTTCTAAAATTTTTTGTGTTTTTGTTTTTAATATTGTATTTTTAAGAATCTAACCTCTACTCTAGATTTTTAATCTTTGTTTTTCAGTATGTGATATAAATTTTGGACATTTAAGAATCCAATATTCAGTTCCCATTTTTATTCAAGAGTGTGTTGATTATTCTCTCCCAATCTTGACTCTTTGTTTTCTACCTCAGAACACCTCTATTTCCTCCTTTCCCCTTCTCTTCCTAATCCAATTCTGTGAATCTCTGTGGGTGTCTGGGCTATGGAGAACACTTTGGGAACAGAGAACTGCATAGATCAGTCTCTCTCCTCTTGAGTCCCCCTTTTTCTCCTCCTGCTCATCTCTATCTCCCTTCTCCCTCTCCTCTTCTTCATGTAACTCTGTGAAACTCTCTGGGTGTCCCTCACAGTGGAGAATCTTTTCATCATTAACCTAGAAGTTTTATTATCAGTGCTGTATAGTTGGAGAAGTCTTGAGACTACTGGAAGAATAAACAGAGGCAGGAGATTTCAGCCTAAAACCTGAGAACACCAGAAAACTCCTGACTACACGGAACATTAAGTAATAAGAGACCATCCAAAAGCCTCCATACCTACACTGAAACCAACCACCACCCAAGAGCCAATAAGTTCCAGAGCAAGACATACCACGCAAATTCTCCAGCAACGCAGGAACATAGCCCTGAGCGTCAACATACAGGCTGCCCAAAGTCACACCTAACACATAGACCCATCTCAAAACTCATTACTGGACACCCCATTGCACTCCAGAGAGAAGAAATCCAGTTCCACGCACCAGAACACCGACACAAGCTTCCCTAACCAGGAAACCTTGACAAGCCAATCATCCAACCCCACCCACTGGGTGAAACCTCCACAATAAAAAGGAACCACAGACCTCCAGAATACAGAACGCCCACTCCAGACACAGCAATATAAACAAGATGAAAAGGCAGAGAAATACCCAACAGGTAAAGAAACATGAAAAATGCCCACCAAGTCAAACAAAAGAGGAGGAGATAGGGAATCTACCTGAAAAAGAATTTAGAATAATGGTAATAAAAATGATCCAAAATCTTGAAAACAAAATGGAGTTACAGATAAATAGCCTGGAGACAAAGATTGAGAAGATGCAAGAAATGTTTAATAAGGACCTAGAAGAAATAAAAAAGAGTCAGTTAAAAATGAATAATGCAATAAATGAGATCAAGAACACTCTGGAGGGAAGCAAGAGTAGAATAACGGAGACAGAAGATAGGATAAGTGAGGTAGAAGATAAAATGGTGGAAATAAATGAAGCAGAGAGGAAAAAAGAAAAAAGAATCAAAAGAAATGAGGACAACCTCAGGGACCTCTGGGACAATGTGAAATGCCCCAACATTCGAATCATAGGAGTCCTAGAAGAAGAAGACAAAAAGAAAGGCCATGAGAAAATACTCGAGGAGATAATAGCTGAAAATTTCCCTAAAATGGGGAAGGAAATAGTTACACAAATCTAAGAAACCCAGAGAGTCCCAAACAGGATAAACCCAAGGCGAAACACCCCAAGACAAATATTAATCAAATTAACAAAGATCAAACACAAAGAACAAATATTAAAAGCAGCAAGGGAGAAACACCAAATAACACACAAAGGGATTCCCATAAGGATAACAGCTGATCTATCAATAGAAACCCTTTAGGCCAGAAGGGAATGGCAGGACATACTTAAAGTAATGAAAGAGAATAACCTACAACCTAGATTACTGTTCCCAGCAAGGATCTCATTCAGATATGAAGGAGAATTAAAAAGCTTTACAGACAAGCAAAAGCTGAGAGAATTCAGCACCACCAAACCAACTCTTCAACAAATGCTAAAGGATCTTCCCTAGACAGGAAACACAGAAAGGTTGTATAAACGTGAACCCAAAACAACAAAGTAAATGGCAGCGGGACCATACCTATAAATAATTACCTTAAATGTAAATGGGTTGAATGCTCCAACCAAAAAACAAAGACTGGCTGAATGGATACAAAAACAAGACCCCTATATATGCTGTCTACAAGAGACCCACCTCAAAACAAGGGACACATACAGACTAAAAGTGAAGGGCTGGAAAAAAATATTTCACACAAACGGAGACCAAAAGAAAGCAGGAGTCGCAATACTCATATCAGATAAAATAGACTTTCAAATAAAGGCTGTGAAAAGAGACAAAGAAGGACACTACATAATGATCAAAGGATTAATCCAAGAAGAAGATATAAGAATTATAAATATATATGCACCCAACATAGGAGCACCGCAATATGTAAGGCAAATGCTAGCGAGTATGAAAGAGGAAATTAATAGTAACACAATAATAGTGGAAGACTTTAATACCCCACTCACAACTATGGATAGATCAACTAAACAGAAAATTAACAAGGAAACACAAACTTAAATGACACAATGGACCAGCTAGACCTAATTGATATCTATAGGACATTTCACCCCAAAACAATCAACTTCACCTTTTTCTCAAGTGCACACGGAACCTTCTCCAGAATAGATCACATCCTGGGCCATAAATCTAGTCTTGGTAAATTCAAAAAAACTGAAATCATTCCAGTCATCTTTTCTGACCACAGTGCAGTAAGATTAGATCTCAATTACAGGAAAAAAATTATTAAAAATTCAAACATATGGAGGCTAAATAACATGCTTCTGAATAACCAACAAATCATAGAAGAAATCAAAAAAGAAATCAAAATATGCATAGAAATGAATGAAAATGAAAACACAACAACCCAAAACCTATGGGACACTGTAAAAGCAGTGCTAAGGGGAAGGTTCATAGCATTACAGGCTTACCTCAAGAAACAAGAAAAAAAGTCAAATAAATAACCTAACTCTACACCTAAAGCAACTAGAGAAGGAAGAAATGAAGAACCCCAGGGTTAGTAGAAAGAAAGAAATCTTAAAAATTCTTGCAGAAATAAATGCAAAAGAAACTAAAGAGACCATAGCAAAAATCAACAAAGCTAAAAGCTGTTTTTTTTGAAAAAATAAACAAAATTGACAAGCCATTAGCAAGACTCATTAAGAAACAAAGGGAGAAGAACCAAATTAACAAAATTAGACATGAAAATGGAGAGATCACAACAGACAACACTGAAATACAAAGGATCATAAGAGACTACTACCAGCAGCTCTATGCCAATAAAATTGACAACTTGGAAGAAATGGACAAATTCTTAGAAAAGTATAACTTTCCAAAACTGAACCAGGAAGAAATAGAAGATCTTAACAGACCCATTACAAGCAAGGAAATCGAAATAGTAATCAGAAATCTTCCACAAACAAAAGCCCAGGACCAGATGGCTTCACAGCTGAATTCTACCAAAAATTTAGAGAAGAGCTAACACCTATCTTACTCAAACTCTTCCAGAAAATTGCAGAAGAAGGTAAACTTCCAAACTCATTTTATGAGGCCACCATTACCCTAATTCCAAAACCAGACAAAGATGCCACAAAAAAAGAAAACTACAGGCCAATATCACTGATGAACATAGATGCAAAAATCCTTAACAAAATCCTAGCAAACAGAATCCAACAACATATTAAAAAAATCATACACCGTGACCAAGTGGGCTTTATCCCAGGAATGCAAGGATTCTTTAATATCCGCAAATCAATCAATGTATTACACCACATTAACAAATTGAAAGATAAAAACCATATGATTATCTCAATAGATGCAGAGAAAGCCTTTGACAAAATTCAACATCCATTTATGATAAAAACTCTCCAGAAAGCAGGAATAGAAGAAACATACCTCAACATAATAAAAGCTATATATGACAAACTCACAGCAAGCATCACCCTCAATGGTGAAAAATTGAAGGCATTTCCCCTAAAATCAGGAACAAGACAAGGGTGCCCACTCTCACCACTACTATTCAACACAGTGTTGGAAGTTTTGGCCACAGCAATCAGAGCAGAAAAAGAAGTAAAAGGAATCCAGACAGGAAAAGAAGAAGTGAAACTCTCGCTGTTTGCAGATGACATGATCCTCTACATAGAAAACCCTAAAGACTCTACCAGAAAATTACTAGAGCTAATCAACGAATATAGTAAATTTGCAGGATATAAAATTAACACACAGAAATCCCTTGCATTCCTATACACTAACAATGAGAAAACAGAAAGAGAAATTAAGGAAACAATACCATTCACCATTGCAACAAAAAGAATAAGATACTTAGGAGTATATCTACCTAAAGAAACAAAAGACCTATACATAGAAAACTATAAAACACTGATGAAAGAAATCAAAGAGGACACAAACAGATGGAGAAACATACCGTGTTCATAGATTGGAAGAATCGATATTGTCAAAATGCTATTCTACCCAAAGCAATCTGTAGATTCAATGCAATCCCTATTAAGCTACCAACGGTATTTTTCACAGAACTAGAACAAATAATTTCTCAATTTGTATGGAAATACAAAAAACCTCGAATAGCCAAAGTAATCTTGAGAAAGAAGAATGGAACTGGAGGAATCAACCTGCCTGACTTCAGACTATACTACAAAGCCACAGTCATCAAGACAGTATGGTACTGGCACAAAGACAGAAATATAGATCAATGGAACAGAATAGAAAGCCCAGAGATAAAGCCATGAACCTATGGACACCTTATCTTCAACAAAGGAGGCAAGGACATACAATGGAAAAAAGACAACCTCTTTAACAAGTGGTGCTGGGAAAACTGGTCAACCACTTGTAAAAGAATGAAACTAGAACACTTTCTAACACCATACACAAAAATAAGCTCAAAGATTAAAGATCTAAATGTAAGACCAGAAACTGTAAAACTTCTAGAGGAGAACATAGGCAAAACACTCTCTGACATAAATCACAGCAGGATCCTCTATGACCCACCTCCCAGAATATTGGAAATAAAACCAAAAATAAACAAATGGGACCTAATTAAACTTAAAAGCTTTTGCACAAGAAAGGAAACTATAAATGAGGTGAAAAGACAGCCTTCAGAATGGGAGAAAATAATAGCAAACGAAGCAACAGACAAAGGATTGATCTCAAAAATATACAAGTAACTCCTGCAGCTCAATTCCAGAAAAATAAATGACCCAATCAAAAAATGGGCCAAGGAACTAAACAGACATTTCTCCAGAGAAGACATACAGATGGCTAACAAACACATGAAAAGGAGCTCAACATCACTCATTATCAGAGAAATGCAAATCAAAACCACAATGAGGTACCATTACACACCAGTCAGGATGGCTGCTATCCAAAAGTCTACAAGCAATAAATGCTGGAGAGGGTGTGGAGAAAAGGGAACCCGCTTACACTGTTGGTGGGAATGCAAACTAGTACAGCTGCTATGGAGAACAGTGTGGAGATTCCTTAAAAAACTGGAAATAGAACTGCCATGTGACCCAGCAATCCCACTTCTGGGGATACACACTGAGGAAACCAGATCTGAAAGAGACAAGTGCACCCCAATGTTCATCACAGCACTGTTTATAATAGCCGAGACATGGAAGCAACCTAGATGCCCATCAGCAGATGAATGGATAAGGAAGCTGTGGTACATATACACCATGGAATATTACTCAGCCATTAAAAAGAATTCATTTGAATCAATTCTAATGAGATGGATGAAACTGGAGCCCATTATACAGAGTGAAATAAGCTAGAAAGATAAAGACCATTACAGTATACTAACACATATATATGGAATTTAGAAAGATGGTAATGATAACCCTATATGCTAAACAGAAAAAGAGACACAGATGTACAGAACAGAATTTTGGACTCTGTGGGAGAAGGCGAGGGTGGGGTGTTTTGAGAGATCAGCACTGAAACATGTATATTATCTAGGGTGAGGCAGATCACCAGCCCAGGTTGGATACATGAGACAAGTGCTCGGGCCTTGTGCACTGGGAAGACCCAGAGGGATCGGGTGGAGAGGGAAGTGGGAGGGGGGAATCAGGATGGGGAATACATGTAAATCCATGGCTGATTCATGTCAATGTATGACAAAAACCACTACAATATTGTAAAGTAATTAGCCTCCAACTAATAAAAATAAATGAAAAAAAAAATTGATCCAACTGCATCTATAGTAATTTCTAGAGCTTCTAAATTTCTCCATTTACTTTCTAGAGCTTCTGATCTACTTTATAGCTGATAGTAATCATACTCTGTGCTGTGCTTAGTCGCTCAATGGTGTCCGACTCTGCGACCCCATGGGCTGCAGTCCACCAGGCTCCTCTGTCCATGGGGATTCTCCAGGCAAGGATACAGGAGTGGGTTGCCTTGCACTCCTCCAGGGGATCTTCCCTACCCGGGATCCCACCCAGGTCTCCTGCATTACAGGTATATTCTTTACCAGCTGAGCTACCCTGGAAGTCCAATCGTATTCTACTTAGCAGCTAATAGTATATTACTAATACTATAGGTAGTATATTATTAACTTATTACTAATGTGTAGTAGTATACTATAGGATAGCTATAGTTAATAGCATATATTGCTTTTTTCCCTTCATAATTTTAGCTTTTAATTGCCTATGTTGAAGCTCAAATGTTTGTTTCCTAATTTCTCACTTTCTTGAAAGTTGTTTCTTCCAGTCTGCTGGAATTTTTCATCCCCGTATTTGCTTGGCATTTTTTTTACCCACAAGCTGTCTAGTGGACACTGCAGGATTATGATTCTATAAGTAAAATCAAGAGCAATCTTTCAGCTATTTGATGACTTCTCATTACTTACAGGTTTTTTTTTTAAACTCTGAAAAATGCTCATTTATTTTTACAATTTCCATTTTTTTCTTGCTCAAGGGATAATTAAAATCCAGAGGACATCTTTTGAAACTTTTCTTATGTAGATTCACTAATATTTTGGACTGAGTAAGATGATGGGTTGTGGGAATATCTTGATGATTCTTTTTGTTTTCATACATTTTAAACCGTGTATCGGGTGCCATTTTGCCTTTTTCTACTGTTCAGGCAACTCACCGCAAAAGACCCTGATGCTGGGAAAGATTGAAGGCAAAAGGAGAAGAGGGTGACAGAGGATGAGATGGTTGGATAGCTTCATCGATTTGCTGGACATGAACCTGGGCAAACTCTGGGATATAGGGAGGGACAGGGAGGCCTGGCGTGCTGCAGTCCATGGGGATGCAAAGAGTCAGACACGGCTTAGCGACTGAACAACCGCAACAATTGGGTACTATGTGTTGATAGGCCTGTAGAAGGTGGTAGTGCAATTTGACAGCTGGATGAGGGCTGGAATTCAGATGCATGGCATGTCAGGATAGGTGTTTGTTCTCAGTGGGTATGTAGGGCACCTCTTGGGCCCCATCTGGCATCTCCAGCCAGAGGTACAGGTGACCTGGCAGTATCTGGACTCAGCTGTCCTTTGAGCCTCTGGCTGGCCTGTGACCTCTCTGTTCCTGCTGTCGGGGAGGTTTCCAGGAACTCCCTGGGACGTGGGGACAGAGGCACATCTCAGCTCTAGGAGCATGACACTCCGTGCGGCTGTTTTTGACCACAGAGGGATGGGAGCCACGGTATGGTGTGAATAAATGCACTTTACTTGACTTTTTGATCCTCACTCTCCTGCTCCCTCAAGCATAGGGAAAAGTATTTACATAATAATTAATAGTCTTCAGTGTGGCGAGGATTAAATAAGATAAAGTGGGTACAGGTCTACCAAATAGTAGATACTCAATAAATGTGAATTTTCCTCTCTGTTCCTACACTTACAAAATTGTGATAATGAATGTCATTATTTTGTTTAGCTCTTTTTGTTGTTTTTACTACTAGGCTTGAAAAATAATTCAAAGAAAATAATCTTTTAAACTCAGAACTCTTGAAAAGTTGAAATTAATACTAACCAACGACCAATAACTATAGCTAAGAAGTACAGCTGAGATGGGGGTATCTCTGGTAGCTCAGCTGGTAAAGAATCCACCTGCAATGCAGGAGACCCTGGTTCAATTCCTGGGTAGGGACGTTCCCTTGGTGAAGGATTAGGCTACCCACTCCAGTATTCTTGGGCTTTCTTGGTGGCTCAGTTGGTGAAGAATCCACCTGCAATATGGGAGACCTGGATTTGATCCTGGGCTGGGAAAAATCCCTTGGAGGAGAGCATGGCCACCTATTTTTGTAATCTTGACTGGAGAATCCCCTTGGACAGAGGAGCCTGGCGGGCTGAAGTCCATGGGGTCGCAGAGTCGGACACGATTGGACAGCTAAGCACAGCACTGAACATAGCTGAATGTCCTGTGTGTGGTCAGAAAAACCTAGAGTCTAGTTCTGGTCCCACTGATGACTTGGCAACTCAACTACAACGGAATGACTATCTGCTTCAAGTTGGAAGATTTGTGGTGACTCACACAACATCGGATGAGGAAATAGGCTTGTCCCAGCTCCTAGCAACTGTTGGTGAAGGGAAGGAAGAAAGAGGGAGAAAAAAAATGTTTTAATAGTAACACAGTCAAGATGAAATTTGTTCCTAGCTTTCACTTCAAGTAGGAAGTGATTCTAATAACAAAAATTGGCTTGAAACCTCCCCACCCACTTAGTCCTGGCTACAAAATGATGCTCTGCTGAAAGTATCCTGTGCCTCCAGATGCCACAGAAGCAGGGTCAGAGCTCAGCGATTCACAGCCAGGGATGGACAAAGCCTTTCCTCATGGCCAGCCGATACTAACTCAGTCTTCAAAGAATTCCTGTGAATAAGCCAAGAAGTAAAGCTAACTCTTAGAAAGATCACTCCTAAAGATCCCAAAGCAAGAAACAGGTATCTCAGTGACAGAGTGGCATAAGCATATTGTGTGTTACATGGTGAAACCAGACTGAACCCTAACTAGTCTCTTCACTAAGAATATTTGGAAGGAGGAGCTAACGAGGATATCAAAACAGACGCTGTGTCCTTTGGAGTTTGTTGTACGTGTTTATGGAGAATGAACTGCGTATAAACCTCAGGATTGGGAGACTTCTCTGGCAGTCTAGTCGTTGGGATTTTGCCTTCCAATGCACAGGTTGCGGGTTTGATCTCTGTTCCAGGAGCTGCTGCTGCTGCTGCTGAGTTGCTTCAGTTGTGTCCGACTCTGTGCGACCCCATAGACGGCAGCCCACCAGGCTCCCCTATCCCTGGGATTCTCCAGGCATGAACACTGGAGTGGGTTGCCATTTCCTTCTCCAATGCATGAAAGTGAGAAGTGAAAGTGAAGTCGCTCAATCGTGTCCGACTCTTCACCACACCATGGACTGCAGCCTACCAGGTTCCTCCATCCATGGGATTTTCCAGGCAAGAGTACTGGAGTGGGGTGCCATTGCCTTCTCCCGGTTCCAGGAGCTAGGATCCCACATACCTCGTGGCCAAAAAACCAAAACATAAAACAAGCAGTATTGTAACAAATGGACCATTAAAAACATGGTCCACATTAAAAAAAAAAAATCTTTATATGACAGGATTTATATGACCCAATCTCAGGACTGGGTGTCATTTCCTTCACCCACCAATTGCTTTCTTTCTTTGAGAATTCTGAGTTAATTATTTTGGGGGTTATTTTCTTTTTTTTTTGCTCTTTTTTTTTAATTTTGGTGAAAGAACTATATAACATTCAATGTTTCATCTTAACAACTTTTGAGTGTTAAGTATATTCACATTGTTGTGCAAACAGGTTTCTAGAACTTTTTCATCTTGCAACACTGAAATTCTACACCCAGGAAACACCAATTCCTCCCTCTCAGTCCTTGGCAACCGCCTTTCTACTTTTTATTTCTATATTTTTGACTTCTTTAGACATCTTATGTGAGTGGAAACACACAATATTTGTCCTTTTGTGACTGGCTTATTTCTCTTAGCATAATGTCTCCAGGTTCATCTATGATTTAGCATGTGACTCTTTAGCAGGGGTTCACTCTTTTCAAGGCTGCAGAATCTTCCGTTGCTTGTTCAGACCATATTTTCTTTATCCATTCATCTGTTATTGGACATTTAGGTTGCTACCACCTCTTGACTATCGTGAATAGTGCTGCCATCAACGTAGGGATGTATCTTTTTGAATTATGGTTTTCTCTGACTATATGCCTAAGAGTGAAATTGCTAGGTCATATGGTAGTTCTCTTTTAATTTTTCATAATGGCTGCACCATTTTAAATTCCTACCAATAGTACATAAGCGTTCCAATTTCTTTCCATCCTCATCAACACATAATTTTCTGTTCTTTTTGCAGTGGCCCTCCTACTTGGTATGAGCTACCTACCAGGTATCTTATGGTTTTGATCTGGGTTTGTCTTATGACTAATGATGCTGAGCATCTTTTTGTATGCTTGTTCACCATTCTTTTGTCTTCTTTGGAACATTGCCTATTCAAGTCCTTTCCCCATTTTTTACTTAGACTACTTGTTTCTGTTGTTGTTCCTTACATTTTCTGGATATCAGCTTGTATATATGTCAGATATATAATTTGAAAATATTTTCTCCCATTTTATTGGTTGACTTTTCATTCTAGTGATTGCTTCCTTTGATACACAGAGTTTTTAAGTTTGATATCTTCCCATTGTCTATTTTTGCTTTTGTTGCCTGTGCTTTTGATGTCATGTCCAAGAAATCATTGCCAAATCCAAGGTCCTGAAGCTTTCCCCCTATATTTTCTTTTATGACTTTTACAGTTTTAGGTCTCATGTTTAAGTCTTTAATCCATTTTAAATTAATTTTTGCATTTGATGTAGGGAAGCCCTCAACTTCATCCTTTTGCATGTGGATATCCAGGTTTTCCAGAATCAGTTGTTGAAGAGACTATCCTTTCCCTATTGGGTAATGTTGTTGCAAATTATTTGGTCATACATGTAAGGGTTTGGGCTTCCCTGGTGGCTCAGTGGTAAAGAACCTGCCTGCAACCCAGGAAATGCAGGTTCAGTCCCTGGATCGAGAAGATACCATGGAGGACAGCATGGGAACCCACTCCAGTGTTCCTGCCTGGAGCATCCCATGGACACAGAAGCCAGCGGGCTATGGTATATAGGGTTGCAAAGAGCTGGACACAGCTGCAGCTACTGAGCACGCTCATAAGGATTGGCTTCTGGGCTTTCTGTCTGCTCAGTTGGTTGATATGGAACCAATAGTCTATGGTCTATATGGTCTCACGCTAGTACCACTTCATCTTAATTACTGTTGCTACACAGCATGGTTTGAAATCAGAAGTGCAAGGCCTCCAGCTTTGTTATTTTTAAAGATTATTTTGGCTATTCAGAGTCCCTAGATTCCTTATGAATTTTAGGATGGTTGTTTCTTTTCCTGCTAAGAGTGCCATTGGGGTTTTGATAGGGATTGAACTGAGTCTGTAGATCACTTTGGGTAGAATGGACAGTACAATACTCTTTAGTCTTGCCACTCATGAGAAATTTTGCTACTATAATAAATGGGATTATTTTCTTAATTTCTTTTTCAGATAGGCTATTGCTAGTGTATAGAAATGCAAGTGATTTTTGTATATTGATTTTTTTTTATCCTGCAACTTTGCTGTAATCTTTTATTCATTGAGACAGTTTTGTTTGTATATGTATGTGTGGAGTGTTTAGGATCTTCCACGTGTAAGATTATGTCATTTGCAAACTGAGATAATTTTACTTCTTTGCCAATTTAAACGCTTTTTATTTCTTTTACTTGTTTGCTTTCAAGTTTCCAATGTTGAGATTAAGATTCCAGCCTATGGTGCAACAGAGGCTGAAGAAAAACCAGGACCCTTGCTCTTCCACAGCCATCTTTGTACAAACAAGAGAGAAGCCAGCCACTTCCTCCAGGAAGCTCAGCCTGCACCTGGGTATGTGCGTGGAGAGGAGAGCACAGGGTGAATTTTGACCCCTCTCACCCCCCATCGAATATTCTTGGGTAGTGGTCACGTGAATCACTTCAAATCCTCGTGACCTCTCCTCTGATTCTAGCTGCAGGTGCAGGGACCAGTTCTGAGCAGGCTTCCCTGGATACTGCCACCTCTGCAACCCAGGCCTCTTTGTTTCTTGTTTGGGGGCTTTAGTGATTCTCTTCTTGGGGGCATCCATAGGAGCCTTCTTGGCACTCACACGTGTGCAAGGCTGGGGGTGGGGAGGAGTAACAGAGAGGACGAGAGGGTGGAGAGAATAATGGTCCACGAGGCAGCCCTTGACCTGTGGGGCTGGGGGTCAGTGAGCAAATGCTCTGCTATCTCCACAAGCCCCTGTGGAAGTGTCTTTTCTTTATATATATATATATACACATATTTATATACATTTATTTATTTGGCTACACTGGATCGTAGTTGCAGCATGCAGCATGCAAATTCTTAGTTGGGGCCCGCAGGATCCTTCGTTGCAACATGCAGGATCTAGTTCCCTGTTCTGGGAACCCGGGCTCCCTGCATTGGGAGCCCAGAGTCTTAGCCACTGGACCACTAGGGAAGTCCCTCCATGGAAGTTTCTGAGACATGTTTCATAAGAGTCATCAAAGGGCTCCTCAGGATAGAGCAGCTGATGGTCTGAGCTGCGCCTTGGGGGACCCTCCGTAAGGCCTGTTTGTACCCCTGCGGGCAGCAGTCCTGACTGTGACCTCTGACCTCACTGTTTCCGGTTATGCCTCAGAGAGACTCATTTGTTGCGGAGGCTTTACATTTTGCATAACCGGTTCACATCTCTGAGTTCTAGCATCCTCTTTATAAAATGAAAGTGAAAGCATTTAATAAATGTATTCAAATGTGAAGCTCAAAATGCTTTTTATCATTAAATATAAATCGCTATGTTGTCACACCTCACATCCACTACCATATAAATGAATACTTGCCTTTGTAAATAAAAAGTCATTTATACAGATCTCTAGACTCAGGATAATGGGCAGTGAGTGTTTCAGGCTGAGCTGCTGATTCTAGAGAAAGCGCACTGCTAATTCCTCTTTTTATCTTTATGGAGGCAGCAGGATTGTTGAACTCGGCCGCCTGACCTGGCCTCCATCGTGGCCAGAAGTTTATGCCAACTCTGATCCCTCGGTCTGTGCGGTTTGGCCTGCCTGCCTGTGTCCCATTTTAAGCAGCGCTCATTCTAGATGGGATTTTGAAAATTTTTGGAGCCTGATGATGCCAATCAGGAGAAGGCAGCTTCGATCTCTTCCCCCAACCCGGCCCCCAGCACCACTCTGCATCCCACCCTCAACGGAGTCTCCCCTCTGCCAGTACGTCTACAGTTACTACTTTGTGGCACCGAAAAGCACCTGTATTTAGACACTGCTATATCGGACTTTTATTTTCAGTCTCAGAAACAGCTTGTCATTCACAGATGAAAGAAAACACTGAATAAAACCTCCTTTCTTTCTACATTACAATATGACTGAATTACCGTCACTCACTGAAATATCCCTGCTCTTCATTTGATGCCAAATATTTCACAACTGGAGTCAACCTAGTATCAGAGAAAATTGTTTTTATCTGCATATCATAACCCAAGAAGACTGTGTTAGTGACTTCACATCGTCATGCCTTTGGAAATGGCGTGTAGGCCCAGTTCTGTTCCTGCCACTTCATTCCTAGTTTATGAAAGCTTCTAGTTTATAAATGGGACTGTTGGACTAGACACACCATCTTCTCTAAACTTCTGTGAGTGTCTCCTTTGCGTCTGGATCAGCTGAGCATATCCCTGGGTTAAGATATTGGGAGTAGTGTGTCTTCCTTCCTTACATCTCATTTGTCCTTCCATCCTCCCTTCTGATTGCTTGAAAGTCATAGCAGTACTTTGCTCTAACTCTTACCGTGGCATATCGTCCTGGGTGTCAAAACTTTCCTCAGTCAAGGCACTATAAACATGCCACGGGTCATCCCCCTGTACTCCTGTTCAAGGACTCCATTAAATGCAGAGTCTTCCAGCTGAGGTTCAAATGTCCCGACTTCTCTGTAGTAAGGTAATGCAGTAGTGAGCGTGGCGATGATTTTCATCCAGTGCCCTCCCTTCTTTCGTCCACTTCCACGGTCACAGACTGGACTTCTGCTGAGTGTTCAGTGAGAACGAGGCAGGGACTGCAGGAGGGGCTGATGCAGGCCACAGTGGTTTCGCCAGGTGAGAAACGCCTTCATGTCGTGTCTGTTAGTCGTGGGGTTGCGATGCCGAGGGGCGATGGTTGACTTGAGGGCATGTGCTGCCCAGGCTGGATGGCCGGAACAGCAGACATCTATTTCTCACAGTTCTGGAGGCTAGAAGTTGAAGATCAAGGTGTTGGCAGGCTTGGGGTCTTCCGAGGCCTCCACCATCGGCTTGGAGACGGCCGCCTTCTCGCCGAGTCCCCGCGTGGTCTTTCTTCTGTGTGTGCACTTCTGTGGCTCTTGGGTGCCCAGATTTCCTCTTATAAGGACATCAAACCAGACTGGATTAGGGCCTACCCTGTCAGCCTCGCTTTAACTTAGTCACCCTAACTCCAACCCAGTCACATTCTGACTTACTGAGGATTAGGGCTTCAACACAAGAAGTTTGGGGAACATAATTCAGTCCATAACCCTCTCCATGTACTGGGTGAGCTAAAGTAGTAGCTCTAGGAACTTCATGAGAATAAAATTGTGATAAGAAAATAGCATTTTATAAAAATTTGTATTGGAAAAAGTATGCTGAATTATTTAAAATTTTCTAATTCATTCCATGTGTGTTGTGTTACACTAGGTGCCTCAGAAGGAAGGAGTACCAGGGTCAATAGTTATTCGATAGGTGTTGGTCAGGCTGATTTTTTTCCTACTTGTTCTAGTCAACTGCTGAAAGGAATTCAAGTTTCTGGTTATCACTGTGGATTTCTCTACTTCTTCCTTTAGTTTTGTTGCTTTTCACTTCATATGTTTTGAAACTTTAATATTAGAGGCATACATATTCAGGATTATGTCTTCCTGATGGACTGATTCTTTTATTGTTATGAAATGCTTCTCTGTCTTGAAGTCTACCTTGACTGATTTGAATATGGTCACACCAGCTTTCTTATACTTACTGTTGCATGATATATCTTTTCCCTTCAATGTGTTTATGTCCTTGTCTTCAAATTGCATCCTTTATAAATAGCATATTACTCAATCTTGCATTTTAAATTCAGCCTGGCAGTCAGCCCTTTAATTGGGGAATATAGTCCATTGACATTTCGTGTAGTTGTTGAAATGATTGGATTAAGGTCAACCAATTCATACTGTTTTATGTTTGTCATGTGTTTATTAGTTATGAAAATATGGTAACACATTTACAGGAGGCTTGGTAAATACAGAACAAGGTTAATATAGTTCCAGTATATATTGCAATTATTTTTAAGTAGAAAAATTAAGATTTTTAGTTGAAGTTTCAATATTAAACTCTCAAAAATGAATAGAATGAATATACAGAGAAGTAGAAGGATACAGTAGACCTAAAAAGCACTGTGAACCAGTTCAACATAATTAAGATTTAGACAATTCTCACACAACAGTAGGATACACATTCTATTCAAGTTCCCACAGACTATAAACTAGAAGACACTGGAACATATCCAGGGACATAAGACAAGGTGCACAAATTTGATGGTTTAAAGGTATGGAAATCCTAGTGTCTATTCTCTTATCAGTGTGGAATTATGTTAGAGATCAATATCAAAAGATATTTGAAAATAGCCTACACATTTTCAAGTGCAATGTTACGTGTTTTTGTTACTCTGTTACTCCTTTTGTTATTGAATCAGGCTGACACACAGCAAACCAAAATGATGGGATGCTGAGGTTTGGAGGAGAGAGGGTTTATTTGCAAGGCAGCCAAGCAAGGAGATGGGAGAGCAACTCTCAGAACTGCCTCCCTGAAGGCAAGGGGCTCAGGGCATTAATGGAATGAAGAATAAAGAAACAGGACAGTCTGAGGCTTAGGGAGCAAGGGAAAAGATGAGGTATTCGTCATTCTGCACAGGTGCACTAAGCTACGGGGTTCTGCATATTAAAAAGTGAAGGCATTTACCACAGTCTGAGAGTGGATTTTTGTCCCACTGATGTCAAAAGGTCACCAACTGGACATACACATGCCCAGCTGGAGGGTCAGTGGTCATATCCAGTCTCAACCAACTAAGTTACAGCTTGACATAGCTGACTCCAAGTTCCTGGAAAACAACAGAGGCAAATATCTTGTTGTTTGGACTGTGTGCTGCCTGGAGGACATGCAAGTCTTAAAAACAACCTTGATTAGTAGAGGGGGGTAAAATGATTTTGCCTGCAACTTCACTTTCCCACTTTTTGTTGAATTGAATATTTTAACATAATTTTAAAAATTTCTTCTATGTTTTGAAAACTCACAGTCCATTTTAAGTTAGTACTTCATGTAAAATGGGAGAAATTTACAAGGGTACAATTTCTTTTACTCCATCTTTGAGCTAATGTTGTCATATATTTTACCACTTGGACTTTATAAACCCCATACACTACAACAATACTACTTTTGCTTTAAACATTTATCTTTTAAAGAAACGAAGAGAAAAACAATAGCCTTTTAGTATACTTTTGTTGTTCAGTCACTCAATCGTGTCCAACTCTTTGCGACCCTTTGGACTGCAGCACGTCAGGCTTCCCTGACATTCCACCAACTCTCAGAGCTTGCTTGAATTCATGTCCATTGAGTCAGTGATGCCATCCACCCTCTGTTACCCCTTTCTCCTCCTGCCTTCAATCTTTCTGCATCAGGGTCTTTTTCAGTGAGTTGGCTGTTTGCATCAGGAGGCCAAAGTATTGGAGCTTCATCTTCAGCATCAGCCCTTCCAATGAATATTCAGGGTTGATTTCCTTTAGGATTGACTGGTTTGACTAGTCTTGCTAGTCAAGAGACTTTTTGAGAGTCTTCTCCAACACCACAGTTCAAAAGCATCAACTCTTTGACCTTCTATAAAGAAGGTCCAGCTCTCACATCCATACTGGAAAAACCATAGCTTTGACTATCTGGACCATTGTCGGCAAAGTGATGTCTCTGCTTTTTAATTCTATGTCTAGTTTTTTCATAGCTTTTCTTCCAAAGAACAAGTGCTATTTAATTTTAAATCTGCAGTCATAGTCTGCAGTGATTTTGGGTCAAAGAAAATAATCTGTTACAGCTTCCATTGTTTCCCCATCTACATGCCATGAAGTGATTGGACCAGATGCCATGATCTTAGTTTTCCACATGCTGAGTTTTAAGCCAGCTTTTTCACTCTCCTCTTTCACCTTCATCAAGAGGCTCTTTAGTTCCATTTTGCTTTCTGCCATTAGAGAGTTGTCATCTGCATATCTGAGGTTATTGATATTTCTCCTGGCAATCTTGAGTCCAGCTTGAGCTTCAACCAGCCTGGCATTTTGCATGATGTACTCTGAATATAAGTCAAATAAGCAGGGTGACAATATATACCCTTGACATACTCCTTTCCCAATTTTGAATCAATCTATTGTTCCATGTCCAGTTCTAACTGTTGCTTACAAATTTGCATACAAATTTCTCAGGGGTAGGTAAGGTGGTCTGATATTCCTATTTCTTGAATTTCCCACAGTTTGTTGTGATCCACACAGTCAAAGTCTTTAGCAAAGTCAATGAAGTAGAAGTAGATGTTTTTCTGGAACTCTGTTGCTTTTTCTATGATCCAATGGATGTTGGCAATTTGATCTTTGGTTCTTCTGCCTTTTCTAAATCCAGCTTGAACATCTGGAAGTTCACAGTTCATGTACTGCTGAAGCCTAACTTGAAGGATTTTGAGCATTTATCTTGATAGCATGTGAAATGAGTGCAATTGGGCAGTAGTTTGAACATTCTTTGGCATTGTCCTTCTTTGAGATTGGAATGAAAACTGACTTTTCCAGTCCTGTGGCCACTGCTGAGTTATCCAGATTTGCTAGTATATTGAGTCACAGCATTATCTGTTAGTATTTGAAATAGCTCAGCTGGAATTCCATCACCTCCACCAGGTTTGCTGGTAGTAATGCTTCCTAAGGCCCACTTGACTTCACACTCCAGGATGTCTGGCTCTAGGTGAGTGATCACACTACTGTGGTTATCCAGGTCATTAAGTATATTTACCTACTTACTATTTTCCATGCTCTTCATTCCTTCCTATAAATCTGAGATTCCACTTGGTCTCAATTTTCCTTTAGTCTGAAGAGTTGCATTAGCATTTCTTATGATGTAGGCCTGCTGACAACAAATTCTTTCAATATTAATTTATCAGAAAATATTTTTATTATATGCCTCTTCTCCCCCATCTTTAAAGTCAACTTTAAGAAGAGTGACTACTTCATGACTTTCTCAGCAGCTCTCAGAAGTCTATGGCCCTGTGTTCACTGTGGATCATGGCATGAAGCCCACTGTGGTGTTGTATGGAGATGAAGCAGCGAAGGAAGCTCTGATTGATTTGGGAGAAGTGTTTTCTGGAAGAGGCAGTCTTCCATTGCCTGAAATAATTTGTAAAGGACATGGTAGGTGGTGGAGGAAGATGGTGGAGTAGAAGGATGTGCACTCATCTTCTTCTGTGAGAATGCTAAAATTACAACTCATGCTGAACAACTGTTGACAGGAGAAGGTTGGATCCCGCCAAAAAAAAAAAAAAAAAAAAAAGATGCCCCATGTTCCAGGGCAAAGGAGAAACCCTAGGAAGATGGTAGGAGGGGCGAAATTGTATTTAGAATCAAACACTATACCCACTAGAGACTCTCGGAGGGCTCAAAGAAACCTTGTGTGCACCAGGACCCAGAGACCCCACAGGGACTGAGCCAGAACAGTGTTTGAGTGTCTCCTGCAGAGGTACGGGTCAGCAGTGGCCTGCTGCAGGGCCAGGGGCTCTGGGTGCAGCAGACCTGGGTATGGCGTAAGCTTTCTTGGAGGAGGTCACCATTAATCCCACCACAGAGCTGCCAGAACTTATACAGGACTGGGGAAACAGACTCTTGGAGGGGAAAAACAAAACCTTTGTGCACCAGGACCCAGGAGAAAGGAGCAATGGCCCCACAAGAGACTGACCCATACTTGCCTGGGAGTGTCAGGAGTCTCCGGCAGAGGCGTGGGTCAGCGGTGGCCTGCTGCAGGGCCGGGGGCACTGAGTGCAGCACTGCGTGCATGGGACCTTCTGAAGGAGGTCGCCATCATCTTCATCACCTCCACCATAGTTTGGCCTCGGGTCAAACAACAGGGAGGGAACACAGCCCCACCCATCAAAGAAAATTAGACTAAAGATTTACTGAGCATGGCCCCACCCATGAGAACAAGACCCAGTTTCCCCCTCAGTCAGTCTCTCCCATCAGGAAGCTTCCATAAACTTCTTAGCCTTATCCACCAGAGGGCCAACAGAATGAACCACAATCACAGAAAACTAGCCAGTCTGATCACAGGACCACAGCCTTGTCTAGTTCAATGAAACTAAGCCATGCCATGTAGGGCCACCCAAGATGGACAACGGGTCATGGTGGAGAGTTCTGACAAAATGTGGTCCACTGGAGAAGGAAATGGCAAACCACTTCAGTATTCTTGCCTTGAGAACCCCATGAACAGTATGAAAAGGGAAAAAGATAGGACACTGAAAGATGAACACCCAAGGTTGGTAGGTGCCCAATATGCTACTGGAGATCAGTGAAGAAATAACTCCAGAAATAATGAAGAGACGGAGCCAAAGCAAAAACAACACCCAGTTGTGGATGTGACTGGTGATGGAAGTAACATCTGAGGCTGTAAAGCACAATATCGCATAGGAACCTCAAAGGTTAGGTCCATGAATCAAGGCAAGTTAGAAGTGGTCAAACAGGAGATGGCAATAGTGAACGCCGACATTTTAGGAATCAGTGAACTAAAATGGACTGGAATGGGTAAATTTAACTCAGATGACCATTATATCTACTACTGCGGGCAAGAATCCCTTAGAAGAAATGGAGTAGCCCTCATAGTCAACGAAAGAATCCGAAATTCAGTACTTGGGTGCAATCTCAAAAACAACACAATGATCTCTGTTTGTTTCCAAGACAAACCACTCAATATCACAGTAATCCAAGACTATGCCCCAGCCAGTAATGCTGAAGAAGCTGAAGTTCAACGGTTCTATGAAGACCTACAAGATCTTCTAGAACTAACACCCAAAAAAGATGTTCTTTTCATTATAGGGGACTGGAATGCAAAAGTAGGAAGTCAAGACATTCCTGGAGTAACAGGAACATATGGCCTTGGAGTACAAAATGAAGCAGGGCAAAGGCTAAAAGAGTTTTGCTAAGAGAATGCACTGGTCATAGCAAACACCCTCTTCCTACAACACAACAGAAGACTCTACACATGGACATTACCAGATGGTCAATACCAAAATCAGATTGATTATATTTGCAGCCAAAGATGGAGAAGCTCTATACAGTCAGCAAAAACAACACTGGGAGCTGACTGTGGCTCAGATCATGAACTCCTTATTGCAAAATTCAGATTTAAATTGAAGAAAGTGGGGAAGACCACTAGACCATTCAGGTATGACCTAAATCAAATCCTTTACAGTGGATGTGACAAATAGATTCAAGGGATTATATCTGATAAACAGAGTGCCTGAAGAACTATGGACAGATGTTTGTGACATTGTACAGGAAGCAGTGATCAAGACCATCTCCAAGAAAAAGAAATGCAAAAACACAAAATGGTTGTCTGAGGAGTCCTTACAGATAGTTGAGAAAAGAAGAGAAGCTAAAGGCAAAGGAGAAAAGGAAAGATATACCCATCTGAACGCAGAGTTCCAAAGAATAGCAAGGAGAGATTAGAAAGCCTATCTCAGTGATCAATGCAAAGAAATAGAGGAAAACAACAGAATGCAAAAGACTAGAGATCTCTTCAAGAAAATTAGAGATACCAAGGGAACATTTCATGCAAAGATGGGCACAATTAAGGACAGAAATGGTGTGGACCTAACAGAAGCAGAAGATATTAAAAAGAGATGGCAAAAATACACAGAAGAACTATACAAAAATGACCTTCATGACTCAGATAACCACAATGGTGTGATCACTCACCTAGAGCCAGACATCCTGGAATGCAAAGTCAAGAGGGCCTTAGGAAAGCATCACTATGAACAAAGCTACTGGAGGTGATGGATTTCCAGCTGAGCTATTTCAGATCCTAAGAGATGATGATGTGAAAGTGCTGTACTCAATATGTCAGCAAATTTGGAAAACTCAGCAGTGACCACATAACTGGAAAAGGTCAGTTTTCATTCCAATACCAAAGAAGGGCAATGCCAGAGAATGTTCAAACTACTGCCCAATTGCACTCATCTCACACGCTAGCAAAGTAATGCTCAAAATTCTCCAAGCCAGATTTCAACAGTATGTGAACTGTGAACTTCCAGATGTTCAAGCTGGATTTAGAAAAGGCAGAGAAACCAGAGATCAAATTGCCAACATCCACTGGATCATCAAAAAAGCATGAGAATTCCAGAAAAACATCTACTTCCACTTTATTGACTATGCCAAAGCCTTTAACTATGTGGATCACAACAAACTATGGGGAATTCTTAAAGAGACGGGAATACCAGACCACCTGACCTGCCTCCTGAGAAATCTGTATGCAGGCCAAGAAGCAACAGTTAGAACTGGACATGGAACAACAGACTGGTTCCAAATAAGGAAGGGAGTACGTCAAGGCTGCATATTGTCACCCTGGTTACTTAACTTATATGCAGAATATATCATGTGAAATGCCAGGCTGGATGAAGCACAAGCTGGGATCAAGATTGCTGGGAAAAATATCAATAACCTCAGATATGCCGATGATACCACCCTATAGCAGAAAGTGAAGAAGAGCCTCTTGATGAAAGTGAAAGAGGAGAGTGTAAAAGTTGGCTTAAAACTCAGCATTCAAAAAACTGAAATCATGGCATCCGGTCCCGTCACTTCATGGCAAATACATAGGGAAGTAATGGAAACAGTGAGAGACTTTATTTTTGGGGGCTCCAAAATCACTGCAGATGGTGACTGCAACCATGAAATTACAAGATGCTTGCTCCTTGCAAGAAAATCTATGACCAACCTAGACAGCATATTACTTTGCCAACAAAAGTCTGTCTAGTCAAGGCTATGGTTTTTCCAGTAGTCATGTGTGGATGTGAGAGTTGGACTATAAAGAAAGCTGGACCCCGAAGACTTGATGCTTTTGAACTGTGGTGTTGGAGAAGACTCTTGAGAGTCCCTTGGACTGCAAGGAGATCCAACCAGTCCATCCTAAAGGAAATCAGTCCTGGGTGTTCATTGGAAGGACTGATGCTGAAGCTGAAACTCCAAGACTTTGGCTACCTGATGTGAAGAACTTATTCCTTGGAAAAGACCTTGATTCTGGAGAAGACTGAGGACAGGAGGAGAAGGGGACGACAGAGGATGAGATGATTGGATGGCATCACTGACTCGATGGACATGAGTTTGAGTAAACTCTGGGAGTTGGTGATGGACAGGGAAGTCTGGAGTGCTGCAGTCCATGGGGTCGCAAAGAATCAGACATGACTGGGTGACTGAACTGAAGTGAACTCCCCTCTCACTGAAAATTTTGGTGGATTTAGAAATTTGAGTTGACAGTGGTAGCTTTTTTTTTTCCTCTTGTGGGTCATTCATGGTTCATTTTCTGATTTCTTGTTAACATTGTTTTGGATAGTTCCACTGAGTATAATACATCTTTTTCTATGGCTTCTGTTAAGACTTTTTCTAATTTTTTTTTCATTTAAAAAATAATTTTGATTCTTTCTTTCTATCTGTGATGGATTCTTTGCTGCACAGGCTTTCTCTCTCTTTGGGGCAAGTGGGGGCCACTCTCTAGTTGTGGTGTGAGAGCTTCTCAAGGCGGTGACTTCTCTTGTTGCAGAGCATGGGCTCTAGGCACGCAGGCTTCGGTAGCTGTGGCTCCTGGGATCTGGAATGCAAGCTCAGTAGTTGTGGCACACAGGTTTAGTTGTTCCACAGCAGGTGGGATCTTCCTGGACCAGGGAGCAAACCCTTACCTACTGCATTGGCAGGCAGATTCTTCATCCCTGAGCCACCAGGGAAGTCCAGTTTTTCTGCGTTTTGAGACTGGTTTATCTTGGTGTATTTTTCTTTCTGTTTATCCTGCATGGTTTTCACTGAGCTTCTTGCGTCTGTAAACTGACTTTTAAAAAAATATAAATTTTTTAAAAACATTTGGGAATTTTTTAAATGAAACGAAACGAAATGAAAACATTTCATCCATCTTTCCCTCAAATATTTTTTTCCCTTCTCTGTTCTCTTTCTCTTTTCATTCTGATACTCCCATTACACATATGTTAGATCATTGGTATTGCGCCTGAGGTCACCAAGACTCTGTTCATTAGTATTTTTTCTCTTGTTCTTTAAGTTGGATGATTTATTTTGATTTTTTTTCAGGCTCACTGACTTTTTCTTATGCAGTCTCTAGCTTGCTGTTAAGCCTATCTCATGAGTATTTTATTTCAGGTGATGTAATTTTCAGTTATAGAATTTCCATCTGGTTATTTGTTATTTCCGTTTCTATGCTGAGGTTTCATACCTGTTTACTGTTTATTTTTTCTATTAAGTCTTTAAACATATTCATAATGGCTACTTTCACATCCTTGTCTGCCAATTTTATTACTAGGTCATCTCTGTGTCTATGAATGAAGCTTTATAGGAACACAACAATGCTTGTTATTTGCATATTTCTGTGGCTGTTTTCACGCTCAATCACAGTACTGAGAGACTGAGCAAGAGATTATATGACTTTAAGCTTAAGATATTTACTATCTGAGCTTGTAAGAAATTTTTGCCAGTCTCTGCTGTGAATCTCCTGCACTTGAGGACATGATGCTTTCTGCTATCACATGACCTTCCTGCTGCCTCAGGAGGTGCTCACAGAGCCTGGCAAGGCCTCCCCCACTGGCTGGGCTGGAACTCCAAAGCCTTCCAGCGCTGAGCTGTTTCTGGGGTCTCCACTCAGCACTCAGTCCTGCAGAAGGGTCTGTCCATGGGGCCTTGTGGAGATTTGCTCTGATACGCATATCCCCGCCCTCAGCCAAGGATCTGTGGGAACTCTCATGGAGACTTCTAGGAACTCCTGTCTGCAGTTCCCTGACCTCTGTACTGTGCCCTACACATTCCAGACTTGCAGCAGCCCTGAGCTTCAGTCTCTGCCTCTTCTGCTCAGAAGGCTGTTCTGCTCTGCTTGGGCTTCTCTTCTTGGCCGTGACGGTTTGGAAGGGTTTTCAAGGCAAAGCACCAGGGTGGACGTGCTGCTAATGTGTGGGCTTCCTTTCTCCCCAGGTTCTCAGTCCTATGCTGCCTGGTGTCCAACGTCTGAAAATAATTGCCACATTTATTTGTCATTTATAGTTATTTATGGCAGGAAGACAAGTCTGAAACTGGTTGCTCTAAATGACAAGATGCAGAAGTTTCTCTTTTTTCCTTTTCTATTCTTAAATCTTATCGTATACAATTATGACTTAGTTAATAAACTCTGAATTATAGTAAGGAAAAACACATTTGAACATGAGATGGTGTAAATACCTCTCTTTAGCTTATTGGGCTAGCCCTCTGTCCTTGTACTTTGTTACTGGAGGTATCTTCCATTCACATACTTCAATTTTATTTTTTTTTGGTAAAAAAGATTTCATGACTTTTATGACCATGATCTTCTACAGTTACAGAAAACGTTTACATCCACTGCACCATTATGCATTATTTTATCCTTTGAGTTAGAAAATAACACAAAGCTAGCAGCACTGTTTTCCTATTCTAAGGAACATTTTTGAATAAGAAAAAAGAAATGTTTCTTCTAGTGGTGCCTAAATTTAAATTTCCAGAAGATGGAGGCAGGCTGTGCTTATAGAAGGCAGTATATTATGCTGAATTGTCAAAGTCCAAACTTGTATTGCTAAACTTCTGTGGCACAAAGAAGTTCTAAATTAGCAGATTAATTTCAGATGTTTTCTCAAACTTTTAGTTATTTTGTATTTTATCTCAATTTTAGAACTTATGCTATTGCACCAAGATATCTTGGTTTTAAACTGCTACTTGATTTTAAATTACTAAGCACCTCTTGGATGTCAAATTGATAAGCATCAGTTTGAATTTTTGCAATTAGTGCCTATAGGTACAGTGATAAATGACTGTCCAGAAGAGGTAACTGAACATTCTGAGATGTATATAAATCATATCATAAGAAGAACTATAGAAAGAATTAAGGCTGGTGATGGAGGTGTTAACCGTGAATTTCTTAGTACTATTAAGGGCTGTTTTAAGTGTAGAAAAGACTATTCAGAGGTTGGTTAAGTTTTAAGTGTCAATAATAAATTTAAATCATATTTTCCCTTAAACCTTAAAGATTAGTCTACAAATCTTATTTTGTTTATAATCCAACCAAAGTTTGAAGTCACTTGTAAGGGTCTTTGAAGGCAGAAGGAGAAGGGGAGGACAGTGGATGAGATGGTTGGATGGCATCACTGACTCGATGGACATGAGTTTGAGCAAGCTCTGGGAGTTGGTGATGGCCAGGGAAGCCTGGCATGCTGCAGTCCATGGGGTCGCATGATGGAGCGACTGACCAGACCCCATGGACTGCAGCATGCCAGGCTTCCCTGGCCATCACCAACTCCCAGAGCTTGCTCAAACCCATGTCCATCGAGTCGGTGATGCCATCCAGCCATCTCACCCTCTGTCATCCCCTTCTCCTCTTGCCTTCAATCTTGCCCAGCATCAGGGTCTTTTCCAATGAGTCAGTTCTTCACACCCGGTGACCAAAGTACTGGAGTTTCAACTTCAGCATCAGTCCTTCCAATGAATATTCAGGACTGATTTCCTTTAGGATGGACTGGTTGGATCTGCTTGGAGTCCAAGGGACTCTCAAGAGTCTTCTCCAACACCACAATTCAAAAGCATCAATTCAGTGCTCACCTTTCTTTATAGTCCAGCTCTCACGTTCATACATGACTAGTGGAAAAGCCATAGTATTGATCAGATGTACCTTTCTTGGCAAAGTAATGTCTCTGCTTTTTAATATACTGTCTAAGGTTTTCTTCCAAGGAGCAAGTGCCTTTTAATTTCATGGCTGCAGTCGCCATTTGCAATGATTTTGGAGCCTCCAGAAATAAAGTCTCTCACTGTTTCCATGGTTTCCCCATCTATTTGCCATGAAGTGATGGACTGGATGCCATGATCTTAGTTTTCTGAATGTTGAGTTTTAGGCCAACTTTTTCATTCTCCTCTTTCACTTTCATCAAGAGGCTCTTTAGTTCTTCTTCACTTCCTGCCATAAGGGTGGAGTCATCTGTATATCTGAGGTTGTTGATATTTCTCCCAGAAATCTTGATTCCAGCTTGTGCTTCATCCAGCCCAGCATTTTGCATGATATACTCTGCATATAAGTTAAATAAACAGTGTGACAATACATAGCCTTGACATACTCCTTTCCCTATTTGAACCAGTCTGTTGTTCCATATCCAGTTCTAACTGTTGCTTCTTGACCTGCATACAGATTTCTCAGGAGACAGGTCAGGTGGTCTGGTATTCCCATCTCTTTAAGAATTTTCCAGTTTGTTGTGATTCACA
Organism: Dama dama; assembly: GCF_033118175.1. Classification (NCBI taxonomy): domain Eukaryota; kingdom Metazoa; phylum Chordata; class Mammalia; order Artiodactyla; family Cervidae; genus Dama; species Dama dama. The sequence goes on along the minus strand of NC_083687.1, from coordinate 9,649,320 downwards.
CAGCTAAAGGCTTTGGCGTAGTCAATAAAGCAGAAGTAGATGTTTTTATGAAACTCTCTTGCTTTTTTGATGATCCAGTGGATGTTGGCAATTTGATCTTTGGTTCTTCTGCCTTTTCTAAATCCAGCTTGAACATTCGGAATTTCACAGTTCATGTACTGTTGAAGCCTAGCTTGGAGAATTTTGAGCATTACTTTGCTAGTATGTGAGGTAAGTGCAATTGGGCAGTAGTTTGAACATTCTTTGGCATTGTCTTTCTTTGGGATTGGAATGAAAACTGACCTTTTCCAGTCCTGTGGTCACTGCTGAGTTTTCCGAACTTGCTGGCATATTGAGTGCAGCTCTTTCCCAGCATAATCTTTTAGGATTTGAAATAGCTCAGCTGGAATTCCATCACCTCCAGTAGCTTTGTTCATAGTGATGCTTCCTAAGGCCCACTTGACTTTGCATTCCAGGATGTCTGGCTCTAGGCGAGTGATCACACCATCATGGTTATCTGGGTCATGAAGATGTTTTGTGTAGTTCTTCTGTGTATTCTTGCCATCTCTTTTTAATACCTTCTGCTTCTGTTAGGTTCATACCATTTCTGTCCTTTATTGAGCCCATCTTTGCATGAAATGTTCCCTTAGTATCTCTAGTTTTCTTGAAGAGATTTCTAGTATTTCCCATTCTATTGTTTTCCTCTATTTCTTTGCATTGATGGCTGAGGAAGGCTTTCTTATCTCTCATTGCTATTCTTTGGAACTCTGCATTCAGATGGGTATATCTTTCCTTTTCTCCTTTGTTTTTTGCTTCTCTTCTTTTCATAGCTGTTTGTAAGGAGACATTACAAATGATGGTCTTCATCACTGCCTCCTGTACAATGTCATGAACCTCCATCCATAGTTCTTCAGGCACTCTGTTTATCAGATCAAATCCCTTGAAGCTATTTGTCACTTCCCCTGTGTAATCATAAGGGATTTGATTTAGGTCATACCTGAATGGTCTAGTGGTTTTCCCTACTTTCTTTAATTTAAGTCTGAATTTTGCAATAAAGAATTCATGATCTGAGCCACAGTGAGCACCAAGTCTTATTTTTGCTGACTGTATAGAGCTTCTCCATCTTTGGCTTCAAAGAACGTAATTAATCTGATTTTGGTGTTGATCATCTGGTGATGTCCACGTGTAGAGTCTTCTGTTGTGTTGTTGGAAGAGGGTGTTTGCTATGATCAGTGTGTTCTCTTGGCAAAACTCTATTAGCCTTTCCTGTTTCATTTTGTACTCCACCACCATATTTGCCTGTTACTCCAGGAATCTCTTGACCTCCAACTTTTGCATTCCAGTCCCCTATAATGAAAAGGACATCTTTTTTGGGTGTTAGTTCTAGAAGGTCTTGTAGGTCTTCCCAAGTACTGCATTTCGGACTCTTTTATTGACTATGATGGCTACTCCATTTCTTCTAAGGGATTCTTGCCCACAGTAGTAGATATAATGGTCATCAGAGTTATATTCGCCCATTCCAGTCCATTTTATTTCACTGATTCCTAAGATGTCGATGTTCACTCTTGCCATCTCCTCTTTGACCACTTCCAATTTACCTTAGTTCATGGATCTAATAGTCTAGGTTCCTATGCAATATTGTTCTTTATAGCATCAGACTTTATTTCTATTATCACTCACATTCACAGCTGGGTGTTGTTTTTACTTTGGCTTCGTCTCTTCATTCTTTCTGGTCTTGTTTCTCCTCTCTTCTCCAGTAGCATTTGGGCACCTACCAACCTGGGGAGTTCATCTTTCAGTGTCACATCTGTTTTCTTTTTCATACTGTTTGTGGGGTTCTCAAGGCAAGAATACTGAAGTGGTTTGCCATTCCCTTCTCCAGTGGACCACGTTTTGTCAGAACTCTCCACCATGACCCGTCTGTCTTGGGTAGCCCTCCATGGCATAGCTGATAGTTTCTTTGAGTTAGACAAGGCTCTGTTTTGGTTATTTAATGGATTTGTCAATTAAACACCTTCAGACATTTTACATTACATTTATATATCTAATATATTTCACTTCTTTATCTCTAAAAATTGTTTGACTAATAAACTTTCCCAGGGCCTTAAATAATTCTTATAAATTCAACATGTTAAACTTTAATGCAACAAAGTTAAAATTCTCTTAAATGTTCCCCAAATTTAAAAGATTTCAACACTAAGTAACAAGTCTATATTGAGTATTCAGTTAACACATTTAAAGCATAAATTAGAAATTTGACACTCTAAATGATTTAATTCTCCTAAGTGTTCCTAATACAGAAGATACTAAATTTTCACATATCCCCTAATCTCATATAACGACAATATGGCTTTGATTATCTTAGATATTTCTGTGCTTGATTCTGAAACTTCCTGGAGTGGTAAGGTACTTCTTCCCAATGGAAACCATTTTACTGTCCCAGACAGTTTTGGTATTACTGTCTCGGCTTGCCTGAGGTTAGACAATGACTGGAAATCTCAGGAGGCTTACTGTATTCTTTTTGGTGACTGGGATGGGACACACTATACCTAGTTCTTGCAGCTTTGACATCGACTCTGTGATTTCCAGAGCCAAGCAGCCCTTTAGCCCTCAAACATCTAATCGCTGCAGGGAAGTCTACCACTCCTCATTGTTTGACTTTTAAGATTTGTAAATAAGTGCCCTTTACATACAACTCTGCGACACTTCAAATTTTATGGAATCTCACAGAGTTCTTGTGCATTTTAAAATGATATCAAATTGAATTTTAGAACTCTCTCCTGACTCCTAATTTTCCACTGCTTTCAGGGTCACAGTTCTGAGAAACCTGTCAGGGATTCCTGTGTTATGCTGCCAGAGGACTTGCACAAGCCCTTGTAACCACAGATATAACACCCATGATTTTTCTCAGAACAATCTTACTTGTTTCCTGGAATCAGGTATCAATAGGTGCTTCATTTTGCCTTATAACAGATGATTTTCAAGTTATATTTTCAAGATTTTCAACTGGTCATCCAGTTATGAATTATCTTGGTTTTCAGCCCTGGATTATGATGACACTGTTCCTCCCCTCCTTCCTCTACCACCATCCAGCCTCCTGCCTCTCCTTTTCTCTACAACACATGATAAGTGAGTACCTGCTTTCAGCTGGGTGTGGTTCTAGAATAAAAAGATAGATGAGCCAGAGGTTAAATCAAAAACACGAAAAATGATTTAAAACATTAAAAAATTGAGATAAAACTTTCATATAGCAAGATGTACAAATTTTAAATATTAATATAAGTTCAGTGAATTACCTGGAAAAGGCAATGGCACCCCACTCCAGCACTCTTGCCTGGAAAATCACATGGATGGAGGAGCCTGGTAGGCTGCAGTCCATGGGGTCGCTAAGAGTCGGACAGGACTGAGCGACTTCACTTTCACTTTTCACTTTCCTGCATTGGAGAAGGAAATGGCAACCCACTCCAGTGTTCTTGCCTGGAGAATCCCAGGGACGGGGGAGCCTGGTGGGCTGCCGTCTATGGGGTCGCACAGTCGGACATGACTGAAGTGACTTAGCAGCAGCAGCAATGAATTACCAACAACTTAGAAGTTTTAATATGTGAGCCTTCAAACTGACAATTCAAGCAAAAGTTCATTCATTTTATTGGGATATTGTGCTCATTGGTAGTGAATTTTTAATAAAATTTCAGTTATCTCCTTATGAGCACAATATCCCAAATAAAATGAATGAACTTTGGCTTGAATTGTCAGTTTGAAGCCCATTACTCAGAAATTTATGCATTGTGGGTTTGGAGCAGGGTCAGTATCCTAAGGCCTGTGGAATAGCATGGGCTATTTCTGTGTGGCCTGAGAGCTAAGAATGGTTTTTATATTTTTAAAGAAGGTAAGACAAAATAGAAGAAAGAGGAGGAGAAAGTGAAGAAACAAAGACTATATGTGGATTGCAGAATTTTAAATATTTACTATCTGACCCTGTGCAGAAATGTTTGCTGGTCCTGGAGCCATAGAGGAGAGAAAGCTAACTGTCAGCCAAGGATAATGGTGGCTTTTCTCTGCTCTCAAGCCCAGGAAGCCAGATGTGTCAACAGCCTTCTTTCTGACTGGCATTAACATGTTGCTCAATCAGAAGAGGGTTTAAATTTTTACTAGCTTATGTCCGCCCCACCTAGTGAAGTTAAATACAAGGAAGAGTTTGCCCAAGCACCATGCCAGAACCACGATGTCAGGGCACACAGAGGTCATTGACCTTAATCCTGAAATGAACTCAACAGTTCAGAAATGCAGGAAGAGTTATGGCTATGTTGAACTGTGAGTGTGTTTTGAAGACTTTGTCACAGATACTGTCATCATTGGCTGGCTAAGGGATCCCCTGGGACTTTTGCAGCAGGTGTGTGTGTGGGGTGGGGGTGGGGGGCAGAAATCAGGGAGTGGATGCCAGGGGCTGTGAGTTAATTTCCAACCTTATCCCCATCTCTCTTTCTCCAGATAATCCATATGCCTCCTCAGATCTGTCCAGTTTGCAGTGTGTTTCCACTGTCAATCTCCTCCTCTCCAGAGGGAAGTTCTGGTTCATATCAGGCAGCTGGACCAGCTTTGGGTCTCATAACTGAAAAGGGTCAGTGGGGAATTCCAGTGGTGGTGATAGAATCGTTGTTGAGGTTTGGGTTGGTCTGTATTGTTGCACTGACTGTGGTTACTGGCATACAGCGGGGGTTAGAAATAACTGGGAGTGTAGTTAGGCTCTAATAGAAATGGGTGGGTCTTGGGGGAAAGTTTGCCATGGAAAGGAAAATAGCGTGCAAGCTAGGAAATATGTGCAAAAGCCAAGTTACACAGGCTGAACTAAGAGGCCTGGGGTTAGCGGCATTGCCATTTGCTGGGTTCCAGGCTCAGCAGGGCATGCTGCATACCAGCCTGAGGGCAGGAGACTGAACCACCCAGCCTGCTCATTCGCACCGTCTCTAGTAGCCTTGGCCTGGCTGTGGCGTCTGGGCTTGTTGGCCGGAGGCTAGATGCCAGTAGCTGGGTATGGTTGGGTTGGTAAGGCCCAGGATGGACAGGACTGTTACCAATATTATTGAGTAGAATATTTGATGACACTTGTCATTTTATTGAGCAATTACTATGTGACAGACAGCTTATGAACAATACCCCTACCCCTTACTACAGGTAAGTTGAACGCTCCCTTATTTTACAGAGCAGACAACTACAGGTCAATGAAGCAAAGTGATTAACTCAATTCAAGCAGCTAAGTGGCAGAACTGGGCAATGGATCCAGATCTCTGAGTCCAAAGAATAAAAACCACTTAATTTTATACCCAGTGTTCCTTCCATAAGGGACAGTTAGCACATGCTATAACCAAAAGCCAAAAACCAGAAGTCAGTCATCGTGCATCCTAGAATATACATACCTACCCATGCAAAGATTGAGCTCTACCTAAGGACTTTGGATTCAAAATAACTCTGATCTCAGAATCCTTTGAAATGTTAGTACAATGAATTTAGACAATTTAACTTGAGCATCTTTTTTGCGTGTGTCAGGCACTATGCTAGCTGCTGAGTTTGTGACAGCAAATGAAATACACATGGTCACGGCCCTCATTGAGCTTCCAACAAAAGGTGTTAGAGAGGCATTAAACAAGTAAGTAAGATAATAGGTATGTAATTGGAAATTATGCAAATGTCTGCCAAGAACAGGACTGGGGTGATATGAAAGGGAGATTAATAAGGGATTGTACTTTAAGGAACCAGGGAGGGCCTTTTAGAGGCAGTGACATTTAAGTTGAAACCTGAAGGATGAGCTGGACCCAGCTACAGCAGTGGTCCTCATCTGGGGGCATTTGCCCCCAGGGGACGTCTGGCAGTGCCAGGAGACATTTTGGTTGTCACAGCTGGGCAGGGCGTAGGAGGGGGGTTGCTGGTGTTGCTGGCATCTAGCAGGTAGAGGCCAGAGATGCCACTAAACTTCCTACAGTGCAAAAGACAAATTCATGGCAAAGAATTTTCAGGTCCCCAATTTTCAGGCAATGGTACTGAGGCTGAGAACCAGCATGTGGGAGAATCAGCATTTGGGAATGCTCCTGGCCCCAGGTGGGCTAGTGCTTGACGCAGCCCAGACGTGTTGAGAACAGCGGCGTGACTGAGGCCAGTCAGCGAGGGGGAGCCGAGAAGGATGAACCGCAGAATGGGTCATTATACGGCTTTAGATCTGATTGCAAATCCTCAGTGAGTCTGCTCCTTCATCCATTTCAAAAGTAGTGATGCAATCAAGTTTCTGTTGTCCAGGAGTTTCCAGATGGACTAACTTCAAATAAGAAGGAAGTGTCGGGGTGTGGGGAGGAAAGAAATAGGTGAGGGGGATTAAGAGGTACCAACGTGCAGTAACAAAATAAGTGAGTCACAGGCATGAAATGCACAATGTGGGGAATATAGTCAATGATTATGTAAATCTCTGTATGATGACAGGTGGTAACTAGACTTATCATCGTGATCATTTTGAAATCTGTAGAAATATCCAATCACTGTTGTGCAACAGGAACTAATGTGGTATTGTAAGTCAATTACACTTCAAAAGCAAGCAAACAAACTCCTAGAAAAAGAGATCAGATTTGTGGTTACCAGAGGTGAGGGGTGGAGGAGGGGGAATTGGAGAAAGACGATCAAAAGGCACAAACTCCCAGCTGTAAGATAAGTAAGTCCTAGGGATGTAACGTGCAACATGATAAGTATTATTAGTACTGTCATATCTTGCATATGAAAATTGAGAGTAAATTTTTTGTGTTTCGTTACTTTTGTATCTGTGTGAGATGACAGATGTTCAGTACACTTACTGTGATCATCATTTCGTGATGTATGTGAGTCAGATCATTATTCTGTACACCACAGCTTATGCAGTGCTGTATGCCAATTCTATCTAATAAAACTGAAAGAAAAGAGACAGAAGGAAGCCTGGGCTGAAGCACTGCATTAACACTTTCCTTTTCTGCTTTTAATAGTACGGTCTGTAGTAGAAAATTATCTAGTACATTTTGAAGCACAAATTACCAGGCCAAATGTGGCCCGTTGACTTTCTTGTACCTTTAACTAGACTTATCCATCAAACTCTACACATCACCTTGATCTCTTTTACATGTGCCCACAAGTTTCTTGCTGGGGCTGACAGTGTAACCCTATAGACAAAGTCAGACTGAGTCACTTTTAATGGTTTAATATATCACCCGTTTCCAGAAAAATGCGGTGTTATGAAAATTCTCATAAATTTTTTTACATAAAGTAGGAGCAAAAAGGTAAAAAAAAAAAAAAATTATTGCTACAGATGGAGAAGGAAATGGCAACCCACTCCAGTATTCTCACCTGGAAAACCCCATGAACAGAGGAGCCTGGCGGGCTACAGTCCATTGGGTCACAGAGAGTTGGACACGACTGTGTGGTTAACACAAAGGAGCAAAAAGGTAAAAAAAAAAAAAATTCTTGCTACAGATGTCAGTGGGTGACAATGCACAAGCTTCAGAACCTGCATTTTTTTAATCTATGAAGTTGACATTTAATTAATGGGCTGGTTTCTTAACTATTTTGATATTGTTGTAATTCAGGGCAAAGGTTGGACATCCTGCTTCATGGAGGGGACTAAAGAAAGTAAAATATAAAGAAAAAGAAGACATACCCTTTTTAATTCTGCCAGTGATAAGATTTTAAACCAGCCCTCGAAGAAGCAATTTATTAAAATAAATTTATATGTATAAGTATATGAATACAAAACCATATATTTCACATATATAAGTATATACATATGAAACTCTTCAAGTAAATAGATAAAACAAAGTAAGAACACTGCAGAAATACTAATGTATTCACTCCTGAATTCTCATCAGCCTGAGCATTGCACACAAGCTGGTAATTTTCAACCCTGGCTGCATTTCCTGAAACTTTCCCCAACTAACCTTTCTTACTTTGCTGTGAACTCCTGGCACCAGAGACTGCTTCTTTCTTTTTCAATAATTTTTAAGCTCATTTGCCTGACACCTCCGTAAGCATCCAAAGTGTTGTGACAGGTGGATGGATGAATGGATAGAGGAACTGGATATTTAATTTTGAACTGTCGTATCCTTAAGTGTTCATTGGATCTGGGGGACAAAACACAGTGGCCTCTGCTGTGAACTGTGCAGCCTGTCCACCAGGTAATCAAACTGTCGCCAATGACTTCTTGGTGTCACGTGGAGTCCTTTCAGTCAAAGTCCTCATGACATCCAATCATTATCTTTCAGGCTGAAAATACCATAACATGGGTGGATCTTGAAAATATGACACTAAGTGAATTGTCAGAAAGAAAGACAAATACTGTAGACAGAAAGAAAAACATATAGTCCCACTTATATGTGGGATCTAAAAACCAAAACAGAAAACAACCAAGCTCATAGATACAGAAAACAGATTGGTGGTTCTGGTGGGGAGAGGGTTTGAAATGAGCAAAGGGGGTCAAAAGGGACAGACTTCCAGTTATAAGACAAATGAGTTCTGAGGATGTAATGAACAGCATGGTGACTATAGTTAAAAACAACTGTATTATATATTTGAAAGTTTCTAAGTGAGTTTTTGTTGTTCAATCACTAAATCGTGTCTGACTCTTTGCAACCCCATGAACTGCATCACGCCAGGCTTCCTTGTCCTTCACTGTCTCCCGGAGTTTGCTCAAACTCATGTCAATTGAGTCAGTGATGCCAACCAACCATCTCATCCTCTGTCACCCCTTCTCCTCTTGGTCTCAGTCTTTCCCAGCATCAGGGTCTTTTTCCAAAGAGTCGGCTCTTTGCATCAGCTAAGTGAGTAGATCTTAGAAATTTTCATTACAAGAAAAAAATTTTTGTAATTGTGTATGGTGATGGGTATTAACTAGATTGATTATAGTGATCATTTTGCTACTCACTCCAGTATTCTTGTCTGGAGAATTCCATGGACGGAGGAGCCTGGTGGACTACAGTCTGTGGGGTTGCAAAGAGTAGGACATAACTGAACGACTAACACTTTCACACACTTTTGCAATATATACAAATATTGAATCATTATATTATACACCTGAAACTAACAGAATATTGTGCTTGCATGCTCATTTGCTCAGTTGAATCCAACTCTTTGCAACCTCATGGACTGTATCCTGCCAGGCTCCTCTGTCCATGGGACTTTCTAGGCAAGAATACTGAAATGGATTGCCATTTCCTCCTCCAGGGGATCCTCCTGACCCAGGGATTGAACCTGTGTTTCTTGCATCTCCTGCATTGGCAGGCAGAATCTTTACCATTGAGCTACCTGTTACATGTCAGTTGTATCACAATTTAGGACTTCTTTGGTGATCCAGTGGTTAAGGCTCTGCCCTTCCAATGCAAGGGATGCAGATTCCATCCCTGGTCGGGGAACTAAGATCCCACATGTTGCATGGCCTATGTATATATTAGATATATATACACCACAATTTTTAAAAGTGAAAAAAAGCATAATGAATGATAAAAATAGACTGAAAGTGAGTGTTACTGAGGATTTTTCTGTAATGTGTACTTTCTGTGTTCTTCATACTCTTAATTACTTATGATTTTAGGTTTCAGGAAATGGGGCTAGTTATTTTTTAGTTAATCAAATTCTAAACTCAACCCTACAACACTCACCAGGGTGCATGAGAATTTTAAATGCCACTCCATGAATTTAAGCTCAAATTTTAGCTCTTAGCTTACATATTAGAATGATTTAAATGCTTTGGTATATACATATTCATTTTTTTATTCCTGATTTCGTTGTAAAGCAAGATTCCGTTACTTCCCAGCCTGTAACTCTGCCTTTCCCAGCCTTTGACACAGGGGCTGGTTTCCACCCCATCTTTTTCTTTTGTTCTGATCCTTATCTCTTAACCTTGACTGTTGGAACTAGAGCAAATGTTTTCAGATGCTATAAATATATCAAAGTAAACACAATGTTGACAATTTAAGGGCAGTGTGGAGATCTAATGCTGATCACAGAGCAGATCCTACCTTCTCTGACAAATACAACCAAGAGAGAAATATGGTTCATGGCATCTACTGTGTCTAAAAAAGAGAGAGAATGGAGACAGTCCAGTTATTAAATAAACTCTTACCATCTGCTTCACAGGCAAGCAAAAGCGCTAACATTTGAAAGCAAGCTGAGAAGAAAATGCCTACTTTTGCAAGGCAGAGGCATCTGGTTGCTAGACCAAAAAAGAGAGAGAAAAAACTGAGACTAGGAGAGTGGGGAATGTGTGAGAAGTGGAGGCTGGGAAACAGAAAATGAAGATGCTTCTTTCTCCTTGGAAACATGGGGCCCTAAGTTGCCCCGCACTAAGGCGTGGAGTGGCACGTTGATTGTTCCTGTGGCGTTCTGAATGTTGGCATTCATTCATTCACTTACTTTCCAGCAGATGTTCACTGAACATTCACCACTAGCCAGGTACTGTCTAGGTGTCTGGGATACATCAGTGGATGAAACAAAGATGCTCATCCTTGTGGAACTTACATTTCAGGAGCGAAAGACATGCAATGCCTACAGTAAGTAAGTAACTGTGAAGGGAGTCAGAGGTGACAAATGTTATGGAAAAAAAGAAAAATTAGAATGGGATCAAGAGTGTGAGGTAGATGCACGGTCAGGACTTGATATGGCCTGGATAAGGTGGCGAGGGTAAGTATGTCTCCTTGAGAAGGAGAGCTGACAAGTACTTGAAGCAAGTTAAGTGGTGGTCTGAGGGAAAAGCCTTTCAGGTAGGGGGAACAGCTTGTGCAGAGGCTTTGTGCTGGGAGGGCAGCTGGAGTGGAGGCGTCAGGGTCGGGGGTGGAGAGAGGCGGTGAGACAGGAGAAGAGGAAGCTCTGAGACCAGGGAGACCGCTGCGTGTTCCCCCTTTGTCCCCTTCCTCTCCCCGCCTTCTCCCCTCCCCCAGCTTCTAAAACCCTTCTGTGAATTAATGATCAATTATCACTAGGCATAATATCAGGCTAGACAGAGCTCAGTTGGTAAAGAATCCACCTGCAATGTGGGAGACCTGGGTTTGATCCCTGGATTGGGAAGATCCCCTGGAGAAGGGAAAGGCTACCCACTCCAGTATTCTGGCCTGGAGAATCCCATGGACTAAGTCCATGGGGTCGTACACAACTGAGCGACTTTCACTTTTCGCTTTCAGAGTCTTGCCATCTTGTTCCAATGTGGACCCTACTTCTTTAGCAGCCCTGCAAGGGCGATCTCCTATAGCTCTCATACCACTGGACCTGAGAGCTTTTAAGGTATTCTGCCGGGCAAGTCCTTTTCCATCCTTTCACACTCAACTTATACGATGACTAGGTGTGGTCAATTTAAAAAGCGATGTTTGGGAACAAAATCTGAGCTCAAGTTTTTCCCTGGGACAGTTAACAGCGGACTTTGGCAGGTCATTTAATGTCATATCTTCAGTTTTATTCCTTGTGAGATGGGGATAATAAAACCCTATCAGGTTTGTAAGGAAGGTGGAATGTAGCAATGTCTCTGCGAGTGCTTCCTGAACTTCTCAAGGGTGAGCCTGGCGACCACCTGTGGTTCGTAGGAGGTTCGCAGTCATTGCATCCCCCTGGAGCTTCCATCTCCGAGCTTAAGCCTGCTCACCACCCAAGGGCTTTATTCTGGTCCTGGGAGAGTGACTAGCAGCATGTGGGGCAAGCCAGGGTGCCCAGCAAAGCCATAAATCAGCGGTGGATAAACATCCCGGCTGCCGCGCCCTTGGCTGGGACGACTGTGTGACTGTTCTGCCCAGCAGGACTGTGCTCCAGCTGAGCCCTCTAATTGCTGACTAGGTAATTAATATACCCTTTAGCAGCTTCCCTCCATTTCTTGTTTTATTTCCTTACTCCCTTTCTGGTATTTCTTGAGATTACCTTCCAAATAAGTGGCAGAACTAGAACATGGTCTCAGCCTGTCTGACTTCAAATTGCTCAATTATAATGCCTCTGATATTGCTTCAAATATTGTTTTTGGGTAAGGGTTATGTTACATATGTAAGTGAATTTACCTACCTCATGAACTTAGTCAAATTTTTTTTAGATATTCATATTAAGTTGAATTCAGTTCCAGAACCCCAGCTGTCAGATTTACAAGAAAGTCTAATAGTCCCCTTTTTTGGGTTCCTTTCTATGAGTTGTTGAAATAAAACTGCAAAACACCATGGTTACTTCTAAAGTCTGAAAAGGGCCTTTGTCTAACTTTCACAAGTGATGTATCAGCTGTCGCCACTTTCTCCACTCTGCTCACACTGTTGCAGAAAAAAGAATCCTCCCCAATCTGCAGGTGACGGTGGTCCACTCTGAAATGGTGCCTCCTGGGTAACTCCTAGCAGTCAGTTTCTTGAGGGTGGGTGGGCCATCCCTTCCTCTCCCCTCCCAATGCATCTCATCCCTTCCCTCCTTGGAAACATGGGGCCCTAAGTTGCCCTGCACTAAGGCGTGGAGTGGCACGTTGATTGTTCCTGTGGCGTTCTGAATGTTGGCATTCATTCATTCACTTACTTTCCAGCAGATGTTCATTGAACATTCACCACTAGCCAGGTACTGTCTAGGTGTCTGGGATACATCAGTGGATGAAACAAAGATCCCATCCCTCCCACAGTTCTGGGCCTTGAGGGAGGTGCGTCCACTGTTCCTCTCACAGCCCAACGCTTAGTGCCTGCTTCTTGGATCACCATCACCCAGTCCTGCTGGCTGGCCAGGAGGCATTCCAGCATCTGCAGGACCCAGGTTGTTTGTTTTCCTTCTGTATGTTTCCATTTTGTTAAACATATAAACAGACAAAGTCAATCTCTGATGACTTAAGATCAGAACAGTGTTTACCTTGGGAAGGAACATTCATGGCAAGAAGGGAGTTCAAAGAGGACTCCAGGGTGCTGGTACGTCTTGATCTGGGTGGTGCCTACCTGGGTTCGATCATTTTGTAGAAGTTCATCTAGCTACATAATTGTAATGTGTGTCCTTTTCTATATGTATGGCATTCAATAAAAATGGTTTTACAAGTAAAAACAAAAATATTAAAGAACTGTGAATATATGTTTCCAGTTACATTTGGTATATCCCAACTAATGCATTTTTAGATCTCTCTTTCTAGATTCTAGGATCCAGCAGTTAGGTTTCCATGATTATGGGGACATAGCACCCAAGTTAATTTCAGCAGTCATGAGTTTCTTTTTTTAATATCATTAACAATGGCTGCTTTTCTTCCCTTCAAGTATTATTGAGGTGTAATTGACACATAGCACTGTGTGCATTCGAGGTGTACAAGATATAACATAAATACGTCATGAAATGATGATCACAATGAGTTTAGTGAGCATCTGTCATCTCATACAGATATAAAATAAAAGAAAAAGAAGAAAAAAGTTTTTTTTCTTCTGATGAGAACTCAGAATTTACTCTTTTAACTTTCATACACAATATACAGTAGTGGTGATTTATCACATTGTACATTGCAACCCTAGTACTTACTTACAACTAAAAGTTTGTAACTTTTGAATACCTTCACCCAATTTAACGTCCCCTCTCCAAGTATTCCCCACCCCTGCCTCTGATAACCGCAAATCTGATCCCTTTTTCTACCAGTTTGTTTTTAAACTATAATTGACACACAACATAGTATGCAACATAGTGATTCAATATTTCCATGTGTGTGTTGTGTTAGTTGCTCAGTCTTGTCTGACTCTTTACAACCCCATGGACTCTACCCTGACAGGCTCCTCTGTCCCTGGAATTCTCCAGGCAAGAATACTGGAGTGGGTATCCATTCCCTTCTCCAGGGGATCTTCCTGACCCAGGGATTAAACCACAGTCTCCCACACTGTGGGCAGATTCTTTACCAATGGAGCCACCTGGGAAAGCCCAGCAATATTTCCTAATCATCACAAAATGATCAGCTCAAAACGATTTTGGGGCTCCAAAATCACTGCAGATGGTGACTGCAGCCATGAAATTAAAAGATGCTTGCTCCTCGGAAGAAAAGCTATGATCAACCTAGACAGCATGGTAAAAAGCAAAGACATTACTTTGCCAACAAAGGTCCCTATACTCAAAGCTATGGTTTTTTCCAGTAGTCATGTATGGATGTGAGAGTTGGACCATATAGAAAGCTGAGTGCCAAAGAATTGATGCTTTTGTACTGTGTTGGAGAAGACTCTTGAGAGTCTCTTGGATTGCAAAAGAGATCCAACCAGTCAGTCCTAAAGGAAATCAGTCCTGGGTGTTCCTTGGAAGGACTGATACTGAAGCTGAAGCTCCAATACTTTGGCCACTTGATGTGAAGAACTGACTCACTGGAAAAGACCCTGATGCTGGGAAAGATTGAGGATGGGAGGAGAAGGTGGTAACAGAGGGTGGATGGCATCATTGACTCAATGGACATGAATTTGAGCAAGCTCCGGAAGTTGGTGATGGACAGGGATAGTGTGCTTCAGTCCATGGGGTCGTGAAGAGTCAGACACGACTGAGCGACTGAACTGAACTGAGCAAAATGATCATCACTGAATCTGTCTGATATAGCCTTTCTCTGTTAACTCTGGGGCAGGCTCAGCTCACCTGTTCAGACCTCTGCTAACCTAGAATTAATTTAATTTCAGTGTCATTGTATTTCACCTTGGCAGCTTCCTGTCTTCACATATCAGAGAACTGGGGATGGTTAAAATGTCATTTTCTTGCCTCCCGGAAGACTCTGAACTCACTCAAATCAACCGACTGTCTCCTCCCTGTCTCCCCAGCTTTATATTACAAGGCTTTCAGCCTTGATTGAGACACAAAATTTGGGTTCCATCCTAATCCCAGGACAATGCCTGCTTTCTTCTCCTGTGTTTGCCAAGAAAGTTCACTCATGTGACTGTCCCAGGGCAGAAGCAGGCTCACCTCTCTGGTACCAATCATTTGAAAACTATTCATTAGTGCACACTTTCAATCCCAGACAAAGCTTTGAGGCAGCCTCTGTTTAGGAGATACTGTTTTTCTTGGAAGTTCTGATTTCAAAAGAAGAATGGATTAAGATAGAGAAAGGCTTTCCTCCTCTTTGGGCCAGGAATAGAACATGAAGTATTCTATTGCCCCTTCTCCCAGCCTCTAGGAACCACCATTCTACTCTCTGCCCCTGTGAATTTGACTAGTCGAGGTAACACATATAAGAGGAATCACACACTATCTGTTCTTTTGTGACTGGCTTATTTCCCTTAGCATAATGTCCCTGAAGTTCATCCATGTTGTAGTGTGTGTCAGAATTTTCTTCCTTTTTAAGGCCAAATTAGACCCCACTGTACCGGAAGAGCCCCTGGAGAAGGAGATGGCAACCTACTCCAGCATTCTCGCCTGAGAAATCCCATGGACGGAGGAGTCTGGCGGGCTACAGTCCACGGGGTCACAAAAGAGTCAGACATGACTTAGTGACTAAACAGCATTAAATGTATATACCCCATTTTTGCTTATCCATTCATCCACTGTTGGACGATGCTCAGGTTGCTTCCAGCTTTTGACTGTTGTGAATAATGGTGCTATGAATGTGGTTGTACAAACATCTCTTTGAGACCTTGCTTTCAGGTCTTTTGGGTATATTTCTTGAAGTGGAATTACTGGACCATATGTGGGTGTGTGCTAAGTCAATTCAGTCATGTTTGACTCTTTGCAACCCCGTGGACTGTAGCCTGACAGGCTCCTCTGTCCATGGGATTCTCCAGGAAAGAATATTGGAGTGGGTTGCCATGCCCTCCTCCAGGGGATCTTCCTGACCCAGAGATCGAACCCAAGTGTCTTATGTCTCCTTCATTGGCAGGCAGGTTCTTTACCACTAGCACCACCTGGGAGGCCCTACTGGATCATATGATAATTCTATTTTTGATTTTCTGAGGAACTACCATACTGTTTTCTACAGCAGCTGTATCATTTTATATTTCTGCCAATAGTGCACAAGGGGTTTTTTATATTATCAATATAAACTTTTATGTACATTTGTTTGATTTTTAAATATTCTCATTCACTATATATTATATCTACTGGATTTAAATCCTGTATTATTAAAATATACTGTAAATTTATACTAAAAATTAATTTTCAGAAATATGTTATCTATCTATTTCTGCTTTATTGACTATGCCAAAGTCTTTGACTGTGTGGATCACAATAAACTGTGGAAAATTCTGAAAGAGGTGGGAATACCAGACCACCTGACCTGCCTCCTGAGAAATCTGTATGCAGGTCAGGAAGCAACAGTTAGAACTGGACATGGAAGAACAGTCTGGTTCCAAATAGGAAAAGGAGTACGTCAAGGCTGTATATTGTCACCCTGCTTATTTAACTTATATGCAGAGTACATCATGAGAAACTCTGGGCTAGAGGAAGCACAAGCTGGAATCAAGATCGCCGGGAGAAATAGCAATAACCTCAGATATGCAGATGACCCACCTTTACGGCAGAAAGTGAAGAAGAACTAAAGAGCCTCTTGATGAAAGTGAAAGAGGAGAGTGAAAAAGTTGGCTTAAAGCTCAACATTCAGAAAACTAAGATCATGGCATCTGGTCCCATCACTTCATGGCAAATAGATGGGGAAACAGTGGAAACAGTGGCTGACTTTATTTTTCTGCACTCCAAAACCACTGCAGATGGTGACTGCAGCCATGAAATTAAAAGACGCTTACTCCTTGAAAGGAAAGTTGTGAACAACTTAGACAGCATATTAAAAAGCAGAGACATTACTTTGCCAACAAAGGTCCATCTAGTCAAGGCTATGGTTTTTCCAGTGGTCACGTATGAATGTGAGAGTTGGACTATAAAGAAAGCTGAGTGCTGAAGAATTGATGCTTTTGAACTGTGGTGTTGGAGAAGACTCTTGAGACTGCAAGGAGATCCAACTAGTCCATCCTAAAGGAGGTCAGTCCTGGGTGTTCATTGGAAGGACTGATGCTGAAGCTGAAACTCCAATACTTTGGCCACCTGATGGGAAGAACTGACTCATTGGAAAAGACTCTGATGTTGGGAAAGACTGAAGGCAGGAGGAGAAGGGGATGACAGAGGGCGAGATGGTTGGATGGCATCACTGACTCAATGGACATGGGTTTGGGGGGACTCCGGGAATTGGTGATAGATAGGGAGGCCTGGAGTACTGCAGTTCATGGGGTTTCAAAGAGTCAGACACAACTGAGCGACTGAACTGAACTGAACTGAAAAAGCCAAGAGGGACTTCCCTGGTGTCCAGTGGTTAGGACTCTGTACTTCCTCAGAAAGGGGCACAGCTTCCTTCCCTGGCTGGGGAACTAAGATCCTGCATGAGGCTCAGCATGGCCAAAAAAATAAATTAAAAAAACAATTTAAGAGTTAAAAAAAAATTAAAAACTAAATGGCACACTGTTTAGGAAAAGAAGAAAAAATTCATGCAGAAATGTATTCAATTATGCTTTTGTTACAATTTACAGGTTTGACTTAAAAACATTTCAACTGTTGAACATAATCAAGTCTCTAATATTGACATTATTAGAATAGAGCAATCATCAAATTCAGAGTGAACTAAAGCATCTTTTTTGAAATATGAAGGAAAAATCGGACATGCTAGACAGTTCAGAATCTGGTTACCAAGGACATGAGCAACAAGGTAAGAAGGTGCCTTTTGTGATACATTTTGATAGTGCACTGAACTGGCCACCAATTTCCAGTAAAATAAAAATGATTTAAATAGAACATAGATTTGGGGGATGATGGAGGCATTCAAAATCTTGATTATGATTACACAATTGTATGCTTTTGTGAAAATCAATAGAATTGTATTCTCAAAACACTGAGCATTTTCTTTACTCAATGAGCCTTAGACTTCATTACAGAGAAGCACATAACAAATTCTCCTAGGGAGGAGGTGGTAAGAAACAGAAATTAGTAGGAAAAGATTCTAGAGACAAGGAAGCCGGTTTAAATCTGGTATGATAGTCCTGTAGAAACTGTTCGCTCTGAATTTCTTTTTGTCCTTAATTTTTGTGGAGTTCTCCACTCTGCTCAGCTTCTTCTATGGTCTATTATGTAGGTAACATCTCGTTTCTTTATGGGATCTAAATGTTCCTTGCTTGTAACAAGCTTAAGAAGTTAACCGGGTGCTCCGGAATTGCCTAACCACACTGGAGGCTGGGAGTTCAAGAGACTCTTAAGAACACACGTTTTCTCAAGGTTGGGCTTAATTACCTTTCAGTAAAACCTTGGCGCAAGGATAGCCATATTCAATGAGCATGTCGGAGCAAAGGCTTCTTGTCTTTGGAGGTTTTCGCCCACATCTCAATTATGCTTTTCGTTATCCTCTTGGCAAGCTGGCTGGATTTCTAAATCATGTGGCATTCTCCCTAAAACTTTGTGGATTCTGAGATTTATGTTTTCCTCCAAAGCAACTAACAGTAGTGAAATAGTAAACAAGAATGTGAGCAAGAAAGCAAGAATGTGCTGCTTGTAATAAATTTTGATAGTGCTCCCAATTGACCACCAATTTCCAGTAAAAATAAAATTTTAATAGAACACGAATTTGGGGGATGATGGAAACAGTCAATATCTTGATTGTGGTTATGGTTACACAACTGTCTGCTGCAGACCCTTGCAACTATATGTAAACTACTCTTTTCCATAGTCTGGTTCACAGATAGAGTATATGAATCCTTTTTTTAGAGGATTAGGATAAACCAGGGTTGGAAGAAGCTTTAGGGCCTTGTTGTTGAAAATGTGTTGCACCATTCAGCATCTGTGTCACCAGGAGGTCTGGGAGAAATGCAAAATCTGGGCTCAGTTCCAGGCCTAGTAAATCAGAATGCACGTTGTAACAGACCCTTATCCCCACCCTCCCCACGTGTGTGCACATGGAGAAGCACAGCTGGGCTTGTCATCTGGCCTCACCACTTACCTGGAGCCCAGCTCTGCCTCAGTAGCTCTGCAAAGAGCTCAAGCAAAGTTAATTCATTGTATTTTTTATCTTACAATATTATTTATATAATATTTGCATAATACAGTGTTTATACAATATAATATGGACATTGAACAAGACAGTGAAGTGAAATTGTTCAGTCGTGTCCAACTCTTTGTGACCCCATGGACTGTAGCCTACCAGGCTCCTCTGTCCATGGGATTTTCCAGGCAAGAATACTGGAGTGGATTGCCATTTCCTACTCCAACAATATAATATGGGTATTGAACAAGATAATACACTGATTATTTTGGCTGTCATTTATCATGTTCATAAATGTGTTTTAGCAGAAGTTTGCTAAACATGTAAGGCAGTCATGGGATCCAATTAGATTGCAGTTGTACTGCATTGCTGAGAACTATCTGCTTAAATATTGGGTTGGCCAAAAAAGTTCTTTCAGGCGTCTTACAGAGAAACCTGAATGAACTTTTTGGCCAACCAATATTTTCAGATGGAGGATCATCTCAGAGTAACAGGCAAGAGCAAAGACCTCTTGAGCAGTTTCTTTACCCTTCACCTTGTGAATCCTCTGGTCATGTAGGGGGCAAATATTAGCCTGAGTCATACTTGTCACTGATATTCCCGAGACTTGTCCTAGGACTAGGACTATGTACATTCAAATGTACATAATATTTAGAATTTAGAAATATGAAATTCTTGATGCCTTCACCCTAAGTCACTATATAAATGGTTCAAATTACTCAAGTTTAAGCAACATACTAATTTGGCCTTATTCCAGTTTCTCAAAATTTTAGGATTTTTTTTCACTTTTTCCTGCCTTAATTTAAAGTTATTTATACCATTCCTCTGCCAAGCTGTGTATTTACTTTGAGGCCATCTTTCTAAGTGTGGCTCCACAATCCCCAATTCAAAGCACAGGGTAGAGGTGTGAAGAACACCTAACAGGATACAGTTTATTATGTATTATTCCAAGCAGGGTCTGGGGCAGCACCCCTTAATCAAACATTAATATTTCTGCTATATATGAAACAAACAAGCACACTATTTCATGTAAATAAAGGCTCTAAATATCTTCTGCTTGGGTCAGATAAAGTTTTTGCTGTAAAATTGGCTACATTTTGCAGTTGTGGATAAAAAGAGATGGATGTATTTATAATAACAAAATGAGAGGACATTTGAGGAGTACTTTAGCTTACCTTTTGCCTGCAAGTAGAAAAGACTTAGCAAAAATTAGTGTGAATAGGTGTTTATCAAAACTAGGATTTCTTGGAATAGTCCATAACTTTCTCAGTGTTAATAACCAACACAGTCATAACATTTATCATTTGAGGCCAGGGCTGACCCTCTATCTCCTGTTAGTTCTCATCCCCTCTCTTTTTCTAAAAGAGCCTTGGTTTTATCTAGTGTGCCAAACTGAAATTCTTTGCTTGCCCAGACTATCTCGTAGTTACAGGGATCTTGTGACCCTGCAGAGTTCCATGACATGTAAGCAGAGAGTTGCTGTGGAAGCTTCTGTTTTCCTGACACAGATCCAGCCCCTTCCTACGTCTCCTTTCCTTCTTCTCCTTGTCTGGAATTCAGATGTGACACCTGGAGGTACAGCGGCTCTACTCCAAGAAAGTGCTGACAGCATGAAGACAAGTGAAAACCAGAAACAGGCTGTGGAGCCTGCACACCAGCCACGGCCTGCCTCAGACTTCTTGCTACATCGGGCAAACGAATTATTTTTAAGCAGCTGTTTTTGAATTTCTGTAATTTGTGAAGGTGAAAGTGAAAGTCTCTCAGTCGTGTCCGACTCTTTGCGACCCCGTGGACTATGCAGTCCATGGAATTCTCCAGGCCAGAACACTGGAGTGGGTAGCTTCTCCCTTCGCCAGGGGATCTTCCCAACCAGACGATTGAACCCAGGTCTCCCGCACTGCAGGCGGATTCTTTACCATTTGTAGCTAAATGTATTTCTAAATGCTATGTTGTGTCGCCATCTTGTTTCTGCTGTTGATTTTTAAAGATTATTTACTTATTTATTTTTGCCTGTGCTGGTCTCTGCTGCTGCATGTGGGCCTCCTTACCTGCAGCGAGCGGGGACTACTTTAGCTGTGGTGTGCAGGCTTCTCATTGCAGTGACTTCTCTAGTTGCAGAGCACAGACTAGAGCGTGGGCTCAGTAGTTGTGGCATATATCCTTAGTTGCTCCTCGGCATGTGGAATCTTTCTGGGGCAGGGATAAAACCTGTGTTCCCCGCATTGCCAGCCTGATTCTGAACCACTGGACCACCAGGGAAGTCCTGAGTTTTATATCAAATGAATTGACTCTCAGTTCAGTTCAGTTCAGTTGCTCAGTCGTGTCCAACTCTTGCGACCCCATGGACTGCAGCACGCCAGGCCTCCCTGTTCATCACCAACTCCTGGAGCTTGCTCAAACCCATGTCCATTGAGTCGGTGATGCCATCCAGCTATCTCATCCTCTGTCGTCTCCTTCTCCTCCTGCCCCCAATCCCTCCCAGCATCAGGGTCTTTTCCAATGAGTCGGTTCTTCACATCAAGTGGCCAAAGTACTGGAGTTTCAGCTTCAACTTCAGTCCTTCCAATGAACATTCAGGACTGAATCCCTTTAGGATTGACTGGTTGGATCTCCTTTCTGTCCAAGAGACTTCTCAAGAGTCTTCTCCAGCACCACAATTCAAAAGGATCGATTTCTCAACAGTCAGCCTTCTTTATGGTCCAATTCTCACATCCATACATGACTACTGGAAAGACTGTAGCTTTGACTATATGGACCTTGTCAGCAAAGTATTGTCTCTGCTTTTCAATATGCTGTCTAGATTGGTCATAGATTTTCTTCCAAGGAGCAGGTGACTTTTAATTTCATGGCTGGAGTCACCATCTGCAGTGATTTTGGAGCCCAATAAAATAAAGTCTGTCACTGTTTCCATTTTTCCCCCCATCTATTTGCCATGAAGTGATGGGACCAGATGCCATGATCTTAATTTTTTGAATGTTGAGTTTTAACTCAGTTTTTTCACTCTCCTCTTTCACTTTCATCAAGATGCTCTTTAGTTCTTCACTTTCTGCCATAAGGGTGGTGTCGTCTGCATATCTGAGGTTATAGATATTTCTCCCGGCAATCTTGATTCCAGCTTGTGCTTCATCCAGCCCGGCATTTTGCATGATTAGTCTGCATATAAATTAAATAAACAGGATGACAATATTACCGAAAGGTATATGTGGGGGGTCTGGCTGCTCGCTGCTCAAAAGTCAGTAAACAGGCAAGGTTGGTGGAAAGAAAAGTTTGCTTTATTTCAGATGCTGGCAACTGGGGCCGGTGGGGTGGTGGTGGTGGCAGATATCTGTCCAACGGCCGACTGCCCCCTCTGACAAGCAAGGGGTGAGAGGTTTTATAGACAAAGTGGGGGGTGGGTTACGTGTAGAAACAGTATAGTCATCTCTAATAGTCATCTTCAGTTTGATCATCAGTGATCTAACTAATATCATCTTGGTTGTTTTAGGTACAGTTAATCTTCAGTTCCAGGGTGCACTTGTTCCCAATTCTTTGCAGCCAATTCTTAGAATTGTGGCAGCTCAAGTACTAGGTACAGTCTGGTCATCATGCCGTTAACTTCTCCACCTGGTGTTCTGGTATTTATGAGACAGCTCACAGATATGGCTCAGAATATTATCCACAGCCCTTGAGAAAGAACTAAAGGTCCTTGACTATGTTTTAATGACTGCATTATTATTATTTAGTCTCCTTAGACTGTTTTCTTTCATTTCAGTATTTCTTATTTATCCGATTAAACTTATTCTTTGTCTACTAAAGTTTTCCACAGGCAAAAGGCAGGCAGAAGACATGGTGGGTGGGGGGTGAGGATCATAGAGTGCTGCTCTCTCTCTGTTCCCCCCTTTCCTTTGATATTCCTCAATCTTGAGGAGGGACAGGTACAGAACAAGAAAGGCAACAAACTTGCATAGTACCTGGACAAACATTTGAAAATTACTAGACATGTTACAATGAGGATAATAATCAAAATGTGCTTTGTACTATTTTTTGTCTTAATGATTAAAGCAGATGTACAATGTATGCTTAATACACTGTTTCAGTTCAGTTCAGTTCAGTCCAGATGCACAGTCATGTCCGACTCTTTGCGACCCCATGAATAGCAGCACGCCAGGCCTCCCTGTCCATCACCAACTCCCGGACTCTACTCAAACCCATGTCCATCGAGTTGGTGATGCCATCCAGCCATCTCATCCTCTGTCGTCTCCTTCTCCTGCCCCCAATCCCTCCCAGCATCAGGGTGTTTTCAAATGAGTCAGCTCTTCGCATGAGGTGGCCAAAGTATTGGAGTTTCAGCTTCAACATCAGTCCTTCCAATGAACACCCAGGACTGATCTCCTTTAGGATGGACTGGTTGGATCTCCCTGCAGTCCAAGGGACTCTCAAGAGTCTTCTCCAACACCACAGTTCAAAAGCATCAATTCTTCGGCGCTCAGCTTTCTTCACAGTCCAACTCTCACATCCATACATGACCACTGGAAAAACCATAGACTTGACTAGACTTTAATAGGCCACAAACAGGCTGTTTGGGTTAGCCTAAAGTTTAAATTAAATAATGTATAGGTCAGAATGATTTTCTCATATCTCAATATGTGAAAATTTCTTTTTCTTTTAAGTTACAACTCTTTCCACATAGAACATCGATAATCAATTTTTTTTTTTTAAATTGTTGTCAGAGTGCTTCATCTGTCTGCTCTGGATCCACCCGTGTTCCTCTGTGCTAGGCCTCCTTTTTATTTATATATTTTTCTAGTGTTCACGTTGGAGGAAAACTAATCAGATATCAGAGGTATGTTAACAGGGAAATGTTTTATAGACCATATATTTTATCATTTATATCCAATTGTTACACAAACATTGTACATGTGCTTTAAGTAGTACACTTAAAGCCAGTAGTGTTAATATCATGAGCAGCTATACTTGGTGGCAACTTTACCAGACAATTTTTCCATCCTGAACATTGGGGTCAAAAGTATGATTAGAAACAAAACAATGACTTTTCATTAGAAGCTTTTGTTACTAAATCGGATCAGTATTTCAGGAGAACTTGCATTTTTTTTAACAGAGAGAAAAACCAACTTAAGTCTTACATCAGTTTATTGTTAATAAAATTCATTTACCTGATTAAATTTAGTCTAGTCTTAATTCTGACAATGTACAAAATTCTTTTTTTTTTTAATTTCTTTTTTACAAATCTTTTGTCACTTTCTAGGTCCAAAGAAATTTGTCTTGTATTTCTTTATCCAAAAACAAACAATTGCAGGACAAAATTATTATCATCATTTTTTTTCAACAAAAATATCTCCATTTTTTGTATCTTCTCTCTGTTGACAATGTATATTTTACTTGTTTTACATACCAAAATATTTTATCATTTTTATATATCACAATTTTTAACATTTGAAAGTTTTAACTTAACCAAGAAACAAGTGATTGAAGTGTTATACCAGCATTTTTTGATTGGCAAACCTAAGAACATACTTTATAACCTCAAAAATACACACATTTTTTACAGCATAATTTTTCTTCAGTGGTACAACACATATGTTTAATAAACCCAAACATCTTTAGTTTCCCTCTTGGTCTTACAAGAGTACAAAATTAGGTAATCAGTTTATGGAGTATACACAGAATAGTCAAATTATACATTCAATTTTAAAGGCTTTTTTCCTTTGCATAGTTAACCCAAGGCTGAAGATCCAGGCAAAGTGAACTGTGTTTGTATTTCAAGGACATGATAAATGTCAACCTCAAACATTTTTTCAGGCATATTTTGGTTTTTTCAGGGTCTGAAAAAAGTGTTTTTTATCAAGTTAGCTTTCCCTAACAACACATAAAAATGACCATTTTTTTTAATTTCAAGACTTTCATCTTGATCAATCTTCTCCACAGTCT
Organism: Dama dama; assembly: GCF_033118175.1. Taxonomy (NCBI): domain Eukaryota; kingdom Metazoa; phylum Chordata; class Mammalia; order Artiodactyla; family Cervidae; genus Dama; species Dama dama. The sequence continues at coordinate 9,624,467 of NC_083687.1, read as the reverse complement.
GAAGAATACTGTAGCCATATATTGTCCAAAAAAAGTTATTTTTCTTTTTTAGTCATAAATTTACAGCTAAAATTTTTCCTAATGAATTGAAGCTGAATTTCCCATAAGGCAACAGGAATACCAATCACGTAAATGGAATATACACTCACATGCCAAACGACTGATCGGTCACAAACCCTCTCTGAGGGTGAGCAGTGTGGAGTCCCAAGCAAACATTTCCCCAAAACAAACGGTCCTCAGTGGTAGTCAGATGTCGGAACCAGTTGGCAACATGCCCAAATGACACTTTTTGCTCACAAACGATCCTTAACGTCAGACCACGTCTGAACCAAGTGGAAAAATGCTCAAGTAGCATTAGTGCTCCCAAACAGTCCTCAACAGAACCAGCTGGCCAGCACTCCCAAACGGGACGTTTGCCCCTGTGCGCAGCAGTGGACTTACCCAGTCTTGGAGCTCATCAGCTCATCCCAAATGCAAGTTTCCATTCCACCAAGAAAAGCATTCAGTTGGCAGCCACTGCTGAGCAGGGGAGAAGCAGGGAGGCTCCACAAAACAAACGGTTTTGGCAGCTGCTAGGAATGTTCCCCAGTCCCCTACTCAGGGCTGGTTAGCCACCAGCCGTAGGCTAAGACACTGTCAGAGCCATCGCGCTTCCCTGGAAGATCCAGGAGAGCCAGCAATAGCCAGCAGTAGCCAGCCCCAGTTTAGCACCAAAATCTGTTACTGAAAAGTATGTGGGGTGGGGGGGCTGTCCGGCTGCTCACCGTTCAAAAGTCAGTAAACAGGCCAGGTTGGTGGAAAGAAAAGTTTGCTTTATTTCAGATGCTGGCAACTGCGAGGGGTGGGGGTGTGTGGCGGACATCTATCTAAAGTCTGACGCCCCCTGTGACAAGCAAGGAGTGGGAGTTTTTTATAGACAGAGCCGGGGGAGGGGGGGTTACATGCGGAAACAGCACAGTCATCTGGGCTGACTCTAAGAGTCATCTTCAAATTGGTCATCAGTGGTCTGACTAACATCGTCTTGGTTGATTTAGGTTCTTTAGTTCTGGGGTGCACTTGTTCCCATTTCTCTGAGGCCAATTCTTGGAATTGTGGCAGCTCAAGTCCTGGGTACAGTCTGGTCATCATTTAGTTAACTTTTCCATCAGGTGTTTGGTATCTATAAGACAGCTCACAGGATATGGCTCAGAATATTATCCACAGCCGTTGAGGAAGAACTAAAGGTCCTTGACTATGTTTAATGACTTCATTATTATTATTTAGTCTCCTTAGACTGTTTTCTTTTGTTTCAATATTTCTCACTTCTCTGATTAAACTCATTCTTTGATTAAAGTTTTCCACAGGCAAAAGGCAGACAAAAAATGTGGTGGAGAGGGGCAAGGATCATAGACTCGTGCTCTGTTTCAACAATATACAATCCTGAGGTACTCTATTCCCAATTTGGAGCCAGTCTGTCATTCCATGTTTGATCCTAACTGTTGCTTCTTGACCTGCATACAGATTTCTCAGGAGGCAGGTCAGGTGGTCTGGTATTCCCATCTCTTTAAGAATTTTCCACAGTTTGTCGTGATCCACACAGTCAAAGGCTTTGGCGTAGTCAGTAAGGCAGAAGTAGATGTTTTTCTGGAACTCTCTTGCTTTTTTCTGTGATCCAAAGGATGCTGGCAATTTGATCTCTGGTTCCTCTGCCTTTTCTCAATCCAGCTTGAACATCTGGAAGTTCACGGTTCATGTACTGCTGAAGCCTGGCTTGGAGAATTTTGAGCATTACTTTGCTAGTGTGTGAGATGAGTGCAATTGGGCGGTAGTTTGAACATTCTTTGGCATTGCCTTTCTTTGGAACTGGAATGACCTTTTCCAGTCCTGTGGCCACTGCTGAGTTTTCCAAATTTGCTGGCATATTGAGTGCAGCACTTTTACAGCATCATCTTTTAGGATTTGAAATAGCTTAGCTGGAATTCCATCACCTCCACTAGCTTTGTTTGTAGTGATGCTTCCTAAGGCCCACTTGACTTCACATTCCAGGATGTCTGGCTCTAGGTGAGTGATCACACCATCATGATTATCTGGATCATGAAGATCTTTTTTGTATAGTTCTTCTGTGTATTCTTGCCACCTCTTCTTAATATCTTCTGCTTCTGTTAGGTCCATACCATTTCTGTCCTTTATTGTGCCCATCTTTGCATGAAATGTTCCCTTGGTAGCTCTAATTTTCTTGAAGAGATCTCTAGTCTTTCCCATTCTATTGTTTTCCTCTACTTCTTTGCATTGATCACTGAGGAAAGCTTTCTTATCTCTCTTTGCTATTCTTTGGAACTCTGCATTCAGATGGATATATCTTTCCTTTTCTCTTTTGCCTTTAGCTTCTCTTCTTTTCTCAGCTATTAGTAAGTCCTCCTCAGACAACCATTTTGCCTTTTTGCATTTCTTTCTCTTGGGAATGGTCTTGATCACTGCCTCCTGTACAATGTTACAAACCTCCATCCGTAGTTCCTCAGGTGCTTTGTTTATCAGATCTAATCCCTTGAATCTATTTCTCACTTCCACTGTATAATCGTAAGGGATTTGCTCTAGGTCATACCTGAATGGTCTAGTGGTCTTCCCTACTTTCTTCAATTTAAGTCTGAATTTTGAAATAAGGAGTTCATAATCTGAGCCACAGTCAGCTCCAGGTTTTTGTTGAGTGTAAGAGCTTTGCCATCTTTAGCTGTAAAGACTATAATCAATCTGATTTGGGTGTTGACCATCTGGTGATGTCCATGTGTAGAGTCTTCTCTTGTGTTGTTGGAAGAGGGTGTTTGCTATGACCAGTGTGTTCTCTTGGCAAAATTCTGTTAGCCTTTGCCCTGCTTCATTTTGTACTCCCAAGGCCAAACTTGCCTGTTACTCCAGGTATCTCTTGACCACCAACTTTTGCATTCCAGTCCGCTATGATGAAAAGGACATCTTTTTGGGGTGTTAGTTCTATAAGGTCTTGTAAGTCTTCATAGAACTGTCTACATGCATGCATTAGAGTTATGATAATTATAACTCTGTAATCTGCCCATATCCATTATTACTTAACTTGCTAAGTAGAAACACCTTTAATTTGTGTCAGTTTTCAAGGTTCTTTTAAACTACAAAGAGGAAGTACTACACAAATTTGTTTCTTTCATTTTTTTTCTCTTCTTAGGCAATATTTACAACGAAGCTTAGTTAATAATTGGTCAGTTTAGTATTCAGCTCAGGTCAAATCAATGCATTATAATTCCATCCATGCCATTTGACTCTTTTTTGGATTAGCAGATTCTTTTCTCTAAATTTTCTGTTCTTGTGTTACAGATTCTCTTCCCTCCTCCATCTCTTGGACATGTGGAACATTTATTTTAAGGTTCCTTTCAGATGTCCTGTTGTGTGAAGTTAATAGAGCCAAACCTTCTATCTGTGTGGCTGCCAACTGTCTCCCTGGCTGTTCATTTCCTGTGACCATATCTTCAGAGGTAATCATGACCTCTCTTTGGGTCCTATTTGATCTCAGGGCTGTAGAAGAATCTTCACAGGTTGATCTCTTGTTGCCTTAGCTGTAACTCCGTTACTGGCTGAATATTTGTGTCCCCAGGAAATTGATAAACTGAAATCCTAATTTCCAATATAATGGTATTTGGTGGTTGAGCTTTTCTTTGGAAAGTGTAGGTCAAGAGGGGGGAGTCCTCAAGAATGGAATTAGTGTCCTTATAAAAAAGACCCCATCATGTGAGTTTACAGAGAGAAGACAGCTGTCTGTGAGCCAGGAAGGCATTCTCACCAGACACTGAATATGTTGGTGCTTTGATCTTGGACTTCCCAGAACTATGAGAAATAAATTTCTGTTGTTCATAAGATACCCATTCTATGACAGTCTGCTCTAGCTGTCTGAACAGATTAAGGCAGGCTCCCTGGTGCTCACTGTTTCAGTGTAATTTTTTCCCTTTATCTCTTAGTTTGAGGCTTTCATACTGTGGGGAGAGCAATTCAGAGAACCTGGGTTGGTACTTGTGTAGTGATTCAGACTGGGAAATGACCCTTTCCACCCAGGGGCTGGGGTGGGCTGCTCTTTCCATCCCATACTCGGGGGCTGGTGGGCAATTTAGTCTTCTAAAAATTGAGTCTATTATCACTTTTGAAACTTCAGATGACTTTACTTGAAAAAGGACTTCTAACAACTCTGAAAATAAAACACTTACACACTTGGCCTTGGGTGCTAGGTGACAACTGTTCCCAGGAGAGGAGAAGCAACTCCCTTTCCAGTATGCAGAAGTCTCTCTACTCTCTTTTTGACTCCAGACACCAAAGCCTTCATTTGTCACTGACCACCCTGTGTCTGGGTGTGTTCTTCTTATGGCTGACTTAAGAAGAAAGTAAACCGTGTCCAGCAACTCTGTCTCTACCAGCACAGTAAGTCCCTTATATAGAAACCTTCAGGTTGCAAACTTTCAAAGATGCTTTCAAAGTGTCTTCCATCACTGACACCTGAGTGAAATTGCAGTGTTCCCTCCATCTCCTGTTGCTGACCATCCTTCAGCTCCACCATCTCCCATCTCCTCTCCCTCCTCCAGCCTGGAACTCGTCTTCTCTGTTCACTGGATCCTAGCCCCTGTATGTCAACTATTGCTCTCTACTACTGTACTTTTCAAGGTTCTGTACTATAAGCTTAAAAATGTTTTCTTCATTTTTGTTTGTTTTTGATGTATTATTTATGTATTCAGTTCAGTCACTCAGCTGTGTCTGACTCTTTGCGACCCCATGAACCACAGCACTCCAGGCCTCCCTGTCCATCACCAACCCCCGGAGTCCACCAAAACCCATGTCCATTGAGTCGGTGATGCCATCCAACCATCTCATCCTCTGTTGTCCCCTTCTCCTCCTGCCCTCAAAGTATTATAAACCTGTTACAGTACAGTACTATATAGCCAACTGTGTTAGTTAGTACCTAGGCTAACTTTGTTGGACTTACCAACCTGTTGGATTTACAAAGTGCCCTCAGAATGGAACTCATTCATATGTAAGGAACTTACTATAGTTGGAAACCAAAGGTAGATGAATATGACAGCAGGATTAGCAAGAAATAAAAGAGAATAATGATGAGTGGAAATAAAGAATATCTTATACACTTAATTTTCAGACAAAATGTGGCTTTTTCAAAAGAATACAACCTGGCCAGTTAACTCATTTTGGTTATCATCTTGGCTCCTGTGGATGCTTGAGATTTTCTGCCTCAGGCAAGTTGGGCCCTAAGTCAGAGGAGTTCTTGAGGTTTTGAGTAATTTAGGATCCATCTGAGCCTCAGTTTCATCATCTGAGAAATTAGAACAATAAAACTGTCTCATGTAGAAATGAAAACCAACTGAAATTGGAGAGGAAAGCATTATGTGAACCATAAAGTGTTACTAAAGTATATCATTTATATGTAGGGTTAATACTTTCCCTTTCTTAATTTTTTCACTTTATTTTAGAAATTCTTTTTTAACATTTTCAAATTGATGAAAATTCTTTCTGCATGCATATTCAGGCATGTCCAACTCTTTGTGATCCCATGGACTTTAACCTGCCAGGCTCCTCTGTCTATGGGATTCTCTAGGCAAGAATACTGGGGTGGATTGCCAGTTTCTCCTCCAGGGGATCTTCACCCAGGGATCAAACCAGTGTCTCCTGCCTAAAAGTCCTTTGAGAGCATGAGCCAATAACCCAGATCCCATTCCTGTGGCCATTCCCCCCATGTATGGAAGCTAGACTTCAAGAACAGCCCTTGTCGTATTTTTGTGTAGTCCCCTCCATTTGGGTCCCTGTAGTAGCTTCTTTTGATCTATAGGGTGCCGGAGAATGAAGCTGTGTGATTGCTGAGCCCAGGTCATGAGAATCCCTGGAGCTTTTGTTTGTGTTTCCTGGAATACTTGTCCTAAGTAACAGTGGAGGAAGCCTGACCCTCATGATCCTGCCACGTTGTGAGGAAGCCCAGTCAGCCACGTGGAAGGGCTCCTGGAGGAAGAGAGGTGCTCAGCCAGCCCCTGGTTGGCCCAGCTCAGGCACAGACATTTGAGGGAAGAAGTATTTCTCTGATTGCAAGTCCCTGAGACATCCCAAATGAGAATCTTCCTGAAGACTTGAACCAGTATGTTGTAAGAAATAATATTAAGTTCTTAAACCATTAAATCTTGGGAGTAGTCTGTTAGATAATAATAAGTAACATGAATACTACATTAATCTACAAATTTAATGATATCCAAATAAAGATACCAACAAGATATCAGAGTTAAACAAGCTGATTCCAAGATTCACATGGAGGAAATCAGTTAGCAAGAATAACCAGGGAAATTCTGAAAAAGACAAAGCAAGATAAAACAGTGAGGAAGGAGGGTAGAGTGAAGGTGGTGAGCACTTATAACATATTTGAAAATATAATAATTATGGAGAAGGAAATGGCAACCCACTCCAGTATTCTTGCCTGGAAAAGTCTATGGACAGAGGAGCCTGGTGGGTTGCAGTCCATGGGGTTACATGACTGAGCATGTGTGCACGAGGGTGGAGGGAGATGGGTTGGTAGCAATACAGTGGTAGAACTAATATATATATATATATATATATATATATATATATAGTAATTAAAACAACTTGATACTGGAAACTCCTGGAGATAGGAACTCTAGAGCTGTGATGGGAGATAGAAATTCTAGAACATACGTGGAATTTAGTATATAATAACAATGATATTTCAAATTAAGAGGGAAAGGCAATTATTTAATAAATGGTGTTTGTAAACCTAAATGGTCATCTTGAAAAAGGTGAAGTTATATCCATACCTTACATCATACACCCAATTAAATTCCAGATAAATCAGACATTTAAACATAAAGAAAAAAACCAGTCTATTAAAACACCAAAAGTTTCCATGGGAGAATCACCTTTGAGTGGAAAGGTCAGAAGCCATACAATAAAATTCAACTACATTAAAAAAAAAAAAACAAAACAAAACCCTGTACAGCAAATGCTACTATAAAGAAAGACAAATAATAATAATCTAGGAGAAAATGTTTGCAAGACATTTCCCAGTTAAAGGTGAAATGCTAATATGTAAGATGCATCTTCAAAATAATGCATAAACAATTAAATAAGAAAATGAACAAAAAGTGAATGCACAAAAAAGGAAATAAATGGCTCATAGACCCATGAAAATACACCCAGCCTCATAATGAGAGCAATGCAAATTAGATATATCTAGAGAAACCATTTTTCCTTATTAGATTGGCTAAACTCCAAAAGTTTAATAGTACCCCATGTTGGCAAGGTTGTGAGAAAATAGGCCCTTGGAATTTAAAAGGGAACAACTTCTATGTCACTGGGTGAATATTGCAAATCTATAAACAATGTATATGTCCTTTGACCCAGCAACTCTACTTTTAAGACATTTTTCCTGTAGATTTACTTCTGTGGAATAACGTATCTTAAAGGTTTATCATAGCAAAAAATGGGAAATAACCTAAATGTTTGTCCTTAGGAAAGTGTTTCAATAATAGAATATTCTGCAGCATAGTAAAAATAGGGAAAGTCTTGAATAGGGAACAATCCATATTGTGTGTGTGTGTGTGTGTGTGTGTGTGTGTGTGTGTGTAAAGTGCAGAGTATGCAATATTGTGTATACAGTGTTCTACAGAACTTGTCAGAGGAGGAAAACTATGTATACACATGTCTTTGCATGTATATGAGTTAAATATTTCAATAGACACACACAAGAAGTTGATATCTTTTGGTGCCTTTGGATAGAGAAATTAAGTGCCTGGAAGTCACAGCTAGGAGAGAAACATCACTTTTGTACTTTCTGAATGTACTGCATTTTATAAAATTAAACAAATAGTATGTATCTAAAAGATTTAAATAACATTAAGTTTCAAGAACAACAAACTGTGATGATAGAGGTCAGAATAGTATTCTACCCCCATAGGGAGATATTTACTGGGGAGGGGCCATGGGCCCCTCATTACAGAGGAGAGCAGGGATGTCCTATGTCTTCTGTCTTGAATTGGACGGTGGTTCTGTTGCAGGAAGGGGGACCCCCTTCCAGGGCCCGAGAGTGGACGCTTGTCTAATCCTTTAAAATGAATTATCCCAGGAGACACACTTGCTGATGAAACAGAAGACTTTCTTGGGAAGGAAGGGGCAGAGCAGCAGGGTCAAGGCACCCAGGAGCACTGTTCTGCCATGTGGCTTGCAGTCTTGGGTTTTATGGTGAAGGAATTAGCTTCTGGGTTGTCTCTGGCCATTCAGTCTGACTCAGGTTTCCTCCTGGTGGGCACGCATCACTCAGCCAAGATGGAATCCACCCAGGAGGATTTTAGAGGGTTAGTAGCTTTATAAAAACTGTTATGAAAACCACTGACCGAAACCTCCCACCCTGGCCAGACACCACAGTAGCAATTTGCATGAGTTATCTTACAACAGAATATCATGTCCTAGTAAGGAGTATGAAACTAACAAGCCACCACCAACCAGGAGAATTCAGGAAAGGTCAAAAGGAGACAGGAGACGCCGGTCCACAGGTACTACCAACCCCCTGGAATCCTCCTGATTGGATTCCATCTTGGCTGAGTGATGCGTGTGTCACCAGGAGGGAACACATATATATAAGCTTTCCTTGTAGCTCAGCTGGTGAAGAATCTGCCTGCAATGCAGGAGACCCTTGTTTGATTCCTGGGTTTGGAAGATCTGCTGGAGAAGGGTTAAGCTGAAGGAGGAAACAGACAGAACAGGCTCCATCTTGTAAGCAGACAGAACTCAATCTTGGGCTGAACTGTGGACTTTGATCTATATGCCCAGTATCTATGGAAACGACATGCCAACTGGAAAACCAGGCCCCTGGAAGGAAGAGCCCCAGTGCTCATACCTAGACTCTCTGTCGCCTAAAAGAATACCCTCATTATCTAACCAAATAGAATCATACATTTTATTATGCTTATTGGGGTATGACCACAGGCCTATTGATAATTGTCTGCTCTTAACTACCTAGGCTTAAGGCATGTGAATCACTGGTTAACTTTGATCATATCTTTCTTTTTCTTTGTTCAGACTAGTTTCAGGGAATTTGGGGAGGTGGGTTTGGGCACGTACACTTAGGGTATATAAGGTTTTCACAGAAACTGGTTGGGGTCCTTGGCTAAGAGGAGACTTTGTCTTGGGCCCGCCGCTGTAATAAACTGCACTCCACTATCTGCATTGTCCTTCTGAGTGAGTGTGTTTCCCAGAACACATGGCCACAACAAGGCTACCCACTCCAGTATTCTTGAACTTCCCTGTAACTCAACTGGTAAAGAATCCACCTGCAATGCGGGAGGCCTGGGTTTGCTCCCTGGGTTGGGAAGATCCCTTGGAGAAGGGAATAGCTACCCACTCCAGTATTCTGGCCTGGAGAATTCCATGGACTGTATATCCATAGGGTTGCAAAGAGTTGGACACAACCGAGCGACTTTCACTTTACTATACTTCATATATATATGTGTGTGTATATATATATAGCACATGGAAAAATTCACCTACCCCACATTTAATATTTGTGTACTTTACAGTACATTAAAAAAATGTATAATTAGAATAATGGGAAAGGAAGTGAACATATACAATTAAACTGAACATTCTGTAGAATCCTTGTTCACTCTAGTCTTGTCTTAGTTCAGTCACATAATTTCTGCTCACTTGACTTTTAGTTTTGTAGTTTCATGTGAGTATATATATATGTGTGTGTGTGTGTGTGTGTGTGTATACACAAAGAAGCAGCGATGCAGAGGGAAGTTGTGGCCAATCTGCAGTGTTATTTCTTATTAAAAATAACCTTTGTTGACTTCACTTGAGTGGCTGGTTATTCCATTTTCCTATAATCATGCTGTGTTGGCAAGTGACTCATGATTACCTATTTGTTCAGGTGTAAATAGACCAAGTCACACATTCTTTTAAGAATTTGATATTGAACTTTGCTTCCACATAGAATGAGTTTCTAAACATTAGCTTGGTGCAACTTTGAGTAATTTACAATGAGTCAGCAATAGCTTAACTGGGAGAGTGTGAACCAACGACAAAGGCCTTTTGAAAGGCAACTTTGATCTGGACCAGATTACTGCCTGCTTCTGCCCAGCAATGTCTATCTTTGCTTTTAGTGTAACAAATACATTTTCCTGCATTGAATATGTTTTCCTAGCAACAGTGGTGAGGTGTGACAAGACAACACATTTGGAGCAACGTGTGTCCTTATGGAATAGGATCTGGCACCAGTGACAAAAGTCTGAAGCTGCTGAGTCACTGTGATTAGGTGATTCTCTGTGAAAAGGATGTTGGAGATCTTGACGCAAGTGCATTTCCTTTGCTGGAGTGAGTCTGGAGGCATTGTCGCATGATCACCTTTCATTCACTAAAGCTCACTTTTCCGGTGCTTCTCCCTCTTACATAATAAAACAGCAACCTCCACCCCCTTGTTCCTGGGGGGAAATGATTTAGCCTTGCTGCCTCCAAGCCTCTGGACTAGATGCACCCAGGAACCTTAGGCAAGGCTGATGTGTAGGAGCTAGGATTGATGCTCAGGATCAAACCCAGACAGAGAGAGCAGACTGGCAGTTGCCAAGGGGGAGGGGGCAGGGGGCAGAGAAGGCCTGGGAGTTTGGGATGAGCAAATACGAGCTATTATATATAGGATGGATAAAGAACAAGGTCCTACTGTATAGCACAGGGAACTATATTTAATATCCTGTGATAAACCATAATGGAAAAGAATATATAGGTATAACTGAGTCACTTTGCTATACAGCAGAAACTAACACAACTTGTAAATCAACTATACTTCAATAAGTTAAAAAAAACACAGATTTGGATTACTGAGCAAAGGTGTGTGTGTGTGTGTGTGTGTGTGTGTTGGTGTGTGTGTTGTGATTTGTGTGTATCTGCGTGTTCTTAACCTTACTAGTAGGAGGTTCAGAAGCTTACTCAAGACTGAACACAGTAGAAGTATTTCAAGTTGCTTTAGAGAGGAAATGATGAAAACATAATCTCTAGGAGCCAGACAACTTTCTGGAAGTCCCTCATGATAACATCAAAGTCCACCCAGCAAGTTGGTTATTTGTGGCAGAAGTCAGGTGACAAAGGGGCTGGAAGGATCAACAGAGACCATCTCTCTTGGAGTGGTGTTATTAGTCATCCCTCAGGAGGCAACGCTAAGATCACCGAAGAACATCCTGAGTGATGGGTATCCTTTCAGGATAAAAGAGGGGCTCCTGGGAGCCTGCTGAGTGGAAGCCCACACCTCAGAGAAGCCCTTGAACAGGGGCCTCCTTAGTGAAGTGGCCATATTCATCTGCAGACCCCTAATGTCTATAGTAAATGTTTTGTTGAATTAATAAATACATTCATTTATCCTCTACTTTTTATCAAAGCTCTGAGATATAATGAAGAAAACTAGAGTCCCTACTTGGGTTTTGGATCCTTCTGTATTCTACACTCACATGATCCTACACATGTTAACTATGCCTGCCACAATTACTACTATTGCTGAGTTGGCCTTCAGTCTTCACACGTACAAGTTTAACTGACTTTGGTAATTTTCTCTCATCACATTCCCTGGTTCCTCCCTTTTCACTGTAAGCATATACAAGTGGCCTTTGCATAACAGTATGAACTGTGGTGTTGGAGAAGACTCCTGAGAGCACCTTGGACTGCAAGGAGATCCAAACCAGTCAATCCTAAAGGAAATCAATCCTGGGTATTCATTGGAAGGACTGATGCTGTACTTTGTACCTGGACTGAACCAGTACTTTGGCCACTTGATGTAAGGAGCTAACTCGTTAGAAAAGACCCTGATGCTGGGAAAGATTGAAGGCAGGAGGCCAAGGGGATGACAGAGGATAAGATGGTTGGATGGCATCACCGACTCAAGGGACATGATGTGAGCAAGCTCTGGGAGATGGTGAAGGGGGAAGCTTGGCGTGCTGCTGTCCATGGGGTTGCAAAGAGTCGGACATGACTGAGTGACTGAACAACAAAGTGAGGTTTTATTTGTATGATCCCCTCTATTTTCTGCACCAATGTTTGTTTCTCAGGTTTTCTGTTTCTTCTGCACATTTTTCTAATGACTGAGGTCATGAAAGCAGACCTTGAGAGCTGATTTCATATCTATGGCTCTGGTTAGACACAATCTCATGGGATTGTAGCTGGTTTATAGTCTCTTCTTAATAAAAAATAAAAATCCCTCCCTTGACCTCAATTCAGTATCCATTTGTCATTTCATTTTCCACAAGTGTTTTGACCAAATGTCTACAGTGAAGAAATTGACATTTCCACTCTCTTCTCCTCTCTGCCCACCACTTACCAGAACACACTGCTTTCTCTAAAGCCTGGTGTTTTTCTCCTTACCTTGAGCCAGTGAGCTGTTTTCATAACCCTCCTTCATGAGTACTTAATTAGTTTAACATTGTTAAAATGACAAACAAAATAAAACAAACCCCACACCCAAAGTGTTCCCTCTTTTGAGATGGTCTCCCCATTCTGACATCTGTAACCCTGAGTCCCTGTGCATTTTGTGGACCTACCAGGCGATTTTTCAAGGTCATTCTCGCGGTTAGCATCCTTCCGCTTTCCAGAGCCCACCACCCTCCTCCCTCTGCAGGGCCATGTGTGTGCGGTCCCCTCTCAGCTCTGTGTTTTTATCTCACTCAAGACACCCTTAACTCCACAGCCCCTTGGTTTTCTAAATCTGTTTTTAAAAATTTGTATTTCTGTATTTATTTTTGGCTATGCTGAGTCTTCGTTGCTGAGCAGACTTTTCTCTAGCTGTGGTGAGTGGGGGCTACTCTCTGGTTGTATTCTGCGGGCTTCTCACTGCAATGGATTCCCTTGTCATGGAGTACGGGCTCTAGGTCACTCGGCTTCAGTAGAGGCAGTGGGCTCAGGAGTTGCAGCTCCTGGACTCGAGAGCACAGGCTCAATAGTTTAGGTGCTTAAGCTTCGTTGTTCTGCAACATGTGGGATCTTCCCAGACCCGTGGGTGGATTCTCTACTACTGAGCCACCAGGGAAGCCTATTCTAAACCTATTCTAAAACCTCCTTCTCTTCAAGGAGAAACATGTCTCCTTAAACTTTCCCTACTCTGAGGGCTCCCTCAGGGTTTGTGTGAACCCTGTTTTCTTTGTGTTAACATAATGCTAATTTTATTTTTGGATAAATATTCATAAGCTTTTGTTTTTTCATGAATGCATATTGCTCCCTAAGACCCTTTTTTCTATTTGTGTTTTTTTTTTTCTTTTTCCAAAATGCATTGTATGGTCTCCCATACAGTGGACACCAGCAAAATGTTGGTTAAAGTGGATAATAATTAAAAATGTAATATTTACTCATGTCAGCTGAGTAAATATTTAACTTAATATGACTCCATGCCTGTTTGTCTGGACACTGCCACTTCCTGATTATAGGAAACTTGTCTGTTGCTAACTTCTTGCTTCTCTGGTCTTCTTTTCCTACCAAGCTCAGATGTAGAGCACGGTGTGTATGAAGTTGAGCAGGACATTGTTCCTAAGGATTTTGTTACTCAGGTCATATGCCAATGTATCATAAAAACCACCCACTCACTGGCCAGGCTGGATACTTATGATAGAGATGATGAGCTTATCTGGGAGAGATGGAACCCACAGAAGTGTCTAATGCCAGAAGGCTGGAGTTGAAGTTCAGGTTTTGCTGTATTCTAGCTGTGTGGTTTAGGCCAAGTGACTTAATTTCTCTGTGCCTCAGTTTCTTCTGCTATAAAATGGGGGTGATGATAATTGTACTGATCCTCCAGGGTTGTTACAAGGATTCAGTGACAGTGTATGCACTGCACTAGGCACTATATAAGTCCTAGTTACTACTGCCACAACTGTTTTTTAAGTTTGCTTGAATCTTTATATGTGTATGTGGATTCAGATGCTACACATAAAGATTCATGAAAATGAGTTGTTAGGTTCATTCACCCTTAAGAAATAGATTCTGGAAGGTCAGGATAGCACCCACCAAGGTTTACTGCAAAGGCAATACCACCCAGGAAAGGTTGAGAAGAGTGAAAACTCCTTCCTATTCTACCAGCTCTGCACTCTTGAACATTGTTGATGTGAAGACCAAGAAAGGCAGAGGGACCAGTCCAGATTAAAGAGACTCCTAAATGTGATTCATGATCCATGCTTGTTCCCAGAGTGGTATAAAGGACATTACTGGGGAAACTGGAAGAATTGGAATACAAGCTGAATGATTGGTAATGATGGTTGTATCAGTGTCAGATGTCTAATTTTGATAAATGTAATGTGATTATGTAAAAGAATGTTCTTATTCTAGTAGTGTGTGTGTGCACATGTGTATGTGTGTGTGTGTATGTGTGTGTAAGTGTTAGGACATGTGGGGAGAGAGAAAAAAGAGAGTGAGATGGGGGGAGAGAGACTGGGAAAGTGAATGTGGCAAAATACTAGCATTTGATGAGTCTGAGTTATATATTATAGGCTTTTGGTCTAATTTTTGCAACTTTTCCATAAATTTGAAATTAATCCAAAATAAAAAGTGAAAAACATTGTCCTATGATTTGTAGATCCAGTTTTCCAATTTGAAAAATGGATTAATTATACTTTATGGTCTTTGGGAATGATGGTAATATTTTCTGAGTTGCAAACTGGGAAATCTCTAAGTTTTCAATGTTTTAAAAATCTTGTAGGGACTTCCCTGGTGGTCCAGTGGCTGGGGCTCCATGCTTCCAACACAGGAGGCTCTGGTTGTCTCCCACCCTTCTTTTTCATGCTCTTGACTTGAAAACAGGCTCATTGTCCTGTAATATATTGCTTATTGATTTGACTGATTGCTTCCTGGTGGTGACATTTGAAATTGTTCTTAATTGCTTGTATTTCCTGAAAGTTGGAAGTTAGAACTAAAGTCTTAACTAGATTCAGGTTCAGCTTTTTTAAAAATGTATTTATTTATTTATTTTAGTTTTTTTTTTAATTTTTAAAATTAATTTATTTTGCTTTACAACATTGTATTGGTTTTGCCATACATTGACTTGAATCCGCCATGGGTGTACGTGTGTTCCCATCCTGAACCCCGCCCCTCACCTCCCTCCCCATCCCATCCCTCTGGGTCATCCCAGTGCACCAGCCTCGAGCACCCTGTGTCATGCATTGAACCTGGACTGGTGATTCATTTCACATATGATAATTTACATGTTTCAATGCCATTCTCCCATATCATCCTGCCCTCACCCTCTCCCACAGAGTCCAAAAGACTGTTCAATACATCTGTGTCTCTCTTGCTGTTTTGCATACAGGGTTATCGTTACCATCTTTCTAAATTCCATATATATGCGTTAGTATACTGTATTGGTGTTTTTCTTTCTGGCTTACTTCACTCTGTATAATAGGCTCCAGTTTCATCCACCTCATTAGAACTGATTCAAATGTATTCTTTTTAATGGCTGAGTAATACTCCATTGTGTATATGTACCACAGCTTTCTTATCCATTCATCTGCTGATGGACATCTAGGTTGCTTCCATGTCCAGGCTATTATAAATAGTGTTGCAAAGAACATTGGGGTATGTGTGTCTCTTTCAATTCTGGTTTTCTTGGTGTGTATGCTCAGCAGTGGGATTGCTGGGTCATATGGCAGTTCTATTTCCAGTTTTTTAAGGAATCTCCACATTGTCCTCCATAGTGGACATAGCGGTTCGATCCCTGAGTCCAGAAGGTCCCCCAGAGAAGGGTACGGCAACCCACTCCTGGGTTCTGTCCTAGAGAATCCCACGGACAGAGGAGCCTGGCGGGCCACAGACCATGGGGTCGCAAAGAGTCGGACACGACTGAAGAGACTTAGCTTGCAGGTATGTTTAAATCTATGAGTTCTTAAAAAAAATAAAGAACTCCTGATCACCTATAGTGGTTTCTGGTAATTGGCAAATAAAAGGAAAGGATCAAGGGTTTGTCTTATGTGTCTTATACCTTGGGGTGATCAAATAGTTGACAAGAAAAAGTTTCTGTATTATAGAAGCATTTCTGCTAATAAGTTAATGAAGAGTGAGGGAATATTTGCATGCTCTAATGATATAATGAACTTGGACAAAAATTCCTAACACTACACAAAGAGAGAAAACTGGGCATTATATATTTGCTGATGAAAAGTCCTGTCATTATCACCAATGGTGTCTTCTAGCAAAAATATCCAGTCTGTTAAATTATTAAGTCTGTATCCAACTACCCACTGGAGAATGAGAACACAGCGAGGGCAGGGGACAGCAGACAGATGAAAAGACACAGTGGGTGCAGTCAGGAACTCCCAGAGGGTTGGAGATTCTCCAGAACAAATCACTCTGGTATCTCCACCATATAAATGGCGAGAAGGGGAGAGTGGGTAGCAATCACTGTCCATGCTCACCCTGGTCTTCTGTGCCCTTCACTGCACTCAGCCTGACTTCCAGTCATCACTGGCTCCTCTTTGTGCCAAAGGAGCTTTTCCCCTGAACTGTGGGAGGCTGTTCTGCCCAATTCTGAAAGGTCAGGAGTGCCCGGAAATCAATGCCTGCAGAAGCAGCCCTTAACCAATGATTAAATCAAGTGGATGAATAAGTACCCAGCTTTTTCAACTCTCAGGGAGATAATCCTGAGGGGCGTGTATGTGTGTGTTAATAGCTTTTCCAAGAATTCGGCTGAAAGGATTAAGCGTCTATTCTGCACTGGTAAATTGTTAAATGACCTTGTTGGTTTACGTTTAATACCCTTTGTTGGTTGTCTTCTCTTCCTGACTTCCCTTTCTCTTTCCCTTGTGGTGTTCCCTGAACTTAAACTCCATGGACTTGAATCCTGTCTTACAGTCTCTTTCTGGAGAAACTCAAACTATAGCAGAGGAAGAACTTTAGCTTAAAAGTGACTTAAGAGGCAGGGAAATTTGCACACTGACTGGATATTTGATAGCTATATAGAAATTTTTTTTTTGGTGTTTTATTTAGGTGGCATAATGCTATTATGCTTGTATTTAAAATCAAGAGTAAATAATAAAAGTATACAGATAAAATGATATCAGCAATTTGATTTCAAATAATATGGAGTTGTGGCTGGGAATACAGTATAAGACTGATACTGTAATGAGCTGATAATTTTTAAAACTGGGTGATGGGTGTGTGAGAGTTCCTCGTTCTCTTTTTTGTATACTTGTGTATATGCTGGAAATTTTCCCTAATTACCAAAAAAAAAAAAAGCACTCCCAAGGTATTGTTTATAACTACTTAGTGCTTGATACTGCCTTGTACAGAGTAAGCCAAGAGGCACTCAAAACATTATTATTGAATTAACATATTGTATCTTATGTTGGAGATACCAAGACAAATACTGTTGATATTAATACTTTTAACTGATATACCAGAAAACTTACGTAGAACAGGGGGGAAAATATCATTGTATCAATTAAAATGATGTCAGCTTTTTAAAATTTCTTATTTGCTCTATCACTAATTAAAGTATTTCTTTGGCTTATGATTATTCCTCATCTGTGGCTTGAAGTTATTCTTAAGTTGTGAATGTTTTTATTGTAATGCTTAAGTGCTGGAATTTCTGGGGCATTTTGATGGTTCAGTGGGATGGGATATGGGGCAGAATACTTCAAGCAGGACTCAGAAAATCTGAGCTTGTGAGTGCTGAATATTCTGGGCTATGTGTTTGAAATTTACAAGGTGACTGTTTTGTAGGAATCAAAACCTGATATAACTAATACTTTATTGAGAAAAATCTTTAAAATTATTTTATGTTAAGTGGAAGGGTAGGGTATATGTGAAGTCTGAAGCTTGTAAACAGAATTTGTAAGCAATTCCTACAGAAATTTTCTATCTTAAAATAGTTGGTTACAGTTTTAGAATTTTTTAAATAGCTTGACTTTTTATACATATAAAATATTTAAATTTTCACTTTTTCCAGTTTAAGGACATTTGAAGGACATTCCAAAAATATTCCTTTGCACTTCTCATAATCTTCTAGTGAGTCTTCCTACAATCAAAGTCACATCTTATTATGATATTTATATTAATATTATATCAAACTGAATATTAATATATCAAACTAATAGCTTGAAAACAAGGATTATCATATCACTAGAAAATCCTACAAAAAGCAAATCTCAGCCTGTGTGAACTCCTGGGAAGTGACAGGATTTTATAGGGACTTATATGTATAAAAAGTCAAGCTATTTTTTTCACTTCCTTTTAACCATACCAAAGTAACTAAATAGCTTCATACAGTAGACAATTTTTTCTTGGACTTATTCCTAGTTCTATTTCATATATTTTCTTTTCCACCAATATGTAATTTATGTTATCAAGCTCTATTTTATAAAACCATCTAAGTGGCTTATTATTCTTTATAGAAAATGGTGTGGGAGTAACTAATTAGCCTACTAGTTAAATTTTAAAAATGTAACCAAGTAGATAAAGATTGCACAATGTTGTTCTCATAGGATTGTTATCCTCAGAGTAGCATTCATGGAATTTATTTTCTTTTTAACAATTTTTTGCAGTGATATATATTTATTTTGTCTGCACTGTGTGGCGTGTGGGATCTTAGATCCCCGAACAGGGATTGAATCCGTGCCCCCTGCATTGGGAGTGCAGAGTCTTAACCACTGGACCACCCCAGGGAAGTCCCAGAATTTATTTTCTAAGGTATTTCAGAGAATGATATTCTCATTCACATCATCAGCTAGATTCACTCAAATTTACTACTTGGATTTGGCTGTTTGGCCTGTATGATTAAATCTTAACAAGTTTGCTAGTTCTTGGAATCCATCAGTGAATGATGGATTTAATATTTCTATTAACAAAGAGTCAAAGAGATTTACTATAAGCTCTAAATAAGTAATTTAATTTCTTTAAGTTGTCAAGGAACAGTTTGTTCCCCCAAAGGACTCTGAATTGGCTAAACATATTATTAAGAAAAATGATCAACTTCCTTTTAACTCAGTAACATAAAAAAACAGCTAAGACAATAGTTCATCCTAACGTCATTAAATTGTAATTCTCAGTAACTCACAACTTTCTCTCACCATAAATTTATCTGCAAAATTCCAGTTTTGATCCTAATGCAGAATGGTGCTGACTTCTACTGCTCCCTTTCCTCGGGCCTTAGTGCTCCATGGCTTCCCGAACCTTCTCTAAAGTTCTCATCTGAATCCATGGTAGGGCTTCCCTGGTGGCTAAGTGGTAAAGAATCAGCCTGCCAATGCAGGAGACATGGGTTCGATCCCAGGTCCTGGAAGATCCCCTGGAGAAAGAAATGGCAACCTACTCGAGTATTCTTGCCTGGGAAATCCCATGGACAGAGGAGCCTGGAAGGCTACAGTCCATGGGGTTGCAAAAGAGTCAGATGTGACTGAGCAACTAAACAACCACGAGTGTATGAAAGCGCGTTCTCCCCATGCTGTGGCATGTGAGGGCCCAGAAGTGCCCCTGAGCGAACGTCCTCTGTCCTCTGCCCACTTCTCACACCTTGTAAACTTGTCCTTAAGTTCCATGCACTCCTGGACCCACTAACAGAAACTCTGAGGATGCAAATCCTCTGTTACTTGGAAGGGCGGGGTGGGAGAGGCCGAGACCCTGGTGGTGTAGCGTGTGGAGACTTGTCTGAGCTCTCCAGGCCTGTCGACAGCCCAGGAGAGCAGACTTATCTATTTTTTTACATCTGGAAACTGAGGCCCAGAGAAGGCACTGGGGCTCCTTAGCTGTGAGCCGTCAGCCTGTCTAAGTCAGACCATTTTATCTATAGCACAACTTCCTGTAGGACTTAATAACACTCAGAACTTAGTAACAGTGACTCAGAAGAAAGCAGACCCTTGGGGAATGGGCCACCACCCTCTGTGTGCTGACCTGGCCTTGAGCACAAGGGAAATCAGGCCATTATGGGCACCTAGGGGTGGGTGTCGAGGACTTACCCCGCTGAAGAGAGGCACTGAAAGAAACTGGGAAAATAAAAATGTTCAAGCTTCAAATTCCCCCCTTTCTGCCAGCTCAAGCTGGAGCATGTTTTATAGTAGAAATTAGGCAGCCAGACCGGTCTGTAGCACACCGATGTTTTTATTGAAAACGTATGTTTGACTCTGGTGAAACAGTCTTTCACCAAATCAAGGGTCTCTTGTGTGTTCTGCAGGAGTGTGCATCCTTGGTTGTTTTATTTTTTCCTCTTCATGCTGCTCAATGTCTCTTTTTTCTTTTGCTTTATCCAGAAATACCAGTTAAAGAGGGCAAGAAAATGCGCTCTTTTATCAGAGTTACACATCAGGTGGGAAGAAGGCTGTGTTAGGTGAGAGGGTATAAGATCTGGTTATAGTAAAATCCGGCAGTGCATCAGTGATTCTAGACACCAAGACAGCCTCTCTCTCACCCCCTATTCCTGGGGTACCATGCTCAGATGGTCAAAAGAGGGAAGCTGAGTGATGGGCCTGCAAAGATTTTCACTGATTTTTCTCTGTTTACCCTTTTCTATGTGCTATTTCTAGATCTTCAGTATGATCTAGGCAAGGATCGTTTGTTTGCAAGGAGTGAAAACTTACTGAATCTTGCCTGGGTAAAGCTGGGGAGGTGGGTGGATAATGGAAGGATTTGAGGAAATGTCCTGGACTTCACTTGCAGGAAGTGTGTCTGGACCTCCGGGGAACTCTCCCTGTCTCTCACTGTCTCCTGACAACTGCTCTCTCCTATTTCCTAGGACCCTTGCTGTAAAGCTGCCCTAATGACTATGTGCTGTAATAGCTACATAACCATTCAAGTTTAGTTTTTAAGGATGTGTTTTTTGGGGACGTCCCTAGTGGTCTGGTGATTAAGACTCCATGCTTCCACTGCAGGAGATGCAGTTTCAGTCTTTGGTTGGGTAACTAAGATCCCACATGCCTCAAGATACACTCCCCCATCCCAGACAAAAAAAGTGTTTCTTAAGGCAAGGTGCAGCAAGTTGCTTCAGGAAGATTCTGTAAAATGCTTACAATAAAAGTTTTATTAATTCACATTCATCTTAAAAAGAGTAATGAATCTACGCCTTGTAACTTGTTTCCTGTAAGTGCAGATGGAGGCTGTGTATAAGTCTAGATGATCAAGCAGATAGTGATGGGGTGCAGAATTTCTCAGAGGTTGGGGGTTGTTGTTGGGGGTGGTCAAAGAATCTGTTCCCCCAAAAGGCATGTGGCTTCTGGCCAGCACAGCTCAGAATTCCTTTCGTTCTCTTCCCTCCTCTCTTCCTGATGCTTTCTTAAAATGCAACCAGGTGGAGTGAAGGATAAGGTAGGTCACCCTTCCAACATACACAGTTACTTCTGCGATACATGGCTGCTTGCAAGCGTTGGGTGTGCTGTTCTGGCTTTTGTCCTTTGAAAGTTTTACAGTCTCTTCTTCATCTTGTATCAAATGCTGGGCCAGAGGTTAGAGTCCAGAACATTAGACTCAGATGGTAAACTGGTGGGTTGTAAATAGGAACAAGAATGGCACTAAATCTAAATAGATCTAGAATGAGTTACTAAAATTAAGGAAATGAGAAACAAATTTGGATCCACTTAAAAGCAGTAAAACTAAAGAGATGTTCTATTTATGAACAGAGTGAAAAGAACTGGAGAATGAGGAGAACTTGCCTGTTCTCTGGGAAGTGACTGGTTGGCCACCTCTCCTGTGGTGACTTTGGTCCTGCTGTACTGACCACACTGTTGCTATAGCTTCCAGGAGATGGGACCCATGAGTCAGGCGCCTCCAGAGGGCTCGGTCAGGGTGACACCTTAAGTACTAGAACATCAATGTGGTTGGCACCGAAAGGCCAAGAGATACCTGTGGTCTGATTAGATCAAGAACATTTAAGGTCACAGAGCTGTGGAAGCAGTTTTCTTCTTCCCTAGGAAAGGATGATGTGATAGATGACAACAAGCATCTGGGTAAATCCCTCCATCCAGTCTTGGACGGCATTCACGCCACCTGGCAGGTGGGTGGGAGAAGTTTCTTTGGTCCCAAGTGTTCTTCCAGGGCCCACATCCAGCCAGAGCCTTTCAGTTCTAAGCCAAGAGTGGGGCCAACATTCCCAGTCGATTTGTGAACGACCCAGAGAGTGAGATGAGGAGAGGAAGAGACCACTTTTTTTTTTTTTTTTAAGTTCTACCACTTTATTGCTACCAACCCATCTCCCTCCACCCTCGTGCACACATGCTCAGTCATGTAACCCCATGGACTGCAGCCCACCAGGCTCCTCTGTCCATGGACTTTTCCAGGCAAGAATACTGGAGTGGGTTGCCATTTCCTTCTCCGAAGAGACCACTTTTAATCTAGCTTGGAGGAGTCTCTAAAGCCTTGATCTGATTGAGGAGTGTGTGGTCTAATTGAGCAGTGTGTGGTACAGTGTTATTTTTAACTTGAAATTAATTGATTTGTTAGTGAATTGGCTGATTGATGGGTGTTGGGGATATAAACATGAAAATCACAGGGTCATACCCCTTACGGAGCTCAGAGTTTAGTGGAGAATGTGGATAAATATGGTATTGTGTGATGAGAGCAACCGTAAGGCAGGTTCCAAGACAGAAGGAATCTTCTGGGCTTTGTGTTAAACACAATGCCTCTGGAAGGCCCTCTTACCTGCAGGCTGGTGTGGGCCTAGCTCCAGCTCCTGTTCTTCTAAATGAGACCTGAGTCTAAAGATCACAGATTATCTCATATCTGGAGCCATGCCTGCTGTCTGAAATTTCCTTGTGGTTACCAAGTTACTGGTCTGGTCCCTACAGGCCCATTAATTATTATCCATCCCACATGGCTACTTCTGGAGCAGACACTGGATAGGTAGTGTCAGGAACGGTACAGCATGTGTTAGTCTCAAATAATCTTTGAAACAGGCCCATTCCCATTTGGCTGGTGCTGGGGAACCAGCATCTTTGCTTCCTGGTTTCTGTTACACCCTTTTCCTTGGCCCTGTCTGCCAGGCCCAGCTGGTCAAAGAGCTCAAAGGGCAAGACATTAGCATGGGAGAGACCCGAAGCTCAAGAAATGAGCAGCAATGTCACAGCCTGGATGGGAGGGGAGTTTGGGGAGAATGGATACATGTATATGCATGGCTGAGTCCCTTGGCTATTCACCTGAGACTGTCACAACATTGTTAATTGGCTGTATTCCAATATAAAATAAAGAGTTCAAAGAAAAAAAAGAAATGAGCAATAAATACTTCAGTTCAGCTCAGTTCAGTCACTTAGTCGTGTCCAACTCTTTGCGACCCCATGAATCACAGCATGCCAGGTCTCCCTGTTCATCACCAACTCCCGGAGTTGACTCAAACTCATGCCCATCGAGTCGGTGATGCCATCCAGCCATCTCATCCTCTGTCGTCCCTTTCTCCTCCTGCCCCCAATCCCTCCCAGCATCAGGGTCTTTTCCAATGAGTCAACTCTTCCCATGAAGTGGCCAAAGTATTGGAGTTTCAGCTTCAGCATCAGTCCGTCCAATGAACACCCAATAAGTACTTAGTACATCATAATTATGGATAATTCAGCAGCCCATGAAAATAGATGACCCTGGAGGGCTGTGGTGATGTTTAATAAATATGCTGTCTCTGACTCTGAGTGGTTCTTTCTGTGCCAGTATTTGGGGAAAAACAATCCTTGTACATGCAAAAGTATAAAAGACAGTCTGTTGAAAAGATGAAAAAGGAGCTTCTGTTTTAGACAAAGCTTGGGAAGTTTCAAGGATCACTTATCTATTGGTCCAACTGAATTTCAGTGGCTTAAAAATAAAAGAAGAAAAATACAGGTATTTTGGTCTTCTCATTCTACTTAAAGGCACATTTCCTAAGATTTTCTTCTCCACCTAGAAATAGGAATTGAGAACTATTCAGAAGAGATACTAGATAAGACTAGAATTTCAGTAACCTGAAGATAAATCCTATTCTTAGAAGTAAATGCTTGGTTCCAAAAGGTCTCTGAACACCATGGAGCAAGAAAAAAACCACAGTTACTGGCTCAGATAACATAATAACTAACATGTATTAGGTGTCTGGGCTTCCCAGATGGTGCTAGTGGTAAGGAACCCGCCTACCAATGTGGGAGACATAAGAGACATGGGTTCGATCCCTAGGTGGGGAAGGTCCCCTGGAGTAAGGCATGGCAACCCACCCCAGTATTCTTGCCTGGATAATCCCATGGACAGAGGAGCCTGGTGGGCTACAGTCTATGGGGTCACAAAGAGTCGGACATGACTAAAGTGAGCACACACGAGTGTTAGGTGATTATGATAGTCACACACAATTCTAAAAGCTGTATATGTATACTAATTTATTTACTCTTGTAGGACAGGAAAGATTAGCAGCCCCTTCAGGTTCTGGTATGTTCTAATATGGATTAACCCAGAAACTGTCACGGAAAGACAGATTCAGCAAAAAGGACAACAGCCAATATGTTAGAATCAAAGTCCCTGTGGCTTAGTGGTAGCGACTGGACATTGTGCCCTTGGGGAAAAATTAATGAGGTCAGAGCAGACTGGGCGAGATCAGGTCTGGCACTTTTGCTACAGAGCCTGGATTCAGAGATGATCTGATGGGAAGCCAGGCAGACAGTGCAACTGAGGCATTCACCCCAGGGGCCGGGCCAGAAAGGCAGAGTTTGGGTTGGGAATACGGATTTGCCTGATGAAAGCCAGAGGCTGGCAGAAGGGATGCGGGACCTGAGAGGAGCCTCACCCCCTGGGACAAAATTGAGGTGCTTTTCATAGAGCACTGGGTTTGGGATGCTCCGGGGGACCCCGGGAAGGCCTCGAGGGTCCCCAGCACTTTTGGAGATATCCTGCTGTGATTTGATGACTCTAGAGAAGGAGGGGACAAGCTACAAGAACGACAACAGTGGGAGAAGTTGTGCCAGGTTTTATCCCAAGCATAAGATTTCATCCCCTTGTCAGAGATTATCCCCTAAAGGCAGAGAATTATGTTTTATTTGGTGGGCTTTGCTGAGGTCTTAAGCCTGGGAGGCAGCCTCTCAGGTAGCTCTATGGGACTGCTCTGAAGTCATAAGGGAGAAGTTTTTGCAACAAAACCCATGAATTTAGGAACATCAAAAGCTGACTGTTAATTAAAGAAAAGCAGCATCTCAAATAGATGAATGTAGCAGTTTTCTATAGATGGGAAGATTGAGGAGTCTGCGCTCCCTGAAGCCATCCCTCTGACATGCACCTAAACTACACAGGGCCGGTACCCAACTTTTTCTCGGTCCCGAGTCCCCTCAGTCCCCTACGTCGGGGTGGCTGCCATGGCTGAGGGCTTGATGCTGCAACGTCCTTGGTTTACTGATAAGGCAGATGACAACCTTCGTTCACACCCTGCTTCAAGCCTTAGAAGGCTATTCTAAACTGTGATTCAGTCTTCTTTTCTATTCATTCTGGGATTCTGATTCTTAATAGTGCTCACTTCTGGCATCTCTATTGTTATGATTGCTAGGGGGTTTTGGTGGTTTAAACCCTACCTGGCTTGTACCAATAGGTACTAATGCCAAGCATTAACCACTAAGCTCATAGGCTTGTTATGAACCAGGAGGTTGCAAGTTACTGCTGGTAACCCATGTGTTTGGGGCCTTGTGATATCCTTCAGTTCCTAATTCCCTAAATCTGGATAAAGCTTTGGCAGACTTCTGTAAAGGGCCAGATGGTAGATATTTCAGGTTTTGCTGGCAACGCCCAGTTCTGCCATATAGTGGGTAGCAGGGATAGACAATAAAACAAATAGGGGTGGCCGTGTTCCAATAAAACTTTAGTCACAAAACAAGCAGTCATCGGGTTGACATGTGGGCCCCCATTGCTGACCCATGATATAAATAAATACACAGGCAAGCAAACAGGTAAATAACTTTCATGCTCTTCACAAGCAATTTTAAAAAAAATTTTAAATTGTCTTTTCCTGAAGAGTGGGGAAAGGAGGACCCGTTTTGCCTGTGTGGAAGTATGTGACTGTCGTTTCCCTTCTATCTCACTTTGTGACTTTGGAAACTAACAGCCTTAAACCAAACTTCATGCCTGCTTTTAAGATACAGAAAGAATGTGTTGTTCCAGGCTTCCTTCAAAGAGAGGGGTCCCCTTTGCTATTCCCCCACCCCCACCCCAGCTAGTGAAGTTCTTTGCAGGACGGCCTCTGGTGTGAGTTGAGGAACGTCTCTGAGACGGTCTGTCTTCTTTCTCCTGCGTCAACGCCAACAATGACCAACTAAACAGCGTTTGGAATTTTACCTTCTAGGGTGACATCCACACTAACAACAGATTTAAAAACAGGACAAAGACCATTTCTTCCAAAACTGGAAGTGTACTAAAACAGAATTCAAGTGAAAAACTAGAAGAGAGCTTTTCTTAGAAGATCAAGTCTAAGGATGAAATGTCTTTGCTCTTCTCATTTAAGGAGTGAAGATACTCAGACCAGTGGGCAAAACTTGATTGACTCTGAATCCTCTTCAGCAATTAGCAAATCCACACCTGTTATTGTTTAAATTGTGTCCCCCGCCCCCAAAGAGATGTTGAAATCCTAACTCTTGCTACTTGGGAACGTGATCTTATTTGTGATAAAGGTCTTTGCAGATGTGATCAAGGTAAGTTGAAGTCATTAAGGTGGTACCAATCCAACACCCCGGAGAAGGCAATGGCACCCCACTCCAGTACTCTTGCCTGGAAAATCCCATGGACGGAGGAGCCTGGTAGGCTGCAGTCCATGGGGTCGCTAAGAGTCGGACACCACTGAGTGGCTTCACTTTCATTTTTCACTTTCATGCATTGGAGAAGGAAATGGCAACCCACTCCAGTATTGTTGCCTGGAGAATCCCAGGGACGGGGGAGCCTGGTGGGCTGCCGTCTATGGGGTCGCACAGAGTCAGACATGACTGACGTGACTTAGCAGTAGCAGTAGCAGTAATCCAACACCCTAAGGGAAGTTTGGACACACACACACACACACACACACACACAAGAAAACGCCGTGAGAAGACACAGGGACACACTGGAAGAAGGTGGTCACAGAGTTATGGAGCTACAAGTCAAGAAACGCCAAAGATGGGTGGACATCGCCAGCAGCTGGGAGAGAGGCACAGAACAGATGCCCGCTTGCAGCCCTCCAGAAGGAGCCAACCTTGCTGGCGCCTTGATTTTGGACCTCTTGCTTCCAGAACAGTGAAAGAATACATTTCTATTGTTGTGAGTCACCCAAGTTGTGGTCATTTGTTATGACAGCCCTAGAAAACTAGTCCACTGCCTGTGGACTCAGATAAATCCTGTGCATGGCTCCCCTCTGCTCATGCTTGCCAAACGCCCTCTTCCTCATATTTAGATACCTCAGGAATGGAATAAATTGAATAATTCTGCCACCAGATGCAACGGGTTGCACTCTGGCTTTAGTTGGACTTATCTTTCAGATAATCTGGGACTTTTGAAGTCTGATGGAAGTGAGCATTTTAATACCCATCCTCTTTTTGTTCTGTGAATTCAGGGACGAGGCCGAAGGCGGTTTGGCAAACAGTCACAAAACCTGATATGTCAGCTATTGTCCTCCTGTATTAGCGGCATCTTTGGGTGCCATGAACTCATGAGATATAACAAAGCAGGGTATTGTCTAAACGCTTCTGAATATACGGCTGGTGTTCACATAACTCCCTTTGTCTTGGTCTGTGCCTGTCAAACGGGAATTCTCTGGTGTCTTTGTTTTCCTGTGGAGCTTTCCTCTCTAATTTGGTCTGTGTTTGATGACATGCTTGGAAAGGGCACCATGCACCTGGCCCAGCCGGGTCATGACAAGCGCTGCCGAGTCGTTCCACAGTGCTCCGCGCTTCCAGGGGGGAGGGAAGGAAATTTTCCAGGGAGAAGAACGGTCACAGCTATCACAGTTAGCCTGCAATACCTACATGCAAAACCCTCCTCTTGGCGCTGACAGCAGATAACTCTTTCCATTCTCACGGGTACCACTTGAGGCAGGGACCCTCACTCAGCTGCCCAGGCATCTGAATTGCAGGGATGGTAAGTCAAACCTGCTGGTCACAAGACTGGCCAGGGCTGGAGCTGAGCCAAGAAACCCAGGGCAACTGGCTGCAAAGTCTTAGCTTTCACCATTACTCTGTTGGAGTCCTGCCTGGGAAATACTCCCATCCTGAATCTGAATGCTGCAATTTTTTTTTTCCCTCACTGAAAACTAGTCTTTCTATCCTTTTCAGCTAATGCAAACTTTGGGTCTATGTCCTTGCCCAAGGTTGTGTGATCATCTTTGGAGGAAGGGGAGAGGATGAGATGGCCTCTGGAGTCCAGCTTGAGGGAGTCACCATTGGTGGTGTTACAGAGGTCTCTCCATCTTGGAATGAGGAAAACCATGTGGGCACTGTTTTCAAGCAGTTACATTTCCTCCAACTAGGCCTACTCACCAGAAATACCCTGCCGCTGTTGATATTCAGTTGCTCAGTTGTGTCTGACTCTTTGTGACCCCATGGACTACAGTATGCCAGACTTCCTTCACTATCTCCCAGAGTTTACTCAAACTCATGTCCATTGAGTTGATGATACCATCCAACTATGTCATCCTCTGTTGCCCCCTTCTACTCCTGCCCCCAATCTTTCCCAGCATCAGGCTAAAAATTGAATATTTTACTTTAAAAAATCATGTTATTTTATGATAAAATTAGTGACAGTGACCATTTGCAGATCTACTACTTCCTTACAGAATACACATTTTTGCGGGGGGAGTGCGGATGTCAGAGACCCAGAAAGGGAGGGTCCGGGCCCAGAGCCTTATGACCCCACAGGCCAGCATCTCCTCTGGTTGGAGTGGGGAGGAGAGCAGAGAGCTAAGGGAAAGGATGGGCAGAAACGCTTCGAGGGCAGGGTTTCAATCCCATCTTCCCCAACACCTCTCCCTGTCAATAAAAAAAAAATTAACTCCTTTATCTTAAAATAACTTTCAGAGATAACATAACCTATTATAGAATCAGTATAATGTCCCACCTGAAAAATAAAGAAAAAATAAAAGGAACATAAGTTAAACTCATAATAGTTTGATATCTGTTGCTTGGGACCAACTAAAATCACAGTGGTGTAGCCAAATGTTTGCACCCACATGGAGCCTCTGCAAAGCCACACAGAGGAAGATGTGCTGAATTGAGGGTGTGTGTCTGACTCAGGCACTCCCCACGGCCTTTACCACAAGAGTTGAGATCTTCCGGTTGTGAGCAAATCAAATAGAATTATTACAAAACAACCTACAGTCGTCCTCTGCTTTAAAAAAAAATTATCATCAAAGCAACATACAATTTTCTTTTTAATCTAGTGGCATTACTGGGATATTCAGCTTATATCAAAATAGAGTAAAAATACTGTGTGCTAATATGGAAAACAGAGTTGACTCCTGAATCTGTCACCTTCCTAGATTAGTTCCATGGTTAAGCAGGATGTGGTGGATAAATGACAAGGTCCTACTGTACAGCACAGAGAAAAAGAATATGTATATATTTATATATAATACACAATATATTATAATTTAATTATATTAATTATTAATAATTATTAATTAATTATATTAATTATATTTAATTATATTGCATATAATATATATAACAGAATCACTATGTTGTATAGCAATAATGAACAGAACATTGTAAATCAACTCTACTTCAATTAAAAAATAGGACATATAAACCATCATTATTAAGTGACTTTTAAAGCATAATAAATATTGATAAGATAAAGTTAAAAAAAAAAAGCCAGATGGGACTCTTCTTTGAGTTGTGGGATCTGGAGACCCACATGGAGTCCACGACATCTGCCCAATATGCCACCTGCAAGTGTTGGGCCAGGCAGCCACGCCCTTAGATTTTCCCAGCATCCCCCGGGGCTGTAACACTCCATCCAGACTCGGAGGTGAGCACGTCCCCAGTCACAGGGCTTCTCTCGCCCCTTCTCCATCTCTGCGCATCGCTTTCTGCCTCCTCCGTCCCTCGACCACTTTCTTCTTCATCTTATCCGCCCCTTCCGTTCTCCACTTCTCTGTTTACCTCCCCCAGACCCTCCCCCTTCAGCCGGAGGCGGTGACGGCCGCTTTCAGGAGTGGAGCTGAGGGCTGCTGTCTCTAGTGGAGAACAGATCTCATCGGGCTGCCCCTGTGGTCCTCCCAGCCCTGGCCTCCTGATGCTACACAGTCTTTCTCTTTTTTCCAGTTCTCAAGTTTTAATCTACAATTTCAACTGTAAACGTCAGACAATACTGTCTGAGGAACACAGTGATATCAGAACCTTAACTCTTTAATACAGTTTTCATATAGACGCTTAAGCACCAAACAATGGCTAAAATATATTTGTTCAAAAACTTACTTACTGGCACTGTGCCAGGTGCTTCAATACACGTTATTGGCTTTGATGTCCGTGTTAACCCCGTTTTGCAGATAAGGACTAAGACTTTAGGAAATTAAATGGTAGGCCAAGCTTACAGATCTCATAAATGACAGAATTGGAATGTATGCTCATGTACCAGGTAAAGGGGCACCAGAGAACCAATTTCCCTCCTCAGAGAGCTGAAGAGAATCTGACTGCTAGTATTTACTGGTTGGGCTTCCCAGGTGGCACTAGTGGAAAAGAACCCACCTGCCATTGCAGGAGACATAAGAGACGTGGGTTCGATCCCTGGGTTGAGACGATTCCCTGGAGGAGGGCATGGCAACCCACTCTAATATTCTTGCCTGAAGACCCCCATGGACATAGAAGCTTGGCAGCCTACAGTCCTTAGGGTCAGAAAGAGCTGGACGTGACTGAAGCAGCTCAGCACATACCCATGAGTTCATTGGGCATTGCATGTGTCATCAAGTGTGTGCCACTTGCATTATCCTATCATCATCATCCCCTTAACAGCCCTGTAATGGCCAGGCCTTTGTTAGCATGGCCACCACAGCCTCCCCCTTACAGATACGGGGCCAGAGGCAGGAAGGTTAAGCAGCAAGGCAAAGGTTCAGACTCAGGCTGACTTCCTGGGGGCCTGGGTTCTTTCCCACTAGTCTAAGCTGATGAAGCTGTTCCCGACATCTGGGATCAGGGACGAGGGGTATTTGGGCTGAACTTAGGGAGGAGCAGGGCCTCCCTGGTGGGTCAGATGGTAAAGAATCTGCCTGCAGTGCAGGAGATCTGATTCCATCCCTCGGTCAGGAAGATCTCCCTGGAGATGGGAATGGCAACCCACTCCAGTATTCTTGTCTGGAGTATTCCACGGACAGAGGAGCCTGGCGGGCTATAGTCCAAGGAGTCGCAAAGCGTCGGACACGACTGAACGACTGACACTTAGGGAGGAGAGGAGTTTCCAGAGGTGGGAAAAGGGGGCGCTGTGCCCAGACGGCTGGAGGGCCACAGAGCAGGGAGGGCCCCCCAGCTGTGCAGGCCCCGGGGAAGAGGGCGGGAGCCGGGAGGGCAGGCAGCCGGTGCTTTCTCCTTTATGTTTTAGAGGCAAGGGGCTTTTTATTGTTCCTTTTTTTCTCCAGCTGAATATTGAAGGGAATGAACTTTACTGTTGAGCATTTGTAATTGGAATAAATATATCCCTGTCTGTCCTGAGTGGCTATTAAAATGACGTGTTAGGAGGCATTGCTGTCTTTCCTCTTTGGGGCTCTGGGTACCCCGTGTACACAGGGGATGGTCTGATAGCAGGAGCTGGCGTCCAAGTCTGGATCCCACCCTGTGACTTCATCCTCCTCATTCTTCTGCAAGTCTGGGGCAGTCATATGTGCCCCAGCTTATCCTAGAAAGACATTAGGAGAGTCCAAGAGAGAACAGATGTGCAAGGCTTCAGAAGAAGGGTGCTGTGGAACTCGAAGGAATGAAATCGTGTGTTACTCTGATGAGTCTGTTCTTTTAGAACATGGCAGTCATTCACAGTAGCGACAGGAACTCCGTGTAGAAACATCGTGACCTGAAGTGATCTGCCGGGTGCCCTAGTGTTTTCATATACATGATCTAATTTAATCTTTGCAACTGTCCTACGAGATAAGCAGAATGGTTAATGTTAACTACCATTTTTACAGAAACCAAACCATTTGTTTAGCAGATGCTGGAGTTAGATATAAAACACCAGTTTTCCAACTCTCGATTTAGGCTTCTTTCCAGAGACGATAGATGAGGTCACAAGGGGATAACCCTTGTTAAATTTTTGGCTCATCGTTTTGGGGCCTTTTCTCTAGTTGGAGTGGTGGGGGCTACTCTTCGCTAAGGGCTGCGAGCCTCTCGCTGTGGTGGCTTCTCCCGTTGCAGAGCACGGCTTTCGGGTGCACGGAGTTCAGTAGCTGCGGCTCCCGGGCGCTAGAGCAGCTGGGGCACACGGGCTCCGTTGCTCCACAGCAGGTGGGAGCTTCCCAGAGCTGGATCGAACCCACGTCTCCTGCATTGGCAGGCAGATTCTTCACCAACTGAGCCACCAGGGAAGCCCTACAATGCTCTTTGAATGTAGTGCACGATCCACAGAAACACTGGATTTCTAAATCTTTTTTTTAAATCCAGTTGGAAGTTTGCCTCTTTTGTGTTGACCCCTGTAGAGAAGTGGCCTCTCCCGCAGGATCCCATGAGGCGCTGCACACACCCTGGGGTTCTGTGTATTGCATCATCTGGCAATTACTTGTTTACACTTCTGTCTCCCAGCCTCACTCCCACACCCCTCCTCCCCTGGGGACACCCAAGGACCAGTCATCTTGGGTCCAGCGCCTAGCAGGTTGCTAGACATAACAGTTCAAGATGTATCTTTATTTTTTCACAAAGGGAAAATTTGTTTTGACTGCATAACAGTTAAAGACATTTAAACAGTAAAGGATATATCCTAAACAAAATAAAGGTTAAAAACAAATGGAAAAATTAGAAACAAAGGTGAATGTCAAATCCCCTAAACTATGAGTTAGTGATTATAAAAATATTGCAGAACTAAGTTTAGCTGGGGGTAGTGGTGTCATTTGGGTTTGTGTGTGTGTGTGTGTGTGCATGCATACTCGTGTTGTTTTAAAAAACAATAAAAAATTTTGAGATATTAACCAAATATCATAGATTTCTAATAACAGCTCATAGGATATAGAAATGATCTTTATGCTTTTGAATGTTTCCTTCTGGCCATGTTGAAGTTTAATGATGGCTTAAATGATCATGGACCTTTTATTTTAAGCAAAATATAATATTTATATGATTTATTCTCTACAGGAAATAACGTGTGCATAAGAATTACATAACAACCACTTATATTTGAAAAACAATACCTTAGAAATTGTAATTTTATCAGCAAATGTGGTATCAATGAAAAGAATAGTGGTTAAACTAAAAGCAGATAAATCAAGATGACTTTTAAAGAGAGAAAACACAAGCAAATTTCCTGTGGCCGTGGAATCACAGGGGCCACTGAAAATGGAAACGACCTGCGTGTGACCCCGGGTTCCAGAGTCCTTAACTCTCCTCCTCCCTCGGGGACCTGCTGCACTGGTCTTTTAAGACCTGTGCCCAGGGCTGCTTGTCAACTGGAAGAACATCAGCTCTCAACTTAGTTCCTCAGAACAACACACATTTACTCTAGTTCTGTAGGTTAGAGGTGTGGTTTTGCTCTCTGGTTTCTTTGCATCAAAGTACTGATGGACAGGACTCTAATAGCGAGGCTCAGGCTAGGCTCATTCAGGTTGTTGGCAAAACTTAGTTCCTTGCAGCTGTAGGTCCGAGGTCCTGTTTCCTTGCCAGTTGTCAGCTGGGGGCTGGCAGTAGCTTCTAAAGGCCTTTCTTCAGCCTTTGCACATGGACAACTGCACCTTGGCAGTGCAGTGAATCCTACTCCCACTTGGAAATTCCCTGACTTCCTCTCTGACTCCAGCTGGAGGAATTTCTCTGGTTTTTCGAGGTCTCAAGTGACTACACTGGGTCCATCTGGTGAGTCCAGGATAGTCATCACCTCAAGATCCATAACCTTAATTACTTCTGTGAAGCCCCTTTGGCCACATTAATGGGGTGTGGCCATTAATCAGCCCACTCTAGGACTGCTTGGGGAAATTGGAAATTTACTTCAGCTGATTTTTGCCAGGTACGGCCATTCCCTTGTCTTAGCTCACTGAAGTTTCTTCCAGTTGTTGAAGCTTCCAGTCAGCTCTCTTGAGTTTTTTTCTCATGGGAGATATATCCATCTAGCTTTCCAAGAAGGAAGTTGTAATTCTTTCTCCAGACCTTCAGCCAGACCTTCTTCTGGTTGGAGTTGTGTCTCCAATTCATGCTTCTGATGCTTTTCTACATTTTTGGAAGTTTTTCTTCTAAGAGATAAATTACCTCCTCAGCTGATTTTCTGCGAAGTTTCACTGTGTGTTCTTGACACAGTTCAGGCAGTATTTGAAGTTTCAGTTGACGTTCTTGACTCTCATCTTTAGGCTGTGAATTTTTAGACAGTAAGATACTTGCTCAGTTTGGAAACTTTTCATTTGAACTGTAAACTCTTCTTCCATCTGATTTTAGTCAAATTATTTAAAATAATTCCCGTTTTTCTCTTTCAAGGAAACATTTAAGTAAGCAGCATTGATAAATTTCTTCAGATTGACTTCTTACTGATAGTCAGATATAAGCAACTGTGTTTGAATAACTTTTTCCATCTAATTCAAATGTAATCTTTCCTAAACTAAGCAGGCAGATGTATCATCTTCAGTATAGTTTCAGTTAGAGATGTGAACTGGCTCCTTTCATCACTTGAAACTATTTTGTTTTGTATGGTTTGAGTATTTTTCCCCCTTTCTTTAATTCCCACCTTTCCTCCATCTCAGAACTTCTTGGATAAGCAGTTTAAGGCTTTCCAGAAGATGAGTGTTTTCATCCAAACCACTCATCATTTTCTCTGAAGTTGTTCTGCATTCTTCTGAGATGCCTTTAAGATAGTTTTGGTGTGAGTTACTAGGCACTGGGGGATGTTGATGCCTCTTCAACTGACTGTGTGTCTGTTTCAAGGTGAGCCAATGTCACACCAAGAAATGAGAGGTTGGGGATCTCAATTTTCTTTTTCAGGAAGCCCTATTGTATCCTCAAGTGAAGAGATGGACATACTTGGATTTTTGTCATGTGCTTGTAACTTCAGAGGACCAACCTCCACTAGAGGTGACTCAGGCCTTCTTGAGTCTTGTAGGCAGTCTGATCTTCCCTCTGACTTTACCGTAGTATTAATCCTTGGCACAAAACCTTTTGCTTCACTCTTTCCCCCTTCTTATAGCTCAGTTGGTGAAGAATCCACCTGCAATGCAGGAGACCCCAGTTCAATTCCTGGGTCAGAAAGATCCATTGGAGAAGGGATAGGCTACCCACTCCAGTATTCTTGGGCTTCCTTTGTGGCTCAGCTGGTAAAGAATCTGCCTGCAATGCGGGAGACCTGGGTTCGATCCCTGGGTTGGGAAGATCCCCTGGAGAAGGGAAAGACTGCCCACTCCAGTATTCTGGCCTGGAGAATTCCATGGACTGTATAGTCCATGAGGTTGCAAAGAGTCAGACATGACTGAGCAACTTTCACTTTTCCCTCCTTAAAGTACATGGGCTCTTTAGTACAATGAGCAGATACCACACTCAGTGGGAAACTCAGAGAGAACTGAGCACCATTCCCAGCATTCTGACAACACAGGGAGACCTCCACCCAGCTGTTCCATGGCTGCTGGGAGGATATTTCTGTGGCAGTCAGCAGGCCCTGCATGGCTCCAAAGAACCCTGCAGCTCTGTCGTTGGTTGCCAGTGTCCTGGGAGCCACAACTGATACTCTGCATGGAATCCTGCAGAGTTCTGACCCAAACAAGTGCCTAATATCCAGGGCAGACCATCAGTGGGGCTGGATTCTATAAAACAGGGCTCTTGAACTTTGCACTGCATGAGCGAAGAGAAAATGCACAAAGAGAAAGTGGAATTATATACTGTGGTACGTTGGGGGAAAATGGAAAAGACTGACTGCAGCCTGAGAAGCTCTGGCCTCTGTGGGTTCCATCTGGCAAACCCACAGCCAAATCCCTTCCACTACATCCCAACAGCAAAGAGGAACTGAAGAGTCTCTTGATGAAAGTGAAAGAAGAGAGTGAAAAAGCTGGCTTAAAACTCAACATTCAAAAAACTAAGATCATGGCATTCAGTCCCATCACTTCATGGCAAATAGATGGGGAAACAGTGGGAACAGTGACAGACTTTATTTTCTTGGGCTCCAAAATCACTGCAGATGGTGACTGCAGACATGAAATTAAAAGATGCTTGCTCCTTGCAAGAAAAGTTATGACCAACCTAGATAGCATATTAAAAAGCAGAGACATTACTTTGCTGACAAAGTCCCCATAGTCAAAGCTATGGTTTTTCCAGTAGTCATTTATGGATGTGAGAGTTGGACTATAAAGAAAGTTGAGCACCGAAGAATTGATGCCATTGAACTCTGGTGTTGGAGAAGACTCTAAGGACTTGAGAGTCATTTTAGACTGCAAGGAGATCAAACCAGTCCATCCTAAAGGAAATCAGTCCTGAATATTCATTGGAAGGACTGATGCTGAAGCTGAAACTCCAGTACTTTGGCCACCTGATGCAAAGGACTGATACATTGGAAAAGACGCTGATGGGTCTTTTCCCATTTTGCTGGGCAAGATTGAAGGCCGGAGGAGAAGGGATGAGATGGTTGAATGGCATCACTGACTCAAAGGATGTGAGTTTGAGCAAGGTCCGGGAGATGGTGATGGACAGGGAGGCCTGGCGTGCTGCAGTCCACGGGGTCGCAAAGAGTCAGACACAACTGAGCGATTGAACTGAACATCCCAACAGCAAACTCGAGAGGCATCAAAGCAGGGCTGGGTCATCACTCGTTCCCTGCTCAGGAGCATGGCAGAGTATATGGTGGCACGTGCTCCATCCCTGGGGAAGCCCTCCCCCCGCCATGTAAAGTCTCTTCCTGCAGCTTGGAGCCCAGGGCTGCCTGTGGTCACAGGGACCTCTCACCCCTGAGAACTCCCTCTCTCATCTGTGTTTGGTCAACATAGTCAGGGTCAGAGGACTGACAGACTTCACCAAAGACACTGACTTGTTGAGCTGGATTTCTGCTGGAGGATGGGCTTCCCTGGTGGATCAGTGTTAAAGAATCCTCCTGCCAATGGTTTGATCCCTGGGTCAGGAAATGTCCCTGGAGGAAATGGCAACCCACTCCAGTATTCTTGCCTGGAAAATTCCATGGACAGAGAAAGCCTGGCAGGCTACAATCTACCGGGTCACAAAGAATTGGACACGACTGAGCGACTGAGCCTGACTGAAGGAATTCATCAGAAATCAAAGGGCAGTGACAGTATCTCAATGTTTCATGGACTTCTGGTGGAGCCAGTTTGTCCCTGTTCCATCCAATCCTTCTTGGATGGAGAAGCTCTCCTCCAGGGACCCTGCCACCTCCAGCACGTGCCTTCTGCCCTTGCCTGGGGCCAGGCTCCAGAATACTGTACCACCTTCAGAAGGGTGCCTCTGGGGAGAGCCTCTGAAGAGTGGGCAGGTCCTTCTTTGAGCTGAACTTACCACCTTCTCTTTTATTTAATGTCACATTTTAGTGTCTCTGGAAGATGTCCTAGTATCTCAGGTCAGAGTTGTGCTGTCCATCACCCAGGACTGTGACCTGAGTTCTGACTGGTCCTCGGTATCTTTATCCATGAAGGAAGTGAAGGAAAGCCATCAGTGAAGGCCTGTCAGGGGGTCTGAGGGGCTCGAGGGTTTGGGCTGCAGGTGCCCTGCTCCCAGGAGCCCCTCTGTCTGGCTCACTCCTGAACCAGAAGCAGTCCTCTGGGGGTCGGTGGGTGAGCTCCAACCCTCTCAGGTTTCTTCATGTGGCCAGGAACATGGCAGCCCTCAAGACGTATTTAAAGAAATGAATGTTGCCTGCAAACTCATTCAGCGCCCATGTAATTTAAGGCACTGGAATCGGAATGGCTGTTAAATCTCAGAACACAAACGTGATGAGACACAGATATGTCTCTGTCTCTATAATCGCCATCTCCACCCCTGTTCCTAGCTCAGTCTGCAGCAGCTGGGGCTGCTGTAACAAAGCACCATAGACCAGGAGGCTCAACAACATGCATTCATTTCTCACCGTTCTGGAGGCGGGGAAGTCCTGAGAGCTAGTCGGGTCAGTCTGGATGAAGGCCCTCTTCCTGGTCCACAGGTGGCCATCTTCTCAAGGTGACCTCACAGGGGAACAGGGAGGGCTCACTCCCCCTCTTCTTACAAGGACACTAATCCCATTGCAGGGCTCCACTCTCATGACTTAATGATCTCCCAAAGGCCTGCTTGCAAATACCATCACATTAGGGGTTCAACATAGGAATTTTGAGGGAACACAGTCCCCTGTTACACATAACATTGTAACTATATATATAAGTACATATATATGTATAAAGCTATATATAGGACTCATTTCTACATTTAGCTGATACTTATTTAGTGATAAATATAGATAGATCTAGCTATCTACAAAATTTAATAGGATATATTTTTATATTCATATATATACACCATTTGACAGAATAAATATAAACAAATATATTCTATCAAATTATATATAACTATATACTGTATATTTATATTCTATATAGTAAACACTAAATAAGCACATCAGCTAATTGCTGAAATTAGTCCTAATCTGCTTTTAAAAGTTTGGCAATTTTAGAGAAAAAGTATGCAATTAAAAAAAATTTACTGGGGAAATAAGTTTAGGAATATTATTAACCTTCTAAGAAATTTAAAAGTAAATAGGCAGATGTAGACTAAGTTTTGGCTGGATAACTCCTTTGCCTGTGATGTGTTCTCAGCAATGGAATTCATGATGTCCCGTTAGTTTGGAGAGGTTCTTGTTGCCATGGATGTGGTAACAGCCTTCATTATACTCGCCTCTTCTTGAGGCAAGGGAGAGCGCTTTGAATGTAGTAGATGTGCAGTAATTGATTATTAAATAAATTAATGGGGCTTCCCTGGTGGCACAGTGGATAAGAATCCACCTACCAGTGGAGAGGACATGTGTTCCATCCCTGGTCCAGGAAGATTCCCACATACCACACAAACAGTAAGCCCATGCGCCACAACTACTGAACCCTCCTGCTCCAACTACTGAAGCCCACGAACCTAGAGCCTGTGCTCCTCAATGAAGAAGCCACCACAATGAGAAGCCTGCACAGTACAAAAAAGAGTAGCCACACTCACTAAAACCAGAGAAAGCCAGTGCAAAGCAGCAAAGACCCAGCGCAGCCAAAACCAACCAAATAAATAAACAGAAATCAAGCTGTTTAAAAATAGTAATAATAAAGGACCTTGTGTGTGTGCTAAGTCGCTTCAGTTGTGTCTGACTCTGTGTGACCCTACAGACTAGAGTCCGACAGGCTCCTCTGTCCATGGGATTCTCCAGACAAGACTATTAGAATGGGTTACCATGCCCTCCTCCAGGGGATCTTCCTGACCCTGGGATTGAACCTGCATCTCTTACATCTCCTGCACTGGCGGGTGGGTTCTTCTTTACCACTAGCGCCACCTGGGAAGTTCCATAAAGGACCTTCCCATTCTTTAAGAATAATTGGAATGGGAATCTAGCAAGCAGTGAGTTACAGTGGGTTTGTTATTTCATCCACGTGTTCACTCATTTATTCAGTCAACAAAACGTGCTGATCCCCTGCTGTGCACCAGCACAGACGCTGGATGTTCACGGCAGTGCCTGAGACAGACAAGGTCCTCTCTCTGAAGGAACATAGTCCCAAAAGGGTGGCAGGACGTCAACAAGCCAGTGAGAAGGTACCCAGGGCCGGCAGCTGTGGTGTGGAGGTGTGAGTCCAGCGAGAGCCGCAGTCCCGGGGGTGGAGGCTGCGTGGCCGGAGCTGCAGGCACAGAAGAGCCGTGGACAGAGACACCTGCTGGAGGACAGGCCAGAAGCAGCACAGCCACTCTCTCCCACCTCCGACCTCCCTGGGTCCTCCCCCTGGAGAAATACAACCTCAGCTGAAGAGTCTGAGACCGGGTGCTGCAGTCCCTGGGGGTCAGCCCCCCAGAGCACAGAGCAGGGCAGGGACAGAGCATGATCCGGGCCCAGCAGGGTCAGCCAGGAAGCTTCTCCCTGCATCTGAGCACCCTGAGGGCAGGCTCTAAGTTGGGTTTACCTTTCTCTCTTTTGTGTTCTCAGCAAACACAAAACTTGGCAAGAAGCACATGCTTGCTAATTTAATTGTGTGCTGTGGGGTTGGCCCTGCCTTATCTAAATGTGTGCTTCAGGCATCGGTCACCCCATGGGGACTCTGGTTCTTCACTGTCCTTGGGGAAACACGGCATCTTGTTCACCTTGTATCACAGCAGAGTGCCTGGTACTTGTAAACGTTTGCTAAATGAGGATTCTTTTTGCATGCAGAATTTTCTTTGTTACCCATATGCAGAACTGTGATAGAATAAAACATTTCTCACCTTCAAACCTGTACTAAATGGAAAGGTGTCATAGCCGTTAGGAAAGAAGACTTGGACAGACTAATTATTTCAGTTTCCTTCCTCCTGTCTCCCTGAGGAATCCTCTCTTGTGATGGTGATGAAAAATTGATGAATTGAGGGGAGAAGGATAAATTAGGAATCTGGGATTAACAGATACACACTACTGTATATACAACAGACAAACAACAAGGACCCACTGTATAACACAGGGAACTCGACTCACATCTTGTAACAATCTATGATGGAAAAGAATCTAAAAAATAATATATATATATATGTATATTCTTTTGTACATATTCATATATGTAAGTATAATTGAATCACTTTACTGTACATCTGACACTAACGTAAAAAGAAAACAAAAGAATTGATGCATATTATTTCCTCTCTCAGACTACATAATGTGCTCTTTCCCCCAAATCATCATGCATTAGGAAGCTTCTTCTATGGCTGGAATGAGAGGAATTTAGTCACAGACGTGGACTGTCCGCATTGTCTTAGAAGAGGTATTTTAATAAAATCAAGAAGCGTTTAGAGCACTCTAGAAGTAGAGGAACAGGGAGACCTGGGGAGGAGAGGTGAGGGGGGCAATTCTGATATTAGACCAGTTTCCTTGAGTTCATTGGCACCAGATTTATGCAAATACCCAAGGCTTACAGAACCCATTAAATGTATGCTGGAGACCCATAAGAGCCCTGAATTGAGCCCTGCAAGAGTTGTCTTGCGCTGGCTGCAAGATCTAAGGAGCAGGCTGAGTGCAAGACCTATGAGCCCGGAAGCGGGTGGATGGAGCGCATGCTGCAGTGTGAACACAGACAGAGGGGTGCTGGGAAGGCGGGCAGGGCTCTGGGAAGCTCCTTGCTCCCTGGACAGCTGGGGCGGGAGATGAGAGCTATGGCTTCCAAAGAGTAATCCTTCATTGTGTAGAGACAATGCTCTAGGAAAGCTTTTCTTTTTCCCTCCCGGGCTCACCTGAAGCCTTCTTTCCCCAGCTCCTATGCATCCAGGAGGGCCACATGCCTACTTCTGGCCGGAGTGATGTAGATGCAATTGACATAAATCACTTCCATCCCTGGCCCACCAAATATTCATTCTGCTCAGTGTCCCCACCCCCCCCATCTTGTTGAGGAGGAAAGATATCCCCAAGATGGAAAGAGAATTTCCGAATGTGGAGCCTCTGATGATAACCTAAACGTGAACGCAAAGCAAAGACGGTCAGAAAGGGGGAGTAAGTTCTCCGTTCATATGACTGGACTCTTCCCTCCTCTAGGTACATGTTGCTGGCTGGGATGGGGAGACAGTGGGAGAAATGTTTGTTACTATGATCAGAGTCGTACTTCTTCCTTTTTGGCACATCATCCCTTCTGGGCTAAATGAATAACGGTAATTTACAAGGGTCTTCTTTTTGAAGACTGCGATCACTTCTGAATACCAAGGCAAAGTCCGGATGGAAGATCAGTTATGAGTCAGCCTGACCTACTTTATAAGGCTTTGCTCTGAAAGGGATAAGGAAAGAAACTGCATAGGATCTTTAGGCTAATCTGAGGGTACTCTTTCTGTCCAAGGGTTCAGGAAAAGTGCTTTTTCCTTTGCACCACTCCCAAAAGAGCAGATTTGGTCTGAAACTGGGTGGAAGGTTGGTGCCGGCATGAGGAATAATGCATGTTCCATCCAGGTTCATAAGCCGGCAAAAGGGCTGGGCAGGGTGTTCCCAGGGGCCACTGGTTGGATCTCTCTCTCTAAAGGCCTGTCGCCTTTCGTGAAATGGCCCTCCTCCTGCTCTTCTCTGTATTGCTTTGAGGGGAGGAAAGCAGAGAGGAAGGTCTGAGTATCTTTTCACCGCTAGTCTTTCTACCGAGTTTGCCAAGTACACGGTGTGCAAAATGGTTATTCCTTTGACACACAAAGGAGTAATTTCATGAAATAACTTCCTGTGTATTATGATTTGGATAGATGGTATATGAATGTTGGGGGAGAGGAGTCAGTGGTGGTGCTAACCTGCAGAAGAACTTGGAGTTCTGTGGGGGTTTAAAGAAAATGCAAGGAAACTCTGGGGCCCTTGGCTGGGAGGCTCACGATTGGGAATGTCACCTCTGTTTCTGTTTGGGGCCCAATCCCTGGTGACTAGGTAGTAAAAAAAATTCACCTGCAATGTGGGAGACAAAGGTTCCATCCCTGGGTTGGGAAGATGCCCTGGAAGAGGGCATGGCAACCCACTCCAGTATCCTTGCCTGGGAAATTCCAGGGACAGAGGAGGCTGGTGGGTTACAGTCCATGGGGCTGCAAGAGTCGGACATGACTTAGCGACTAAACCATCACCACTAGTCTCTGGACCTGGTCATGAGACTTGGGGAAGCTTAAGAAAAAGTTATTTCTGCCATTTAGAATTTTCTAGAAATGACTGAGATGGCCTCAACTGAGTTTTAATATTTTACTACTAGGACTTCCCTGGTGGTCCAGTGGTTAAGACTTTGCCTTCCAACATAGGTGTATGGATTCCATCCTTGGTTGGGGAGCTGAGATCCCAATGCCAGAGCCAAAAACCAAAACAAAAACCAGAAGCAATATTGTAAAAAAAAAAAAAAAAAAAAATCAAGAAGGATTTTAAAAAATGGTCCACGTGTAAAAGAAAAAAAACTTTACTGCTAACTCAGATCAAAGGTTGAACACCTCGTGTTGGTAACATGTCATTTGCTCGTTTGGATGGTGAGGTGGAAGGGAAAGGCTGTGAGGCTGGTCTCGGCAGCAACGCGATTTCATTTCCTAAGCGGTGGTTTCGTTGCAAATGATGATGAATCCGAGTCTGTTCCGGGTTGGCTGTGGTCAGGGGGGAACCAAGATGAGAAACCACACTTAATCTAAGACTTAGGCATGGTCAGGAATGACAGACAAACCTGGGCTTCTGTCTGAGTTACAGAGCAAGGCATTAGCAATGCTTTATCCCTTTTTATTTTTCACTAGTCTTCAGGTTATTGGAACAGCTTTTTAAATGATTTGTTGCTTCCTTTTTTGTTGTGTTTCGTTGAGGTGAGTCATCATGAAAACAAAATAAAGAAGAAAAAAAAAAAAAAAACCAGCCCCCAACTATCACAGAAAGAACACTTCAAAGCTGCCCACGTCTCATCACTGACAAAGCGCTTGTTGAATGCAGCTTTATTGATGGTGAGGAGATTATAAACAGGATATACCTTTTAGTTTGTTGTTCCTTATACAGTACAAGAATGTTTTAAGCAAACAAAGAAATTTTTGGCCAAAATCTGCTGAATAAACACAAAGATTTTTAAGGAGTATTCAAGACAAGTATTTTATTTCTGGTTCCCTGAGAGGGGCATTTAAATGATCTTTACCCTCTCAATGTGCTGAAGGGTAAATTGTTAATGTTTTAGAATCTTTAGTTCTCATAATTACCATGAAGGAGTGTTTAGGAAACTAGTCTGCAATGTTTAAAATATGAAAACACGTATCGAAAAATAATTCCTTTGAATTATTTTTGTGCTGGAGAATATACCCATCAGTGGCTGGGCTGGGAATTCTAGTTTATTCAGAGAAGACTCATTCAGAGTAGATGGCATAAACTCATTTCTTTGTAACTCTGGAAAAAAATAATTAAATTAAGTGATATTAGTTTCTTTTATCTAATAACTTGGATGAATTTGGAAGATATTTGGCCAGGGTAACCAGCAAAAGATGGACCTCTTAACACTTACATATTTCCAGGCAAACCTCTAACTACACGGACGTTTGTAAAATACACTTACTATAATGCTGCTCTGCCTTAAATCATAGAGCCAGTCAGTACATCCTCACATCCTTCTTACCTCAATTATACCTCCTCACTCATAACACTCCACTACCATCTAATCCTGGTTTAGAATTATATTCATATGCACCATCACTGACCTCCTATTCATAACCACTCTTACAACATAGGAAGCAAAAATAAAATCCATCCAACGCTGCTGAAAGCAACTAGCACATCAGGGATAACAATCTGGCACCAAAAGTCTAACTAAAAATGGACAGACTACAGTCTGGTATCCTGGAAACCTTCACATCAGATCGCTGGCCCATTCCAAAAAAGAGAGCTTGAATTTTATTATTTCAGCTGCTGGGTGGCCTGCTATTTCTCTGATACATTGAACTAATGCTTTTATTTCATCAGAGAACAAGTTACAAAAATAACAAGTCCTTGGCTTTCAGAAAAATAAAAAGAGGAACAGGGTTGGATCCTAAGGCCTGGAAGTGTGATTGATTATAAGTTTAAAACATAATGAAAATGAAGTAATTTTCCAGTTGGAAAACATGGAGATGTCGTCAAGTTTTCTAGGAACACCTGCTTCAGTAGTTGGGTTAAAGAGTGTGTTTCCCTTACATG
This sequence comes from Dama dama, assembly GCF_033118175.1. Classification (NCBI taxonomy): domain Eukaryota; kingdom Metazoa; phylum Chordata; class Mammalia; order Artiodactyla; family Cervidae; genus Dama; species Dama dama. Next base: position 9,579,623 of record NC_083687.1, on the reverse strand, counting down.
TGGATGGTGACAGGCATCATTTTGATGCTATATACTTCCATGTCTTTCAATTGTCCATGCAGGATGTTCCAAGATGTAAAACTTTCACCAACCCTTATGTTCCATGCTCCCTACTAATTTGTTATGTCATAAATTCTGGAATTCCAAATTTCTATCAGTTTTTTGCTTATTGACCTAACTGTTGAGGCAGATGAAACAACAGCAGTATACCCAGGAATCTGGTTAGCGAGGATATTTGTATGCTCTGAGTCTTCAGGCAACCAATGTAGAAAATACATTAAATGGCCATCTCAAACGATCTGTCCATTCTAACACACGCTGTCTTCCAAAAAGTCACTACTGAATTTTTGCAATATTTTATCAAGCTCTGATGGATAAAAAATCTTCTACTTTCAGCATCTTTTCTCATTCTTCCATGATAAAATATTATAATTGATTGATTGTATTTCATTCAAATCTTAGGTTCCCTACTTCAAATGTTTCTAAGATCTCGGTGGGAGACACATCTCTTGGTGAGCCTCAAGAAATTATGTCTACTTATTGCCCACTTATGGCCTGTAACCCACAATACGTCACTTTTCTCTCTCAAAATTAACAATGTGCTATACAGGTTTCTCAGTTGTATAAGAATATATCATAGCAAACTAAACAATATTACAGTCACCCTCATGTTGGCTTTGGAAGTTGTGGCCAAAATAATTTATTACAAATTAAAAGTTAATTTTACCAGTAGTGCTGCAAGGACAAAAGTCTATCTATACATTGCACAATTGTGACTTAAGAGCTCAGTGATATAACCGGCTCCATACCCTGGCTTCTCACACGGCTTTATTTTTCAGCCTGGGACAGTGAAGAACCAAGGAGCAGGTCTGTTCTGTATTGCCCTGCATGGGGAGAGGAAACAGCCCAATGTTTTTATATTAATAATGTCTTATTCTCAACCTACGGTGTTTTAGCCTTTACCCAAGTGTTACCATTAAACACGCAGAGACTGAACTTTCTATCAGGGGCAATGATATAAAATTGTTCCACAAAATGTACTTTATGAACCACTTTTCACAGTTCGAATAAAATATTTTAAATATAAATATTGTAACTCTAGCCATAACCTATCTACACAAGGTGGGAGAGGAGGGGGTTCATGGAAACCCAGTTATATTGTCATAGATACTCATGTTTCACCATTTAAATACTTTGTCTTATTTTTTCAAAATCTATTTGCATGTAACCCATAATTGATAGGCCCTTCCTCTCCAAAACAAATGAACTATCAAAGAATAAAAGGATAAATTATAAGAAAGGAAAATATATATCATTTACTACCATCATTCCTTTGCTCCCAAACTTGGCAAACATAATAAAATAAAAAAGGGATATGGAGTGGATATAGTTTCATTTGTAAAGCTAATTTGCAACAGATGAAATTTTAAAAATATGTAATCAAATGGGCATATATTATTTTAACATTTCAATGGGAAATGAATGTGTTAGATTTTTAATTAAGAAATCAGGATTGATATGAAATGGTAAACAATAGGATTTACCAACAGGAAAATCCATTCATCCCACTTCTGCCAAATCCAGAAATTCTAAATATTTCCTTCATTCTCACTCATCTAAGAGTAGAAGAAATCAAATTATTGTTACTGGCTCCATAACCTTTGGCCTAGCATACTTTAAGTTAATGATCCTTAAGGACAGACTTTTATTTGATGTTCTTCTGGGGGGTCCTACATGAAGGTCAAGGTTGCCTTTAACCATCTTGGGGTAGTTTTTAGATTAGCAATTATATCAGTAATATCAATATTTGCAATCCCTTTAACAGGGAAGCAAAGTAAAGTGCAAATACTTCCAGGAGAAACAGAAAAATGATTTAAATTTACACTAGAAATGAAATGACTGATGTCAGTTTCTTCTCTGAGAGTAGGATTTTATGGTAGGAAATACTCTGGAGGGCCTGACGCATGGAGGAGGGAATCAACCTTAAGCCAAAGGCGTCAACCTGGCAGCCCCGGGTGGAGTCCCTGTTACCTTCCAGTCGGATTCTCATCTTAAGCTTTATTATTTTCCTCCTGAGATGCCTTTCGAAATCTTTTACTCAGGCACGCATAGGAAAAGAAATTGCATTGAAACATAGAATTAAATCTTGAGTCCTTATGAATCCAGATGGATTTCCATTTTAAAATAAAGTCTATAAAGAATATTTTTAATTTCCTAAAGAAAAAATAAGAGGACAGTCAACTTCTGTAGGAGAGATCTCTTACTCACTTAAGCTTCATGTGTTACTAAAAGGCGGAAGCACCATCTCCAAGGTGGGTGTAACCGCTCTAGTTTAAAAAGGATGCGGCGATGAAGTGCCCACCGCGAGTCCTGCCTGCCACCCAGTGGCCGCTGAAATCAACGGTTTCTTGACTCTCTTGGCTCTGGCTCTGTCTTTAGATTAAAAAAATAAATAAATAAAATCGACAGAGAGATGGATGATGCCCCACCAGCAACTGCAAACCCCCAAGACGGGTGCCTCGATGGATCTGAAAAGACTGCCCAGTAGTAAATGTTAGATATTTTCCTTCCCTCTCCCCCAGCTCACGCGTCGCCGCGCCGGCCGCCAGCTCTCCCCGCGGCGCCCGGGGCTCAGATGCTGACCGGCGCCGAGGACACGGAGCTGGCGCGCGACTCGCGGGTCACGGGGTTGGGCATGGCCAGGGCGCAGCACGACACGCCCACGGTGGCCTCGGGCAGCTCGTCGTCCTCCGTCCACTCGTTGAGCTCGGGGTTGAAGCACTGGATGCACTTCTTGTACTTCCTCTCGCCCTCGTTCCAGCCGCCCAGCAGGTAGGCGCGGCCGTGCAGCGCCGAGGCGCCCGCCGTGCTCACGCCCACCGGCAGCGGCGCCGCGTAGCTCCACTGGCCCGAGGCCGGGCAGAAGCTCTCCACGGTCAGCACGTCCACGCGCTCGCCGCGCGGCCCCAGCTGGCTGCCGCCCATCACGAACACGCGCTCGCCCAGCGCCACCGCGCAGTGCCAGCCGCGCGGCGTGCCCAGCGCCGGCCGCTCCTGCCACGCGTCGCGCGCCGGGTCGTAGGCGCACACGGAGCGCGAGTAGGCGCCGCTGATGTAGCCGCCGGTCACCAGCACGCGGCCCTCGGCCACCGCGCTGGCGTGGCAGCAGCGCGCCACCTCCAGGGGCGCCTTGGGCAGCCACTGGTTGGCCGAGGGCACGTAGCACTCGAGCGAGGCCAGGCTGCCCTCGGCGTTGCGGCCGCCCACTGCGTACAGGAGCCCGTTGAACACGCTCAGGCTGAAGTGCGTGCGCCGCTGGGTCATGCTGGCCAGGTGGATCCACGTGTTGAAGCGGGGGTCGTACCTGGAAGTGGCAGAGCAAGCGTGACAGGCTGGCGGGAGGTACCCGGGGGTGGGGGGTGGGGGGGAGGGGGAGACCACCAGCCCGTCTGCGAGGGGCCCGGGGACCCAGAGCAGCCCCTTGCCGGGATGGAGGCTGCTGAGCCTCTCTGATCCAGTAACAGAGTGGGGCCCTTGGGAAAGGCAGGGCCGGCGAGGGTGACTCCCGCTCCTCCCGCGTGTAAAACCGGCCGCAACCGCCCCGCTGAGATGACCTCCGTCCCCCTTTCCTCTGTATTTAAATATCCATCCTCCGTCCGGCAGGACTTAGGGGATGCCTGCGTGGAGGAGGGTGGGGCCGGAATGTGTGAAATCAGAGAAGGGAAAAGGAGACGTGGCCGCTTGAAGGCCAGTTCCACGTATCCTCAGACGCCAGCCCCCTCGCAGCTCATCCTCACAGCTTTATCGAGATAGGGGTTGACTAACTGGGTTTGTTTCTCTTTTTCTCACAAATCCCTTCTTGTTCACACACCTCTCCTGGCCACTGGCACCGAAAAGCTAGTCACTCTCGTCTGTTTAGAATGAAAACAGTAGAACTCATGTCTCAGCGCATCAACAAAGCTAAACTTTGGATGCTTCTCTAATTTCTAGCGCTTATTATTAATAATACGTCAGATTTTTTTTAGCGTAGGTATACACTTTTTTCAGTGTTCAACGTTACAATTATTATACCATCAGCATTGAAGTCAATACCGCAAAAGGTCGAGTTATCAGCTGGAGGAAAAGAAGCAACCATAGGAGACTAATACTTTCCTATTTCTGCAGTTCCAAGTATTGTAAACACAGAACTGACTCTGTTTGTTGTTCATTCATGTTTGTCTCATTTCACCTTCAAGTCAAGACTTAACCATGGCTATCAAGGCTAAAAATCATTAATTGTTTAATTTAAATGACACGTGCATGTAATAAAATAGTAAAGAATATTTTTTTGATTTACTAGATGAAGTTTCAACTCTTGTTCATTAGTTATGTTTGGCTTTGAATCACTACCACAGTAGAAGCACTGCTTTCTGAGTATTTCATGTGTATGTAGGTTTCATTTTTTATTATAAATATACAAAAATAACATGCATGTAAATTTCACTTTCTGTAGGATTCATTACGCTTTTGCTCTCTACATGCATCAAAGATATTGATGGTATTTAGTCTTTAAAGAAATGTTTAAAATTAATTAAAATTAATTAGCTGTCACATTTTTAGTAATCTCAACCTAGTTGCCAGTTATGAATCTGACAGTCATCAGTAACAAGCCAGTTATGAGTCTGACAGTCATCAGTAACAATCCACTTAAAAGAAATTTTGCATCCTTTTAATCTTTCTTACTTTGCACCCAGTTTTTTTCAAAAAGGCAGGGTATCATGAGGAGCACCCTGATCAGAAATGAGAACATGTGAATTCCACTTACTAGCAGTATCACTTCTCTGAGTGTCAGATTTCTCACATGTAAAATCAGAATCATCACACTCTTCCTGGCTTGCTTCACTGGCATATTCAGAAATTTCTAGTGCAGAATATATGTGAGTGCATTCTATAAAATGTGAAATTTTATATATGTGTATTGTGGCATTATTATTATTATTGATTTACTGAGCCAGTGACCTAAGCTAATAGACATGATTAGCTTCCTACTATGTCAGGGCAGTTCTGTCATGATATTGAACCATTTCTATTTCTAATAAAAGAGTCAGTACCTGCAGAAATTGCTGACTGCATGCTTGGCTTGATTTCTTGCATCGTTCTGGTCTTCCCCACCAGCCACGTAAAGAAATCCATCCATCACAGCCACACACTGATTAAAACTCTTGGCTGGCATCTCTGTAAGCTTGCTCCATCCGATTTCAGGGTCTCTATACAAGACGTCTCTACTAAGGGACTTCTCTGTAAGGCCTGGGCGGCCCCCCACAGTGACAAGCACACGGCACCCCCCTCGGATTCTCGTGCGTCTAGACTGTAACGTGTTCTGATGATAGGGAAGGAGGTGGTAGTTCATAGCATCTACAAGAAGCTTGTGACAGTCAGCATCTTGCATCATTCTCGGTACTGACTGAACATAATTGACCAGGTCTTGTGCAGAGATGGTACCAAAGCGAATATTGCTCAAGAGATCGGCAGCGTATTTCACTCTCTTTTGGTCAAATTCTAACCATTTCATTGCAATCTGGAATGCTACTATTTCAGAAGGCAACTGTAAATCATCATCTATAAGAAGTTCATTAATTTGCTCAAAGGTAAGTTTCATAAAATGATCTGTTTCTGCAAATTCAAGGAAGTTATCCCGGATAAATTTCTGGGCGGCTGCCTTTGCGTTTCTCAGGGAGTATGTTTCGGCAATGTTAGCAATGTACATGCAATTCTCAACGTTCATCTCTTGTATAAGAAAATCACTGCACATCTTGACAAGGGTGTGGATCTGAAGATAAACAGCAGCAGAAATGATGCTTCCTATGGTATACAGGGAGAGAGTGAGCTTTCCGGTGTAGGCATATGCAATGACCGTGGCCAGGCCCAGCGGCGCGATGTCATTGAGATCCACCCTTTGGGTTGAGGGGTCTTTTTTCAGGATGTTGTAAAAGTACTCACTGCATGAAGCCATCACTGACTTGTGAACGTCAAAGGATTTGGTTTTGGTGCCAATGACTAAGTCACAAAGGAAGCCCTCCTGCCTCATTTTACTCAAACCTTCCAAGAGGTTGGGGCCATAAGAAGCATCTGTCAGTTCAGAAGAAATGCAGCTAAGGCCATTGCCTCCTTCCAGGAGCCCATTCAGAGCGTTGAGCTTGTTGAGGGGACTGTCTTCCACAATGATGGTCATCTCATTGACATCAGCTTTGTTCTTTCTGACGGTCTTCTTTTTGGGGGCCATGTTGGCAAACACACTGTCACAGGCAAGAACTTGCTGGAAAAAAATGAAAAGACACGGTTTTAATTGTGCTTTGGACTTTGACATACTACCCTGAGAAACTTTTCTCTCTCTTTTTTGGTAAGATAGTAGTTTTTAAATGGCACAATGTAGATTAAGTCTCAAAAAAAGATTTAAAGACATTGAGCTAGATCCACATCTTATTGACAGTTGACTTAAGCACCAATCATTGCAGACAATGCTAGAAAGATTTGTTATCAAATGAAACCTCTCAGTAGCTATATGGACAAATTTTATACAGAAGAAATGACCAAATATTTTCTGATCTAGCTGTACAATAATTATGGAATAAGTTAAACATCATTTCAAGCACTCAGTTTGCACTCAGGAAGAAGTAAATTATAACTATGCTTAGTCCCTCAGTCATGTCTGACTCTTTGCAACCCCATGGATTGTAGCCCGCCAGGCTCCTCTGTCCATGGGGATTCTCCAGGCAAGAATACTGGAGTGGGTTGCCATGTCCTCCTCCAGGGGATCTTCCCAACCCAGGGGGCCACCAGGGAAGCCCAAATTAGAACTATTCTGAAGTTTTTCGCAATGAAAGACTATAAACCTAAAACTCAGGAATTCATGTTAAATGTAGAATATATATTAGAATACATGTGGCTTATAATCAATGGATAAGGACTTGTAATGATGTTCAAGAGCTTCCTACTCTGCATAGTCACTAAAATAATTTCCAGATGAATTAAATATCTAAATGATGCATATATACACACAAACTTACAAACTTACAAGAACTAGAACAAAATAGTTTAAAAAAAAATCTTAGCATCAAAAAGATACTTAAGCATAACATAAAATCCAGAAGCATATAGGGAAAGACTGAACTCTTTGAATGTTAAAAAGTGAAAACTTACATCTATAAAACAACACCAATGTTTAAAAGACAAGCAACAGACTGTGAAAACAAATATTTGTAACATTTTTGACAGATAAAAGGTCAAAGTAAAGTTAACATGTATCTATTTTTATTTATTTTACTGTTTGGCCACACCTCACAGCTTGTAGGATCTTAGTTCTCTGATCAGAGATTGAACCTTGTCCCCAGCACCGGGTCCTAACCATTGGACCATCAGGGAATCCCCTAACATGATATTTAAAGACCTCCTACAATTAAGAAGTAAAAGGTTAACGAAGGAATCTTTGTAATAGAAAGTGCTTGCTAAGGAACATCAATAAAAATGTTATATAAACAACAACAAAAAAAGAAGTAAAATGTAACCCAACTAGAAAATGGATGAAGACTATGACCAGGTAACTAGGTTGTTCACAGAAAATAAAACACAGAGTTAATATTTGTTTAAAAAGCTAAACTAACAATAATCAGGGAACTGTCAACTGAAATCCAGACAGCTTTTTATTTTTTGTGGTCAAATTTTGCTTATCAAATGGTTAAAATATCTTAAAATACGAATAATATCAGATGTTGGTGTGGTACGCTCCATACATTGTTGATGGGAAGATAATTGATACAGACTTTTGAATAATAATTTAGCAGCCTATCAAAAACAAAAAAAAAATTTATGCTTTGACACTAAAGTTCTAAGTCTACTAATGTGCCTCTTAGAAATATACTCATATGGATGCTGACACATGAAGGACAGTAACCATTTCATATTATCAATATCATAAATATTTGAACCAGCTTCTAAATCTATAGGGAGTGTAGGTTTAGCTGTATATTTAGAGTTGTGAACAGCTCTAATATTAAGTGTAGACTTGAAATATATTAGAAAAGTGAAAGTGAAGTCGCTCAGTCATGTCTGACTTTTGGCGACCCCATGATCTGTAGCCTCCCAGGCTCCTCCGTCTGTGGGGTTCTCCAGGCAGGAATACCGCAGTGGGTTGCCATTTCCTTCTCCAGGGGATCTTCCTGACCCAGGGATCGAACCCAGGTCTTCTGCATTGCAGGTAGACGCTTCACCCTCTGAGCCACCAGGGAAGCCCAAAATATATTAAGTTTACCAAATAAATACATAGATCTTAAAGTTCAGTTCAGTTCAGTCTCTCAGTCGTTCCGACTCTTTGTGACCCCATGAACCACAGCACACCAGGCCTCCCTGTCCATCACCAACTCCCGGAGTTTACTCAAACTCATGTCCATTGAGTCGGTGATGCCATCCAACCATCTCATCCTCTGTCCTCCCCTTCTCCTCCTGCCCTTAATCTTTCCCAACATCAGGGTCTTTTCAACTGAGTCAGCTCTTCACATCAGGTGGCCAAAATGTTGGAGTTTCAGCTTCAACATCAGTCCTTCCAATGAACACCCAGGACTGATTTCCTTTAGGATGGACTGGTTGGATCTCCTTGCAGTCCAAGGGACTCTCAAGAGTCTTCTCCAACAACACAGTTCAAAAGCATCAATTCTTCTGCTCTCAGCTCTCTTTATAGTCCAACTCTCACATCCATACATGACCACTGAAAAAACCATAGCCTTGACTGGACAGGCCTTTGTCAGCAAATTAATGTCTTTGCTTTTTAATATGCTGTCTAGGTTGGTCATAACTTTCCTTCCAAGGAGTAAGCGTCTTTTAATTTCATGGCTGCAATCACCATCTGCAGTGATTTTGGAGCCCCCCAAAATGAAGGCAGCCACTGTTTCCACTGTTTCCCAATCTATTTGCCATGAAGTGATGGGACCGGAGGCCATGGTCTTAGTTTTCTGAATGTTGAGCTTTAAGCCAACTTTTTCACTCTTTTATTTTCACTCTTCTATTTTCATCAAGAAGCTCTTTAGTTTTTTTTCACTTTCTGCCATAAGGGTGGTGTCATCTGCATATCTGAGGTTATTGATATTTCTCCTGGCAATCTTGATTCCAACTTGTGCTACCAAAGGAAAATTTTATGCAAAGATGGGCTCAAAAAAGGACAGAAATGGTATGGACCTAACAGAAATAGAAGATATTAAGAAGAGGTGGCAAGAATACACAGAAGAACTATACAAAAAAGATCTTCATGATCCAGATAATCATGATGGTGTGATCACTCACCTAGAGCCAGACATCCTAGAATGTGAAGTCAAGTGGGCCTTAGGAAGCATCACTACGAACAAAGCTAGTGGAGGTGATGGAATTCCAGTTGAGCTATTTCAAATCCTAAAGATGATGCTGTGAAAGTGCTGCACTCAATATGTCAGCAAATTTGGGAAACTCAGCAGTGGCCGCAGGACTGGAAAAGGTCAGTTTTCATTGCAATCCCAAAGGAAGGCAATGCCAAAGAATGCTCAAACTACCGCACAATTGTACTCATCTCACACACACACTAGTAAAGTGATGCTTAAAAATCTCCAAGCCTGGCTTGGAGAACCATGTGAACCATGAACTTCTAGATGTTCAAGCTGGTTTTAGAAAAGGCAGAGGAACCAGAGATCAAATTGCCAACATCCGGTGGATCATCGAAAAAGCAAGAGAGTTCCAGAAAAAGCATCTATTTCTGCATTATTGACTATGCCAAAGTCTTTGACTGTGTGGATCACAATAAACTGTGGAAAATTCTGAAAGAGATGGGAATACCAGACCACCTGACCTGCCTCTTGAGAAACCTGTATGCAGGTCAGGAAGCAACAGTTAGAACTGGACATGGAACAACAGACTGGTTCCAAATAGGAAAAGGAGTCTGTCAAGGCTGTATATTGCCACCCTGCTTATTTAACTTATATGCGGAGTACATCATGAGAAACTCTGGGCTGGAGGAGCTCTTAAAGTATCACAGATTAAATTATTTTAGCCGTTCTCAAAATATTGGGCACAGTCATCAGAACATGCTAACCCTGGCTTTTTAGATGGATTTTATCTACAGCCATGGTGGCATTCACTTTCTTGTGAAATTAATGGCATTTAAAATTTTTTATTTTTTATTGAAGTATAATTGATTTACAATGTCATACTAGCTTCAGGTACACAGCACAGGGGTTCAGAATGTATATATTCTTTTTCTAGTTCTTTCCCCTTGAAGGTTATTACAAAAATGCTGCGTATGGTGCCCTGTGCTGCATTATGCAGTGGGTCCTCGTCTGTTTTGCATACAGCAGTGTGTGTGTGTTACTCCAAACTCCTGATTTATTCCTTCCCTGCCCCACCCTGTTTCTCCTTTTGGTAAGGGTAGTTTGCTTACTGTCTGTGGGTCTATTTCTGTTTAATAAATTAGTGCATTTGCATTTTTTTAGGTTTCGCATATAAGCGATATCATGATGTTAGTCTTTTTCTTACTTTATTATACTCTGTAGGTCCATCTGTTTTCTTTTTCATTTCTAAAATAACAAAGTCATGTGGATGGACCTAGAGAGTATTATATAGAGTGAAGTCAGAAAGAGAAAAATATTGTATATTAATGCGTTTATGTGGAATCTAGAAAAATGGTACAGATGATCTTATTTGCAAAGCAGAGATAGAGACACATGGACACCAAGGGGAAAAAGGGGTGGTGGGGAGGGGTTGGGAGATTGGGATTGACTCATATATGCCACTGATACTACGTATAAGACAGATAACAGATAACTAATGAGAACATGCTGTACCGCCCAGGGAACTCTATTAAAGCGCCGTGCAGACTGAATGGGAAGGAAGTCTAAAAGGGTTGGATGTCTGTGTATGGCTGACTCACTTTGCTCTATAGTTGAAACACAAAATTGTGAAGCAACTATACTCGGATAAAATTAATTTAAAAAGAAAAAAATCATGTTTCCCACCAAAAATAATAAAATCAGCATGTGTAGTTCAACAGTTGACAGTTTGTTGTATATCATTCCAGATTGTATGTGCTTATGCATATAGATATCTGTAGATCTTTCAGGGCTTCCGTGTGGCTCAGTGGTAAAGAATCCACATGCCAATGCAGGAGATGCAGGAGATGTGGGCTTGACCCCTGAGTCGGGAAGATCCCCTGGAGGAGGAAATGGCAACCCACTCCAGTGTTCTTGCCTGGGAATTTCAGGGACAGAGGAGCCTGGCAGGCTACAGTCCATGGGGTTGCAAACAGTTGGATACGATGGAGCGACTAAGCAACAACAATTTCCTTGATATAAATACACTTGTGGTTGGTTTTACGTTGTCAACAACCAGTTTGCTAAATTCCTGAAAATATAAATTGGTTCTTATAAGCTCTAGCATATCACTGTGAGACAACTTATCTCAACTCTGTGCAACTGTGTGAACTATAGCCTGCACTTAATTACTTACTTAATTACTTAATTACTTACTTAATTACTACTGGAATATGTTTTAAGAATTCTATAACCTTTCTATTGTGTTTGTTCTTTTTCTTTTCCATGTGGAAGGAGAGAAGCAAGTAGGGAAGAAAGTGAATGTCTGTCTCTTTGCCGGGCCTTTTGTCTTCCTCATTAAGCTCTACTTGTCATGTTCACATTTACATCTGCTTGCAAGACTGGAGCATGTTTGTCCTTCCTCTTTCTTCCTTGTGAGCAAAGCCACATGCATCCTTACCTGTGAAGTGGATTTTCAACCCACCATCATTTAAGTCTTCAAATGCATTTGACTTATGTGGTGAGTGACCCTTTTTTGGATTTTTCTGGGGAAAATTTAAAAAATTTTGTTCAGCAAGCAGTTATCAGTGTGTGGGCAGCACTGTGCTAGGAGTGAGGGAGCAATACAACATGCAATTCATGGTAAATAGACAAGCAAGGACAAGTACAAAATGATGGCAAGAGAGTAGGGAAGCGCAGCAGGGTACCTAAAAAAATAACAAACAGCAGTTTCTACCACTAGGAGCACACATGTGTTTTTGGAAGAAGCCCTGTCTGTTTTTCCTGGAGGAATCCCTACGGGCAGTTGTTCACTCACGTAGATGTAGGGCTTATAACTATGCATCAGTCTTTGTTTTGGAGGACATCAGGGAAATCAAATAATACACTTCTAAATAATCCATGAGTCAAAGAAGAAATCATAGGGGAAATTGGATCTTATTTCAAACTGATAATGAAAATATGATGTAAATACCAGCTTGCCTACTTATCTGAAGTGTGACTTTTCATAGATTACTGGCCTCTCAGAATGGAGTAGAGAATGAAGCAGGGCAAAGGCTAGTAGAGTTTTGCCAAGAGAATGCACTGGTCATAGCCAACACCCTCTTCCAACAACACAACAGACGATTCTACACATGGACATCACCAGATGGTCAACACTGAAATCAGATTGATTATAGTCTTTGCAGTCAAAGATGGAGAAGCTCTACACAGTCAGCAAAAACAAGACCGGGAGCTGACTTCGGCTCAGATCATGAACTCCTTATTGCAAAACTCAGACTTAAATTGAAGAAGGTGGGGAAAACCACTAGACCATTCAGGTATGACCTAAATCAAATCCCTTATGATTATACAGTGGAAAGGAGAAATAGATTTAAGGGACTAGATCTGATAGACAGAGTGCCTGGTGAACTATGGGCGTAGGTTCATGACATTGTACAGGAGACAGGGAGCAAGACCATCCCCAAGAAACAGAAATGCAAAAAAGCACAATGGCTGTCTGACAAGGCCTTACAAATAGCTGTGAAAAGAAGAGAAGTGAAAAGCAAAGGAGAAAAGGAAAGTTATACCCATTTGAATGCAGAGTTCCAAAGAATAGTAAGGAGAGATAAGAAAGCCTTCCTCAGCCATCAATGCAAAGAAATAGAGGAAAACAATAGAATGGGAAAGACTAGAAATCTCTTCAAGAAAATTAGAGATACCAAGGGAACATTTCATGCAAGGATGGGCACAATAAAGGACAGAAATGGTATGGACCTAACAGAAACAGAAGATATTAAGAAGAGGTGGCAAGAATACACAGAAGAACTATACAAAAAAGATCTTCACGACCCAGATAATCATGATGGTGTGATCACTCACCTAGAGCCAGACATCCTGGAATGTGAAGTCAAGTGGGCCTTAGGGAGCATCACTACAAACAAAGCTAGTGGAGGTGATGGAATTCCAGTTGAGCCATTTCAAATCCTAAAACATGATGCTGTGAAAGTGCTGCACTCAATATGCCAGCAAATTTGGAAAACTCAGCAGTGGCCACAGGACTAGAAAAGGTCAGTTTTCATTCCAGTTCCAAAGAAAGACAATGCCAAAGGATGCTCAAACTACCACACAATTGCACTCATCTCACATGCTAGTAAAGTAATGCTCAAAATTCTCCAAGCCAGCCTTCAGCATTATGTGAACCATGAATTTCCAGATGTTCAAGCTGGTTTTAGAAAAGGCAGAGGAACCAGAGATCAAATTGCCAACATGCTGGATCATCGAAAAAGCAAGAGAGTTCCAGAAAAACATCTATTTCTGCTTTATTGACTATGCCAAAGCCTTTGACTGTATGGATCACAATAAACTGTGGAAAATTCTGAAAGAGATGGGAATACCAGACCACCTGACCTGCCTCTTGAGAAACCTGTATGCAGGTCAGGAAGCAACAGTTAGAACTGGACATGGAACAACAGACTGGTTCCAAATAGGAAAAGGAGTCTGTCAAGGCTGTATATTGTCACCCTGCTTATTTAACTTATATGCAGAGTACATCATGAGAAATGCTGGGCTGGATGAAGCACAAGCTGGAATCAAGATTGCTGGGAGAAATATTAATAACCTCAGATATGCGGATGACACCACCCTTATGGCAGAAAGTGAAGAACTGAAGAGCCTCCTGACGAAAGTGAAAGAGGAGAGTGAAAAAGTTGGCTTAAAGCTCAACATTCAGAAAACTAAGACCATGGCCTCCGGTCCCATCACTTCATGGCAAATAGATGGGGAAACAGTGGAAGCAGTGGCTGACTTCATTTTTGGGGGCTCCAAAATCACTGCAGATGGTGATTGCAGCCATGAAATTAAAAGACGCTTACGCCCTGGAAAGAAAGTTATGACCAACCTAGACAGCATATTAAAAAGCAGAGACATTACTTTGTCAACAAAGGTCTGTCTAGTCAAGGCTATGGTTTTTTCAGTGGTCATGTATGGATGTGAGAGTTAGACTGTAAAGAAAGCTGAGCGCAGAAGAATGATGCTTTTGAACTGTGTTGTTGGAGAAGACTCTTGAGAGTCCCTTGGACTGCAAGGAGATCCAACCAGTCTATCCTGAAGGAGATCAGTCCTGGGTGTTCATTGGAAAGACTGATGTTGAAGCTGAAACTCTAATACTTTGGACACCTGATGCAAGGAGCTGACTCAGTTGAAAAGACCCTGATGTTGGGAAAGATTGAAGGCAGGAGGAGAAGGGGACGACAGATAGATGGTTAGATGGCATCACCGACTCAATGGACATGAGTTTGAGTAAACTCCGGGAGTTGGTGATGGACAGGGAGGCCTGGCGTGCTGTGGGTTCATGGGGTCGCAAAGAGTCGGACACGACTGAGCGACTGAACTGAACTGAACCTCTCAGAGTCTGCACAGACTTACCTCTAAAGGAAAGATAACAATAGTGCTTGCCTGTAGGGTGGTCCATGAAAGCTTAGTGAGGAAGCATCTGTCCAGCATTTAATAGGGTATCTCGCAAAAAGTCAATGTTCAAAAAATTTGAATTGTTGTCGTTAAATCCAACAGCCCCTGTTATCTGTGTTTAGAGGAAAAAAGGAAGTAACCTGTTTAAACTTTGAGGTGAAGCCCATCAGAGAAAGCAGCCTCACTATGGAGAAGTAATCAGGGGATTAGGAGAAGATTTCCGGAAAAGTAGACATTTCTACAGGATCTTTGAAAATGCCAGGGAGAGAATTGGAATTCATGCAATGACAAAGGCTGAAGAACAGGTTATTTTTACATTGCTATGAATAAGACGGGTAACCCTGGAAGTTTAGGAAACCTGGGACACAGATTATGTAAACAAAAGAACTGAGTATGTGAGTGACTTCCCTGGTGGTCCCCTGGTTAAGACTACCCACTTCTGTTGCAGGGGGCACTGCTTCCATTCCTGGTTGGGGGACTAAGATCTCATATGCTGCATGGTGTGGCCAAAAAAAAAAAAAGCAAAACAAGAAACCCCAAAACAAACAAAAACACAGATTATATGGAACAGGTTGAATCTATGACCCTGGACTTTGGAATTCAGATGAAAGGAACTGTTTTGTTGGGGTGAAGTTAGGATGGGAAAGTTTGTTGATAACAAGAATCTTGCTGGCTTTAGTACTGAAAGCTTTTTAAGAGGAGTAGGTATGGGGGTGGGTGGAGGGGAGGGGGAACAGGGGCTTTAAAGCAGAGGAAATGCTCCTGTGGAAGCAGAGAGGGATGTGCAGACCAAGACGGCTGGAGTGACGGAGACAGGTGGGAGGTAACACCAGACCGACCCAGAAAGGATGCTGGGCCCCTGGAAGGGTTTGAACTTGAGAAGCTGGTACACGACTGGGAAGGATAAAGAGACCTCCAGGAAGGAGAGGACACACTGAGGCCCTAGTGCACTCCGTCACGTTTCCGCCACGGCTTCCTGCTCTTGCTTCCTGTTGCCACCTTCTCTTTCCTCCATAGTCTGGCCTTCCCGCTTCCTGCTGCCCTTGGTGTTCCCTTGGAGACCTCTCAACCCTCTGTCTGAACCCTCTTGCCCTTGTCCCATTTCCCCAGGACCCCAGGGTGAGACATCAGCTGGTCTGATAGATGATCCAGGCTAATCCATCAGTGGGCAGACCTAAGAGGTACTCTTTCTCCCAGAAATGTATGGTTTCTTGGTGGTTTTTGTTTTTTTTAAATTAGTGTCCTCCTGTCACTCACATACAAATTTCTAACAGAGTTGCCACCATGGAACATTTATTTTTTTTAAGTATTATTATGGTATATTATTATTTAAATAATATTTTAACATATTAATTTATTTAATCTTAATGTTATTAATATTTTAAATACATATATATTTTTCAAATAAGAGAGGGCTTTTGGAGTCCTCAAAATCACTTTGTAAAGGCTTCTTTAGCTCTTAGATGCAGGGGACCGTTTAAGAGTTTTGAAATCAGAGCCTGCAGACCACTTCCTGGTAGCCTGTTTCCCCAGATCCGCTCATACGTTCAGTCTTTCTTTAAGAGAGCTGCCTTGCATTTTGTTTCTAGGTCTGCACCTCGGAGGTAAAGCTCTCCAGGCACCAGCCCAGGGGTGCTCAGTCAGGGCTGTGTTCCTTCGGTAACACTGCAGACGCCTCGGAGGAGCCTGGGGCCCAGGCTCACTCCCTGGAAGCTGGGCCAGGTCCCGATGTTGTCCTCTCGTCTGCGGAGACGGTCACCGCCTCCTACACCCTGGGCAATGCTTTTCCTCTGGTGTCTCCCAGGGGGACAGGGCCCTGGCCATGGTGCTTCTCAGTTTAGGGCGGCTGCAGGGGGCTCCGGGCCTGCTGCAGGTTCGACCAGCTCGCTCCTGATGGGGGAGCAAGACCCAGAGACTCTGTTCTCAGCAGGCGCCCTGGGAAGCCTTCGATGACCCTCTGGGCCCCTCACACCAAGGCCTTTCTGACCTGACACGCTAGGGACAAACACCATACACTCTCACCATGCCACATGACTAACACACCCAGCATTTTTCTACCATCACACTTAAATGAAAAGCAAAGGCAGCCTTAAAGGAAAGAAGCTATAAGCAGGCAGCCTGGGTCATGAATGGAAGAAAGGGGGAACAGTTTAATTCACTTCCATTCACTCATCTGGTGGTGGTGCTGGGTTGCTCGGCTGATGGTGTGGGCTTATGGAGAGAGATTAGAAAAAGAAGGAATATTCACAGAAACGTACTACTCAGCCCCAAGGTCATATGTGAACACGTAGTCAAAACAATCTGCACAGGAACCCTCACTGTATTTTTCAGTTATTATGTGTGGAAGTGTTAGTTGCTCAGTAGTGTCTACTCTGCGACCCCATGGACTGGAGCCTGCCAGACCCCTCTGTCCATGGGATTCTCCAGTCAAGAACACTGGACTGGGTAGCCATTTCCTTCTCCAGGAGATCTTTCCAATGCAGGGATCAAACCCACGTCTACTGCATTGGCAGGCAGATTCTTTACCATCTGAGCCACCAGGGAAGCTAATGTGTGTGTGTGTGTGTGTGAGTTTTTACAATTATACAAATGTTCATTATGTACCCCTGGGTCATACTGTAAATGATCACAAATGATGGCCACAGATGATACCAAAATGCGGCTGCATGGGAGAAGCAGAGGTTATGCCAGGGAGTTAGTTGCCTGTACACGTCCTTATATGATCCAGACTATAATCCAGGTGTTGAGTAATCAGCTTGGAAAGCCTTCCTTTCTTATTATATCAACTCGAAGTTGGATGAAGGTTCTACTTGTTGTTTGCAAAGCGTTTTTCTTTTTTTAATGAGCGAGCACTTTGTGGCCAGTGGCTCAGTCCCACACCCTGAGGAGGGCTCTGACTGGGGTCACAGTCAGTCTGCATGGGGTCTGCATGGTCAGCCTAGCTGAGCAGCCTGCGGCTGGGACACTTGCAAGACTGTTTCTCTGTTTTGTTACTGAAGCACGAAGGCTGGATTCTCCCTCCCCGCTGTGGGGTTCTAATGAGTCGTCCCCTTGGGATGGAAGAACTTTTCCAGCACCCTGGGACCGTGAGTGGCCCTGCCATAGCAGGACACCCTGGACAGAGCAGGTCCAGCCCTGGCAGCTGAGGCTGTGTCATGGGAGGAGCAGCTAATTGGAGGCACTGCCAGGCCCCTTCTGTCCCTTCCCTTTTTGAGTAAGAGAGGTGCAGGGTGCAGACGGCTGCAGAAGGCTCCCAACCAGCCATGCTTCCATCCTGTGGAGGGAACCCGGAGAATTCTTCTCTGGTCTTGAACCCCACAGCCTGTTTCCCCCTCTGCTACATCTGCTGTCTCCCACAGCAACCTCCCGGGTGCCCTGGAAGAGCTTCCCATTAGAAAGTGGGCAAAAGGCGACATAAGGCCACACTCTCCTCCCACTGCCCACTTCTCTCAGCACTTCTGCCATTTCTATGACAGCAGGATCATGTATTCAACATGTGATCAATGAGTGGGCAGTTACATGAGCTGTCAAACTTGCTATGATCTTTTGTCTTTGAAAATTTTAAGTATGTGAATTATTAACTCCTAAATATAAATCATCGAGCATGAATCTAGACTCTGTATTCAATGGAAACCATTACCTTTATTTCTACCTAAAATGTTGATAATATTTATAGAACTAGCAAATGATGAGGACTACTGTGTTCTGTGCCTAGGTGAATACATGATTTTATTTTTATAAATTTAAGCATCATGAAAATTCCAAAATGGCAGGTGATATTATGTTCACTTTACAAATGAAGAAATTAATATTCTGAGAGAGTTTTAAAAATATATCCAAATTCACACACTGGGTACATAATGTGTAGTGGAGCAAAGATACAAACCCAGATTGAATCCTGACCCCCTATATTACCTTTACATCCAGAGCAGCTTGTAATCTTTCATAGGTTGAAAAGTTAGCTCCTTCCAACATGAGCAGATAGAGACTAAATGAGGTGGAATTCGAGTTTATAATTTCAAAGGGTAGATACGGAGAACATGAAATGGTTCTTTCTGGCTGCAAACACTGAAGCTGCCCTTCTCAGTGTGAGACAGATTTGCTTAGAGACAGTCAGAGCCTGTGAGTTTCTTTATCTTATTAGGGGTAGCAAAGCTATGAAACTCTAGTAGTTTGGGTAAGCCAAAAGCAAAAGCAGGTTCAAGGAGATCTTGCATGAATTTGTTGACCAGAGAATCAAACACTTCCTTTTAAGTGTTAGGTTGAATATGAAGATATCAACTTTAGCTTGAAAACAAATATTGCCAATTTCTTATGGATCAACTTAGCTAGAGACCTGTCTATCTATAAAGTGTACAGACTTTATACCTAAAGCTACCTTCTGTTATCCAAACCTGAATATATGATGTAAGGACACTGTGCTAAGATTTTTGGTCTTGATTTTGTTGAAACTTTTAGTAAAATAGCTCTTTCTTGTTGCTAGTCTTTGGTGTGTGTATGTTAAGGTTGTGAGAAGTGAGGTTGGAAATCTGGTTTGTAAGACTAATGATCTGGTCATCACAGAACTGAGAATTGGGTTTTGGTGTTAATGTTGCCATCTGAATGATCTGTGGCAAAACATTCAATTTTTTAGGATTTCAGTTTAATCATCTGTCAAATGAGGAGGTATATACCCTTCAGTTCTAAAATTTTACAGGGAGTTAATAATAAACAGCTGGCTTTTGCTGTTAGAATTGTCAAAGTCTGGTCTGTATCACTTCTTCTCCCTGATCCCCCTTCAATATGGCCTTTTAGACCTGTAGTATCAACTCATGATTAACCATGGATAAACCAACAGAGATGGGGGATTCTTTATCCTGGGATCATGCATTTGTGTCTGAGTTACCATCTTTAGCAGATAAAAATAGAAGATTTCTAGATAAATTTGAATTTCAGAAAAACCACTAATCATCTTTTAGAATTTAAGTATCTCCCAGGCCATATTTAGGACAAACTTATACTAAAAACTAAAAACTTATACTAAAAATTAAATTCAAGGTACCTGGCTGTCCTGAATTATATCCGGCAACGCTTTTCTGGGTTTTCAGGAGTCCAGGAATTGCATGAAAAATTCTGGACTATTACGAAAACATATTCTGCAGCTGTGTTTATGTGTATTTTTCTCTAAGTGAGCCCAGAGCTTTCATGGGTTTGGAAAAAAGTCCATAACCCCAAATATTGGGTTGACCAAAAAGTTCATTCGGGTTTTTCTATAACATCTTTTTGGCCAATCCAATAGATCCGGAACCACTGGACCGAAATGAGGCTGCCAAGAAATGCTAATGTAATTCTACCCACCCTCTTTTACTAGGGGCAAGTCCATGTGGCGGGATCACACTTGTCCCTCCTGGCCTGAAACAGATTTCAGATGGAAACTCCTAGAAGCGATTACAGACTGGAGCCCTCACTTCAGAAGTAAGAACGCTTCTTCCTTCCACCCTCCACCCTGCCCCCTGGGAGGCCTCTGCCTGGTACAGCCTGGGCAGCCTTGTGTGCCCAAGTGTCCCCATCAGCCTCCTGCCAGGCCGAGCTGGGATCCCAGAGGGCCTTCTCGCCAAGGGGCGGCAGCTGCGCCTACCCGGCCCCGCACATTCCAGCCACCGCGTGTGTCCGCCGGGCAGCTCCGGGAATAGAAACAGCCGGCCTCTGCCTCTTGCCATTTTAAGCGAAGTCCAGCTTTAGGGGGGTTTTCCATTTTACTGTTCCACTTCCAAAATGATTTCTAGCATACAACACACGTCAGTATTGCCACAGGTGCACATTTGGAACAAAAACTTGTTTTAAAGTTAAATTAAAAGCTCTTCTTTTTTTTTGCAGGAGACATTTTGTTAATAGGCTCTAAACTTTCCGGGAATTCAAAGAGCTGTCTGATTTGTTGGTACCGATTTCAACACAACGGATTATATTTTATCTAAACTTATCATATACTAAATGCTCCTGATGTTCCTGATAAAAATGAAGATGAACTTTATGAACAAAACCTCAGAGGTTTATTTTCCCCTCCTTCCTCTCTAACACAGAAAAAGTAAAACCTACATTAGGCATTAGAGGCTTAAAATGATTGTTAGAAATGATCAGTCACTTTGCTTTTATAAGTCATCCCTGGCATGCCTTTCTATGACTATACTTCCTCCTCATCTGTCATATTCCTTAGATTTCAAGAAAATGTTTTCTGGCTCACAGCTTAAGGACTGGAGGACCTGACCGAGGGGAGACCCTTGATAAAATCGCTACCACCGCGAACACACAGACACCCCACTTCTACCCTCCGCCATTCATCCCCCAGATTTGGAGACCGGGGCCCTAGCTCCTTACCCTCCTGTGTGAGGGGCGTCCCCGACTTGTGATGCTGAAGTTTCAGCTGCAAACTCCTTTTGAGAAGCAATCTGCGGAGAGAGGGCGGAGAAAGACCCGGTGGGGAGCCAGCAGCAGCCACCTGCCGCTCCAGCAGCCGCAGCGCTTAGAGTGACCCTTCCCCGCCCCGCCGCGGCTCTGCCCTCCGCTCTTCTCGGGCTTCAATTTCAGGCCACCCCGGGGCAGGGGGCGGAGCCTCTGGTTGGTGGAGAGGGTTTGGGTTTCTTGATTTCCCCACTTATTGAAGAACAAAAAATAGTCAAGCCCCCATAACTGAGAGTGAGGAGAGAAAATTAATGAGGTGAATATTTAATTGTCCGAAGCAGATTAGAGTGTGTGTGGACTCGGTCAGTGAAAGGGAAGGTCGTGGAGAAAATGAGCTTCTGGAAAGGTAAATAGCCTGGTCAGCTCAGGTCCTTTGAGAAGACTGGGCTTATAAATAGACTGTTCTTTAGATGAGGAGCTTCTGGTAGCTCGCACATGGCACTGTCGTCATTGGAGTCATCTCACAGATCCACCGGGCGAGGTTCACGACCAGCCCCGAATCTCCGGTGGTCCCCAGGGAGGCCTGAGATGAACAGGCACCCCGGCACACACAGAACTTGGGGAAATACTTTGGCAATGCTTCCCGTAGGGGGAGAAACATAGAGGGTTATAACTGACCGCAAGCTTTAAATAGGCTCCGGGAGTGTGAAAAGGCTGCTAAAAAAGTTACCCTGATAGTAGGCTGCAATAATAGAAAAACAGTTCATGGAAAATAAATGTTCTAATTATTCTTGATTAGTCAGAACGTGCGTTCAGCATTGCTTTGCTGCCGTGGCTCGCTCAGAAATTCTTCTGTATCTGGAAGGAGGGGGCTGGAAGGAGGTTGGGCGTCCTGGGACCATCTGCAGAAAAGAAGAATCAAGAGAGAGCTCGGGAGAACTGGGAATCCTGGGTGCCAGTGTCCTGGGGGCTGTTGGGCAGCAAGGGGCCTCAATTAAAAATTTTGTGGTTTTAAGATATCAAAAGTTAAACCCAGTGGGTAGAACTTCCAACGAAAGACCAAAGTACTCAACTCTGTTCCTGCTGTGATAAAAAATGAGTCTTATATCAGTGTTTATGATAATGATGATATAATGGCAAGAGCCTCTAAGAGGTAGGTGTTGGAGCCAACACTGTTTTCGAGGGTTCAATACTGTTCATTTCAGTTCTACTGGAACAACACTGAGATAATACTTTCAATAGACTATTATTTTAGGTAGAGGTATGAACCCAAGTGGAAGAAATCAATGGCAGAAATGGGAAATCTAAGACACTTTGATTTAAAAACATTTACAGAGTAACTACATGTGCCAGGATTCAACTTCTGCTGTGGTTTGTATGCTAGAAATGGAAGGCATAGAATGTGGGTGAAAAAGGAGCCTGTATGTGGCTGAAAAAGGAGTCCTACTGTATATTAGGACATTTAATCTTTATTTTTAAAGCAATGGGAGCCTATGTATTAAAGTCTATTATGACAAAAAGATGTTCATGATGAGATTCGCATGGGAAAGAATGCCAGAGCATTTGGGGACTCTAACCTTTGTAGACTTTAGAGGTTTAGAAAGAGAGAGAAAATATTAGGTGAGTTATCAGCAAAGACTGGGATAGAGTGGATGGTGCTGGTGATGGAACATGGGTTGGGATTGCCTGGCAGGGTGGAAGGCGCCATCGAGGTCAGTGGCGATGACTGTGGGTCTGAGACCTGTCAGTCTGTGTGTATGCTTTTCTTAAGCCAATTTCAACCGCAGAGAAACCAGTGAGCAGGACTTAACTGGAGAAGGGGTATTGCAAGGTGGGCAGTCTATTTGTTTCCATTTCTGGTGCCCATCTCTCCTTCACCAACCCCTCCTCCGGACCCTGTACCACAAGCCATCTCAAATGTAAGCTTCAGGAGAGCAAGGATCTTTATCTGATGAGTCCCAAGTGCCTGAAGCAGTGCTTGGCACATAATGGATGATGAGTCATTGTTTATTAATTGACTAGGCAAATAAATGAATGAATAATTAAACACTGAATGAGTACAATGAGGTTAGGGGACAAGAGAGTGGAGGGTGTATGCCAAGAAGTATTATAATAGCAGGCCTGAATGAGTACAATGAAGTTAGGGAGCAAGAGAGTGGGGGGGGGGGTGTATGCCAAGAAGTATTATAATAGGCCACAAAACTGAGCTGAGTAAGGATGGATATGAAATCCTAAGGGCAGGGAATTTTTCTTGTTAATTACTGCCATCCCAGAACCAAGAAGCTGCATATAGTAGATACTCAATAAACTAGAGTTTATAAAAAACAAAAACACTGGACTTACGTGGTGGTCCAGTGGTTAAGACTCTGCACTTCCACTGCAGCTGGTGCGGGTTCAATCCCTGGTCAGGAAGCTAAGATCTCACCTCCCTCACAATGTGGTAAAAAAAAAAAATCCACTACCATGAATAAATAAATGGTTACCTTAAAACGTAATACAACACAGTAAAATGCAAAGCTGAAAAGTGTTGTGATATTTTGCTTTTTACTTATCCTATTTGTCTCTTATAGAAATTCATAGGGATTCTGTAGCTAAAACAAGTGTGTCTTTAAAAAAAGCTTTTATAGCTGAAAGAACCATTGGACAAAAATGCATGGTTCCTAAAGTATATGTGTCTGCTGTAGATTACTGCTCTGATCCTTTAGTCAGTTCTCAACTCTTAGTTTTAATAGGAAGTCATTTAGAATGCTGTTTCTCAAATTTTAGTGGACACAGGAATTCTGAGAACATTTTGAAACACTGATTCTGGTTAAGGGATGTCTGAAGTGAGGCCCAAGATTATGCCTTTCTAACTAGCTCACAGGTAATGCTGATGCCACTCCAAGGGCCACGCTTTGAATAGCAAGGATTTGGAATGCTTGGTTACTCAACATCTGAAAGGAAAGGGTTTGTTAAAAGGCAATAGAAGCCATTTCATCAGAACCCAGTATTTCAGTATCATGTCTTCAGATCTACTGGAAAAAGTTCCTGACGTTTCCTCGTTAAGTTGTAACAGCCTGGACTTCCCTGCAGGCTTAGTAGTAAAGAACCTGCCTGCCAATGCAGGAGACACAAGTTCGATCCCTGGTCCAGGAAGATACCACATGCCTCAAGGCAACCAAGCCTGTATCCCACAACAACTGTGCCCCCAAACTACTGAAGCCCACCCTCCCTAGACCCTGTGCTCTGCAACTAGAGAGGAGCAAGTGGAGAAAACCGGCACAGCGATGGCGACCCAGTGCAGCCAAAAATAAACAGACAATAAGCAACGTGGAAAAGCCCTCCTCCTAAACCCAGCTTTGGATCACTGACACGACCACCTGTTTGAGAACCTTGCTGTCTCACTCCTCCCCGGTCTGTACCCCACCCTCCGTATCTGCAGCTAATTTCCACCACCATTGAATGGTACATAGGCTCTCTCTATTAAAACAACAACAACAACAAACAAGACTTTCCATTTAGTCTGTTTTTCCTTGCAGTTAAAGTCATATTTCCTTCCACGTCCTCACAGGCAAATTTCTCAGGCACGTTGTCTGTCTTCATCTGCTGCCTCTCTCCTGTTGCTTTCCATTTTCCCCTCAACTGTATCCAGCCAAGCTTCCCTGTTTGCCCTCTACCAAGTGATTTGCCAAGGTTGTAAATAACCCTGGGTCACTGTTTTTTTTTGGACATTTGCCAGTGCTTGACCTTTCAGAATGATTCCACACAGCTGACCAATTGCTGCTACTAAAAATGCCCTTTTCCCATTGGTTTTTGTTTTTCTCAAATTGCTCTGGCTGTTTCTTCTCATTCTCTTTTCCTCATGGAAGGTCTTCTGCTCAACTCTTGAAGATTACAGTGCTTCAGGTCTGTCCTGGACTCCCTTTCAGCCTCAAAATTGTGTCTGGAAGATGCGCTCATGCATTCTTAGATAGCCACAGATATCTAAGAATATCTTTCCAAGACTGAAGTCATCCTTTCCCTCCAAGTAGATTCCTCTCACAACATTCTCTTTGGTAGTGAACCTCGTCCAGTTCCTTAAATGGTAAGTCTGGACTCATACATGACCTCTTCCTCACCAGCCCACGCCCCCATCTCCACATCTGATTGATTGCCATGTCCCTGTGCTACATATCTATAATTTCTTCTCACTGCTGCCGTTCTGGTCCAGGCCATCAGCAGCTCTCACCTGGACCATCGTGAAATCCCCCCAAATGACTTTACTGTGTCCACTCTTGCTTCCCTCCAATCCATCCTCTACACAGTGCAGTCAGAGTGATCTTTCCACATCTGATCGTTTGACTCCCCTGCAGAAAATCCCACAGCTTTCCATTTCCTTAGCAGACAGTCTCAACTCCTTCTTTGTTTGCAGCACCTTTCAGGCATCTGGTCCCACAGTGTCCACCTTTGTGATCGCTTCATTCAAAACCCTCTTCAAGGGCCCCAAATATTTCGTACTCATCTTCTGCCTTGGCTTTCCATACTTGCTGTTCCAACTGCCCGAGTGATCTCTTGCTCACCTTTGCCTAATGATCCCTAACTCATCCTTTGCCTTGTGACTTAAATATCACTTCCTCAAAAAATCCTCTCTTGAACCTTCAGCTCAACTTCTGTGTTCCCACAGCACCTTCAGTTTCCCTCCCGGAGCACATGGCTGGGAATGGGTGGAGCCATGATGTGGACCCACGTGGTCCGGCTCCAGAGGCCATGCTGCTGACCTTGACTTCGATGGAGGTAGGTCTGTCTGATGTGTCCACAGCTCTAATCCTAGTCACAACACGGTATTTAGCACATACATTACTTGGTTAATTAATTGATTACTTAATTCAGAAAATTGCTAAATGAATAGTTTGTTTTTGTGCTGGGGACTTTTACAAGTGTATTCTTAAGCCGTATAGTGTCTATTTGGTCTCAAAGGCATCTTCTCATTTTGTAGATTGTCTAGGTGTGGGATGGGCCATACACTAATTGACTGAAAGTTATAGATGTATTTCAGTGTATAGAGCAGCATATATACACATTATGTGAGTCACATATGTAGCTTTAAATTTTCTGGGAGTTGCATTAAAAAGAGTAAAAAGGAACAGGTGAAATTAATTTTCACAATACACTTGATTGAACTCAGTATATGTATAATATGGGTTATCAATATAAAATTAGTGAGATACTTTAAATTGTAAGTCCTAAGACTTCAAAACATGGTCTGTCTTTTACATTTTCGGCATATTTCAAGGGCTGAAATTTGGATCTGCCTCACTGCAAGTGGCTAGTAACATTCACCACAGGCGTATAGTGCAGGTGTGTGGACAATACAGGTGTAAACAAAGTTTGAAATGAAGATCCAGCCCATGAGAGTCTGCAGACTGTGTGTTATCCTCATTGCTCCTCCTGCTATGATCTCAAGATGCACTCCAAATTATTCCAAATAAAAACTGAACTTTAGGGACAGAATTTATCTTAAAGTTGCTCTTTATTTTTTCAATCATTTTTTTCTACTCTGTTTATAGCATTTTATTTTTTTACTAAAATATTTTAATTATAAAAGTATGACAGCACATTTATAGGAGACTTGGAAAATATGGAGCAAAGTTACATATAGTTCTATTATATATTACAACTAGTTTTTAGTTAGATAAATGAAGACTTTTAGTTTTAATATCAAACACTCAAAAAATTAATAGAATGAATAGACTGAAAAGTAGAAGGATATAGTAGACCTGAAAAGCTATGGACCAATTCAACACAAGTAAGATTTATACAATTTTCACACAACAGTAGGATACACATTCTATCCAAGTTCCCATAGACTATAAACCAGGAGACACTGAAACATATCCAGGGACATAAAAAAGGTGATAAATTTCATGGTCTGAAGTTATTAATATCATATAGGATCTGTTCTCTTATGAAATTATATTAGAAATCAATATCAAAAGATATTTGAAAATAATCCACATATTTTCAAGGACAATGTGACATTTACCAAGAGAGGTCTTTGACTTAGCCATTGAAAGCCTCAATAAAGCGAAAAGACTGGACAAGCACAGAAGGTGACTGCAGCAAAGGAAACATTTAAATGGGAAATTAGTATCAAAATGAGAAATTAACATCAAAGATACTTTAAAAACCCCGTGTAATTGGAAATTAAATGTTTACTTTTAATTGATGTGTATGTATTTAAGAAGCCATAGCAAAGAATATTAGAAAATATTTGTAACAGAATAAAAATTAAGAGAATTTATCATAATTTGTTGCACGTAGCTGAAGTTGCTCAGTGTCATTAAAGTTGCTCTTTACATGGAAACTGGAAAGTAAATCCTGACCTGTGTCTTGAACGGTAGCCTGAGAATGGAATTTAAGCTTGTGCCTTCTGACACTTGGGTTCCCTGGGATGCGCACTTTCATCTCAGGCTGGAGACAGGAGAAGTTGAGAACAAAGCTGCCTGGGACTTCCCTGGTGGTCCAGGAATTATGACTTTACCTTCCAATGCAGGGGCTGGAGGTTTGATCCTTGGCTGGGGAACTAAGATCCTGCATATCTCATGACCAAGAAAAAAAAGAAAGCTCAAAAAATCAAAACATAAAATGGAAGCAATATTGTAACAAATTCAATAACTACTTTAAAAATTGCCCACATAAAAAAGAATCTTAAAAAAAGAGAGAGAGAAATATCCAAGCTGCCCGTTTTGGGGCTCTGAGAAGACGAGTCTGGAGAAGATAGCCCTTTGTTGAGCAAAAGTCAAAGTGTCAGTCATGTCCGACTCTTCGTGACCCCGTGGACTGTAGTCCACCAGGCTTCTCTGTCCATGAACTTCTCCAGGCAAGAATACTGGAGTGGGTCTCCATTTCCTTCTCCAGGGGATCTTCCCCCACCCAGGGATTGAACTTGAGTCTCCTGCATTGCAGGCAGATTCTTTTACCGTCTGAGCCACCAGGGAAGCCCTTGTTGGGCAAAGGCTACAGCAAGTCTTTGGTTGTGCAGAGTCATCAAGGAGCCAGAAAGGCTGGGAGAACAACAGGCCTGAAGGGTGAAGCAGGACGTGTTCCTTCCAGCTGCCAGACCTCTAACCCACCTTCTGATGGTTGCGTGCTTTCCCAGGCCGTAAGGTTGGGTACAAGGCAGAGTCGGTCTCCCACCCTAGAAATCAGAAAGCCAGATGCTTGCTTTGCCAGCCTTCTTGGCAGGGATGGCGTGGATGAGTTCCAGGCATGGACCTGGCTGATCAGATGCCTGCGCCTCCGACTGGAGGTTGAGAGCTGATGGTGCCCAGCAGCAGGCCCGAGAGGAGGCCCGCCTAGCGAAGGGGGCACCCTGGCTTGCAGAAGCAGCACGGGCATTGGGACCAGTGGCTTCCTCACTGTTTGGACCTTGAGACATTCAGCTGTGGCTTCCGCGGCCCTGTGAGGGCAGCTGTGGTGTCTGGAGCTTGTCTGGGCTGTGGTTCTATCTGCAGAAGCCCCGTTCTCTCCTTTCATTTCCCTGGTCTGTTTCTCTGGTCATCTAGCAGTGATTCCCTGAGCTTCACGGAATCCTTTTTTAAAAAAAAAAAAAAAAAAAATTTTTTTTTTTTTTTTAATTAAAGTAATCACTGTGGACGGTGACTGCAGCCATGAAATCAGAAGAGGACTGCTTCTTGGCAGTAGAGTGATGACAAATGTAGACAGTGTGTTGAAAAGTAGAGACATTACTCTGCCGACAAAGGTCTGTATAGTCAAGGCTATAGTCTCCCCAGTGGTCTACGGTTGTGAGAGCTGTACTGTAAAGAAGGCAGAACATCAGAGAATCAATGCCTTCCAACTGTGGTCCTGGAGAAGACGCTGAGAGTCCCTTGGACAGCAAGGAGATAGAACCAGTCAATCTTAAGGGAAATCAACCCTGAATATTCACTGGAAGGACTGATGCTGAAGCTGAAGCTCCAGTATTTTGGTCATCTGATGCAAACAGCTGACTCATTGACAAAGTCAATGATGCTGGGCAAGATTGAGGGCAGAAGGAGAAGAGGGTGTCAGAGGACGAGATGGCTGGATGGCATCACCAATGCGATGAACATGAATGTGGGCAAACTCCGGGAGATGGTGAGGCACAGGGAGGCCTGGCAAACTGCAGTCCATGGGGTCGCAAAGAGTTGGACTTGACTGGGTGCCTGAACAACAACAACATAGTTGATTCACAATATTGTGTTAGTTTCAGGTGCCCCACACAATGATTCAGTTATACACTTATATGTATGTATGTACACATATATGTCACATATATATATGTATAGATATATGCACACATATGTTAATATATATACACAGATTCTTTTTCGGATTCTTTTCCCTTACAGATTATTGCATGATATTGAGCACAGTTCCCTGTGCTATACAGTAGGTCCTTGTTGGTTATCTATTTTATTTATAGCAACATGTATCTATTAATCCCAAACTCCTAATCTCTCCCTCCCCTCCTCACTTCCAGTAGACCCCTTTTCTCCTTAGTTACCCAGTTACCTAGCTCAGGAGCTCGTGAAATGAGGAACAGTGAGGAGCTGGGAGCAGACCGCCTGGGAGGCTGGAAGGCCGGGAGCTGGGGGCCGCGGCACACGACCTGAGCTGGAGTCTGTGGGGAAAAGGCCCTGGGAGGATTTTCTGAGGCCCAGCGGCCTAAGGCCCCACGTCAGCAAAGGTGCCTGAAGAACCGCGTTCAGTGGCTTGTGTTCTGTGGAGTGAGGACCCTTCACGGCGCAGGGGTGTCAGGAAAGTCTGCTCTCCCTAAACGCTGGTGGGTGTTTCGAGTGGAGATCACTGAAGGGAGCCCTCGGTGGGCAGAGCTGACAGGAGAGCTAAGCAGAAGGACGTGAGGGGGAGTGACAGACGTGGGCCTGAGGCCCTGGGCCCGCCCCTGAAATGCAGGTGAGGGCAGGGAACTCCCCAAAGGCTGTGACTTTGAGAGGTCACGCCAGTTCTATTTAAACACTAAAAAGGCTCAGAGACCTCAGTTGACATCCGGGTCACACCAGAGTTAATCCACTTGTCTTCACTGAGAAGGACACGCAGTGACAGATCCCAGGGAACGGCGAGGCCGTTTCCATCTTTGCTGCGGGAGGTGGAAACTGCCTGCAAGACGAGCTGTCAGCGACTCTGCAAACAAATGCGACGCGCAGAGCCAGCAGAGGCCACGTGCCAAGAATTCCAGATAACAGACTCGAAACCTTGCCTTTTCAAGGGGACACAGAGTGGGGTGCTTTATTATTCAGACAGGTAGGTTGGAAGCAGGAAGCCCCAAGTTCAGCCCAGCAGCATGGATGCATTGAGTTCCCATCAAGCTCTAACTTCTGGAAAATAAGCAGGAGGTTCATCAATGTAGTCACAACTCTCATGGAGACTGCTGCTAACTCAGTGAATTCCCACTGCCCGTTCCAACAGCCTCTAGAAATGCCGGCTGTGCCGGGCTGCCCTGAATATAGTTAAGGGCTTCTTGACGTAAGTGGACACTTGCGGTTCACATGCTCTGTTGTGACATTTTAAATGTGGCAGCACTGTTTTGGAAAGTAGAAAGCATAGTCATTGCAAGCACTTCTGAAAGAATGATGCAGTTTTACAAAACCCAGAGCAAGGTTTCTCTGATTGTAAGTGGACAGCCACTGTGGGCTGTTTTTCAGTGTCAAATAGTGAAAGCAGTATTCATCCGAGAGCTGAGGGCCAGCCCGCCTTTGGGGTGGCACTGTTGAAGAGTCTTTCTTCTAGAATGTAGATGCCTGTTAGTCAGACTACTTGCTTTCCTGGCAGCATTTGGCTTAATAAAAAGTAGGTACTGACTCCCGTGATATCACTTCACCGACAAAGGTCCCTATAGTCAAAGATATGGTTTTATCAGTAGTCACGTACGGATGTGAGAGTTGGACCATCAAAAAGGCTAAGCATCAGATGATTGATGTTTTTGAAGTTTGGTGCTGGAGAAGACTCTTGAGAGTCCCTTGGACTGCAAGGAGATCAAACAAGTCCATTCTAAAGGAAATCAACCCTGAATATTCCTTGGAAGGACTGCTGCTGAATTTGAAGCTCCAATACTTTGGCCACCTGATGCAAAGAGCTGACTATTGGAAAAGACCCTGATGCTGGGAAAGATTGAAGGCAGGAGGAGAAGGGGACAACAGAAGACGAGATGGTTAGATGGCATCACTGACTCAATGGACATGAGTTTGGGTAAACACCAGGAGTGGTGATGGATAGGGAGGCTTGGCATGCTGTGGTCCATGGGGTCGCAAAGAGTAGGACACGACTGAGCGACTGAACTGAACTGAACTCTGCTTCATATAAACAAGCTCCATTCCAAGAATGAGTTTGAAAGGGCAACTTGTTCATAGGTCCAAAGAAGTTAGCCTAGGTACTAACACAATTGGCTGTATAATGCTGGGCCGTAATAGGTTTATAATACTTTTCACACAAATAATATATAAAAAACAGATACAAAAAAATAAAACATTTTTAATCTTGCAGTACAGTACCTTGAAAAGTACAGGAGTATAGTACAATAGCTGGCACATGGGCTGGCATCGAGTGAACAGTCAAGAGCTACTGACTGGAGATGGTAGCGCTGAGGGATCATCAGCAATAAGAGATAAAGGGCAAGCCACAATGTCACTCACGCCTGACACTGATGGCACAGCTTCTAGTCCCTGGCTGGAACCAGATGCATGTTCTCGTCTTTGAAAGTTTGCAACTTGAAGGTTCATATTTAGGGGGCTTACCATATAGTTCTCTTGAAATGTGTATTTTGCTGGGGTCGGTCTGCTGTGGGGCCTGAGATTCTGCATGGCTAACAAACTGTCAGAGGCAAGGGATGCTATTGGTCTGCAGACCATGCTTTGAGATACCTCAGTTCTATTCCTGACATCCTGACTTCCTTGCTCTGAGGTAGAACCCAGACGTTACCATTTTCTAAAGCTTTCCAAGGCTCTTTTGTGAACAGAGTGGAAGTGATGAGTAGCTTGGGACCCCCAGTGAGGGCAGGAACGTTGAGAAGGGGACTGCGTTAGAGATGCTTAGTTCTGAATACTTCAGCTAAGAAAGTGTTCTAAAAGATGAGTGTAATATGACTTGAAATTATGGAAGTTTATAAAATAAGAGAATCCTTCATTCTTCACACAGTATAAAGAAAATTTAAAAAAAATTAAGCTATCTCTGCATATGCAACAATTTTCTTTTTTTTTTTTAAAGTCTTTTTAGGCATGCGGGATCTTAGTTCCTGACCAGGGATCGAACCCATGCCCCCTGCAGTGGAATTGCAGAATCCTAACCACTGGACTACCAGGGAAGTTCCTGAAATGATGTTCTAGCTCAGTGATGAGTCACAAGCCTCTTCCACCATCAGTACTTGCAGACATACCGCGTCCTTACTGACAACGATGTTGCATTCCACAGCACGGTTAAGCCATAATTCATCTCACCAACTCCTCATAGGGGGACATCCTGTTGACTCTAATTTTTCTGTTTTGCAGATAATGCTCTGAGCACATATCCATGGACACACGTACACGATGTTCTGTAGGACAGATTTCTAGATGTGGAAGTGCTGGGTTATTTAAATAACGCTTCTCAAATTGTTCTCCAAATCACATCTTCTCCAAAAGGCTCACCAAATTACATTCCCACCATCTTATATAAAGATGCTTTTTTCCCAACCACTTTGCAACTACAGGGCATTGTCAATCATTTCGAGATTAACCAATATAACATGTGAAAAGAGGCTCCATGGATGTTGTAGTTAGCCTGTCATGATGAAGGTGTGAGGATGAATTAGATTGAAGTACCTCTTCTTGGGATGGCCTGTCTATAGCTTTTGTCCCTTTAGCTATATGACTGTTTGTATTCTTACACTAATCTTTTGTCTACTGTGCGTTATAAGTGTTTTCAATCTGTTCAACAGTGGTACACAGACATATTCCCTTTCTATACAGTGAGATCTATTCGTTTGCCTCACTTCTGAGTTTTACTTCTTGTTTAAGAAAGACTTCCTTATCCCAAGATTATAAAATATATTCCTGGTTTCTCTATCTGCTACTTGCATAGATTTGTCATTTATTAATCTATCTGATCATTAATCCTTGTGCAAAATATATGCTTCACTTAGGACTTGAAGTTGAGCTATTACTTTGTTTCTTTTATTTTCAAATTTCATTCTCAGCATCAGACAGGTCTTCATTATTCCTGGATTTGAATTATCTCCTTTATCATATAGTCAACTCCACAGATACATTCTGGTCCCTCCTTTTATCTCTTCCTCTTTTTATGTGACTATCCAAGCTGTCAAAATTTCTGCAGTTTTATAGAACTTCTAGAAAGTTTAGTTTTCATTTTTCTTCTTCTCCCCTTCCTCCTCCTCTTTCTTCTTTTAACAAATTTCTTCTTCACTTTTTTCTGATGGATTTAGAATTCCCATGTCAGGTTCTAAAGCAGTCTCATTGGAATTTTTATTGAAAATGCATTTTAATCCACTAATGTGAGAAGAATCGACTTTTTTACAGTATTGAGTGCTCCAGACAGAAACAAGGTCTCTCTCTCCACGTATACATGTATATTATTCATATATATTTAAAATATTTTTTCAAATATAGATCTTACACATTTCTTGTTAAGCTTATTCCTGATATTGACAGATAGACTGATCTATTAATCATCATTTTAATTGATTACTAACAGTATCAGTTGATTTAAATATCTGCTGTTGATTTAAATATCTGCTGTTGCTGTTAAGTAGCTAAGTCATGTCCGACTCTTTGCAACCCCATGGACTTTTGCCCACCAGGCTCTTCTATCCATGGGATTTTCCAAGCAAGAATACTGGAGTGGGTTGCCATTTCCTTCTCCAGGAGATTTAAATATATTCATCTCCTAATCATCAATCTCACTAGGCTCTTAAGGCCTCATAGTTTAATTCATTGTCTTTGTAGTTATTAAGCTTTGATTTTACAAAACCCATTTATTAGTTTCCTTTTTCAACTATGAACTAATAAGTATGCAGTTGAGAAAATTAGAAATATAGAAGAGAAACTACACCAGCAACCAAGGACAACTATTATTACTTCATTATTTTACTTGCATCAGTTTTCATCCCTTTTTTTTAGCACTTTTTTAAAAATTGAAAAGTTGTAGGCTTACAGGGCTTCCCTGGTGACCCAGTGGTAAAGAATCCACCTGCCAATGCAGGAGACACAGGAGATGCAAGTTTGATCCCTGGAAAATTCCATGGACAGAAGAGTCTGGTGGGCTGTAGTCCATGGGGTTGCAAAGAGTTGAGCATGCACACACAATTGAGCATGCACACGTGCACAGGTTTACAGTATCATATTAATTTCAGGTGTACAATATAGGATAGTGATTCAATATTTTTATATAGTACAAAGTGATCATTACTATGAGTACAGTTACCCTCTGTCATCATACAAAGTTATGACAAAAGGAACTATATTCAATATCTTATAGGTTGCTATAATAATTTATAATGAAAAATAATCTGAAAAATAATATATATATATTACTGAATCACTTAGCTGTATACCTGAAACATTGTAAATCAGTTGTACCTCAATAAAAAATTTTTTTAATTTTAAAAGATAGGAGGACGAGATATATGTGCATAGCTTCTTCTACATGATTGTAATAACAGCATACTTAACTGGGTGTCCTTCTTAAATGAATAATGGCCTTCTATTTACCAAATCCTTTTGCTGGAGGCATATTTGTCTGATAAGGAACCGTGTGCTTCTCACTTAGGGGCAGAAGCGCTAGTGTGACCTGTGCACGGAGTTGCTGCGTTCAGGTCAGCACCTCAGCCTGGCCTGCTGCCATCTGAACCACCCACTCTGGTTCAGCGTAACCAGGCCTTCTGGCCCTCGCTCCGCACATAGCTGCTAACCTCACTGCATAGCCAGCTGCCCCTTCTCAGGCCTCTGTGCAGTCACTTTCAGGGTTCAAGTGATGTGGAGGTGGCAGAGGCCTTACGATTCTACTTAAAAGGCTGACTAGGGACTTCCCTGGCGGTCCAGTGGCCAAGGCTCTATGCTCCCAATGCAGAGGGCCAGGGTTCAGCCACTGGTCAGGGACCTAAGACCCAGCATGCCCCCCCCCACAAAAAAAAAAAAGACTGACTAGACTGTGACATGATAGAGATTTCCCAAGAACATTTTCAGAAACCGTTTCCCACATGGCTCTTCCATGGTGGGTTGGGGAGCAGAGTTGCTGGTTCTTGAATGGGTGCTTCTCCATCAGCTGACCTGGTGGGAGGTGGCTGACTCCCACTGCTGTGTGTGATGGTGTTTCTCCCCCTTCTCTGGGCCCTAGAAAAATTCCCTGCAACAGGAGAAAGTGTTTACCTGATACCCTATTACTCTGCTAGCCTCGCATCCTCTTGGGAGTATTGGAGGGTGACACCCGGGGTATTTGTGAGCCACTCAAGCCAAGACAAGGAGATGATCTTTCAGTGTAGCTGCATCACCCACGTGACCAGCATGAGGAATGAACCAGGGCTGTGGGCATGGGCTTCGACCCCTGCTCAGTGGAAATGAGCAGAAATGTCGGCACATGGCAGCTGAAGATATTCCAAGTCTAGACGAGCCTTTTGTCGTTTGGAAGGGAGCCAAGCTCGATGAGTGAGTGCACCTGTTCATCCAAAGAATCTTAAAAAGATCATCTCAAGGGAGTAGAAATAGTCCTACACTTGACTAAGTCCAGGTTTCTGGACTGAATAAAACAATCACTTTTTTTTTTTTTAGGTTTTGAGCCAGTATTGGTCAGGTATTGGTGAAGATTTTGTATTTTTTCCCCCTTCCTATCAATTAACAGGCTTCATTTTTCTTTTGCCTCAGGAATGAAGGTCTCACTTAAATCATTAGCATAACTCCATAGATTGGAGCTTTACTGAGTGGTGATCTCAGAGATAGCTTTGAATATTTAAAAACCATGTGCAGAGCAGACCCAGACTGGTACCCACAAAAACAGCGATGAGGGTGCTCAGCTCAAAGGAGCAGATGAGACGGAGCTCAGCCCCGGCTCACAGACACCACGACAGATCCCACAAGCGGCCTTTCTCTTCAGCAAATGAGATCTGTGACGGAGAGAGCTGAGACACGCCGCAGTACAGGGCTTGACAACGGCAGGTGATCCCCAAGCCTTTCCCTGGCTATCTCCTCTGAATTTCTAGATTATTATAGATTGAGAACTCAAACTACTTGCTCACAGCTGACATGAAGCTGAGGCATCTTCATTTGTTGCAAACAGCCTGCCGATGCTAAAAAAGGAACTCACTTCATCCGGGGCTTAGGTTGCTGCTTAAGCTGGCTCCGACCAGAGCTGTTAAAAACAACTGTGCTGAAATTAACCAAATAGCCACATTACTTTAAGAGAAACATGTTGTAGGCTGTCAATAAATCTGTGCTGAAGAGAAGCGCAAAGTTTTCGGAACTGATGTTTACAGGCGAGCAGGGAGAGGTAAGGATGGCATTGGAAGGACTGTTGGATTTCATGCATGTGATTGGAGGGTGTGCGTTACGACACCAACATCCATTCCAGTCCTCAGTCCCCAAACCCAAGGGTAGTTCTGGATTCCTGCTCCCACCTCCCCCTTCACAGTCTCTCAGCAAGTCCTGCCAGGTCCAAAATGCAACCAGACTCACCTGCTTTCTCCATCGCCACTGCCCCTGACCAGCCCAGGAGTCTGCCCTGGCTTCCTCTCCATCCCACTTACAGCCACACCAAGGGTCCATAGCACTTCTCTGCTTACCACCCCACAGTGCTCCCGCTCCTTAGAGCCCACAGGTCCTTCAGGATCTGAGTCCTGCATCCCTCTCTTTCCCTTATCTTCTCGAACCTCATACCCTGAGCAAGTGCAGCACACTGTAGCCCAGATACACTAACAGCTTTCTCTGATGGGACTTCCCTGGTCTCTCAGACAGTAAAGAAACTGCCTGCAATGCAGGAGATCCAGGTTTAATCCCTGGGTCAGGAAGATCCCCTGGAGACGGAAATGGCGACCCAGGGGACGACAGAGGATGAGACGGTTGGATGGCATTACCGACTCGATGGACGGGAGCTTGAGCAAACTCTGGGAGTTGTTGATGGACAGGGAAGCCTGGCATGCTGCAGTCCATTGGGTCTCAAAGAGTCAGATAGGACTGAGCGACTGAACAACAACAAGTATTCTTGCCTGGAGAATCCCGGGGACAGAGGAGCCTGGTGGGCTACAGTCCATGGGGTCACAAAGAGTCGGACACGACTGAGTGACTCACACTTTCACTTTTTTCAACGCACCTTGTGGTCTTTGCATTGCTGTTCCCTCTGCATGGACTGTTCCTTGCATGGCTCACAGCTCAAACGTCATCTTCTTAGAGATGCCGCCCCACTGCAACGGCCTCAGTCACTGCTCAGTCCCTCTATGGAGCGACCAGGCTTTATTCCCTTTATAGCTTGATTACAACCTGACCTCTGCTTGTTTGCTAACCAGCTCCTTAATAGAGGCAGTGACTGTATCTGTCTTTTTTTTTTTTTGTATCTGTCTTATTCACTGCTGTGTGCCCAGAGCCTACTCATTCTCAGCTAATAACGGTTGAGTCAGTGAAAAGGATGCCACATTTCCATTTGCTTCTATTTGGACTGTGCCCTCCCCTTCCTCCCAAATCACAGAAGTGTAATGCATAACAGTTGACAGGAAACTGAGGCCAACAGCTTCCCTCCTCCCCTGTTGGGCTGGGGAACTGGAGGCTGCGGTTCTGAGGTGAACAGCTCACCAGGGGCAGAGTCCGGAATAAAATCAGGTCTCAGGACTCTGTCTGGCACCCTCCCTACACCCCGAATGGGGCCGGGCTCCAAAACAATTGGATTTTGTGGCTGAGCGAACAGTAACAAGGAATATGCGATGAAAGGAGGAAGGAGAGCCTGGGAAGAGAAGATTATAAGACCTCTTAAAACAGCAGGGATAGGGAACAAGGTCCTGGAATAATAAGTAAAGGGAAGTCTTCCCTGGTGGCTTAGTGGTGAAGAATCCATCTGCCAATGCCGGAGACGCAGGTTTGATCCCTGGTCCAGGAAAAGCCCACAGGCCTCGGGACAGCTAAGCCCGGGAACCGCACCTACTGAAGCCCATGTGGCCTAGAGACCATGCTCCACAGCAAGAGAAGCCTCTGCGATGATGAGCCTGAGCGTGGCAGATACAGGGGAGCCCCTGCTCACCAAACTATAGAAAACTTGCGTGCAGCAGCGAAGAACCGGCACAGCTAAGATAAACAGTAAAGCGAAGCACCCATGCGCAGGGAACAGTCATTGTCACGGGCAGTGGAGCTCGAGGTACAGTCTGCCGGTTTGTAGAAGGGCTTCCAGGGCAGCAACGTGTGAGAAGGAGGCTGCCCTGTGAGACAGTGATGAGGACCCAAGCAGGTAGGAGGCAGACTCTCGAGCCCCAGCAGACATTCACAGGCACCATTCAAATGCTCTTGTGGACAAATGTAAACTTTTTATGTGGCTGGATGCAGCCCAGGAGAAGTCAGTTTGAATCCTTTGACACAAAACCTCTGAATCTGGTTGGGTCTTCTTGTTGTTCAGTCGCTCAGTCATGTCTAACTCTTTGCAACCCCATGGACTGCAGCATGTCTGGCTTCCTTGTCCTTCACCATCTCCTGGAGCTTACTCAAACTCTTGTCCATCGAGTCAGTGATGCCATCCAACCATTTAATCCTCTGTTGTCCCCTTCTCCTCCTGCCTTCAATCTTTCCCAGCATCAGGGTCTTTTCCAGTGAGTCAGTTCTTCGCATCAGGTGGCCAAAGTATTGGAGTTTCAGCTTCAGCATCAGTCCTTCCAATGAGCATTCAGGACTGATTTCCTTTAGGATGGACTGGTTGGATCTCCTTGCAGTCCAAGGGACTCTCAAGAGTCTTCTCCAACACCACGGTTTGAAGGCATCCATTCTTCAACACTCAGTCTTTTTGATTGTTCAGCTCTCACATCCATACATGATTACTGGAAAAACCATAGCTTTGACTAGACGGACCTTTGTAGGCAAAGTAATGTCTCTGCTTTTTAACATGCTGTCTAGGTTGGTCACAGCTTTTCTTCCAAGGAGGAAGCATCTTTTAATTTCACGGCTGCAATCACCATCTGCAGTGATCTTGGGGCCCAAGAAAATAAAGTCTGTCACTCTTTCCATTGTTTCCCCATCTATCTGCCATGAAGTGATGGGACCAGATGCCACGACCTTAGTTTTCTGAATGTTGAGTTTTAAGCCAGCTTTTTCACTCTCCTCTTTGACCTTCATCAAGAGGCTCTTTAATTCCTCTTTCCTTTCTGCCATAAGGGTGGTGTCATCCGCATATCTGTGGTTACTGATATTTCTCCTGGCAATCTTGATACCAGCCTGTGCTTCTTCCAGCCCAGCGTTTCTCATGATGTACTCTGCATATAAGTTAAATAAGCAGGGTGACAATATACAGCCTTGATGTACTCCTCTCCCAACTATGAACCGGCCTGTTAGGTCTTGTGTTGTTCCAAATATACAGTGAACTTGAATTGTGGTCAGTGCTGAGCAGAAGATTGCCTCTGATGGGAGAAGTGGCAAAAAAAGCTATGGGGTTGCTTGTGAACCTCTGTCATCTTCTCTTTCTCCAAAGCCGTCTCAGGGTTTGCGGGCTCAGGCAGGGAGTGAGTCAGGAGCAGACAGAGCTGGCCTGTGGCTGGCACGGGGCATCTGCACACACCTGTCCACACACACATCCTTCCTCTTCTTTACATGCACTCCAGGCTACGGCGGGCTGTGTCTGGCAACTAAAGACAGTCGTGTGCTCTGGTCCCTGGGTGGGATCCCAGAATTTGCTATTGAGTTAGGAAGGAAACCCAGGATTGGGTTGGAAAGCAAGGGTGATGGGCAAAATCAGGGCATTAATATTAACGATGGCTGTAGTCAGAGGAATTGGAAGGGTGGCAAGTAATTAAAGGGAGAACTCTTTAAATGAAAGGGGGGAAGGCCACTCAAGGTTGTATCAATCAGTCTATTTTGGTGACTATTCTTTAACTTATCCTTCATACATAATAGGCTGTGTGTGTGGTGGTGGGGAGTGTTCATATAAAAATAAATACCAACCCACAACAAAAAAAACATTTTCAAGGGACCTACTGAAGTCATACCTAATTTTTTTTTTGTGGGTCCCTGACCCCAAAAGAAACTTTCTAAAAAAATATCAATACGAGATCCTAAGTCTTGGCTTATTTTTGCAGGAAATTGTTCCGAATACAATAGAAGTTCCTCTAACGCACTGCACTGGTTGACTATGATCACTGCTGTTCATTACATTTCAGTTCACACGGGATGAAAGTCTTCAGTAACCTGGGCAGAAAGGAAGGAAGAGTAACAATAGCTTTAAGGCAGGAGGGCCACTCCCAAGAATTCTTCCTCTTCTTCCCCAGCCCCTTAAATAAGGCACATGCTGGCTTGGTGGTCTTTCTTCCTGACTTTCGCGGCCTGTTTGACCGCATGGATGAGAGCGCAGGCTCCAGAGCCCAGGGAGGAGCGTGTCCACCTGAAGGGCTGCCTGTGCGGGTCAGGAGGTCTGTCCACACGGGGCAGTGAGGTCTGGGATCAGGGCTCAAGTGGAGGGAAGAGGGGATGTGATGTAAAAGAGTGTGTCTCAGGTATGAGCATCCAAGCAGAGCGAGGCGGGGATACAGGGCAGGCTGTCAGGGCTCAGGCAGAGGAGGGAGCTCCCCCCTCCGGGGAACAGGATGCGGGGGAGGGCGCACGTGTCTGGGAGGGGGTGGCAGCAGCCATATGGGCTTGATTATAAGGCGGGAATTGATTCGATAAGTAAACATATCAGGAAAGACGGGTGCCAAGTCTCTCACCATCAGCAAGAGAAACTATAAAGATGGAAAGGGGGAAAGCAGAAGGAGCCCTGTGGGGTGTGATTAGAACTGGCATTGATGCTGCACATTCTGTGTGTGTGTGTTCTCTTTGCTGAGAACCTGGGAGCAGGTTCCCCTCTAAATTCTAAGTACCATTTCCTACCAAAAGGAACCGGAGATCATTGAAGACTGGCTGATTTCAGAGTGAGGGCAAGGAAAACATACCCCAACATGACTGTGTTTTTGTATTCACCTTTTTTGGAGGTCTTCCGCCACTGGAGTAGTTTTGTTCTACAACAGTCTGAGTTTTATGTGTTCTCTGCACCTCCAGCCTAGCACATAGTTGGTTCTCAGCATAAATATTTGCTGAACGAATTTCACTTTCATCTTTTGAACACCTGTTTTGAAAACACAGAAAGCTTCAGAAAAATTTTACCTTAAATTGTAAATGATCACTCCTATGCTAACTGTTTTATTTATTTACTTATTTTATTGAAGTTCAGTTGATTTACAATGCTATGTTAGCTTCTGGTGTATAGCAAAGTGATTCTGTTATACACACACAGACACATATATATTCTTTTTCAGATTCTTTCCTCTTATAGGTTATCACGAGATATTGGAGATGTGCTATACGGTACAACCTTGTTGCTTATTTTATGTTCAGTAGTGTGTATCTGCTAATCCCAACTCCTAATTTATCCCTTATCCCTTCCTCCCTTTCCCCGTTGCTAACCATAATTTTGTTTTCTATGTCTGGGAGTCTATTTTTGTTTTCTAAGTAAGTACATTTGTATCATTTTTTTAGATTTCACATGTAAGTGATATCATGTGATATCTGTCTGACTTACTTCACTTAGTATGATCATTGCTAGGTCCATTCATGTTGCTGCAAATGGCATTATTTCATTCCTTATTTCATTATGGCTGAGTAACGTTCCACTGTATGTTTATATACCACATCTTTGTCCATTCATCTGTTGAGGGATATGTAGGTTGCTTCCATGTCTTGACGATTGTAAACAGTTATGCTAAACGGTTTAATAAGAATTTTATTTTCCACCAATTCATAACCTAGAGTATGACCCAGACATCGGATTAGAACACTTATTGAATATTCAGAGGGAAGAGGAAAATTACACAAGTCAAGATTTTTGTTTCTTTTTAAAAGAGTGATAAAATTTTCCAAATTTTAAATTTCAGTGGAAAGTTAAAGAATACTTTAAAATATCTTTTGCTCAATTATCAGTCTGGGCCAAGAGACTTCCATGGAATTTTTCACAGGCTCAAGTCTTGCCTGCTATACGGGAGACTTGCCTTTAAAGGCAACTGTCACCTAACATCGCAAGTCTACCAGGAGAACAAGGCTGGACAGTGATGGAGTCTCAGGTGGAAACACACCTGCTCTTTCCTACCTTCCCTTCTGGGGCTAATAGCGGCCCCGTATCTGTACCCCAGGACATAAATCTATGGACTGTGATCGGTCTCCCAACTCCGTTTTGCCTCCCACAAAGACACCCAATGAACCCATCATCAAATCATTCTTAACCTGCCAAACATCTCCCCTCTCATTGGGGCCAGCTTCGCAACCCGTGCGGTGGCCGGGGGCCCGGCTCTCAGCGCGGCGTGTTCTGGGGTTTAAGGCTCTGAGGCTGCTGTCTAACGCATCTTAACCAGGTTGATTCTGGGGTTTTGTGACCAAGTCGAAGGGGAGGAGGGAGCAGGCTCCCCGGGCTTCGGCCGCCCTCCCGCCCGGAGCTTCTCCCCACCCGCACCCCGCTTTGCAGCCCTTCCCTCGCTGCCCAGGTCTCGGGGCGCGGGGTCAGATCTGTGGGCCCTGGGCCATCGGGGCTGGGCAGGGGGTGGCGCTCAGTCCGCCGACCCCTGCGAGGCTGGGGTCCGTGGGGGCTGCGAGCTCCCGCGCCTCCCACAGGGGCAGCGCCTGGGGCCGGGCCGAAGGCTCCCGCGAGGCTGGCCGGCCTCTCCGGCGCTGGACAGGGAGGCGCCGGGGGTGAGCCCCCGACCGCACCCGCCGTCACCCCGCGCCCGCACCAGAGAGGACCCCCTGCTCCTCCCTCCGACCTTCCCCCAGGCGCCCCCCGGGATGAGCCGCGAAATTCAAAAGAGTTGAAAACTCTGATATTTGTATTTAACACTGGCCTTGCACAATACAAGGATGAGGGGTAACATTCAACACAGGAATGTAGAATTTAATTTTTCTTTACTGGAAAAAGCACTAAATGGCAAGTAAAAAAATATCCCAAATTGAGAGGCATTTGGGCGGGGGTCGGGGTGCCGTGAAAGGAGACACTTGTCCCTTTCAGGGCACTTCTTGGCACCCTCTCTTGAGCGAAGGGCCCGGCCTTCCCCTTTGGCACCGAGCCCGCGCTCCCGGCCCTCTGGCCCCAGCTCAGCCTCTCCGTCTCCCGTCCCAAGGTTAACGCTTGGTTCTGGCCCTAACCTATCCCAGGCACCATTTCAACAGCCTCTTCTCACCTCTTAGAGCCCAGTCTGACACCAGTCCATCCCAATACCTTCTCCAGTTTGCAAATGCAAGCTTTACCACCCTCCCGAGTCTCAGCTCGGGTGACCTTGCCAATAATACCTTCTAAGTTTGCTCCAGAGTTAGACACTTGCCCC
The DNA here is from genome assembly GCF_033118175.1 of Dama dama. NCBI lineage: Eukaryota > Metazoa > Chordata > Mammalia > Artiodactyla > Cervidae > Dama > Dama dama. The sequence goes on along the minus strand of NC_083687.1, from coordinate 9,535,970 downwards.
TTCTCTTTTCTGAACTGAACTTCGTATATTTCTATTGTAGCACATTTATTACATCATATTATAAAAACTGTTTTGCATTTCTTTCTGAGTCAATAGCAGCTTGAAGGCAAGTTCTATTTATTTCTTAATATTCTTTATTTAGGCAAATATTTTTGTCGGGTATCTAGCATGCCCTAGGCACTCTTAAGCTAAGACTTCAATGGTTAACAACAAAAAATACCTATGTTCAAGGAGCTGCTATTTAGTCATAGAGATACAGAATCGCATAGCAGACTACATTTCAACAGAGAGGGGTGCTTTCAGGGGAGCTTCAAGGGGTCTGATGTAGTTAAGGAAACAGAGATGGCATTCCTGAGAGCAGATTAAGCTGAAGAGTGAGTAGGAGTCCCCCAGGAAGAACTGGGAGAGAGGTTTCAGGAAGAGAAAGCAGGGCCCGCAGAGACTGTGCAGCTGGAGGTCAGGGCATGAAGATCTAGAAGGTGAAATGAGCCCAGAGGGGTAGGTGGGGCTGAGTATTGTGCAACACAAACCCAAGAAGTGAAGAAAACTAGGTTAAGCAAAATCTGGACATACTTCCAGTGGTAAAGTTCAAAAGCATCTATATAATACCAGCCTCCAGTTTTTCCAGTAGTCATGTACAGATGTGAGAGATAAAGAAGACCAAGTGCCAGAGAATGGATGCTTTTAAATCATGGCTAGAGATTTGATACATAAAGAAGACTGAGTGCCAGAGAATTGGTGCTTTTAAATCATGGTGCTAGAGATGACTATTGAGAGTCCCATGACCGCAAGGCGCTCAAGCCAGTCAATCGTAAAGGAAATCAGTCCTGAATATTCATTAGAAGAACAGATGCTGAAGCTGAAACTTCAATACTTTGACTACCTGATGCGAAGAGCTTACTCATTGGAAAAGACCCTGATGCTGGAAAAGATTGAAGGCAAAAGGAGGAGGGGTGGGGAGAGGATGAGATGGTTAGACAGCATCACTGACTCAATGGACATGAATTTGAGCAAACTCCAGGAGACAGTGGAGGACAGAGGAGCCTGGCGTGCTGCAGTCCATGGGGTCACAGAGTCGGACATGACTTAGTGACTGAACACCACCAACAACAAATACCAGCCTGGGGGAGAGTGTGGGAAACCAGGGCCTTTGTATTAGGCGGGGGACAACTTGCTGGATCCCAATTTAGTCAAGAGTATCATAAGCCCCTTAATATCCTTTGACACAACAGTTTTACTTTCAGGAACTTACCATAAATAATTAAATGAGGGTACTAAGATAGTGTTTTTTAGACTTTGTAGAAAAGAAGATTTCATACTTGGGAGATTGTTACTTCTTTTGGTATTCATGAAGGAATTCATGAAGTTTTCTTTTTGAGTATGTGAATCAATTTATTTATCTGAATAGATTTTTTTTTTTCTGCTTATGTCCCTAACAAAGTAAAAATTAAACATTATTAAACTAAACTAAATTAAATTAAACTAAACTAAACTAAATTAAACTAAACTAAACTAGTCATTATCTTAGTTGATTCCGAATATGAGAAAGCCATTTGTTAAGAATGAAGAGATTTTTTGCTTTTAAAAACAATTTGAACCACGTGTCTTTGTGGTGGATCTTGCTATTTAAGGCGCTGCTTGGGAGTCACAAATCACTGCCTGTCCATGGCAACTGTTGTAAGTAATGTGATTTTGCAACATGGCAGCTTGGATGCTGGGCTGCTGACTCCTGCAAATGATATGGTCGGTTTTCTTGCCTCATATAGTGTGGTGCTCCTGGCAGGTGGATTATACGCCTTCAGGTCTACAAACAATGATTTTTTAGAGTGATTTAAATGTGGTTGCACATGTTTTAGAATGTCATCAAGAACTAGAACTACCAGTGATCACCCTAGAATTGATAGGACCATGTTAATATTCAGCATCTTGGGTCTCATCAGGGCTTTAGTAAATGGTGAGTAAGCGTGAAATCAACTCTGGGATCAAAGAATATGGATTCTGCTGCTTCCAACTGTTACCTCACCAGGAAACAAGAGATAAATGAACTTCTCTGAACTACTCTCCTTGTCTACGATTGGAGCTAACAGTAGTATCGCCCCATCAGGTGACGTAGGGGATTAAATGAGCTAATAGAGTAAAGAACTAAGAGCCACACCTGACTCAGGGTAAACCCCAAACAACATCAACCATCTCGATCCACAATAGAGAGATGCCATGAGAGATGACATTTTCCAAGTTAAAAGAATTTATGAATTCATTGGGAGAAAAATGCTATTATGGATAAAAAGGGAGACACGTCTGAGCGTAGCTTTAAAATTCCTGCTTCAAGAAACTGAATCTCTTCTTTGTTGCCAGCCAAACAGTTGCGGAACTGCTAGTCTCCAGAGGAAAGGCAGATGTGGGAGACCTGGGGAGGAGAAGAGACTGGGACTGCCCTGGTGGGGGGACGGGGGGAGCTGTAGGTAAATTTGAAGAGAGCCACCTTTGACTGGACATAGGGAATGAATGGTTACCTTGGAAGAAATCGTCTCTAGATAGTCATGGGCTACATGACTTTGCAGTCTGCATAAATCTCCAGAATCCTAAAAAGTCTTCTTTTCTATTCGAAGGTATGTGTCTTTTCCTTATGGTTACTTGACATCTTTCAAAGGGACAGTTTGTAGAGGTTCAGTGTACAGACCCTTAAATCAGAAAAGTCTGAATTTGTATCTTTTTCCTGCCACTTTCTTAGCTGTGTGACCTTTGGCATGTTAATTACCCTCTCTGGGCCATGTATGATATTAATTACATCTACTACAGTGAGTTGCTGTGAAAACCTCAATAAGTTCTACAAAGTGTTTCAATACTAACTAGCGCTTGCATCTGTGCTCAGTTGTTCAGTTGTTTCTGACTCTTTGCAATGCCGTGGATTGTAGCCCTCTAGGCTCCTCTGTCCGTGGAATTTTCCAGGGAAGAATACTGGAGTGGGTTGCTATTTCCTACTCCAGGGGATCTTCTCGACCTACAGATCGAACCTGCATCTCTGGCATCTTCTACATTGGCAGGCAGATTTTTTTTTTTTTTTTTACCACTGCGCCACCTGGGACTAGCACTTACCAAAATACTAACTATTATGTGTATTGTTATTTCTTTTTTCATCTTCTGGTCCCTGGAGTTCTGATTGTTTTTATAGACCCTCAGCCCCTTTCTGGGTTCTCTTTTTTCCTTAGGAAACCTGGGCCTGAGCCCATTTTACAGGAGCATCTCCACCACTTTGGATTCTCTGCCTTCTGGACACACAGTGGATCGCTAAATGGAGTGGGTGCTAGCAGAGCTCAGCTGCAAGTCCAGGTTGTCAGTGGGGCATCGCGGTTAATACAGGATGTCGAGGCCACTGCTGATTGAGAACAGCAGCTTTGGAGTCAGATGGCAGGTTCCAGGCCTGACTCTGATCTCTGACCATCTCCAAGGCCTTAGACAACAGAGTCTCTGTCTATGCCTCAGTCTGCTCACCTTTCAAATGGGGCTGCAGCCCCGGCTGTGAAGGCGCCCGGCCGGTGCCCCGCCAGGGGGCGCTCTTCCCCACCTCCGCTCTGTGCCCGGCGGATCCCAAGCCCCCGTGGGAAGCACCCAGAGGTTGGCTGGCACATCCACGTCAAGTCAGTCGTGGGCAAATGCAGCTCTCAGGAAGCTGCTGGGCCCCAAAAGTCCTGCCCGTGGAGTGAGTGTGCGGTTGTCGCATGTAATTCTTCCTGACCTGGCAGGAATCTCACTCTTACCTCTTCTTCTTCCTGTCGAAATCCCCTCAAGCTGAGCTGATGAGTGCAGATTACTCGCTCCCGGTTTCCGGAGCGCGTCCATGCAATTCCCTACCTTTGTGCCTCTGCCCATCCCTCTCAGGTCTTGACTGTGCAGGACTCAATTCCTGTTCTGGCTCAAATGCCTTCAAGACATGCCGCGCCCCCGCCCCCCAAACACAGGAGCAAGTCTCCTGCAGGAGCCTCCGCACCCCTGTGTGTGCATCTTTGGACACTTCCTCACGTCCCGCCTGTATTATAACTGTGCGTTCCATTTCTCATGTTGTTTGGAAAGTTCCGTGCCGAATTGTCCAGTGTTGGACTCATCCGATGCCACCACAATTACCCGCCCACGGAGGCGGCTCAACAAAGACTTCATGAACGAGGCGTGGTGCGTTGGTGGACGGGTGATGTCCAGGCGCTGGTTCAAAGGATGACACCAGTTTACGGATTTGCTTGTAAGCAGCTCTTCTGGAGGTGTTTAGCCATCTGAGTAAGCATTGGGCCTCTTGTAAAGTGGTGCTCAGCTGCGGAGAGGGATGAGGAGTAAATTCACCTCTAATCTTGCTTTTGGACCACTGCTACTTATAGTTCATGATGTCACCCTGTCTAAAAAAGTTCACTGGGGTAACCTTGCGTGGATGGTGATGTTCCAGAACAGATGGTGGGTGCTGGGCTTAGGTGGGGTGTTAGGAAGGGAGAGGGCGAAATTCTCACACTCTGCCTGCCTGCCAGGAAAAAGAGGAAGCATCTTCCATGCTGGCGTCTTTGATTCCCCTCTCACATCAGGACACACAGGAGGAATTATGTTTGTGACTTAGTGAGAAGCACAGTCACGTTATATGAACTGGGTGTCCCAGCACTGCCCCGTGCTTTGGGGGACCCCAAGGACTGGAGGCAGGGTCTCTGCCCAGAATGTATTGTTCAAATTTCCATGGGAAGCAAGATAGAACTGTATCATCCACAGCAAGGAGGCACACGAGTTGGTTCATGATCAGACAACTTTCGGCCCCAAAACCATTCATGAGTTGAAAGTAGTTTGATGTAATTTGAGATCACATTACGTGAGCCAGATTTGCCGGCCTGAGTTCCTCTCCACGAGGAAATAAGGTTCCTTTAAGGCAACCCAGGGGTAAAAATAGCTTGCTGTGGACTTTGAGTTACCCCCTTAGGAAGCAGACTTGGATGCTCCCTGCCCTTTTGGACCCCAGGCCTGCCCTGCACTTGTCTTCCTCATCTCAGAGGCTCGAATGGACCCAGCTGGTGGTGGCCACTGGAGGGAGGCGTGAGACTGCCCTTGGGTCCTGGGGAGTGGGCTGGGCTGCTGGCGGAGCAGGGGAGTGGTTTGGGTGACCCCACGCCCAGCAGGTGGAGCTGGGCTCTCCTTTCCTCTGAGTGTCCATTTAACCCGTGCTGTTTCAGATTAGTTTACAGAGCTTGTGACTCAGAAATGAAAGGAAAGGCAATTTCACATTTTTAATGTCACTTAATCCACTGGTCACTGCTTGATTCTTGCCCTACTTGTCTGTTTTCCAGCAGCTTGCTGCTTTAGGAGGTTGGGAAGATGAGCTCAAATCCTTTAGAGTACTCAGCAGTTCTACTTCTTTGACTCTTTATCCAGGATTCCCAAGGATTAACAGAATCCTTAGGCAAGTTATTAGCACATCAGTGCCTTGGTTTCCTCATCTGTAAAATGAGAGGTTGTGTGAGATAATACCCATAACATACTTACATACTTAGAGTAGTGCCTGACATATGGCAAGCACTCAATGAATGTTGGGCTTCCCTTGTGGCTCAGCTGGTAAAGAATCTGCCTGCAATGCAGGACACCTGGGTTCAATCTCTGGGTTGGGAAGATTCCCTGGAGAAGGGAAAGGCCACCCACTCCAGTGTTCTGGCCTGGAGAATTCCATGTACTGTATAGTCCATGGGTCACAGAGAGTCAGCAAGACTGAGCGATTTTCACTTTAAATAAATGCTAGCAGCTATCCTTCTTTGTGCTCCTATAACACTTAAGATTCTTTCACGGGGCAATTATTACCTCATGCCATATCTATTTGATTTCTCTCTATATCTTCTGTCGTACTGATAGCATAAGCATACTTTGTGACCAATACAAAGCCTTATATGTAATATGCTCTGCGTAAATACTGATTGAATAAAAATAAAGTACTTCGCAGGGTGAAAGTGTAGCGCATCATGCAAAAATATTGTGTTACGTATAAGATTCATCATTTAGTACTGTGTCTCAGCCTATTGATGCCTTGAGAGCAGAAACTACATTCTAATTTTTCCTGATTACAACCTAGCATGTGGCATAAATGCATTCCTCACTTTGATTAAGCCGTTAATACTATGTGAAGATGGATCCTAAGAGAGCAATTTGTGATAGTAACTGTTACAAATGAACCCTCTTCCTTATTTTATACCTACATGTTTACTGTGAGTGTCCCTCAATGTAGCGCTAACTGGTCTGGAAGAGAGGACCCTGCCCAGAGCCGTATTCAGAGCAGCTTGGGGACAGTCTTGGTGTTCTTGAACTTGTGTAAGTTTTTTCGGTCACAGATGAACGGACATCAACTCTTGCAGCTGCTCCAGTGGCTCTGTCCAAAGGAAAGCCACTCTCAAAATAGAATCAATGGGAACAAATGGTCTGCCTGATAGACTATTTTGAGGAGGAGGTTGGAGAATCCAAATTTGAAATAATGTTATCAAGGAGGATGAGAAGGATGTAGAATTTGGAGAAGTTTGGGGGTGTGATTTTCTTAAAAAAAAGGTCAGTTGGCCAAGTTCATGGATATGCACCACCCTAAGAGACCAAACGTACACAGTTTCAATATTGGATACAACCCAACGTTTAAAGTCTTACATGTTTCCTACAAAAAGCAAAGTCCTCTGTATCTTAGGGATACAATTTCAAGTTTTCAGAGTAAAACTCTGGCCTTTAAAATGGTGTTGGGGCCACAGGCATCCACCTTAGAGAACATTTAACTCCTTCACCACTGGGACTCCTGGTAGCACAAAAGACAGACCCAGCTTCATCCAGATCGCCACCCTGGACTCCATCCACAAGCTCACAGCCCAAAGCCTGGCTCAGGCTTTCCCCTCCCCATGGGATCCTAATTTTTCCTTCCCTCTCAGTAAGTTGGAGATGATCCAAATGAGGGGTCAGCAAATCAAACAGCAGCACCAGATCCAGCTGTGTGGACTGGTGTCCTATGTGGGCACCCGGAGTACTGTGTCCAGAACCATTGCTAAGTTTTTTGTGCATGTTCTTACATGCTTTTAATAATGATAAATAATTATAGATGTAATCATAATGTTTATACAGTTACGCCCTTTGCCTTTTCACGTATAAGTATTTTCACCCATAATACGTTCATTACCTCTTTTTAAAAATAATTTTGTCTATCTATTTGTTTATGGCTGTCTGGGGTCTTCTGTGCTGCACGGGACTTCTCTAGTTGCGGTGAGCAGGGGCCACTTTCCATTTTGGTGCTGGCCTCTCCTGCAGTGGCTTCTCTTGTTGCAGAGACAGGTCCTAGGTGCCTGGGTGTCGGGAGTTCTGGCACACGGGCTCAGTACTCAAAGCTCGAGTGTGGGGCTGAGACGCTGATGCTGAGTGACCCAAATGTTTGTACAGATAAACCCTGGCAAAATAGATTTGTCCTTCCCCCGCTCCTGCCACCCGAGGGGCAGTCCTGGAAAAACAAGGGAGAGGTTGGACAAAGGAGGGGGCCAAGTTGCCAAAGGGCCTGAGAGAGATCAAGAGACTTAGCCAGGGAAGATCTGAGAGAAAGTCCATTAACAATAATATGTAGTTAGTAATAGCTAGTACCCTCACAGGATCATTACCATGGCCCGGAGTCTAAGAACTCTGCAAATACTAACTTGTTCTAGCCTCACAACAAACCTAGGAGGTGGGGGCTATGAGTATCCCAATTAATAAGAGAGAGAAAAAAAGAGAGAGCGAGAGAGGATGGAGAGAGGGAAGAGAGAAAAGCGAAGGGAAGGGAAGGGAAGGAAAGGTAGAGTGTATCTGTTAACCCCCAGTTCTAATTTATCCCTCCCCTGCCCTTTTTGCTTTGGTAACAATGTTTCTTTCCCATGTCTATGAGTCTATTTCTGTTTTTTGAAAATAAGTTCATTTTAGATTCCACATGTAAGTGATATCATATGATATTTGTCTTTGTCTTTCTGATTTACCTCACTTAGTATGATAATGTCTAGCTCCCTCATCCATCCACGTTCCTGCAAATGGCATCATTTCATTCTTTCTAGTAGAAAGAATGGCTGAGTAGTCTTCCATTGTATTTATGGACCACGTTTTCTTTATTCATTCATCTGTCGATGGACATTTAGGTTGTTTATGCCCTGGGTTTTGTGAACAGTGCTGCTATGAACACATCTTTTGAATTATGGTTTTGTTCAGATATATGCCCAGAACTGGGATTGCAGGATCATATATTAGCCCTGTTTTTAGGTTTTCTTCCTTCCTTTTTATTGCTGAGCTGCATTCCGTGGTATGAATATACCCGTTTCTTTAACTATTCACCTGTTGAAAGAAATTTGTTTTTTTTCCAAGTTTGAGCTATTTCAAAGAAAGCTGCTGTAAACCTTCTTTTACTGTTTTTTTGTGTGAATGTAAGTTCTCATTTTTTTCCCCCTGTAACAGTTGCCCGGGAATTCAAGTGCTGGATCATTTAATAGTTGATGTTGACTTTTCAAAAAAAAAAAAGTCAAAATATTTTCAGAGTGGCATAACCATTTTTTCCTTCCCATCAACCGTTCACAGTAATCTAGTTTCTCTCCCTCCTTGCCAGCATTTGGTGTTGTCTTCAGTTTTCATTTTAGCCATTTTGATATATGTTTAGTGATGTCTTGTGGTTTTGTTTTTTAATTGAAGGATAATTGCTTTACAGAATTTTGTGGTTTTCTGTCATATATCAACAAGAATCAGCCATGGGTACACCCATGTCCTCTCCCTCCCAAACCTCCGCCCCAATCTCCCTCCCCATCCCACCCTTCTAGATTGTCACAGAGCCCCTGTTTGAGTTCCCTGAGTCATAGAGCAGATTCCCACTGGCTATCTATTTTACTTATGCTATTGTAAGTTTCCATGTTATTTTCTCCATACATCTCACCCTCTCCCTCCTCCCCTGTTTTTCGTTTTTTTTTTTTTTTAAGGAAACTCCATATTGTTCTCCACAGTGGCTGTACCAGCTTACATTCGGAGTGGGCTTCATTTTAATTCCAGTGGTGGTGTTGGAGCCTGGAGGCTTTACTGAAATCTTCTAGCACTTTCTGCTATTACATCAACTGATCCATGTGAGTGAGTGTTTCATTGGATTCTGCTCTTAGCTTCTGCTTGATTCAGTGAAAAATCCAGGATAAAGTATCTTGTGTGAAGTTTCTTGATTTTGTGGGTAATGTGATGCTGTAATGTATGTGTGATATATGAGATTATATTTGAAATGCTTCAAAGGTCTTACCTTTTTCAGGGAAGGACTGTTGGCCCTTAATGCCAGGGATTTCTTGCCCTTTTTTCCCCTTGTTTTTCAGTTCTCCTTATCATCTTGGCTTTGACTCTGTGGTTATTTTAAGGCCACTGTTGTGACTAAGCTTCTCAGTGAACTTGACCCAGCACCTTCCAATCCCAGAGACCTCCCAAGGGACAGGGGAGTGAAAAAGGGATGGACAAGCTGGAAAGAGAGCATGAGAAGGCCAGGTGTTAGAAATGCCACCCCACTAAAACCATCCACTCGGTGGTAAATTCCAGCAAACATAACTGTCCAGGTGTTGCTGAATTTTCAAGATATTAAGGCAATCCCTAAGAAAGAAAAAAAAAAAAAAACAATCTTAAAAAGAAACCAGAAACCAGTACGGGAAAAAGGGCAGTCCTGGGAACCCACACAGAGAGGCTCTGTTGTGTGTGCTTCTTACACACGAGTCATCATAGACTATGGCTATAAACAGAGAAATGTCAGCATTTGGAAATGTGGAAGTCTCTTTGGCTCAGAAAGTTTCCGCCCCTAGGATGTGAATACTTTGTGCCACAAATAACAGCAGCTTCCTCTGACACTGCGGTGGAGGAATTCCATGGAGAAGGGAAATGCATTCATTGCCATGTCTCACCCGGTTTGGTCATTTGTCCGGTCTTAGAAGGCCTAACTGCAAGTCCACCATGCAAAACAAAGTACATGAGACAAAGAACCAGAGCATCACCTCTGGCCCCATCTTATTTTGCACATACCCTCCCCTGTATCTCCACAAGCAGCCTGTGAAAATCCGAGGTCCTTGTTCTACACCCCTCCCTCATCCTCCTCTGTCAGGCTACTTTCATCTTTTCTATGTAAGATGTAATAATCTATGTTATGCTCTGTTGACTTAATATTTCTTATTTGTTTGGTATGTTATGTGGTTCCAATTGTTGATATTTTTATGAGAAATAGTAATTTGTTCCCAGATTAGAGTTGCATTGATTGAGTTGCCTGCCACTTTTTCTCACTCCATAAGCCATGTTGATTTTAATGTACGATATCACAGAATGAGAGGTATTTATTTTTGGGGTTACATCATCAATGGATGTAAGACAGTTGGACCAGAAAGAAGGCTGAACACTGAAGAATCAGTGCTTTCAAACTGTGATGTGGGAGAAGACTCTTGAGAACCCCTTGAACAGCAGGAGATCAAACCAGCCCATTCTAAAGGAAATCAACCCTGAATATTCATTGGAAGACTGATGCTCAAGCTGAAACTCCAATATTTTGGGCACCTGATGCGAAGAGAAGATTGGTTGGAAAAGCCCCTGATGCTGGGAAAGATTGAAGGCGGGAGAAGGGAGCGACAGAGGTTGGATGGCATCACTGACTCGATGGACATGAGTTTGAGCAAGCTCCGGGAGCTAGTAAGGGGCAGGAAGGTCTGGCGTTCTGCAGTCCATGGGGTCGTAAATAGTCTGACACGATTTAGCGACTGAACAACAGTAAAGAATTGGTGAATACACTGGGCTGACAGCTGCAGAAATACCCCGCTCGCTCCTGCGGGCTCAGACGCTTCGCCGCTTCTCTGCCCCGCCCTCTAGTGGCGCAGGGGTGTCGGCGCAGGGCTGCTCCGCTCCGCACGAGGCTGCCAGGGACCCGTTTTCTAGTCTTTTCCCTCAATTTTCCCCTTCCAGCCCTGAGAGTTCTTGCTCAAGTTCTTGTTTCTTGCCAGAAGAGGGTCAGCTTTAATGCACAACAGCTGTCTTGGGCCCTACTTTGAGTAAAGGTGCTTAAAAAACGTAGGACATCCGGCTGCAAAGAACATGCCCATTTGCAGTAACCAGGATGGGATCCAGGCCCCTCGATGAGAGCCTCCGATTCAGCACAGTGGGGCCGATGGCGGGCTGTCGAGGAGCCGTAGCCGGGCCGGGGTGCCCCTCTTCACCACCCGGATGTCATTCCCTGCTGCCAGGGGGTAGGTAGCCTTTCTGCTCTATTCAGGTTCTCAACCGGTTGGGAAGGTGGGCCCATCCGCATGCAGAGGACAGTGAGCATTACTCCGCCCACCAACTCCAACGCTTCTCTTTCCCGGAAACACCCTAACAGACACCCGGAAACTCCCTCACAGACACCCGGAAATACCCTCACAGACACCCGGAAGTAATGTTTAACCAGCCTATATGAGGAAACAGCAACCCACTCCAGTGTTCTTGCCTGGAGAATCCCAAGGACAGAGGAGCGTGGCGAGCTGCAGTCCACTGGGTCGCAAGAGTCGGACACGACGGAGTTGACTAAACCGTGAGCATCTTACCGCGCAGTCAGGCTGCCAAGTAAATTAACCATCACAGGGAAAAACTATTTCAGTGATGAAGTAACAGGACAAAATTAAGTACTGTGTTAGCGTGATAAAGAGAGGAAGTGAATGGTGGCTAAAGGAAAACTTGTCAGTCTCGAACATGGTCTAAGATGAAGAGTTCTTAGTTACTAACAATTACTACTGGTGCTTTGTAAACCCAGTAGGGCGGCAAACCAAAGACCCCAAGAAGCCAAGAGGGCGCTTTGGAGATGCGGCGTCTCAGTCGGTGGCTCAGAGGTGAGCCCCCAGGAAAGGGCAGGGAGGGCCCCGGAACAACCTGAAGGAAGCGCCAAAGAGGGCCCAAAGGGAGCAGTTGTCGGATGCCCATCTGAGGGGGATTCTGGAAATTAAAAGGTGACTCGTAAGAACGATAAAGTAAGTATTTTGCCATACTTTCTCCCCTCCGTGTATTAGTTTTTATGTTTATATTACTTTCTATGTGAAAACAGATTTTACCTACAAACCATTTTAGGTGTTGAAGGTGCAAGTAAAAGTTACATAGAAACTTTAATGCATCCCTGGTGCTCTAGAGAAGAAAGGGGGATGGCCCGTGTCCTGAATTGGAATTTTGTTTTCCCTACTAAATCTCATCCATGAATATAACTCGAGGTCACGCTGACTTCACATTAGAATCATCTGGAGATGCTTCAGAAAGTTAAGTTGGAGTGGGGGAGGGGCAGCGGGTTTTTCAGACCTTCCCCAAGTGATTTGAAGGTACTGGTGGCCACGATAGGAACACTGTATGAGCACTTAGTGCTCTGGCACTTGTGGGGGAAGGGTGGGGATTAGGTGGATATTTCGGAGAATTGGAGGCATGTTCCCACACAGATCCTCTGAGGAAACCTCTCTAGTACCAACCAGCAGCCCTGTCATCCCCTGGGGATGGCACACAGTCTAGAGATGATATTCAAGTGCCTTATCTCAGGCCAGTGGGATTATACTGTTGTTTTCTTCCTAGATTGTTTCTAAGGCCACACCTGAAAACAAGAAAAGTTTATGGTCAAACAAACAAACGAACGGTTTGGGTTTTGTTTGTGCTAACTATTGGCTTTTTCGCTTATTAACATTTTACACTTTGGTTTTGGTTTTCTGTCATGTATTGTTATACTGAAAGCACTTTGTCAAAGAGCCATCTCTGTTACTGCCTGGGTTTTCTCCTTCACACGGTGATTTCTGATCTGGTCTCTGAGCTTCAGCACACTGAGGCCTTGGGGACACACTGCCAGCTCGACCCCACCCCCCTTGGCCCCAGCTCACATTGTCGTTAGGATGTTGCAGTCTCTTGACATGGAGAAGACAATGACACCCTACTCCAGTACTCTTGCCTGGAAAATCCCATGGACGAAGGAGCCTGGTAGGCTACAGTCCATGGGGTCGAAAAGAGTCGGACACGACTGAGCGACTTCATTTTCACTCTCGTGCATTGGAGAAGAAAATGGCAACCCACTCCAGTGTTCTTGCCTGGAGAATCCCAGGGACAGAGGAGCCTCGTGGGCTGTCGTCTATGGGGTCACACAGAGTTGGACACGACTGAAGCGATTTAGCAGCAGCAGCAGCAGTCTCCTGATGAACTCATCTGTTGGCCTTGCTGCAGAGACCATAATACACCTGTGGCAGGAAGTGGCCAAGAGATGCTGGGCTGCACAGTCTGCACATGCATGCAAAGGGCTGAAATATTTTAATGAATGAAATTTATCAAAGGCAAGAACCTTATCTTCCTTATGCAATATTAACATGCAATATTGAATTACAAAGTGTTCAGCTAGTTCTTGCCTGGCCACCGCGCCGCCCCTTGCCTTTAGCGGTGACTCCCACAGTGCGGCGCGATTTAAGGGATGGAGAGAGAGTTCTGAGTATAAGGTCTGCCTGGCGCTCAGCCCTTGGTCTCCGCTCTTCCGAGAGGAGGCTTAACACGGAAGCGGTCTGCGCTGCCCTCTAGTGGTCGCCGCGCCGCACGACACCTCCGAAGAATACCTTCAGGAGTTCTTACTCTGTAGTAGTAGAGGATGAGATGGTTGGATGGCATCACCGACTCAGTGGGCTTGAACTTGGGGAAACTCCGGGAGATGGTTAGGGACAGAGAAACCTGGCATGCTGCAGTTGATGGGGTCACGAAGAGTCGGACAGGACTTGGCGGCTGAACAACAACAGCGGTAACGGTCATAATAATAATGAGACAGATAGCATCACCGTCTCAATGGACATGAATTTGAGCAAACTCTAGAAGATAGTGGAGAACAGAGGAGCCTGGCATGCTGCAGTCCATGGGGTTGCAAAGAGTCGGACACAACTTAGCGATGCTGACTGAACAAGTAATAGTTGTCATCATCACCATCATCATCTCTCCATAATGGTAGTGGAATGCCAGCCTGTGCGGCAGCCTCTATATGACATACCCGATGGTTCTCTCTGCCTTCTTTTGCTGTTTTCTGTGAGAGGTGAGGGACCCTTGGTCAAGGGTCTGTAGGCATACTCCGCAGGAGATATTGTGTTTAAGAACACTCCTCACCTCAACACTCTGTGGGTCCCAGCATCATCCCACAGGCCACTTCAAATGTTTTCTGTCTTTCGAATCCCAGATATTTTCCCATACAATTTAGGAGTGACTGCAGATTGGGTTTGGCAAGACTCCTTTAGGCTAAATATTCAAATAAAATTCTATCATAAAAATTCAACATAGCCCAATATAGGTGAACAACTATGAACAATTTCATCAGCCTTCAGTAAGTTAAAGAGTTTTTTTTCAGACTTCCCTGGTGGTCCAGTGGTTAAGAATCCACCTGCCAATGCAGAGGACACAGGTTCGATCCTTGGTCCAGGAAGATTCCACATGCCTCAGGGCAGCCAAGCCTGAGCACCGCAACAACTGAAGTCTGCATGCCCTAGAGTCCGTGCTCAGCAACAAGTGAAGATACTGTAGTGAGAAGTCTGTGCACCACTAGAGAGTGGCTCCCACTCGTGGCGACTAGCGAAAGCCCGCACACTGCAGTGAAGACCCAATACAGCCAAAAAGAAATAAATGATCCACAATGTTACAATAAGAAAGGTACTTTTCTTTTTATTGTAGTTGATTTACAGTATTGTGTGAGTTTTGGGTATACAAAGTGATTTGGTTATACATATGCACATTTGTATATATCTATATTCTTTTTCCTGATTCTTTCTCATTACACTTTACTATAAGAAATTGAATGTAGTTCTCTGTTCTATACAGTAAAACTTTGTTGTTTATCTCAGAAAGTTACTTTAGTTTCTGAGTTGTGTTGTTGATGGTGGTGGTGGTGTGAGGACTTTTTGTTTGTTGAATTTTTGTGTTTAATTGTGACAACAGAAGGCGGTTGTGAGGCTTTGGGGAAGAAATACAGAATATTCCTGAGGCCAGTAGCTTTATAAAACCAACCACACAAAATCTGTTGATGAAGAAAAAAAGACATTCTGATTCCTATCTGACCTTTTTTAGATTGGGGCCTGGGGACAATGAGGGACAGTGCAGGAGATAACACGGTGTCCACAGAGAGAGTGTCCCCTGCCTGTGACCAGTGCTGTGTCCTACGGATTGCTGCAAACACTCTCTCCAAATTGCAGGCACAGTTTCGAGTCCCCACAGTGTGGTTCATGATGCAATTTGTAGTCTCGGTTTCTTTTACAAAATTATGATGTTTAAAGCATCATGTAATTAGGTCAGAGGAAAACAGTGTTTATTCCATGAGCTGAGCAGAGGCTGCGCGTCTGAGTTCTCATTAACCCAGTGGTTGATTTGCTACTGCCAAGAGTTTGCTGACAATGAAGACATGACAGCAGTCCGACAGGTAATGATTACAAAGGAGTTCTTTTTTGTATGTTTCACTCTCTTAATTTTAGTGTTGATTACTTAGAACTTTTACAGACTGTTTGAAGAAACCCACTATTCCTGCATAGAGTGGAATAGTGGATCACCTTATTTTTGTTGTTGTTGTTAATATTTAATATTTTATTTATTTTTTGTTTGGGGGTTTAACATTTTTTAGATTTATGTTTTAATTGGAGGAAAATTGCTTTACAATGTGGTGTTGGTTTCTGCCATACAACAATGCAAATCAGCTGTAATTATACATATATCACCTCCCTCTTGAACCTCTTCCCCCTCCCCTCATCCCAGTCCTCTAGGTCATCCTAGAATGCCAAGCGGGGCTCCCTGTGTTATGTAGCAACTTCTGGCCAGCTATCTGTTTTATACATAATAGTGTATATATGTTGATGCTACTTTCTCCCTTTGTCCCACTATTTCCTTCCCCGACTGTGTCCAGAAGTCTGGTCTCTAGATGAATAGATAAAGAAGGTGTGATACATAAATACAATGGGATATTACTCAGCCATAAAAAGAATGAATTTGAGTCAGTTCTAGTGAGGTGGATGAACTTAGAACCTGTTATACAGAGTAAGTCAGAGAGAGAAAAACAAACATTGTACATTAATGCAAATATATGGAATCTAGAAAAACAGTATTGATGAACCTATTTGCCTTCATCAATAGGGAAGGAATGGAGACGCAAATGTGGAGAAGGGGCTTCCTTATAGCAGCAGCTCACAGGCAGATGCTGACAGCTTCAGACCCTGATCCTGTCTGAGAACGTGCATAAGAATGAACTGGATTCACACCTCAAACCCCCATGGAAGAAAATAGAGATTTTCTTCCCCCCAAATATGTACAGTATGGCACCTAGAAAAATGCAGGTATTCACAGTTGAAAGTATTAAACCATGCATTTTGGACAAGACAACAAGACTTAAGAGAGACAGCTCTGATTTCAATGCTAGATGACAACTGACCTCAGCGCCCCAGGGAACCAGAGTCAGTGGTGTCTTGGGAAGTCTTTGTTCACCTTCTGCTTTCTTTTTGTAGAATTGGCCAAAATGCTAATTGTGAAGGAAATCTCCTTGGGAAGCTGTAGGGCTCAACTCAGTCCTAGGCCCAGGGAAATTAGAATGTTATGACAGTTATGAAGTTCCCTTCAGGTAAAGCTCCAAAATCCTGTGAAAAGTGTCAGAGGAGAGTTATTAATGCAAAAGGAGGACTTCACCTTGTACCTCAAAGTTAAAGGATTTGTTGTTGTTGTTTAGTCATTCAGTCATGTCCGACTCTTTGTGACCCCATGGACTGCAGCACGTCAGGCCTCCCTGTCCTTCACTAGCTCCTGGAGTTTGCTCAAACTCATGTCCATTGAGTCAGTGTTGCCATCCAACTATCTCATCCTCTGTTGTCCCCTTCTCCCCCTAACTTCAATCTTTCCCAGCATCAGGGTCTTTTCTAATGAGTCAGGCTCTTCACATCAGGTGGCCAAAGTGTTGGAGCTTCAGCTTCAGCATCAGTTCTTCCAATGAATATTCAGGTTGATTTCCTTTAGGACTGACTGGTTTGATCTCCTTGTTGTCCAATGGACTCTCAAGAGTCTTCTCCAGCACCACAGTTGAAGATGGAGTAGAACATTAACTTTAGTCACTCCAGTGTGACAGAAATGCTACATATTCCTGCGACCTCAAGTCCCCAGTCTGTGTTTGATAACACAGACACACACACACACACCCCTTAACTTCGTTTAGTCTTTCTAGAAGAGTGTTTCCTTGCTGATGGTGCTCTATGTGGGAGGCAGGTTAAAGAGAGGAAGCCTTGTCTAAGTGGAGGTTGTATTTCAGAACTTGAATCTTTCACCCCAGGCGAACGTACCTGGAAAGAGTATGATTCCCACCTCAATGGTAAATCAGTTTAGCCATGAACGCAAACAAAAGCTCTCATCCTCAGTTCCTCCCCGCCTTCCTGTCTGCAGGTGTCCCCGCCCCCCAACACCCTGACTCCTTCCTTCCCTTTGAGACTGACTGGGACCTGGGACCCTCTGCTGCAGTGCTTGTACCTGGACACACCTGTCCTCGAGCAACAAAATACAGAGAAACTGTATGGGACTAAAAATGCCAGCTTGCCCATTTGGGGCAAATTCCAGACCCAAAAGATACAAAGAAACCAAAAAAACCAACTACCACTTTTTTCCAACTACCACTTTTGAGGACCCTGGAGCAAAAACAGGGGGGTGGGGAGCAAAAGCAGGGTACTGCGCATGCCCCCTGCATACTCCACCACCTAAGGAGTAGGCAAACCACCTAAGCCACCCCTCCGGCGAGACCCCTGGACACACCCCTCCCCTCAGCCCATATAAGGAACAAGCTTGTCCCCCTTCAGGAAGCAAGCACAGGAACATGTTTCTTGTTCTCCGCCCCCACCCGCTGCCGCTGCAGGACCCCGGTGAAAGCCTTGCCTGAATTTCCTGTCTGACCTCTAGTCAATTTCTATTGATGAATCAGGCTGAGAACCCTGGTCAGTAACACCTTGACTGCCAATCCTGACCATCCTCCTCCTGAAAGGCGCTGACTTCGGGGGCAGGTTCCTTCTCTGTCTCCTTCCTTGTTGCTTGACTGGTAAGAAACGGCCTGAAAACCCCACGTGGATAACAGAGCCATGAATCCAAGAGACTCCTTCTAATGCAGCTGTCTGCTGCCCTTCAGAGCATCTCCAAAGACCCCTCACTTTCTGCCCAGACTTTAATCTTGTGGTGAGACTGGAAGGCCAGGTGTGTTTCCCAGGTGGAGCTGTGGGTGTCGAGGTTGAAGATCTGCACTGAGGTTGCCCCAGGTAGGATTGTGGAACAAGTCCTTGGTGTCTTCCATCACCTTTTAGTTTCTCACCCGCTTTCCTCCCTTCCCTCTGTTCCTTTCTTTCCCAGTATATTCCGTGCAGAAACTTCCAGGAGCAAATTTGCTGCTGGCTCCCAGCCCTCCCACCTGCCCTCATTTCAGCTGATCACCAGTAGGCATGGAGGTGCACTGCATTTAACAAGGGGTCTTCATTCCTGGTCCATATAGTCAAAGGTCCATATAGTCATAGCTGTGGTTTTTCCAGTAGTCATGTATGTTATGTAGTGAGAGTTGTAGTCATGTAGTGAGAGTTGGATTAGAAAGAAGGCTGAGCACTGAAGAGTTGATGCTTTTGAACTATGGTGTTAGAAAAGACTCTTGAGAGTCCCTTGGACAGCAAGGAGATCAAACCAGTCCATCCTAAAGGAAATCAACCCTGAATATTCATTGGAAGGACTGATGCTGAAGTTGAAGCTCCAATACTTTGGCCACCTGATGCGAAGAGCCAGCTCATTGGAAAAGATCCTGATGCTGAGAAAGATAGAAGGCAGGAGGAGTAGGGGATGACAGAGGATGAGATGGTTGGATGGCATCACTGACTCAATGGACATGAGTTTGAGTAAACTCTGAGAGATGCTGAAGGTCATGGAAGCCTGGTGTGCTGCAGTGCATGGGCTCGCAGAGTTGGACATGACTTAGCGACTGAACAACAACTTCATTCCAGGCAGTAACAAGTTGGTGGGCAGGGATGCGCTCTATTCCCTGGGATCATGTGCCTGTGGAGGCTGCCCTGGGATGGATACAGTCAAGTTCTTCCTGGAAGACTCAAGTTGCTCTGAGAGCCTGTTTTAGAACTCTGCTCTATCACCAGTGTCACCTGCAAAGTTACTGACAGAAGATTGACGACAGCACCCACTTGAATTTCTCTGGTCAAATTTGATTTTTTATCTCAGAGGGATTTCTTCTTGCCTTAACCCAGCAGCTTCTGTTTTCATGGGATACAACATTTTTCAGATGCGACAGATTTTTCAAAGCAAGCCTGAGCCTGCAAAGATCTAGGTTCTCATCCTTGGTAGCTATATGGCCTCAACTAAGTTGTATCCATTCATTCTATGAACATAAGTGCCTGCAGGCCCTGGGATGCAGTGGTGAGGAGGGCACAGAAAACGGCCCCCCAGTACAGGCCATGACAATTTGCTCTAAAGTCACAGTACAGGACCAAGAGCAGACAGGAAGTAACTCCTGGGTCTGCTGGAGGAGGAGTCCTTTCACAAAACAGGTGGGCAGCTCTAGAGCTGTGACCTTGTCAGCTGAGCTTGACCACAAGCTTTTTGAGAGCACATGTTTGAAAACTCTACATTTCCATTGATGGCGATAGTTACAGTTTGATCACACATAGGTGACTTTCAAAGTTTGAAGTTAACAAATGTCTCTGCCTCCCGACAGACTTTAGAACACTCTCAGCCAACAGTCTTGTTGGAACTCCATCATATTTTTATAAGTACCAATCAATCATCATAATTATGTTGGTTTATACAATCAAGACTTATTTAGAATTTTCTAAATATTTAGTGACTTTGCTTACTACACCTTTATGCCTCTCACTCCTTCCTTCTGAGTTCATATTTTTTCTTCCTCAAGTAGTAGGGCCTGTTGCTGCTGCTAAGTCGCTTCAGTCGTGTCCAACTCTGTGCGACCCCATAGACGGCAGCCCACCAGGCTCCCCCGTCCCTGGGATTCTCCAGGCAAGAACACTGGAGTGGGTTGCTGCTTCCTTCTCCAATGCATGAAAGTGAAAAGTGAAAGTGAAGTTGCTCAGTCGTGTCCGACTCTTCGTGACCCAATGGACTGCAGCCTACCAGGCTTCTCCATCCATGGGATTTTCCAGGCAAGAGTACTGGAGTGGGATGCCATTGCCTTCTCCGAGGGCGTGTTAGGAGTACATTATTATCATCATCATCATCATTATTACTATTTCAATGGTAGTTTAGTTGGGCACAGGGTTTTAGGTTGGTGGCTGTATCATCTCAGCCCACTGAAGATGGGAGTACACTGTCTTCTGACATACAGTGTTGCTGTTGAGAATTATAACATGAATCTTTCCATTGTACTCTTGTGTCATCTGACTCTTCCCTCTGCTTGGTAAGGTCTTGGTCTTCACTATTCTACTACTCACTACAGACTGTTTATGATTTACTTTTATTTGTCCTGATCAAGACTTTTTTTGTTGTTGAAGTATAGTTTATTTACCATATTGTGCTAGTTTCAGGTATACAACAAAGTGATTCTCAGTTGTGTGTATATATATAGCAAGAAAATCGTACAGCTGAAGGGGACCTTGGAGATAAATGTATTTATTTGTCCAGCCAGCCAGTTACCCGATGTATGTTTACTAAAATGACACAGAAATTGCTGAAGATACAGTTGATCCTCTTATAAAGCTTATCTTCAGATAGGAAGCGGCACACAATGAACAGAAAACAAGTGATTAAGTAAAATAGTTGCAGATGGTGATAAAGGCTGCAGAGAAATAGAGCTGGAGAGGCATCTTCTATAAAGAAGCAACAGTGAGGGACTTCCCTGGCCACCCAATGATCAAGACTCTGCCTTTGTAGTGCAGGAAGCTCAGGTTCGATCCCATCTGGGAACTAAGATCCCAGCAGCTGCGTGCAGCCAAAGTTGGGGGTGGGGGGGTGGGGGAGAAGCAGCAGCAATGTGCTGACCCTAAACCAAGAAAAGCAACCAGTTATAAGAAGAGCCAGGGCAGGAAGACAGTCTGCAGTCCAACCAGCGGAGGGAACCCTAGTGAGAAACCACAGCAGATGGATTCCAGAACCCAGATCCCAGCTGTGCCAGAGCTGATCCTGCCGACGCTCTGATCCTACCGCTTCTATTCTCCAATTCCCAGCCTCTCACATGCGGCTAATCCCCCAGCCAGCTGTCCTGCTCAGCCCCGTCTTTAGACAGGCTGTCATCTCCCACATCAAATAATGCTGAGCGCCCACACGAGCCACACAGTCACCTGCAACACCCGCTCCTCCGGCTGTCTCTGGTGTTGGGGCCCCTTGCTCCAAATCCTCAGGGCTGCTGCCATCAATGACTCTAGAAGCTCTTGCACCTGTTATTTGTACATTTCAGTGTGTGTTCACTTGGATAACCACTAATTATGTTCTGGTATAATAAATATAAAATTTGCTATTGTGGTTTTTGCAACAAAGTGCTTGATACGTTAATAGAAAAATCTCTAGCTTTCATTGTAAAACTCCCACCCACTTTTGTTACATACAGATCTCTACAGCTCTGCTTCAAGTTAGCAACAAGAATATATATACATACAGAAGTATATATGCATTTATATGACAGTCCTAAAAGAAAGAAAAGAGCTCTTTGGAATTTTACTGTCTTCTCTTTCATATGATATTACTGATTGATAACTACATATTCCTTATATTTTGAAACTATTGTTTACTTGATTTCACCTTATTTTCATAATGATCACATAAGGAAAATAGTTTATTTCTCTTGTTTTACAATAATTTGAAAACTTAGTCCAAAATGGGAACAGATTTGTCCATGATGGTGCAATACAAAATATTACTGAGAATAGAGTAAGGTTAAAATATTTGATCCCTCTGTGTACTAAGTGAGCAGCATTCACATTTACACCTTCATTTGCATTAATTAAATATTTTAAAGAACTGTCATGTCCTACCATTAGTAGGAAGTCTGAGGTGCATAAGAATTCTTTTAAAATAAACATTCATTGACCAAGATTCATTCTTTACTGAATACAATATCAAAATTAAAATTTCAGTTTTTATATGTAAGATATGATTTTATGTTCTTTACCTTGTTTTTTGAAGGCCTTTTGATAGGAAGTCAGGGTCTTCTATGAATTCTGGAATGAGATATATTTCTGAGACATTAATCAAGTTACATGGAGTTACGTTCATTAACCCTTTGTAGAGCGACTGAAAAGAGATGGTGGAAACATTCAGCTT
Organism: Dama dama; assembly: GCF_033118175.1. NCBI lineage: Eukaryota > Metazoa > Chordata > Mammalia > Artiodactyla > Cervidae > Dama > Dama dama. The sequence goes on along the minus strand of NC_083687.1, from coordinate 9,513,692 downwards.
AGACATAGAAACACCCCTTGGGAGGAACATCCCAGCACGGTCCCATGTCCCCAGGCTTAAATTCATCTTGGCTTCAGTGCGGCACACAGAATATTAGGATTTATAGCATTAGCACTTGTCACGTGACTTTTCTCAGTGACGATGTTGCCTCAGTGTCCCCCTCCTGCCCATCCAGTCCATCCAGTGATGCCTTTTGGGACAAGTTAAAACACAAACCAGGAATTGAACAGCTTTCTGATGCAACTATGTTGCATTTCAGGTTTTGTTTTACTTGGTCAGGTTAAATGTCTTCACTTGACAGCAAGGCTGTTCCATCATGTCTATAAATGTATCAGGCAGGAAAATAATTGTGCAAATCACATGCATATGATTTCTAACTATCCCTTCAGAAGTTAAGCTTTGGGAGGGAAAAAAAGAGACTTATCTAGGACCTTAATTGTGGATACTAGATAAGTCTGTATAGCACTCTACACATTAATCTTCACTGAAGGATACAAATAGAATGAGCAGACAAAAATTAGTAAGTGTGAGGATTTAAACAACATGATTAACAAATTTGACATAATTGATGTATACATATTAAAAAGTGAACTCAACAACTGCAGACTGCACATTTTTTCAAGTACATGTAGAACATTATCAAAAATTTGACCGTATACATGGCCATAAAGGAAGTCTTAGCAAACATCAAAAGCAAATAGTGCAGAGAGATGGTTCTCAGGCCATAATGCAATGAAGCTGGTAATAAATATACCAATACAAAAATATACCAACATGAAAATCCAAGAATTTTAGAAATTAATACCGTATTGCTAAATAATCCAGTGGATCAAATGAAAAATCACCATAGGAATTTAAATATATTTTTAATTGAACATATTGAAAATATGAGATACCAAAATTTGTAGGCTGCATTCAAAGCTATGCTTTAAGGGGAATTTATAGGCTTAAATGCATTCACTAGAGAAATAGCAAAACTGAATGATCCAAGTATCCATTTCAAGAAGTAGAAATACAACAGAAAAAGGAAGTAGAGAAGGTAAATAATAAACCACAAAGTATGAAACAGACAACAAACTTACAGTGAAGTTTATTTGATCTAAAAATTCTATCTTAAAAAAAAAGGAAAAATTGACAAACACTTGGCCAGTCTGATCCTGGGAACTCAGACGGTAAAGAATCTGCCTGCGATGCCAGAGATCTGGGTTGGATCCCTGGCTTGGGAAGATCCCCTGGAGAAGGAAAAAGCTACCCATTCCAGTATTCTGGCCTGGAGAATTCCGTGGACTGTATAGTTCATGGAATCAAAAAGAGTTGGATACGACTAGTGACTTTCACTTCACTTGGCCAGTCTGATCAAGAAAAGAGGTGGAGGAAATGTGTAAATAATGTCAGGGATGAACAGAGTCGTGGAAAAGATCATAGGATGTACATGTGAATAATTTTACGCCAATAATTTTGAAAACTTACATATGGATAAAACCCCAGTGTACCTAAATGGACATAGTAAGAAATAGGACTAAAATCTAGATCTGGGACTTCCCTGCTGGTCCAGTGGTTAAGAATCCTCCTTGCAGCAGGGGACATGGGTTCGACATCTGGCCGGGGAGCTAAGATCCCACATGCCAAGGAGAAACTAAGCCTGAGAGCCTCAAATCCTGAGTCCACTCACCGCAGAGGCCACGGGCCTCAATGGAAAGTTCCCGTGCCAAAGAGAAAGATCCCGTATGAGGCAGCAGAGTTCCTGTGTGCTGCAACAAAGACTCGACACAGCCAAACAAACAAGTAAATAAAGATTTTAAAATCTGGATCAAAGGAATTGAGCCTCTGTCATTAAACTCTTTCCTACCCTAGATGCTTCACTAATGAGTTCTACCAAATATTTTAAAAAGTAATAACATCAGTCTTATACAAACTTTGGAGAAGGCTCTTGACAGTCCCTTGGACTGCAAGGAGATCCAACCAGTCCATCCTAAAGGAGATCAGTCCTGGGTATTCACTGGAAGGACTGGTGCTGAAGCTGAAACTCCAATACTTTGGCCACCTCATGCGAAGAGTTGACTCATTGGAAAAGACCCTGATGCTGGGAGGGATTGAGGGCAGGAGGAGAAGGGGATGACAGAGGATGAGATGGCTGGATGGCATCAATGACTCGATGGACATGGGTTTGAGTAAACTCCGGGAGTTGGTGATGGACAGGGAGGCCTGGCGTGCTGCGATTCATGGGGTCGCAAAGAGTCGGACACGACTGAGGGACTGAACTGAACTGAACTGAACTGAACTGAATCTTCAGTTCCGGGGTCCATTTTTTTTTCCCATTTCTTTGAGGTCAATTCTCGGAACTTTGGCAGCTCAAGTCCTGGGGTACAGTCTGGCCATCGTGTAGTTAACTTCTCCACCTGGTGTTTTGGTATCTATAAGACAGCTCACAGATATGGCTCAGAATATTATCTATAGCCCTTGAGAAGGAACTAAAAGTCCTTGACTATGCTTAGTGACTTTATTATTATTATTTAGTTCCTTTGACTGTTTTCCTTTGTTTCAGCATTTCTCACTTCTCTGATTAAACTTATTTTTTGACTAAAGTTTTTCACAGACAAAAGGCAGACAGAGGACATGGTGCAGGGTGGGAGTGGGGCAAGGACCATAGGGTCCTGCTCCATTTCACTCTCTCTTATAAAAGTAGTGCAAGTGAAAGTCGCTCAGTCATGTCTGACTCTTTGTGACCTTATGGACTGTAGCCTGCCAGGCTGCTCTATCCATGGGATTCTCCAGGCAAGAATACTGGAATGGGTTGCCATTCCCTTCTCCAGGGGATCTTCCTGACCCAGGAATTGAACCTGAGTTTCCTGCATTGCAAGCAGATTCTTTACCACTGAGCCATCTGGGAAGCCCTTTGGGATTAGAAAAAAGAGAAATAAATCTGTCATTATATATAATATAATTTCATGTGCAGAAAAAGCAAAGATATCTGCAGATAAACTATTAAGAATTAGTAGGAGAATTGAACAAGCTCACTGCATAGATGGTCAATAAAATCATGTAGTTTTTTTCTGTACATAACTAATTACTATTGATATTTATCAACAGAACACAAAAAGCATACGTCTAAGAACCAAACCAAAAATACTCTGCAAGATCTTGACACAGAAAACTACAAAACCTGGTGGGGAGAAATGTAAGAACCTCTGATAAAGGAGCAACTGAGCACGTTCATGAAGTGGATTCATGTTATGAAGTCGTTGCTTTGTTACCACTCCAGAAAGTAATGGCTGAAATCAGCAACAGTCAGTCGCTGCTGATGACCCCACAGATGGCCGGGCTCAGTGGCTCTGTTGGTCTCCCTGGGGCCCCTTCTAGGGCTGCAGTTGGAAGGGGACTGCGACAGCTTCATTCACTGATGCCTTGAGGGACAGCTGGGCCACTGGGCTTCACACTTTCTTACTCGTAGTCCAGGGCTTTTCCCTCCCCGCCTGGCCTTCCCATGTGATCGCCCCAGTGGAGCATTTGAAATTCTCACACGGCAGCTCGGGGATCCCCAAAGTACAGAGAGAAGGCTGCCTGGCCTTGTTTAGGTTAGTGTGCAGAACTGCCGTGATGTTACCTCTGCTGGGTTCTCATGGTGAGAACAAGTCCCAGGTTTAGTGCAGGAGGACACTGGCTCCCTAGGGGCCTGAAGTCCAGAGGCAGGCTGACGGGGGCGTGTTTGGGCTCCAGCTATGACTGCACTCAAGGGGAGCCCTCTCACGGGCTTCAAGGACTCACACCCCTCACAAGCAAAATGCGCTTACACCCACTCCTCTCTTCACTTCCAAAGCCTCATCCCATGACACAGTTCTTAAAAAATCCTGTGGGTTTCTGATGTATCAAATGACACATCGATTCTCTTAGGTTCCATTTGTATAAACTACTAGTTAGCAGGGAAAGGGGCTTCCTTGGTGGCTTAGATGGTAAAGAATCTGCCTACAATGCAGGAGACCTGGGTCTGATCCTTGGGTTGGGAAGTTCCCCTGGAAAAAGGAATGGCTACCGACTCCAGAATTCTTGCCTGGAGAATCCCATGGACAGAGGAGCCTGGTGGGCTACTGTCCATAGGGTCACAAAGAGTCAGACATGACTGAGCAACTGACACTCTCACTTCACTTCACTGGGGGGGGGCGGGGGGGGGTGGAGACACTGGTGACATCCTATCTCTTGGCCCGGTGGCCCCCTCCTGCCCCTGTGTCTCCACCTCAGACCCTCTGAGTGCCACCTGTGTCTTCATCTTATTAGCGCCAGAAAAAATTACAGGATGATCAGCTCAGGATGCCAGATACAGAATTCTTAGTGAAAACAGCTCCACTAAAGTGTCTTAGGGGTGATGACTGAATGATTGTCCCAAACCCAGAATACCAGGTAAGATGCATATACAAGAAAGTCTCTGCCTGAGCCCTGATTTACTACAAGTAGCACTTCCTGTTTCTCATCAAGTCGCAACCAGCTATTCTTAGGCTTTTCCTCATCCAAACCAGTTCTACCTGTTAGAATGCTTTACCTCCTAGAACTTGTTAAGGAAATATTTTTCCCCACAGTGGCCAACTGAGAAAATCTCCCTCGTTCAAGTCACACAAATGGCAACCTAATAGACAGATTTTAAGTGTTAATTAAGATGCGATAGTATTTCACAGGTATCAATTCTATCAGGAAAGATTTTAAAGTTAATGTAACCGTGGGCTTCCCCGATGGCTCAGTGGGTAAAGAATCCGCCTGCAATGCAGGAGACAGAGGAGACGTGAGTTCAATCCCTGGGTCAGGAAGATGCCCTGGAGGAGGGAATGGCAACCCAGTATTCTTGCTTGGGAAATCCCGTGGATGGAGGAGCCTGGCAGCTTACCGTCCAAAGAATCACAGAGTCAGGCACGCCTGAGTGATGAAGCACACACCCAGTGCAGCTGTGGGGAAAAGGAAACTCTCATGCATTGCATGTAAGGCTGACTGTGCTGGAGTGTAAATGCCTAAAGAGCTAAAGATGCACCTACTCCTCACTCAGAAATACCTCTTCCGGGTGGGATGTGTGTGTGTGTGCGCTCAGCTGTGTACCACTCTGTGTGACCCTGTGGACTGGAGCCCACCAGGCTCCTCTCTTCATGGACTTTGCAGGCAAGAATACTGGAGTGGGTTTCCTTTCCTCCTCCAGGGGGATCTTTCTAACCCAGAGACCGAACCCACATCTCCTGCATCTCCTGCATTGGCAGGCGGTTTTTTTTTTTTTTTTTTTTTTAAACCACTGTGCCACCTGGGAAGCCCTCTGGATGGAAACTGCAGAAATTCTGAAATGCTATCATGAGAATCCAGTGTTTACCTTTTGAATTTCCAACCTATTGAGGATCAACATATTTAAAAGGAAAAAGCAAAAAAATTCATAAAATGTGAGAAGGCAAAGATGGGATGATTTGAGAGAATAACATTGAAACATGTATATTATCATATGTGAAACAGATAGCCAATCCAGGTTGGATGCATGAGACAGGTGCTCAGGGCTGGTGCACTGGGATGACCCAGAGGGATGGGGTTGGGAGGGAGGTGGGAGGGGGGATCAGGATGGGGGACACATATACACCCATGGCTGATTCATGTCAGTGTATGGCAAAAACCACCACAATATTGTAATTAGCCTCCAATTAAAACAAATAAATTAAAAAATAAATAAAATTCATAAAACAAATGAAATATAACAACAGGCCTACAAAATATAAGCCTGAATAATTTTTTATTATTAGATTCCATAGATGTAAAAGTCTCAGTTGAATAACTTTTGAAGATTCTAAATGCTTATTCTGCACTTAAGCAGTTCCTGGCCATGAAATGCTAACAGTCTGCAGTTCTCAGTTTGAGGAACTGTGCCATTAGTAACTGAACCCCACGGGCATGAGGAGATGCATTTAAAGAAGAAAATAAACATTAGGGGAAATGTTCCTGGGGAAAATAAACATTATAGTCATACAATAAAATACAATATAGTAGTTAAAATAAATGTTTCTATCCACATATTAACATGGATAAATCTTGAAATCAAAACATTGAGATTTAAAAAACTGTCAAATCTTTCTTGTATATTATCACTTATAGGCAGACCTCATTTAATGCATTTTATTGTGCTTTACAGATACTGCATTTTTTACAGATTGAAGGTTTGCAGTAATGCCTCACACAAGTCTGTCGGAGCCAGTTTTTCAACAACATTTGCTCAGTTCATCTTTCTGTCACATTTCGGTCATTTTCACAATATTTCAAACTTTTTTTGTTATTATTGTGTGTCAAAGTGATCTGTGATCAGTGGTCTTTTATGTTGTTACTGTGATTGTTTTGGAGTTCTATGAACCGTGCCCATGTAAGAAGGCAAACTTAAACAATGAATGTCATGTATTCTGACTGTTCCACTGACTAGCTGCTCCCCCTTCTCTCTCCCAGGGCCCTCCTGTTCCCTGAGACACAGCAATATTGAAATTACATCAGTTAATAACTCTACAATGGCCTCCAAGTGTTTGAACAAAAGGAAGAGTTGCATGTCTCTCACTTTAAATCAAAAACTAGAAGTAATTAAGCTTAGTGAGGAAGGCGTGTTGAAAGCCAAGTTAGGCTAAAAGCTAGGCCTCTTGCGCCAAACTGTTAGCTAAGTCATGAATGCAAGGGAAAAGTTCTTGAAGGAAATTAAAAGTGCTGCTCCAGTGAACACATGAATGATAAGAAAGTGAGATAACCTTATTGCTGATATGGAGAAAATGTTAATCTCTGGGTACAAAGTCAACATGCCCTTAAGCCCTAACTCCCTTCAATTCTATGAAGGTTAAGAGAGGAGAGGAAGCTGCAGAAGAAAAGTCTGAAGCTGGTGAAGTTTGGTTCATGACTTTTAGGAAAAGAAACCACCTCCCTAACATAGAAGTGCAGGTGAAGCAGCCAGTGCTAATGTAGAAGCCGCACCAGTTAATCCAGAAGATTTAGCTAAGATAACTCATGAAGGTGACTACACTAAACAGATTTTCCATATGGGCAACACAGCCATTACTAGAAGAACTTTCATAGATGGAGAGGAGAAGTTAATGTCCGGCTTCAAAACTTCAAAGGGCAGGCTGACTCTCTTGTTAGGGGCTAAGGCAGCTAACGACTTGAAGTTGAAGCCAGTGCTCACTCACCATTCCCCAAATCCTAGGACCTTTATGCTAAATCAGGGCTTCCCTGGTGGCCCAGAGGTAAAGTATCCGCCTGCCAATCCAGGAGACACGGGTTTGATCCCTGGTCTTGGAGGATCCCACACGCGGAGCCTGTGTTCCAGAGCAAGGGAGCAGCGGCCACAGACGCCCCCACACCCCGGAGGCCCTGCTGAGAAGCCTGGGCACCAAGCTAGAGAAAAGTCCGTGCAGCGACAAAGACCCAGCCCTGCCGAAAATAAAACACATGATTTTTAAAAATTGAAAGAAGAATTATGTGCTGTGCTCTATAAATGGAACAGCAAAACCTGGGTGATATCACATCTTGTTTACAATGTGGTTTCAGGGAAAAAAAAGCTTTTTATTCAAAATGTTACTGCTCACTGAGAACGCACGTGGTCATCAGAGAGCTCCGATGGTGCTGTGCAAGGAGGCTCATACTGTTTTCATGCTTGTTAACACGACATCCACTCGGCAGCCCACGGATCAAGGGATAATTTCAACTTTCCTGTTTTATGATTTAAGAAATATACTTCGTAAGGCTATAGATAACATGGAAAGTGATTCCCCTGATGGATCTGAGCAAATCAATTGCCTAGAAAGGATTCACCATCCCGGATGGCATGAAGAACATTTGTGATTCATGACAAGAGGTCAAAATATCAAGGTTACCAGGAGTTTGGAAGAAGCTGATTCCTCAGAAATGGAGCAGGATCCTATGGTCATTGCCCCCTCACCATATCCTCTGCATGCCTTTTGTCTGTGGATAAATGGCACCCCACTAGTACTCTTGCCTGGAAAATCCCATGGATGGAGGAGCCTGGTGGGCTTCAGTCCATGGGGTCACAAAGAGTCGGACACGACTGAGTGACTTCACTTTCACTTTTCACTTTCATGCATTGGAGAAGGAATGGCAACCCACTCCAGTGTTCTTGCCTGGAGAATCCCAGGGATGGGGGAGTCTGGTGGGCTGCCGTCTGTGGGGTCGCACAGAGTCAGACACGACTGAAGCGACTTAGCAGCAGCAGCAACTTTAGTTAAAGAAAAAGTTTTATCAGAGAAGTGAGAAATGCTGAAACAAAGGAAAACAGACAAAGGAGACTAAATAATAATAATGTAGTCATTAAGCATAGTCAAGGACCTTTAGTTCTTTCTCAAGGGCTGTGGATAATATTCTGAGCCATATCTGTGAGCTGTCTTGTAGATAAGAGAACACCAGCTGGAGAAGTTAACTGCATGATGGCCAGACTGTACCCAGGACTTCAGCTGCCACAGTTCTGAGAACTGACCACAAAGAAATGGGAATAAGTGCACCCTGGAACTGAAGGTTAACTGTACTTACATCGACCAAGGTGATGCTGGTCAGGCCACTGATGACCAATTTGAAGATGACTGTTAGAGATGACTGTGCTGTTTCTGCAGGTAACCCCCCCACAAACTCTGTCTATAAAAGCTCTCACCCACTGCCTGTCAGGGGCAGGGGCGAAGCTGGCCTGTGGACAGATGTCTACTACCCTCCTCCCCTAGTTGCCAGCATCTGAAATAAAGCAAACTTTCCTTTCCACCAACCCGGCCTCTTTGTTGGCTTTTGAGGGGTGAGCAGCCTTTTGGTAGCACCCATAGGTGACTGAATGGTTCAAGACTTCAGTGGAGGAAGTAACTGCAAATGTGGTGGGAAGAGTAGGAGAGCTAGAATTAGAAGTGGAGCCTGAAGATGTGACTGAATTGCTACAATCTCAGGATAAAACTGGAACAGAAGAAAAGTTGTTTCTTATGAGTCAGCACATGTTGGTAAAGACGCTGTGAAGATTGCTAAAATGACCATGTAGGATTTAGAATATTATACAGATATTTCTAAATAATTACATAAATATCACCCAAAGTTTACAGTTCACTCTTGGTTTTGTACATTTGATGGGTTTGGACAAATATATTCATCACATGCTTCTCAAAGTTATATCTTAAAACTAGAATACTCCAGAAACTTAGTAGGGATAATAGAAAAAAAAGAAACAGCTGATGCCTTTTGAAAACAAAATCTGTGTCCCAGCCCTTCCTGTATGCATAGGAAGCAAAAAAAAAAAAGGGGGGGGGGGCTTTGATGTCGGGCAGATCTTGGTGTGAGGTCAAGTCCTTTTCTTCGCTGTTGGCTGTATGACCTTGGTCCCAAGGTGACTCTTCTTTAAGTACAGGTCACATATAGCCTCCCTGACGAATGATGTGCACAGCGAGTGTCTAATGTGATTTTTGCTCACCCTTCTCCAGCTACTGCACAGTTATTTTTAACTCCACGCCTGCTTAGTGGTGATGAGACAGACAAGTTAACAGATGATTGCAACAGACAAGGGCCGGCTGGACACATCAGAAGTGCTCTGAGTAGTTGAAGAAGCAGTAAGTAACCATTGTACTAGACTGTGTTGCCGTGTAACTGTCTGGGTTTGGATGTATTCCCTTATAAAGTAATTCTCTGCTTATTATTCTCCTGATTCAAAAGTGAGATCATAAAAGGATGAAAGTCTTGGTCTGTCATACAACATAACCACCAGTAGCAGTTGCACTAGGCAGAATAATAGTCTGTCAAGGATGTCTATGTCCCTGTGGGATGAAGATTGCTAACCAACTGTTTACATTTTTCCCTGGAACATAATTATTTACTATTTGACTGCGTCGGGTCTTAGTTGCGGCATGTGGGATCTTTAGGTGTGGCATGTTGGAGCTACTTCCCTGACCAAAGATCAAACCCGAGCCCCCTGCATTAGGAGCTCGGAGTCTTAGTCATTGGATCACCAGGGAAGCCCCAGCTCTCCTTAAGATATGGATCTTATCTTAGACTCTCTAGTTCGTTCAATATAATCACAAGGGAAAAGGGAAACAGAAGTTCAGAGTCAGAAGGTTTTGAAGGTGCTGTTCTGCTGGCTTTGGAGACAGAGGAAGCACACCCCCGGGAAAACAGATGGCCTCCAGAAGCTGCTAAGGTGAGGAAACAGCCTTTCCTGGAGATTCCAGAAGGAACGCGGCCCTGACGGCAGCTCTGTGTTGGCTCATTAGCCCGTTTTAGACTTCTCACCTCCACTGTAAAATGTATAAATGTGTAAAATGTATAAATGTAAAAAGATAAATGTGTGCTTTTCTAAAGCTTTTTAAAAGTATTTATGTATGTATGTATTTTTGGCTGCACTGGGTCTTGGTTGCTGAGCGTGGGCTTTCTCTGGTCTGGTGGGCGGGCTTCTCTTTGCAATGGCTTCTCTTGTGGTACACAGGCTCTGTTGCCCTGTGGCACATGGGATCTTCCCAGACCAGGGATCACATCCTTGTCTCCTGCATGGGCAGGCGGCTTCTTAACCACTGGACCACCAGGAAAGTCAGATGAGTGCTGCTTTAAAGCCGATTTAAGTTTGTAGTAATTTGGTGACAGTGGTGTTGGGGCCCAAGGCAATCTGGCCCCAAATATGCCAAAGAGGCACATTGATTAGTTTGAATGAAAGTTACATAAGAAACAGCTGATACAAGGACACTCTGGCCCTTCCATCTCCCTGAAAACAGGAAATAGGTCTCCCATGTGAAAGTTGCCGAGAAGGCTCTGGAAACAAGCCCAATTCCGTTTAGATTCTTCACTAATTAATCACCTAAGTCTCAGTTTCTTCATCCTCTCCTTTCCTCACAAATGTGTTGTTTCTTTGTCTAAAGAATCTAAAAGCTGACTGCCTTGGTTACTTCTTAGGTCTGTTTCTATAAGACCTCCATACATATGAATTGTATGTTTCTTTTCCTCCTGTTATTCTGTCTTGGGTCAATTTAGTGATTAGATTATACAAGAGAATTCAAGAAGGATGGGAGGAAATTTTCCCTCTTGCAACATGAAAGAATCCCCCTCTCTTTCATGCAAAGATGGGCTCAATAAAGGACAGAAATGGTATGGACCTAACAGAAGCAGAAGATAAGAAGAGGTAGCAAGAATACACAGAAGAACTGTACAAAAAAGATCATAATGACCCAGATAACCATGATGGTATGATCACTCACTTAGAGCCAGACATCCTGGAATGTGAAGTCAAGTGGGCCTTAGGAAGCATCACTATGAACAAAGCTAGTGGAGGTGATAGAATGGCAGTTGAGCTATTTCAAATCCTAAAAGACGATGCTGTGAAAGTGCTGCACTCAATATGCCAGCAAATTTGGAAAACTCAGCAGTGGCCACAGGACTGGCAAAGGTCAGTCTTCATTCGAATCCCAAGGAGAGGCGATGCCAAAGAATGCTCACACTACCGCACAACTGCATTCATTTCACATGCTGGCAAAGTAATACTCAAAATTCTCCAAGCTAGGCTTCAACAGTACATGAATTGAGAACTTCCACATGTTCAAGCTAGATTTAGAAATGGCAGAGGAACCAGAGATCAAATTGCTAACATCCATTTGATCATAGAAAAAGCAAGAGAGTTCCAGAAAAACATGTACTTCTACTTCACTGACTATGCTAAAGCCTTTGACTATGTAGATCACAACAAACTGGAAACTTTTTCAAGAGATGGGAATACCAGACTACCTTACCTGCCTCCTGAGAAATCTGTATACAGGTCAGAGAGCAATAGTTAGAACCAAACATGGGACAACAGACTGGTTCCAAATTGGGAAATGAATACATCAAGGCTATATATTGTCACCCTGCTTATTTAACTTATATGTAGAGTACATCATGAGAAATGCTGGGCTGGATGAAGCACAAGCTGGAATCAAGATTGCTGGGAGAAATATCAATAACCTCAGATATGCAGATGATACTACCCTTATGGCAGAAAGTGAAGAGGAACTAAAGAGCCTCTTGATGAAAGTGAAAGAGGAGAGTGAAAAAGCTGGCTTAAAACTCAACATTCAAAAAACTAATGGCATCTGGTCCCATCACTTCATGGCAAAACTGACAGATTTTATTTTCTTGGGCTCCAAAATCACTGCAGATGGTGACGACAGTCATGCATGAAATTAAATGACACTTGATCCTTGGAAGAAAAGTTATGACCAACCTAGACAGCATATTAGAAAGCAGAGACATTAATTTGCCAACAAAGGTCCATCTAGTCAAAGCTATGGTTTTTCCAGTAGTCATGTAAGGATGTGAGAGTTGGACCATAAAGAAGGCTGAGCGCTGAAGAATTGATACTTTTGAACTGTGGTGTTGGAGAAGACTCTTGGAGAGTCCCTTGGATTGCAAGGAGATCAAACCAGTCAATCATAAAGGAAATCAGTCCTGAATATTCGTTGGAAGGACTGATGCTGAAGCTGAAGGTCCAATAGTTTGGCCACCTGATGCGAAGAATTGACTCATTAGAAAAGACCATGATGCTGGGAAAGACTGAGGGTAAGAGGCAAAGGGGACAACAGAGGACAAAGTGGTTGGATGGCACCACCGACTCAATGGACATGAGTTTGAGCAAGCTCCAGGAGATGTAGAAGGACAGGGAAGCCTGATGTGCTGCAGTCCATGGGGTCGCAAAGAGCTGGACATGACTGAGTGACTGAACAACAGCCACAGTGGAAACAGGAAACTAATCCAATCCTTGCAGCACAGGGCTGGAGCACAGAATGTGAGTCCTACTGTTCCTCTTTTAAGAATCACTGTCCATCAAACTGGAGACACTGGGTTCAAATGGCCCCTCATGGTTGATCTGGGCCGAGATGCAGCCATTGGAGGCCTTTCATTAAACCTTTTCTAGCTGGATATGGAGAAGGCAATGGCAACCCACTGCAGTACTCTTGCCTGGAAAATCCCAGGGACAGAGGGGCCTGGTCCATGGGGTCGCTAAGAGTCATACACGACTGAGCAATTTCATTTTCACTTTTCACTTTCATGCTTTGGGGAAGGAAATGGCAACCCACTCCAGTGTTCTTGCCTGGAGCATCCCAGGGCTGGGGGAGCCTGGTGGGCTGCCATCTCTGGGGTCACACAGAGTCGGACACAACTGAAGTGACTTAGCAGCAGCAGCTGGATATAGCTCTGGCAGCCACAAGGCTGTGCTCATCACCATGTACTAGTGGCCCCGGACTATTCCATGACAGATGCTGATCATGGGTCCCCCAGAGCATGCCTGACTTCTACCCTCAGGACTTTTCTTGGAGGTCAGATACTGGGCATGAGTGTTGCTTGATCTCTCTTGATCTTTGTTTTGGATGTTTAGGTTTACCTGGTAAACTTGAGGTCATCTCTCAGGATGTAGAGCCAAGGTTTTCTCTTACGGTAATTTGAGTTTGGAGCCCCAGTCTCTTTACTCCCCTGTAGAGCATCCACACCGACACCATGGAAAGGTGGCATGTACTGCCCAGTCCCTTGACGTTGGATGTGGCCACCTTACTTGCTTTGGCCACTGGAATTTTAGTGACCACAGTGAGAGGTGAGACATTATTTTTGCACTGCTGAGCTCTATTACTCTTTAGAGACCCACTCTGAGAACAGATTCAGATCTAAGGAAGAGAAGAGCCATGTGGAGTGGATGCAAACCCAGTCAGCAGCCTAGAGCTGGAACCCAGAGCTTGCAGTCAAGTTCAGCCCAGTGGGTTGGCCGTTGTCTGGTAGACCGTGAGCCTGAGGGCGATTGTTTTAAATGACTATGTCTTTGAACCTTGAGCTGCAACACTACTGTGGCCGTAGCTGGTTGATAGCTGATTGATACTCCTCCCACAGGAAAGCTTTTCCAACTCCTCTCCCTTGATGGATGGAACAGACCACCCTCCTTGGTGCCCACCATAGAGTCTTACTGGGACAGATGTTCACATCTGTCTCCCCAACTGGACTTCAATTTCCCTGATGGCAGGTACCAGGTATTGACTTTGTATCTGTGACCTCTGAGCTGCTCAGAATATAGTCAGCCCTGACACTTTTCTTTTTTTAATGAAAAGAAATGATTAACCAAATGAATGGATATAAGGAACACAATGGATTCCAAGTCTGTGACCTTCAAGTAGGGACAGTGAGGAGAGGAAGAAGTCATAGGTTTCTGGGCCACTGCAAATATCATCCAGTTCCTCAGGGTCCAAGCATTGTTGGTCAGCCGAAGAATTCATATTTTTTAATGAAATTTTCCAGTAGCATAAATGCTGTTGTGATCCATGAGGCAAATAAATTTATTTCAAAGTCATAGCAAAGATGCAGCTGCTAGTGATCATGTAGGCCCTTCTTCAAATGGTGTATTCAAAAAGAGCAACGCAACTCATAGAAGGAATGAAAAGTTTTGACAGGAGAAAGAGGCCCTCCTCTTCCAAAATACTGGGAACTGTTGCTCTAAATGATTCCTTTTAAAGACGCCATCAAGAATTCAGCTCTTGCTTGTTGAATTGTGGTTCATGGAGCAGGGACTTTGCGTGTCTGTCTGACCTATTCTCCTGTGAATCAGTGGGTCACTGCCTGTTTACATGACCAGGGCAGGGCTACTGTGAGCCTTCAAGACACCTCAAAGAAAATTATAAGCTTTCATTCTTTCTCCACCCTTCCTGTCACAGAAGCTGTCACATCATGGCATGTTCTAGCTCAGTCGTGGATTTGTAATTACAGTTGTTGCCATAAGAATGCTTCCAAAAGAGAGGCTTATTCAATAGGAAGAAACTCACATACACAGAAGAAAGACTGCCAGGACGGGAGTAATGATCGAACTCAATTGTTTAAAACAAGAAAACTATGCACTGAATGTGGCTGGGAGTGCCTTAAGCCGTGTTGCCTTCTTGTTGGAAAGATCTATAGCAGCAAAGAGGTTTCTATGCAACTGTTGAAGCCCTTTCTTTCTCTTTATATTTGTTTATTTTATTTCATTCTAATTCTTTTAAAGGTTGACATGTCTAATCTTTGGGTGAAACACAAGATAGAAATACTGAGGGACTTCCCTTGTGGTCCGGTGGTTAAGACTGTGCTTCCACTGCAGGAAGCGTGTACTCCATCCCTGGACACGGAACTAAGATCATGCATGCCTCACGGTGCAGCCAAAAAAAGTATTGAAGGATCCAAAGGCAAGTTCTGGGGCCTGAGAGTGGAGGTTGGGGAGAGGGAAGCAATAGACCAATGGTGACTTCACTTAGAATCTTCATCTGCTCACTGGCTCACTGGTGACTTTCAACGTCTTAACCTAAGCCATGGCACAGCCGTAGCTCTCTGGGGCTGGTGGAAGTAATAGGAGACATGGGAAAGAATGTTAGATAAATATTTGTTGATGAATCTGTGAATGACGGCTTCCGCCTAACCCCTCACTCTCGTGTTTCCCGATCATCCTCCTTGTAATCCTGTAGCAATTCCAAAAAACATCACATGCTTCCTCTTACTGTAATTTCTGGCTTCCGTATCATCCTAGGCAGCCCACCATTGCCCAGGCAGTCCCTCCTCAACCTCCAAGTTATAACTCAGGCTCCATGTTGGGCAGTACTTCATATCCATATCATGACACGAGACTCAGTTTTTTGCAGTTTTCCCAGCTCAAGTGTAGGAACCATGTGTTTTAAATACTTATTTATTTGGCTGTGCCGGATCTTAGTTGCAGCACACAGGATCTTTAGTTGTGGCATGTGAACTCTTAGTTGTGGCATGTGGGACCCAGTTCCCTGAGCAGGGGTTGAACCTGGGCCCCCTGCGCTGGGAGTGTGGAGTCTTAGCCACTGGACCAGCAGGGAAGTCCCAGGAACCATGTATTGTAATCATTTTCACTAAGCAACTGACTTGGTGCCAGACACATCACAGGTGTTCATTAAGTGATCAGGAAACAACCTTTATGTTATTTGAGTCCTCCAGTGCCTTCCAAGTCAGACTATAAATTACCTCCATGTAGGATGATCTCCTTGTGTCCTCTATTCCTGGCTCGAGGCAGGCCCTCAGTCCGTCCCAACAATGATCAAGCTGGGAAAGGAGGAAGACATGGTTCTGGGTGCTGGGTTAGGAGTAAGAATGTAAGACCATCGGGAAGCTTTCAGTTGGAGATGACATCATCAGAGTAGCCGTGGGAAAGAAACCTCAGGGTTTAGAGAGAACACCATTTAGAAGCAGACAAGGAAGTCATGGGGACAGTCCAGAAAAAACGACTGCAGATTATTTCAGATTTTAACTAGGATCCCAGCTCTGGGAATAGAGTTGGGGATCTATATTATGCATTTCAGAGATGGCATTCAGATTTGGTGGATGACTAATAATAATGGTGCAAAGATGGCGGGAATCTAGGATGACTCCAGGGTCGTTTGCTCAGGCAGACTGTGTGTCCTTCTACACAGTGGGGGATATAGTGGGAAGAGGTCCCCCAGCAGAAGGGAGAAGGGCTCTGAATTCAGTATTGCTTTGATTGCAAATGTGGGTCCTGTGGATCGACCGGAAGATAGGTACCCACTAGCAGACGGTGGTTTTGGAGCTCAGCAGGGTGATCTGGACTGAAGATGGGGATTTCAGAGTCATTAGCAAGTGAAGCAGAAGTTGAAGATGAGATAACTACTGACTGACTTTACCCAAGAATATTGTGTAGAGCAGAGGTTCTGGGGGTCTGAGTTTACAAGGAGTTTCCCCACCTGAAAATGTTTAGTTTTTGGTGACCTAAAGAATATGCCTTCACGTACTTCCCTGGAGATACAGCGGTTGAGGATCCACCTGCCAATGCAGGGGACATAGGTTCAATCCCTGGTCCAGGAAGATCCCACATGCCATGGGGCAACTGCGAGCCACAACTACTGAGCCTGAGCACCTAGAGCCCATGGTCCACAACAAGAGAAGCCACTGCAATGAGAAGCCCTCGAACTGCAACTAGAGAGTAGCCCTTGCTCACTGCAACTAGAGAAAGCTCACACACAGCAGCAAAGACTCAGCACAGCCAAATGCCCCACAAAACAAACAAAACCCCCTAAACCCCCACCTTTCATTGCTAGGTACAGGCAGGGGCAGTTTTGAGGAAGTGAGACTTATTGAGAGCACAGAACCCCCGCCCCCCGGGGGTGGCTGTGTGTGATCTGAAAAGCTCCCCGTGTGTGTCTGATATCACCTCCCATCTTGTGAGCCTCTGTGGAATCCGCTTCTAGAACCCTGGTTACATCCATTTACAGATTTGACTTTCCTGTAGATTCTGCCCTATTGGAGAGCTGGAACTTTGTCTTGTTCAAAGTATATCCCTAGGACTTAGCACAGGGTCTGACACATAGGTGTTCAAGTGTTTCATGAGTCAAATGATCTCATTTACCGTTGACTTCACGAGATGTTGTTTGTCACTGACATTTTAGATGTGAAAAAAGGAAGTCCCACAAGATGAAGTCTCTTGGTCACGTTACACAGCTATTAATAACAAGTGACTCCACAAATCCTCTGCCGCAACGTCAGTGCAGGCTCTTCCCCTGTAGACACGGCCTCTGCTCATTCCTGACCAGCCCCCAGCATCAAAAGGAGCGATGGGAGATGTGCGGCAACGTGGATGGACCTAGAGATGACCCTACTAAGTGAAGTCAGAAACAGAAAGGCAAACATCACATGATATCACTTCTATGTGGGACCTAAAACATGGCACGAATGAGAAACAGACACAGAGGAAGAGAACGGACTTGTGGTCGCCAAGGGAGGGGAGAGGAGGGAGGGGCAGGGTGGGGGTTGGGATGAGCAGATACAAGCTATGACACACGGGGTGGATAAAACAAGGCCCTAGTGTACAGTTCAGGGAACCATATTCAACAGCCTGCGACAAATCATAGTGAAAAGAAATGAAAAAGGATATATATATACACATATATATGTGTATGGGGCTTCCTGGGTGGCTCAGTGGTAAAGAATGCACCTGCCCATGCAGGAGATGCAGGTTCAGTCCCTGGGTCAGGAAGCTCCTCCGGAGAAGGAAATGGCAACACAATCTTGCCTAGAAAATCTCATGGATAGAGGCGCCTGGTGGACTACAGTCATGGTGTTGCAAAAGAGTCCAACATGACTTAGTGACTAAACAACAACAATGTGTGTGTGTGTGCGCACTCAGTTCTGTCTGATTCTTTGTGGCCCCATGGACTGTAGCCTGCCAGGCTCCTCTATCCATGGGATTGTTCCCGCAAGAACACTGGAGTGGGTTGCCATTTCCTCCTCCAGGGGATCTTCCTGACCCAGGGATGAAATCCATGTCTCGTGCATCTCCTGCTTTGGCAGGAGGACTCTTTACCACTGCGCCACCTGGGAAGCCAAATATATAAAATGGAGTCACTTTGCTGTAGAGCAGAAATGGATACAACATGGTAAATCAACTATACTTAAAGTACTTATTTACTGGCTGTGCTGCGTCTTTGTTGCACGAGGGCTGTCTTTAATCGCGGGGCTCGGGCTTCTCCCTGTGGTGGCTTCTCTTGTGGAGCACAGGCTCTCGGGGGTGCGGGCTTCGGCAGCTATGGGCCTCGGGCTCTAGAGCACAGGTTCAGTAGCTGTGGCTCATGAGTCCAGCTGCTCCTCAGCAGGCGGAACCTTCCCAGACCAGAGATAGAACCCAAGTCCCAGGCACTGGCAGGGGGATTCTTAACCACTGGACCACCAGAGAAGTCCAACTATACTTTAATAAAATAATTTTTTTTAAGAAGGTGGGATAGGCAATTCACCAGCAGTCCAGTGGTTAGCACTCTGCGCTTTCACTGCATTGGATGTTGGTTTGATCCCTGGTAAGGGAACTAAGATCCTGCAAACCATACCCCAAACAAACAAAAACGAAAATTAAAAAAAAAATTTAAAAGTCTAACTAGGAGGCTAGTTTAGCAACTGACTGCAGCTCTCGTGGAAGATTTTGCTAAGGGAAACTCAGGTGCCCTCTAAGATTCATGCAGTTTAGCTGCTCTCTATTAATAGATTTCTTAAAATATCAATGAAGAGGAAGATGGGGTTATTTCATTTTGGACTCAGGCTTGGATGGGAAAATAGGAGAAATGAGTAACTGAAGAAGTCTGTGTCATCATTCTTGATAAGCCTCACCCTTTTTATCTGATCAAATAGGGAGTTTGTTTTCACATGTTTCTTTATGAATAATACGATTTTTCAAACAGGAAAGTAAAGCTTTTGCTGTTCTTTAAGATTCTATTCAATATCTTGTAATAACCTATATTGGAAAAGACTCTGAAAAAGAATACACACACACACACCCCTGAATCATTGTATAAATAAATAAATATATATATATATATATTATATATATAGGTGTACATCAAAGTGATGTACAATCAACTCTTCTTTCAGTAAAAAAAAAAAAAAAGAAACACTATTGAACAAAAAAAGAAAAAAATAAAATTGACAGATATACGGTTGTTTAGAAAAGGACTCTCATTAACCAACACACTGATAGGTGAATGCTGGATTTGGGCTTCCCCAGTAACAGCATGGAAAGAATCTGCTGGCAATGCAGGAGACAATGCAGACCTGGGTTTGATCCCTGGCTTGCGAAGATCCCCTGGAGGAGAAAATGGCAACGCACTGCAGTATTCTTGCCTGGAACATCCCATGGACTGAAGGGCGCGGCAGGCTGCAAGTCCAAAATGCCGCAGAGAGTTGGACGGTACTGAGCATGAACCTGACGGCATGTTGCATTTAGTGTAGAAAATATAGACGAAGGAAAAAGAGAAAAGCACTGAGAAGGGTGGTGGGGGCTAGAGAGGAATTTTGTGATTGAAAACTAGCTGGGGTCGTTCGGGCACTTGGCTCCTCTGAGTGGATACACTGAGTGCCTGCCGGGGTGGGGGGTGGACAAAGTTGTTCTGAGGCTCAGACCTTTCCTGAGCTGTGTGTTTGAGATCCTCCGTGGTCTTTCATGAATGAATAAGCATAACATTTTACCCTGTCAGAGTTTTCTCTTCTATTTTATATTCAGTTGCTGTTAATTTGAATTCCTTTCTCCCTGAACAACTTGCTGTTTGGAGTTTTCCAAGGACACATTTTATTAATTTTTTTTCTTATTATAAAAGCAACACTTGTTCACTGTAGAAAACTCAGTGAATACAGAAAAGGAGAAAGAAGAAAATAAAACAAATTTATCGTCCTTCTACTCACGGCAGCCGCTTGCACATCTCCTTTGAGCCCTGTGACACCTTCTGAAGCTGGCTGGCTGGACTTACTGACGACCTTGGGTCTGGCCTCCACCTCCATCCTCTGTCCTTCCTGCCTCCTCCCCTCCCCATCCCCTTTACTTCTGCCACTCCCCACTAAATCACAAACAGCTCCCCAAAATTAAAAGTGCAAATGTCACTATGAATATTGTACTAACTCAGAAAATTGAGGATGGGACAGATCCACAGGTAAGGGCAGAAACTTGCCCGTTAGCTTTGATGGGACGAGAGACCACGAGCACAAGTCACCTGGAGAAGGAGCTGGGTGAGAACCAGGAAGGAGCTCTGGGGTTCCGAGAGAGTTCACCTTCTCCACCTTTCCAGGGCTGGCAGTGCAGATCTTTCTAGAGCAGAGGCTGTCTTGTTCACTGTGTTCTAATGAGGATATACAGCACACAGCACTTGAAAGAACTGAAAGTGAAAGCTGCTTTACAGTCCTTGGAATTCTCCAGGCCAGAATACTGGAGTGGGTAGCCTTTCCCTTCTCCAGGGGATCTTCCCAACCCAGGGATTGAACTCAGGTCTCCCGCACTGCAAGCAGATTCTTTACCAGCTGAGCCACCAGGGGAGCCCAAGAAAACTGGAGTGGGTAGCCTATCCCTTCTCCAAGGGATCTTTCCCTCCCAGGACTTAACATGCTTAACTGTTAGAAGCGCTGTATGTATACTGGGACTTCCCTTGTGGTCCAGTGGCTAGAACTCAGCACTTTCACTGCCAGGGCTGTGGATCAGTCCCTGGTAGAGGAACTAACATCCTGCAAGCCAAGTGGTACAGCTAAAAAAAAAGCATTTTGTATACATTAAATTCATTGTCACTCGATTGTCACAAAATACATTCATTCATTGTCACTCGATTTTACAGATGAGGATACTGAGGCATAGAAAGATCAAGTGACTTGCTCAATGTCGAGAAGCTAACAAGAATCACAGCTGGGGTCTGAATCCTGGCAGTCTGTTCCTCGAACCCATGGTTTCAAACCACTGTGCCCCGCTGCATCTAAAGTGCTTTAATAGGCTTTAAGTTGTGATATCCACAGTGTGGGACATGAGACAATTTTAAGTGGTTTTCAGAGAAAGTTTTAAAAATACCACGTCTTTCATGTGTGTTAGGAAAATAAAAATCTCTTATAAGTGTAATGTTACAAATATTTTCATGTAAGATGAATAAAGTTTAAAAGTCAGCTCCAAATCAGCTACTGTTAATGACAGTACAAACAGTATGAAAAGTTGCAGAAATAATAAAAGTGACATACTTGTGAAACACTGTTGATTAAAAAATAAAAATAAAAAATCCCACTTCCAACTTGATGAGGCACCAGAGATTTCCCACCAGTAGAGATTGCTTCAAAGGTGGTGGACTGAGACCTACTATGTAGCACAGGGAGCTATACTCAACATCTTGGAATAACCTATATGGGAAAAGGATCTAAAAAAGAGTGTGTGTGTGTGTGTGTGTGTGTGTGTGTGTGTGTGTGCATGCTCAGTCATGTCCAACTCTTTGTGACTCCTTGAACTATAGGACTCCAGGCTCCTCTGTCTGTGGAATTTTCCAGGCAAGAGTACTGGAGTGGGTTGCCATATCCTCCATATATATATATATATATATATATATATATATATATATATATATATATATATATATATATATATATATATATGCATTTCCTCTTTCTCTCTCTATATATATATAGTGACTGAATCACTTTGTTGTAAGCCTGAAATTAATATAACATTCTAAATCAACTATACTTTACTAGAACAAGCAATAAATTAATGATAAAGCCCCCCAAAGGTGACAGACTCAAATTCTTGTCCATAGTGGGTTCTGTTGGTACTTTAGGTAAAATTCTCTGGATGAAATTTAAAAAAAAATTATAATCCTAGGAAAAGTTGGCTTAAAACTCAACATTCAGAAACTAAGATCATGGCATCTGGTCCCATCACTTCATGGCAAATAGATGGGGAAACAGTGGAAACAGTGAGAGACTTTATTTTCTTGGGCTCCAAAATCACTGCAGATGGTGACTGCAGCCATGAAATTAAAAGATGCTTCCTCCTTGGAAGAAAAGTTATGACCAAACTAGACAGCATATTAAAAAGCAGAGACATTACTTTACCAACAAAGGTCCATCTAGTCAAAGCTATGGTTTTTCCAGTAGTCATGCATGGATGTGAGAGTTGGACCATAAAGAAAGCTAAGTGCCAAAGAACTGATGCTTTTGAACTGTGGTGTTGGAGAAGACTCTTGAGAGTCCCTTGAACTGCAAGGAGATCCAACCAGTAAGTCCTAAAGGAAATCAGTCCTGAATATTCATTGGAAGGACTGATGCTGAAGCTGAAACTCCAATAATTTGGCCACCTGATTCGAAGAACTGACTCACTGGAAAAGACCCTGATGCTGAGAAAGATTGAAGGCAGGAGGAGATCGGGATGACAGAGGATGAGATGGTTGGATGGCATCACCAACTCAATGGACATGAGTTTGAGTAAACTCCAGGAGTTGGTGATGGACAGGGAAGCCTGGCGTGCTGCAGTCTGTGGGGTTGCAGAGTCAGACACGGCTGAGCGACTCATCTGAACTGATACTCCTAATAATTTTTGAGATATTATCTGCCTTGAAAATTTGTCAGCCTGGGTATGTTCTACCTATGAAGCAGGCAGGGAATGGATAGTTATTCCATTTCTAATCTTCAGTACATTTTTATTGACTCACTGAGAAATACATTAGAAATATTACAAGATTGTGTACAGTTTTTATAGCCAGTGCCTTGGCTGAGGGCTGGTACGTGAGAGGCATGGACCCCTGGTCACTGAGCTGCACCAGAATCTGCCCACAGAGGGGTCAAGGTCAGGACAGAGTCTTGGCAGCTCCAGTAATCATTTGTAGTGAATAAAACACACATGTATTTTTTAACAATGTATTTTGTCTGCCCATCCTTGAAACTTATGCTTCAACAACTTGATTGATGCTGTAATTCTACAAAACTCTTGATTGTAAAGACACTGAAAGAATTTTTTCAATTTTTCACAAGGTCCTCTTTTTGACAATGCTGGAGGCATTTTCCCCCTCTAGTCTCAGTAGCAGACATTTTCATTTTAGCAGACAGTGAATATACTACTTCTTTTCATAAAATAAAAGGTAGAGCTGGGTGAGTAGCCATCCTCTCAGCAGCTCTCAAGTCTCAGATACCATGAATGTACAGATTTTGACTTCTATCTCATCATTTTCCCACCTATTTTTCATCTGGCTTATGTTCTTCATTCTTTTATTCAAAATTGTGTTTTCTTCCATGGCCTATATATCTGTATAATCCATTTTACATTTTGCATGGAATAAAACAGAATGTAAATAAGGAAAATTATTATGCCCCAAATACTAAGCATTAAGTAGATTATGACTCAAATCGCCGAAGGCAGGGAAACCATAGAGTGTTTTTGTAACTGCCCGTCACCATTAGTTTGGCTTTGTGCGCCAGAGCCAGTGCATGCATCTTTTCCAGTCCCACCCAGGCGTGCGTATTCATGGTGCCTTTGACATCCTGCTTCTACCCTTGTGCTTTATGGCTCAGTAACAGAACTAGTTGTCTGGGTGTGGAGCCCATGAAAGCAAGCCTTTTTTTTTTTTTTTCTTTTTTCCTATAAAGACTGCCTGATCTATTTTAGACAGGGTCTGGGTATTTGTGGTAATAGGCATGATTCTCTTGTTCTGTTATAGTTCAAGGTCATTCTGATCATAGATCTATTTAAAGCTTTTTTAAAAAGTTTAAGAAATTCACAGCACCAGGAAAGAAGTAGGGAAACCAAAGTGCTAGTCAAAACACTTCTCTGAGACTCGTGTATAAAGGCCTAAATAGACATCTTTGCTGTGTCCTTGTCAAACTATTTTTGGTTTAGCCTTTTGATTAAACTGTCATCAGGATCTTTTTAGAATCCCACTCTACTCTCCGACCCATTGTGAAAACGAGGTGAAGTTGCATATGTACTTTAAGATCTCAGTGACTGCTTTAGACTCAAGTTTTATCTACCAGGGACACAGGGAGATCAAGTGTGTAGGATTCTGGGGATCTACAAACTGTTGTAAGCAGAAATTTCTAAAATAAATTATTTTATTGAAGTATGGTTTATTTACAATGTTGTGCTAATTTCTTGTGTAACAGCAAAGGGACTGAGATATATATAAATTCTTTTCCATTATGGTTTATCACAGGATATTGAATATAGTTCCCTGTGTATACAGGAGGAAAGTGAAAGTGAAGGTCGCTCAGTTGTGTCTGACTCTTTGCGACCCCATGGACTATACAGTCTGTGGAATTCTCCAGGCCAGAATACTGGAGTGGGTGGCCTTTCTCTTCCCCAGAAGATCTCCCCAACCCAGGTCTCCCACATTGCAGGCAGATTCTTTACCAGCTGAGCCACCAGGGAAGCCCAAGAATACTGGAGTGGGTAGCCGATCCCTTCTCCAGCAGATCTTCCTGACCCAGGAGTCAAACCGGGATCTGCATTGCAGGTGGATTCTTTACCAACTGAGCTACCAGGAAAGCCCCTTGTTGTTTATTCACTCACAGTTTGTATCTGCTAATCCCAAACTCCCAATGCATCCCTGCCCCTCACCTTGGCAACCACAAGTCTCTTCTCTATGTTTGTGACTTTGTTTCTGTTTTATACATGTTTTTTGTTTCATGTGTTAGATTCCACACATAAGTGATGTCACATGATGTTAATGTGTCTTTCTCTTTCTGACTGATTTCACATATCACAGTCACCTTTAGGTCCATCCATGTTGCTGCAAATGGCAAAATTTCGTTCTTTTTTATGGCCAAATAATATTCCATTGTATATATGTACCACATCTTGTTTATTCATTCATCTGTTGATCAGCCATCAGTTTTTTTTTTTTTGGCTGTGCTGGGTCTTCATTTGCAGTGTTCAGGCTTTCTCTAGCTGCATGGATTTACTAAGCAGGTGACCGGGAGCCTGTCATTTGCTGTCCTAGGAATGCACCTCTCAGTACAACAGGGCCCCTGCTTTGCTCACTCTTTCAACCACCTGGGAATCTTTATGATCTGCTCCTGCTTGGCCCTGCCCTCAGACAAGCTGATTTAATTGGTCAGGGACAATGGGGATAGAGAAGCTCCCCAGGAAATTCTGGAGTACAGCGCAACTTAGGAACCACTGAGCTACCATCATTGCCTCTGCATCTTGTAACTTCTGAAAGTGATTAGTGAAGTCAGAATAAAACCTTGATCTGCCTGAGCCCTGAGCCTACCAGAAGGGAACTGCTGATCTTTCAACTCAAGCACTTTATACCTATTTTCTGTGAGTTTCTTAGAAATGTTTACTAGGACTTAACTGTTATATTTTCATACAACAATAAAGGCCAATCTTCATAGTCAGATAAAGCCAGAAGAAATTAGTCATGTAAGATGACATCAAGTCTATCTTGCTAAGCATTTAATATAATCCTAAATGGTGCAAAGAACAGTTCAAAGTAGTATTAACAACTGCTTTGTAAACAGATAATGAAAGTTCCCTGTTAAGATATGTAAGATCATAAAAGTGGGTTCTGGACCAAGTTTTTCAGCTTGTGGCAAAAGTTTCCTCGCCAGCCGCCATACCCCCCCGCCCACCACCACCACCAGGCGATTCTCTGGGCACCAGCTGAATGTCCTACAGTTCAACACAATTCTGACAGTTGTTACCTGGAGATGGTGTCCGTCCCCACTTCAGACGCCAATCAAACATCCAGCCTTTTGCCTGGCCCACTGGAGATCAAAGGTTCCGATGACCTCAGCTGTGGGTTATGTTAATTTGCTCACAGAACTCAGAGAAACACTTTATGACCACTCGTTTATTACAAAAGACTGTAACTCAGGAACAGACAGAGGAAGGCAATGCCGGAGGTAGGGTATGTGGGGAAGGGTGTGGGATGCCCACGCTCCCTGACAAGTTTACCCTCCCCACATTGCCCCATGTTCACCAACCAGAAGCTCCCTGGACCCGGTCCTTTGGGGTTTTCATGGAGGCTTTGTGGCACTGGCACAACTGATCAAATCACTGGCCACTGGTAGCATTCAACCTCCAGCCCCTCTCCTTTCCCTGGAACTGAAAGATCCTACCCTTCAACTGTGTTTTCCTGGCAACTGTATGTGTTTCTGGATAAATGGGCTAGAAATAGAACATCACAGTGACCTAGTCAGACCAGAGTGGCAGACTCCTGTTGGGGTTCCAGCTTTTCCCTTTATAACCTTGTGACGCAGGACCAGGATTCAGGGTACACGGAAGGTGGGCACCATCAGCCTCAGCAGGATGAAGGCTGCTCGGGCCCACTGCAGCTGTGGCCTCGGGCCACCTGGGGCAAAACTGATCACACTCTAGCACATGAATCACCGGGGGATGTTTTCCGAATGCAGATTCCAACTCAGCAGGTTTGGGATTTGGCCTGGGATTCTGCATTTCCAACAAATTGCTGGTGATGCCGCAGCTGGTGTACAGACCACACTCGGGATCTAGATAACTTAGCATGAGAGCTACTCGGTCCCCTGCTTTGGTGCTCGACTGACATCCTGGTTCTTTCTCTGTCTCTGTGTTTCTCCATGTACCTGTAGCTTCTGTCCCTCCTCCAGTTGTTTGTATGTTAATTACAACTAGTTACTAATTTCCACAAGGGAAAAGATTGAATTGATTCATCTCAGAATAGTGGCGAGATGGGCTTCCCTGGTGGCTCAGATGGTAAAGAATCTGCCTGCAATGTGGGAGACCTGGGTTCAATCCCTGGGTTGGGAAGATCCCCTGGAGGAGGGCATGGCAACCCACTCCAGTATTCTTGCCTGGAGAATCCTCATGGACAGAGGAGCCTGGTGGGCTGCAGTCTGTGGGGTCACACAGAGTCAGACACGACTGAGCGACTGAGCACACAGCGCAGTGGAGATACAGGACTTTAAAAACTAAGCTTTCATCCTTTCTCAAATTTCCTTCATCTTCCACACCTTCTAAATACTCTTTCACACACTAGCATAACTTGTTTTACCAGAAAAAACTTTATCTTCTGCTCTTTGGAATGAACCACATTATCCCTCTGCTGTCTTACATGACCCGCTGACCAGATTTAAGCCCTTCAGAATCCCACAGAGCCGGAGAGGAAAGGTCAAATTCAAGAGGCAGGAAGTAGAACCCATGGCACTAAGGGACACATCTCAAGGACACAGCCAGCATCTTTGGAAGGAACCGCAGAATTCCAGAGGGTCCAGCAAATGGCATCCAAACTTTACGAACCCTGCCTTCCTGACAGTTTCTAATGTTCTGTGTATCAGGCAGTTGGACGTGGCAGCTCCGCGGGTTCGTTCTGGAAGAGGGCAGGAGAGCTTAGTCAGTGTGTGAAGGTTTCCGTCTTTAGAGAAGCTGGCAGCCGTTCCACGTCAGCCATGCACGGTGCCTTGCCACGTGAATACAGTTAAAATGCAAGAGAGGCTCATCAGAGCATGTCCACAGAAGCTCAAGTCGGCCTGTGGATAACTAAAAGGCTTAAGAAGATTTTCCTGCAGATTTGTGCTAATTGTTGACTCAGGACTTCATTGGCTCAAGATGGTATGTTTTACCAGCTTTTTGTATTTTGCACTCACTAACTTTGGCTCAGACGGTAAAGAATCTGCCTGCAATGCAGAAGACCTGGGTTTGATACCTGGGTCCGGAAGATCCCCTGAGGAAGGGCATGGCAACCCATTCCAGTATTTTGGAGAGTCCCATGGACAGAGGAGCCTGGTGGGTTACTGTCCATGGGGTCACAAAGAGTCAGACATGACTGAGCAAATAACACACACAGACATACACACACACAGAGTCAGAGAAACAAGTACCTAACATAACACAGGGGTGGGAGTGGCGGGGCGGGAATCAAAGTTCTCCCCTTCTGGGAAAATCTCTAGGATTTGACTGAAAACCGCTTCATAAAATGGTCCAAAGACTCCGAGGTCTCCCAGCATTTCCGAGCTGAAGGCTGGACCCGCTCTGGTTGGCTTCTGACTCTGTTTCTGTTAAGGAAAGGGCTTTCCTGAGCCTGGACTTGCCCTCCCTGCTGATCACCAGCCTTTAACCACAGCTGCATGAGAGCGTTGTTTTCTGGACTCAGGGGGCCAGGAAATCGGCTGATCCTGCCTCCTGTGGACTCCCACGGCCCACCCACCAGATGGCGTCATGGAAAACTGCACATGGACCCTCAGGTTTTCTGCTCGTGGAAAGGACCGCCCCCCAGGCTGCCCTTTGAAAGGTTCTGCCGGCCCTGCCCCAGTTTCCTTGCTGGCGGTGCTCAGCGCACACGGGGCTGCTAGTTGCATCTTACGAGCTGCTGAAGGCCTGAGACAGGCAATGACGAGCACCATACCATATTCCCCAGTTCAGTGCAAGAACTGTATACAGGGCACAGACGTTACCTCGTGGCCTAATTTGAGCCCGCTGACGTGTATAGGTATTTCTAACTGAACCATAGACATCGTTTTCCATGTTGGTTTGTTTTGCCGGCATTCCCGCTTCAATCCCCCAACCCTTCAAACACTGGTTGTTCCTCCTTGAAGTCATAAAGACTTTCTGGGGTGGCCTGGGCTGTTTTGCTTCCTTTTTCTGTGCTTTGTCACAGTGCTTCGGTGGAGCAAATTAAGACAGGGAGGAAAGTCAGAGTGCTTCTAGAAGGACAGAGAAGACAGCGCCCACACTAGTGGCAGAGCTGGAGAGTGCCTTCAGGAAGATAGAAAGGTCTAACGGGTGACTCTCGGAAAGTTCGCTGATGGTGTGGGGCACAAACTCTTTCTGTTGTTTCTTGCATAGAATATTCATGAAGGGTGTGGTTCTGACTAATGGCTTTGTGTGAACAGAAGACACAAGAGTGTGAAGATTTGCTGTGTGTGATTTCCAGGTTCTGGTGGGTGTGACGAGAACACAGCTCCCAGGTGCAGGGCCTGGAAGATGGGGACCCTGGGTGTGTTTGCACTGCCTGGGGAAGCACTTCTCATGTTGGAGGTGAATGTCACCCCCTAAAACTGTCTCAACCTGCACAGCCGTCTGTGGGGCCCCAAATCAAAGGTCAGCTCTTCAGTGGGTTTGCTTTCTCAACATCGGCACGTTTACAGAGCACCTCCTCTGTGTATGGGCTTTCCTGGTGGCTCGGCAAGTAAAGAATCCACCGGAATGTGGGAAACCTGGGTTTAATCCCTGGGTTGGGGGGATCCCCTGGAGAAGAGAAAGGCTACCCACCCCAGTATTCTGGCCTGGAGAATTCCACGGACTGTATAGTCCATGGGGTCAAAAAGAGTTGGACACTATTGAGTGACTTTCACTTTCCTGTGTATTTGGCTAGAATTTTATTCTTGCCTTGGAATTTCCCATATGTTGTAGGGAAGGTGAAATGAAATGCAGAGATAAAAATATAACATAGCATATGCTGAGTGTCACAGGAGCTGTATAGAAAATTCTTCTCAGAAATTCCAGTTCCATTAGATGTTCCGTGAAGTGTCGCAGAGTGGATTCAGTTGGGAAAACAGTCATGGAGGCCTTCCTTGAGTGTTTCCTTGGAGACTCTCCATGCAGGTGAAGACTCTCCTTAGCACACGAAGGCTGGGGGTCTTGCAGCAATGTAATCTGCAGACCTTTTGTTAACACTGAATTCCCTATTTGTTTGAAACTGGAACCCATTTTTGTAAAACACCAGTGAAACATTCCAAGAAAATGGTGAGATGCTGTTGTAGGGACACGCACTGAGGATTTAAGGGTGGAAGAAGTCACCGTGGGCTGGAATCACTGTACTAGGGAAACATTTCAGGGAAGCAGAGGAAAAGCGGCTCAGCCTCCCGAGATCCACAACAGTCAGGTGAGCAGAGCCAGGCAGGGAGGAGAGTGCTCGAGAAGCAGGAGAGTAGGGAACACACACACACACACAATTCACGTAGACGTAGTCACAAATGCAGGCACACACATACATATACAGACCCACATGTGCACAACATACACACACATACACATATGCACATACACACATACGCACACACAATCACTTAGACATAGTCACACATGCATGAACATACATACACATAAATGCAGGCACACACATATAAAGACACACAGGCACAGAACATACATGCACACACATGCACGTGCACACACAATTCATGTAGACATAGTCACATGCAGGCATGCACATACATATACAGACACACAGGCACACAACATACATACACATACACACATACGCACACACATACACACACACACACACACACACACACACACACACCGCTGTATCACAAGGGGTTTCAATGTCCCGCCTGCAGTAAAGGGATGTGTTGAGTTTACTCAGAAGATCCCGTCAGCCTCTGTCATTGTGTCATCTTCAGTCCTGGAATAATCATCTTAGAGAGAAACTTTGAAATAACTAGTCTTATTGGTGGTAGAACTGCTGTAAACTTAGGCTTCTAAAATGTCTTACTCTTAAACACAAATCAACAGGTGAGTCATGTGACACAATGGCACGAGTTCTTTATTTTTTACACATTTCTTCTGGTATTTTTAAAGTTACCCACAGTGATGAAGTGGCATTGCTTAGTCTATTATACAGAATAAAAGCATTCTCCTCCCTATTCCCCCTTTAACTGGTTAAACTCATTAGGAACCACTTTTGATAACTCTTTAGAAGAATAAGCAAGATTAAGAACTTTATTTCTATCATACCTTTAGGCAAGGCAGAGATTTTGTGAGGCTTTTAAAGGTAAGAATAAAACAATGAAATGTAAGAAGGGTGTGGAGAAATGGAAGTCTTTCTACACTGGTGGTGGGAATGTAAATTAGTGCAGCCACAACAGAAAATGGTATGGAAGTTTCTAAAAAAGATAAAAATAGAGTTGCCATATGATCCAGCAATCCCATTCCTGGGCATATATCAAGACAAAACTAACTTGAAAAGATATGTGCACGCTGATGTTCATAGCTGCACTATTCACAATAACCAGATATGGGAACAACCTAATGTGCATGGACAGATGAATGGATGCAGAAGGTGTATATATGGTGGAATACTACTGCCCCACAGAGCAGAAAGAAATAATGCCTTCTGCAGCAACACGGATGGACCCAGAGATGAGGTAAATCACTGAGTGATTCACTCAGTGAGTCACTGAGTGAAGACAAACACCGTACATCACTTACATGTGGGATCTAAAACATGACATCAGTGAGTGTGAGACAGAAAACAGAAACGGACCCACAGACAGAGAGAACAGACCTTTGGCTGCCATGGGGCATGTGATGGGGACGGGATGGAGTGGGACTCTGGCATTAGCAGATGCAAACTATTCTACATAGAATGGATAAACAGCAAGGTCCTAGTGTATAGTGCAGGGAACTCTATTCAATATCCTGTAATAAGCTATACTGGAAAAGAAAAAAATAAAATGTCACATACAGATGGCCAATGAACACAGAAAAGGATGCTCAACACTGCTCATTATTAGAGAAATGCAAGTCAAAACTACAATGAGTACACAAGTCAGAATGGCCTTCATCAAAAAATCTACAAATGACAAATGCTGGAGAGGGTGTGGAGAAAAGGGAATGTTTTTGTATTGTTGGTATGAGTGTAAATTGACCCAGCCACTATGGAGAACAGTATGGAGATGCCGATGCCTTAAAAAAAATAAAAGGAATAAAACTACTATATGACCGAACAATCCCACTACTGGGCATATACCCTGAGAAAACCATAATTCAAAAAGACACATGTACCCCAAAGCTCACTGCAGCACTGTTTACAATAGCCAGGACATGGAAACAGCCTAGATGTCCATCGAGGGATGAATGGGTTAAGTTGTGGTACACATACACAATGGAGTATTACTCAGTCATAAAAAGGAATGAATCTCACTCAATCCTAGTGGGGTGGATGAACCAAGAAGCCTGTTATACAGTGAAGTAAGTCAGAAAGGGAAAAACAAATGCTGTTTATTAATGCATATATGTGGTATCTAGAAAGATGGGCCTGATAAACCTGTTTGCAGGGCAGGAATAGAGACGTAGACACAGCGGGGGAAGGAGAGGGTGGGATGAATTGAAACCTGTACATTACCGTATGTAAAATAGATAGCTAGTGGGAAGTGGCTATATAACACAGGAAGCCGAACCCAGTGCCCTGTGACAACCCAGAGGGGTGGGGTGGGGGGGTGGGAGGGAGGTTTAGGAGGGAGGGGACACGGATATACTCACGGCTGATTCACGTCATTGTATGGCAGAAACCAATACAACACTGTAAAGCAATTATCCTCCAATTAAAAATAAATTAAAAAATAAAATGTCAAAAAAGACATGTATGTTATCAGACTGAACACAGTCATATTAATACTTGATCATTTAGAACAATGATTCTCAACTGGAGACAATTTTGTCCCCCAGGGAACGTTTGGACACAACTGGAGACATTTTTGAACGTCACTGCTTGGGAGCCGGGTGTCTTGGCATCCATGGGTGGAGTCAAGAATGCTGGTAAACAGCTTATAATGCACAGGACACCCTCAACTACTAAGAGTTGTTCAACTTAAAATGGTAATGGTACTAAGTTGGAAAAACTTGAATTTCAAGATACAGACAGGGTGGTTCAAACCCATCTTCTAGTTTCTAAAGTGAAATGTTTCATGAGTGTATGAACTGAGTTCTTGTTAAAGGGCAAAAAATAAAAGTCACTGCATGAAGTTTCTCTACATTCCATAGAGACAGAGTTGGTGGCATTCAGCGAATGGTAATGTAATCACCACTTCTGACTTTATTTTGGAGCACAGAGCTTGATTATACATGACAGCTCCCATGGTGAGAAAAGAAAATTGTCGTGATGGTACAAGAAGAAATAACCACCCCCAAAAGTGTCTGGAAAGTTTTAGCAACAGAAGTGGTAGCCAGTGGAAATGGAAGAGATGGATTGTGACCTTGTTCCTAACACAGCTGAGCCCTCCTGGTGGCAGCATGCTGTGTCCAAAGGACCTTGTCAAGGAAAGGCTGGAATTGCCAACAGCTTCCCTGGGCAAGAGAGGGAGGGAAAGAGCTGAAACTTTCCATTGCTCTGTGAACTGCTGAAACACAGAGCGCAAAGGAGAAGCAGATGTAACAGCTTTTACGCAAGCAGCTGCTGTAGACCCTGCAGATGTTCAATGAGCCTGAAAGAGGACACTTCGCCCCGTCCCACTAGACGTAGATGATTTTCTCTAAACCTCACTGACTCGGTGGGCAAAGGTTTCTGAGTGAGATGTCTTATCATTTTTCTTGCTTCTCTATAAACACATGGCAGGAGGTACAGCTCTGTAGAATTCTAGTCTGTTAGAAGGGTTTCCCAGGTGGCTCAGTGGTAAAGAAACTGAGGAGATGCACGAGATGCAGGAGACTCAGGTTCGATCCCTGGGTCAGGAAGACTCCCCTGGAGGAGGAAGTGGCAACCCACTCCAGTATTCTTACCTGGAAAATCTCATGGACAGGGGAGCCTGGTGGGCTATAGTTCCTGGGGTCTCAAAGAGTCAGACACGACTGGGTGATTGAGCACACACTGTCTCTTAGAAATAGAAGGAGGTACAGATGTGAACTCTGGGTACTGTTTACTCCTGTATAGGACAGAAGCAAGAAGAGTCGGAACTGTGGTGACGGCATCTGGGACCTCTGGGTCACTGAACGGCAGGTACATTCCATCACTCTGAAAACACCCCCAATTCAGTGTGGCTTCTAAAGAGCCACACTGTGGCTTTAGCTTCAGTGCTCTTCCGGTAGATGATGAAGGATGTGAGGTAAGCTGAGAATGGGAGAAACATGTCTGCTGGCACAGAGTTTTGGGGAGAATCACACAGTTGGGGGACACCCTGGAATGGTTTCCAGAGGCTGATTTCCAAGTTTTGAAGGTGAGTGGCCAGGGATGTGGGTACATAAGTCCCAGCCACCAGCCCAAGTGCAGCTTGGTCTAAATGATAAAAGAAGACCTTTCTGCAAGATGATTTTCTGCTGTCCTCCAGAAAATTGTCATAATAAGTATACAATCTACAGTGACTACTTCATCAGACACCACTCCTCAAGTTGTGCAAAGCACAGTCTACAAAATCATAACAAAGCAGCTCTGGTGAAAATAATAGTGGTCATTGAAGGCTGACATTTTAAAATTTCAGTGGTCTTAGTTCATCCCCAGTTAACAAGAGAAAGCTCTTTCTTCTTAGAACCAAGCCAGCTAACAGATTTAGGAGAAAGGGTAGAACCAGAAAAAGCATCATTTTTGCAACTACCATTTAAATAACTGATGCAGGCAAAGATCATCAATGAATGCTAAAATTACTCGGGGAAAGGTCCCTGCAGAACAGACTTCCATGGTGCCAAAGTATCACCCTACAAATTATTTGTTTTTCAAAAAGAACCAAACACGTCTTTTTCCATTTAACTCTCCCATTATAGCTTTACTTATTTACATACTGTATTCATTTACTTCTGTATGGATGCATTTCTAAAACACACACACACACACAATACATCTAAAAGAGTGAGTTATAAATAGAAAAAAGTACGAGGCAGGATCAAGATGGCAGAGTAGGAAGCCCTGAACTCACCTTCTCCCATGGATATACTGAAACTACCACTCCACAGAGAGCAGCTCTCTGAGAATGGATGACCCGAAGCCAAACCGCTCTTCCGTAACTAAGGTTATAAGGGAAAAAGCACAAAGATGGATGGCGGGGCAGAGATATGGTCGACTCAGGACCCACACCCCCAGCGAGGGAACC
The DNA here is from genome assembly GCF_033118175.1 of Dama dama. Classification (NCBI taxonomy): domain Eukaryota; kingdom Metazoa; phylum Chordata; class Mammalia; order Artiodactyla; family Cervidae; genus Dama; species Dama dama. The sequence goes on along the minus strand of NC_083687.1, from coordinate 9,478,670 downwards.
CACAAGCAGGAGGGGAAACCCCAGAGGCAAGGTTTTCCCTCAGGAGCTAGGGGTTCAAGCCCCACGCTGAGCCGCCCTACCCTTGGGACCTGAGCCTGTATGATGCCTGGCTTTGAAAGTTGGGGTGTGTACACCTGGGAGAGCAGGGGAGCTGGGAATCTGAGACTCCTCTGTCTTTTTTTTTAGAAATCTTTAAAAAAAAATAGTTGATTTACAATGTGTTAATTTCTGCTATACTGCAAAGGGACTCAGTTATACATTTAGTCTTTTTTATATTATTTTCCATTATGATTTATCCCAAGACACTGATAGAGCTCTCTGTGCTACACACTACGACATCATTGTTTCTCCGTTCTATGTATGGTAGTTTGCACCTACTAACCCCACACTCCCCCCACCCCCTCCACATCCCCCTCCCCCTGGCAAACACAAATCTGCGCCCCGTGTTTGTGGAGACTCCGAAGGGCTCACACGCATACTCACCAGCCCCAAGTCCCAGTGCAGAGGCAGCGGTTTGAAAAGGAGCTGTCCGTGTGTGGAGAAGATCCATTGACCGCTTCTGTTTTTGTTCATCTCTATTGGAGTGTAATTGCTTTCAATGCTGTGCTGGTTTCTGCTGGAGAGGAAAGTGAACCAGCTGTGTGTACACACCCATCCCCTCTTTTTAGATTTCCTTCCCGTTTAAATGACGCAGAGCTCTGAGGGGAGCTCCTCGTGCTCTTCAGGAAATTCTCATCAGTTTTCTATTTTATACATAACGTCAGTAAATATCTCAATCCCAATCTTCCAGCTCCCCCCACTCTCCCTTCCCCTCTTGGTAGCCATAAATTTGTTCCCTACATCTGTGTCTCTATTTCTGCTTCGCAAATGAATTCATCTGTATCACTTTTTCTAGGTTCTAGGTATAATCACTGACTACTTTCAGGGTGAGTGCCAAAAGGGGCAAGAATCTTGTGGAACTGTCCCTAGGGACTGGGTTGCTGATGGGTTCCCCTCTACCTAGCTACCTTGCCGTCTCTGACTCTGGCCAGCTGCCTTGCCAGCACTGGCTGCTCCAGCATCCCCTGCGGACTCCCCCTGGCTGCACCCCTCCTCAGCGGCTCCCCTGCACCCCGCACACTCAGAAGGCAGCCTTGGAAGGGACCAGTGTCCTGACCACCCTTGTTCAGGCAGCAGGACCCCTTCCTTGGGGTCTTTCCAGCCCCTTTCCCTCCTTTAAAGTCTCCTGAGCTGTTATCATTTTCAAGATATATTCATACTTCACATATGTAGATCTCTTTGCATATTACACATTGATTGCCTCTCTTGCCTTATTGGAATGTAGGTGCAGCCTTCCTACCCTCATTGAAGCATGATGGTGCTCAATAGGTTTGTGTAGTGTTTGCTGAATGAAAGAGCCCATTGTGCATTCATGGAAGGGACGTGGGCCTGATGCTGCTAGGACAATAGGAAAATGGATAAAAGGCAGCCTCTGCTCCTTGCAGACGGAGTCCACCTGCCTCCCTGCCTCTGCTCCCAGCACTGTTCACATCACCATTATCTCCCAAACATAGACCTTTTGTTTTTATTCCCCTTTCCCGTTTTTCATATTCTTTTTTTTTCTTCTTGTCCTTAACTCTCACCCAATTATTCTAGGGAAATATCTTTTCCTCCCTTACAAGAAATCACTGTGACTAATGAGTAGAGAAGGTGGTACTAGTAATTACATATTTATTCAGAGAAAGTCAAATTTGAAGAGAAAACAATAATAATAGTATTATCAGTTGGGAACATCTAGTAAGTGTTTGCCACATGCCTGACTCACTGCCAGGCAATTTCTATGCATGGCCTCGTTGAATCAGCACAGATAAGGACACCACGTCAGCAAGAAGTAACCTGTCCTGATCTCAGAGCCAGTAACTGGTCTGAACCAGTGTTGGTCTGATTCCAGAGCCTGAGCCGTCCCAGGGGTAACAGAGGCTGTGCTGTTGTGTCTGCTGTAACCCTCATGGGGGGTTCCTGCATCCCCACTCTGCCACCGCTATTCACGTTCCTGCAGCGATCAACCCACTCTGACCTCAGCTCTTATCACCTGAACGGTGAAGCGTGCCTCTGGAGGATTCTCACTGATTCCCCGTGCCATTCACTGCAATTAGCATTGTAATAGAAGCAGGACCTCCATATTTGTGTATCTACTCACTTCAAAACCAGAGTTCCAAATCAGTGTCTGCTACCTGCTAGCGCTATTGAGGTGGGCAAGTTATTTAACCCTTCTTTTTTAAAGTATTTTAAAAAAATTTCATTGGAGTATAGTTATTTTACAATGCTGTGTTAGTTTCTACTGTAAAGTGAATATATAGCTAATATATGTATATATATATTCCCTCATTTTTCGATTTCCTTTCCATGTAGGTCACCACAGAGCATTAAGTAGAGTTCCCTGTGCTGTATAGTAGGTTCTTATTAGTCACCTATTGTATACATAGTATCAATAGTGTACATACATCAATCCCAATCTCCCAATTCATCCCCCTCCCCATTTTAAAAAATATTTTCAGGAATTTTCAGTTTATTTTCTTTTCAATCCTCATCCAGTGATTTTCAAACTTTTTTAGTTTGATCATGATTTTTTCAAATCTAATATTACTTAATACATTTTGTTGTTTGGTTGCTAAGTCGTGTCCCACTCTTTTGCAACCCCATGGACTGTAGCTTGCCAGGCTCCTCTGTTCATGGGATTTTCCAGGCAAGAATACTGGAGTGGGTTGCCATTTCGTTCTCCACGCCTCCATATTTTTCAAAGTATTTATTGGAGAGGTTTTATTTTTTCACTTAAAATAGATTTTATCAATTGTCAAAGGAAATAAACTTGCTGGATCATTTCTTAGCCTTCTATTTCAATCCTCCTCTGCCTGCAAAGCCATATGCTAAAAATCTTGCCCAAACGTGTGAAGTTACCACCAATCTTTGATTAACAGAAGTAATGGAACTTGGAAAAGATTCCTTACTGAATAAGCCTAGAATAATTTGTAATCCATATAAAAATATACTTCAACACTATTTCACCTCACACACAGAAGCCAGTTCTAAGTACTTTGAAGGCATGTACATTTAAGTACATTAAGTACATTAAGTAAAGAAGGCAAAACTCAAATTATTTAGTCCTTCTGAACCTTAGGTTATGCATGTGTGATACGGGCAGAATGACGCCAGGGCTCCAGAGTGACGTGAGTGACCTCAGACGTGTCTGCAGGGACAGCAGCTGCTCCGGGCGCTGGGTCACCGTCCACGTCTCTCCTGCCCTGACTGACTCTTCCACTCCACCTTGTACGGGATTTCAGCTGTGCCACGTCTTACCCACCATGGGCTGAATTAGTCATCTGTTGACAAATGACTCCAGATTTTGCAGCCTAAGGCAATACACATCTATTGTCTCAAAGTTTCTACGGGTCAGGGATCTGGGCACAGCTTCCCGGGGGGGCATTCTGGCTCAGCCCCGGTGCGAGGTTACAGTGACGATGTCAGCCGGCCTGCAATCAACTCAAGTGCGAGACTCTGCCCCCAAGCTCACTCACGTGCCTGCTGCTGCCCTTCAACAGACCGGCTTCCAGGCTTATTTAGGTGGGTGTCTCTGCAGGGCTGTCTCAGGCCGTGGCGGCTGCCTCCCCCCAGAGCAAGTTACCCTAAGACACAAGGAGACAGGACACCCACGATGGGAGTCGTGGCTTTTTACAACTGAATCACATCCCTCGAATTTTGCCGCCTTTTGATTCGTTAGAAGCAACTCAAGTAATCCAGCCAACACTTGAGAGGAGGAGGTCACACCGGAACCTCTGCTGTGTACTGAGATGGGGAGGTCACTGGGGCCCTATGAGAGTCTGCCTACCACATGGTTTAGTCCTACAGACCTAGCCCAGGGATTGTCCAGCTGTACTTCATCGCTTTCATAAGAAAGGTAGTCCTGTCTTTCTGTAAGAGACTTGCACATTATGAAAACAGAAACACTGCTAAGCAGTGTAACTGGCTGTACCAGAAGAGCTTCTGACATACCCCACGAAGAAAACAATAATTACGACTTCTTTTGTGTAATCTTAGAACTTATCACACCATCTGTACCTTTCAATTCCCACTCTAACTGTACTTTTCCTTTGAGCTGGTTTATTTCTTAAAAACCATTTCCCCTTTGGCTGTCTACTTGGTACATTTTCCACTTCCTCTTCTTTGGTTTGCACACACACACACACATACACACACTCCAGCGTCCTTCCTCAGGGAGCCCTGAAGATCAGGTAGGTAGTCATGGAGACATGGAAACATTACCCCCAGCCCACACAGGGAAGGCGGCTTGTTTGTTATTCCCAGCGAAGGCACCGTGAGCGGCAGCTGCCTCCCCAGGGCGCAGTGCTCTGCCTGGGTGATCTGGGCTCTTCCCCCTCTTTGTGCGGCTGGCTTCCCCTTAGCTACGCACTGCCTAGTTGCATTAGCCTCCCAAGAGGTATGACACAGATCAGATCTGATAGTTGCATCCTTTTAGGTTTTAAAGATAGATTATACTGTATAGATACTAAACTGTGTATGATGTAACTAGATAAACATATCATAAATACTAAATCAGAATTATAAATAGTAACAATTTACTGTATTAGTAGGAAAACATACCTTTTATTAAAAACACAACCTGCTTGGAAATTAAGAAAGTCAATACAACAATTTGACATTTTGTGTTCTTCCATCTCTATGAATTACAGAGAATATTCTATTAGGGACAGCATTTAATTCCTGGCTTGTCGATGACAGTCAATCAGTCTGTTAAACTTAACAATTTCTGTTTTTGAAGTATTCTTTCTCAGTAAAGCAGAGAGAAATGAGGAGCCAGATGAACATAGAAGGGACTGTAAGCGGCTGTGAACAGGTGACTATTCTGAGGTAAACAGACGTGATGACAGTTACACTGGGAAGAGGAAAAGTAATCATGGAAAAATGGAGATGCCCTGGCTGTGAATCATGGAAGAGAAATGCTTGCAAAAATGAAAACCTGATAGGATGTTTCCTTATGATGGATTTTGTGCCATTTACTTTTGCTAAAAAGTATACTGAGCAGACTGCCGTTTACTTTTGCTAAAAGGTATACTGAGCACAGAACTGGAAAAGGTCAGTTTTCATTCCAGTCCCAAAGAAAGGCAATGCCAAAGAATATTCAAACTACACACAATTGCACTCATCTCACATGCTAGCAAAATAATGCTCAAAATTCTCCAAGCTAGGCTTCAACAGTATGTGAATCAAGAACTTCTAGATGTTCAAGCTGGACTTAGAAAAGGCAGAGGAACCAGAGATCAAACTGCCAACATCTGTTGGGTCATCAAAAAAGCAAGAGAGTTCCAGAAAAACATCTACTTTTGCTTTATTGACTATGTTAAAACCTTTGTGTGGATCACAACAAACTGTGGAAAATTCTTCAAGATATGGGAATACCAGACTACCTTACCTGCCTCCTGAGAAATCTGTTTGCAGGTCAAGAAGCAACAATTAGAAACCAGACATGGAATAATGGACTGGTTCCAAATTGGGAAAGGAGTATGTCAGTGCTCTATATTGTCACCCTGCTTATTTAACTTATATGCAGAGTACATCATGAGAAACGCTGGGCTGGACGAAGCACAAGCTGGAATCAAGATTGCCAGGAGAAATATCAATAACCTCAGATATGCAGATAACATCACCCTTATGGCAGAAAGCAAAGAGGAACTAAAAGGCCTCTTGATGAAAGTGAAAGAGGAGAGTGAAAAAGCTGGCTTAAAACTCAGCATTCAAAAAACAAAGATCATGACATCCGGTCCCACCACTACATGGCAAATAGATGGGGAAACAATGGAAACAGTGACAGACTATTTTCTTGGGCTCCAATATAGCTGCAGATGGTGACTGCCACCATGAAATTAAAAGACAATTTCTCCTTGGAAGAAAAGCTATGACCAACCTAGACAGCATTGTTAAATAGCAGAGACATTACTTTGCCAACAAAGGTCCATCTAGTCAAAGCTATGGTTTTTCCATTAGTCATGTATGGATGTGAGAGTTGGACCATAAAGAAAGCTGAGCACAGAAGAATTGATGCTTTTGAACTGTGGTGTTGGAAAAGACTTTTGAGAGTCCCTTGGACTCTCAAGGAGATCAAACCAGTCAATCCTGAAGGAAATCAATCCTTAATATTCATTGGAAAGACTGATGCTGAAGTTGAAACTCCAGTACTCTGGCCACCTGATGTGAAGAGCTGACTCATTGGAAAAGACCCTGATGCTGGGAAAGATTGAAGGCAGGAAGAGAAGGGGATGGATGACAGGGGATGAGATGGTTGGATGGCATCATCGACTTGACGGACATAAGTTTGAGCAAAATCCAGGAGTTGGTGATGGACAGGGAGGCCTGGCATGCTGCAGTCCAAGGGGTCGCAAAGAGTCAGATGTGATGAGCGACTGAACTGAACTGATATCGAGTAGAACATTTTACAGAGTAAAAAGAATCATTGTCCTTTTAATAGAAGTTGTCAGAGTCCTCACATGCTTTGTCATCCCCTCTGCTCTGGGTAGAGAGGAAAAACTGAGACCCAGGAGAGGAGAATCTTCTAATGTCCAATGCTATTTTGTTGAAAAGCCAGGACTGACAGTCACAGAATTTCTGATTCAATGGCTTTTGTTAATAATTTTATTTTGTAGCCTAGAAAAGAACTGGTTTAAGTTTTTCTTATACATGTAAGTTAGTTATTTTCTATATCACTTAAGATGTTAAAAATATGAAATAAGCCCATTAAATAGCACAGGGAACTATAGTCAATATCCTGTGATAAACCATAATGGAAAAGAATATGAAAAAGAATGTATATATAACAGAATCACCTTGTTGTACAGCAGAAATTAATACAACATTGTAAGTCAATTAGACTTCAATAAGACAAATTTTAAAAATATGAAATAAACTTATCACATGAACTTTCCTTACATGTGCATGTGGATTTTAGCAAGTTGTGCTTTCAATGTGAATTTTCCTCAATTCTTGTTATACAGCAGGCCTAAGAGAGAGTCAAACTCTTCGGTGAGGGGTTATGTTCTGACTGGCTCAGGACTTGCACAGAGTAATATCTTCATTGTTAAGCACAGGTGTTCAATAATATCATATTCAAGACTAATGCATTAGATGTCTATCTACAAAATTATATGAAACAATTTTTTGGTAAGTGAAGTTCAATTTCAGTACATTAAAATAATGATCCATTTAAACTGTGCAGTAAATTGTTTTGGCAAAGCAATAGATTTGAGAGAAGGCATGTCCTCAAATTTGCTATAAGATTAGGTATTCTCATGCTTGATTTTCTTAGAGATAGTGTTGTCTTCCTACAAATTGATTCAGGTTATACCAAGCGACAGATTTATAATAATATCAGTTACTGATATTTCTATCCAAATACTTAAATCTTTGTCCCTTTTAAGGTGCTAGTAGAATTAATAAAAATAAATGTACTTGCATACAAATTATTTAACATATTAAGAAAATAAAATTCTTACAAGATAATGCTCTTTAAAAATATTTCTCCCTCATGTTTTGTGGGGGAAAATGGAAAATAAAGAATTTTTAGTAGATCCAGTAATGTAAAATACTAAGAATAAATTAGAATTGAGGAGACCTCTGAATGGTTTATTAAGTAAAGAAATATGATTGAATAAAATCTAAGTGTTATACTTTTAAATATATAAATATTTATAACTTCATACATATATATGACTTATCTTTATTATTTGGTTAGTAATGTAACTGGAAGATGAAAAATAAGCTATCTGGTACTCTTAACCAGTTAATTTGTTTTTGTAGGTAGCCTGGGAGTCCACAGTTATCTTTCTTTTCTTTAAGAAACCTTCATTAGTGATGTCCACTCTCATCATTTTTATTCAATGTAGCTTTGGAAGTCCTACCTACAGCAATCAGAGAAGAAAAGGAAGTAAAGGGAATCCAAATTGGAAAAGAAGAAGTTAAACTGTCACTGTCTGCAGATGATGATACTATATACAGAAGACCCTAAAGATGTTACCAAAAACTACCAGCACTCATCAGTGAATCTGGTAAGGCTGCAGGCTACAAAACTAATGCATAAAAGTCTGTTGCATTTCTACACACTGACAATGAAAGATCAGAAAGAGAAATTCAAGAAACGATTCCATTTACCATCATATCAAAAAGAATAAAGTACCTAGGAACTAACCTACCTAAGGAGATAAAAGACCTTATTCTGAAAACGACAAGATGTTGATGAAAGAAATATAATAAGACATAAACAGATGAGAAGATATATCATGTTTGTGGATTGGAAGAATCAATATTGTCAAAATGACTGTACTACCCAAGGCAATCTACAGATTCAATGCAATTCCTATCAAATTACCAGTGGCATTTTTCACAGAACTAGAAGAACAATTAACAAAAAAATCTCAAAATTTGTATGGAGACACAAAAGAGCTCAAATAGCAAAAGGAATCTTGAGAAAGAAAAACTGAGCTGGAGGAATCAGGCTCCCTGACTTCAGACTATAGTGCAAAGCTACAGTCAACAAAACAATATGATACTTATACAAAAATAGAAATATAAATCAATGGAAAAGGATAGGAAACCCAGAAATAAGCCCATGCACCTATGGACAATTAATCTATGACAAAGGAGGCAAGTCTAATGTTGGAAAGACAGTCTCTTCAACAAATGGTGCTGGGAAAACTGGACAGCCACATGTAAAAAAATGAAATTAGATCATTCTCCAACTCCATACCAAAAAATAAGCTCAAAATGGATTAAAGACCTAAATGTGAGACCAGACACTATAAAACTCCTAGAGGAAAACATAGGCAGAACACTCTCTGACATAAATCACAGCAGTATCTTTTTTGATCCGTCTCCCAGAATAATGGAAATAAAAGAAAAAATGTGACCTACTTAAACTCAAAGGTTTTTGCACAGCAGAGGAAACAATAAACAAAACAAAAAGGTAACTCACAGATTGGGAGAAAATATTTGCAAATGATGTGACTGATAAGGGATTAGTCTCTAAAATGTACAAACAGCTCATAATGCTTAACAGCATCAAAACAAACAATCCATTCAAAAAATGACCAGGAGACCTAAATGAGCATTTCTCCAAAGAAGATATACAGGTGGCCAACAGGCACATGAAAAGATGTTCAACATCACTAATTATTAGAGAAATGCAAATCAAAACTACAATGAGATATCATCTCACACAAGCCAGAATGGCTGTCATCAAAAAATCCACAAACAATAAATTCTGAAGAGGGTGTGAAGAGAAGGAAACACTCCTCCACTCTTTGTGGGGATGTAAATTGGTATAGCCACTATAGAGAACAATATGTGTGTGTGTGCTCAGTCGCTAAGTTGTGTCCGACTCTTTGAGACCTCTTGGACTGTAGCCCACCAGGTTCCTCTGTCCATGGAATTTTCTAGGCAAGAATACTTGCATGGGTTTCCATTTCTTTCTCCAGGGGATCTTCCCAACCCAGGGCTCAAACCCACATCTCTTGTGTCTCCCGCATTGGCAGGCAAATTCTTTACCAATGTGCCACCTCTTTAGAAAACTAAAAACAGAGTTACCATATGACCCTGGGTATGCCAGGGTATATATGCCCACAGAGAAAAACATGATCCAAAAAGATGCATGCACCCCAATGTTCATTGCAGCACTATTTACAATAGCCAAGACATGGAAGCAACTTTAATGTCCATCGACAGAGGAATGGATAAAGAAGATGTGTACACATATACAGTGGAATATTACTCAGCCAATTATAGAGAAAGAAATAATGCCATTTGCAGCAACATAGACGAACCTAGAGCATGTCACACTGAGTGAAGTAAGTCAGACAGAGAAGGAGAAATATTTTATGACATTTCTTATGTGTGGAATCTAAAAAGAAATGATACAAAGGAACATACAAGACTCGTAGACTTGGAGAACAAGCTTATAGCTGCCAGGGGAAAGGATGGGAGAAGGGGTAGTTAAGGGAGTTTGGATGGGCATGTATACACTGCAACATTTAGAAGGATAAACAGAAAGGACCTACTGTATGGCACAAGGAACTCTGCTCAGCGTTCTGTGGCGGCCAGGATGGGAGGGGAGCTTGGGGGAGAAAGGATACATGTATACATATGGCTGAATCCCTTCACTGTTCACCTGAAACTATCACAATATTGTTATTTGGCTACACTTCAACACAAAATAAAAAATTAAAAAGAAAAAATGTTCATTAGCATCCCAGTCTTAGATGGCAGCATAGGAATCTCCTGAACTTACCTCTTTCCCTGGATGCGTAAATCTATTCCTCTAAAAGACATCCAGAAACCAGCTGAGTAATGTCTCTACATTGGGTAGATGAGAAAACACCCATACTGAAATGGGCCTTGGCACACCCTCAATTACTGGGAGCCACTAAGAACAAAGAAGGCAGTTTGAATGATCACAAAGACTGGAGAGGAACACACAGCTCGGGCCAGGCTGGGTGATAAGGATAATCTCTCATACAAGGCCATTCTGTCCAGACCGAAAAGTGACTGTTTTACCTAAGGCACAGAATGCAGCACAGAGAGTCAAAGAAAATGAAGAAAAAGAACATATTCCAAAAAAAGATATGATAAGACTCCAGCAACAGACCTTAACGAAATATAGATAAGTGATATACCTGATAAGGAATTCAAAATAGCAGTCAGAAATATGCTTACTGAAGTCAATAAAGCAATGCATGAACAAAGTGAAAATTTCAACAAAGACTATAAGGACGTACACAAAAAAAGAACAGAGCTGAAGAGAACAGTTGAACTGAAACATTCAATAGAAGTGTTCAACAGCAGACAAGATAGAGAAAGAAAGAAATCAGAGAATTCAAAGAATGGGCAGTGAACCCATCCAATCCGAAGAGCAAAAAGAGAAGAAAAGAGTGAAAAGAAAAGCAAAGAAAAGATAGCTTAAGGGACTTATGGGGAAACACCCAGTGGACCAGTATTCACATAATAGGGGTGCAGGAGGAGAAGAGAGAGAGAGAAACGGGCAGAAAGCTTACTTGAAAAAGCAATGGCTGAAAGCTTCCCTAATGTGGGGATGGAAATAAACATCCATATTAACAAAATGAGGTATAAAAAAATCATGAGATCACTTTGATAGATGCAGAGAAAGAAAGTGACAAAATTCAACATTCATTTATAGTAAAATTAACTCAATGAACCGGGTGTAGAGGGCACACAGTTTAGCATAATAAACTCTATATGTGAGTTGCTCAGTTGTGTCCGACTCTCTGTGACCCAATGAACTGTAGCCCACCAGGCTCCTCTGTCCATGGGATGCTCCAGGCAAGAATATTGGAGTGGGCTGCCATTCCCGCCTCCAGGGGGACTTCCCTACCCAGGATCAAACCTGAGTCTCCTGCACTGCAGGCAGATTCTCTACCGTCTGAGCACCAGGGAAGCTGGTGATATGTGATAAGCCCACAGTTAACATAGTATTCAATGGTGAAAAGCTGAAAGATCTCCTCTAAGATCTGGAACAAGACCAAATACCCACTGTTCTAGGAGATCTGGTCAGAGCAATTAGGTAAGAATAAAAAGTCCTCTAAGTCAGAGAGAAAGATGTAAAACTATCTCTATTTGCAGATGACATGATATTATATAGATATAAAAGTTCCACCAAAAACTGTTAGAACTAATAACAAATTCAGTAAATTTTCAGGATACAAAGTTAATAGACTACAATCAGTTGTATTTCTAGTCGTTAACAATAGAAAGAGGGCTTCCCTTGTGGTTTAGCTGGTGGAGAATCCGCCTGCAATGTGGGAGACCTGGGTTCAATTCCTGGGTTGGGAAGATACCCTGGAGAAGGGAAAGGCTACCCACTCCAGTATTTTGCCTGGAGAATTCCATGGACTGTATAGTCCATGGGGTCGCAAAGAGTCAGACATGACTGAGTGACTTTCACTTTCACATCAGAAAGAGGAATTAAGATAACAACTCCATTTATGATTGCATCAGAAAGAATGAAATACCTAGGAATAAATTTAACCAAGGTAGTGAAAGTTATACACCAAAAGACATTGATTAAAGAAACTGAATGAGACACAATTAAATGGAAAGATATTTCATGTTCATGGATTGGAGAAATTTTATTGTTAAAATGTCCATACTACCCAAAGCAATCTACAAAGTCAATGTGATTCACATTAAAATTCCAATGAAATTTTTCACAGAAACAGAACAAGCAATCCTAAAATTTGTATGCAACCACCAAAAACTCTGAAAAGTCAAAGCAACTTTGAGAAAGAAGAATGATGCTGAAGGTATTAAGTGTCCTTGTTTCCAACTATATCACAAAGCTGTAGTTATCAAAACAGTATGGTACTGGTATAAAAACAGATACATTGATCTATGTAAAAGAATAGAGAGCCCAGAAATAAATCCATAAATATCTGGTCAATTGATTTACAATGGAGCCTAGAATATACAATGGGGAGAGGATAGTCTTTTCAGTAAATGGTGCTGGGAAAACTGAACAGCTATATCCCTTTCTTATACCACATACAAAATCAAACAGAGAAAGGCAAATACTACATGGTATCATTTATATGCTGAATCATTTTAAAAAGTTCAAGCTCATAGAAACAGAGCAGAAAGGTGGTGGTTTGCCAGGAAGAACAGAGTGAGGTTGATAAAAGGGCACAAAATTTCAGTTATAAGATGAAAAACATTTTAGTGTGTAATGTAAAATATGATGTCTATTGTTAATAACACTATATGGTATAAATAGAATTTGCTAAGAAATTAGAACAGAAATCTTCTCATCAAAAAAAAAAGAGAAAAAGAAGAAAAAGACAAGCATGCTAATTAACTAGATGAAGGAATACTTTTGCATGTGTAATCAAATCACCATTAGATACACATTAAATATTTTATAATTTTTTATGTCCATTATACCTCAATTAAATTAAATTTTTTATAAAAAGCTTTATCAGCAACCTCACAAAGTTTTACTCTGACAGGGCATAAGAGATATTATTTCTCCCATCAAGCTTACATCAATTTTATGGATGGTGCAAACTTCACTGGAGAAACATGACCTTTTCTAGATTTATTTTAGTGACCTGATCAACATACTTTTATTAGCAGTGGTATTTGAATCATTTGAATCATTAGAAGGGGCACGGTTCTGCTCATTGATATCTTTTTCTCTTATTTTTTATGCAGTGAGTCTTGGCTTTCAGTGAAGACTTAGTATCCATGCTACTTTAATTTAGACAGTAGGCATTATAACTACAGGAGTGATATAGGAAAAGAATTTGTAGGATCTTCTTAAATCCTTTGTGGATCAAGTTGGAAAATAAATAAAGCAAGAAATGAAACCTCTGTGTTTATCTAAATGATTAAAAATTACATTTCAATCCAGTGAGATGATGTATGTTATGGTTCTTTAAACTAAAATGCATTGAGACTTCCCTTGCAGTCCAGTGGTTAAGACTCTGTGCTTCTGCTGCAAGAAGCACAGGTTTAAAGTAAACTAAGATGCATTATACAACTGGACATCATTGCCCCAACCTGAGGAAGGGAGCTTGGGGGCCTCCTCTAGGCTTTGCCTGACATGCTCTGCTCTTTTGCAAGGAGGTTGTGAAACAGAGACAGAAAAAGTAAAATGGACTCAGTGGTGGCTGCTATAGTTTTTACTGGGCTCCTCTGGTATACTCTTTCATGTTGAAAAACGTTACAGTCTAACTTCTCCCAATCCAATAATTTACATACTGTTTACCCAAACAGAGTACACACACCACAGGCTTTATTTTGGCTGCTGACTGAGAATACTGACAGTGACTAATGCCTAATGTGTCATTTTCTGTGGCACAGAAAGCTCTTTCCACTATGTTAATCCACAGTTTTCTTGACAGCTTTTTGAGGGTGGCATTTTTCATCTCTTTTGAAGATATAAAGAAAATGAACGCTGGAGTTAGTATGATTCACCCAAGATCCCGTCCCTAGTTAGCAGCAGATGCAAAAATTCAAGACAAAATTATGAGTTCTTTACACCAGCCTACATGACAGACAGTGCTTGGCTCATCTCCACCAAGGCAAAATGTTGTTCAATATTTGTCTCATCGTGAGTACATTTATAAGACTGAGAAAAACAGAAGAGCAGATAGGCTGAACTGCTCATTTGTAACTTCTCTCAATGGAGGAGCAGATTAAAGTCTTCATCATCTGAAATTTTAGACTGCTTACATATATTACAACCTATAAAGCTGGATAAACAAATGATTATGATGAATAAAAAACAGAAAATAGTGACTGAGTGGTTACCATCCGACTGAGCTTCTCACAGCCAACAATGATAATGTTGGGCAAAACATTAAGAAAAAGCTATCTGGGGTTTCACTGGTGGTCCAGTGGTGACGAGTTTGAGCTCCCATTGCAAGGGTGTGTGGGTTCAATCCCTACTCAGACAACTAAGATCCCACATGAATAAATAAATAAACATAAAATATAGGGGGAAAAAACAAGAAAAAACCATCTGAAGGTATTGGAAAGTGACCAAAACCAAGCGGAAACTGAAGGGGAGCCTACACCGGGAAGGGGAAATAACACTTGGTGAGGTTCTGTTTCATGGTTTCGACAAGTGTAGCCATTATTCTCTACTGCACAGAACAGATAACATTTCTTCTATATATTACAATGGCCAAAGTTTGGAGCAGTCTGGTCAGGGTGGGGGTGACCAAAGCAGTTGGGAAGTGAGTGGAGGAGCCTCAGAAGGGACTGAGTGACGGTCCATCCATCCACCCATTCATCCATCTATTACCTGCTCAGTCATGTCTGACTCCTTGCCACCCTAGGGACTGTGGCCCGCCAGGCTCCTCTGTCCATGGGATTGTCCAGGCAAGAATACTGGGGTGGGTTGCCATTTCCTCCTCCAGGGGATCTTCCTGACCTAGGGATAGAACCTGCCTCACCTGTGTCTCCTGTATTTCAGGTGGATTCTTCACTGCTTGACTGGTAAAGGCAGACCCTGAGTGACAGTGGGTGCTCTCAATTCTGCATCAATTCCATCCCTATCTCTGGCTGACCTTTCTTTATGCATGTGCAGTTCAGTTTCCAAGAATCCCAGTTAAGAATAAAATAACTCAACACAAAATTTCAGCTACATCCAGCAGAGAAGATACAATGCTATAGACTGAGTAGGTGTTCTCCTAAATTTATATTTTGGAATGTATTCCCCAATATGATGGTATATGGAAGTAGAGCAATTGGATGGTGATTAGATCACAAGGGTGGCACTCTCATGAACAGGATTAGGGCCCTTATGAAAGAGACCCAAGAGAGCTCCCTGGCCTTCTTATACTGTGTGAGAACACAGTGAAATGATGACCATTTGTGAACCAGGAAGCAGGCCTTACCTGACATCATATCGACTGGTGCCTTGATCTTGGACTTCCCACCTCAAGAACTGTGAGAAATACATTTTTGTTGTTTATGAATCACTAAGTATATGGTAGGTTTTTTTTATCCTGAATGGACTAAAACACAAGAGTTTGGAGTTTGATTTCATCCAAGCTGACTGTGTGCTAAAACAAAACAAAATTAGTTCTCTTTGGAGGAATATAACAGAATCCAGAGACTATCATTCATAATGTCTAGGATAAAGTTAAAAATTACTAGGCATAAGAAGAGACAGGAAAACGAGGCCCACATTTAATAAAAGACTAAATTTGTTAAATAGTCCCAATAAAATATGAGATGGGGGTAGAATATTAATGTACAGGAAATCAACTTTCCCACTGGCTCAGATGGTAAAGAATCCATCTGCAATGCGGGAGACTGGATTCCATCCCTGGGTTGGGAAGATCCCCTGGAGAAAGGCATGGCAACCGATTCCAGCATTCTTGCCTGGAGCATCCCCATGGACAAAGGAGCCGGAGGGGCTACAGTCCATGGGGTCGCAAAGAGTCAGATGTGATTGAGTGACTAAGCGCACACACACACACCAGGAAGTCAAAGAGATCTTAGGGTTGTGACTTTAGTACTGATTATAAAGGTGGCTGAATTCTAAACAAATTTATCCCTTAGATTATTTAGGTTCTCAGGCTTCTTGAAGGATTTGGATGTCTTTCCCTTACAGTGAAGATGTATAATCTCTAGAAAAGATCCTTAAATTCAAGCTTGGGGGAGCTGAGATATAGGTCTCCCAGAGGGCAGTGTGATTCTTATGCAAATTTCTTCCAGCACTGCATCGCCTGTAAGACTTAATTTCCCTGTTTGATATGCCTTTTGCCATCGGTCTGTCTGTCCATATCTCTTCTCCAATCTCTGACTGCACGTAACCAATGACCTAGGTTGTACTGCAATATATGTTTGCATTTTCTAGAACTGCAATGTATATAAAATGATTCAAACAGTATATAGTCTTTGTGTATGGCTTTGTTTTTGCTAAACATGCTGTTTTTGAAATTCATCCACATTGTTGCAAGTATTAGTAACACTAGGAAAGTAGTAGAAAAGGAACAAACTTCCTTTTTATTGTTGTTATTCTATTGTTTCAATGTAGTACACTTTGTGGATTCATTTATCTAGTGATGACTATTTGGATGGTTTCTAGTTTTTGCTATTTTTAACAAAATTGGTACCAACACTTGTAAACAAGGCTTTGTATGGAAATAAGCTTTCATTTTTTTCATTTCATTCTACCTGGGGGTAGAATGGCTGGATCATCAAGACAGGTATATGCTGATAAAAAAACTTAAAAATTGTTTTCCAAAAGTGGTTTTTATTATTTTATACTCCTACCAGCAAGGCCTGAGTTCCAGTTGCTCCTTAGCTTCAGTAACACTTGAGACTGTCAATCTTTTGCGTTTTAGTCATTCTAGTGAAGGGGTGTTGTTTCCCTTTAAAATTCACATGCTCAAAACTCTGAATTCTCATTTGACCCCATCTTATCAGCTATCGCTTTGAACTTTCACTGTCAATGACAACCATCATAACCAAAGAAATAATAATAGGGCAACACCACCACCATTAATGGAGCATTTATCGTTCTTAACAAGATCTGTCTGGAGTACCATTTGGGGAGCATGATAAGTACAAGTTATCTGTCGCTGTGTAATAAATTACCCCAAATATTAGCAGCTGAAAATAAGAAACATTTGTTTCATACAGTTAGGAGTTAGGAGTCCAGGACCCCTTAAAGTGGCCCTGGGTCCAAGTCTATCATGCTGTTGCAGTTAGGGGATTGGCTGGTTCTGTAATCATTTGTAGGCGTGACTGAGACAGGAGGGTTGGCTTTCAAGTCTACTCACTCAGCTATGGGCGAGATAGTCATGTGGGTCTCTCTATGGGGCTGCACAACACAGCTGCTGGTTTCTCCGAAGTGAGTGATCCAAAAGACAAAGACAGATGTTGATTACACAGACCAACTAGTACATAGTGAATATTTATTGATTGAATAGACATGTGCCTGACACTCTGCTAAGCATTTACTTACATCATCTTATTTAATCCTGATAACAACTCGTGGACCATTGTCCTCATTTGCACTGATAAAACTGAGGCTTATAAAAGTGAAGCAACTGTTTTTACTCAACAAAGCTGAAAGGCGGACTTCTCTAGCCCCAAAGGATGTGAAAAGTGGTCACACTGAAAATTAGTTGCATTATTCCAAACAAAATTAGATTTCTATGGTTATTTACATTTTAACTTGAGTCAAAACATTTACACAGAAGGAAAGAAATTAGAATTTTTGTCAGTAGGGAAACCCTCAAACTCTTCAGGAAGATAAAGAATTGATTCTGTATTTCTCCACTTCACAAAGTGTTTTCATTTTTTCTCTATTACCACACTAACGTTTCAGATTCTTGGCAGATCTTTGAAAATGAGGAAATTCAAGAATTCTGCCACTGGCTTTCCAAAGATTCAAGGCAATTTGATCATTCAGTGTACATATAGGGCCATGGTAGTTGTTGGGGTCTACAGAGCAAGTGAAATAGTACCTGTGGTCCAAGAGGTTGCAATCTTTTGGAGATTAAGTAAAAATAATCTAATATATGGAAGTGTAAGTGCCATGGAGAGGCACATAGGGAATGCTTCTTGAAGTCTGGAGTCTTGAAAAGATCAGCCTCATTTTAAAAACATTTGGTGTTTACGATAATAACCTCGTGTGATAATTCTGGAAATCAACAGGTGAAGATGAGGGGGCCAGGTCTCCTTTCATTATTATTTTTAAGCAGTTGGAAAACTTACAAGGCCAGTGACTTGCTTACTTTTTTAGACCTAGGCTCTCAGGCAGCAACCAGTCTCCCACCAAAGGTGTCACAAAGTGGGTTTCTGGAATGCAAGAAAGAAGGAAGGGTGACTAAGGCTCCAAGCCCAGGTAACCTCCCTTGAGAATGCAGAAATCAAGCCAGGACAAACAAAGACAAGGTGGACTGGGGACAGCAGTGGAGTTAAGAGACTGGCTGGAATTAGAGTTAAGGTGATAACTCCGGGTAGAAACAGACAAGGCCATGGTACTTGGCCCAGTCCTCACCGACTGGGAAGTGAAAAGCTTTCCTAGCAGAGCTGAAATGATGAACCGTCGTTCTCCCCACTCACCTCACAAGGACTGTCCCATGCACAGCTGGAACTCAGACCACTTATGCCTTGCAAAAACTAGTTTCAGACTCAAATTTGCTTTGACCACAGAGCACGCTCAGCTCTCAGTCTTCTGCAGAAATGTAGATTCCTTGACTTCAGACTTCTTGACTAGCTTCCACAGTTTGGGGCAGAGCCTCGGGGCGGGGGCGGGGGGCGGGTAGAGCTTGAGTACTGTCTTGGTAGAGGTCACAGATCATGTTCACTTGAAGGAGCAGGCGTGAGGACGATGGGGCGCCCAGGTGGGGAGTCACAGTCGACCCCGAGAAAACAATCCATCAATGTGATTGGTTTTGACCTGGTCAGCAACCTTTTGCCAAGGAGCCAGTGTGGTTATTCGGAGACGGGAAGATGGGAAAGTTCACGGAGCTGGCCCTAGTCCTCTGATACGAATCAGGGGCAAGGTCATGGTCACCCAGTAGTGAGCCTCCTGGGTCCTCCCAGCTACTTCTTCTGAGGCTGCAATCTACCCTTCGCAAGAGACTAGGTGTTGGTGGAGAAACGCAGGAGCCAGACGGAGGCTGCTCACCTGGCGGGCCCCTGACCCGCTCCCCTGCTCTTCCCTCCAGTCCAGGCAGGTCCCAGGGACCAATGTCCGGCAGGGCTGCAATGGGCTCAGAAACCCACCTTTGCCTGCTCGTTTGTGTCTGTGGGTTGCCCATGGGGTGCCATCCCCTCTATGAGGGTCTCGCAGACTCCCTGACACCTATGTCCTTGGCGGTTTGGTAAACGGGGTCTCCTTTCACTGCATGGAGAAGACGAAGGTTAGCGGGGCCTCCACCGCGGCCTGCAGGCGGTGCCCGCGGGCCGGAGGTCAGGGCCTAGGGGCGGCCCGCTCACCTGTAGGGCCGCCGGAGCATCGCGCACGCCGCGGGTTGAGGCGGGGTGGGCAGTAAAGTTGCCCGCACGGCGGAGACGCCTCAAACGCGCCCGGAACCCGGAGCTCGGGGTCGCCCAGGGCGCGCAAGGTACGCTCCGGGGCGGCGCCTCCCGACCCCGGAAGGGAAAGGCGTTTCGGGGCGAGGGGAGCGGAGAGCGAGGTACGCGCAGCTACCTCAGAAATTGCCCCGCCGCCCGCCGCGCCCCCTCCCCGCCACACCCCCTCAGAGGGGCTCCCCGGACACGCCCCGGGGCCCAGCCCGAGCCGGGGGTCGCGGGGGCCGCACCGCCAGCGCCCGGCTGCCACGGCGCCGACCCTGGGGTCCCAGGCCGCGCGAAGAGGCCCTAGCGCCAGAGCGGTCCCGTACGCAGCCCCCCACCGGCGCGCATGCGCAGTGGCGAGGCGGCGGCGTGTCGGAAGCGGGGCCGGCGGTGGGCGGGGGCCGGGTGGGCGGGGCGCGTCGGAAGCGGCGAAGGCGCGGGGTGGGCGGGCCCCGAGTGGGCGGGGCTCCCGCCGAGTTGCCTGCGCGCGGCTGCGAGCGCGGAGCCCGGCGCGAGGCGCCAGCGAGCGAGCCCTGGGGCTGGCGGGCGCGCGGGTGCGCGGCGGGCGGAGCGCGGCCGCCGGGCGGGCGCGGAGCCCGGGTCTCGGCGGCGCGGGCCCCGGCGGCGGACGGCGATGTTCCACTGCATCCCGCTGTGGCGGTGCAACCGTCATGTGGAGACCATCGACAGGCGCCACTGCTCGCTGCTCTACGTGCCCGAGGAGGTCTACCGCTACGCCCGCAGCCTGGAGGAGCTGCTGCTGGACGCCAACCAGCTCCGCGAGCTGCCCGAGGTGAGTGCGGCCTCACCTGCGCGCCCCGCCGCCCCGTCCCCTCCTTTCCGCTCCCCCTTCCGTCCCCTTGGCCACCTAGCGGGGGTGGGGGGGGGGGGCGCTGGCCGCCAGGTCCCGCGGGCACGACGTCTACCTGCGCTCACCTGCTGCTTCCTCCTCAAAGTTCCTTTTCTTTCTACGGAGCGACCTGCTGTGGTCGCCGGAGCGTGTGCGCTTTGGGGAAACGTCCTGTGCAGACAACGCCGTCTAGATACACATCTAGGGACCAGAGCCCGGCACCTGTGAGCGGGCGAGTGCGGGGCCAGGAGGCCCGGGACGGTGCCCGGCTGGGAGAGCCCGGCCCGGCGTCCGGCTCCCGGGGCCGGTCTCCTCGGCCCCGCCACGCCGCGATCGCCGGCCGGGGCGCGGTTCCCCTCCGGCCCGGGTAGGGCCGAGAGGAGGCGGGCAGCGCGAGGGCTGGCCGTGCTATCTCGGCATCTCCCGAGGAATGTGCTCCCGGCCTCGTCGGGGTAAGAACCCGTGGCTGGCCCGCTCGCCCGGGCTCCAGGACCGGCCGCCCGGGGCGGGGCGGGGTTGGCGGGGGCTGCCCCGGCGGAGCTGTGTGGGCAGGTGCCCAGGTACCCGGCTCTGCGTGGACCTGTTGCGTGAAAGGAACCGCGGCAAATGCCAGCAGAGCCTCCGCCCGGCGGGCCAGCCTTGCCGCCGGGCTCCCGGAGCGGTGGCGTTCGGCGTCCTCATTGCTGCCTTTGCAGGGGTTGCATCTACCTCTTCTGAGTTGTTTGCCGTACATTAATCACCCTACCCGGCCAGACCTGTCGAAGCGACACATGCTGATTGTGCTTTAATGGAGGGTCGCTCGGGGACTGCGAAACTTTTATGCTTCGAGCCTGCCTGGGGAACTTAGCTTGAGAGAGCCCGAAGGAGGAAGGTAGCCCGGCATCCAGGGCTCTGCAGGAAGTCTGGGTGCTTGATCCGAAGGTGTTCAGGAAGTGCGGAGGCTGCTGGCAGCGGGGCCCGACCTGAAGGCCCGAGCGTCCTCCTGCTGGACCCTTTGTTAACACAAAGCCGAGACGTGGTCACAAACATACTCAGCGGTCAAACGTTCTGGCCTGTTAGAATGACCCGATTCGCCCTCCGGCCCGGCAGAGCGTTTTAAACTGAACTGTGTTTTTCCTCAATATTTCAAGTGTTGTTATTATTCCTGGATTAACTTTCCTTGGTCCCCGGTTAGAAGTGATTGGATGGTTTGCTCTGTGCAGTTGAGGGGGGATTATCCTCACTAGGATCTTTGCAAAGCTCCCCCCCACCCCCCAAGCTTTATTTAGCTTAGAAGCAGAAAAGCCATCCAGTTCCCTCTGGCATTTATTATTTTGCAGGCATTTTCAAACACATGGTTTTATCTGGCCTTTAGCTGCCTTAAATTTGACTTAAAAGTCATGAGCTCACTTACTGTCTTAAGTTGTAATAAGTTTTAGGCATTTCTACTGTCAGGAATATCAAATATGTAATTTAATACTTTTCAAGGGTTTCAGAATGAAGTTATTAAAGCTTGAGTGAAAAGCTGTTTGACTAGAAATCTTTCAGGGTTCTTTGTGGTGTTTTTGTTTGTTTGTTTTCCTTTGTAGCACTGGAAGATTTCCTGTGACTGGATTGGCTTTTTACTGCCTTCCACAACGTTTGTGGGTTTTCTGTAATGTTGGGAGATCCAGCTTGGTATGGGAAATTATGGGGTTTGGATGTGTCAGGTATTCCTACTGATTCTAAATGGGAACTTCTCAGAAGCTCAAAATACCGTTGGCTCGCCCTCAGTAAATATGGTAAAAAAAGGCTTTTCAAAGGCTATAAGAGATCTTGCTTATGGATAATTGCTCTTATAGCTCTTAAAGTAGTTTTATAGTTTTCAAGTTGTGTAAAATGTTTCTCCCTGCCTTCTTGTGTGCCTGGGTGTGTGCAAGCCAGACTTCAGCAACAGCCTTGAAAACACGGGTGTTTCATTCACAGTCTTTGAGATTCGAGTGGCTCATTGGTGCTGCTCACCGCTGGCCTGGCCTCCTCCTCCAGCCCCTGTCCACTTACCCGCCACATCACCAGAGGGCCCCTTTTGCTGATACACCTCCAGGGTCCTTGGGGTGGTGGCCGTACCTGTGGTACCATCTCCTCTCTGCAGTTTGTTTGCAGCCTTGGTCCCCCACCCCCAACAGCAAAGGCACACACACACCTCAGCCTTCAGCATCAGGAAAAGCATCTCCTCTCCCTGAAGATGTGTAACCTCTGATTTGCTCCAGTCCCCTCATTTTCCAAAGTGAGACTCAGGATTGAAGTGACTTTCAGGGCTATTCAGCCAGTGAGATCCCATCGCTGTGGCCACCTCTGCCTGCCTCCCCTGCCACGCATCTGCCAACTGAACAGGAAGCTGGCCTCGTGGGCTCTCAGACCCTCAGTTATTCAGCCCCTCTGGTTTATTCGTGTCATGAAAGCTTGGCCTCAGTCGATCCTTTATCGACCTTTCAGGATTTTGCTAGTTGTCAGGGATACAGAGATTAAAGAAGATGTGAGTCCTGTGAGCAGTTTGCAGCTTTGTGGGGAGACTGTGACTGTAGTACAAGTGTGGTGGGTGTGGGTGGAGCGGGCACCCCAGTCATCAGACTCAGTGGTGGTTACTGACCTAATTGCTGACCTCTTGCTGAACCTGCATCAGCACCCTCAGCAGTGGCCACACCCACAGACAGCCTCTCGTGGCTGCAGGGGACTGACAGTCCTCACCTTCAGCCCCCTCACCCCGTCCCCTCCTCTGGCTGGTCCCTTTGGGATGTATGTTAACGAGACACCTTGAGGTGCCCCCTTAGGAGCATGAGCTGTGTGTCCAGTGGGTCCTGCTCAGTAAGCCCCCGTTCTTCTGTTGAATGAAGGTTGCCGAGTCTGATGCAGATCCTCCTCTGCTCCTTTCTTGTCCCTTGAAGCTCATCACTGCTGTGGCCTCTGGCCTTCTCTAATGAAGTCAGAGAGCAGTCAGGTCTTCAGAAGGTCATCCACGTGGTGCAGAGGTTTTGTTTGCCTCTCCTGCTGTCCTCTCTGTGTTCCTGACACCATCAGTTTTCCTGTCGGTGTGCATGATTCTCAGATACCTTCAAATGTGTGTTTGCTGTGGTCTCTCTGGACCGTTGCAGGGCCCACTCTACCAGGCAGCAGACACTTGCAGCGAGTGCTCTCAAGACTTTCTAGGTTAAAGAGTTGAGTTTCATCTTATCCCCTCCTCTTAGAGCTCAGTTGATGGTTCCACGATTGCCAGATGCCATCTGCCCCTGCCCTTCTTTCTCTCTGCCATCCTGCTTTATTCTTTTCCTAGCCCTGAGCGCACTTATCACCTCCTGACTCCAGACTGGGTCCTCACTTACTCATTCTTTGTCTCCTCAACCAGAGCTTAAGCTTCACGTGGGCAGGGGAGTTTCAGTTCGTGGCTGAACTGAGGACAGTGTCTGGGACACCGTGGGCACGCCTGTTGCCTGGATGTGTCCTTACATGCCGTCGCAGGGACACCGTGCTGTTTCTTCACCATCATGCTCGCCCTTCCCACACCTAACTTCTCTGCACTGGTCTATTGGAATCAGAAAAGACATCCAGAGTTCGGTATCCTATCCTGCCTGCCTTTGTCCTCTGTCTCTTCTGTGCCGGACACTCTATTTTTTTTTTTTGCCTCGAGGCTTGCAAGATCTTAGTCCCCTTCCCCCCAGGCATTGAACCTGAGCCCCCAACAGTGAAAACGCTGAGTCCTAACCACTGGCCCACCAGGGAGTTCCCCCATGCTGGACACTTTGACTGTCTTGTCTTTCTGAAGTCGTCTTCATGTGTCATAAACATAATTTCTATGAGTGTGACTGCAGGTTCTTCAGCTGTGATCTGTTGAGAATACGTCCGCTTTATCTTCAACCCACTGTATTTGAATGTGCAGTGGCTCCTCTCGCCAGCAGTTTCTTTGCTGGAGGCCAGACCTGTGGTTTGTCTGGGCTCACAGGTTCAGGGACTCACCCTGTCTCCATCCCTCCTGTCACCGGGTCCCACCGTTTCTCGGGCGGATCTGGAAGGAGCAGGAGCAGGGGCGGGGCTGCTGGCATCAGTTCGGGGGCTGCTCTTGCATCACCTGTATTCTTTCCTCAAGCCTTGGCTTCCTCCTGTGTCACGGTGACGTCTACCTTATAGGGTGGTTTCTGGGGATGAAAGAGGGGATGCATGCAGAGCACTTACAGTTAGGTCTGTGATGTTTAAGATTTCTGGATATTATGGTAAGGCACTTTTATTAGGAAACTGTTTTTTTTAATATAACAAATTTATAATATTTATACAGTTGTTCTCTTCTTTCACCAAAATATAATATTCTCTTGATTTTTGAGGAAATGATGTCTTTTAAACTGGAGTTTAAAGGCAATTTCCTGGGAATTTGGGGGAAAAAAAGTTAAATTTTTAATATCCTTTTAAGTAATAATTAAAGGAATCATAGATTCTGTAAAATCCAGGTGACCTCACAAGTGCGTTGTGCCAAAAGGATTTCCTGCTGATGTTCCTGTGTGCGCCCTTTCAGTTGTAGCCAAGGGGGAAAGGACAGATGTGGACTTAGTGCAGAAGTCATCTCTTGGGGTCAGGTGAAGGCTGGGAGTTTGTGGACAGGGGTTTCAGGGCAGTCCATTAGAGGAGAGCGACAGATGGCCGGCTGAGGGGTCCCAGCCCCACGGTCATCATTGCCTGTCGTGCTCAGTACATGCTGAGTTCTCTTTTTTTGCTTTTTTTAATCTGATTTTTACATCATCTCACCTTATAGTTTTATAAGGGCTAAAGCATATAAAGCTTTATATTTGGACAGACTTTAAGTAACATTATCCTGGAGGATTAGAAGCTGAGGCGGTAAAGCGTTTGTTCGCAATGCGGGAGACCTGGGTTTGATCCCTGGGTTGGGAAGATCCCCTGGAGAAGGAAATGGCAGCCCACTCCAGTACTCTTGCCTGAAGAATCCCATCGATGGAGGAGCCTGGTAGGCTATAGTCCATGGGGTCACAAAGAGTCGGACATGACTGAGCGACTTCAGCTCAGCTGAGCTCATCCTGGAGGAGGGCATGGCAACCCACTCCAGTACTCTTGCCTGGAGAACCCCCATGAACAGAGGAAACTGGCGGGCTGCAGTCCACGGGGTCGCAAAAAGTCCGACATGACTGAGTGACTCAGCACAGCACAGCAAGTAACATGACAATGAAAATAATTGAAGGCAAGCCCAGGAGGAAGAGCGTCCAAGAGAGCGCTTGCCCCTTAGAGCTTGACCTGTTTCTCCTCAGGGAGCCAGTTCCCCTGCAGAGAGCCTGTCCTCTCACCCAGGCGAGCACTTCCTTCTGCCCTGACTCTGTTCTGTGTTAGCCCAGCCCCCCACCTCTCCTCCCTCCACCCACACGCCCCACTTCAAGGGTGAGGAAACTGAGGCCGGGTGGGGGGGGGGGGGGCGTGTAATTTGCCCTAGGTTGGTGGACACTGGAGGCTCTTTGATTAGAAACATTCAGTGCCTGCTACTTATTAATAATAATTACTGAGATTTGAGTGAGCGCCAAACACTGCATTAAGTGCTCTCTAGAAATTATTTCCCTTAGATGGAATCACCACTCACTGTAGCTCTTATAATTTCAGTTTTGCCCATGCGGCCACTGAGATGTATTTTAAAGAGTCATCCTGAAGGCTCGTGCATGGAACTTGGCCAAGATCAGCTGTGGAGCCAGGCCCCGCCTCCAACCCCCTGTCACTTGCACCAGGGGCGGGGCCTGGCCCTGTGATGGCTCGGAGGCGGCTCCCTCTGGGGGGCGGAGGGGAGTCTTCAGGGGGTGATGCTCACCTTGGAAGGAAGGAAAAGACCCCTCGCGGTCCCCAGAGCTTGTCCTTCACAGGTAGCCGGAGCGAGGGGTGCCTGGGTGGTCGAGCAGGACTGGAGCGGGGCCGGTGGACCTCTGTCCTGGAGAGGTGGTCCCGGAGCGGAGCGCCCCGGGGTGGGCTGTGCCCTCAGGGACGTTTGGGCGTCTGATCCAGCGCGCTTCCTCCTGCTCCCCTTGCCGTGGCGTACTCACCGCCCAAGCCTTTCGTCAGTGCTGGGGGTCACAGAGCACAGAACATTCGCCTCCTTGTCATGGATGTTTTCCTCCGTTGCGGGACATGTTGGCCTTGAACTTGCCAATTGCTCGCTAAACAGCATACGTGGACATTAACTCAGGAGAAAGATGGAAGGCCCGAGGTGCTGACGCTGGGCGGATTTTCTTTCTTTTGGGTTTCAGTGAATGTGGTTATCTAGCTGATAAAATTGTAGCCACAGTGATGCTGGAGACCCCGTGGGTTCTTTTTTCTCCCAGTGACATGAACTTTGCTAGGCCTGTACCTCACCAGGGAATTCCGTTTCATCCTCCTCTGCTGATGCTTTAAAGCACTGATGGTTGCAGCATTTCGATTTCCAGAGTCACTTGAAGTGAACTCGTTGCTGAAATCTCTTTTTAAAAAAAAAAAAAAAAAAACAGCTCAGTTCTTTGAGAAAAAGTAAAGCTGTTCCCTGAACAAACCTGTCCCAGCATTGACAGAGTTGAGTCATGCTGGTGACATGGCAAAATAAGCCATTTGCACAGCCCCCTTCCCTTCTTCCCAGGGGCTTTTGGGGAGAAGGAGGCACCCCAACCCCTCCTCATATCTTCCAGAGCATTATCACCTCTGCCAGAAATTGCAGCTGCTATAACTGTGGTACTTGGGTACTTGGTGGTGGTCAGTTGCTCACTCATGTCCGACTCTTTGCAACCACGTGGACTGTAGCCCGCCAGGCTCCTCTGTCCATGGAATTCTCTAGGCAAGAATACTGGAGTGGGTTGCCATTTTTTTTCTCCAGGGGATCTTCCCAACCCAAGGTACTTGGGATTTCCTCAAAAAGGACCCTTTATGCAGGCTTGAATTTTGGGGAGGTGTAAAGGGTAGCTGATATTTACACAAGAGGATCAGAAATAACAATGTCAACAGTTCTCAGCAGTGATGACAAAAATCCCAACCAGGGACCCGCCGAGCCATGGCCAGAGACATTGGGCTTATAAGGGCATGGATCCAGTGAGGCTGCGGGCTTCCCTGCTTACAGAAGTCTGAAGGAAGTTCGCCGGTTTCAGGGTTTCCCCAGGAGCACAGGGCTAGGCGTTTGTCTTCCATTCTGTGTGACAGTTATGGGGGCAGTGAGACCATGGAGCAGATCTCAGCACGAGGAGACGCTGCTGGATGTCCATCTACTTTCTCTCGGGTGTGACTTAGAGGGTGGGGGTGGTAATTTACCGTTGCATGTGGTATTTCTGCAGATCTGGTCATGTGCGTGTGTGCGTGCGTGTGTGTGTGTGTGTGCGTGCGTGCGTGTGTGTGTGTGTCTTAGTGTAAAATATTCCCAGTTTCTAGAAGTCAGATGGGATATGAATTTTTTTCTTGCTTATCACAGTTTAGAAGAATTTCCTTATCTAGGCTGTAACTTCTGGATCCCAAGGAATTTGACTCAGTTGGGAGAGACTTGGTATTTCTGTTTCCAAGAACCACAGGGCATGGATTTGTCATGTAGCAGGCGGAAGGTGTTACCGCCTAGTTGCAGTACATTCCAGACTGATTCCTGAAAGTGTGGCTTCTGCAGCCCATTTTTACACAATCCATACCCATTTCTGGGAGACAGATAGTTGGAGGGGCTGTCCGCCGACTTGGGGGTAAACGTGGGGCGCTTGAGTCAGATGAGCAACGGTGAAGGCTGGAAAGCAACTGCTGAAACTCTGAGGGTGTGACCTGGGCTCTTGACTGCCCGACCTGATGTGGAAGATGGGGAGGCCTCTGCGGCGCGTGCCTTTAGTGCAACCTGCCTGACTCTGACCACAGCGTGGCATTGTTTTGTCTGTCTGTTAGGTGTTGAATATGTAGGAGAACTCAAAGGATAAAAAATGTGACTTTTCCTTAATTCCTTCCAAGTAATACCAGACATGAACAATTTTATTTATTTTTTTAGAGTATTTATTTATTTAGCCACATCTACACAGCTAGTGGGATCTTAGTTCCCACACCAGGAGTTGAACCTGTGCCCCCTGCAGTGGAAGCTCAGAGTCCTAACTGCTGGACCCCCAGGGAAGCCCCCATGTGAACAATTTTAGGTTGTTCTTACTTTTTCTCTTCCCATACCAGCATCTATTTATCATTCTTGAGAAGAGGGCTCCTACATAAATTACTTCTATGTAAGTTACTATATAAATTGCTTTACCTGTTGCTTTTTCTGTGCTCAACACCCTGTCCTGGATGTGTAGATGTATTTTAGCATCAGTGATGGTGCCCTGGGTTCCCTCGTCCTGGATACACCGTGATTTATTTATTTCACCATTCTCCTATTGCTGGACATTTAAATTGTTCCAGTTTTTTGAAGCGCGGATTCATGTTAGATTGAATATTCTTGTCAGTATTACTTTGTACGCCTGGGCAGACATTTCTTTAAGATAAAGTTCAAGGTGCATAATCGTTAGATGAAAGGATGTACACTTTACGGAGTTCAACAGGTGTTGCTAGGTTGTCAAAGATTATTATTATTACTTTTAAATTTTATTTATTTATTTTAGTTGCGTTGGGTCTCCGTTGCTGCTTGACCTTCTTCTCTAGTTGTCGTGAGCGGGCCATGGGCTCTAGGCGTGGGCTTTAGCAGTGGTGGCGCATAGCGCTCCCAGCACCTGGAACCTTCCCCAGCCAGGGATCGATCGTTTGTCCGCTGCACTGGCAGATGGATTCTTATCCTCTGCACCCCCAGGGAAGTCCAGGGATTGTCTTTGAATACAAGTGGGATTGGAGAAATCTACCCACTTGACAGCTAAAGAAATGCAAGACGAGAGAGGTGAAGTGACTCCAGGTTCGGTGGTCCTTCTGGGGCTGGAAAAATACTTGGGGAGACGGGTTCTGTCCTCTCTGCCTCCTCTCTCCTTGGCTGGGCTCTTTCCCAGAGACCTGGGAGGACCCTTGGTTTTCCATCAGTCAGTCAGATGTTTGCTCTGGGTCTTCGGAGGACTGAGGTCTGATGCTTACTTTCAAGAGCCTACATCTTTAGTGGGGCAGAGAGGTTGGCATCATGGAATTCCAGACGTGAGCTGACTTGGTTTCTGGAGCAGGAGGGCAGGTGGTGAGCATGGTGTGGGGCCTGGGAAGCCTGCGTGGGTCCACACTCCCTCCAACCCTCCCGTAGGTGTGTTGCTGCCGGCTTGGGTCTCTTGCTTGATGGAGAAGTGTGTAGAGTGGCTAGGAGATACACCTCTCAGCTGTGATGCCTGGGAGAAGTTCTGCAGCCTTACTGGGCCTCAGTTTGCTCATCTGTAAAAAGGGACTAACCGTCCCCACCTCCTGTGTGTGAAGATGTAATGGGCTACTGTGTATAAAGTGCTGGGAACAGTGTCTGTTCCATAGACAGCATCGGTCAAATCTGCTGTGTGTTGTCGTCATTCTTGGCTATTTTGTGGGAGAGGCCCAAACACCTCTGCCCCGTCTCCTTCGAATCCTGTCTCAGTTCCTGGTGGGAGAGATCTGGTGTGAGGGGTGGCTCCCCGCCGCAGTGGCTGCTCTCTGGCAGAGCACAGTCTGCCTGTATCTTCCTCCTTAACTCCTGTCTCTGCCTAGCCTGAACCATGCGTTTCAGCAGCCCTTCGCTGCCCTGGGTTACCCGTCACTTCACGGCTCTGAGTTCTCATTTTTGTGCTCTGTCTCCTGGCAGTTCCTCTTTCTCAGCTTCTTTGCCTGCCTCCCGGTCTTCCTCCCGTGGGATGCAGTTCAGGAGCTCCTGTTCCCCTGGGCAGCCTTCCCTTCCCTCCTGCCTGGTTTCCGGGGACACCTGTGTTGTTACTTTGACCTCCTTGTAATGACCTCTGTCTGCCACCAAAGCTACACACCTTGTCTTCTTTGCATTCCTGCTGCCCCACAAAGCAGGCTTTTAAGACATATTCGAGCAGCATTCTTGCGGATGTTTTCAGCCCTTTTGGGGAGTGGCTTTGGAAATGGGTTGGGGCCAGACCCGTAAATCGAACTTACCGATGGTTGCTTCACGAAGAGCTGGGCGTTCTCACAGCCTTGCCTGTATGGGTGGCGTCTGGGTGGTGGCCCTGTTCTCACGATTACACAGCCCTGGACTCGGGTGCTCGCTCTCACGGACCCTAGCACTGACCCCGGGCAGTGTGCATAATCTCAGTTTCCCTGTCTGAGTCATGAAGGGGTGCTATCAGTGATGTTCAAGGTCTCTCTGTGCTCCGACCTCCCTGGATGCTATTTTATGACATTTTATGACTCCATGCCACAGCCTTAACCTGAGGGGAGCGGGCCCCAGTTGTGCACGTGACCTGTGAGGTTGCTCAATGAGGTTTAGTAGAACCACAAGTCAAGGCTTAATCATTATAATCAAGGATTCGATAATAAGGAGAAGCTGTTCCAAACGCTTACCCTCCTGTGGTCAGTTGTTGATTCCCAGAACCAATTAAGGGAAAAAGATCAGCAGATTTTCTTTGGTTAAAACACATACATACACACCCCCTCCCGCAACCTTTGAACACCGAATTTCTTCCCTGGTGTCAGTGGCATTCTCCCAGCTTTTAGAAGTGACGTAAGATAGGCCAGTTAGCTGAGGCAGTTTGTCTCCTTTTGAAATGAACTCGCGTGGTTCAGAGGAGGTTGCTTGAAACTTCACTCCAGGTTGGTTTGAGCATCCACCCAAGAGATTGTACTTCGGGAAACTCACGTTGGGGACTGACCGTTCAGGAATGTCTGGGTTAATGTCAGACCGACGTGGCTTTTCGAGGAGTATTTTAGGATCAGAAGCTGCAGCCTTCCACTCTTCCGCTGTCGGTTGCTCTCCTGACTAGACGCTGGTGTCAGGCTTCCAGGCAGTGTGGTTCAGGGGTGGGCTTTGGGGGCAGCTTATCTGCTGGGCCCTGGCAGACCCTCCCTTTCACTCCCCTGCGCACTCAGCATCTTTTCTGAGTGCTGTCTGCGTTCCAGGCTTCGTTCTGCCCAGCAAGGTGGGTACCTTGCCTTGTCCTAACTGAGCTTCCATTCCAGGTAAGGGAGTCCGCCAGTAAATGGAAGAGCAGATAAGAATTTCAGATAGTGATCAGAGCTATAGAGCAATCCAAACAGGGAAATGCCATCAAGCGTAGTGGAGAGGTTTCTGTTTATTCCGAGAAGGCCTCGCCCAGGAGCTGACCTTTGCCCTGGTGTGGTGAGGCAGCTGTGTGCGCAGTGAGGAGGTCCTTGCAAAGGTTTGGGATGAGTTTGGGGTGTTTGCGGGCTGAAGGAAGGTCAGAGTGGCTCGTGTGTCGGGAGGTGGGTGGGAAATAAAGGTGAAGATGCTGGTGGGGTTAGTGTGTGTTAGATCTCAGAGACCCTGGTGATGATTTCGGATTTTTTTTTTTTCCCCCACAAACTGAAAGTATGGCACATGTAAGCCCATAGAGATCCGGTTTGTGTTTTACAAAGTTTACTCTGCTGGCTGGTGAGAGTTTAATCTTGAGGGAGGAAGGTTCACAGAAGGAGAGAGACCTGGAGAACCAATGAGGGCTTGCAGCAGGGTGGTGGCAGTGAGTGATGAGACTTATCTCGGGGGTAAAGTCAACAGGACCTCTGATGTGTGAATGCAGGTTTTTGGTTTTATCAGTTGGGGGGCTGGCAGAGCCTTCTCTGTTTTGGGAGGACCAGGAAAGGGCGTAGAGTGGCGTAGGACCTGGTAAATCCTTGAGTTAGGGTGTGGCAAAGTGTTTACGAGACCCAGGACTTAGGCGAGGAAGCCTGAATACCAATAATTATAATAAAGACAGCAGACATTTTTTGAGCAATGGGTCCTGGACTGCACTTTGCCTAAACAGTTCCCATGATGAACTTGTTCAGTCCTCACAGAGAACCTAACTTTCATTTACATAAATGCATGCATGCTCAGTCATGTCCAACTCCTTGCGACCCCATGGACTGTAGCCCTCCAGGCTCCTCTTTCCATGGGATTCCCCAGGTGATAATACTGGAGTGGGTTGCCATTTCCTCCTCCGGGGGATCTTCCCAACCCAGGATCGAACACGTGTGTCCCACGTCTCCTACATTAGCAGGAAGATTCTTTGCCACTGGCCCCATCTGGGAAGCCCTTTTATGTGAATAGCTTTATTATACTCCCAAGGACACCGGCGCACAGACAGACGACTTACCTTGCTAAAGTCACACAGCTGGTAGACAGCAGAGCTCGGGGGTCAGACCGAGATGGTCCAGCCCGTATCCCTAACCCCTGGACCGACCTTCCTCAGGGTCAGACACTCAGAGACCACATCGTGGGTGCCAAAAGCCCCCTGATGGGCCAGGAGTCATGTCTGCTCTGGGTTCTTTTTGCAGTTGTTTAGAAAAAGAACGCCGAGCTGAAATACCGTTTTAAGAATTAGGTCACCAAATATTAATGTGCTTATTCACGCATAATCTTTCAAAGAAGATTAGTGGTGCCCATTTTGCGGGCTGCATTTTTTACTTTCAGGAGAGAAAATGAGCGCTGGTTTTATCCTCCACGTGTGCCTATTATAATTCTGCTCCCGATTATTCAGTTATTGTACTATTGATTTCCGTTCTGAAAGCATGATATCAAGTGATTAGCTTATGAGGCAGTTACGAGTCTTGACTGAAAGGTCAGAATCATGGAGAGGTTCTGATGAACTGGACACATTCTGGTACTGCTGCCCATGGATGCTAATACGATTAGGTTGATAGAAACTGTGCGTCTGATAGGAGATGCACCTTACCTAGTAGTGTGTTATTGTGACTCACCTACCTTGATTTTTGACATCTTCATTCTAAAATGGCAAGAGATAGGAGAGGAAAGTGTCACGTAATCTCTGTTAACAGTGGTGATTCATGCAAGTTACACAGAGGTCGAGAAAAAGTGCCCCAGCCCCCAGTCTTCAGCCTCACCCCTGCCCACCCCTTTTTACAGCTTACATTCAGGATGCCTTGTGAGGCAGATAGAGCAGAGGATTAGCTCACGTGGTCTTCACAAAATTTTTATATTCTAGAATGTTTCATTTTGATTTTCGGGCTTAGGTCTAACATGAGTCTGGCCCAGGGGGTGTGTTAGGTCACTTCCGTGGTTTCAGCTCACTGGTCGTTGCCCCGCATGGGGGCTTTCAGCCCCCCAGAAACAGGAGCGCCTTTGGACTACTCTTGACTGCAAAGAACAAGCGTCTCAGCCCAAGATGCCTTGAATGACAGGGGCCCTTGGGGCTTCGTGTGTCAGGAGGCCGGGAGGAAGGCGGTGGCAGGGTTGGTTCAGCAGGTCCTCAGAGGGCGGGCCCCGGGGACCTGTGCTCAGAGTCACGGGCGGGCCCTGGGCTCTGAGGGCGGCGGGGAAGGCAAGGAGCGCCGGGTGCGGTGGGCGTGGGTGCTGTGCTATGCCAGGAGGGGGCAGAGACAGCGCCCGCCGGTTGGTGCTGGCAGGTGTGATCCTCTGGTGACCTCACTCTGGTCTAACCCTCTGCCTTTTTTTAAAAAAATATTTATTTATTTGCTGCTGCGGGTCTTAGTTGAGGCATGCGGGATCTCGTTCCCTCACCAGGGGTCGAACCCTGTGTTGGGAGCTCAGAGTCTTAGCCGCTGGGCCACCGAGGAGGCCCCTAACCTATGTCTTCTGCCAGAAGCAGAGAGACTGTCTGCTCAGAAAACGCTCCGGCGGCAATGATTTCTGTTTTTTAAAAAAGGAAAGCTTGGACATGTCAATGTCTTCCCTAGGTTTTCTTCACCCTGTGTGTGAGAGATTTGGGAGAGAGGAAAAATATAAGTCAGTAGGATGTTATAAAGATTTAATTGCCAAGCAGACATATTTTCTAAGTTGTTAAATTCAAATGTGTTGGATACTTTCTAGTAGTTTCTGATTGTGGTCTTTTGCTGCTAACTTTCTCTGACTTAGTGGTCTTGTGTCTTCCAGACCTCCATGCCTCCGCAGGTGCTGTGCACTTTGCTTAGAAACCTCTTCTCCAGGATAGATGCCGCCTCCTCCAAGAAGCCCCCGGCCTTGCGGCCACACCCGTATCTCCGTGCCGCCCCGCCCCCCAGCCTCTCCCACCCCACTGCTCCGCCCCCCTCTCGCCTGCTGTTCTCAGGGTTAGACTTGGCCATGCATCTGCTTGTTTCCCTTGGTTTGCCATCAGGGACTTGTTTTATGTATCTCTGTCTCAGGCTCTGGGGAACTCCGTGTCTTATTCACAGGAAATGTTCAAAAAAAACATCTGTTGCCCTGAAAAAAAATTATTTTATTGTGGTAGCTGAGACGCGTAAATCCTTGGACGTTTCCTTTGATGCCCCAGTGTGGTGAGTTGCTCCAGGAGACCAGCGGTGCTCCGTCCCGCCTCAGCCAAGTCCAGCCTGTGCCCGCTGCTCCTGGAGGCACTGCAGGCCGCCGGCAGGCCGTCTGGAGAGGACCCAGCGCGGGACCTGCTCAGGCCTGTCTCTTTGCAGAGGTGTGGATGAGGAGAGAGGGGGCCGGGGTTGGGGTTGGGGGAGGTCTGCCCACACACTGGACCGCCTGCCCTCACCTTGGAAGGAGGGAAGGAAGCCTCAGCGGCAGTTTTGAAAATGCCCGGAGCAGCCCTTTGCTGATCATGTGTTTCAGACGCACAGCTAGGCCCGTACCCAGGATGTGTTGGTCCTCAGGTCAACCTTACGTGGGAGGGCTTTTAAAAGCCCCATTTTACAGATGGGAACGGGAGGCTGAGCCCTTGGCTGAGGCTGCCTGCACGGGAAACAGCCTGGTGGGAAGTGTGGGAGCTTCCGAGGCCCTGCTTTTCTGCCATGTGCTCGCGTGTCAGAGCCAGGCTGGGGGCCTGGAGATTGACATGAAGCTCCCGGGCGTTGAAAGCCCACCACATTTATGAACCAGGCACCGGGCAAGCGGAAGTGAGCGG
Organism: Dama dama; assembly: GCF_033118175.1. Taxonomy (NCBI): domain Eukaryota; kingdom Metazoa; phylum Chordata; class Mammalia; order Artiodactyla; family Cervidae; genus Dama; species Dama dama. Next base: position 9,443,315 of record NC_083687.1, on the reverse strand, counting down.
CGGCACCCGACACCTGAGCCGGTGGTGCCTCGGAGGCCGCGGAGCTGGTGGCACAGGCTTCCTGGGGAGGGCACAGCCCAGCCACGCGTTTCAGGAGAGGGGTCAGGATGCCCATCGTGGGCGGCCGGGGAGCCAGCTTCGGGAGGTCGGGCTTTATCGTGTCAGTGGAGGCAGGTCATCAGTGGAGTTGCAGCAAGCCCGGGCGGAGGCCTCACGGGGCGGGGGCTGATCAGACTCGCGTGGAGACAGCTCATCCTGGGGGCAGCTTGTGCGTGGATTTTCCTGGAAGTGGGACAGGTGATGGGGGGCTTATTTCGGAGACAGATAGAGTCCAGGTTTGGTGACTGACTGGCCTGGAGGGTCTCGGGGGACAGGGGTCAAGGATCACCCCTGAGTTTTCAGTTTGAGTCACTGGGCACCACCTTGAGAATTTGAAGAATGAGGGGAAGGGTGCATGAGGTTAATAGGAGATCAGGCCTGGGGGCGTCAGTTCTCTCTCGGTGGAGGATGGGGTGGGGCACCTGCAAGGTGAGGGACGCCGAGAGGAGGTTGTGGGGGAGGCATTCTATGGGGGGGCGCGGGCTGCTGGGGTGCTGCTGGCCTTGCTGGCTCATTTTGTTTTCCTCCAGAAGGCTCAGCTCTGTGGACCTGTGATAAGGCAGGGTGCCCAGTCCACCTGCAGGCAAGGCTGCAGGATGAGAAGCGGCGAGGCGCCCGATGGGTTCAATCCCTGGGTCGGGAAGATCCCCTGGAGAGGGGGGAATGGCAACCCACTGCAGGATTCTTGCCTGGAGGAGTCCACGGACAGAGGATTGTAGCATTCACACCACTCAAAATCTTGGGCTTCCCCGGTGGTGCTAGTGGTAAAGACCCAGTCTGCCAGTGCAGGTGGGCATGTGAGACATGGGTTTGATCCCTGGGCGGGGCAGATCCTCTAGAGGAGGGCATGCAACCCACTGCAGTGTTCTTGCCTGGAGAATCCCACGGACAGAGGAGCCTGGTGGGCTGCGGTCCATGGGGTCGCGAGAGTCTGACACGACTGAAGCGACTTGGCATGCATTAGCTTGAGGCCCCTGAGGTTTCCCAGGCCCGAGGTTTGGGTTGCTGTTTCTGCAGATAGAGGAGAGGGTTCCCGCCAGGGGAGAAAGTCCTGGAGAAGTGGTGGGTGGAGGCCGTGGGAGAGGTTGTGGCAGGTCTGGAACAGCGGAGTCAGGGGAGTGACAGGAAGTAGCTCTGAGCAGGGTCAGCGTCCCAGGGTGTGACCAGGAGGCGACAGGGACGCCCAGGGTGTGGCGATCACCGGCCTTCTGTCCCCGCAGGATGGGGGTCCAGCCAGACAGGCGTGTGGGCAGGAGGGGTGTGCCCTGCGGCCCGGGGGAAGGAGCCTCTTCCTACTGCCTCACTCAGTGCTTTATTTTTTATTCTTTTGCTGGAAAACAAAAGTCTCCATGTGAAGTCTCCCAATTTTTAAGTGCTGACATCTTACTCAGCCATTTGGAAGCCACACTGTGGGTCAGGGGCGCAGGGTGGGATTGGCTGGGCTCCTGTGGACTCGGACTGGACGTTCCTAGGACTCGGCAGAGGGACTGACCGGGAGCTGGATCCCACTGTCGGGGTGGCGTCTCGCCTTCCTGGGCGTCTCCTTTGGTTTGGAGGATGGAGGCTCTAAAGATAAAGACCTAACTAGCTAATTAGTTTCTCAGGAGGAGCTAACAGGGGTGATAGTAATCTGAAGCCTTGGCCCCGGTGAACCGGGATCCTGATAACAGTGTGCATCGGCTCCGCTCCTCTGCTCCGGGCAGAGCGGCCCTCTTCGCCAGCCCTCTCTTCTTTCTTGTTCCCGGCTCCTTTCCTGGCTTATCCTTCCTCTTTGCTTCTTCACAGCCTTTTCTTTCCTTACCGTGTTTCCCCCATCTCACTTTTTTTTCTGTATTTCCTTTCTTCCCAGCTCATTTTTCTTTTCTTTTCTTTTTTTATTAGTACTTCTTTCTTTTTATTTTATTTTTTTTCCATTTGTTTTTATTAGTTGGAGGCTAATTACTTTACAATATTGTAGTGGTTTTTGCCATCCATTGACATGAATCAGCCGTGGATTTACATGTGTTCCCCATCCCGATCCCCCCTCCCACCTCCCTCTCCATCCCATCCCTCTGGGTCTTCCCAGTGTACCAGCCCTGAGCACTTGTCTCATGCATCCAACCTGGGCTGGTGGTCTGTTTCATCCTTGATAGTATACTTGTTTCAATGCTGTTCTCTCAGAACATCCCACCCTCGCCTTCTCCTATTTCCTTTCTTCCAGTTCATTTTTCTCAGAGTTCGCCTCAAGTTAGTTCATTCAGGCTGAGTGTAGACCAATGTTTTTGCGTGTTGCCTCAGTAAACTTTTATATTCCCTTCTCTGAGTTTTCAGACTCCGTGAATGAGCTGTAACGTAGGCACACGTACAACCACATGCAGCGTTTCCCCTTCAGATTGGTGGGGAGCCTGAACCCTGGGGGTTTTGCTCAAATTTCAAAAATACTGTCTGTCCTCAGCCACCTACTCATAGCTGTGACCACCCTTGAGCTGGCAGCTCCTTGTCCCTTTGGAAGGACATCTGACACTTGGGACAGGCTGGGAAGCAAGTCTGCAGGGTAAGGTTCGGTCCATGTGGGAAAGCCCTGCAGTGCTGGCCCAGGTCCCCTGCATTGCTGACATGGGGTGTTCCGGGGTGGCCCCCCGGGGGAGGTGCCTAGACATCGGACCCTCCGGGCCTGCCTGGGGTCTGTGCCACTTCCGCCCTCTGTTTTCAGTCTGGCTGTGAAGACTTGGAGTCCAGACACAGTGTATTTGCAGAGTAACTAACCATTAAGTTTCTCACTTCCGGAGATGTTTTACTTAGACCTTGAGTTGGTCTTTTGGAGAGAAAGGTCCGATTTCTCTTGGCTTTTATGGTACTGCCGTGGACTCTGAGATCTGTCTTCATGGGCCCTTCGGGCTCTGGAGGCGCCAGGTTGGCAGCCCCCGGGGCCTGGGCTCCCTCGGGGGCTGTAAGGACTGCCATGCACGTGGCCAGCGCGGTAGGTTGCTGACCAGCACACGAAGCAGGCCCTCGGCCACAGCCCTCCTGGGCCTGCTGGGGGCTGGGCTGCCTCCTCTGGCCCGTCCCGGGCAGACTCCACCTGGGTGCGGCCTGCTTCTTTACCAGAAGCACCTGCAGAGTTCCTTAACACCGTGGATTCTGGAGCTGCGTTTCTAGGGATACTGACGCGTGGCGTGGAGCAGGGGGCTATGGGCGCCCAGGTGAGTGGTGCTGGGGTCCGGAGGCCCTGCCCTGAGGACCGCGGGTGCCGTGGGCTCTGGGGTGGGAGGGATGGGTTCCTGCCCAGGGTCTTGCCGGGTGACCTCACGTCTCCCAGCCTCGCCTCTCTGGTCCTTTATAGGGTTCCTGCCCCATCTTCTCCCGGTTCCAGGGTCTTGCCGGGTGACCCCACGTCTCCCAGCCTCGCCTCTCTGGTCCTTTATAGGGTTCCTGCCCCATCTTCTCCCGGTTCCAGGGTCTTGCCGGGTGACCCCACGTCTCCCAGCCTCGCCTCTCTGGTCCTTTAAAGAGTTCCTGCCCTGTCTTCTCCCGGTTGCAGGGTCTTGCTGGGTGACCCCACGTCTCCCAGCCTCGCCTCTCTGGTCCTTTAAAGGGAGGCTGGCACCCTGGCAGAGGGCGTGATGAGGAGCCCAGTCCTGTCCGCAGGGCGCCGGGCTCAGTCTGGCGTGTGCTCATCCCCGGGGGTTGCAAGCCCAGGGTCCCCGTCCGTACTCTGAACTTCTTGTCAGGGAGAGCGGATGGCTGCCCCTGCGGCTCTCCTCTGTCCTGGAGCCCCTTCCTCTGCGGGACCCTGATGTGGGACCCTCATCCTGTTGACCCTGGTGTCTGGGCTCAGCCTGTAGGTCCACATCTGCCTGTGGCCGTTGCCTTTCTCTCACTTCATGTTTTGCTCACCTGTAGGGCCCTTCTTCCTGCATGCTGGCATGCACGCTCACACGCCTACACACATGTACACACATGTACACACATGTATGCACTGCTGAGCTGGTACCGAGGAGTGTATCTGAGGCCTGGCTTAAGCCCACTCGTCTTCTCCCAGGTCACTGGAACGAGGTGACAGTTGTCTGAGGGCCTGGCCCGCCGGGGGGCTCTGTAGTCTGTGAGTGCTGACCTCTGCCCGCTGGGCCTGCAGGGGTCAGGGACGCATCCAGGCTCTGTCCTTCCTCCGCACCCACGGACACATGAAGCAGGCTCCGCACACCCGTCTCCACGAAACTTCATCTCAGCCACCGTGACCTTGAATCTTCCTGGAAGACAGGCGGGCTGGCTTTTACAAAATGTTTTGTTTTTATTGGTTTTTAATGCTAGCCCTGAAAAAGAATGCCTTGGTTTTGGCCCAGGGTGCTGTCAAAACAAAAGCCTTCCCGTATCCAGGATAGAAGCAGGTTTCCGGAGGGCCCAAGCGTGTTGCCATGGTTGAGTCTGCATCTCCCCTTTGTGACTTTTGAATAACTCTGCATCCTTCTTGCACTGATCATTTAGAATTCTATTTGAAAGTGTGGCTTTCATAACGTGAGCTCTTTTGGCAAACGCATGAAGGTGTGTCTGATGTAATTCCAGTCTCAGAAGCAGTTTTTAAGTAAAAGAGGCTTTAATCTTCAATGCCTTTGATGCTGGGCTGTTCATTAGATATTTTGAGAATGTAAATTATGGTGAACACAGTACCAAAGGGCACTTTTTTTTTTTTTCCCTCGTTTGGTGTATTTCCTCATTCTTGGGTTGGTAATTACATTTGGGATACTTTGGGCTTGGACTGCACAGTAGCTTTTGGGTCTGGGTTCTCTCTTTGTTATGTAGCCATGCTTCTGTGTTCACTACCTGACAGAGCGTCTAGATGTATTTTAGGACTTGAACCCCTTCTTGTCTCTCTTAACAGGCTCTTGAGTCTTAAGCAAAAGGAACACGTGGGGGGAGAGAACTCACAGGGATGGAAATTCTGAGTGCCCAGCGCCTATAGAAATCAATCAAAAAGCTTTTTGTGTTCATTCTGAGTTACAAAAATCAAAGTAGAGCTAAATTTATAGTTAGTGCTTTTTCAATATGGCTTTATTTCAATAGAATATTTAAATAATATGTTAAAGTTCCTTATTCAAGTTTTTAATAATTTTCTGGGGTTCTTTGTAAATTATTTCTTTGAAAGTCAGGGAAGGCGGGTGGACAAGTACCCGCCCTTCCTTCCTGTTCTTTCTGATCTGTACATCTTGGGAATGCTCTCCTAGGTGTCAAACGATCTGAAACAGTGTGAGAGCTCCCTCAAAACCCAGCTGTCTTCCCCTCTACAAACATTTTATCACATGAGTTTCATGGTAATAGATTAAGACAGAGAAGGTAGCCAGAATTTTAATTAGTGCTTCCATTTTTAACCTAAAAAAATCCAGCTAGGATGATATTTTTGATTCTGGACATTGATTTTGGAGGGTAGTATTTTTTTTTTTTTTCCTGCCTCTGATTACAAATATGACACTGATGCCCATTTCAGGAACCTTGGTAAATTCAGAAATGTTTAACAAGGCAGAAGAAAGTCACCCGTAATCACATCTCAGGTTCAAAAGATTTGAGTCCCTGACTCCAGTGAGAGGTAGTGATTGTGCAGAATTCCACCCCAGGAGCTCCGGGGGGCATCCTTCACCCTGCAGCATCTGGTTTTGCTTGCCCCCGCATTGTGAATGCCTTTCTCTCTACTGGACTCAGAGCTCCGTGAAGGGAGGGCTGCCTTTAGTTTTTGTATCACAAGAATCTAGAGTGATGGAGGTGCTCCAAAATGGTCAAGTTGCGGGACTTCCTTGTGGCCTAGTGGTTAAGCATCTGCCTTGCAATGCAGAGGACGTGGGTTCGATCCCTGGTGAGAGAACTAAGATCCCACATGCCGTGAGACAACTAGGCTTACAAGCTGCAACTCCTGAGCCCATGTGCTCTGGAGCCCACAGTCTCAATAGGGGTGGCTTTCTCTGCTGAACCAGTGCAACCAGAAAAAGATGAAGTTGAAATGAAATTCCATGCATTTCATTTCACACCATTGAATTGGATGCAGCCAGTGCTCTGTGGTCAGGACTGGGTTGTTTTTTTTTTTGAAATGTCTAGCAATTTTAGAGAGCATTTTATATTTTGCATATGTAATGTATGGATGTGATAAAACATTAAGACAGCACCAGAAGCGTGTATACAAAGAAGAAAAGCAGCGTCCCTTTCCCAAGTTCTAGGCCTGCACGTCCCCTCAGCAGAGAAGGGCACTCTTTTATCACTTCGTGTCTTTCCAGAGGTAGTCTGCGCCTATACAGACTTGAATGCTGATTACCTTTTAAGCAACCTTCCTTTGGGAGGCAGGGCAGGGGTGGACATGTGAGTGATGGGGCCTTTCTGGAAGCCGTTCTGTGCTCTCTGCAAACTGGAAGCCAAGCCCAGTAATTCCAGCTCTGGCATTCAGTTTTAAAAATAGAAATACCAGTCTGTCCAGATAGAGATTGAAGAATTTTGTTAATGCACTTTTGCAGTGGCCAAAAGGAGGGAGAAGAAAAGGAACAGAAAAAAGAAAAAAGGAAATACAATGAAGGCTTGTCAGGGAAGTGATTGGATGAATTGCGATACACTCACGGAGAGGAGGCGGTGCTTTACTAAGGAGTCTGGAGGGACTTTCTTGATGTATTTTTATCTAAGAAAAGAAAGACGCAGGGAAGATCGTCCAGTATCTCCTTTTTACAAAATAATGAGAAACTCCATGTGCGGCTGTGTGTTTGTCTGTGTACGTATGATGTTATGAGTGTGGAGAAAGATGGGGGAGGGGCGAGTCAAGTCAAAAATGCTTTCTAAATTGAGTTTACTTTTCTTAATTTTTAACAACATGCCTGGAATCTTCCCTGGAATAGGTGTCATGGTCATTGAAGTGATTTGTCAAATCTCCTTCCTTTCACTTCTAGGAAATGGGTACTCAGATTCTCACTTAATCTCATTGCGCAAGTACGCTTATCTTTCAGGGTCTGAGTCACCCAGGGCAGGAGATTGCTGCTTGGCAGGCACGTGGTGGGTCCCGCCCTGTGGCCTGAGCGTCTGGAGGTGCTCAGTGCCCCTGTAATCGCTCTGTAGGACCAGAAGAAATGATTGCTGAGGCCGTGCAAGGGCCAGGGGTAGTTCAGGGTCTGATGGTCACCGGAGGGTCTTACCAGCAAGGTGAGTTAGGTGACAGTGACTCAGTGGTGATGGTGACAAATGGGAGGGCATTGTGGAGAAACAGGCCGTTTGGGGGGTGTCCGCTGGGTTTGCATCTCAGCATTCCTCTTGGTTGCCCTTCCCATGTATCTGGTTAGCCTTGCTGGGGTTAGGAAAGTACTCCCAAGATACCATGTCCCCCCCAGCTTCACAGAAGTGCCTACATGCTCCTGAGTGAATGTGCAGTAAGTCCCAGGGAAAGGTCTAAATTGTTGTTATCGGGACCCTAAATAGTTAGCCTTGGTTGAGGAGGTTCCCTATCTGCACAGACACCTGTAAAGGAGTCTAGAAGCTCCTCTCTTGCCCAGAGCAGTTTAAATGCCATATGGAAGGGGTGCAGGTGGCGGGGCCCCGGCCCCTGAGGGCAGGGCTGCCCACCAGCGTCTCTCTGGCTTGCATGTCCCCTCCCACTTCTGTAGAATCTGGGTTCTAATGAAAACTTGCTCGTTCCGCGATTTTCCCTGTCGTGCTTCTGTAGGAGATGTGACATTTCACCAGAGCTCTTTTCAAAGATGCTACGTCTGAAGTGAGATTTATCAGCCGGGGCAGAGAAGGGCTCCTCCCCTCGTTATGGGCAGAACACGCTCACAGATGCAGTCTGAGAGCACAGAATACATGCGTGACTGTCGGATTCGTATTGGGCTTAGGGCTTAGTTAACGTGTGTAGTTTGGGGTATAAAATGCTTGGTTAAATCCATCCGCAGGTCTTCTTCATGCATGTTGCTTTGTTCAGGCCACGTCTCCATTATTATGTGCAGAATTTTAGTTTCTTTCAGAATCAAATGCAAGACTTCACATTTTTGGGGGCTAAATTTAATCTCATTAGATTAGCACATTAGCTCTTCTGTGGCTGCCTTTCGAGAGATCTTTTTTCCACTGGATTTTCTTAAAAACTTACTGGCTAGTTTCCGGGACCCTGAAAATGAAAGAAAAGTGTGTCATCAACTGGAAAGGAAGTGGGAGCCAGGAGCTGAATTTAAGACTTCTGACCTTCAGCAGGTTACTCAGGCCCTGTGAACTTCCGTCCCATATGCTGTCCTTGGTGTGAAATGGAAACCTCTTGCTCCTAGTCCTGTTATAAGTAAGGGCGTGGTGAGTCCACGCAGACATCTGGGGTGGAGCTGTGCCCATTGCAGGCGCGCTGAGTCCATGCAGACATCTGGGGTGGAGCTGGGCACACTGTCGGCTTCCTGGGATTAGCATCAGTGTCTAAAACGCACCCACAGCAGTGCCGCAGGGCTGGACACCTGCCTCGTGCCCCCGGTCACGCCTGCGGATGGATGCCACACCCAGAGCCAGCTTTCTCTGAGTTGACCTTGGTGGTTCCACCAGTTTCCATTACCCTGTTTTCTCTTCATCCCGTCCCTCTGTTGGTCCAGGCCACCCTAAGAGGTGTTCCCACATCCCTTGATGAGCTCCAGATGCTCTGTTTAGGGACACGGGAAATGATTCAGGATGTAATATTACAGGAAAAAGGCAAGATGTTGGAGTGTAGAAACCACAATTCAGTGAAACAAAAAATTGCAAGGTGAAGTGGATGTGACCGAGGTGGCATGCCCAGCCTCAGCACTGACGCCGCGGGCACACGTGGGCTGCACTTCTGTATGCCGCTGCGGCGGCCACACGGAGCAGCTCCTTCAGGGCGGGCTGCCTTCTTTGCTTTTTTCCCAGGTGCCAGAGCTTGTTTTCTCTCTGCTGTTCAGAGAGCACTTAAACCTCTGTCACCGGCACCGAGCTCTCTTTGAACAATTGAAAGTGAAAATGATTTTTCCCTTTTCCCCTGGGCCTGTTGTAACCTGCAGAGTTGAGCCCTCATGGCAGAAGGTCATTTGTGTCCTTGCTTTGCACCATTTGAATCCTGCACCACCCTCACGCTCCCCTGACCCCCACCCTGGGTCCCCAGGTGTCTGCCCGGGGCCCTGGGTAAACAGCATCTCCGGCAGGCTTTCCTGTGTGCATGGGGCTGGGCGTGACTGTCCGGGGCCCTGCTACAGCACTTTTCCTTCATGGGCCCCTTCCTTTATAAAAATATTACCAGGTCCATTTTATGACCGTGAGGGACAAGTATAATTCAGGCTGGATTTGTTATTCTTGTATCCATTGTTTTTTCTTTTGATCTTAAATGGAAATATTTTGGGGGTCCTCAGAGTATCCTTGGCCTTCAGCACTGGGCCTCCTGGGTTGAAAGGCTCAGGGGAGCCCCCAGCACCCTGACCTTGTGCTGACCTTGATCATTCCACCAGTTTCCATTCCCCGTTTCTCTTCATTGGTCCAGGGCACCCTGAGAGGTGTTCCCACACACCTTGGTGAGCTCCAGAGGCTCTGTTTAGGGACACAACACCCTGAGGGCCACGCGATTTCTGTGGTCGTGCCTGTCCATTTTGTATCCTCAGTTACTCTGAGAATATTGGATGGTTATTCCAGAACATCTATGGCCATCCGAGAAGTCACTGCTTGCTTTTCCCATCTTCATACCTTTCTCTGACCTTTTCCAGTTGTTGGGCCCTGGTGGCCTTTCTCAGATTCTGTGCAGACCCCTACTCTGTTTTTAAAAACAGTTAACTTATTTTTCAGAGAAGGCAATGGCAACCCACTCCAGTACTCTTGCCTGGAAAATCGCATGGATGGAGGAGCCTGGTAGGCTGCGGTCCATGGGGTCGCTGAGAGTCGGACATGACTGAGTGACTTCACTTTCACATCTCACTTTCACACATTGGAGAAGGAAATGGCAACCCACTCCAGTGTTCTTGCCTTGAGAATCCCAGGGACGGGGGAGTCTGCTGGGCTGCCGTCTATGGGGTCGTACAGAGTCGGACACGACTGAAGTGACTTAGCAGCAGCAGCAACAGCTTATTTTTGGCCGTGCTGGGCCTGTGTTGCTGCGCAAGCGTTTCTCTAGTTGCAGTGCGCGGGCTTCTCATTGCGGTGGCGTCTCGTTGCGGAGCATGGGCTCTTCGCACGAGGGCATCCGTAGTTGCTCCTGCAAGCATAATAGCCCCACAGCTTGTGGAATCTTCCTGGAGCAGGGATCAAACCCCTGTCCCCAGGGTTGGCAGGCGGATTCTGGGCTGCCAGGGAAGTCCAGACCCCTGCACTTAAATATAGTGATGAAGGGGAACTTTTTCAGTAACTGCTGTGGCCCATTTCAAGCTGACTTTGGAAAGACTCCAAGGTTAATGCTTTGCTTTCTAATGCTAGGCTTTTAAAACATTAAGGAAAAAAAGGTTTTCTTTTTTTAATGTTGTGAGAGCATTCTGTTCTTTTCCTTTTTGAATGGAGCCCATCAAACATATTTAGGTTTTTGTCAGTAATTATTTTGAACTAAAACTCGTGAAAGAAATTATAATCACCACACTTGTCATGAATCGAGAGACTGTTTACTCTTTGTTCTTGCCCTGGCTGTATATTTCTTGGTCCTGTTAGGAACAGCACATCCACTGTTCCAGTGTCAGGTGGCTGGTAAGGAATACGGCTCCTTGACAAGAAGAACATAGCAATTGAGAGAGGAAAATTGCAGAGGAGCCGGGAGGACGCAGGAGCCACAAAGGCTCAGATGCCAGTGAGAGACCAGGGAAAACGGTTTAAACTTGCTTCTTGAGTGTTTAAACCTATGGGTGACCCTAAAATAAAGCCCCACCCCCACCCCACAAAGCCAGAACAAGTACCACTGAGTGAATCCCACCCTTGGAATGGAGCAGGTCAGGGGGAAATAGGATGAGACTTAGTCTGGCAGTCCTGCTGTGGCCTCATCAGGAAGGTGGCTTTGGCATTCTGAGAGCCAGGAACACTGCTGGCGTCTCCAGTGTGCTGACCGGTGAGCGGCCTGGAGCAGTGCCGGTGTGTCTTCCTGGAGGTGGCCAAGGGGCAGGTGAGCAGTCACCACGTGGGGTTGTTGAGCTGCAGCCAGGTCCTGGAGGGTTGGCTCAGGTTTCCGAGGTTCACCCGGGATTAGCAGACGAACGGCCACCTCGCCTGTCCCTGGCCACGTACTGAAACCTCACTGACATTAAATGTCCGCTCACTTCACTTGTCCATCCTAGGGCCTCTTGGAATGTGCTTTTTCGTAATGGGCAGGAAGAATGGCCACACAAAGGATTCATCCTCTCCTTGTTCTTGACCTTGCAGATGTGAAATCCACATGTGTATTCTTGGGAGATGTGAGCGTGTTCCCTGCAGTGGGGAAGGTTGAGCCCCGTTTAGGTGGGAGCCTCCCAAGCGCTAGGAAGGGCTTGAGCAGGTGCGGTGGTGAGACGTACGCCAAGGCTCCTCCCAGCTCAGCCATCACCGGCATACAAAAAGATCAGATGCCCGGATACATCTCCTAAGGTCGGACTCCGAATTCTCCATTTCCTTGGTCCTTGGGGAGGCCTTGGCGGTCTGCAGGCTGCGGCCCGCCTCCTCCTGGTCTGAGGCCTCGTTCTGTAACAGGGAAGGGCTGTTGTATTCTGTTACAAGTGTACCACTAAAGGGATGTTGCCTGTAAGCTTAAGTTCTACATAATGGCCCGTCTCTGGCAACCCTGACTCCCAGGTAGTGAGTATGAAGCTAAAATATCTTTGCTCAGGTCACAGGCAGGAAGATCTTGACCAGCTCATCTGTGAATGACTGCAGGAAGGAAGAAATTAACATAATCCCTCTGGAGGCTGATGGGAATCAGGAAATGCTTGACTTGACTCCCTCCCCTTTTAGTACAGAGGAAGCCTAATTTCTGACTCAGGCGAGATGGTCTTTGGGACATGAGTCCACCGTCTTCTCAGCCTGCTGGCTTTGCCAGTAGAGTCACTGTTCTGTGTCCCAGCAATTCATCTGTTGATTTATTGGCCTGTCGTGCAGTGAGTAGTATGAGTTTGGACTCGGTAGCAATTCCCACTCATGATGCTGTTCTCATCTCTGTTTGTGTGTGTGCACGTCTGTGCGTGCCCACGTGCTCAGTCACGTCCGACTCTTTGTGACCTCATGGACTATATAGCCCACCAGGCTCCTCTGTCCATGGGATTTCCCAGGCAAGAATACTGAAGTGGTTTGGCATTTCCTTCTCCAGGAGATCTTCCCAACTCAGGGATTGAACCCTTGTTTCCTGTGTCTCCTGCATTGGCACGTGGTTCTTCACCACTGGGCCACCTGGGAAGCCCCCACTGTTCTCATTTATGAGGTCTGATTATTGGGTTTAAAAACAGAACAAGAGCTTTCGATTAGCATGGAAAGTATTGATAGGAATCAGTTAAGATTCCATATTTGAAAGTTCCTTGTAGCTCCTGAGGGAGGACATGGTCCTTTTATGGAGAACTTACTGTGCTGCTGCCCGCATCCTTGTGCAGAAGCCAGTGATGATGCTGTCTGGCCAGATTCTTCCTTTATCTCCTTCCTTCCAACCCCTGTGAAAAGTCACATGAAAAGCTACGTTTTTGTCATCTGTCTTGATCAGGCTTATTTTCCGTCTCACTCATCAGGGCGTGTGACATCACGTTCGTTCTCTTTGGCCGCACTGGGTCTTTGTTGCAGCACACGGCTTCTCTCATGCGTGGAGTGCAGACCCTAGAGCACGTGGCCTCAGTAGTTTCAGCGCGAGGGCTTAGCTGCCCCGCGGCTCGTGGGAGCTTCGTTTGCCGACCAGGAACTGAACTCGTGTCTCCTGCATTGGAAGCAGGTTTCCTAGTACTAGACTGCCAGAGAAGTCCCATGACATCACGTTATGACTTGATTTTGGGGTGCTGAATTCTGACCCCAGATAACCTGCTGATGGCTTTGCCACTTCTTGCAGATGCTGTACTTTTCGCTCAATTGTGTCTGACTCTTTGCGACCCCATGGATTATACAGTCCATGGAATTCTCCAGGCCAGAATACTGCAGTGGGTAGCTTTTCCCTTCTCCAGGGGATCTTCCCAACCCAGGGACTGAACCCAGATCTCCCCCATTGCAGGCGGATTCTTTACCAGCTGAGTTACAAGGTAAGCCCCAGTGCTAGTTAATTATAGGCCAAAGAGCAGATCACAAGTTGTTATCTAAGAACCTTGGTATGTTTTGACTGGGAGGAAGAACATGCCCAAGGGAAGTTGAACTTGCAGACTCTCAGGGTCAGAGAGGCACTTTGTAGATCAGCTTCCCATCTAGTCCGTCTGATTCCATCATGAAACCACGCTGAGCAGTCATCTCGCCTGATTGAGCAGGGAATTCACTGTGTCCCCAGAGGACTCTGCCATGTTTCACTTCAATTATAGAGGGGTGTTTTTCTTTCTTTGGTTGGGCCTTACTGAGCAAGTCTGATTCTTTCACCATGTGACAGGTCTTCAGATACTCATAAGCCATTTGACAATCCCTGCAAATCTTAACTCCCTTTTGGTTCTTTATGGTGTGTGATCAGGGCTCATCACCATTCTTGCTGTGCTGGTTGCTCTGTCCTGAGCTTTTTCCAGCATCCTGTGCAGTTCTCGTTGCCTGGCAACCACGCATGGGGACCACGCATGGGGAAAGGGCATGACATTGTGCTTCCTTGGTGGCTCAGATGGTAAAGTGTCTGCCTGTAATGCAGGAGACCTGGGTTCGATCCCTGGGTCAGGAAGATCCCCTGGAGAAGGAAATGGCAATCCACTCCAGTACTCTTGCCTGGAAAATCCCATGGGTGGAGGAGCCTGGTGGGCTACAGTCCATGGGGTCGCAAAGAGTCCGACACGACTGAGCGACTTCACTTTCTTTCTTATGTATACTTCATAATGGCAATAAGTTTCAAATCTTGCATATGTGGTGGGAGAAGATGCACTTAATTTGTTTAAAAATTGAAGTATCGTTGATTTACAATGTTGTGTTAATTTCTGGTGTCAGCAAAGTGGTTCAGTTATACACACATGCATGCATGCATGCTGAGTTGCTCAGTCATGTCCGACTCTTTGTGACCCCGTGGACTGTAGTCCACAAGGCTCCTCTATCCATGGGATTCTCCAGGCAAGAATACTAGAGTGGGTAGTCATTTCCTTCTCCAGAGGATCTTCCTGACCCAGGGATGGAACCTGGGTCTCCTGCATTGCAGGCAGATTCTTTACCGTCTGAGCCACCAGGGAAGCCCTCAGTTAGGTGTACATGCATAAATGCATGTTGTTTTTTGTATTCCTTTCCATTCAGATAAATCACAGTGTATTGATTAGGCATAAAGACTTCTGAGAGGTTGTGGCTTTTGGGATGAGTGGCATGTTCCTAGCTGGAGAAAGGTGTTGGAGACAGTGAGGGGGGACCTGTGCATAGCAGATGGTTCCCTGGGGCTGCGGATGTGGGGACTGAGGTCAGACAGGCCACTGGTCAGTTGTGGGCAGAGGGTAACCGGATGTCAGACTTGCAGCCAGGGAGCCTGGGTGTGAGGGGTGGTTTGGATGCCTTATGTACCATGTAGCCCTCCTCGAGTTCAGTTCGAATGACTGACTGCTCCCTGGGCAGTTCAGTGGATGGCAGGGAGTAGGAGGAAGCACTTCACAAACTGCCAGAGCCTACAGAAAATGCTGATACTGTCAGTAGAAGGCGCCCAGGTTATGAGAGCCAGACTATGTAGCTCTGGGGCTTGCGTCTTGTTCTATGAGCAGTGATCGGCTGCTGGGGGCTTCGGGAAGACCCATCCAGGCTCCCCGGGGGTCAGGCAAGCTGTGATGAGATGAGGGGTGCTGTGTGCATGTATGGAACCGCTGCTTGTTTGAGAGGTGGGTGGTCTTGGTTCAAGGCCAGGGGAGAGAGACATCGCTTGCCTTTCTTTCTCATCCTTAGACTCCCAGGGGGTGGGCCCTGCCAGGGAGCCTGATTGAATCCCTTTGGCGTCTGGAGCACCAAGGCCTGCGCCACTGGTCATCACAGGCCCAGGCCTCGAGGGGCCGCTTCCCAGAGGGGCTCCGCCCGCCTGGGCTCCGCCCTCCTCCAGGCGGGCTTCCAGCCTCCCCGCCCACCCACGTGCCCATCTGGAAGTCTCATCTGACTCTGCCCTCCCCAGGTCCCCAGGCTTCCCCTAAATACTTGCAGCCCTTTCATGTTGGTTTTCATTCACTCTTTTGCTTTATTGTGTTTTGGATGATTTGATGAGTTGGAAATAACTGCTTTTGAATTTACTTGACTTATTTGTATAGTAGCTCTAGTACTAGGTAGACTGGGGGTGACTGGACTTGTTAACTAACATCTAAGGTCCCCTTTCCAGGTCGTGTAAGCATTTGGTGTCCGCAGTCTATTGATTTATGTGTAATAATGTCTTTTTGTTTGTGGTCTTTCTCTGCTTTTGAAAATAACAGAGGTCTTGAAATGTATGGGTGTGGTTCTCATTAAGCACCTAGCTGCATCCTAACAGTATATAGTCCAAGGGCAGTAAATGCTATAGTTGGATCTATATATCTTACATTTGAGAAGCTTTAGTAGCTTGGGTATGTAGGGTGGGTTTTTTTTTTTAGTGTATGATTCCTTTTATATGAAATATCCAGAAAAGGCAAATCCATAGACACGGAAAGCAGATCAGTGGTTTCCAAGGGCTGGAGAAAGGGAGGGTTGGGGAGTTATTGTCTTCTGGGTGCAGGGTCTGGTTGGGATGATGAGAAAGTTCTGGACACAGAAGTGGCGGTTGCACAGCGCTGTGAGTACACCCAACACCACGTAACTGTGTACTTAAACATAGCTGAATGGATGCATTTATGTTTATATCTTACTACGGTTTTTTTAAAAAGAAGACCAGAAGGTCACAAAACAAAGTTTAGTTATTGACTTTTGAGTGGTAGATTTACAAAGATCATGCCTTCTTTCCTCTTTAAAACATCTTACTCCTTCACGGGGGACATTGCACAAAACTAGCTTCGGTTTATAAAGTACTGCAGCAGTATGTAGTCCATCTGAGTTTATCACACTGCAAAGCCTCCTGATGTCAGAGCCCCTCGACCTCTGGGTGGTGACCCCGCTCGGACGACACCCCGTCCCTGTCACTGTGCAGAGGAAGCGACCCGCCTCTAGGCTTCACCCCGTTCAGGAGGGGGTGTTTTATGGAGGGGTAACAGTGATAACTACATTATCACATTAACGCTTGTCAAACCCTTCTCCGAGGCCAGCCCTGTTCTGCATACTTGGCCTGGACTTACTCACACGATTGTCACTGCAGCTCTGTTATGACCCCCTTTTACAGATGGAGATGCCGGGGTACAGAGAGGCTAAGCAGCTTGCCTGAGGTCACACAGCCAGCCAGTAACGTGGGGAGCCAGCTCTATAGACTTGGGACTCCGCAGTGCTTCTTGACCCTGGGTTTATTATAGTAGACAGGTGGGGACTTTGGATCTGCGTTTGGATCCTGCCGCTGACACACCTGTGTAAAGGGGCCCAGGTGTGTAGCCGCCCTGTGCTGCACTTTCGTTATTTGTGAACTCCTGGTAGCTGCTGGGCTTAGGGTGGTTTTTAAGATCCAGTGACGCAATGTTTATAGAGCCCCCAGACTGCTACCTGGCACCTTAGAGACATTTCTTACTTAGTTTAGAGTTACTTTTGTGAAAAGTTAAGTTTTGAAGTTTTTGAAATTAGACTTTCAAAATCCACTTTGATCATGTAGCATTTTAATTTTAAATCGCTTGGACCTATGCATACAACAGGATTATCCTTAAAAGAGATGATCTGTGAGTAGTCAGCAGTGCTGCGGAAGGTGCTTTCCAGAGAGAAGGTGATGCTGGGTCAGGCTCAGATTCCATTGGT
The DNA here is from genome assembly GCF_033118175.1 of Dama dama. Classification (NCBI taxonomy): domain Eukaryota; kingdom Metazoa; phylum Chordata; class Mammalia; order Artiodactyla; family Cervidae; genus Dama; species Dama dama. Next base: position 9,426,341 of record NC_083687.1, on the reverse strand, counting down.
GCAGATAGAATGGATGGATGGCGCTGATGGGACCCCACGGCAGGGGTGAAGGGATGACCTGGTGTCCTTTTATTAGACGCACCTGGGTAAAAAAACTGGCCTCTGGGCTGGGAGTTGGAGCCTGGGGAAGTGATAGCATAGAACCTCCTGGAACCCTGATGCTACCACGGAAAATTGCCCCAGGAGCTTACAGGGGTGGTCCTCACCGTTATAGCAGGCCACCTGGGAGCTCTTGCTCGTTTCCTGGGGTCCAGGAGCTGACGGAAGGCAGCTGCCTTTCCTGCTTCACTCTGGGATGCATTCAGGAGCTCCCTTTTTCTCGAATGTTCTTTTTGGCCGCAAAGGAAGGTTTCCGACTCTGCCAACTCATGAGGTGATGCACTGAGTAAGCTCTTATCCTGCAGAGGTGACTGGCTGGCATTGCGAGCAGGTTGCCGGGACCCGTCTGCAGAGCTTGGCGGCAGCAGAAGAACTGAGTCCTTAACTGTTGGGCTGAGTGAGTGGAGTGGCTGGTGGGGGGGACCTGGGTCCCCCCAGCTCCGCTGTATGTCCCGATGTTGGGCCAGTGCCAGGCACGTCCTGTGGCCTCTGACCAAGGTTGCTGGCAAGCAGTAGAAATAAAATCTAAAGCATGTTGAAAAGCACGGCCTGAAGAAGTGGCTGGGAGAGCGCTCTGCCCGCCGTCTCCCCACACAGAGCGTTTACTTAGATGGAGACCGTGGGGTTGAGTGTTTTCTGGGGGACACTAGTGGTTTCTCTTGTTCCTTACTCAGTAGGGCGATTCAGAAAGTTTTCAAAATTAGGCCTTGTGTTTGTGGTTCTTCATCTGGATTAACACTGGAACTTAGTATCTGTTCAGTTCGTGGCGCTAAAACGTGGGGACGGGCAGGAACTCTGTTGTGCTTTTGCGTAACTGTTTGGGAGTTGCTAGGGAATCTGCTCTCAGTTTTTTCCATCTTGCTTTTCATTTAGCTGTTGGGGCAGCCAGTAGGAAGCAGAGTGCATTTAATGTGTGTGAGAAGTTTGAACACGACAGAGGATCTCCAGACTGCTCTCACAGGGGCTCGATTGCACTTTGGAACAAGCCTATCTAGGTGGAGCAAGACGCTCATACTGAAGTTCCTGAATTATGAAATTTTAGTCTTAAATTGTGATTACAGACATGCCAAAGTACATGTTAATAGCTCCTATGTACTTAGAATATATTAGAAAATGTTTGCAGGGGCTGAGCCCTGCAGCAGCTCATAAAACATGGATTCTGGGCATCTATCCATCAAATTCACTGGTTCCCCCCACCACCCCAGAAATCTCTTGATAGTGGCTTACAACAGTGTGATCATCTTCAGTGTTTTTGAGGATTAGAGACAAAGTCCTTTTCTTACCTCTTTACTTATAATTAGTGTGCACCGAAACTGCCGTTAAATGTCACCTTAGAAGGTTAGGGACCATTCTTCTGTTTTGATTTATTTCCAATCACATTGACAGACATTTAAAAATTCGCCCCATGTAATCAAATGTTCTATGCTCAGTGCATCTCCTCCTTTGGGCATCCCAACAGCTTCTCTGTCCTTGACAGAGAGTCTTGTCCCAGCCCCTTCCACCCCCTGTCAGCATCGGATCAAACTCAGGCTCTCCTGCCAACCAGAGACCGAACCAAGGGCCCCCTTCCTCAGTCGAAGGTCAGCATGGCGTGAAGGGCACTCAGCAGCTGGGGCCCAGTAGCCCAGGATGTGCTGCGACCTTCACACGTCTTCAGGCTTCATATCCAAGACGTGGTTTTATACTGATGTTCTTGTGAACAATTATAAGATATTTTGCGTATGTTGTAATCAAAAGTCACACGATGACTGTTTTCACAGTGAGGTATCTCCAAATAAAAGTTCCCACGTGGAAGGGCTGGGAGTCTTCATGAGATTTCTCTAATGGACACTTCCTCCGCCTTGGGACTCAGGCTGGTTTGGGACACTGTGGAGTTGGTGGTGTGATTTGACTGGGACCACTGCCGAATATTCAGGGGAAATGACGCAATACAGTCTAATTCGTTCAGATTATATAGAAAAAGACTCACAAATTAACCTGTCATTATTCTAAAGATATCAAGCCACAGAGGTATTGATGAGCTTTGCGGTTAGCGAAAGAGACTCTTCCCCAGAGTTTTGAGTGACTGTGATCTGGTAACTCAGAGTACTTTTTAATAACATGCTATTAATTCATTGGTGATTGGATTCCTCCAGTTCTTGCTCACTATCCAGAAAGATCAACCCTTGGCTGGGGTGCTCTCAGTAGATCAGTGAGTCGGCAGTCGGCAGAATTCTGTTCATCCAGGATGGGCGTTCATTAGTGTTGCCTGTATCTTTTCTTAGTTGAGCCTGGAAGAGCGCAGAGCATCGATCCAAATGTTGGTATATTTCTTGAGAAAATTTAGCAAGTCTTCCTAATAGTTTTTCTGAATAACCCATTCTTAAGAGGTGTCTCATAGGAAAGTGATCTTACTGGTGTGGTGTGATTGACCATAAAATAGTCTGATTTTTTTTAACCTAAAGGAGTGTATCAGGTGTAGCTAAAGACAAGACATTTATTATCCTTTCACAGTATTTTGAGCCTCACTTGTGATGATTCCACTTTCCCCCTTGTGTTTTAACTACTGTTTGTGTCAACTCCTGGGCGTCTCCTGAGAGTAAGGACTGCATCTGTTGATGTCTTTTCCTCCACTTCAGAACCCTGTGCGTGGGTTCTGTGTAGTGCCTGCTCCTGTTGTTAGCTTGGAAGAGTTGTATGGAATCCAAGACAAAACCTCCCCCAAACAGGATTTTATTCTACTTGAGTCATGTAATGCCTTCCTGAGTACTATGTGTGAAGAATTCAACCTTATTCAAAATCCTGTGTCAAAATACAAGACCACTTTAATCATCTGAATTGATTATGTTTGACTTATTGTTGGAAGAACTGTTTTTTGGTGCATAAGCTGGTCTTAGCTCCTTCCTTTCAATTTTTGCTTGAAGTCAGTTCAAGTTTAAAGGAAAACCAACTCTTCCTTCAGATAAATAGGCTTTGTATTTTTATGGTACAAAACATCGGTACCCCAGAGCCAAGTGATCCTTATTCACTGAATTAAAATTAGTTTTTCTCAGATTTAACTTTTTAAAGTAGTTTTTTCCCCTGAAATTTTCCCCCAAAATTCCCCTGAAAATCGATCATTTATTTTTGGCCACGATGCGCTCTTTCTAGCTGCGGCGAGCAGAGGCCGCTCTTCATTGTGGAGCTTTTCCCTGCGGTGACTTCTCTTGCCGTGGAGCACGCGCCAGGCGCGCCAGCTTCAGTGGTTGCAGCACTTCAGCTCAGGAGTTGCGGCTGGCCGGCCCTAGAGCGCGGGCTCAGTCGCTGTGGTCCACAGGCTTAGCTGCTCCTTGGTGCGTGGAGTCTTCCCAGACCAGGGATCGAACCCATGTCCCCTGCATTGGCAGGCAGATTCTCATCCCACTGTGCCACCTAGTAAGTCCCAGCATTACTTTTTTTTTTTTTTTTAGCATAATAGGCATTATACAGTCTATATACTTTTGCATTTTTTTTCGTAATCCTAGAACACACGGATTTATCATATTATTAAATATTCTCCAGAAGCATTTTTAATGGTCATGCAGTAGCTCCTTGCTTGACTTTACCAGCCGTATTTAATCCCTCCCCTTCGTTAGGTTTCAGGTTGGCGTCTCCTTCTTACTGTGCCCTCTCTGATCCTCCCATGCTGGGCCTCTCCTGCTCAGTCCAAATCTGTCCCTTCTCTCTGTGCCACCAGCCTGCCCGCCAGTGCCCATGGCATTCCCCGCATCCAGGTTCTCGGCACAGGAGAGCGTCACTCTCACTGAATGTTTCTCTCCTCCAAACCATTGCCGATACCTCTCCCATCCTCACCCACAGACTTCTGATCATAGCCCCATAAATGAAGCATTCCCAGTGTTATGATTCTTACAATGATTCACACCTGAGCTATTTTAATTACCGAGGGTGCACCCTTGAGGCATTCATATCCTCCTTACTGTTCATTCATGATGCCAGCTTGATAATGTCATGAAAACCCCGTGAATATGTGAAAATTTGTTAGCAAATAAGAGAGGGGAAAACGGTTAGTAGAGACCAGAGACAGAAAAATTGGAAAGAGAAATATTCCAAGCAGAGCAAACACCTTTGTTAAAAGCGCTCAGGTATACATGCCAGCTCTTAGTGGGAAGCTTCTTTGCTTTTCTGAACTTTGATTTGCCTGTGACTTCCTGGGGCCACTCAAGGAGGAGAACACGCACTCTTTCCTTTGTTGCCCGAAGAACGTGGACCTGTGCCGCTCGGTCAGGAACTGATTAAAACATTATGTTTCAGAACAGGAGACATTTTCCCTGTGGTCTGTTCCACTTATTTGTCTTATGGATGAATCAGTGAGCAGGGAAATAGATTTCTCCCTGCTTCCCATTATAGGGAAGGCGGCTAGTGTTATTGGAGGGCCTGAACCTTTTATCTCATTTCATGTTTATCATCTGTACACTGGTCCACACAGTGGGACGTGGACATCAGCTTCCCATTTTGTGAATCAGCGTTCTAAATTCTTGACTCTCTTTTGAATGTCATTGTATGTCTGTCTGAAAATCGGTCAGAGAATTTGAATTGCCGGTTGAGCAGACAGTGTGGGAAGTCTTGTTTGAAACCTGCTAGGCTGTCCTGCTGCTGGTAATGTTCCCCCCTTTGCCGCCAAAAGTAGACTGAGCTTTTTTTTTAAATTTTATGGATATGTCCCTTTTGCTCTGATGTATTGTAGACTTGTATGAAGGCAGGAGGAGAAGGGGACGACAGAGGACGAGATGGTTGGATGGCTTCACTGGCTTGATGGACATGAGTTTGAGCAAGCTCCGGGAGTTGGTGATGGACAGGGAAGCCTGGCATGCTGCAGTCCACGGGGTCGCAAAGAGTCAGAGAGGACTGAGCGACTGAACTGAACTGAACTGGTCCCAGTTCCGTGTACTGGTCTCCTGTCTTTCAGCCTTTCCCCTGGTCTTAGGCTTTATCTGGAGTTACCATTCCAGGCCCAGGTGCCTCCAGAGGATAATCTCTTTCTTGTCTATCTGGATTTCTTCCCCTTCACATGTGGTCTGTGTGCCTGCCTGCCATGGGGGCTCCTTGGCCTGTTGTTTCCTTTTCCTACATCACCAGCAGCATTGGCGTGTGACCTCGCCCTGGTTCCCACTTCCTGGGACTTTGTTTCACTTTGCTCATTAGAATATAGTTTCACAGATGTTTTTTGTTTGCCAGTTACCTGAGAATTTATTATCCTGTGATCCTCCAACATGGGTGTGTCTTGGAATTTTCCTGAAAGAATGTTATTAACTGGTAGTGGCATCTGGGAGCTGTACAATGTTGCCGAAATCTGTTTCCTCATTAGTGAACTAGAGATGAAAACCTTTCCCTCACTGGCACATGTAGCAACGCGATTAAATAAAGTGCTCAGTCGCTCAGCTGTGTCCCGCTCTGCGACCCCATGGACTGTAGGCCTCCAGGCTCCTCTGTCCATGGGATTATCTTGGCAGGAATAATGGAGTGGGTTACCTTTTCCTTCTCCATGGGATCTTCCTGATCCAGGGATTGAGCCTGCATCTGCTGTGGTTCCTGCATTGGCAGGCAAATTCTTTACCACTGAGCCACCTGGGAAGCCCAGTGAAATAAAAATGTCTGGGAAAACTCTAATTTGAAAAGATACATGCACCCCATGTTCACAGCAACACTTCTTAAAATAGTCAAGACATGGAGCAACCTAAACGCCCGTCTACAGACGACTGGATAAAGGAGGCATGGTACATGAACACAGTGGCATAGTGAAGTGAAGTCGCCCAGTCATGTCCGACTCTTTGCGACTCCATGGACTGTAGCCTACCATGCTCTCCATCATGGGATTTTCCAGGCAAGAGTACAGTGGCATACTACTCAGCCATAAAAACAGAAATAATGCCACTCTATAACAACATGGATTGATTATAGAAGTGAAGATTCTATAGAGATTATAGAAGTGAAGTCATACAGAGAAAGACAGATAGATGGCATCTCTTATATATGAAATCTAAGAGAACGAGACAGCTGAACCTAACTTTTATATCAAAAACAGACTCATAGACAAAGAACACAGATTTACAGTTACCAACAGGGAAAGTAGGGCGGTGGGAGGGATAAGTTAGCAGTTTGGGATTAGCAGATACAAACTAGATAAACTAGATAAACAACAAAGACCTCCTGTTTATCACTGGGAACTATATTCAGAATCTTGTAATAAATAACTATAATGGAAACTAATCCGAAAAAGAACATGAGTGTGTGTGTGTAACTGAGTCATTTTGCCATACACGTGAAGTTGACACAACATTGTAAATCAGCTACACTTCAATTAAATAAAAAAGTGTGTGTACCTAGCTTCAGTTCAGTTCAGTCGCTCAGTCGTGTCTGACTCTTTGTGACCCCATGGACTGCAGCACACCTGGCCTCCCTGTCCATCACCAGCTCCCGGAGTTTACCCAAACTCATGTCCATTGAGTCGGTGATGCCATCAAGCCATCTCATCCTCTGTCGCCCCCTTCTCCCACCTTCAATCTTTCCCAGCATCAGGGTCTCTTCTAATGAGTCAGTTCTTCGCATCAGGTGACCAAAGTATTGGAATTTCAGCTTCAGCATCAGTCCTTCCAGTGAACACCCAGGACTGATTTCCTTTAGGATGGACTGGTTGGGTACCTAGCTTAGTCTTTCCTTGTCAAGGGGGATTCCTTCTTTATCAGCATCTGTCAGTCTGTGCGGAACTTGATGTCCTTATTGAGGTGTAATTCACAGGCCATACAATTCCCCCACTTAAAGTTCATGATTCAGTGGTTTTAGTATATTCGCAGGGTTGGGCAGCCATTACCACAATTAATTTTAGAATGTTTTCATCGTCCCCAAAAGAACCCCATACCCGTTAGCAGTCATTTCCCGTTTCCTAGGCAACCGCTAATCTACTTTCTGTAATTTTATGCATTTTAACTGCACGCTTGTTATATTGTGTGCTAATAGGATTGTCATGTTTTTTATGGTACATTGAAGGTATTTTGAAATGCAGTTCTAATATTTTTAGAACTAAAAAGAGCCCTTCGATCATTTAATGCTTATTTTTTACACAAAGAAACAGAGGACCAGGGAAGTCAAGAGATTCCCCTGGGGACATTCTCATTCCATGCCTCTTTACCAAAACATAGTAGAAAAAGTATCTTATTAACACTCGTTTCATCAGTAGTATTCTTATTTTTGAGAGTTTGCTGAAACCCTTTCAAATTCAAATTCTGGATGTGAGATATGATCCTGTGAATTCTCTGCTTTAGCGATGGATCTTTTCACTCTTCTGTGAATATTTCTTGGGTCTTTTCCCTTTGACTTTCTCATGTATTAAAAGTCATGTCTTAACCAAAGTATATCCAGTATATTATTACATTTTCTTTTTAGGTTTCCTTTGGAAAAGTCTTTACTCTGTGGTGAATCATAGAGTTTTATAGGATAGTCTGTCTGGTTTTTATATGTGTTCTTCTGTGGTACCCCTGAGGCCCCCACCTCATTTTACAGTAGACCATTTAATCTATCAGATTCCACCCGTTCCAAGCCTCTTTTCAGTATGAGTTTTGTTGCTCTTTCCATCTACCAGTGGAGACTTATTTCCCCGTTCCCCTCACTATGGCAGAAGTAACATGGTGCAGATTTCAAGGTTTCGACTCCGAGAGTCCTCCTGGACTCTTTGCCCCTTTTGAATGCTGATCCGAGAGCTTCTTGTACGAAGCCACTGGATCAAATGGCAAAGGAAAGAGGCCTGTGGAGAACGGAGGAGCTCCAGCTGGGTGTTGGCACAAGTACCAAATCATAAGCGTGAGGCCAGGGTGGTGGTCTTCCTGCCTCTCTGACCCGCGCTGAGTGAAATTGCATGAGTGAGCTCAAGTGAAAACAGCAGGCCCACAGAAATGTGAGAAATTTTAAAAAATTGTGTTGCTTTTGAGTCACTGAGTTTGAGATAGTTTGTTGTGCAGCAGTGACTGACTGTTCTATATAGATGTTAGCTCTGTAGCAATGTTGAGATGACCACAGAGTATGATCCAAGTGGAGTCCTTAGCTCACTGCTGAGCACAGAGAATCCCACAGTAAAGGGTGATGGTTAATGGCTGCAGCATGATCATTCTAATGTTATTGTTTTGGTTACTGTTGGCCTTTATATTTCTCTTCCTCCAGACATAATGTCATTGCTTTTCATTATCATTACCTCTGTCAAGGTGAAGAATTTGATGTCATTGGTCCTAATTGTCTGGCATTTTTCCTTTCTGATTAATCAGTAGTTTAAAGGAGAAGGCAATGGCACCCCACTCCAGTACTCTTGCCTGGAAAATCCCATGGACAGAGGAGCCTGGTAGGCTGCAGTCCATGGGTCGTGAAGAGTCGGACACGACTGAGCAACTTCACTTTCACTTTTCACTTTCATGCATTGGAGAAGGAAATGGCAACTCACTCCAGTGTTCTTGCCTGGAGAATCCCAGGGACGGGGGAGCCTGGTGGGCTGCCATCTATGGTGTCACACAGAGTCGGACACGACTGAAGTGACTTACCAGCAGCAGCAGCAGTTTAAAACTTTTAAAACTTCTCTTATTGTGAAATAAAACACATATATTAATAGTGCACAAAAACATAAATATACAGCTCACAACAAATTATAAAATGAAAACTTGTGACTAGCACTCAGGTTAGAAGGTTTAGAATTGGCAGGACTCCTGAAGTCCATTGCATGCCCTTCCTGATAACACTTCCCTCACATCTAGAAGTAGCCACTAACTTGATTTAACACTAATCACCTCTTTGCCTTTTTTAAAAATAGTTTTTACCACCTCTATATGCATCTCTAAACAAAGAAGTTTAGTTTTGGTGAATTTTCTACAGTATATAAATGGAGTAACATACTGTGCCTTCTTTTGTGTCTGATTTTATTTGCTGAATATTATTTCTAGATTTCTCTGTACTCTTAAGAGTAAGCCTTCATTTTCATTGCTGTGAAAAATTTCATTGTAAGAATATATTTCTGTCAGATGTACTATTGTTGGGTATTTGGGTTATTTACAGTTTTGGGCAATTACGAATAATTCTGTCAAGCACATTCAAATATATAAAATATACTAGAATAATATATGTGAAGGTTTTTTTTTTAACAAGTATGCAAAGTACATACCTAGAAGAATTTCTGGGTAATAAAGTCATGGTCACTTTTTATAAGTCTCATAGTGAAGAACATTGCCAGATATTAAAAATGATAGATACTGTAACATGATTATTCTTACCTGGAGATTAGAACCATTGGTTTACAATATCTTTGGCAAGCTGGTGGACCACAAAGGCAGTTCAGGTCTTTGGGGATAGGGATGTGATGAGACTTTGGTAGGGTGGAAAGGGGTCAGTGTTTAGTTGAAGTGTTGAAAAATGAAAGTAGTCAGTCAGTCGTGTTCAACTCTTCGCGACCCCATGGATTGTAGACTCACAGGCTCCTCTGTCCATGGGATTCTCCAGGCAAGAATACTGGAGTGGATTGCCATTTCCTTCTCCAGGGGATCTTCCTGACCCAGGGATCGAACCCAGGTGTCCCACATTGCAGGCAGATTGTTTACCAACTGAGCCGCCAGGGAAGCACAGCTGAAGGGCTAGAAGATGCCCAGAAGGAAGTCTGTGAGTTAATCTGGTGTCCTGACAGCTCAGAGACAGACAGCTTTTCAGGAGTTTAATCCCCTTCTTTCTACTGTCTTCCTCCAGGTGAGTCTGCAACAATGGTTCATCTTTTCCCCACTTTATGGGGAAGTTTGGGGAGACTGTTGATCCTTGGCCATATGGTGATAGCAAAGGATGCAGCTCTTTTAAAACTCAGATTTCCTAAGAAGAAGGGAGAGGAACTAACACTTTATCAAGAGAAGGAAAAAGGATCTTGTTAGAAATGGAGAATGGGAAAAAGAAACATTCTGTTCAGCCAAATTGAAGACTCTGTATCTACTAAAAACAATGGAGGCTATAAGATGACTGTGGTGTGGCATCGCAGGTCAAGGCAATTTGGGTTTCTTTGCGTGTCACTGTACAGAATGTGCTCGGTGTGGGCCAGGGCGCTGTAATCACGGTGCGGTGGAAGAATGGTATCTGTGTGCCCCATCACGCGATCGCCCTGCCGAGGTGCCCTGCCAAGACTGCCGTGGGAATTGTTCCTGTGGGCCCTGGCTCATCCCAGAGAAGGCAGAATGGTTTATATACTTTTGGAGTTTTCCTCCGTGACTGGCTGCAAGTCCAACACTTGAAGATTCAAGCAGTCCTAGTGGTATTGTGTCTCTCTTTCAGAATGCAGTTGATTTAAAGCATTTGGAAGCCAAATTAGCGTCCCATCAGGATAATGAGGGAAGGATTGAGGAATCGCTGTTTTCACTATGGGATGCTGTTGGATAGGGCTGTTTCTCCATCTGGTCTGTGTGTCCCCAGTTGAATAAAGTAGTATTTGTGACAGGTTCTTTTTGAGGATGTTTTTAACATGCAGAACAACTTAAATTTGCTTGCTTGAAATTAGGATTTAAAGTTAGGGTTAAATTAGGATTTCTGTTGAACATTGGGATTCGAAGCTTGTCATTTCCACAGGCATAAAACTAGCTTATTAGCCACTGACAATCTAAGTCCCTGGTTGACTTGGTTTCTTGTATTATTTCTGAACGGTCCTTGAATGTATGGATTTGGTGATGGCTTTTGTGCCATAGCTTTCCTGGAAAACAAAGTGAGCTTTTCATGCCTGAGTAAACACATCGATGCATTATGAAACTGTCAGACTCTTTTGAACAACTGGCATAAGCTCTGTTATTCAAATGTGACTCTTTTGAATGGCTTTTGTGTCAGCTAATGCTTTAGTATAACCCACATAAAGAAATTTCAGAATCTTTCCTTAAGAAATTAAATTTCAGCCCTATGACTGAAGAACTCCAAAGGATTAGTCCTTTTGTTGAACATGCTCATTATCATATATAGCTAATTGGTAGCATTCGTTTGAGGAGAGTCATAGTTCGTTTTAAAATATCTTTTTTGTTAAAAAATAAAATTGTTCATGCATTTCCTTGTCTCTTAGCATAACTGTCCCCCCTATGTTCTCTTCTCAACAGGTACATGTGCTTTTCCATAGCATACCTGCCATTTTGTCTTCTTTTAAAATTATATTTGCATCATCAATCTTTTTCAACTTCTCTGGTCTTTACAGTAATTGTTGGTTGCTTACTACTGTGTTCTTAATAACATGCTAATCATTTTCTTTATTTGATATGCTTTTCATTTCTAGTGATAGGAATGCAGAGACATATTGTAGCCGCTTTTTCTTATTTTCAATTATGTTACAAGAACAGATGCCCAAAAGTATTGTTATGATGTCAGTGGACTTGAAAACTTTTTATGTTTTGTATTGCCCAATTGGTTTCCAAAAGGTGATGCCTTCTTTCTGATTATGTAAGTTACAATCCCTTTTACCAAAGGAAAAACCCGATGAAGCTTATTAAATTAGGGCTAGGGTTAGGGTTAGGCAGCCTCATAACTATCATTTGGAGTACTCTGTTGTCTTAGTAGAGATGTTTTCTTTTGTAAATTCAATATCTATTTCTAGCAAGGTAATATATGCAAATAATTTTTTAAAAATCCCATATATCTCCTGTCCTCCCCTCCCCCACTCCTGTGTCTTGCTTTTGAGAACCCCCCAGCTCTGGGATTTCTGTTAACATTTGCTTCCACATTGCTAAATGGCTTGCTTTTACGTTTGATTTTTACCCAATACTGTTTAGTTATTTATTGATTTCCTTCTGTGGAAGATGAGTCTTTAGCGCTTACAGTTTCTTTCCTATCCTCTCAATATTGACATAATATAAAATTTGTTTTTAACAGTATATAAATATTATGACTGCATAAATATTGTTCATAATCAAATCTTGTATTTTGACTGTATATTTTTTACTCTGTATTTTTTTTTCCTGGAATTAATAACACCTTCCTTTTTTTGCTTGCTTTGTTTTCCCTATTTCATTTTCTAATTTGTCACCAAATAAATTTCCTGATATTTCCAGACATGTCAGATAATCCCTCAAATGTGTTTTTATTTTTTTCCCAGCTGTCCTCTGACAGCCCTCATATTATCTTCAGTGTAAACTGGCTGCTCTCGGGACCTGCTGCTTCACTGCCGTCTTGGAATGCCTTCACGGTTTTAGCCTTTGTTGTCTCCTGTTTTGTTGATTCTCTGGTTTCTGAATCTCATATCTTCCTCCTTTTAGATTCCCTTCCACATTTTGATGGATTCTTGGGAAGGTGCAAGGAAGATAAATTTTTTGAGACCATGTATGTCTGAGAATGTCTTTTATTCTTTCATCATACCTGATTGATAGTTTGGCTGGGTATGTGGGTTTGGGTTGGAAATGTTTTCTTGGAATTTTGAAGGCATTGCTCTGTTGCCTTCTTACTTTCAAGGTTGCTGTTGAGTCCAGTGCCATTTCTGAGTTCCAATCTTCTTCCCTTTCTCTCCACCCTTCGGCCTCTGGAAACTTTTAGAATCATCTTATTTCTGGAGTTATGGACTTTTATAATATTCTTTGGTATTCCTATATGTTTTGTTTCATTCATGTAATTGGTCACATGGTGGGCCTTTTTAACCTGGAAACTTATGTTCTGCAGTCTGTATGTTTCTGTCTTTGGAATATCTGTTCGTTGGATGTAGTACTTTGCAACCTTATCCTCTAATTTTCCTTTTTTTTTTTTTTTATTCCTCTTCTGTCTCTCCATCTCTTTGTCTTTCTAGTCTCCCTTCTGGGAGATTTTTAGCTTTACTTTTCATCCCTTTTGTTGGATTCTTACCTTGATGCTGCACTAGTTTTTAATTTCTTACAGTTTATTTCTCCCTCTTTTATGGCTGCTTCACTTCCTCTTGTTTATCTGTGTCCGAAGAACCTTGACTTGTTTAAATGAGATTCAGGCACCTGAATTAAAAAAAGAAGAGAACTGAAGCTTTGAGTGCCTGAATGGGGCTTATGACCTGGGGCTTCCCTCTTGTATAATCTGTGTCTGTATAATCTGTTTTCTTGCTGAGAAGCCTGGCTGAAGGGAGAAGGGGATAGATCTCATGGAGCAGGCTCTTACCCCCTTCTCTATTTCCAGTTGCATGCCTCATCCCTGATTTTAGCTGGTCTTACAGTCAGCTTTTCTGGAGGAAGTTTCCAGTCCCCTTGTGCAAGCCAGAGGAGGGACTCTGGCCACTTAATTGTTGTTATATCCATTTTCAACCCGTGCTCCTTCCTTCAGAGGTGAAAATGAAAGTGAAAGTTGCTCAGTTGTGTCCGACTCTTTGCAGCCGCATGGACTATACAGTCCATGGAATTCTCCAGCTCAGAATACTGGAGTGGGTAGCTGTTCCCGTCTCCAGGGGATCTTCCCAACACAGGGATTGAACTGAGGTCTCCCACATTGTAGGCAGATTCTCTACCAGCTGAGCCACAAAGGAAGCCTGAGAATACTGGAGTGGGTAGCTTATCGCTTCTCCAGCAGATCTTCCCGACCCAGGAATCGAACCCAGGGTCTCCTGCATTGCAGGCGGATTCTTTACCAACTGAGCTGTCAGGGAAGCCTCTTCCTTCAGAGATACCTGTACCTAATCTCCAGAGGCTACTCACTCCACAGGCTTAAAGTTCAGCTTTGTTTTGACTCCTTTTATTTGCTGCCATTTATTCATCTGTTTCCTTTGCTTCAAGGATTTTGTCACATGTCTTGTTTGCTTCTCATCCCCTCTCATCTTGAATTGTCTTCATCCCCTTTATTTCATATTTTTATATCTGTGTCCATCTCCCTATAAATTCCTTTAATGCTATTTTAGTACAGTTTTTAAAGGGTGTGGGGCAGAAGGCATTTGCCCTGTGTGCCATGGTTAAGGAAAGGATCCAGTGCAGGCTCTTTTTTAGATTGACCAAAAATATTTCCTTTTCTCCTACACACACTTGTGGGATATTTATATATTTTCTGATGCACAGGAATTTCTTTTGAAATGTTTAAGAAATATTTTATTCTAATTTTCAAATATCTTTACTTAACACTGATTTCATACCAGTTTCCATAAGTAGAAAATGTGACCACCTATTGGATAGTTTAAAGGAGGCATTTCTATTCTCACTGAGTTACTTATTCATTGTGAAAAATTTTTAATTTTGAAATAATTGTTGCTTGTGCACAGAAATGCCTTGTGCGCCTCGTTTAGCCCAGTGGTTACATTGTCACATGACTATGGTACAATATTAAGATCAGGAAAGTGACATTGGTACAGCCCTCGCTAATTTTTAAAAGACGTTAAAAATTTTTTTTTTATTATTTTATTTTTAGCTGTGCTGGGTCTTTATTTGCTGTGCGGGCTTTTCTCTGGTTGTAGCAAGTGGGGGCTGTTTTCTGGCTGTGGTGCGTGGGCATCTCGTTGCAGAGCGCAGACTTCAGTAGCTGCGGCTCCTGGGCTCTCGAGCACAGGCTCAGTAGGTGTGGAGCACGGGCTTAGTTGCTCCATGGCTTGTGGGATCTTCCTGGATCAGGGATCAAACCCATGTCTCCTGCATGGGCAGGCAGATTCTTTACCATTGATCCCCCGGGGAAGCCCCTAGAAGACACACTGTTTTACATTTCACATTGGGCAAAAAGTTTGCATTGCAAATATCTGTGAGACCGACATGAACCTGTTTTGTCTTTCAGCAATTTTTCCAGCTAGTCAAGTTACGAAAGCTGGGACTGAGTGATAACGAGATTCAGCGACTCCCTCCAGAAATAGCCAACTTCATGCAGCTGGTGGAGCTCGACGTGTCCCGGAATGGTAAGGAAAAAATGGTTCCACGTGAACTGTCCATTTGTCTCTGCTGATGCTGATAATTTGCAATTTTTAGTAAATGTGGCTGGATGAATGTCCAGGAGGAAAGCTATGTATACGTTTTGGGATGAAATTACTGCCGTTATCGAAGTTTGTCACAAAACAAATTTTAGGCTCTGGTTTTCTTCCAGTCAGTTCACCCTCATTCAAGCAGTGGAGAGGGGCCTGAGAAATCCGCAGCTCTCCCCTTGTTTGATGGGAGGTGACACAGAGGGCTGGGAGCGTGGTCACTTGTCCAGACCTCAGGGGGCTGCTGTGGTGGGATCCGTGCCCGGGGAAGGGCTGGTCTCTCCTGGCGGTGGCCTGGCCCCTCAACTGCTCCCCCGAGAACCTGCCTTTTGGCTGCAGTGAACAGACCTGCCTGCCATTTCGGGCATTTCTGTCCGTCTCATTTATTTCTGACTATGCCCTAGGTAGGCCTGCCCTCTTGAATTTGTATGGCGTATTTGTGAGTTCATTTTGATTTTCAGATTCCACTGTAATGTTGCCTCCTTTTAATGAAACGGCCTGACAGGGTGTTTATATCCTGTTTAACCTTTCACTTTTAAATGGATACCTGGTTTCACCTTGCGTCTTATAGCCTTAGAGCATTCCCGGGGCAGACTGGCCCCATGGCTTGTTGGAACATGTTTGATTAATTACCTCGAGTTAAAGTGGCAGCTCCCAGGAGCCCTGTCTTTAGCGGTGGAATTCTGTTCTTGCGAGAACTCTGGTTTAATGTCTTGAGGATAAGCCCACGTGTACTCTGGTTTATAAAAACGACAGTCCGTTTCTGTCTCACCTGTTGCACACCTGCTTTGTGTTTTGCTTTGCTTTTCTACAGAAATCTGTAGGTTCCCTCTCAACGACCCTCAGGTCTGGCTCTTTTAGTCTGGTGTCCTCTGCAGAAGCCCCCAGGCCTGGATGTAGTATTTTTCTGTGGGTCCTTGTTATAAGGCAGCAATGATAATCAGTACTAGACTGAAACTGTGGAGAAGAAAACAATGATTTACCCCCCCCCCCGACTTTTTAAATTGCCGCCCCCTCTCAGATCCCGTAATTGGAAACTGTCTTTAGGCCAAGTATTTGCTCTTGTCTCAGTGTGCACTTTTGTTTGTCATGAGAATTATTTTTTCCCTTGAAAGTACTACAGAAAGTGAAACAATTGTTTGGGGGGCTTGTTTGCTGTCTTCTTTGGTTGCAGGAGAGCCAGCTCTCCTCAGGTCAAGGGGTTTGGTGGTGAGCATGGGGGTGGAGCTGACGTCCTAAAAGCTGCCCTGGGCCCACACCTGACAGTGTTCTCAGGGTTTCGTGACCTCGTTTCCGTTTGTGGGCGCTCTGTTCCTCCCTCCACGCTGACCTGCTGGCTCGCAGCCAGCCTCTTCAGTCTCTGTCTGTTGTGGTCTTCTGCCCTCGCGGTGGCATCTGATGGCCGTTTCTAAGTGAGGCCTGGTTGACCCAGTGCATCTTTCTAAGGCATCCGTGAGCCCCCACCTCCAAGTCACTGGCTGCCCTAGATACTGGCTGTCCCGCAGCAGGGGTGGCCGGCAGTGTAGAACGCGGTCAGCCTCCCCTTACACCGCTGTGCAGTGGGGGGACGCTCGGCATCTCCCTGTCTGAGGTCCGGCGTCCCCCCTGTCTGAGGTCCGGCGTCTCCCCCTGTCTGAGGTCCGGTGTCCCCCCCATCTGAGGTCCGGCGTCTCCCCCTGTCTGAGGTCCGGCATCTCCCCCTGTCTGAGAGCCGGCGTCCCCCCCGTCTGAGGTCCGGCGCCCCGCCCCGTCTGATGTGCATATGATAGAAACTGCTTGCTCTCTCTCAGCAGTGCTCTCAGTGGTAAAGACTGGATGGCTCTGAACTCTGCAGCGACTTTGAAAAATGACCGCTGAAATCACACAATGCAAAGAAATCAGATAGCCTTTCTGAAATTGGCATTAAGAAGGAAAAGAAGCAGGGGTCCAGAAATCCTCAAGAAAGAGGAGACGTATTGGCTTCAATTATTTGGGAGCCAAGGAAAAAGCATAGAGCTGGAAGGTTGCAGTCCCGTTACTGACTCTCGTGGGAAGACGTGCTCCGAATCAATTCCGTGTTGTCAGGGGCCAGTTGTACTGGTTCCCACGTCAGCTGTGTCTTTTGAAACATTCAGAGGAAGAAAGAAGGGCTACGTGCCTGTCCTCATGCACCCATCTATACCTTCCAGCGTGTGGATAGGAGGGTGTGAGCTGTCACTGAAGCCCCGTCAGGCCCCAGTGTTGCCTTTCCCGGGGAGAACCTTTCCTCCTGTGGATCTGCCCCCTTTTTGTCAGGCTCTTGTGGAAATGCTGGGGGACTTAACCACCTACTTCCCCTATTGGCAGAGGCTTGCTCTGGTGTGTGCACGTGTGTGTGTGTGTGTGTGTGTGTGTGTACAGTGGGAGTGGTGGAGGAGGCTTGCTTTTGGTTGTAAAAAAGCTGCACAGATGACAGAGCAGAGAGGGGTCCTGGTTTTACCATCACCAACAGGAGCTTGGGTCTTGAGCTGTTTCCAGACCAGGCAAATCTGCCAGTGTCTCCTCTCACTTTTTCTGGCTGATCAAGTCCCATGAGTGTGAATTTCCTAGGCAGGTCAATCAAGGTGATAGAGACTGCAGCCTGAGAGACCATGGGGGGACCCCTACTTTTCGCGGATGCGGGCATCCATAAGGGTTTGGGGCTTGTGTCTGGGGGCCTGTGTGAAGCTCTAGGCTCCTGTAGCCCCCGCAGAGGCGGCCCTCCCAGCGATCAGGTCCTGCTGTGTCCCTGAGGTGTCAGAGGGCCGTGGCCGGCGCCGACCACTGTCAGGGTAGAACCTTTCCTGGCGTCCTCAGTTCCCGACTGTCCAGAGAGGATCACTGACCGTGGACAGAGGCACGAGAGAGGGTGGTGTCAGACCCCTGAAGCCCTTTGGATCGGTGCTCGTCAAGCTTGAGTGTGCCATGGATTAACCGCAGGGTTTTGTTAAACTGGATTCTGATGCAGGCAGTCTGGGGTGGGTCTGGGGATGCTGCATTGTTCAGAAACCCTGAAGGGATGCCAGACACACTGAGGGTGGGGTCTTAGCTGTCCCCACCCCTCAGCTTTCTCCTAATGTCCCCTCAGCAGCTTCCTGTGGCTTTGAGCACAAATTCACTCAGCTTCTGTCGACCCCACACCTGCCCGTGTGGAAGGTGGGAAACCTTCAGGGTTTAACCTCCTGGCTAAAGGGTGAGATGCTAGGGCTGACTGAACAAGTTGGCTTTGATTCCAGGAACAAAATTAGGCCTTTCTTGACATTCCCTTGCTCAAAGGAAGGAAACAGTGCTATAGATTTCAAGTTAAGGTTTGATGCAGTTTTCTGCAGTGAAGAGCACACTACACTTTCATGCCTGGACTTTATATCTGTTTTCTCTGTTCACTGATTCTTAGCTGTTGGAGGCAAATGCTCTCTGGATATGTGAGAAAAGGTACCGTAGTACTGTCTCACTGTCCAAAAATCTAGGACAGACTTTCTTAATGCATCATGAATCTTGCCCAAAGGGTTAGCAATTCGAATTTGATAGTCCATGCTGTAATTTGACTTACATCACAGTACTGTATCATTATCTATTTAGTTCAGTTTATTCCGCCCCCCCCCCCCCCCCCCGAATGTAAGGCCTGCACCACCAGCACTTCTAGAGACGACTTTAAGTGGCACTGCGAAACAGCAGTTTTTAATATTGAATCAAAGCGAGGAAGTTAACCTTTTTCCTTTTCATTAAACTTTTTTTGTTTTTTACTCCCTTTAGGTTGCTTCCTGTAAAACTTAATAGCTATATTGTATTGATTGTTATATTTAGCTTTTATATCTGGTGATAATAGCTTTCTTCCCTGGTGGCTCAGCTGGTAAAGAATCTGCCTGCAATGTGGGAGACCTGGGTTCGATCCCTGGGTTGGGAAGATCCCCTGGAGAAGGGAATGGCTACCCACTCCTGTATTCTGGCCTGGAGAATTCCAGGGACTGTATAGTCCATGGGGTCGCAAAGAGTCGGACACGACTGAGTGACTTTCACTTTCATTCATGTTAGTGATTTTAAAAATAAGTGAAGTCACTCACTCGTGTCCGAGTCTTTGTGACCCCATGGACTGTACCCTCCCAGGCTGCTTGGTCCATGGGATTTTCCAGGCACAAGTACTGGAGTGGGTTGCCATTTCTGTCTCCAAGGGATCTTCCCGAGCCAGGGATCGAATCTGGGTCTTCCGCATTACAGGCAGATAAATCTTACTAAAAAAAGTAACTTAAAAGAATGAGGTAAATAATAAAGAACATAGATGCTCCACCAGGATGGCAAAAATCATAAAGGTAGAACAGGGATGGATGAAGTTGAGGAAATGCTGTTACTATTCAAACAGCCAATGAGGGCTTGAGGGTTTTTCTTTTATGGGGCAAATAACGCTGCGTGTGGAACAAACTTGGCAGAGACCCCACATCCTAGAGAATTACTTTGCAAACTTGAGTGAACAGGAAACTAAAAGGTAGCTGTAATGCAAACCCTCACTGGCACCAGGACAGCACTTCACACTTAGCAGAGGGACAGCGGATCCAATCCACCAGCAGGGTCCTCGTCCCACAGTCAGGAGCTAGATGTGTGCTAAGTGCTGGGCTTAGTTGCCCTCTGTCCGGCTGCAAGACAGGGATCAGAGTCCGTGGTCAATGGCTGCGGGCTTGTTTAATGACATCTGAGGCCAGTTTTGAAGCCTGCTGGAATGACCTGGTGATATCAAGTCTTGGTGCTTCTCAAGTGAGCCCTGCCAAAAGCTGTTTCTGGCAAGCCAGGCATCCCGTGTGCTTAGAAGTCACTTCTCAGTGATGAACAGTTGGCCCTTTGGGGGTGATGACTACATACGCCCACAGCCCACGGGTGGCAGAGGCTGCTGCCCACGCAGACTTGAGACTCGCCACAGCCAGGCCATTGTTCCCTCCTCCGCCTGGTTCTGGACCGGGCTCGGAGCCCTGCTCCGGTGCTGGACTTCGGCCATGCTGCAGGTCAGTGTGTTTCTTGGTCCCAGTCACTGTGAAAACGGACCAGGAGACCCCCTGGGGAGACACCTGTGGGGCCCCTCCGCCTGCAGGTGCAGAGCGGCAGGCCTGCCTCTGCTGTCTCTGCCGGTGCTGCCACGTTCCTGCTGCAAGCCCTTCCTCTGTCTTTTTACCTTTTGTTAGGAAGAGGGGTTCACAATAAAAAAACATATATTATTGTCTTCTGCTCACATTTTAAGTCCCGACAATAGTACTTATTTTCAAAGTGAATATGAAAAGAAAATTTGGCATCTGTTTTCTAATCACCTTTCCATGCCACAAAGACTTTTTTTGGGAACCTTGTTTGTTTTTTTTTAATTAAAACGGACATTGTATTTATTGACTTGGCTGTGTCGGGTCTCAGTTACAGCATGTGGGATGTTTGTTGCAGAGTCTTCGTGTGTCACACGAATCTTCTTTGCTGCACGTGGCTCAGTAGTTGTGGAATCGGGGTTAGTTGCTCTGTGTGCTGTGGGATCTTAATTCCCCAAGGACGGATTGAACTCATGTGCCCTGCATTGCAAGGTGGGTTCTTAACCCTAGGACTATCAGGGAAGCCCTGGGAAGCCTTGTTTAGATGTGAGGATGGACGGGAATCATTGTAAACATTGAGAGTTGGAATAAACTTTGCAAGCAGATCCTTCATCCCTCTTCTTTTGTGCCATAAAGAAGCATCAACGGTGTTTTATCAAATTGTTAAATTTGAATGGACGTTTTGAAGCAGTGCCTCTGCTCAAAATGATTTTGCAACTCTTTCAGGATTTTTTGGATTGCAATCCACAGACCAGTGGTTTCATGTCCTCAAGTGGATTGGTTTTCAAAAACAGCCACCTTAAGTAAATAAACCAGGACAATTTTATAGTAATCAAAATCTGCCTCAGGTTGCAATTTCAAAAAAACATAGAAGAGTTGTTAAGTAAGTAAGTGAAAGTCACTCAGTCGTGTCTGACCCTTTGCGACCCCATGGGCTATACAGACCGTGGAATTCTCTAGGCCAGAATAGTGGAGTGGGTTGCCTTTCCCTTCTCCAAGGGATCTTCCCAACCCAGGGTCTCGCACATTGATTGAACTGGGGTCTCGCACATTGCAGGCAGATTCTTTACCAGCTGAGTTACAAGGGAAGCCCAAAAGGGTTGTTAACTTTTTATTAATTCATATGGTCATGATGTTCTTTTCAGAAAAATTGTGACTGTTCTCAGTAAGTTGTAGGCTTATATAACTTCCTCTCTCTCTCTAATTAGCAGGTTTGTAGTAGAGAAGGTGCCCCCTGAGTCTGAGGTCATCACCTTTGAATGTATTTTTTAGGTTAATATGCTCTTCAGTCCGTCCTGGGTTCCCGAAATGCTTGGAGACTCTCATCCTCACCCCCCTCCCCAGGTCTCCCCCATTCATCTCCCCCCGTGGAGAGAGAGAGACTCTCATCCTCACCCCCTCCCCATGTCTCCCCCATCCATCTCCCCCGGTGGAGAGAGAGAGACTCTCATCCTCATCCCCCTCACCCTCATCCCCCCATTCATTTCCGCCCTGTGGAGAGAGAGAGACTCTCACCCTCACCCCTCCCCACGTCTCCCCCATCCATCTCCTCCCCTGGAGAGAGAGACTCTCATCCTCATCCCCCTCACCCTCATCCCCCCATCCATCTCCCCGCCGTGGAGAGAGAGACTCTCACCCTCACCCCCTCCCCACGTCGCCCCCGTTCAGTCCATTCACTCATTCCTGTACTGCTCTGTGCTGGGGGATGAAGTTTCCAGAACAGTGTTAGATTTACACAGAATGGGCTAAATTGAAGATTCATAGTTGTAGTGGTTTCTCCTGAAATAAAATGAAACCCTGGGCATATATCTGAAGAAAACTCTAACTGGAAAAGATACATGCACCCCAGTGTTCATAGCAGCACCATTCACAATAGCAAGAAGCAACCTGAACTGTCCATCGATAAATGAATGGATATAGATGTACATGTGTAAAATGGTGTATTACTCAGCCATTAAAAAAATGAAATAATGCCATTTGTAGCAACATGGATGGACCTAGGGATGATGATAGTAAATGAAAATACCATATGGTCTATGGCCATAGCACCCTGAACGTGCCCGATCTTGTCTGATCTCGGAAGCTAAGCAGGGTCGGGCCTGGTTAGTACTTGGATGGGAGATAAATACCATATGGTATCACTTACATGTGGAATCTAAAACATGACACAAAGGAGCTCATCTGTGAAATGGAAACAGACTCGTGGACGTAGAGAACAAACTGGTGGTCGCTAAGGGAAGGAGCGGTGGGGAAGGGATGCGCTGGGAGTGTGGGAGGAGGAGATGCAACTGTTATACGAAGGATGAATGAACAACAAGGTCCTACCTGCCGCACAGGGAACTCTGTTCAGTATCCTGAGATAATGAATCTATCGGTCACCTCCACTGTATAGGGGATTTGATTTAGGTCTTACCTGAATGGCTTAGTGGTTTTCCCTACTTCCTTCAATATAAGCGTGAGTTTTGCAGTAAGGAGCTCATGATCTGAGACACAGTCAGCTCCCGGTCTTGTTTTTGCTGACTGTATAGAGCTTCTCCATCTTTGGCTGCAAAGAATATAATCAGTCTGATTTCGGTATTGGCCATCTGGTGATGTCCATGTGTAGAGTCTTCTCTTGTGTTGTTGGAAGAGGGTGTTTGCTATGACCAGTGGGTTCTCTTGTCAAAACTCTGTTAGCCTTTGCCCTGCTTCATTCTGTACTCTAAGGCCAAACTTGCCTGTTTTCCAGATCTCTTTTGACTTCCTACTTTTGCATTCCAATCCCCATGATAAAAAGGGCATCTTTTTTTTTTTTTGGTGTTAGTTCTAGAAGGTGTTGTAGGTCTTCATAGAACCATTCAACTTCAGCTTCTTAGTCATTAGTGGTTAGGGTATAGACTTGGATTACTGTGATATTGAATGGTTTGCCTTGGAAACAAATCAAGATCATTCCATTGTTCTTTGAGATTGCAACCAAGCACTGCACTGAGATGCTTGTTGACTATGAGGGCTATTATGAAGAATTCTTGCCCACAGTAGTAGATACAGTGGTCACCTGAATTAAATTTGCTCATTCCTGTCCATTTTAGCTCACTGATTACTAAGATGTTGACGTTCACTCTTGCCATCTTCTTCTTGACTAGATCCAGTTTGCCTTGCTTCATGGACCTAACTTTCCAGGTTCCTATGCAGTATTGTTCTTTAAAGATCAGGCTTTACTTTTACCACTAGACACGTCCACAGCTGGGCATTGTTTCTGCTTTGGCCCAGCCTGTTCATTCTTTCTGGAGCTATTTCTCCACTCTTCCTCGGTAGCATATGGGACACCTAATGACCTGGGGGGTTCATCTTCTGGTGTCATTATCTTTTTGCCTTTACATACTGTTCATGGGGTTCTCGTGGCAAGAATACTGGAGTGGTTTCCTCTTCCCTCCTCTACTGGACCATGTTTTTTCAGAACTCTTCACTATGACCTGTCTGTCTTGGGTGGCCCTGCATGGCATGGCTCATAGCTTCATTGGGTTACGCAAGCCCCTTCACCGTGACAAGGCTGTGTTCATGAAGGAGAGACTATTATATGTAGAATGGATAAATAACAAGGTCCTGCTGTATTGCAGAGGGAACTCTATTCAATATCCTGTGATAAACCGTCATGGGAAAGAGTCTGACAAAGCAGGTGTAGATAACTGAGCCATTTGCTGTGCAGCGGAAATGAACACATTGTCAATCAACTGTGCTTCAAAAAAAAAAAAAAAGTGGGATGATAGCCTCTCCTCCCTTTCTAATCAGACAATTTATGTCAGTGTCGGGTTGACAGTTTCCAGTTATAAAAGTGGTTGAGGGTGAGTGGCCGTAGTGCTTCATTTTTGATTTTGAGGTCGCCTATTTTGTCATGTGAATGAGGCTTGAGCCAAGAGGCGCTGAGCCTTCAGGCAGCTGAGGGCTGGATGGCCTCTCTCCATCATGATGATGACAACCATGTGTTGTGACCACAAACAGTGCTCTGAGCTTATTAAGCTAGAAAAGATGCATCTTAGAAAGGGATGAGGAATCCTGGGAGGAAAGAGGGAATGAGGAGCAGGATTGAGAACTGAAACTAGAGGATTACATATAGAAATGGTGTGGATTTTAAATTGGCTTTGTAAGCACTGAATATGTGCTCAGTCTAATGTACCTGCTCAAAGCTAATAATAAACTGTGATTTCTTAAATCGTTTTAGTTTGGAAAGCCCTTGGACCCAGGCCTTTTTTAAAAAAAAAATGCTTATGATTGTCAACTATAGCCCATAATTATTATTGTTATTTTTTATTCAAGCAACATTTATTGAGTACTTATGTAAGACTCTTTGCTGAATTCTTCTGTTCCTTAAGGAGGTAATTCTACAGGCACAACAGACATATGTAAGGAATTCAACATTAATGACTTACATTGTTATACAAACAGTGCTCACTGCATGCAGAGAGGAGTCAGTTACAGCATAACTGATTTGAAAGAGACTTGGGAGAATAATGGAGATTTCTGGTTTGGAGTTGAAATCATGCAGTCTTTAATAGTTCTCATACTTTAGTTGCAAATTTGGAGGGAATTAATGAGTGGATACGTCAGCTGAGTTGTTTGTTGAAAAAAATTTTTCAAATGTTTGTTATATATATTCACAGAGTCAATGGTATCATTAAAATTGCAAATATCTCAGTGCTTGCCTAGTGGATATTCACCGAAAATTTTTAAATTCATCAAAGATCAGAGAAGAGGGAATTCCCTGGTTGTCCAGTGGTGCGGACTTGGAGCTCTCACTGCTGTGGGCCTGGGTTCAGTCCCTGGTCAGGGAACTAAGACCCACAAGCTAGCTGTTCAGCCAAATAAATCAGAGACACTCCTAGTGCATACAGTGAGAACTCCAGCTATCTGAATTGTCCTGAGAGTCAGTGTATGGCTGACCACTGCTGTGTTGTAAAGGGTTTGCTCTAACTATGCTCAGCTCTGTGCATTAGTCAAGAGAGACTGACTATTGCTACAAAATGCAGAAATCTCAAGGGCTCAACAGAATGAGAAACTTGCTAATCAGTCTGTCAGCCTGCAGTCCTGTGTGTGTGTGTGTGTGCGCGCGTGTGCTGGGGGTCATGGAATGGGGAGGTGGGTGGTGAGAGTCTATGCTATGTATATTCAGGGATCCAGCTTTTCCTTCTTGGACGCACATCTTCCTTCAACTAGTGGCCCCCAGTGGGAGGGGGAGATAGGGTTTGTGCCTGGGGGATTTTTGTGGGCTGTGTTGAGAAATGGCCTACATCATCCCCATCCGTGTTCTATGGGCCAGTTTTATGTCCGCAACTTAACGCAAAGGAGCTTGGAAGTGCAGTTAGCTGTTTACGCAACAAGAAGGGAAACCCGGCTGTTGGTAAGGCAGGAGGAGTAGCTGTCACAGCTTGCATTTAATTGAATCCTGGAATCGTATGGTTTTTTATGGCAGCTCAGTGGTAAACAGTCTGCCTGCCAGTGCAGGAGAGGTGGGTTCAGTCTCTGGGTTGGGAAGAGCCCCTGGAGAAGGAAATGGTTACCCACTTCGGTACTCTTGTCTGGGAAATCCCATGGACAGAGGAGCCTGGGGGGCTATAGTCCATGGGGTTGCGAAAGAGTCAGACACGACTTAATGACTAAACAACAACATGTCATTGATCACACGGAAGCCTAGTAAACACACACACACTCGATTCTGTTGAACTGTCACAGTCTTCCAGTGAGTGACCCATTTGTAGGAAATTCAGGTGTATGCCCCCATAGAGGAAGGGTAGACTCCTCCCCACATCTGCACAGAAATGTGTAAACTCAGAGACAGATGAACCTGGTGGGTGCCCACCCATTTGCTGAGAGTTAGCATAAAACCTACACAGTACACATGATTATTTTAAAATTTGAATTTTTAGAAACTGGTTTAAAGTGTATTTTGAAAATACACTTTACATTTGAGGGATGTTTGAAGTACTTGCTTTAGGCAACATGGAATCCTGAAAGGTTTTCAAGATAGGAAACATCATCTTGGACGAATTGCTTTAGCTCTATCTTGCTTGGTTTCTTCGTCTGTGAAATGGTATGATGACTCTTAGGCTATACAAGTAGAGGGCCTAAAACAGTGTCTTGTATGCAGTGAAGACTCTGTTGCCTGCTGGAATTAACCCTATCATCGTCCTTCACTTTGCACCATGAGGGTCTGCACTGGCACCGTGAGAGTAAGAAGACAGAGCAAGAGTGTGGACTCAGGCAGGTCTGAAGGCTGCAGGGACGCAGGTGAGGGAGGCTTCTTCCTGAAGTGACGTCTGGATACTGTGTGTTTTATGCTAGGCACTGTGCTGTTTGCTCACACCTGTCTTGCGAGCTGGATCAGCAGCATCTCAGGATGCCTGATGAGGAAGCTGGGGATTGAAGAAGCTGTGATGTGCCTCCAAGTCATATTTCTAGTTAGGGATGGAGCTTTAAGAAGAAACCCAGAGGGGTGGCACTTTTAATTATTTTGGGGAACACTCAGCATGATAAAGGTAAGGCTGATAGTTTTAGTCTGTATTGAGAGAAAGAATATAGACAATATTAGGACTAAGTACTCTTTGCATTTGGAGATGAAAAGAGGAAGACGTTATCCTAAGAGATTTAAACCCATGAAATTCTACCTAGTGAATGAATTCAACCACCAGCAGACATGGTCCACTGTGAGAGGTGGCTTGTATGTCTCATGTCCAGAAAGGCAACATCACCTAATGAGAGGGAGTAGGGCTTTCTCAGGAAGCTCTCAAGTGATCCTTCTGAGGTCATTGTTGCGTTGTTTTGGCACACGATCGGTGTGTTGCCTGAAGTGAAGAACAGAAAAGCCCAAAACAAAGACCTTATGGGGTTTTCCTTGTGGAAACAAAGTAAAAGGTTAGGCAGTTTGAATGTCCCAGTCCTTTGGAAGTAGGTATGGCCCCCTCCTATGGAGAGGACTGTGTCTCTGATTGGCCAGTGGCCAAGGTCATCCTGTGTTCTTTTCTCAGAGTGTGACTATTCCGCAGGCACTGTAATGGGGTGTTTAATTCTTGATATGGATCCTGAAGCTGTAGAGAATACCTTCAGCTGATCTGCTGACATGTTGGTATTAGCATCTGGCTCCATCAGATTGATCACTGTCCCACCTGAATTTTCTTAGTGTGGCGCACGTTTTCATAGCCTTATCTCCTTTGTGCAAACTGTCACTGACCTGGCAACTGGGTGACCAGGCAACAGCAGGTTAGCCTGCTGACGTTCGTCTCACTCACGGTGTACACCTGAGGCTCCGCCTGGTCTCCGGGAAGTTCTTCTTTGAGTACCCCCAACTGGGCTGGTGTCTTTGTTTTTCTCTTGCTCTAGATAAAGTGAGTTACACTTGACCTGTCCCTGAGATGACTAGGAAGGGTAGAGCCAGGAATTACAAGAATCATTTCTTTAGCACCTTATGTTTTTTTTAAAACACAGGTCACTTGTTAACCGTAATAATAAGGCAGCATAAAGAAATATGGTTTATTAACCAAGAGAACCAGATAGGTCTTTATCCTCAGAATACTTCCTGAAGGCTTACTGTGTATAAACTGTGAGGCCAAGCATGCACGGCCTATGTGTTTTCACCTTTAATCCTCAACCCACCTCCAAGAAGGAAGCTTCTACCCCCTTTTTGACAGTTGAGAAAATCATCTCTCAGGTTTAAAAACTTGGTTGCTCGTCACAGGGCAAGTGAGTAGTGGATCCAGGTTTGTTAGAGTCCAAATCACAATTCTCTCTCCACAGTACGCAAATTTTATGTCTTCCCAGAAATAGTCATCATTAATGTTTTTATGTATTCTCTTTATCATTTTCCTTTTCATTACCTGCTTCACAAAGTTGGGGTAATGGAGCATGTAGATATTTCTGTCTTGCTTTCAGTCACTTCACTTAGGTTTGCGAACATTTCCCGAACCATTATTGGTAAACATTTAACTGTTTTACCAAGGTAGATTAATCAATAACTCTTGCCTTTTTGACTTTCTGGAGAAAACACGAACCGACCTGTAACTTAACACCAAGAGGAAGCTGTAGGTTTGGAAGGTAGGATTGGTATAGGTAACCATCAAGACGGGGGATTTCCAGTGAACGTGATAAGGTACAGGCAACCGGACAGAGTGCGGAAGGACGTCTCTGCCTGCCTTAGAGTCTTGTGTTGAAAGCAGTGAGGGCGGCACCGCCACCCGCTGGGCCCCGGCTCAGGGTGGGCGCGCGGTAGTGGATGTGGACTGAAGCGGGCTGAGCACAGACGCCCAGCCCTCCTCCGGCTCTGTGAAGCATCACCGTGTGTACCCGACGTGTGTCTTGCTGGGGAAGGTGCCCGGGGAAAGTGCCACTGCGCGTTAAGAGGCGTTGTCCTGAAACGTTTAACTCCGCTGTTCACCTTAGTCTGGTGGTGCTGCAGGCTGTGAAGGAGCAGGCCTTCCTTTGCTCAGCGGGGTGGGTGAGTGCTCAGTGGAGAGGAACACAGGGGTCTGAGCTGAGCGAGGCAGACGCACGTGGGGGGCGGGGCTGAGCCAGGCAGACGCACGTGGTGAAGGGGCGGGAGGTGCCTGATCAGGCAGACGCACGTGGCGGGGCCTGAGCGAGGCAGACGCATGTGGCGGGGGTGCTGAGCCAGGAAGACGCACGTTGTGGGTGGGGGGGTACCTGAGCCAGGCAGACGCACGTTGGGGGGGCCTGAGCGAGGCAGATGCACGTGGGGGGGGGGGGAACCCCAGGCAGACGCACGTGGGGGGGCACCTGAGCCAGGCAGACGCACGTGGAGGGGATCTGAGCCAGGCAGATGCACGTGGAGGGCCACGTGCCGTTAACTCACGCGCGTCCCACGCCACAGGCAGCCGCGAGCCGGGGGGCTGTGGGGTCCCCGGGTAAAACGGACAGGCCAGCTGGGGTTGGGTCTCTCCTCAGCGGGGGGGCCCCGCTCAGGGCAGGGGGAGCCGGCACCCTGGGAACTGAGTGGGTCACGGGGCTTCGGCCCTCCCCGCGTCTCACTCGGACCTTCGTAACTTTTTTAATTCCATTTTTTAAATGTTGTATTGAAGTATATGTGATTTACAGTGTTGTGGCTGGAGGAGGGCATGGGAACCCCTGGAGAATCCCAGGACAGAGGAGCCTGGCAGGCTATAGTCCATGGGGTCACATAGTCAGACACGACTGAAGTGACTTAGCTCGCATGCACGTGTAGTTGATTTATATTATGTTAGTTTAAAGTGTCCAGCTAAGTGAATCAGTTATGTGTATACATGTATCCTTTCTTTTTCAGATTCTTTTCCCTTGTAGGTTATTGCAGAGCACAGAGCAGCGTTCCCTGCGCCGCACAGTAGTCCTGTTGCTTATCTGTTTGGTATGCGGTAGTGTGTGTGTGTTAATTCCAAACTCCTGATTTATCTCTCTTTGGTACCATGTGTCTGTTTTTGGAGTCTGTGAATCTGTTTCTTGTAAACGAGTTCATTTGTATCATTTTTTTTAAATTTCACATATAAGTGGTATCATATGGTATTTGTCTTTCTCTGACTTGACTTTACTTAGTATGATAATCTCTAGGTCCATCCATGTTGATACAAATGGCTTTCTTTCATTCCCTTTTTGTGGCTAATATTTCATTGTGTATACGTACCACGTCTTTTTTGTCCATAACTCAGACCTTGTCATCAAGGTCCCTGCCTGGGACTCTTATCTTGGACTGTCAGCTTTTAGGTGTGACCCCTTGAACCATGGTGAGGAGGTCTCCCTGGAGGTCGTTGGCATTTCCTGAGCAGATGCCGTGGCTTCTGGAGCCTTGTGCTGCCAGCCAAAGTTATTCTTATTTCTAAGATGCCGCTCGGCTGTGTTGGCAACTGTTATGCCCTTCCTCAGTGGTCCAGATGGGAAGAATAAAACTCAAGTCAGTGCTCAGAATTAAGGCAGCGTGTTTCCTTGTGAAAGGCCCATCAGAGCACCGGTGAAGTTTCTTGGCCAGAATGCACGCTTCTCTGAGACCAGGGACCGTGGGGGCAGGAACAGTTTTGGAATGAGTTGTACTCACTTCTTGAATTTTTAACCAAAACCACGTATTCGAGTTCTGTGCTGGGGGCCGCCAGTAACAAGTCAGATGGGTGATGGCTCTCAGGGGATTTAGGGACGGGCTGGAAGGACCAGGTCCATCTGTGACGACTGGACGAGGTTAGAGGTGTGCCTGAAGGGGCACAGGGTGGGACGGGGCCTCCGTCATTCCCAGGGATGGAGGAATATTAAGGAGACTTCCTGGGAAAGGTAGCATTTACTCAGGCTCTGAGGAACAAGTCACAGGTAGAGACAAAGAAATGCAGGAAGGCTGTTGCTAGGCAGATGACTTAGCACATGTGCTTGTCTGAAGGTCTGAAACTTGGGAAATGCAGTCTGTTACTGCAGCACGTGGCGAGAGATGCGCCTGCAGAGAGGTGGATGGCAGGGGGACTGGGAGGGCCTGGGGACCCGGGTGAGGAGTGTTTTCTGGAAACCTGGGGAGATGGGGGTTTGGTGCTATGAAAGGGTGTTCACAGGGGGTGATGCTGAGGTCACCCAGGGGGAGCGTGGGCTCAGTGGGGGCAGCCTGGGGGGAGGAGGCAGGCGTCCACGTGGGGGATGGAGACTGGGTGGGGAGCAGGGGAGAGGGAGATGCTGGACCAGGCCGAGGGTGACAGGTGGGGAGGTGACGGGATGTGGGGGAAGGGAGAGTGAGAGGTCTGGGTCTGGGTAAACCCCGCTTCCCCCCGTGGGGAGACAGGAGATCCTGAAGGCAGGGTCAGGACTGAGGGCAGAGATGGGGGAGGCGCCTCTGGATGACCCCAGTAGGTGTGTTCGGTGGGCAGCGGAATATCAGGTCTGAGGCTCGGGGAGGTGAAGGTTTGGGAGGCGTCCCGGTGGAGGTGATGTTTGGAGCTGCGGGAGTGAAGGTGCGGGTGCCTGCAGGGCAGGCAGAGCAGAGAAAAATGCGAGGAGGAGCGGCGAGGGGTCGGCAGAGTGCTGGCTGGCGTCAAGGACAGGCCGCCGTGTGACCGCGTCAGACACCCCAGAGGACGCACCTTTCAGGTGGATCAGTGATAGAGCTGTCGCCACAGATGAGGTGGTCCAGGCGTGGGCTGTGGGAGGGCAGCACCCTGGGGAGCACCACTGTGAAAGCACTGATGGAAAGGAACCTGCGACAGAGGCTGGGAAGGAGCAGGGAGGGAAACGGGAGTCTCCTGAAAGCTTGCCCGGGAGCCGGATGCGGGACGAGCATCTGGGAAGGCTGCCTGGAAAAGGAGGCGGGATGGTCGGTAAACGTGGGCTGATTTGGCATCCGGAGGTCCTCTGCGACCCCAGAATCGGCACCAGGCAGTTTATAACCCTCATTGCTTTGTTTTGTGCGTGTGCCCAGACTCTCTTTACGAGATCAGAGGAGTGCTGAAAAATGCCCTGGCCCCATTTCCTAAAGGAAACAGCAGCTTCCTGGCTTCCTGCGGGATCTGCCAGTTCTCAGGGACGGGAACAGTCCTGATGCGAAGGGTGTCTTGGACGGCTGACTGGGATTTCATTAGTGGAGGACTTCCTTTCCTCGGGGCATATGTGTACGGGTTGATGGCTGTCGGTGTGGGGATGAGCCACCCAGGCAGACCCTTCAGAAGGAGAAGGGTAGTGGGGGACCAGTCATTGGTGTTCTTATTTTGAAGTCTGGTCGTCAGTGATGATTGGGACCAAAGTGGAATCTGGGCATATTAAGCCTGGTTATTCCATGTTAAGTCTTGAGGACCACAGACAGTGTTCCTTCTTTCTAAGACCCTTGAATGATCGTATTTACCCATTGTGTTTCCAAGTTTATTTCCCCTTGGGATTTTTTTTTTAAATTATAAAAGCAGCATATGGTTCATTATAAAAATTAGTGGAGGTAAATAAGGTTTAAGTCATCAACCTGCCCTTCCCACTTTCAGCCTCTCCCCACGCCGGTAAGGTCTCTGGTGTGGGGTGTCACTACACTTAGGTTTCTTACACCTCTCTTGCCTCCTGGATTTTGAAGTCATTGTGGGCCAAGGCTGTACCTCTTACTCACCTTTGCCTCCTTACCTTCTGCCACACAGCTTGACCAGGGTCCACTAAATTTTAGTGGCATAAATAATCTGATATGTGAATAGATGAATGAATAGGGTGATCTCCTAGGCTTTGTCCTTGGGGCCGTTGATTCCAAGATGAATGAATAGGGTGATCTCTCAGGCTTTGCCCTCGGGGCCGTTGCTTCCAAGATGCATGAATAGGGTGATCTCCCAGGCTCTGCCCTTGGGGCCGTTGGTTCCATTTTAACTTCAGAGAGAAACTGGACACAAGAGGAGAGGCCCCATGTTGGTCACTTTTTGATTTGCAGGAGCGCTTGTTCTCTGGAAGGTGCTTCGTAACAAGGTGCAGGGTCTGCAGCCCCTCTGTCCAGCCTTAGGTGTAGATTTCTTGAATTACGTGAATTAGTTCAGAAACCAGTAGATGGCTGGCAGAGAATCAATAAGATGAGAGGTTTAACACGTTCATGGCATTATAAGATGTGATCTTTATAATGCATTTTAAGTTCTTTAAAAGCACCCCAGAACTTCTACATTAAGTTTAAATAGGAGACATTTACTCTGCTTTCTCTGAACCTTGGGCACTTTGATGTTATCACAGATAAAGCAGAAGGAAGAATTCTGTCCAAGAGACGGCAAGACACAGTCTGTCCCCAGAGGCCTGCAGACCATGTGGGCAAAACCATATTTGTAGGTATGAAAGGGAGGATGGAGAAAAAGATGAAAAAGTCCAGCAAATCAGAATGTCCTGCTGACCACAGACCACAGAGAAAGGGGATTTCAGGTATGATGGGAGCAAGACTTCTTTCTCCCTGGAGACTTTGGATTTTGTTCTTCCTTCATCACATGGAGCAGTGTTTCTCCAGGTGGGCTCTGGACCACCTCTGTCAGAATCCTTGTGAAAGTTGCTTATTTCCTACCTTCTCCAAGGACTATTCAATCAGAATTCCCAGGGCAGGATCCCAGAGTCTGCCTTTCAATCTCCAGGGCAACTCATGTAAGTTAGACTGGAGTCAGAAGACACGCGCCCAGCTGTTCATAGCAGCACTGATTACAAATAGTCAGGACACGGGAACAGCCTGATGTCTGTTGACAGATGAATGGATAAGGAAGATGTCACACACACACACACACACACACACACACACACACGAATACTGCTTAGCCATAGAAAGAATGAAATAATGCCATTTGCAGTGACATGGATGGAGTCATGCTCACAGATTACCATACTAAGTGAAGTAAGTCATACAGAGAAAGACAAAATACATGATACTGCTTGTATGTGCAATCTTAAAAAAAAAAGATAAAAGTGAACTTATATACAAAATGGAAATAGACCCATGGACGGAGAAAACAAAGTTACAGTTATCAAAGGGAAAGGGGGGGAGGGATAGATTAGGTGTTCGGGATTAATAGGTACATACTACTTCATACAGGATAGACAACCAACAGGACCTACTGTATAGCACAGGTAACAATACTTAATATCCTACAATAATCTATAAGGAAAAAGAATCTGAAAAAGAATACATAGGTATAATTGAATCACTTTTCTGTACAGCTAAAACTAACAGGACGTTGTAAACCAACTATACTTCAATTGAAAAAGGCATCACCATTTAAAAAAAGGAAAAATAAAAAAAGAGCCTAACAGAACCTAGACAGTTCCTGATGGTTTCAAGATCCTAAATAGCATTTAGGCCAGAACTTTTCTTGAATCCATAGACTAATGGTTTAAGTACAGAAAATGATTTTTTGCACAGTCCAGAATTCAAGAATCTGCTGTACTAATCTAGACGACCCCTCAGCAGAAGCAAGCATTTCATCTTCTCTCTGGCTTTTTGCCCTAAACTTGGATGGAGGGCCTGGGAAGATTGGTTTAGGACATGGACATAGATGCAAACTTGACATAATCATCTTCAGAGTGAGATTCAGCAGAAACACAGAGTATATTTTATACTAGTTCCCAGTCTTGAATTTTCTGTAATTGATAAAGACAGCATTGGTTCTGCAAGATTTTCTCAAAACCTTGGGTTACGAGAAATACTCATTGCAATTCTGAGAAGGAACACCAAAACATTCATCGAGTGACACCACCAGAATAAGTATGCGTGCCTCCTGTGATGACTGCTTTCAGGGATACTACCAATTTTAATGTGTACGTTCTGAAATGTTTCTTTTTAAGAAGTTAAATGTGTTCCTAATAGCATATCTTTGCTTCTGTCAGTTGGCAGCTTATATATTTAAGCCCTTAAGCGCTTTTCTACTTTTGTTTGAAATTGTGTAAACATGTTTTTGAGCCCTTTTTAGAATACTTTGGCACTCCGTTTTCTAGCTTAACTTTTTTTTTTTTGTTTTAGGGTTACTTTTGAAAAAGTATACTTGTATCACAGGTAGAGGAATTTCTTAAAAATTGATTTTATTAAAAAATGGGAAGGAGACTGTTGAATTAGATTCAAGCAGACTCCCTATCCATCTTTCCCCACCTCTTTTTACCCACTCCTTTCCCCATCTTCTTTTAAATAACAAAACAGCCCTATTTTCCCTTCCGTCACTGTTCTGCCTCTCTTTGAAGCAGTCTGATCCAGCCCTCAGTGTGTGCAGCGTTCAGTGTAGGCTGGGCCTCCCTCTCATGACAGAAAGAGCTTTCTCTGGAGATGGATGATGGGCAGGAGCCATGAGTAATGGTCAGGTGGGTCGGGTGCCCCACCAGCATGGCTAGAGCCGCCTCATCCGTGACCCCTGACCTGACTGCATCCTAGATTCTGCTGAAGTAGGGTTTTTTCTTAATGACATATATTTGATTTGCAATGTTGTGTTTCTGGTATACAGCTAAGTGGTTCAGTTATATAAATACATATTCAGTTATAAAATGCATGTTTGAATACATGTAAGTGTGTATATTCTTTTTCAGATTGTTTTCCATTATAAGTTATTACAAGGTGTTGAATATAGTTCCCTGTGCTATGCAGTAGGTCTTTGTTAATTTATTTTGTATATAGTAGTCTGTATCTGTTCATCCAAAGCTCCTAGTTCACCGAAGTGGCCACCCCCCACCCCCCCACCCCCGTTTTTGGTAACCATAAGTTTGCTTCCTATGGCTGTGAATCTGTTTCTATTTTGTAAATAAGTTCACTTGTATCTTTTTTTTTTTTAATTCCACATGAAGGGATATCCTGTGATGTTTGTCTTTCTGCCCAGACCCCACCCAGGAATGACGTCACTGGACTCAGGCCCCAGGTGATTCTGAAGTGCATTCAGGGCTAGGAACCAATGAAGTCAAATGCCTCATTGTTTCTCGGGGGCTCCAAGGCACTTTCTGTCTGCGTTTCCAGGAGAGTTGGGTTGAAACGCAGAGTCTTTTCTCCCTACCCCAGACCCTGCGAATCTGTTGCTGGGAGTGGGCCTGACTTTGCCAGCGCGTAAATGCTTCTGTAATGTTGGGAGCCCCAAGCCTTGGGGTCCTCAGTGGTGTTTTTGGACCCGGGTTGGGGAGGTGCCCGGGGAAGGCTGGTGGGAACTGCGGAGTGTTCGGGCTCCAGCTGGTTTGTCTGGGGCGGGAGGCTTCTCCCCGCTGTGGGGAGGACGGTACGCTGTCCCCTCTGGCCCTGCGCCCGCGTCTGCTCCCTGTGCTCCCCAGAGCGTGGCTCCGGGCTCTGAATGACTCACCCCAGCCTGTGGCCTGTCAGCTGGCAAACACGGTGCCCGGTGTGGGGGTGTGAAGATGTTTATTCCAGCTGACAGGCATAGATGCTAATTGGTAAGATGAAGGGAATACATTTACAAGGGTGCCACAAACAGCTCGGGGCCAGGCCGGGAATCCACTCGAAGGGGCCCTGACCGCAGGGACTCATCTGCAGTTCAGGAGAGGGAGGAGAGGACTTGTGGTCTCAGAAGATGGAGCGACTTGGGCTGGGGGGAGCTGAAGCCTTCATTTCTGGGCCATGGCATCCCAGAGCCATCGGGAGACCTCATTTCCCTGAGAAGTTTGGTGCCTAAATACCCATTGTGATTTTGTCTGTATTAAATGGGGGTAATTACAATGAGCAGTAATTTTGAATGCAAAGTAACTGAATTTGGGGCATTTAGTTGTTGTTATCTTGAGGTTTAAGTAGACATTATTTCAGAATCTACATATTTTATTTCAGGAAGAGGACAAGCAGAAAGAAGCCCAAACTGTGTGCATCTCCCCCCCCCGCCCCCCCCACAGTATGTCTGAAACCCCACATTTACTATTCTGTGATGCTTTGCCTTTTGGTGATTTTTTTCCCCCCAAACAAGAGATCGTGTATCTTAGGACATATTTGTGTTTATTGAGCCAACGCTGCTGGGGAGGAAAAGCTGAGGCGTAAAGGTTATTTTTGTAATTGTGGCTGGAATTAGGTGAAAATCCTCTTGGCTGGGAAAAGCTTTTTTTTTTTGTTTGAGTCCTGAGTTACCAAGACTCAAAACTTTGACAAAGGGGCTTGTGTCCCCTCTGCCCCCCTCACCACGTAGAGACCACGCCAGCTTTTCTGCCCGGCACTGTCTGTTCCCGCCGTGCCCTCCAGAGGCTGGACACGCTTCCCAGGGCAGGAGCCCCGTCTCTGTCTCCAGAGGCCCACTGCCTCACGGGCCAGTCCCTGGGGTTTTGGGAAATGTGATAAATGGGGGGATGGTGCCTTTGAAAAAGAGATCTCCGCGTCTCATTGTTATTTTCCCTGCACACCGAGAGCAACAGTGTGGCAGCTAGTGCAGGCCAGGATTACACGTTCATCCCGAGTCTTACTTGACAATCCCAGATATGTTAAAGCAGGATGAGCCGGGAGCCCAGCAGTCAGCCAGCCCGATTGGCATACAGTGCCCTGTGTTACCCGAGGGGTAAACAGCCCTCAGTGAAGCAGTGTGATGTACACGGAGCGAGCCCGAAGTGAGCCCGAAGTCAGCCTTCAGGGTTCCACCGCCGCCCAAAGCCTCTCTTTTTACGCGCTCATCCTGTCCACCACTGGTTGTTCAGTCCTTGTTGTGTTTGAGTCTGGTCTTCAGTGAGGCCTCATTTCATGGTGTTGATCCATGACATGACCCCCAGAGTGACCTTCCCGCCTCCCCTGGGCCCTGCGTGCAGCCTTGCAGCCAGATGCAGGGCTCGTGGTTTGAGGAGGGTGTTTCATGTTTGGGGTCTTGTCACTTGCTTCTGCTGTGGGGAGGGCTGTCTCCTGGCCTTTGGCCCTTCCCTCGTCTGCACGGCCCCCCCCCCCCCCCACCGCTCCCTGTGGATGTGGACGGTGTCCTGAGGCCTCCCCTTGGCCCCTGTGCCCCTGTGCGCTGCCTTCTGAGTGAAGGTGGGCATGGATAGCCACGCCGCTTCACCCCACTTCTGCCTGCCTCTCTACCTGCCCCGTAGATGTCTGCAACAAAAAGATCAAACCCAAACACGCTTCGTTTTCTCCTCAAGCCACAGACCCTTCCTCTTTGCCTGAATTGCCAGGCTTTCTGAAGGCACCCTAGGCTCGCAGATGTCCAGATTTAATGGAGCAGCAGGATTTATTTCAGATGGGATCGTGACACAGGATTGCTAAGTCTTTTTGATAAGAAAAACTCATTGTCGTTTAGTGAAAAGCCAGGAGATTTCAGCCCCCCAGCGAGGCTGTATTCTCTGATTAAACAGAGCCCAGGGCACAGCAGCCTTTGTGAACACATCTGTCTGGCTTCGCGATGGCAGAGTCACGTCACTGTCCCCCCATTGCCGGGTTTTGCCGGCCAGGAGCCCCACGTCTGAGACTAGAGCGGCAGCTTCTGTGTGCCCACCCTCCTCTCTGTCCACAGGAGCGGACGGGGGACCTGGCTTCCCCACCTTTGTGTCTGACCCCTTGCACCGTCTCTGTGTTGGTGGCCCCTGGACGGTGCCCGGGATCACTGTGAGCAGCCCATGCTCCCCTGACCTGCTGGCCACCTCGCTGACCCGCCCTCCTGGGGACCCTTTGCTCTTTGACCTTTCACTCTGCCTGTTCGGCCCCCGGCTGCCTCAGCACCGGTTCACCCCCTCTGTGTGTGTGTCTGTGTGTGCGTGTGTGTGTTTGTGTGTCTGTGTGTGTGTCTGTATCTGTGTGTGTGTGTCTGTGTGTGTCTGTATCTGTGTGTGTCTGTGTGTGTGTGTGTGTGTGTGTCTGTATCTGTGTGTGTCTATGTGTCTGTATCTGTGTGTGTTTCTGTGTATGTCTCTGTATCTGTGTGTGTGTGTTTCTGTGTGTGTCTGTGTGTGTCTGTGTCTCTGTGTGTGTGTGTGTGTCTGTATCTGTGTGTGTTTCTGTGTATGTCTCTGTATCTGTGTGTGTGTCTGTGTGTGTGTCTGTATGTGTGTGTGTGTGTGTGTGTGTGTGTGTGTGTGTGTGTTTGGCGGGGGGAAAGTGTGTCACGTTGGCCCGTGGGCCCTGGTGCACCTTTCTTCCCAGGACGAGTCTCAGGATGAGTCTCGGGACGAGTCGGGATGCTCTGTAGAGTGTCACTGCGGGTCCAGGGGAGGTTAGAGTCCGGTACCCGTGTGCCTCTGAAGCGGCTGGGCTGCCGCTGGGTCATCCCTGCCCCTGGATCTCTGAGGGTGGTTGAGGGGTGGCTCCTGTTGCCCTGGCTCCGTTTGCTTGTTTTTTGTTGGCCTCTGACGTGGTTAGCATCAGTGATGCTTTGAGCTTCTGCCCTCATCTCCTGACGGTCCATTCAGCAGCGCGCTTCTCGCAGATGGGACACTGATGACAATGGTCAGGTAGACCCCGTGCCGATGGAGGTGTTGATGAGGGTTCCCCGCTGATCTGAGTGTGTCAGGGTGTGAGGAGGTGCGGCACATGCCCCGGGCCCCACGCGTTGCTAGAAAAAGTGATGAAACCTGTGCGCCTCGGGAGCGCCCCTCCCCAGGCCTTTCCATTGGTCTGCTTTCCCGCGTCGTCCGGTCCACCAGCCCATCGAGCCTCTCGGTCGCCGTGCTGCTGGGTGAGGCAGAGGATGCCTTGGGAGGAGCCGAGGTCCCGGGCAGTGCCGGCGTCCCCCCGAACCCAGGTCAACGCAGGGGTTGGTCAGTTGCGTCGCACACCACCTTGGGGCCCGCGTGGTCGCGCTGCAGAGACGCTGGTGAGAAGATAGGCCCGGTCCAGGGGACTTCCCTGGCGGTCCAGTGGTTGGGACCTGGTTCTGTCACTGCCGGGAGCCCAGGCTCAATCCCTGGTCGGGGAAGTAAGATCCCAGAAGTCACCTGGCGTGGCCAGAAAGAACACACGTGGTCCCTGAGCCAGCAGAGAGTTCATCTGGTGTGGAAGCCGGGGCCTGGGAACATTTTTGGGTTAATAGATACTCACTTTTAGGCACAGGGCACAGTGGGAGGCCTTATCTATTTGAGGGGGTTTGGGGACGATATGCCTGGAATTTGATGACGCGTTGGTGCCTTTTTGTCAATAGTGCTAACTATATTCTTTGTCTTCCCTCATAGGAGCTACCTTAAGCAAGAAACAAGGACGAAACAGTTTTTAACATTCTGTACTTAGGCAAATACCGTACTTAATTTCAAAGTTCCATCATAGTCAAAAGTTGGTAAAGATTAGCCAAAGCAGAGAATTGAGTTTTGAACTTTCTCCTTTGCTACTTTGATATTTTTGTGATGTTCTCTTGAAAATGAATTATTAGCTTGATTTCATTTAATCAGAGGAATTAAGTGGAAAAAAAAGAGCGTTAAAGCTGCCCTCAG
The DNA here is from genome assembly GCF_033118175.1 of Dama dama. Taxonomy (NCBI): domain Eukaryota; kingdom Metazoa; phylum Chordata; class Mammalia; order Artiodactyla; family Cervidae; genus Dama; species Dama dama. Next base: position 9,386,531 of record NC_083687.1, on the reverse strand, counting down.
AGGTCTGTGGGCTGGAGTCCTCCCCCAGACTCCTTCGCATGCACCTGCTGGAGGCAGGGGCGGGGGTCCCCCTGCAGTGCTGACCTTGCCTCCCCGAGGGGCGCACGCTGGGGGCTGGTGGCTCGGGCCTTTGGGCGGCAGTGGATGGTTTCTCTTGACCTCGCAGGTTTCTTTCAGAGTTGGGATGACTTTATGGTCCAGAGCACAGGCCCCCGGGGAGAGTGGGGTGGGCTGGCTCGGGTTCTCCTCCCTGCCGTCCTGCTGACGAGGTTCCTTCCACAGGGAACGGGGGTGGGGGTCACTTCCCTGGAGCTGTTGTGAGGATTTAAACTGCCTTGTTTATGCAGAGTGCCTGACCCTCAGTAAGCCTGCCTCCCCGTGGCTCAGCCGGAAGGAGGCTGGGCTGCCCTGCCGTTCAGGTGAGGGGTCCCCAGCTGTGGGGCTGGGGCCGGGAGAGGAGCCGTCTGTGCTGGACGCTGCCTGCCCGCGGGGACAGCAGAGCCCACGCTGTCCGTGCAGATGGCGACTGACATGGCTCTTGCTCCATGTCCAGTAATAAATCTTCAACTTGCCAGCCTTCCACGGATGGTCCTGAGTTTTAAAATGTCACTCCTTTCAATTTCACCAAGTTATGTGATGTAGATCATAATATGCTTTCTTTAACCTTTTCAGTCCTCCTTTAAACGCGTTCCTTCCAATTTTTAGGCAATTAACATGAATTAGATACTCTTAGAGAAAAGTGTGAAAGTGTTAGTCGCTCAGTTGTGTCCAGCTCTTTGTGACCCCATGGACTGTAGCCTGCCAGGCAAGAATACTAGAGTGGGTAATCATTCCCTTCTTCAGGGGATCTGCCTGACCCATGGATCAAACCTGGGTCTCCAGCATTGCAGGCAGATTCTTTACCAACTGAGCCACCAGGGAACAGCTACCACGTATGTAAGGCTTTCTTTTTTGCTTCAAATGTCACAGTCCTCTCAGTGGAGAGAGCCTAGGACTGTAACTGCAGACACCGGATAGGTCTTGAACCCAGAAGAAGAGATGCTCTTTATATAGAACCAGTGAGAAATGCCATTTATTCAAAAAGAACTTAGCCTTCTGGGCACAGGGACTGTGGTCACAGACTGGGCAGGCTGTCCGCACGCAGTTCTCCATGAAAGGAAATGCCCTGGAAGGTTCTGTACTCACACAAACGTTGAAGGAACCACGAGGTCACGCAGTCCAGCCTGTCTCCATCACACGGTGGGCCCTGAGATGGTGATAGCTTTTCAGGAGAGGTGCTGGTCCGCCTCCAGGCTTCTGGGCATCCGGTCCCTTATCGAGGACTGTGGACTAAGCCGCTGTATTCCTCTTGTAGTTAGGGGGCTGTGGAAGGTGGAAGAGCATCCTGAAGTGTTAAAAGGGGTTGCTGAGAAAAGCGGAGGTGTGCCAGGAAGGGCAGCCCCGACCTTCTGGGTCACTTTCTGAATGACAGAATCTGCGGCGGGAAGTGTGTTCTCTCTCAGAAGCCCTTGGGCTCACGGTGCCAGGGTGGTTGTCCGCTCGGCAGTGGTGAAGGGGAAGATTTTTGGCACTGCGGAGTTTAGGGCTGATTATCAGTCTCTTGTATACAGGTGGTAGTAATGGTTATACTGGTAAACAACAGATTTGGTGTTTTTACTTTTTAAGTAAACTCAAAGCAGTTCTGATTCAGAAATGAGGAAAGCTTAGAGTGGGTCCAGATTGAAGGTTATCTTAAGAAAGTTGTAGGGAAGAGATTACTTAATTTTACTATCATTCTCAGATGTCTTATAAATATCAAATTTTATGCTTTTATTCTTGGACATACATGAGATAAAGCCCGTTTGAATTCATGAAAAGTGTGATTAAACTTGTTTTTTTTTTTTTAATACCTTTTTTTAAACCTTTTTTTTTTAACCTGTAGAGAAGCTTGACATAAGCTGAATGTTGGCAGTTAGGAGTTTGGGGGCACCTTCTTTAATGAGATGAAAACCTCATGAGTTATTGCTCATATTTGTGTGTTAATAAATATTCATTCAGGGTTTAATCACTGTTGCTTCTCAGTTAAAACAGCAGCAGAAGCTCTCAAGTCTCATCTCTGTTCATCACACTGCTCTTCTTCAAATTCTCCAGCCCTCATTCACAGCAACGAGAATGGGCTGAGAGATGATCATACTAAGTCAGGAAGGGAAAGACAGTACCATGCAATATCACTGACATGCGAAATCCAAACTATGACACGGATGAACCCATCTACGCAGCAGAGACAGACTCTCAGACGTGAAGAACAGCCTTGTGGCTGCTAAGGGGAGGGGCTGGGGAGGATGGAGTGGGAGGTTGGGGTTAGCAGTGTAAATGTTTATGTGTCTAGTAAGCAACAGGTCCTGCTGTAGGGCACAGGGAAGTATATTCAATATCCTGTGATAAAACATCACGGGAAAGAGGACTTAGAAAAAGAATGTATAGGGGACTTCCCTGGCAGTCCAGTGGTCAAGAGTCCAGGCTTCCACTTCAGGGATTGAGGGTTCACTCCCTGGTCAGGGAACTAGGATCTGTATGCCAGGCAGCTTGACCAAAAAAGAAAAAGGGTGGGTGGGTGTGTGTGTACATATCTACATCAGATATATATATATATATATATATATATATATATATGAATCTCTTTGCTGTATAGCAGAAATTAACACTATAAACCTAACTACATTTCAATTAAAAAAAAAATGCTCAGCCTTGAATGCAAAACAGTGACCCCCGTCCCATATAAAACAAGAGGTCTAGGAGATTGCGTCCTGTGTGATTGCGTGCCTCTCCTTTATCCTTGACAGCCCTACCCTGGAGCTGGGATTATGCCTTTTTTAGAGAAGAGTAAACTCCGTGTCTGGCAGGTTAACTGCAAACACTCAGCCTAGTCTTGGGAGTCTTCTGTCGAGAGATCTGTCTGGCCGTCTGCACAGACACTCCCGCTCTGATGCCCTGAGTTCAGGCAGCTGTGCCCAGGGCTGACCCTGTCCCCGCTCGGCATTCGGGATCACGTTTTCTTATTTATTTATTTCAAAGCTTGGTCCTTTGTCTCACTGTATCCTTTCTCTGAACTTCTGCAACACTTAAGGTATGATATGCTGGTATTATTTGAAAATATCTGTTGATGAGCCTTTTCACAGATGAGGGAATCAAGGCCCACATAGGTTAAGTAGTTTGTAAGAGGCCACAGACCTGGTAAGTGTGGAAAATGTGCAGATCGCTTTTGTGACTGTTTGGATTTGATGGAGGACTAATGGGATTCAGAGAGAGACCATTAAGCAGGATGGTGCAATATATAAAATAGATAATCCCTGTGTATCACAGGGAACTCGACTCAATATTCTGTGATAACCTATATGCAAAAAAGAATAGTACACGTACATGTAAAGCTGAACTACTTTATTGGACACCTGGAACGAACACAACATTGTTAACTAGACTCCAGTGCAAAATAAAAATTAAAAAAGGATAGTGTAGTCATCTAGAGGATTGAAGCCTGAACTGGGCTGATAGCAATGTGAGTGGATAGGAAAAGATGCCTGGGGAAAATAATTAGAGAATAACAGAAGGATTTGGAAACTTGAGTGTGAGTGGTAGGAAGAGAGGGTGCCGGGGAAGGAATTGAAATTACAATTTTTTAATGAGGTTCGTGGTCAGCCTTGACCTCACTGAGAAGTGGTTTTTTATCTGTATTTTTTCATATGTTTAGTCTTAAAACTAACATTTATCCAGAGCAAAACACTGGGAAGACAGTTAAAGGGGATTTCAGCTGGGAATAACCTGCAAGCCTTATACTATCTCTTATGAGAGACCTAGGACCAAACAGTTTTCTTACTGGTAAAACAGAGATATACCCACCCTCCAGGGGATGTTTCCTGACTCCGGTGAGAGAGTAACTGTCTTTTCAGAGGCTTAGCAACGTGAGTTTCTCATTTACTCCTTCCACATTCAGTACTGTGGGCTGCTTGAACTTAATACAGTCAGCATCTGGGATGCAGTAATCCCTTATATAAGACGGCATGGTGTTTGCACGGAATCTTGCGTATCCTCCCATACACTTTATTTATTTATTTTTTTGTATCCTCCCATATACTTTATTCTCCAGATCACTTCTAATACCTAGTACAATGTAAACAGTTGTCAATACTATGCAAATAGTTGTCACATGAGTAAATAGTTTTGCTTTTGGACCATTCTGGAATTTTCTTTAATATCTTGGTCCACAGTTGGTAGAGTGTCCAGGTGTGGAACCTGGGAGCCGACTGTACTATGTCAGCTTTGGGGACGCAGACAAGGCCCACACGGTCCTTCTTGCCAGTGAGCTTAGAGTTAGTAAGGGAGATTGATCACCAAACAACTATTTAATTACAACTGTAACAGATTTCGGGAAGCCGAAGCCCAAGGAAGCTGAGAGCAGGGGAATGCAACCTAATCTTGGGGCCAAAGGGGAGGTATCCTTGAGGGTGTGGCATTTTAGCTGGGTGTTTAAGGAGGAGCTGCTGTTCCCCTTCTTTAGCTTTCTGTTCTGATATTTTTAGTAACTTAGAGCAAACCAGTAATCAGGACGCTTCAAACCACTCTCTTGCTTTCCTTGTCTAAAGCTCTTACTTTTACAGGCAAGTGCCTTCTTTTCTTTCAAGTTAGGAACACACATAAGGTAGAAGGAAACAGTCTTTGGAGTTGAGACCTGTGTTCCATTTGCTGGTTTTGCGTACGAGCAGGTTTGTCCAGGGACGGCGTGCCTTCTTGCGAGGTGGACCTCGCCCACCTCCGTCTGGACTCGGTCCATCTGTTCTCTCCGGCAGTTGCTGCTTCTACCTTCAGAGTCCCTGACTCCAGACCAGCCCCGACCAGAGTTTCTTGCAGCCACTACTCATGTGTTCTTAGGTAAACCCACCATCCTGAGCTTCGGGGATTTTTCTGATGCTCTTTGAAGTGTTAAAGATTTCCACCCAATTAACAAGCCTTCACTCTTTCTGTTTCCTTGATCTTTTCCTCGGATTGAGCAGAAAGCTGTCATGACGTACACGTGGGTGTCAGCTTGACCTTCTTCCCGAGGGCTTGTGAGGTGACGGGTGTAGCCTGTCTTTTCTCAGCCTTAAAAATCCTGCTCCCCAGGACCTGACGTGGTGGCTGAGGAGGTCCGGTCGGCAGTGCAGGACCCATTCACCCGGGTGGCCTCAGCTGCCTGAATGGCCATGCTGGTCCTGTAATGGAGGGCGGTTCCTTCCTTCATTCTGTCTTTAGTTTCTTTTTTTTTTTTTTTTGTCTGTTCCTTTTTTTAAAAAATTGAAGTATATAATTTATAGGTATGCAATACAGTGATTCACAGTTTTTAAAGCTTATACTCCATTTACAGTTACTATGCAATATGGCCTATACTCCCCATATTGTACAGCATATCCTTGTAGCTTTCTTATACCCAGTAGTTTGCACCTCTTGCTCCCCTCCCCCATCACCCCTCCCCTGTGGTGACCTCTAGCCTGACCTCTATATCCCTGAGTCCGCCTCTTTTTTGTTATATTCACTAGTTTGTTCATTCTTATGCCCAACAGTGCCATGACCTCAGCCTTCAGTAAAGTGACCGCTAACGTTGCCGGGGGGGCGGGGGGGGGGTTCTTCATCTCCGAGCCTTAGTGTCCACTTTGGGCAATGGAAGTTACAGTAATTTATGTTGCAGTTACATGAGGTCATGGGCTTCCCTGGTGGCTCAGATGGTAAAGAATCTACCTGCAGTGCAGAAGAACCAGGTTCTATCCCTGGGTCTGGAAGAATCCCTGGAGAAGGAAATGGCAACCCACTCCAGTATTCTTGCCTGGAGAATCCCATGGAAAGAGGAGCCTGGCGGGCTATAGTCCATGGGGTTGCAAAGAGTCGGACATGACTGAGCAACTTCCACTTTACTTTACATAAAGTAATATGTATGAAAGGTCTTGCCACTGTATATGTGCCTCAGGGTCTACAAATGTTTGTATGTTTTAAAAATCCATTCCAGACTCAACTGTGGACAAATCATATGTGTGTGTGTGTGTGTCTTATATATGTATGTATGTGCTCATATATGTATGTATGTATCTGTATATGTTTGTGTATGTGTATATATGTGTGTGTGTGTGTGTGTATACTGCTATCATATTTATGAACTAGGGCCATAAATAATGTGTGTTCTCTACTACCTCATATGACCCGTTTTTTAAATTGAAATGTGTGTTCTTTACTACCTTATACAACGAGGCAGAGACTTGTGTGAGGCAAATGTTAGCACAGATTTAAATATTTCAGCTTTAAAATTTGTACTGAGAGCTTGTACGTAGCTGCTGATGACTGTGCAGCTTCAGTGCAGGGCATCCGTCTTGCCCTGACTTCTTCCGTCTCTCTTTACCCCCAGTTTAGAAATATCCATATGTTTAGGCACTGCTTGCCTTTGTCAGGCTGCTGGAAGAAACAGCGCGGGACCAGGAGAAGCTTTTCTCTTGCAGCCCTTCTTAATGTTGCGGGCTCAGTCGTGTCTGCCTTTGTGACCTCACAGACTGTAGCTTGCCAGGCTCCTCTGCTCATGGAATTTTCCTGCAAGAATACTGGAGCGGGTTGCCATTGCCTCCTCAGGCGATCTTTCCGACCCAGGGATTGAACCCGCGTCTCCTGTGTCTCCTGCATTGGCAGGTAGATTCTTTACCACTGAGCCACCTGGGAATCACTGCTTAATGTTAGTGTGTCCAAAATAATGTATTCTTGAAATTAAATACTATGAACTAACCTTTTCCAGCCCTGAAAGCTGTTATCTCAGGGTTTAAACAAGAAGAACTTAAAATAGCAATTTTGGTCATTTCAAGAATTGCAGCATTTAGTGGCAGGTAAACATGGGGAAAAATATTCAGCCTCATTAGTAATCAGAGGAATGGAAAACAAAATGTTACCAAACTGTTTTACAATAACACAGGCAGTTTTTAAAATGTAAGAGGCAGAAAAGAGGGGCAGATGTTGACTTGGCAGTGGAAGCACAAGCGTGTGCCTCGCCCCCTCGTCGGCAGTTTAACAGCGTTTGTCAAATGCTGTTGGCGCCTTTGGCACAGCAATTACCCCGCGGGAGCTCAGCCTGAGGAAATACCCAGGAACAAGCAGAGATCTGATTGTCACCTCAGGACCTTGGGAACAACCTAAATGCCCGACAATTGGGATTGGTTACATGGAGCATGAAGAGGTAGGCAGTGGGCTTTTCTGCCACTGAGAATGGAGAACTGTTCGGAAAAATAATGACAGGGGAAAGTTTGTAAAATAACGTAAAGTGAAGCATGAACCAAGTCGCTTCTGTGTCTGCGTGTGACAAATAAAAGCTGCACTGGGACAAAACATCATCACTGTGATGGGAATGCTGGTGGTTCCCCCCCCCCCCCCCCACCTTTGGACTTTTCTGTATTTTCCAGATTATGCTCATAATCAGAAGAAAATCTGTAATTTAAAAATGCATACTTTATGGCTGAGTAACGTTCCATTGTCTGTATGTACCACGGCTTCTTGATCCATTCGCCTGTCGATGCACATGTAGGTGCTTCTGTATCCTGGCTGTTGTAAATAGTGCTACAGTGAACACTGAGATGCCTGTGTCTTTTTCAATCATGTTTCTCAGGGTGTATGCCCAGTACTGGATTGTTGGGCATTTGAGTCGCTTCTGAAGAGGCGGATGAACCTAGAACCTAGAAAAACAAATGTTGTATGTTCATTCATATGTATGGAATCTAGAAAGATGGTACCGATGAACCCATTTGTAGGGCAGTAACAGGGAGACAGACATAGCAGAATTGTGGACACAGTGAGAGAAAGAGAGGGTGGGATTCATGGAGAGAGCAGCCTGGGAACATTACATTATCACATGTAAAATAGACAGCTAGTGGAAATGTGCAGTGTGACTTAGGGAGCTCAGACTGGTGCCTTGTGACAACCTAGACGGGTGGGATGGGGTGGGAGGTGGGGGAAGGTTCAAGAGGGAGGGGACATGTGTATACTATGGCTGATTCATGTTGATGTATGGCAGAAACCAACAAAATATTGTAAAACAGTGGTTCTTCAATTAAAAATAAACGAATGTAAAAAACGCGTACTTTAGAATACTCTGTACTGATGAAACCATATGAATACATGGGGGGAGAAAAGCCCATGGGAGTGACAACAGTGACTTTTGATGAGGTGATGGGACTCGGTGGAGGGGATTGTTTCTAGTGTTTTGCTTGAACATGCTTCTGTTCAGAACATATCTTGTATCAGGAAAGCAAATATAAACGTGGAAAAAGTACTTTGGAAATCCACGCCACATTTGAGCAGAGGTAGTAGTGTGCAGATACTTCTGGTCCATGTCGAGGACGATAAAAACAGCCAACAATGGTGGTCAGTGATGGACATTTTCTTTCCTTCTGCAGATATTCCTGAAATTCCAGAGAGCATCTCATTCTGTAAAGCACTACAGATCGCTGACTTCAGCGGAAACCCACTGACTAGGTAACCTTTCTGCTTGCTTTTCTGACCGTAGTACTAAGGTCCCTTTTCCCTTTTCCCTTCTCCCTACTAAGGTCCGACCGTGCCTCCTGGCTCGGTCGAGAGCCCAGCAGCGGGTGGGTTCCAGGCGCCTGTGAGGCCAGGGTGACCGAGTTGCTGCCCACACAGCAGTGCGGGGACAGCTCTCTCGAGTCTGTCCCAGGGGTGTCTCTGGGCCACGGGGGCCCATTTCTAAGATTTTTCCAGACTCTAAGCAACCTCAGAAGAAAGAAAGGTACTCTTCTTTCCATTCCTTCTGTTTGTGTTTAAAGTGTCTAGAAAAACTGGGATTAAGTTAAAACTTGGGAGTCATCTGTCTCAAAATTGCCTGGGTCTTCTTGAGTATGGAGTGCTGGGGAATGCCCTATTTCACTTTGTTTTTCCTAATACCTGCTTATTTTTAAGAAGTAAATATGTCTTTAAAAATAATTCTGTTTTTTCTCCTTTGCATTTCAGTTTTATGTTACTAATAGTGTTTATTTTTGTGGAAAATAGTGCTCTAATAAGCTCCAGCCCGATCGCTTTCTGACTCACCCCTGTCATATGTCTCGTCCTCTGTCCTGACCATCCTTGTCCGTGTGGCTGGCCCTCTTCCTCAGGCGTTTCCATAGCTCCCATCCCTGGGAGGTCAGGTGGGAGCTTTCGCCGTGCTGCGAGCCTCCTCCACCCTCTGTCTGACCTCGGCCTGCCTTGTGGCCTTCACGGCCCTCAGTTGCCTTCTCTGGCCTGGTGTCACTGTGAGAAAGGACTCTGTCCTTGATCTCCCTCCCCCTCTGCTTTAACTGTGCCAGTCCCTTCACTCACCTGTCAGATGCAGCCCACGCATCACATTTCTGCAGGACCCTTTCCTGGTGACTCCCACGGCCCCCCACTAGGCTCTGTGATGCTCTCTGCGCACTTTTCTCATAGCACTGGAAGTCTGCATGTGAGTGATCCCTCCGACCCGGGCTCCTGGACTGCACTGTCTTCCCCTGTCACTCAGGTGGTGTCTGCTGCCCAGCTGTCCTCTCTGGAAAGGAGCGGGCCCTCAACTAGTGTTTGTGGAATCAAACTGAGCTGCTTGTGCTCAAGGCAGCTGAGAAATACTATACTGCCCTGAAGTTTTCTGTTAACTCTTCAGTTGCTTAATCCCCTTTTCCATTTCTTTTTTTTTTTTTCCCTATTGTCTGCCGACATGTAACTTTACCATCATCTCAAAACTCTGGAGCAGAACACATTGCATCATATGAGGTCTTCCTGAGTTTTCAATCTAGCCTCCTATTTGGCAGGTTTCTTGAAGGAAAGCCATTTTAATTTGGCAGGCGTGTTCTTTCAAGAATTATGAGTTAAGAATCTGTGAGTTGAAGGGACCATAAAAATTATTCAGCTTGGCCTATGGATTTTATTACTGAAGCAGCTGAGGCTCCAAGAGATGGAACGACCATTTAGGATCACGTAGCCGCCGAGCGACAGCTCAGACTAGCTTTCCTCTCTCCCCACTGTAAGTCTGGCCTTTCTCATCCTAGCACATCACATCCCTAGCTTGGCTCTTGATGTTAACAGCCAGTAAAAAAAAATCAGCCACTTAAAAATACATTTTCCTTACACTTAAGATCATTTAAGCTACTTTTAAAATTATTATCATATGTATATATATATAGTTTCTGGCAAAAATTCAGAACAGGTAAGTTGCATCTTTTGAGCTATAGATTAAAAAAAAAAAAACTTACCTCTGTTACACCATGGAAGAGGTTATTGTTGTTCAGTCACTCAGTCGTGTCTGACTCTTTCTGACCCCATGGATTGCAGCACGCCAGGCCTCCCTGTCCATCACCAACTCGCAGAGCTTGCTCAAACTCATGTCTATTGAGTCGGTGATGCCATCCAACCATCTCATCCTCTCTTGTCCCCTTCTCCTCCTGCTTTTAATCTTTCCCAGCATCAGGGTCTTTTCCAGTGAGTCAGTTCTTCACATCAGGTGGCCAAAGTATTGGAGTTTCAGCTTTAGCATCAGTCCTTCCAATGAATATTCAGGACTGATTTCCTTTAGGATGGACTCGTTTGATCTCCTTGCTGTCCAAGGGACTCTCAAGAGCCTTCTCCAACACCACAGTTCAAAAGCGTCAAATCTTCGGCTTTCAGCCTTCTTTATGGTCCAACTCTCACATCCATACATGACTACTGGAAAAACTATAGCTTTGACTAAATGAACCTTTGTGGGCAAAGTAATGTCTCTGCTTTTTCATACACCATCTAGGTTTGTCATAGTTTTTCTTCCAAGGAGTAAGCGTCTTTTAATTTCATGGCTGCAGTCACCATCTGCAGTGATTTTGGAGCCCAAGAAAATAGTCTGTCACTGTTTCCATTGTTCCCCCATCTATTTGCCATGAAGTGATGGAACCAGCTGCCATGATCTTCATTTTCTGAATGTTGAGTTTTAAACCAGCTTTTCACTCTTCTCTTTCACTTTCATCAAGAGGCTCTTTAGTTCTTCTTCACTTTCTGCCATAAAGGTAGTCTCATCTGCATATCTGAGGTTATTGATATTTCTCCCAGCAGTATTGATTCCAGCTTGTGATTCATCCAGTTTGGCATTTCGCATGATGTACTCTACATATAAGTTAAATAAGCAGGGTGACAATATACAGCCTTTGACATACTCCCTTCCCAATTTTGAACCAGTCGATTATTCCATGTCCGGTTCTGACTATTGCTTCTTGAGTTGCATGCAGATTTCTCAGGAGGCAGGTAAGGTGGTCTGGTATTCCCATCTCTTTAAGAATTTTCCACAGTGGAAGAGTTTGCAAGTTTGTAAAAACCATTCCTGAGAATGTATTTCATCAATTATGAAAGCCCTCATTGATACTCTCATAGAATTGTCTATATTAAATGTCATACAGCATAGGATTTGTTTTTTAAAAAAGGAACCTAGAAAGAGAAAAGAAATGAAAGACTCTAATCTAGAGGCTATCACTAAGGCAAGAAGCCCTCACTACTCTATGCAAAAAAATGAGTTATGTGTTCTCTTCTCCATCTTAGCAGATTTATGTATAAGGACCTTCCACATTTTAGATGCGATGAGATCTTTTTGCCTTCAGTTGGTGGTTTTTAAGCCCCAGATACTGGTAACCATAGAAATAGTGAAAGTAAATTTTCTTTATTTAAATAATAATTTTATTTTGAATATTCTTTTTTCAGTAGAGTCTAAGAGAAGTATACAGAATTTCTTTTTTGTGTAGAACGTTGTGAAACATATAATCATCTCACATGATTGGCATCTTAGATCAAATCAAAAGAAAAATATGAAGAAAGTAGCAATTGGCCGTCAGCTGATCAGTTGTAGGTACTCTGTAGCTTTGCTCTGGGTATTATAAACTATAGAAAAAAAATCAAGCAGCTGTCTTATGTTTTATGATAATCTTGTAGGCTAAAATTTCCGTCTTCTGTTAATCAATAAAGTATTTTCACTCTTAGGCACTTTCAACTTCAGGAAGTATTTATCATTTTCTTTCATAGAGTGCTCAGTAGGCTCATGACACTTTTTCTTCTTTATTCTTACAGTTTGTATGTCTTCCCTCTTTATTTCTGGGTCACTCTGTCAACAAGTATTTATCATGTTCCTGTACTGCTAGGTCGACCAAGTCCTTATTTTTTTTCCTTATAGTTAGAAAGACAAGACAAATATGCCACGTATAATATAATTCTAGGAGGTTATTTCAATCAGCAAATAGAAGAAATCATTATAATTATGTTCACTATACACTATATATGCACTTCTCTTTATCACTTATAACATTTTCTGTTGTTTTTTTTAGATTGCCAGAAAGCTTTCCTGAATTACAGAATTTGACATGTCTTTCTGTAAATGACATCTCCCTGCAGTCTCTACCTGAAAATATTGGCAAGTAAGTTAAGTTTTTATGTGAAGTTTGCATATATCAGGGTGAATGGGCATTTGTATCAACCCCACCTCCTTCCCTGTTTTGGCTGTGGTTTCACATCTACTCAGAAAGCTGTTCATCCAGTCTTCGGTTTCCCCCTCAGAAAAGATCACAACCAGTTTCTGTGTGTTTTGCATCCAGTTGACCCTGAATTTTAATTAAAAAGGATGCTGCTACTTGTTACTAGTGAAGAACCTAATTTGTTTGGAGTGTTTCTCTAAATGGATGGATTCTAGAGTAGTTAATTGAAGCGAAGTAGCATGTGTCATATAGGTGGATATTAAATACTGTTAGGAATGACCGCTCCTAGTAATTTTATTGAAAACGTCCAGCATGTACCTTATACAGCCGCTCTGTCTGACAGGTTGTGCACCGTGGATCTGGGGACAGGGAGTGAGGGTGGTGGGTCTGGAGAGCAGGCTTGGAACGGGGAGGGGCGAGGCGTGGCGAGGCTGTGTCGGGAGGGGAAGGAGCAGGGCGGGCAGGGACTGGCCCGGCCCGGTCCCATGCTGGCTCCCGAGGGGGAGCATAGCCGTGGCAAGAGATGCAGGCTCCTTCGAGGGAACTGTATGCTGGTGAATCTGTTCTCTTGCACATTCCCATGGATGAACTGATGGATGGAATTATCTTAGCAGATCTTCTGTCCATCCCTTCAGGACGAATAGTGGCTTGAAGCAGGTGGCTCATGCTTGACCACTTGAAAGCCCACCATGGCCGGCCAGCGCTGGTGGACCAGCGTGTCCTGCAGTCACAAAGGATTTCTCTGATGCTTACCTGTCCTGCCTAAGTTCTGAGATGAAACCGGGGCTCGCTCTTTGGGAACTGCAGTGTATCTGGGTCTCTCCTGCACAGGTTTTCTTCCCCGGTGTCTGCAGTCCGCCATGTCCCCTCCTTGCAAGTGGGGGACGGCTGGCTGCCCCGTTTCTGCTGCAGGCCCGGGTTTCTCTGCGGTTCATGCGGATGTTTGGACCCTGAGCCAGCATATGTGCTGATTAAGAACTCCACCCTTTTAGCTCCAGGACAGGATAGACACAGGAAGGTCCCAGCACCCTGAGTTCATGGTACCCTTTGTGGAGGAAATAGCGGTGTTTTGCCGTGATGAAAGCAGTCATTATGTTTTTGTGGAAACTTTTTTTTTTTTGTATTTTTGTTAATATGTATATTTGAAAAGTGTTCCAGCAGTCATCTGATTTAATACGTGCTAAGATGGGCTTCCCTGATAGCTCAGCTGGTAAAGAATCTGCTTGCGATGCCGGAGACCCCGGTTCGATCCCTGGGTTGGGAAGATCCCCTGGAGAAGGGAAAGGCTACCCACTCAAGATTTCTGGCCTGGGAAATTCCGTGGACTGTAGAGTCCATGGGGTCGCAAAAAGTCAGACACGACTGAGCGACTTTTAGTCAGTAATCATGCCCTGCACGCCTGCTGTGTCAGGCTTCATGTATTTCTAATTAATGCACTAGCCACATAAATATTGACCTTGCCCGCCTCCTGCCCTCAGGTCTCTGGAGTCTAATTCTCTGAGCCCCTCCTCCACTCTCCCACTGGCCAGGCGGCTGCTCCATCCATCCCCTCGTTTGTGTCTTTTTAAACAGGTTTCATGCTTTGAGAGAAAGCACGTTCTTATTTATAACCAGAGTGTTGCTCACACCCCTCACTGCACTGTTTTCATGGAAAATGCTACTTGATAATCCTTTTAGGATAGTTTACAGTATTTTTTATGCCACCTTTTCTGTTCATACCTGTGCTGGTTTTTGTCAGTGTTCAGAATTTCTTGTGTATCTGCAGTTGCTGTCAACAATAAGGGCAGTTTTTTTAGTTTAGACCTAATCAAACTTAATATTATAGCCTTTTATATACTGTTTGTTTCCAAAATCTTAATACCACTGTGAGCTTGAACCCTGTGGTGATTGATCACCCAAAAAGCAAGAATAGTGGGCAGACAAGTGAATCAACTGATTCGTGTTAGCTCAGATGGTGAAACCTAATGGGAAATGGGAAGTTTCACGTTCCTGGCGGTGTTTGTTACCTTAGTAAGAGACTCTGTTGTTTCTGCCTGTTGGACTTAGGGTTTGTGTGTCCGTTTTCACCAAGCAGAAAGAAAGGGAGAGCAGGTTCCTCCCTGGGATGACTGGGTTCCTCTGGTGTCCTGGACTGTGCTGAAAGGCGCCTGACGCTGCTGAGATGCTGACCATCCAGGATACCTCCTGTTGGCATAAGTATTTTCTACCTTAAACAGATCATCATTTGATACCAGCTTTCCTCACTGAGGGGGCTTCCCTGGTGATGCTAGTGGTAAAGAACCCACTTGCCAGCGCAGGAGACGTTAGAGACTCAGGTTCAATCCCTGGGTCGGAAGATCCCCTGGAGGAGGGCATGGCCACCCACTCCAGTGTTCTTGCCTGGAGAATCCCATGGACGGAGGAGCCTGCAGTCTGTAGGGTGACAAAGAGTCAGACACGGCTGAAGCCGCTTAGCGTGTCCTCATTGGGAGGGACTCTGCAGTTTCCCAGAGGATTCCCACATGGTTGCTTTGGAGCATTTAACCAAATATTTAGTGACCAGAATACTTTTCAGACAGGATGGTATTGTAAATGGGGCACAAACAGCAAGTGCTGCAGAAAGCGTGAAAAGGACGTTGAATGGCCACTTGCCTGATGGGCACTCCCCACTGTCCCTGTGGGTGCTGACGTGGAGGGCCGGGCGTGAGTTCACCCTGCCGCTTTGGTCAGGTGAGGCAGACACCTCAGTGTCGGTCCTTTCAGCCTCTGGTGACGATGGGAACCTGGTTTCTCCTTTTGTTACCTGGTGTGGGCAGGTGGCCTTAACTGAGAAAGCTGTGGATTTCTCCAGGGCGGGGTAGGCGTGTCCCGCCTGGGGGAGAGAGCCCAGCCTTTAGGACAAGCTCCCTTGCAGGACCTTGCAACTGAGGACACCCTGTTCCCTCCTGTGTGATTTGCCAACAGGCAGTTTGGAGGGCGTTTGGGCATTGAAGGCAGAGCTGGAGCTGGAGTCCGGCTCTTCTGGTCCCAGGCCTGCTTTTCCCCAACTCTACCCCCATCACCGTGGGACAGCTGCCTCCCACGGCCCTGAGAGCCTCAGCGACTGTCTCCTGGTTCCCCCTGGGACACCTAACAGTTCACTTGTTAAGGAGGCAGGTCCAAACAGCTTGGTAAGCATTTCTCTGCTAACAGCCTAGTCACTGTGTGAAAAAGCAGTCATGTACATTGAGAGACTGAATATTTGTATTGCATTCTGAAACGTCAGGGGGGGACCTGATGGGCACCAGGCAGCATTTGTCACTGCTTTGCAAAGATGCGCTGTTATCGACGGACGCTCAGTGTCCCGTGTGGAAGCTGAACTGCTGGTTCACGGGGTAGCGTTTTGCTGCGTGTCTTTCTCATACAGAACCTTCTGCGGGGCTCCCGCAGTTCCCCCGGTGCACAGGACCTGAGCTGCTGCCGTGGGGTGCTGAGTGCGCTGTTTGGGCTCTTGCGAGTCTGCAGCCTCAGCTGTTGGTGCGGAGCAGCAGCCAGCATTGCACGGGTGGTTCCTGTCCCGCAGGGCGTGGCTCCGAGCCAGGTAACCTTCCTGTGGTTACTGTGATGAAGCAAGTCTCTCAAGCAGTTGAATCTTTGCAATACTCTGTAACAAGATGAGGAATGATGATGAAAATCTTTTAAACCACCAGAGAGGGATACCAGCTACTTCATGCAAAAGTATACATTTTGCTGTCACTAGAATAAAAGTGTCCCGGATTTGCTGACCCTCTTCTGTGATGGCCTGTCCATAATTACTTGGATCTTCAAAGGAAAGGTGGTATTTAACAAGGAGCAGGAAACTAGCTGACTTTCAGTGAGTGTTTAAAAACCTCTTTGTTAAAAATACACTTTCTGATGAGTCTTAATGAACAAGTGTTTGATGTTGGGGATGATGGGAATTTATCATCTGAATTTTAGCAAAGACCTTTCCATAATCAGAAGAAATTTTTAAAAATTACTAATGGATGATTTAGTAAGTGCAGCTGATGACACAGTTCTTGGATCAGTGTAACTTAAAAAGAAAATATTTTGGCTGGGCTGAGGCATGTAGAATCTTAGTTCCCCGACCAAGGATCAAACCTGAGCCCCCTGCAGTGGAAGCGCCGGGTCCTAACCACTGGACTGCCAGCGAAGTCCCTGGATCAATGTGACTTTGTAAGGTATCTTTTTCACTTGTTACACCATTAAACGAGTATCACAGTGAATCATTTAGGATCAGTTTTGTTCCTAAATGTAAAACAGAGTATTTACTACATAATATAGTATTTTTAGTCTCATTGCTTTCACTAATAAGAGCCCAAAAGATTTTTGTATCGCTAATAAAATATTTAAGAATACTTTTCTTTTGTTTTTATTTTCTACTTAAATTTCTTTCTTTTTATATATTTTATAATTATGCAATATATTGGTACATAGTGTATCTATATATCTTATTTTACAATAAATATAAGTGTGAGGATTTACTCTTAAATGTGTGGGGACCGCCCTCTAGAACATCATAGTTGGGAGTCACTTAAACCAGAGACCAGTGGTTCTCAAACTCCGCCTTGTCTGGTCCACAGGGGTTTCTAGAAGTCTTTCCCAGGTCCTGTGGAGAGTATGGACCAGGGCTCTGGTGGGTGGTCCCTGCTAGCCCCTGCTTGTACCAGCACAGTTCTGCTATTAGCTTCTGAATTTTTTGTATCTGTGTTGCATATATGTTTGCATTTCAAAGCCTGCTGCATGTGTGTTTTACGTGGTTCGGTGATCTGTTTCAGACGCTTGGCAGTGCTTGCTCGCTGTAGCATCAGTTTTCACTGGGTTGTAGATCACTTCAAATCCTCTCACGAAAGTGAATTTAAAAGTTTTTACCTGACTGCTCACTATCCAGACTGGCTGAGGTTTTCCCCCACCTAAAGGCTGAAGTTCTAGCTCTTCTGTGAAACCTTCTCTAGTGACTGGGAGAGATGAAGGAGACCCCAGGCTCACAGATTGCTGATCTCTGGATCGCCCACACGCTCAGCACTGGAGTCCTTTGTCTGCACGGAGAAGGGCAGTGCGTGTGTGTGTGTGTGTGTGTGTGCGTGCGTGTGCGCGGGGTTAGCATGTGCGCTGGCTCCACCTTGTCTCCTGGAGCCGTGGAGCTCTGGGTCTTGAGCCCCTCTCTGTGTCTGGACCGACCCTGCCGTGGCTCTGACACGCTGGACGAATTCGTGGGTGAGACACAACGGTGTTTTCTCCTCCATGCTGCTGGGTTCCAAACTGACGTCGTAGGTGATCCAGGTGGATTCCAGAAGCTTTGTGCTGGGACCACGTTAGCCTATTCCTGCAAAGTCCCTTCTTGGGCTGAATGCTATACCGTTTCTATAAAAAGCTGGCCTAAAGAAACAACTATGAAAAGAACCTGCTTCTGTTGCCCTGAAACCTTCTCCTGAAGAATGTGTGTTAGTCATTCAGTCGTGTCCGACACTTTGCGACCCCACAGACTGTAGCCCGCCAGGTTCGTCTGCCCATGGGATTCTCTAGGCAGGAATACTGAAGTGGGTTCCCACACCCTCCTCCTACTGAAGAATAGTTATTACCAATTAATGTTGCTTACTTTCCCCCAGGTAAGGAGTCGTTACAGAGATTTTAAAAATACACATCTTTAGGGGAAAAAATGCCTCACTGGGAGAGCCGTAAGCTTCTTCCTTTTAATAACAGTTCTGACATTTATCACATTTCCCTTTCTGCTTTTGTTGCCAGAAAGCTCAGAGCTGGTTCCCATGATCAGCAGGAGCAGCTGTGTTGGTTTCCATGTGGTGAAGGGACCCGGGGACCTGGGGGGGGTGATGCTGCTGGCGTGCGGGGCCAGGGGGCAGGGTGGGGGCATCGGCACTCCTGTCCCGCTACGGCTCCCACTCGCTGAGTACTGGGCGCCGCCCCACGCTGTTAGCTTTGTCTGTAAGGTGGGGCAAGTCATCTGCCCGTGTGTGTCTCACCGCGGGGTTTGAACTTAGTCTCGGCCTGTAGTAAGTTGCATTTCCTCTGCTGTAGGATGCCCCGCTGGGCACAAGAATCTCCTCCTTCTTCTCCAGCCCTCATTCTCTAATTCATGAAACTTTTGGCCTACTTGTGCTTTATGAAGACCTCTTTAAGTCCCTCCTAGAAAGAGTTGGGGTAAAGTTAAGTAAAGGGCTTTGTCATTGAAGGTGCCAGGGAGGCAGGAAGGGCGGTGGGGAGGAGGGAGGCCTTCGTAGACCTTTGAGAGGAGAATTCCAGGTCTCGGATGGGCTTTATGAAAACTCTCTCAATAAAACTGAGTTTTCAGATGAGCCCTTGAAAACAGTGCCAAGTGACAATGACTTTTTTATTTCTTACTATCACTAAAAACACCTGGAATATTCCACTGGTCAAGCCAGGAAAGAGGAATTTACTTTAAGAATTTTTGAAAATTTGGTACAAAGTGTAAAAGAACTTTCCTCTCAAAAGAGCTTGTTGATAGTGAAAATATTTTTCTTGAAATTAGTTGTAGCAACATGGATAGACCTAGAGATTATCGTACTAAGTAAAGTAGGTCAGACAGAGAAAGACAAATATAGCATTTTTCTGTGGAATCTAAAAAATAGTACAAATGGAGTTATTTATAAAACGAAAACAGTCTTGCAAACAGACAAGACAAACTTTTGGTTACCAAAGGGGAAAGGCAGCGAGGGATAAGTCAGGGGACTGGGCTGAATAGATGCACACTACTGGGACTTCCGTGGTAGTCCAGGGGTTAAGAACTTGCCTTCCAAAGCAGGGGACATGGGTTCGATCCCTGGCTGGGGAACCAAAATCAAACATGCTGTGGGGCAACTAAGCCCACATGCCGCAACTACTGAAGCCCACACACATTAGGCCCGTGCTCTGCAATAGCAGAGGCCCCCCGCCCAGCAACAAAGAGCCTGTGCGGCCATGATGATGAGAATAATAAATATTTTTAAAAAATCAGATACACACTACTTCCCAGGTGGCACTAGTGGTAAAGAACCCACCTGCTAGCACAAGATACGTAAGAGACGTGGGTTCGACCCCCGGAGGAGGGCATGGCAACCCACTCCAGAGTTCTTGCCTGGAGAATCCCCATGGATGGAGGAGCCTGGCGGGCTACAGTCCATGGGGTCACAAAGAGTTGGACAGGGCTGAAGTGACTTAGCATGCATGCATGCATATGTATATATGTATATAACTGAATCACTTTGCTGTATACTTGAACTTAACACAGTACTATAAATCAAGTATACTTCAATAAAAAGGGTGCAGCCCTCATTTAAGGGAGTAGGTCCTTCCTCAAAAAGTTGAACCTGGTTACTATATGACCCAGTAGTTCCACTGCTAGTCATGTTTACCTGAGAGAACCGAAAACATATGTCTATAAAAAAAGGGTGTACAAATGTTCATAGGAGCATCATTCATGATAGCCAAAAGGCAGAAACAATTCAAATTTATCATCAGTGGAGGAACCGATAGACAAAATATGCTATTCCCATGTGATGGAGTATTACTCAACCATAAAAAACCAATGGGGTAGCTACACATGCTCCAGTGTGGATGAACCTAGGAAACATGTTCTGTAGGGAAGCCAGGCAGCAAGGTCACATATTGTACCATTTCATTCATATGAGATGTTCAGCAGAAGCAAGCTCATAGAGACAGAAATTAGTGGTTGCCTGTGACTGGGGCAAGAATAGGGTGGGATGGTGGGAGCAGGGTGTGTGTGTACATGTGTGTGTAACTCACTGGGGGGTTTGAACTTGGTCTCGTCCTGTGGGAAGCTGCATCCCCTCTGCTGTAGGATGCCCCGCTGGGCACATGAATCTCCTCCTCCCTTCCCCAGCCCTCATTTTCTAATTCATGAAACTTTTGGCATATTTGTGCTTTATGAAGACCTCTTTAAACCCCTCCTAGAAAGAATTGACTTGTGATGGGTGTGAAGTTTCTTTTTGGATGATAGAAATTTTCTAGAAATTAGGTTGTGGTGATGTGTTTGTACAATCTTGTGAATATGATGAAAACCACTGAATAGTACACATTATAACGGTGGATATTATAGTATGTGAAATGTATCTAAATAATAATAAAAAAGAAGAGACACTAGACAAACTTGAAGAAGCCTGGTGCTGCTGAGGGGTGATGCTATACCTAGGAAATGGATCTACACTATTCTTAAAGGAAATCCTCTGTAGTGTAGCCTCACCAGCAATGTGCTAAGATCATTTCGTCTCAGTTACTGGCACCTGGTGATAAGCAGGTACACAGAGCCAGAGCCTCCAAAACGTCCAGATGTTGTGGAGTCGGGGAGGGTGGGGAACTCAGGGAGAATTGTGAGAATCTGGGGAGCCTCTGCCTCCATCATGAGCAAGCTGCTCTGTTTGGCTTTGTGTATCTGGCTTCATGAGATTCCATATCCTTTGCTGTTAAAGAAACTGGTACCATCAAAAAAAAGATGAGTCAGCCTAAATATATCTAGACATCTCTATTTAATTAAATTTTCTCCTCAAAGAATAGCATTCTTTAAGAAGAAGAAATATGTGTAATAGATTGGTATGGTGCCCAAAACCCAGTGGTCAGTCACTGAATGGTTATCACCAATAAAGATTGGATTGTGACCATTTGCTAGTAGAAGTAGAACAAGCAGATAAGCCCCGGGTTCTCTGGCAGATTGAAGTCGAGCATGTGGGTGTGATTTTGTGTCTGCTGCCCTTGGGAATGGTGACCTGTTAGTACATGCTGCCTGAAAAGAATCAGTCTTTTTGAAAACTATTACTGTATTTAATACTCTCTTTTTTTTTGAGGCCCTTGGGAATTTCTGTAAATATTTATTGCTCCAAAAATAAAATGAAAGATTTTTAGAAAATTTTCTAGAGCAACACCACAAGGAAGTTTGTAACCAGAGTTCTCTTATTAATACTAATCTGGTACTAAAAAAGCAGAAATACTGTGTATATGTAAGCACTTCCCTCATCCTAGTTGAAAAGTATTGCCATAAATGTTTACAGATTTTATATTTTAATGGTTTAATAGTGTACTGTCATTTGTTTGCTTGGGGGCACCTTAATTTATTTTACTCTTTACTTTCTTAATGATATTGGCCACCAAAATAGGGGGAAAAAAAATCCAAGTGGTTTAGAAAGGAATTTTTAAAATACAGTGGAGGACAGATGTAAATTTTTTTTTTTTTTTAAGTAACCCCTCATCCAGTCCCTGAAATAGAATCCTAAAAATACAGTTGGCCTGCGTGTTGGCTTACAGCGGAGTGAACTCTTGTGCGTGCTCTCAAGGACTGTCAGCTGCTGGCAGCAAAGGCTTCTGCACTCTCTTCCTGCAGAAGCTTGTTAGGATTTTGTCTTTCTTTTTTTAAACCCTAATTGGGGGACTTCCGTGGTAGTTCACTGGTTAAGAGTTCGCCTTCCAGTGCAGAGGACACAGGTTCAGTCCCCTGGGTGGGGAGCTAAGACCTCACGTGCCACAGAGCAGCGAAACCTGTGCGCTGAGCTGCTGAGCCTGGGGCGCTCCGGGGCCTGATGCCAGCTAGAGGAAGCCCCCGTGCCACAGCGAGGACCTGGCATGGCCAAATAAATAGTATTAAAAAAAAGAAAAAGTTAAACCCCATTTGATGGTAAAAATGGTGGGAGTGAAGGAAAGATAGAAAATAGTGGCTTGTGTAGGAGGTCATCCTGATGACATTACACAGAAATTTAATTTTCCGAGAATTAAAATTTAAGGGTAAAATATCTGTTACTGGGGGAGCGGTTTAAAAAAAGTAAGGTCTGTATAGATTCCAAATTACCATGCAATTAAAAAAAAAAAACCTGTGTGTATTATCTGTTGATAAGAAAGTAAAAAACCTCCTTTGTATAAGATGCTGCCTTTTGTATGAATAAAGGAAGCTAAGGCTATATATTCATACCCCTTTTTCTTTGCATAAAAGGCAACTGTGGGTAAATGCATAAATAACTAACAGAAAGGGTTATTTTCCGTGAGAAGGTTTATTTCCCGTGAGAAAGGGTCTAGGTGGTAGGAGACTGGATAGACGCAGGACAGAGGTGGGAGCCAACTCATTCCTGAATATTTGTTCTGCATGTTTATTAATGTATTATACTGCTGCTGCTGTTTAGTCATTCAGTCGTGTCTGACTCTTTGTGACCCCATGGACTTAGCCCGCCAGGCTCCTGTGTCCATGGGGTTCTCCAGGCAAGAATCCCGGAGTGGGTTGCCTTCCTTCAGGGGATCTTCCTGACTCAGGGATTGATCCAGCGTCTCCTTCATTGACAGACAGATTCCTTAACACTGAGCCACCTTGGAAGGCCCAATGTATTAGTACTACATCACAAATATTCACAAATACTGTATTCCCTATTCACAAAGTGGACCTCACAAACTCAAGGGTGAGAGCAGAAAATGGTGACTGAAAATGCAGATGCCATGGTGAGTCCTGGCTCTGCCCCTTCCCCACTGTGGGAGACCTTGTTCAGGCGCCCTCTCGTGCCTTCATTTTCTCATCCATAAAGTTAATTCTTGGAAAGAACTCGCAACAGCCTCTGTCATACGGTTTCTGCTGGTGTCGTTACTAGTAGTTGAGCACTAACAACCATTCTCACGTTGCCTGTCGAGTGTCTAATCTTTGCAGCAGCTGGTAAATGCATGTGGCTAAGAGCCTGGCCTCTGAAGTAGACAGAATTGAGTTCAAGTCCCCAGACTGCGTCAGTTCTTAGCAGTGTGTCCCTTCCTTGCAAAGATGCTGGAGTGGAATTGACCAGGTTGCCTGCATAGGGAAGGCACCATCCTGAAGTCTTGATGGAAGATGCCATATTCAGAAAAGGCAGGAGAGGTCATTCATCCTTGCATTTTGATCTTACTGTCTCTGGTCCAGATCTGCATTCAAGCTGGCTCTGTTTTATGTCAGCTCTTCCTAGAATGGTCTGGAGAACTCTGTTCTGGAGGGACTGGTAGGATTGCGCACTGGCCTGGGACTGTCCAGGGCAGGGTACGGATGAGAGCCAAACCCATGGTTTCATTTGAGAATCAGTTAATAATCGAAATGAAACCTGAAATCATAACCTGGCCAGGTTATGCTCTGAGGTTTGGGCTTATGTGGGAGGTGGGCGTCTGTAGTCAAACCAGTGTCCTTGCTTTTTATTCGTCATTGTCCCTCAAGTCCCCAGTTATGGATGATGTATCCTTAAAAATTGTCCCATGCCAGCCACTCCCCATCTGCAGGCCTGTTCTCGGAGGCGGTTTTGGGCAGAGGGGATGGCTCCCGTGGTTGATAGAATTGTGGAGCAGTCTTTTTGGGTACTCCGCCTTGGGGCACACACATTTGTGTGGCCCCTGACTATACTTCCCTGGAGTAGGAAATGACAACCCACTCCAGTGTTCTTGCCTGGAAAATTCCAGGGACAGAGGAGCCTGGCAGGCTGCAGTCTGTAGGGTCGGAAAGAGTCGGACACGACTGAGTGACCGAGCATTCACGAAGGCATAACTGCTTGGGCACAGGGCCGTCTCAAGGAAATAACGTATCAGACCATCTCTGTTAACTGGAAGGAATATGTATCATGCCCTAATGGCTGTAGTAGGTACGATTGTCTTCATTTTATGGGAATCGAGGCACCGTGGTGAAGTACTTCAGCCAAGCAGATCCAGGCAGTTGTGAGGGATATAAATTATAGAGTTTCAAAGAATGGCGGTCCTCAGAGTGAGGGCGGAGAAGGAAGTGGCAACCTGCTCCAGTATTCCTGCCTGGAGAAGTCCATGGACACGGGAACCTGGTGGGCTACAGTCCATGGGGTCGCAAAGAGTCAGACACGCGTGAGTGCCTAAGGCACACAGGGTGAGGGCAGGGTCTTGGCTTTCTCACCGGATTTGAGCTGTGGCTTTGCCATTGTCTGATGGACCTCACAGCAGCGGACCTCGCTTTCTTGATGAGGTCATCGTGGAGATGACAGTCAGGACCCCCACCCCGTGCCTCCCGCCCCAGGGGGTGCCCCGGGTGGCGGGCGGGCCCAGCTCTGTTCTGCTTCAGGCAGGAGGTGTCAGTAGCTGGGCCTGGTGACACTGCTTTGCAAGATGCTCTTGATGGCGCCCAAGAAGGGAGCTTTGGAAGCAAAGAAGGACGTTCCCCTTCATTTCATTAGTGGATGTCTTTAGTGGGTCAAAAGAGATGTGAAAGTGATGAGCGTTAAATAGTTACAGCGGCAGGTCTGTCAGTGGTTTTTAAAATAGAGATGTGAAAACAACCAAATCGTTATCACCTTTCCCTTTAAAACTGGTTCTGGGAACAGCTGAAACTGAAAACCAAGCCCTTGATTTTACTTTTACATGGCTTATAATGTCCGGTCTCTGCCTTTTCTATGGGTTGCTCTTAGGGGCACATAGTGGGTGGTCCCCCCTCCCTCCCATGTTATTTCTTCTACGTGAGGGTTTGGCCCAGAAGCAGTGGGACTGGGAAATTGCTATTCCACCTGGCTGCATTTTGGGGGAAAAGTCTTGGTATTAAATTCATAATTATTTATTAGCAGGGTTACTGACTTTTAAAAAATATATATTCTGAAGGGTTTTATTTTTTTCCTCTTGATTTAATTGTGAGACTGTTACTCAGTTTCTAAATTTCCAAGATTATTTTTAGAAAATTGGAGGGGATACCAATTTTGTGCTTTTCAGATGTATAGTTCAAATACATTTTCAAGCCAGTGGGTTTTGTGTGTGTATTATGCATTGTTCCTGCAAATCAAATTTACATTTTCTAATGTTATGAGAAGTGCCGTCAGTGCCTGCTATTCTGGCTTTGATGTTGGCAGGAGGACAGAGGATTAAGGCAGATTAGGGTGTTGATCTGACTCCCTGTGTTCTGTGGGATCACAAGTAAAAGTCCTCCAAATCTGGGCGTTACTCTGGTGACATTAGCAGAAGCTGGAGTTCTCGCTTTTCAGAGCTTAGCACAACGCCTGCTGGAGTAACCAGCTGATTCTCTCCTGAATCAGCGTGTTGTGCCAGCGCTGACATACTGGTATGTGTGTGGCGTCTGCTGATTCAGAATTGCCACCGTGACCCAGATCATCGGCATCTGGGGAGAACCTCTGTATCTGTGCACGGTGTTTCTACTAGAGGTGGATTACAGCGGAGAGGCAGGAGAATCTGCTGAAAAGAGTGCCACTCGGGGTTTATTAAGAATGAAAGCAGCATTATCACAGCCACCATTTACTGAATCAGGCTGTTGTCCTGGGCACCGCATGGACAGTGTCGCTACTTGACCTCCTGCATCTCAGGGGCTCCTTGCTCTGTGAGGGTGGGAACTTCAGTGGAGCACGTGGACTCTCTGCACTGAGAGGCCCACTGCGTTCAGACAGACAGACTTCTCAGTGATGTTGGCAAGAAGAGCAGCTCGAGATTAAAGGTGTGCAGGCGGTCCTGTTTTTAAGGCCGCGGTGCATTTTGACATTCAAGCCTGGAAGTGCATATTCGGCTCCTGTCCTGGTCCTGGGAGTGGCTGTCTCTTAGGGGCTGGAGAGTTCTTTCCATGTATCAGCTGCACAGAGTTTGTGTGCGCGAGGCCCTGCGGTGACGATGCCGCGCTCTTCATCTTAATGTTAAAATTTGCAAAGTAGAGACGATACTGTTTTTACTGGGGGTGGGGTGGTCAGAGATATTTTTCCTCGGGGAAGTGACGTACAAGGTCTTACTAAGAGTTGCTCTTTCTGGAGTGTATACTTTGGGGAGTGGGGGTTGCTGGGGAGGGGAAAGAGTAGGAAGAATCTTAGGCATTTTCCTTAAACGCTTTTTTTCTTTTGTTCACTTCTAGTCTTTATAACCTGGCTTCACTGGAACTGAGAGAGAATCTACTTACTTATCTCCCTGAGTGAGTCTCTGGGGAGAAGGAGAGGGGGGTTTCATACTGAATGAATTTCCTGAAGCATTAAAAAAAAAAAAAAAAAAAAAACTACAGTAGCTTGTCAAGAAGAAGTTCTGTGTCTTTTGGAAAATTTGAGAGATGCCAGCCTTAATAGACTTCCTGTGCAGTATTTATGGCCATGAAATCCAGATGAATCTTATTTTGGGAAACTAGTCCAAGTGAGGAATCTCATGTTGCTCGGCATTTCTAAGTCCCAAGAGCTCCTTCCCTTTGTAATTTTTTTTTTTTTTTTTTAATAGCTCCCTTACCCAGCTACGGAGACTAGAAGAACTTGATTTAGGAAACAATGAAATATATAATTTGGTAAGTCTGTACTGAAGAGAGATTTGAATTTCACCCTGTTCCTAGTTATGATCACAAAATATTTGGGGGGCCTCTCTAGGGATGCTCTTAAGCCAGTGTTTCCACAGAGGCAGCTTGGCAACATTAGAGCACGCGCTTCGGTCCACACGGGTTACGGGTAATGATTGGGGGATGGAGGTGACGGCATAAGTAGAAGCAGCTGGCATTCCTGGGGAGTCTTGGGGATGCTTTTAGGGGAGGGGTGCTGATTTTAGAGAAGTACCCACAAACCTCCTCTGTGATACTCCATTCCCAACTGCTGAGTGAAGGTCCTTCCCTTCTTAATGGGAGGCTAATAAATACTGGAGCTTTGTTACCATAACATTGCTTTTTGTTTTAGCCAGAATCAATAGGAGCTCTCTTACATCTAAAGGATCTCTGGTTGGATGGAAATCAACTGTCAGAATTACCTCAGGTGAGTGGTAATTTCACAGCTTCCCTCCAAAACGCAAAAAGACCACCGTCACCCTCATGCATCCCCTTCTCCTCCATGAGATTTTCTAGAAAAGGGAGCTTGAAAACTAAAACGTTGGTTGCCAAAGCAGATTCGGAAAAATACGTTGAACATTCATCACGCCACATTGCCATAAAAAATTGAAAGCCTCAACCCACCGTTTCTAAAGATAGTAAATATATCTTTTGGTGTGTGAAGTCTGCATTTTATTTCATCCTGGCTTGAGGCCTGGGTTGCCTGCTTGAAGCCTAGCTCATTTGGAAATTACCAGGATCCCAGATTCTGATGGCAGAAGTTTCTGCCACTGATGGTGATATGCCAAGTGTTTTGGGATGATTTGAGCACATTTTGCTGTGTAATAGTTGATGTAAAATCAGTGCAAAAAGTTGCTACTTCATGTTTTTTCCAAATGTTGCTTATGGTGTAGCTGGAACATCACATGCTGTTTACGTCTTTCCTGCTGTTACCAAGTGTGAGGAACCGTGTTCCAAGTGAAACGGGGTCGTGTGGGCTTCTGTGTATGTGGTCAGCTTGTGGGTTCTAGCACGCAGACCCACCTTCCCACCAGTTGAGAGAGAAACTTGAACAAACAGCAACACATAGGCGTTTCCCTCAACTTTGTTTTTCTGCAGCTGTTACTGAATTCTACTCTTAGGGCCCCTTAGAGCCAGGGTTTAAAGTCCATGTATTTCATGATGGTCGAGGTATGCGTATTGTATAGTAATTCAGGACCTGTGTCTGCTGGGCTCCCTGAACCAGCCATGATGGGACCGTGCCCTTTGGCTGGAGAAGGTGTATTTGTGCAAGGAAGTCTGGTGCTGTAAAAAAGCACTTGAGTAAAATTCTAGTTGTAGTTATGTGCTGGAATTGCCAGGACATCACCGACGACTCATGCAACCAAGGAGCTAATTCGAGTCTGTTTTTGAGGTCTTGGCTGCATTTGGAAAAAAGAAAGGGCAGATCAGCAGCTGATATGAGTGAGGGTTTGATTAACAGATTTCTCTAGGAAATTATGAAACATCCTGATTAAGAGAATTAGAGTTACTTAAAAGAGTCAAAGGATGGGGCAGAAATGCCAGGAAGATATTAAGAAAGTAATAAAATACCAGCTATAAAGGTTGGATAAACAACCAGGCCTTACTGTGGAGCACAGGGGACTATATTCAGTATCCCGTGGTAAAACAGAATGGAAAAAGAATATGAAAAAGAATCTACATATGTATAACAAGTCATTTTGCAGTGTAGGAGAGATTAACACGGCATACCTCAATAAAATAAAAAGCTCTTAGACATGCAGTGGACAGATACATGTAAACAACGATGTGCAAAACGTCACGTCCTAAACACAAAGAAATTAACCTGCCACTGATCATGTTATTCATTTTTTTTTTAATGCATTTTTTTTTTTCTCTTTGGCCCACTTGTATAACCTTTTATTGAGTCAGGACTAAACTCATCAGACAGTCTCAGATAATCAGTTATTTTCCTGTCTTCACTGATGACAGAAAGAAAAGGAGACAAAGACACTATTTAAAGGAATAAATTTAAAAAGTAGACTCTCCTCAGGGAGCCTGGCCTGAAATGGGTAGAAAGGTCGTCTGGTTTCCTCCAGGCAGGAAATGCAGGGGTGGGGTCCCAGGGTGTGTGTTGGTGGGGGATAAGCTGGGTAGAGTGGTTCAGGCCAAATTCGGTGCTGATTTAGGAGTCTGTGCTCACGTAGACTTCAGGGGGCCACTGGAGTTCGAGGTGGGGTTTCATTCCGGGCCTGGAGCGATGCTTCCCGGAGGGAAGGATGGAGGCACAGTTGTGAACAGACTTGGGCAGAGGGTGTCCAGACCTGTCCAGGCGGGAGGGTGCTGAGCGTGGGAGGGAACAGGCTGGCAGCGGGTCGGGGAAGGGGGCAGCGGTAAGAGGGAGCGTGTGTCGGGAGAGTGGAGGGTCCGAGGCCTCTGGACTGGAGCTCAGGCCCCAAGGAGGTGCCTCCCCTCCCGGGCTGGCTCTTCCCTTTCGGATTGGTCTGGCGTTCTTGTCTCAGGTATTAACAGAGAGAGTGAGTGTGTGTATGTGTGTATTAGTGTGTGTGGGGTGTGTGTGTGTGTGGCTCTGTTGTCTTGGGTATTAACAGTGTGTCTGTGTGTGCCCGTGTGTGCGTGTGTGTATTAATAGTGTGTGTGTGTCTGTGTCTGTGTGTATCTGTGTGTGTCTCTGTGTGCCCGTGTGTGCGTGTGTGTATTAATAGTGTGTGTGTGTCTGTGTCCGTGTGTATCTGTGTGTGTCTGTGTGTGCATGTGTGTATTAATTGTGTGTGCCCGTGTGTGCGTGTGTGTATTAATAGTGTGTGTGTGTCCGTCTGTGTGTGCCCATGTGTGCGTGTGTGTATTAATAGTGTGTGTGTGTGTGTGTGTTTCTGTGTGTATGTGTGTGTGTGCACATGTGTGCGCGCGCTCCAGTTTCCCCGGGGAGCAGCTGAGCCCCTGTTGTACCACGTGCTGCCTGTCACGGCAGATAGAAAGGAGTTGGCTGCCTCCAGGACTTCGCAGGCTGTTCTGAGTATCGAGCCCAATACTGGAGAACTGGCGTCTGGTCGCCTTTTTTTTCTTCATCCCCGCACTGTGGGGGCCTTCAAGCGACTGGTTTTCTCCCGGCGCCCGTGTCCTCACCTTACTGAGGGGATGACTCCCCGCCTGCCTGCAGGCGGAGGGCCTGGCCTCCCTTCCCAGCACCATATGTGTGATTCACACAGTTTCCGTTTTCATTGGAAGGGGGTCTGGAAACACCCCTGCTGTCACCTTCGGCCAGCACTGGAGAAACATCCTCGGGACCACTCCGCAGTTTGATCTGGAGAAATCAGTATAAGAAATTCCTCCGTACGGTGACTGGTTCTGGTGTGACTTTCTTTCCCTGTGTCCTTGATGCAGGAAATAGGAAATCTGAAGAACCTACTCTGCTTAGACGTCTCTGAAAACAGGTTGGAACGGCTTCCGGAAGAGATCAGTGGCCTGACTTCACTGACGGATTTGGTCATTTCGCAGAACTTGCTAGAGATGCTCCCAGACGGCATCGGTGAGTATGGCGCCAGCTGCCACCGTGCTGGCTGTTGGGTGCTGGGGCGTGGTTCCTTCAGTCATTTGCTTTTAAAGAAGGAAAGCAAGGAGTATTTAATACAGTTTAAATTTCTCTATATGCAAGCATTTCTGTTTTGCTGGTCTGGTAGCAGGTATATTGGATATATGTTACTACTTTTATGTGTTGACCTGTGTACTTCCTCTGCAGCTTGTGTTCATGATTTTGGTGGGGATCAGCCCAAATCATAGAATGTGTTTTGGGCATATGAACAGTTATCAAGACTTCTCTAATTGAGCATCACAAATAGTTTATGCGGAATGACCTTTGACCTCATGGTGTGACCCTCAGGAAGGGCTGTTACTGGAGTGGGGTGGGCACATTGAGCCTTTTCTGGTCCATCGGGAATCATCTTTTCCTTGAACCATTCTGTGCTGTTTCCTTTAAAAAACAGTCCAGACGTTTCCTTTACCGAAAAGGAGCTCAGCCCAGGGTGAGAAAATAAACACAGAGAAGATAAAAACAGACGTGGGCTGTCAGCTCCGCCAAAGCCAGGCCTTCCTAGAAGCTGTAGGAAACTATATTTAACCTGTGTGTGGCTGTCATAGGACAGCTTCTTTGACCTTCGCTTAACTTGCATTCTAAACATCAAAGGGAGTTTGGGAGAGGTTTTCAGTAGTCGGAGAAACTGTGTAACAGGGCCGGCTTCCTTTCTGGCATCTGGTCCAGATGAAAGGGTCGCTGATAAGAGCGGCTTGGCAGAAGGAAAGACAGACACTGCCTTTAGGTGAGTCTGGTTGGGGAGCTGATGGGGACTGTGACTCTAGGTGGGAATATCTGGTAGGAATCACGTGTAGCATCAGAGCAGCTGATGCTGCTCTGGGATGTTTGGGGACTCAGGA
The DNA here is from genome assembly GCF_033118175.1 of Dama dama. Classification (NCBI taxonomy): domain Eukaryota; kingdom Metazoa; phylum Chordata; class Mammalia; order Artiodactyla; family Cervidae; genus Dama; species Dama dama. The sequence continues at coordinate 9,355,355 of NC_083687.1, read as the reverse complement.
TGTTTGGCTGCTGGGAAAGGGGAGAAATAGGCATGAGATGGCTGACCTCAGACCTCTGAAGGGCTATCAGATAGAAGGAGGCGTCGACTCATTCTATCTTCTAGTTCAAGAGGGTGCAAGGAAAAGGTTGTGGATCTCAGTTTGATTTAAGAAAGAGCTTAACCTGCATCTCTTAGGAATCAGTGTGGGCTGCTTAGTGAAGAAATGAGCCTCCTGCCACTAGAAGTATTCAAGGAGAGTCTGCAGGCCCACTTGTGAGTGGTGGTGTTGAGGAGTCCCTTGGGTGAGCTCTGCCAGATGTACGTTCCATGCCTCAGAGATGCTGACGAGTCCATGGCCTGAGGACTGGGGGGCCCTCTGGGGACAGTGATAGTAGGTACTGACTATGCTGAATAAGGAGCTGATGATTTGGTGAGCTCCCCTGCCCTGCCCCATGACCGCACTCAGAGCGAGTTCATCCTTTCAGCATCTCTCCGTCTCCAGCTTTATCACTTCTGTGATGGAGGCTGTTCTCTGACTGTCCTGAGGATAGTGACGTCACGCTGGCCACTCTCTGTGGATACCAAGGACACCTGCTTGGTAGGCTCAGCTCCCAGTGCAGGAGTAGTTGACAGTGAGACTCTGAAGGCTCAGGGTCTCCTGCAGCCCATGGAGGCTACAGAGGCTGCAGTAAACCAGCTCTTAACCCTGTGGCCTGAGGGCACCTCTCAGGAGTCCATTCTGCGCCCTGAGTGAAACAGACCTGTCTTAATGTGGCTTTCCAGAGATTACCATCTGACCCTGCAGGCACAGAGGTTTCCTTTGTAGGGATCCCCACTGACTCATCCACAGACGATAGAATAGATTGCCGCGTACTGTCTTTTGTTTTTAGCGAGGATGACACTTGTGTGTATTAGTTGCTCAATTCTGTCTGACTCTTTGTGACCCCATGGACCGTAGCCCATCAGGCTCCCCTGACCACGGAATTCTCCAGGCAAGAGTCCTGGGGTGGGTTGCCATTTCCTTCTCCAGGGGATCTTCCCCACCCAGGAATCGAACCCAGGTCTCCTGCATTGCAGGCAGATTCTTTGCCACCTGAGCCAGGATGATTCTTAGAGTCACATAAAAGTCTCTCCTCTGCACACAAGACATTTCCTGTTCTTAAATCTCCATCAAGAGCGAGCTCTTTGTTTTTTCCTGAAATCTATGGGCTTTGACATGATGTTTTTAGGTAGCAACTTTTTAAATGATTCGCCATTAACTGCCTACTGTTTCTGACAAGCAGAACACACAATTTTACCTCTCAACCTTTTGTACTCTAAATGCAAATAGCACAATTTCTTGAAGCTGGGTGAGGAAACCAAACGAGAATGGAAATTCCAAACAGCAAGCAGAGGGGAAATGCCAACTGATGACCAGAAAAACAGCGATAACTAATGAGCCTGAATAATTTTTACAGGAAAACTGAAGAAGCTGTCGATCTTGAAGGTGGACCAGAACCGACTCACGCACCTGCCCGAGGCGGTGGGAGACTGTGAGAGCCTCACGGAATTGGTTCTCACGGAAAACCGGCTCCTGGTGAGCGCGGCCCCAGGGTCACAGGGAGAGGTGGTGTGGGCGTCGCATTAGCAGTGCTTTGCAGAGTCGATTCCACGTATTTGTAATTTGGGTGGGTAACTAACCCCGGGGCCTGAGAAGCAGACTCGGGACATACAGATGATCCCGGTCTCCCCGTCAGAGACTGTGCCCCATCGTGACGCTCAGGGTACGGGCACTGGCTGGACACCTGGGGACGGGAGGCGGGGGGACCGGCCCGGCCGGTGGAGGTGCCTCTGCCCACGTCTGAGGGTGGGCCAGTGGGAACGGCGGTCTGTCTGGTTCTTGGAGCAAATATGAGCGCAGAGGAGGGGGAGGGGTGGGGGCTTGCCCCGAAAGCCTTGGGGGTACTGGGGGGGGATGCTCTTTTGGGGAGCCAGAGCACGCTCTGACCTTGATCTTACCTGTCCGAGAAGCTGGGTGAGGCCGAGCAGGTGCCCGGGCTTGGACCGGCACGCCCCATCCTCCCGGCGGTGCCTGCAGAGCAGGCTTCTGGGGCGGCTGTGCTCCGCCCGCTGCCGCTCCTGCCCACCCCGTCTGCTCGCCCTGCTCCCCCCTGCTCCCCCCCTCCTGGCTTTGCATCGTCTGTTGTCTTTGGTTTACTCTCCTGCCATTCCCTCCACGTCTCCATCTTCATTTTGTCACTTTAGTTTCGCCGAATTTCTCCTTTTACCTCTTTTTCCGCCTTTCTCCTCTCTTTATAAAAGGAGTAAGTAATGCTCTTTTGGGGAGCAGAGCAGAAGAGGACAGCAAGAGTGGGTGAAGGGGGCGGAGCCGCTGGGGGCCTGGGAACATCCCCCTGTAGTCAGGACAGAGGCCTCCTTCCTTGTTTCCGGACGGAATCTGTTAGAATTACAGATGGTAGTCGTGACAGTTAGATAAGTGACTTCACCCCTGGATTGCATCAGGGTTGAAGATCCTCCTCTCCCCATGGACCCAGATTCAGTTCCCGCAGGGCTGGAGCACTCACACCAGCCAGGCGGTTCCCTCCCCCGACTCCCAACACACACCAGTTCCGGCTCCCACCACCTGCATTCTGGCCCCCACAGGCGTCTACAAACTAGCATCTCTGGTTCTCAAGAGGTGCAGACATGGGAGGGGTGAATGTCAAGGGTGCAAATTTCACTTCCTTGATTTGAAGGGCCTTCACTACCTCTATTGCTGGGTATTTCTCTGTTCCCAGGTCTCTGTCTTTGACCTCATTTCATTGAAACAAACTCTCATTTCTACAAAAATGCAAAATATTAGATGCCACATCCCCAAGTGAGCATTGCAAACACCTACTGTTGAGGAAGGACTTCTCTTGCTGGGTGAAATTAGACCCTCTCAGTTCTTGAAAAGATCTGTTTTATCTGTTTTACTCTGAGCCATGTCCAAAGTATGTGTTAATAACAAAAATGTTATTTTAACAGACTTTACCTAAGAGCATTGGAAAACTTAAGAAGTTGAGCAACTTGAATGCAGACAGAAATAAATTAGTGTCTTTACCGAAAGAGGTATGTACTTTTAAGAAAATAATAATAAAGAAATAATGATATTCAAGGGATCAGAGATGTCAAATACTTATGTGCTGCTTTTTAAAGGTGTGAACCCTCGTCTGTGGGTCCAGAGATGGTCGGAGAAATGGTATCAAAGAATGACCATCGGTAACATTGGGGAGAGTAGGTGGGTCCAGATGGCTGTGAGCGGAGTTGGGAAAGGTGAATTCGGAGGGGGACAGAGAGAGTGGCATTTTGGGGCCGGCCTAGGAGAAGAGCAACACCGTTGACAGGAAGGGGTGATCGTGGACTTAGCTTTGGGGGTGATTGGGTCTAGTGAGCAGGTAAGCCCTCCCATGCGCCATTGGAGTTGTGAAGATGGGTCTTGGTGGACCGTCTTCCTGGGCAGAGGCTCATGTCTGGGAGAGGGAGAGGGAGCCCTCCACTTAGAGGCGGGTGCCCGGGAAGGTAGAGCCCCGTTCTTAAGTTTTTTTTGGTCGGTGCTCCCAGCCTGAGAAAAGAGCCTCCACCCCTTGTGGGCGTGGCTGCGTGACTTAGAGGCATTTAACCAAGGAGGGGCCGGGACTGAGAATGGGAGGAAGCCTTGAGGGGTCACACGAGGTGGCGTCTGGCGTGCTGTTTAAAAGGAAGGCTCTTTCTCCTCGGAACCGGGAGAACCTGCCTGGAGATGGGCCACACCGAGCTTGGTCTCTAAGTGTAAGACGCTGTTCCTCTGCCGCGCAGCAAGCTGCTGGGCCGCTTCCCCCGCCAGGGCCGCCCAGGAGGAGATGTGGCCGCCTGCGCTGTGGTCCCGGCCGGAGCAGCTTCTCGCTCCCTTCTCTGCTCGACCCTTGTCAACGTCCTTCTTGCAGTCATTTCAGAGCTGTTCTCCAAGCAGCGGGAGCTTGAGGGGCTCACGCCCCCCGGCCGCTTCTGCAGGCGTCTCACCTGGCCTGGTCTTTTCTCCCCCGTCCCTGTCGTGTTCAGCAGCCCGGCTTCTCCCTGGGTGAGGCGGCCGGCGCTCCTGAGCGGAAGGGTAGGGATGTTTGTTACAGATTTGACCGCATTCTCTCAGAGCCACGATCGGAACCCTAACGTTTAAGTAAAACTGTTTCCAGCACAAAGACTTAAGTCTCCATCTTCGCTAAACTGGGACTCAAGGAGAAGATTCTGCTCATTGAATCCTCATTTTGATTCCAGTGTAAAAGCATTAAACCGAACGACAGGGCTGGTGTTAATTGTACTCTTGTGGGAAAGCGGGTGCCGGCGGGTATAGGTCAGGCACAGGCACAGGCAGAGAGGAGGAAGATCCAGGCCCTCCCTCCTCAGCGCCCTGCACCGGACCGGGTGCTGTCCTGCTCGTTGAGGGAATCGGCAGGGCCGCTTTTGAGGCTGTGAGGATCTGGATCTCTCCCTGCTTTACAGATGAGGAAGCTGAGGCTGGCAAGAGCTTTCCCACGGGGGCTCCCGCAGCTGGAGTCTGGAGAAGAGACTCGAGATGTGTCCCCCTCGGCCAAGCCCGTAAAAGCCTGGCCACTCAGCTCATAGAGATCGAATCCCACCTTTTCACCTCTGTGACCTTGACATGAGGCAACTCCTACATTGCATAAAGGAAGTGTAGTTTGGACACTTTAGAAAATTAGTGCATTTGAGGAAAGTTTTTAGTAAACCCTGAAGAGGGCACTTTGGAGTCTGACGTTAACCCCTAGCAAGGCCCCTACCCTCCCCACATCCCTGGCGCTCTCTGCATCGGGTCTTTCAAAGGGACACATTGTAGATGAGAAGGTGAGGAATTGCTTCCTGTAAACTGTTCCCGTCATATTAGCGCCAGCCCTCTTTTCACTCTGAGGGGATGAAATTATGATGCTTTCCTGGCATCTGGGATTTCATCAGGGAATGGAGTTTGCGCCTTTTCCTTCAGCTGCCCAAGAAGGCAGCTGTTTAGGGCCCTGGGGACGGGCTCCTTTCTTGCTCATTTCACCCCCGCTCACACTCGGTTCCCAGACTGGGATGTGTCCCAGTTCTGCTGTGAATCCCAGCTCAGTGACCCTGCAGAAATGGGCAGTGCTGGCCTCTGACCCGCAGACTGGGCAGACAAACCATGGAGGGGCGCTCACCTTGCGCTGGGTCTCCTTTGTTGGTCTGGGGTGTGTGTGCGTGCATGTGTGTGCGTGCGTGCGTGTGCATGTTCTCTGCCTCCAAGCTTGATACCATCTCATCAAATCCTACACTTTCCTGATTGGATTCTTCTCTTTTCTCTTTCCAGATGTGATTACTTCCTCTTGAACAGTTGTCTCATGCATGACTCATTTAAACTGACAGTGCCAGCCAACTCCATGTATATGCCCCCGATCCATAATTGTATTAATGGCCGTTGGTCTGGTGCACTGTGTAGCTCTTCTTTTTTGTCTGTCTTTTCTTTCCCATTTGATAACGTCACATACTGTCCATTTTACAGCACAGTTCCTGTGTCTATAGCAGCATTTATTTGCACTTTTTCCCCATATGGTTGAGGGGAAAATGTTTGTACTGTGTGGGTCACAATAATAGATTCTGTGTTGTGTGGTGTCACGTGTAGTAAACATTTGCAAATCAATGAATGTCTCTTGTTTTCTTAATTGTTAGCTGCTTGGATATTTAGAAAAGTCAGGTAAACTTGCCATCTTGTAAGTATTGTTCAGACCACAGTTTAACTCCGGCTTCCATTCTGCTTCTCAAATGCATGAAGATTCAGATTGGCTGACCACTTTATGCGCTCTTCATTGTAAAACATTGGACATTTTCCTCAAAACTCAGTTTTTATTTTCGTGAATGACTGCATGGCCTGGAACCTAATTTTGTTACATATTTGTCAGATTTGCTCCAGTTACTCTCTCTCAAAAGAATGCTTTTCTGTGAATTGTATCTTAAGTTTTTCAGAAATTTTGAAAGGCATAACTTGGCAGCTCACCTGCCTTCACCAGATTCTAGTTTATTGGCATGATTCTGTCTCCGATGGGAAGGCTAGATTCGCTTTATTTGCTACATGTGGCATGCTTCTAATTTTTCAGGTCACTCATTTGCATCTTTTACCCCTCATCTTACTGCTCAAGAATGTATGTTTCTGTGATAAGGAAGTTCCCTTAAAAAGTCCTGGTTTTGGTGGAGGGAAGACTTATGGGGAAGAGGCTGTTATAGCGTGATTCGTGGACAGACAGGAGGTTGGTAAATGTGTGATCACACATATGAAGATACATTTCCGGCCACATCTTACCTCTCAGTAACCTTGACCACAAAGGTTTCTGGCTGGAAGATGTTGTGCATATACCTAAGTTTAGGACTTGGTCTTTTTTCTCTATTAAGTCAAAATGGAAGTGACTCTCACACCATCATACCTGTCCAGTGAAATCAGACAAGGGAGGATTTGCAGATCATTCATCACAAGTTTTCCTCTAACAGGCAATCTGTAAACATCAGTTACCCACAAGTATTGTGATATTCAGAAAGGTCCATGGTGATAGAGTATTCATTTTGTGGGTAACTTCCTGCCTGATTCTTCAGTTCAGTACAGTCGCTCAGTCGTGTCCGACTCTTCGCAACTCAATGGATTACAGTGTGGACTCCCTATCCATCACCAATTCTGGAGCTTGCTCAAACCATTGAGTCAGGGATGCTGTCCAACCATCTCATCCAGTATCATCCCCTTCTCCTCCTGCCTTCACTCTTGCCCTGCATCAGGGTCTTTTCCAATGAGTGAGTTCTTTGCATCAGGTGGCTAAAGTATTATTCTTAGTACAATTTAAAATTCTTCTAGATTAAGTCCCCATGATGATGTAAAGTGAACTATTGATAAATAAAAGAGATAAAACCTAAAAAAAAAAAAAAAACCAAAAGCTGACTGTTGGATTTCAAGATGGAGAAGGCATTTGTATACTTGGAAGATGAAGTAAGTCATAAAAGAAACAGTTGATGGATTTCTCTACATGAAGATGAGATTTCTGATCTTTGTGAAAATAAAGACAGCTGGAAGTCAGGGAGACTTTTACAACATTGCATGTGAAGGCTGTCTTTCCTTACTCTGTTGGAAGTTATTTCACATCTGAGAAGAGATGTACCTACTCTAGAACAGTGGACAGAAAGAAAAACAGAGAAACCCCACAGAAACCAGTAAGTGATTCACAGGAGAAAAAAATTGAAATAGGCTTTTAATGTGAAATCATTATTCACAACTGGAATCAAGATTGCTGGGAGAAAAATCAATAACCCCAGATATGCAGATGCCACCACCCTTATGGGAGAAAGTGAAGAAGAACTAAAGAACTTATTTAAGAAGTGAAAGAGGAGAGTAAAGAAGTTGGCTTAAAGCTCAACATTCAGAAAACTAAGATCCTGGCATCCGGTCCCATCACTTCATGGCAAATAGATGGAGAGACAGTGGAAACAGTGACAGACTTTTTTTTTCTTGGGCTCCAAAATGCCTGCAGATGGTGACTGTAGCCATGAAAGTAAAAGACGCTTACTCCTTGGAAGAAAAATGGTGACAGACATAAACAGCATTTTAAAAAGCAGAGACATTATTTTGCCAACAAAGGTCTGTCTAGTCAAAGCTATGGTTTTTCCAGTGGTCATGCATGGATGTGAGAGTTGGACCATCAAGTAGGCTGAGCACCGAAGAATTGATGCTTTTAAAGTGTGGTGTTGGAGAAGACTCTTGAGAGTCCCTTGGACTGCAAGGAGATCCAACCAGTCCATCCTAAAGGAGATCAGTCCTGGGTGTTCATTGGGAGGACTAATGCAGAAGCTAAAGCTCCAATGCTTTGGCCACCTGATACGAAGAACTGACTCATTAGAAAAGACCCTGATGCTGTGAAAGATTGAAGGCAGGAAGAGAAGGGAAAGACAGAGGATGAGATGGTGGGATGGCATCACCAACTTGATGGACATGAGTTTGAGCAAGCTCCAGGAGTTGGTGATGGAAGCCTGGCATGGTGTAGTCCGTGGGGTCACAAAGAATCGGACATCACTGAGCAACTGAACAATAACAACAGTTATTCACAACATGTTAATCAAAGCATTTATACCTGTCAAATGTTTAAGATTTTAAAAATAGAATAAGATACCAAATATTGATGAGAGTACAGGAACTACCTGTTATCATGGAAGTATAAATTATTATGGCGTCTCTGGAAGGGAATTTGGTAGCATTATTAAAAACTTAAAAAATGTGCATACACTTTGATTTTGTAGTTGCACTTGTAGGAGTTTATCCTAAGACAGCAATCAGGAATGCACGCTGAGAGGCATGCACAAGATTTCTTTCTCCCATTGTACACAGAAATGTCTAACACGTTCCAAGCAGCGTGCCGAGCATGTCCAGGGGCAGCTGACATGTGCCAGGTGCCTTCAGGCTAATTCTGGTCTGATTTTCACAACAGTTCTCTTAGTTAGAGGAAATAATCATCTATATCCAACAGATTTCTAAGCTGAGACTCAGGTTAAGTAACTTTCCCGGGGTCACACAGCAAAGAAATGGCAGAACTAATAAGCAGTGTCTAAAGGGTGATATGCTGAGTAATCTGTGATCCATCTGTAGAAGCAAATAACTAAGTGGTCAGTAAAAATCCTGGTAGAATCATAATGATGTGGGAAAACACTCTTGGTGTCGTTTTGGGTGGGAAGGCATTCTGGTATGCAGACAAAGGTGCTAAAGATCACAGCTGGTCCTAATTCTGTTGAAGTGCATGCTTATAACCACAGATGCCTGGCGTTGGCACCTCCGAATGTTGAGGCTGATTATCCCTCTGTGGCAGGATTCGGTTTGAGTTGTTTTCTCATCACGCCGTCGTGTGTGTGTGTGTGTGTGTGTGTGTGTGGTTTTTATTGTTCCAGTCACCTAAGTTACTTTTTTTTCAATAATTAGAATACTGTCGCTGTCAGTGGATATTTTGATGTCAGTGGTCCAACAATTGAGGGAGTCCCAGAACCACCTGGTTTCCCAGATATTTCTGGAGTGGGGATTTGAATAATATGCTACAGATGATGTTGGGAAAGGCAAAAATAGCCTTTGGTTTCTAAAATTACACATCATGTTATTTCTTTTCACATGGAATTTTGACCCGATTTTGCTTATTGTACATTTTCCCTCTTGCCGGTGAAGTATGGGTTCAGTTCTGCTACAATAATATATCGAAAGGGAGATACTGAAGGAAAATGAAAGTTCCTTTCCGCTCGGGGCAGGATGTGGGCAAAGGTGACCCATACAGCCTTTCTCCTTGAGTCCGGCAATCTGTCTGACGGTCTCCTGAGCTGTCATCTGCAGGCAGTTAATACTCAGGGAAGGCTGATCTGACCGAACGTTTGCTCCGTGATCTGCAGGTCCCATCTCCTTGAGGTGGATCAGATCAGTGCCAAAGAGTCAAGGATGGTATTGTCTTGAATTAGGAGAACACAGTAAGTGTCCTCAGCTGCGTTCTGTAATTCTCAGAAAATCCAAGTCCAGACCCTTGTATTCTTTTCTGTGGTGCTGTTATCCTGGTGTGCTATTATGAGGTTAAAGGGGTTTTAAAACGTCAGCCTTCTATGTAACTGGTGATTAGTTACTTAAACAGTGACTCTGCTTCCTAAGTGATAAGACATTTTACCCTGTTGACCCCTAACGAGCAGGTAAACTCTGCCTCCTGAACCTGAAAGAGAAAGCAGAAATACATGTGAATGTTGCAAAACACAGTCCTGAACTCAGGGCAGTTCTTCACTCCTGTGAACATAAGAAATGTCACCCCAAGGCCCCGTCATGGGGGCCGAAACCCGAGCACGTTCTGTGGCATCCAGGGCCGCGGTGGGCGGCCTCGGTAAAGTTCCAGCGACGTGGCAGGGGCTCAGGCGTGGACTGCCTCCCGACTCGGACCTGGGCCTTGACCTTCTCGGAAAAACACCAGCTCTGTTTACTGGGCAGAGGCAACAGGCCGGGTCCTCGGGTAGGGGTGGTGGCAGGTGGCTCCCTCCCCTAATGCTTACTGTTACTTTCGCTGAAGGAACACGTGAGACCCCACAGGACCTAGGATGGAGCCTAAATGCCACTGCGGGTCTGTGTGACCCAAAAGACCGCCCCTGCCCCGGTGCCCGCGTCCCGCCCTGACGTCTGTGCGGAACCCCGTCTTTTGAGTCATGGTTTTAACTGTCCAGTTATCTCTTCTAGAAGCTGAAGCTTCGCACCCTCGCTTCCCAGGGGCTTGCACGGAGGCCCTGCGGTGTGCTGGTGTCTTCCCCGATCAGGCAGCCCTCGCAGGCTGGCCCAGGCGGGCTCTTTTCCCCAGAACGTGGCCGGTGGGGCTCAGAGGCCACTCTCCCGCCTTGGCGACCCAGGGCGCCTGAGGCTCCCGATACACTGCCTTCCTTCCCCTGACCTCTCAGGGTGTGAGATTAGAGTGGGGAAGTAAGAAAAAAATACACCACAGACCGTGAACACACAGGCAGCGCACACCCTCCGAGTTTCCCATCTTGTACCCCAAAGTCCTTAAGGGCGTGAACTTGTGCAGAGGTTTTATTGCATGGACAGTGTTCAGGGCCCTCTCTGACTCACATTCATTAGCTAATGATTGTTGAGGAGTAGATGGTATGTGCATGTGGTACACATGGGAAGTGTGGAGGTGGTGTATCCAACCGCGGACAGCCCCGCCGATACAGAGACCCAGCTGGCGCAGGCAGCGGGCGGCTTCAGCACCAGCGCAGCCCCAGGCCCCCACAGTCTCAGCTCTCTGCACCCCCAGGACCTCATCCCTCAGCAGGCGGGTCCCACGTGTGACTCACCCTTCCTGGAGTGCAGGGGAGCCCTGCCTCAGAGCCGGCGGGACGCGGTGTGCCTGCCCCTCCTCGCAGACCCAGTGCGGGTCCCCATCCTCGTGGAGCAGAGCTGGGCTCCCGGGGATCCCGGGTGTTCCTCCCTGTGGGTCGATCTTCGTTGGGATCACCCAGATTCATCAGGGAGGATCTGGTCCTGTCGCTCCTCACCTGCTCCAGGGCATCCCTGGTTTTGATCCGTCTCCTTTCCCAAGGTGCCTGGGCACCTGAGGAAAAACGATCCCTTCCTGAAGGAAGGGAAGAACACCCAGCTCCGGGGAGATGCTGACGCCTCTCTTAGGACAAGAAATCTACACAACATCAGACACAGTGACTCTTGCCAGAGAAGAGAGTTCTGTGGTCTCCAGTTGCTGCACATGGAAGCAGATGATAACTTCACGGCCCAGCCTTTCAGCAGTAGGTGAACAAATGCAAGCGTGTAAGCATACCCTTATGAGGAATGTTGGTGGGTAGCTGGGCTTGTTCCCATTGGGCAGATGAGCAGGCAGGCGCTCTGATTACATGTAAGCATGCAAACTAAACAGCCTGTCAGACGAGGGTTGTGTGGACTAGGAAGGCAATGGGTTGGTGCTGACCAGGGCTTCTGGGATGGCGGTGTGGGCTTAGAGCATGTTTTCGCTAATTAGGGGTGATCGGTAAGATTCGAAAACGACAGAAGGGTGTTTCTATAAGAAATAGTGTGACGAGAAATATCAGTCTACCCTGTCTTGTGGAGGACAGTGGGCAAACGAGTTTTTCCGGGATGGGAAATGCAGATACTGAGAAGCAAGGGGACACGACATACCGGGGTGCTTCCAGGTATTCAGAGAGGAACTCAGGCCTGTTTTCTTCTGTGTTTTCTCACGCATTCATTACGGTTACGTGCTGTCGTTAAATACAGTATTTCAAAATCTTTATGTTAACTCCTGAGGGAAGGTATAATAAGTTGTACATGAAAGGGATTATGCAGAAGTTTCATAAATGTGTCTTCTGTTAAGGTCTAAACATACATTTAACACAGAGATAAATATAGGAAAGGGCAGAAGGTATATTCAGACACTGATGAAGACCCAGGTGTCTTGCTCCTCTTGTGGCGGGAGGCCCTGGAGTACTTTTCCATGTGCCGGAATCAATAGGTCCCTTCAGAAGCCCTTTCGCAGCAGCCGCTCTGAGTCAGGACAGTGCCTGCATGCAGAGTGGAGCGTGGCCCCAGGCCCGCGGGGCAGCGTGTCTAGGACGGGCTGGATTTGCACCCCCTTGGCTCGGCTTTCCTGTCTGTAGAAGCCACAGCCAACTTATTCAAGAGAGGCAGTGAATTCTTTCGTGAAGACCAGACTCATACTGAGCTCAATTACCTTAGAGCTGGTTACTTTATTTTATTTATTTTATTTTTTTGAGCTGGTTACTTTAAAAAAAGGGAATCAGATTTGGTGTGGGTGCAGATATTGACATATGCTTTTAGCAACAGGTTATGTTGTTGTTTAGTCGCTAGGTCGTGTCTGACTGTTTGTGACCCCATGGACTGCAGCATGCCAGTCTTCCCTGTCCTTCACTATCTCCCAGAGTTTGCTCATTCGGTCATAGGTGACCGAATTTACTTTTTGCTAAAAAATGGTTGATTTTGCATTTGTCAAAGGCAAATCAGTTTATCAAATTAAGTTGTGAATGACCAAAGGCTATTCAAAGATGTGTGATAGAAGTCAATGTATCATCCCTCAGATGTCTTTCTTTTTTCTTTTTTAAAAATAAACTGGAACATTGAAGTTAATATAGTGGGCAGGTCTTGAAAACTGTGTGTGTGTGTGTGTGTGTGTGTGTGTGTGTGTGTGTGTGTGTGTGTGTGTGTGATCTTTGGCCTAACTTTTAATACCTAGGATTCCTTTTTTTTTTTAACTTTTTATTGAAGTATAGTTGATTTACAGTGTGTTAGTTTTTGGTGTACAACATGGTTATACATACATATGTATATATATTTATGCTTTTTCATATTCTTTTCCAACCTAGAATTCTTAAACTTCCATATTACCAAATTATATATGTGTCTGGACTGTGTCATCTGGTTAACATATTTGAAAGATAAAATGACTTTCCGTTCAGAATGCAGTTTTTGAACTGTATTGTTTATTTTCTTGGCTTCATTGAGAACATGAATGTTTAATGTTTGCAGAGGTTTTTATCAGGTTACTCAATGTTTTGTATGATTTGTATTGATCATAGTTTGTCATCAGTGAGACTTAATAGTCGCGTGATAGAATTTTGTGCATCCTTTTTCATGCCATTTGATGAACAAGACCCTCCAGTCCCACCCTCATATCCCAGAACAGCCTGGAAAACAGTCGTGTTTCTTTTCCTGTCGTAGATTGGCGGTTGCTGCAGCCTTACTGTGTTCTGTGTGCGTGACAACAGGCTGACTCGGATCCCCGCGGAGGTGTCCCGGGCGGCTGAGCTGCACGTCCTGGACGTGGCAGGGAACAGGTAAGCCCGAGACAAGCAGACGGTCCTCCAGCCCAGCCTCGGCCGTCTCGCCTTCGCTCCACCTGGTAGAGCGTGTTCTGATGGGTCAGTCACGTGAGCCAGGCCTGGAAGCTCTCATCCTGGGAGCTGGAGTGATGGAGCCCGTGGCGGGGACAAGGTCAGGGCTGCCGGCGCCTGGGGTCCTTTCAGGGTACCGTGGGTGCAGCTGGAAACGTGGGTCTTGGTTGGCGGTACGCTCATGGAAGCCGGGGGGGAGACCTAGGTCTTGGCTTTTATAACTGGCTTCCATGAGTCACCATGGGCCTCGGTTTCCTCATCTGAAAAATGAGCTCCAACGAGTCTGAGCTAGAGTTTAGCTTGGAGTCTTGCTCTGCTCTGCCCGTGACTCTGAACCCCCTGACTTTGTGCACAATATTGTACACAGGGATACTTTGCTGGCGAGACCATCCATAGCTGATGTCAGAATTACCAAGTGCTTCACAGTCTAAAAAACCTAGAGAGCAGCCAGTCTGTGTCGGGTTCTGGGTCAGAGGCCTGCCGGCATGCTCACCAGCCTATAACGTGCCGTAGTTTCAACCACTCTGAGCTGATTTCATCACTGCAGACAGCACTGCACTTTCCTACCCAGGCTCTTCTTTCCACCTCCGACCCTTTCTCTGTCTTTGTACCTTTATCATTTCTCCCTCTTGCCCCTCTCCGGGAAGACTTCTCTTCTCCGGGTCTGCGTTTCTGGATTATCCCAGTGATCACTGCCTGTTTACCTACGTGCGGTCCTCCGAAAGCTAAGGTTACCTAAAGTGCATGTGATGGTTTGTGTGTCATTGTGATTTGTCCCTTCAGGAGATGCCTGGCGAATATTTGTTAACTGAATGAAAACATTAGAAATGTTAGTTTTGCAGAATAGCTGGCAGGCCACTGCAAAGTGCCTGATGTCACAGGCTCCATTGCCAAGAAGAGGAATTTAAAAAATGCTTTCAAGTGTTAGACGGAAAAGTGTTGAGCTGAGGGGAGGATGATCAGTGGTCCTAAGGGGTAAATGCCGGTGACTCAAGGAATGTCTGGGGCACTGTGTCCTCAGAGATTCGCTGCTCACAGGTCAGGTGTGGGCCACAATTTGTCACTCGTGCTAATCGTGGGCAGCAGAGCTAAACGAATAGCAGGACGCGGGGGACTCTGGTGATGAGTTATGGCCTCAGGAAACGCTCACCGTTTTTATTTATTTTTTTTTATTATTATTATTTTTTTCCAGTGGGTTTTGTCATACATTGATATGAATCAGCCATGGATTTACATGTATTCCCAATCCCGATCCCCCCTCCCACCTCCCTCTCCACCCGATTCCTCTGGGTCTTCCCAGTGCACCAGGCCGGAGCACTTGTCTCGTGCATCCCTCCTGGGCTGGTGATCTGTTTCACCATAGATAGTATACATGCTGTTCTTTTGAAATATCCCACCCTCACATTCTCCCACAAAGTTCAAAAGTCTGTTCTGTATTTCTGTGTCTCTTTTTCTGTTCTGCATATAGGGTTATCGTTATCACCTTTCTAAATTCCATATACATGTGTCAGTATGCTGTAATGTTCTTTATCTTTCTGGCTTACTTCACTCTGTATAATGGGCTCCAGCTTCATCCATCTCATTAGGACTGGTTCAAATGAATTCTTTTTAATGGCTGAGTAATATTCCATGGTGTATATGTACCACAGCTTCCTTATCCATTCATCTGCTGATGGGCATCTAGGTTGCTTCCATGTCCTGGCTATTATAAACAGTGCTGCGATGAACATTGGGGTGCACGTGTCTCTTTCAGATCTGGTTTCCTCAGTGTGTATGCCCAGAAGTGGGATTGCTGGGTCATATGGCAGTTCTATGTCCAGTTTTTTAAGAAATCTCCACACTGTTTTCCATAGCGGCTGTACTAGTTTGCATTCCCACCAACAGTGTAAGAGGGTTCCCTTTTCTCCACACCCTCTCCAGCATTTATTGCTTGTAGACTTTTGGATAGCAGCCATCCTGGCTGGCGTGTAATGGTACCTCATTGTGGTTTTGATTTGCATTTCTCTAATAATGAGTGATGTTGAGCATCTTTTCATGTGTTTGTTAGCCATCTGTATGTCTTCTTTGGAGAAGTGTCTGTTTAGTTCTTTGGCCCATTTTTTGATTGGGTCATTTATTTTTCTGGAATTGAGCTGCAGGAGTTGCTTGTATATTTTTGAGATTAATCCTTTGTCTGTTTCTTCATTTGCTATTATTTTCTCCCAATCTGAGGGCTGTCTTCTCACCTTACTTATAGTTTCCTTTGTAGTGCAAAAGCTTTTAAGTTTCATTAGGTCCCATTTGTTTAGTTTTGCTTTTATTTCCAATATTCTGGGAGGTGGGTCATAGAGGATCTTGCTTTGATTTATGTCGGAGAGTGTTTTGCCTATGTTCTCCTCTAGGAGTTTTATAGTTTCTGGTCTTACATTTAGATCTTTAATCCATTTTGAGTTTATTTTTGTGTATGGTGTTAGAAAGTGTTCTAGTTTCATTCTTTTACAAGTGGTTGACCAGTTTTCCCAGCACCACTTGTTAAAGAGGTTGTCTTTTTTCCATTGTATATCCTTGCCTCCTTTGTCAAAGATAAGGTGTCCATAGGTTCGTGGATTTATCTCTGGGCTTTCTATTCTGTTCCATTGATCTATATTTCTGTCTTTGTGCCAGTACCATACTGTCTTGATGACTGTGGCTTTGTAGTAGAGTCTGAAGTCAGGCAGGTTGATTCCTCCAGTTCCATTCTTCTTTCTCAAGATTACTTTGGCTATTCGAGGTTTTTTGTATTTCCATACAAATTGTGAAATTCTTTGGTCTAGTTCTGTGAAAAATACCGTTGGTAGCTTGATAGGGATTGCATTGAATCTATAGACTGCTTTGGGTAGAATAGCCATTTTGACAATATTAATTCTTCCAATCCATGAACACGGTATGTTTCTCCATCTGTTTGTGTCCTCTTTGATTTCTTTCATCAGTGTTTTATAGTTTTCTATGTATAGGTCCTTTGTTTCTTTAGGTAGATATACTCCTAAGTATTTTATTCTTTTTGTTGCAATGGTGAATGGTATTGTTTCCTTAATTTCTCTGTCTGTTTTTTCATTGTTAGTATATATGAATGCAAGGGATTTCTGTGTGTTAATTTTATATCCTGCAACTTTACTATATTCATTGATTAGCTCTAGTAATTTTCTGGTAGAATCTTTAGGGTTTTCTATGTAGAGGATCATGTCATCTGCAAACAGTGAGAGTTTCACTTCTTCTTTTCCTATCTGGATTCCTTTTACTTCTTTTTCTGCTCTGATTGCTGTGGCCAGCACTTCCAACACTATATTGAATAGTAGTGGTGAGAGTGGGCACCCTTGTCTTGTTCCTGATTTCAGGGGAAATGCCTTCAATTTTTCACCATTGAGGGTGATGCTTGCTGTGGGTTTGTCATATATAGCTTTTATTATGTTGAGGTATGTTCCTTCTATTCCTGCTTTTTGGAGAGTTTTAATCATAAATGAGTGTTGAATTTTGTCAAAGGCTTTCTCTGCATCTATTGAGATAATCATATGGTTTTTATCTTTCAACTTGTTAATGTGGTGTATTACATTGATTGATTTGCGGATATTAAAGAATCCTTGCATTCCTGGGATAAAGCCCACTTGGTCGTGGTGTATGATTTTTTTAATATGTTGTTGGATTCTGTTTGCTAGAATTTTGTTAAGGATTTTTGCATCTATGTTCATCAGTGATATTGGCCTGTAGTTTTCTTTTTTTGTGGCATCTTTGTCTGGTTTTGGAATTAGGGTGATGGTGGCCTCATAGAATGAGTTTGGAAGCTTACCTTCTTCTGCAATTTTCTGGAAGAGTTTGAGTAAGATAGGTGTTAGCTCTTCTCTAAATTTTTGGTAAAATTCAGCTGTGAAGCCATCTGGTCCTGGGCTTTTGTTTGCTGGAAGATTTTTGATTACAGTTTCGATTTCCTTGCTTGTGATGGGTCTGTTAAGATCTTCTATTTCTTCCTGGTTCAGTTTTGGAAAGTTATACTTTTCTAAGAATTTGTCCATTTCATCCAAGTTGTCCATTTTATTGGCATAGACGCTCACCGTTTTTAAGTTGATGCTTTCAGGACATCATGATCGATGCTTAAGCCACTCACTGGTGACTGGAATCTCAGGATTAGCTAGAGGTGGTTGTTGATTTCCCACCTGGACTGAGCCCCCAGGAGACGCGCAACGTGAGAAGGTCCCCCTTCCCTCCCTCCTGTGCTGGTCCTGCAGCAGGAGAACTCGCTGCTCTGGAGAGCATGCGTTTGCATCACTAATTCTAAAGCAGAAAGATGACTCCGGCATCTGAAAACTGCTTTTCACAGGAGGGGAGTCCCCATTCTCCAGTTCTCAGGAGAAGGGACAGTTCTGTTTTCATCACGCCTGGGCCGGGTGGAGGAAACCCAGTTGAAAAGCTGAGTGCCACAACTGTCGTCTGAGCGGGTTAAGGGTGCATTTGGGCCATGGTGTATACAGATTCATAACCAGATTTCAAGCTTATAAACATATTTAATGACTACTTATTTAAAGTATCGGTATAGAAGCTCATAAAAAAGAGGCTGCCATGTCAGCTTTTCAGCTTGCAGAGATGTCACACCATGGGAAGTCCTACCAAACACCACAGAAGTTTCTGCCTCTCCTCCCAAGCATATAAAAATAGCAAATGGCACAGGGAACCTGCACGTTCGTTCCTAGAAACCTTCTTTGAAACGTTTGATAGGAAAAATTATAGCAAGGATAATGCTAAATTGCCACTTGGAAACAAAAGCATGAAGTCTCCTGGTCCCGTAACAGAGGAGGTGCCTTGTATCAGTCATATGGGCCCAGGACACAGAGGTCCCTGACTCTCAGCTTTTTCCCCATGAGACTGTCCACCAAGTACACAAAATTGGGTATTTGAGCATCTTCCTCGAAGTATTACTAATGCCAAATGCTGCAAACCAGGGCTGTCAGTGGGAAAATAGTTTGTACCTTTGAATTTCATAATCCAAAAAATTAAATTAAAAAGACTAAATAAGATATCACCACATACCTATTACAATGGCTTTTGTCAAAAAGACAAGATGACACGTGTTGGCAGAGAAAAGAGCACCCTTGTGCACTATGGGGAAATGTACGTTGGTGCAGCCACTATGGAAAACAGCATGGAGTTTTTCCTCAATAAGTTTTCATAAACAGAACTGCTGTATGACCCAGCAATTCCACTTCTGGACATATGCCCAAAGGAAAAGAAAACAGGATATCAAAGAGGTATCTACTCCCCCACGTTCACTGCAGCTTTATTCACGGTAGCCAAGACGTGAAAACAGCATCAGCAACGTCAGATGGATGGATGAAGGAGATGTGGTGTGTGCCTGTGTGTTTATATTCATTTATAGGAAGTGGAATATTACTCAGCTGTGAGAAGGTCAGAAATCCTTCCGTTTGCAACATGTGCATAGTCGCTCAGTAGTGTCTGGCTCTTGGCGATCTCGTGGATTGGCACCTACCTGGCTCCTCTGTCCATGGAGTTTTCCAGGCAAGAATACTGGAGTGGGTTGCAATTTCCTTCTCCAGTTTACAACATGGATAGGCCTTGAAGGCATTTTGCTAAGAGAGATAGGTTAGAGAAAGGCAGATACTGTGAGAGCTCACTGATTTGTGGAATCTAAACAAGCTGGAACAGAATAGAGTGGTGGTTGCTAAGGGCCAGCGGGTAGGGGAAATGAGATGCCGGAGGGCGTACATTTCCAGTTAGCAGGGGAAGCAGCTCTGGGAGTCTAACACACAGCAGGTGACTGCAGTGAGCAACACCGTACCATATCCTTCAGAGGTGCCGAGAGAGTCCATCTTAAATGTCTCCAACACACACTGGGGATTACAGGAGGAGATGGAGACCCTAAGCCTACTAGGCAATCATTTCCCAATGTCGTTGTCCTCTGTATCCTTTGGGAGATTGGTTTCAGGGCCCTGCCCCAGCCAGGGTACCAACAGGGGCAGATGCCTGCAAGTGCCTAGCCCCTTAGGTTAGATGCCGCAGTACAGTGGACCCCCATATCTGTGAGTCCTGCATCCTCAGACACAGAGAACTGACCGTATATATAAGTGCATCAAATCATCACACTGTCCACCTCAGGTTTACAAAGTGTTACCTGTCAATAAAGCTGGAAAAAATATAAAAAGACAAAATGCAACCCAACAGTGTAGCCAGACTGTGGAACCCTGAGCTGCTAGAGGATGAACTGTGTCTCTGCCCTGTGACCCACGATGCCCAGGGCTGAGAGTGCGTGTGACCGGTGCCCGGTGATCTCGTTCTTGTTTTTAGAACAGCTTACCTGCGGAGCACTCCAGAAAATGGAGTGGTTCCCCTGAAGGACGACTGGAAACCCGAGGTTACGGAGGCTTTCGCTTTAGATACTTTGGCACTGTTGACATTTTTTTCACTGATTATGTTCGCTCTCTATATGTATCTTTAAACATTTTTGAAAACTGCTTAAAACTAACAATTCTAGTAGGAAGAAACAAACAGATGAAACACTCAATTGTAAGTACCATTCAGCCGTCGGTTAAGTTAGTATTTCATTAATCAGTCAGCCATTTGGTTGTTAAATAAATTGGATAAAGCAACTGCTGTCCTAATCTGCTCATAGCTTCCTCATAGCTACGAGGGGTTTCCCTCACAGCTCAGTTGGTAAAGAATCTGCCTGCAGCGCCGGAGACCCTGGTTCAATTCCTGGCTCGGAAAGATCCACTGGAGAACAGATAGGCTACCCACTCCAGTATTCTTGGGCTTCCCTTGTGGCTCAGCTGGTAAAGAATCCGTCTGCAATGCGGGAGACCTGGGTTCGATCCCTAGGTTGGGAAGATCCCCTGGAGAAGGAAAAGGCTACCCACTCCAGTATTCTGGCCTGGAGAATTCCATGGACTATACCGCAAAGAGTCGGACACGACTGAGTGACTTTAAGAAAAAAAAGTCCTAATCAGAGGTGGGGAAGGTCACTTCAGGCTGGACTTGTCACTGAGGTCCCTAAAAAGGAGAAGCTCACGATACGGTTGTTCATTTGTTCTAGTCCTTGTACTGTTGCTGTAAATAGTAGCTGTAGGCTTTCTATTTCTTTTATTTATTTAGGGGATGTGGTCCTAAATGGAACATGGTGATGTGGACAAATGGGGCTGTGGCTTCTTATGTTGATCTTGTAGTCAGCAGAAGGTACCAGAATAAACCAAAAATATATTATTAACTCTGCTGGAAAGTGGGAATATGTACATATATATATATATTAAAAAAAAATAGAAAACATATGTCTATACTATTATTTCTATTTAATGTATACATAGATTTTGCATATTTAAGCTCTGCTTCTGGCCTGTGTCTGGCCTGTTCACCCCAGAGAAGCAGGGCAGTGTGTGTCTTTCCCCTTAGGCTGCAGGGTGTCAGCGTGGGGCTGCCCAGCCCGCAGTCTGTTTGCAGACTGGGCAGGGAGCGGAGGCTTTTTTTCCCCTTTCGCACTGGGAACACCTCTGTCCACAAGACACGTGTGCATGAGCTCGTGTGTGTGGCGTGTGCTTGGCCGGTAGCCCCCGTGTCCAAGCTGGTACACTGGTGCTTTGCAGGAAAACCTGTGTTCTAGACCACGTCTCTGTCTTCCCTGGCTTGGTGGCATGTGACTTTCAGACCTGTAGCTGTGGAGTCCAGTAATTTACTTTAGCTCTTACGATACGATTTGTCATCCTTAGCAGCTGTTACTGATGCTCCGCATAGCCTTTTATTTATACCTTTGCTTTAGCATTTAGCTGGGAAGCCAGTTACTAGCCTGAGAAGGCACGATGACCGTGGCTTCAGGATCTATGTGTCATGCCAGCTTTCGAGCCTTGATTTACTCTTTTCTTTATGCTCTTAAAAGCAGAGATGCTGACTTTAGATTTCTTGCCCAAGACCTTGAAACATTCCAGAGGATATTAGCTTAACTCAAAAAAGAAATAGGGACAAACTTTCAAAAAGAAATTATTCTTGGGTTCTGTGGCATGAAAGAGGGTTTGATGTCCTTTAAGCGCCTGCAGTGAATTAGGGTATTCTTTTTAAAAAACCCCATCATAGCGTCCGGCAGATACTTGCCTTGCGTCTTCAAGTTCCTTGCGTTTAGCATAAGTATGACGGCATTTGGTCAGATGAGAGATCGTTTGAAGCTTATACAAATAAGCACAGAGATTTCACTTCCAAACTACCTCAAGGAACCACTGCTTCAGAAAAAGGGGAGCTGGGGCTGTAAGCGGCTGTGCCCCCCAATTCCCCACCCCGGCCCTGGGCATCCTGATGGTGTATATGCGTCCCTGCACTGGGTGGATTCTGGGATTTAAAAACATGGATCTCCCACCCAGTTTGACTGTCATTAGTAAACTGCTGGCTGGGACACCACGTGGAGTCTTTCTGGGTCCTTTAACGTAGGTAGGTTTCACTGCATTGACTCGAGAACCTCACTCTGCTGTGGGCACGGTTCCCTACGTTTACCCAGCACCACACCCCTTGTGTGTGTGGTGGGTGGATCAGCCTTTCCTGGACGATTAGGAAAAGAAAATATTTTCTCACCTCCGTAAATAGGACAAGGGAAGGCGTTTGCGAAAATGTATTCATTCTTCTTACGGAAAGTTTGTTAGTACTTTCACTGCTTTCTGTAGTCGTTTTTAACTTCATCTGCTAAAATAACTTAGCTGGTCTCTGCTTACCTTTTACTTGGATTCATCTTATACTATTTGAGTCCAACTGCTCTTACTAGAGTTCTAGTTTATTTCCCATAAGTCTGTCAATTCAAAATGCATCTGATGAGGGAGTATTAATCTGTTGGTGAGACGTTAGGGGGCTCTTGTATGTATGTTAAGTGGAGATGGAGGTACCATTTCATAGAAGAAAGAACCCCGGATACACACTGTCATGTAATGTCTTTCAGAACTAATGGACCAGAAATTTCTTTGGAGAAAATGTGTGTCATATTGTAGATAACAGACTGTGATCAGTCTGTTTTTTATCTAACTTATGAAATCACTTCTATGGTGGAACCATCATTTAATCCATGGAACCATCCTTAAGAGTAAAAATACTTGATCAGGTATAACCTTTGGTTCTTTAAACCTTAAATCCCTGGCATCTGCAGAGGTTCAGGGGTTTTCAGCGTGGATCAGTGACGTGTGTGAAGCGTTGACTTTTACCACAGCCCTGCACTTGGCGTCCTTCCGTGTGGGGCCGATGGCTCCTTGTTGTGGGACTGTGCATTGTAGGGTGTTTGGGAGCGTCCGAGCTGCGCCCCTCGAGATGGCAGCAGCATTCCCAGGGGCTTTCCTGGCAACCCAGTGGTTAGAACTCTGTGCTTCCAGGGCCAGGGGCCAGGTTCAGTCCCTGGTTAGGGAACTGAGTGCCTGCAAGCCACATGGCAAGGCAGAAAAACAAAAAAACAACAAAAAAAAAACCCTCCCCCAAAATGTCTCTAGCTGTTGCCAGCTGTCCCCTGGGGGCAAGATCACCCCTGGCTGAGATATTCTGTGCAAGTGGCCTTTGCCAGGCACCAAGTACTTTTGATTTCTGCTAACAGTCTCCACTAAATAGATTTCACTGGTCAAGTGTTTGTAGAGACATAAATATAAAACTAATCTTGAGGAGTTGCATTACAGTTTTTAAAGTGCTCTAATAGATACCATCCCCTTTGAAACTGAAGCAATCCGAGGTGGAAATTAATGATCACGTAGGTGTCTGAGAAGTAGGAGCTTTCAGAAACTTTAGTCTGAATTGGAACACCTAAAATCATCTCCCCGGAGAGAGCAAGTGGAGACCATGAAAAAACACTTGTAATCTTTAACTGCGGTTTAAGCTCTTCAGCACCCCAGCCTCCCTCACATCCAGACTTACAGGTGCTCCTGGGCCCAGGCAAGTGCACAGCCTCACTGCAGCCCTGCCGAGCGCGACTCAGGTAGAGCTCAGCTCTGGGTCCTTCCACAAGTGCACTGGCTTCCCCCCTCTCTACCCTGGAGGCTGGCTTCCCTGGTGGCTCAGCTGGTAAAGAATCCTCCTGCAGCGCAGGAGACCCTGGATTCGATCCCGGGGTTGGGAAGATCCCCCGGAGACGGGAAAGGCCACCCACTCCAGTCTTCTGGCCTGGAGAATCCCATGAGCTGTATAGTCCATGGGGTTGCAAAGAGTCAGACACGACTGAGCGACTTTCACTTTCCTAGCCTAAGAGTAGACAGTGTGTGTTGTAACTTCCTAATTTTTTTGCCGTGTGGCCTCGAGGTGCCAGAGAGAGGTGATGGCAGGAAAAGGCAACACAGACACCCCCCGAAGCATCTCCTGGCAAAGAGGACACAGCGTGTCTCAGTATAAACAGCACTGTTTCACATCCTGCACCCAGTCTCAGGAAGCAGTTGTTGAACTTTTGTCTTTTATGGACAAGGTTTGATTTCATTACAGATGGTAAGCGCCCACCCTCTCCCTGTGTTTTCATTAAGGCTGTCGCACCTGCCTTTATCGCTGACCGCCTTGAACTTGAAGGCTCTCTGGTTATCGGACAACCAGGCCCAGCCCCTGCTCACGTTCCAGACAGACACCGACCACACCACCGGGGAGAAGATCCTCACCTGTGTCTTACTTCCTCAGCTGCCTTCTGAACCCGCCTGCCAAGGTGAATTGAAGGGCTGGTTTGCTTGGCCCAGGAGTTAGCAGCGGCTCCCGCCCATCCGTAAGGCCGCTTTCTGACCACGGGGCTTTGCAGAACACATGCTCACACCTGTGGATCACGCCTGGCATTCTTTAAATAGCCTTCTGGTTTTGAATTCCAGCTAAGGCTGAAAATGCACATATGTCCTCCTAAAAGAGAGAAAAGTCCCTTAAAATTCATGCAGACAGTTTGGAGGATTAGCATTGATGGTCTCCAGCAAAGCATTTTTAAGCCAGGGAGTTGTTTTGAGTAACT
Source organism: Dama dama (assembly GCF_033118175.1). NCBI lineage: Eukaryota > Metazoa > Chordata > Mammalia > Artiodactyla > Cervidae > Dama > Dama dama. Next base: position 9,331,013 of record NC_083687.1, on the reverse strand, counting down.
GTACCTTTGTTTTGTAAATCATATGTGCTTTTAAAAAAGTGTTCACAGTCACATGGCGTGGCTGTCTCAAAGCCTTTGCTGAGAGCTGGTTTCGATAGAAGAAGTCTAGAAGGCTCTGGGCAAACGGAGGCACCTCACTGACCCCAAACTGGTGAGAGGGATGTGAAGACCCCAAGAGGACAGTGCAGGGTGAGTGGCCAAGAAAAAGACCAGATCCTACACGTGTGGCCACCTCACTGTCAAGAGGAAGTTTTTGAAGTGAGCATGTCAGAAAGAACCTTGAAAAAGAGGTCTGTGAGTCATGATGATATTCTGGAATGAAATGGTAAACACTGATTTAGCAGCTGTGACCTCAGATAGAATTAGGCATCCTTGGAAAGACAGGGCCGCCTTGCCGCGGCAGCCCTGCTGACCTGGTCTTTGTCCGGCAGAGAACCTGCCCCGCTGCGGCGCTCTGGAGAGCCTGGTGCACGACGTGTCAGAAGAGGCCTGGAACGAGCGGGCGGTGAACCGGGTCAGCGCCATCCGGTTTCTGGACGATGAGAAGGACGACGATGACCACGAAACGGTACGGGGTTTGGGATGCTGGGCGTTCGCGGAGGCTCAGAGTGGCGCCTGACAAAGAGCCGTCTTACTTTCAAATAGCCTTTCCTCCTTTCTGCCTTCAGCATTTAAGTATTTTTTTTTAGAAGGCAAAAGCTAGTTACTTCTAAGGTCCTGGTTCACCAAATGCACGTAAAGCAAGTGGGACTTTTAGATTTGTTTGTTTGTTTGAACAGGGTGTGGGTGCTTCTTTTTCTTTCTTTGTGACGGTTTCCCCTCATGCCCCCTCTGCTTTCTTAAAAATCAGTGGGGAAGTGTTTCTTTTCCGTCGTTCGTTCTCAGCGAGCCGCCACGTGCAGCTCTGCTGTGCGGACTCATCCACGTTGCGCCGTGTGGCTCAGCTTGAGGAGCGCGTGGGACCTTCATAGGATCCCCTTACCGGCTTTCACGCAGAATCGGGCATAGGTTTGAAAGGACCACTCAGCCCGACTTGCCTCCATCCTCGACTCGTGTCTCTGCCATTCGGCTGAGTCAGGGACAACTTGTGAGCCTTCCTGCAAGTTGACTTTGGCCTCTGAGCTTCCTGACACTAATTGAGATTTTCATAAGCAGAGCTCAGAGGGAATACTTGCTGCCCCCAAGACAAAGGGAGGTTTTTAAATTATTGCCAGGCGGTAGTTTGTTATTCCAGCTGTCCGCAGGTGGACTTTTATTGACTTACAGTAGTAGAGGGCAGAGTAGGAATTAAGCATGACAAAATGACTCCAGCCAAAAGGGCTCTTTACTTTTATCTCAGGGCTTCTTAGAGCAGGACTGTTTGACCAGCCACTCGCTGTCTGAGTTCTGGCCTGCCTTTGTTAACCTACGATGGCCCTTCCTCAGACTCACTGAAGAGAGGTAGGCGCTGTTTGAGGAGTAGAAGAGCACATAGCATCTTTTATAATATAATTTTTAAGGCATTGTCCATACCCTGTTACTTCACTTCCAGCCCCGTGGTCTTTTAGGAAAAAATGTGAATTTTCTTCAGTAGGTCATATAAATATTAATAAAACAGGTGAATTAGAAAAGAAGTCCTTTCTCACCTCCCTTTTCCTTCACCTCCTGTGCCTCCTGGGTTGAAGAAGGCCTTCAGATAAAGTAGAACATTCTAGTGATTTTAATTTTAGAATTTTTGACCAGTTTTTCTTTTTCCTTCCTCCACCCCCCTCATTATATCTTGTAAGTCTTTTATTATTTTTCTTACTGTTCGTGAAACCTTGTTTTTGTCTTAACACATCTCATATTTTCCTAAGTATTCTTTTATCCTGAAAGGAACCCTACCATCTTGACGAGATAAGTTGTAGACAGCATTTTCATCCTTCCTTCCGCTTGGGAGCAGTTGATAAATGCTTGTAGCTCCAAGGCAAGCTTTCCACCCGCTCTGCTTGTGACCTCTGGGCAGGGGGACCTGGGTTGGAAAGCTTTTGCGGGAGTGACGGAGTGAAGCCCAGACGCTCACCCCACTGTTTGCTTTTCAGAGAACACTCCTGAGACGAGCCACGCCCCACCCAGGGGAGCTCAAGAGCATGAAGAAGACGGTGGAGAATTTACGGAATGACAGGAACGCTGCTAAAGGACTGGACTCCAACAAAAACGAGGTCAACCACGCCCTCGACCGCGTGACCACGTCGGTGTAGCCGGCGCGTCCGTCTTACCTCCCGAGTCGTCCTGCTGCGGAGCCGGCCTGCCCCCCTGGAGCCCCCCAGGCCCCGTCTCCTCCGACCCCGCGTCGGTCCCCCCACGGGATGCTGCGCCCGGGAAGTGCCTTACTCTCATCTGACAGCCAGTCACTGCACCCGCCCGCGGTCTCCAGCTTGATTTTTTTTCTCTCCTAAATTTCAGTTGTTTGTAACAAGTAGAATACACTACTGACAATACCTGGCCTTTGTTTTTGTCTTGTGTTGGGGTCAGGGAGGGGAATTCTGGTCCCCTCCCTCCCATCAAGTGCTGGGACCTTGCGAACCCACATTCTCTTGGACCTACTGATGAGAGAGTTTTATGCATGGGAAAAAAAAATTGGTAATTTTTTAAACCCTTTTCGGCAGCTCAGATGGTGTACATTTAAACATTTTTGTATAGGTATTTCATAACAAAAAATATGTATTTCCTTTTGTTATTTTATCTTGGAAACGGTACACATTTTAGTATTTGTGCAGGAAAAAAATACAGCCCTAAAGTATTTGTTTTTATTTGTACCATCCACTTGTGCCTTATTGTTGCCTGAGTCCTGTCAAATCAGTTGTCACAGTGACATCTTTAAGCAGAGATGAGGCTGGAAAGGTGATACTTTGAAAGCAGTGTTGGATTTTCATCAGTAATCAGGAGGATTTATTTTTAACCAAAAAGAAGAGTTACCACCAATTTGCAAATTTTATCAGTTGATTTTTTTTTTTAAGATGAACCAAAGGATTAGACTGCTAATATTTCATATCTTTTCCACTTTGACATTTTCATGAATGGGTCTCTCAGGATGCGTGCCCTGTCTGATTGTACCTACTCAGAAGGTATGTGCCATTTGTAAAATAAAACAGAGCAGAAAAGCACAAAAAGCAAACCGGTTCAGAAACTCAGTGGGGAAATAAATTACGTACTGCAAAGAGAAAGTATGATTTTTTTTTTTTTTTATTAAAGAAAGCTTTAAAAGTTTTATACTGAGATATAAGACCACAATAAAGCAGAATAACCTACGACCCTGTTAGAAATGTTGCTGTCTTTATAAGTGCAATTTATTTTGTAAATAGAGTTTGGATCAAAGTGTAACAAAATATTGCTTCGAGTTTTAATTTTAAGTCTGCTAATTTAAGAGGTACGGGGTATATTTTGGTGTGTTTCTGTTGATTTCTTTTTAATTTTATTTTGTATGATGTGATAAAAGAGGAATGAAAAACGCCCATCCCTGTCTGGTGTTTAGGAAAATCATGCTGTTGGTGTTGCCTTTTTATTCTTTCCATGAAATAAAGTCAGCCTGGACATTAGCGATACAGCTTTTTAAAGTTGATTATCTCCTCGTATGTTCAGATGATAACAGGCAGCCAAGTTCTTTAAGAATGTGCTCCCTCTCCTTGGACTCCTGACCTGCTGGTCAGCTTTGTGTGAGCCTCCTGTGGGGCTGGACTCCCCATCTCCCCACCCAGGGGGAACGGAACCCAGCGCCCTCCTCCAGTCTGCCTCCCCACCTTGGGTTGGGGCCGTCTGGCCAATCGAACTCCTTAGAAACCTGCTTTCAACCAACCAGATACGATGCCTTCTTTTACTACCGGGCATTTACTTACTGAGTTCATTTTGCCTTTTTGGTTGTTTGTATGTGTGTATCGATTTGTAAGACTGCTGAGTTGAAAGCTCATGGCACATAGTGCTTTTCAGCTGGTCAGTTTTTATTTCATTCCCTCATCGGTGGGCACCCTTCTCCTTCTTTCCATTTTAAGGTTCTGGCGTACTCTGTTTTGTAAAGATGATGCCACAGACCCTGGACTGACAGAGCCGCAGACTGGCTTTATTTAAGGAGAGTTACCTTGATCCTGAAGAGCAGAAAAGACTTCCTGGTATTTTGGTTTATCTTCATATGAAGCCCAAACTTGACTACTCAGCTCACCATGGCTTTGGTGGAATAGAGACAGGAATAGTATGTGTGTTTGAATTTTTATAGAAAATTCTGCATACCTAATTGTTTCCTTTGGTCTGTCTCCTCTACTTCACATTCTGCTGGTTTTTTTTTTTTTCTGGTTTCATTGTGTTTTTTGTTTTCAGAAGGAAAAGTCACTTTCATCTTACTCAGTTATTCTGGGTGACACTATGCTGCTCTTAACCCTCTGGATGCTGGGACAGACATAGCCTTCATGACGGAAACAGCACCGGCCAGTCAGACCCAACCCAAGAACATGCCAGCCTCTTCCAAGGAAAAGAAAGTAAATAATTAGGTATGTAGAATCTCCTTGAGAAATTTAAATGCGCGCACTGTTCTGTCCACCTCTGTTCCCCCAAAGCCATGGTGAACTGAAGAGTAAACGATGAGCTTTATATGAAAACAAAATCCACCGTGGAAGTTCCCTCTGTTCTTCAGGGTCAAGATTTCACCTTAAATAAAGTCAGTCTGCTCCTCATTCAGCCCATGAGTCTAAGTATCATCTTTATAAAAACAAAACCGAGAATGCCAGAATCTTAAAATGGGAAAGGAAGCAAGGTTTCTTATCATTATAAGACTCCCTGGGGGCTCAATGGTAAAAAATCTGCCTGCAGTTCAGGAGACTCGGGTTCAATCTTATCATTTTAAGGGAAACTTGACTATGTGAAAAGATGCCTTGTGAGGCCAATGGCAGAAGTTCGTGACCTCTCTCTGAGGAATCCTGCTCCCCAGCCCTATCAGCCCTGCCCCTGTCTGGCTTTTCCTCTAGGAAAGGGAGGAGCACCCTGTGTGGCCTGACTGTTTGTCTTGGGGGAGTGGCAGGTAAAAGCAGGAAAGACTTGTATGACCTGTTCATCCACTTGTTTGCAGCCCCCAGTTCCTCTTCTTTAGCAAGGAAATTGTGCCTAAGTGGATAAAATTCTCAAAATGTAGAGGGAATGAAACCATGAAATCATTGATGATGAAGAGGAAAAAAGGAAAACTGTTACTTGCTCAGCCGTGTCCGACTCTTCGCAACCCCATGGACTGTAGCCCCTGTCTCTGGCATTCTCCAGGCAAGGATACTGGAGTGGGTAGCCATTCTCTTCTCTAGGATGATGAAGAGGGGCATTTAAGAAATCTAGAATAGGTTGCCTGGATCTGCTATTTTTTTCTGGAAAGTTTGGAGGAATGGGCCCGACCAACCCAATCTTTCTGCCTAGAAACTTCCCAGTGAGGTTTCACAGGGTAAGAAACCCAGGGGAGTCGGGCCCACCAGCCGCTGTCGATGGGAGGGTGGAGGCTGGGAAAGTTCCTTGTCTGTTGGAAAGTCACTCTGAGCAGCCCGTCCCCATCTTGTAAGGTGCCGATGCCCCTGCTCTGGGCACGCCGGCTGGCAGGCGGCAGGGCTGCACACACACTGTCTGATGGGGCGGCCCTGTGAGCTGCTGAGAGCTGAAATCTCACATCAGCCTTCAGAGTTGACTTCACCCAAGTTTCCAAAGAGCCAATTAAAAGAACTTTAAAATCAAAAACAAAAGTAGAGGTGTAGTGGACCCTCACATACTTGTCTCCCAGTCAGCAATTCCCAGGATGAGAACAGTGCTGAGCCATTGGACAACATGGTGAGTAGAGTTCCCTGTGCTACACAGTAGGTCCTTGTTGATCACCTGTTTTATATGTACTGTATCTTTTAATCCCAAGCTCCTAATTTATCCCCCCCCTGCCTTTCCCCTTGGTCCCCATAGTTTGTTTTCCATGTCTGTGAGTCTGTTTGTGCTTTGTAAATACATTCATTTCTATCACTTTTGTTTAGATTCCACATGTAAGTGACATCATGTGGCATTTGTCTTTCTGACTTCACTTAGTGTGATAATCGCAAGGTCCATCCATGTTGCTGCAAATGTTAGGCCATTGTGTAGAAACTAAATGATGTGTTATTTTGAAAGATTTTTTTTTTTGATGTGGACCATTTTCAAAGTCTTTATTGAATTTGTTACAACATTGCTTCTGTTTTTTGGCCACCCCGACCAGGGATCAAACACACACTTCCTGCTTTGGAAGACAAAGTCTGAACCACTGGACCACCAGTGTGCCAGACCTTCTAGAACTAACACCAAAAAAAGGTGTCCTTTTCATCATAGGGGACTGGAATGCAAAAGTAGGAAGTCAAGAGATACCTGGAGTAACAGGCAAATTTGGCCTTGGAGTATGGAATGAAGCGGAGCAAAGGCTAACAGAGTTCTGCCAAGAGAACGCACTGGTCATAGCAAACACCCTCTTCCAACAACACAAGAGAAGACTCTACACATGGACATCACCAGATGGTCAACACCAAAATCAGATTGATTATATTGTTGGCAGCTGAAGACGGAGAAGCTGTATACATTCGGGGAAAAAAAAAAAAAACCAGGAGCTGTGACTCAGACCATGAACTTATTACAAAAAAGTGAAAAGTGAAAGTCATTCAGTTGTGTCCAACTCTGTGCGACCCCATGGACTATACAGTCTGTGGAATTCTCCAGGCCAGGATACTGGAGTAGGTAGCCTTTCCCTTCTCCAAGGAATTGAACCCAGGAATCAAACTAGAGTCTTCTGCATTGCAGGCTGATTCTTTACCAACTGATAGAGTTACCAGGGAAGCCCTCCTCATTACAAAATTCATACTTAAATTGAAGAAAGTAGGGAAGACAACTAGACCATTCAGGTATGACCTAAATCAACTCCCTTACAATTATACAGTGGAAGTGACAAATAGTTCCAAGGGATTAGACCTGATAGACAGAGTGCCTGAAGAACTATGGGCAGAAGTTTATAATATTGTACAGGAGGCAGTGATCAAAACCATCCCCAAGAAAAAGAAATGCAAAAAGGCAAAATGATTGTCTGAGGAGGCCTTACTGAGAAAAGAAGAGAAGTGAAAGGCAAAGGAGAAAAGAGAAAATACAGCCATCTGAATACAGAGTTCCAAACAACGGCAAGGAGAGAGAAGAAAGCCTTCCTCAGTGATCAGTGCAAAGAAATGGAGGAAAACAGTAGAATGGGAAAGACTAGAGATCTCTTCAAGAAAATCAGAGATACCAAGGGAACATTTCATGCAAAGATGGGCACAATAAAGGACAGAAATGGTGTGGACCTGACAGAAGCAGAAGGTATTAAGAAGAGGTGCAAGAATACACAGAAGAACTGTACAAAAAAGATCTTCATGACCCAGATAACCATGATGGTGTGATCATTCACCTAGAGCCAGCCATCCTGGAATGTGAAGTCAAGTGGACCTTAGGAAGCATCACTATGAACAAAGCTAGTGGAGGTGATGGAATTCCAGTTGAGCTATTTCAAATCCTAAAAGATGATGCTGTGAAAGTGCTGCACACAATATGCCAGCAAATTTGGAAAACTCAACAGTGGCCACAGGACTGGAAAAGGTCAGCTTTCATTCCAATCCCAAAGAAGGACGATGCCAAAGAATGTTCAAACTACCACACAGTTGCACTCATCTCACACACTAGCAACATAACACTAAAAATCCTTCATGCTAGGCTTCAACAGTATGTGAACTGAGAACTTCCAGATGTACAAGTTGGATTTAGAAAAGGCAGAGGAACCAGAGATCAAATTGCTAATATTTTTTGGATCATAGAAAAAGCAAGAGAGTTCCAAAAAAATATCTACTTCTGCTGTGTTGACTACACTAAAACTGTGTGACTGTGTGGATCACAACAAACTGGAAAATTCTTTTTTTTTTTTTTAATTGTCCACTGGTTTATTTTTCCAAATGAGCAATAGGCTATTTACAAATAAGCAGATCTCCAATGATGTATATTAAAATGACAAAACTATTAGTGTTTGAAATCTAAATGAAAAAAAAAAATTATTAAGGCACATTTGTTCTGTGAGTCTAAAACAAACTTTCTGGTGTAATGACAGATTCATTTCACTTTTATCCCCAAAACACATGAGCACCAGGATTATCAAAGAACACTCAATATTTAGTAAAACAGTAAGGAATGTAAAAATTGAGGAGAGGGAAGAGTTTTCAAAAAGAAACCTTTGGAGATCAGTTTACTGAAAATAAAATATACTAAACACTCCTTATACACATAAACATTAATAACTAATGGGTACTTGGGAAATGGTAGTGCTCTAAACAATGGATATTAAATAAATTAAAGATATTTCAGATACAAAGGATAGAACAAAACAGTGGTTAAAAATGAGACACCCATCTCCATCAACATAACACAGGATGAAATGAACAAAATCGGATACATTTCCCCCCAATGCTTTCATTAGGGTTAGGTTTTGTTTATTTTGTTTAACCTTGCATACATTAGATTTATGGCAATAATTCTTTGCCATTCTAAATATTAATATTTTATCTTTTAAAAAGAAGGGTCTGGAGAAGAAAAAGTGCCAGACCCTTCTTGAAATCTAATGCCGGGTCCATCAGGCCACACAAATTGCAATAAGAACAGCCATCTATCTTATGGAAAATTCTTAAAGAGAGGGTAATACCAGATCATCTTACCTGCCTCCTGAGAAATCTGTATGCAGGTCAAGAAGCAACAGTTAGAACTGGACATGGAAGAATGGACTGGTTCACAATTGGGAAAGGAGTACATCAAGGCTGTCTATTGTCATCCTGCTTACTTAACATATGCAAACCGATGACAAGCTGGAATCAAGACTGCCGGGAGAAGTATCAACAACCTCAGATATGCAGATGACACCAGCCTTATGGCAGGGTGAAGGGGACCTAAAAAGCCTCTTGATGAAAGTGAAAGAAGAGAGTGGAAAAGCTGGCTTAAAACTGAACATTCAAAAAACTAAGATCATGGAATCCAGTCCCCTCACTTCATGGCAAATAGATGGGGAAACAATGGAAACAGTGACAGACTTTATTTTCTTGGGCTCCAAAATCACTGCGGATGGTGACTGCAGCCATGAATTAAAAGATGCTTACTCCTTGGAAGAAAAGCAATGACAAACGTAGACAGATATTAAAAAGCAGAGACATTACTTTGCCGACAAAGGTCTGTCTAATCAAAGTTATGGTTTTAACCGTAGTCATGTATGGATGTGAGAGTTGGACCATAGAGAAGGCTGAGCACTGAAGAATTGATGCTTTTGAACTGTGGTGTTGGAGAAGACTCTTGAGAGTCCCTTTTAACCGTAGTCATGTATGGATGTGAGAGTTGGACCATAAAGAAGGCTGAGCACTGAAGAATTGATGCTTTTGAACTGTAGTGTTGGAGAAGACTCTTGAGAGTCCCTTGGACTGCAAGGAGTTCCAACCTGTCAATCGTAAAGGAAATCAGTCCTGGATAGTCATTGGAAGGACTGATACTACTTTGGTCAACTGATGTGAAGAGCTGATTCATTAGAAAAGACCCTGATGCTGGGAAGGAAGGAAGGCAGGAGGAGAAAGGTGTGACAGAGGATGAGATGGCTGGATGGCATCACCAACTCCATGGACATGAGTTTGAGCAAGCTCTGGGGGTTGGTGAAGGGCAGAAAGTCTGGCATGCTGCAGTCCATGGGGTCGCAAAGAGTCAGATAGAGCAACAGAACAGCAGCAAGCAGCGTGCATGCTAAGTCACTTCACTTCAGTCCTTTCTGACTCTTTGTGAGCCTATGGACTGGAGTCCGCCAGGCTCCTCTGTCCATTGGCTTCTCAGTATTGGAGTGGGTTGCCATGCCCTTCTCTAGGGGATCTTCCCAACGCATGGATTGAGCCTGCATCTCTTACGTCTCCTGCATTAGCAGGTGGGTTCTTTACCACTACTGCCAGCTGGGAAGCCCTGGACCACCAGGGGAGTCCTCAAATTAAGTTCTCAAATACATCCGTGAGGAAAAAGCTGTACAATGAAATAATTACAAACCTCAGGAGAAGCAGAGAGCAAGTGTACCCTTTAAAGCAGCACTTTGGAGTCTAAAATTTTGAATCAGCACAGCAAAGCCACTGGAATCATGTACTTGGGTTTGAATCCCATAGCTGCACCATGGCTTTGGATAAGCGACTTAACCTCACCCATTCTTCATTTCTGAAATGGGGCAGTGATGCCTCTTATAGTTTCAGCCTGAGGATGAAATAGGGTGCATAGGACACAAGCTCTCGGGAAGCCTGTGTCTGTGATTATTACAGGTCTTGCTGCTGTTGTTATTCTAACGGTGTTATTAGCAGCTCTACACTTCCTCCCATGGGCTCAGCAGTATGTGCTCACCAGGGTCATATTCACCAGAAATGAGGACACATGCTTATTCTCTGTTGGAGAAAACGTCATCTGAAAACTCCCCTGTGGTGTTCTCTAGAGACCCATGGATTATGTAATGGACCAGGGAAGTTTTAATTTGCAGCTCGCTTAATGGTTAGGTTAGCAACCAGCCCCTTGTAACTGGTAACTGATGGCTCAGGCTGTAAAGAATCTGCCTGCAATGCAGGAGACCTGGGTTTGTTCCCTGGGTCAGGACAATCCCCTGGAGAAGAGAATGGCTACCCACTCCAGTATTCCTGCCTAGAGAATTCCATGGATAGAGGGGCCTGGTGGGCTACAGTCCATGGGGTGGCAGAGAGTCAGACACGACTGAGTGACTAACACTTTCACCTGGTAACTGCTCATTGTAACTCATTGTAGCTCATTGTAACTGGAGTTACTAAGCTAGGTGTTCTCAAGGGAAAGCTCGTTCCCACTGAGAAACCGTTAAACGCCTAATTGAGAAAAGGTCTCTGGGTTTCCACACCATGTCCCCCCACTGCGACGTCCTCAGTGTCCTAAGTGTTGGTCTCCTGTGTCTATTTACTGTCTTATTTCTCCTTTGGTTCACCCTTGATTTTTGTAAATCCCTCCTTTCACTCTCTTGCTGTTTTCTGTTCCTTCTCTCTCCGAGGGAGATCTCTGAGGCTCCTCTGTCCCAGGAGGGGCAAGTAGATTTAATACGTGGAACATTGTTGGGAAAATACCTACTGGATAAAAGAAATCAATGCAGCCCGAGCTGGCGAGCATGCAGTCCACTCCCATCTTCCTGGAGTGTTTACTTTTTGAAAAGCTGACAGCTGGCAGGATGGATGGGGAGACCGACCAGAAGAACTTGATCTGGTTGCCTTTGTTCAGCAGGCTGTGGGGAAGATTCAAGGTGAGTTCTGTGTCTCACAGTTGGCAGACAGACAGTGTAAACTGTGGGAATGGACAGTCCCTCTCTCCAACAGGCCCAGGCCTTTGCGAGAATCTGATTGGTTGATCCTCCAAGGGCTTGTGAGGCACCAGCATTTAATTTCTAAGGCAATGATGAACTGCCCCCGGGTGCAGCGAAACAGTAGTTCCAAAGGCTGTTTACTGAGCACTTACTACATGCCACATCGAAGGCGGACTGATCACAGTTCCAATTTTCCAGAACAACCGATGAGGTAGGTTGTTTCCATTTAGCAAGCATGCATTTTGCAAAAGAGACAATTAGGATTCAGCTAGTTTTGATGTGTTTGTGGGAGGAGGCGAGCTCCACATCCTTCTGTTTCACCATCTTGAGTTCTCCCCACCAAGGTTCAGATAGTTTTCATGACTTTTACAACATCAAGCAGTAAATGACAAAGCTGAAATTCAATTCACATCTCCATTGACTAGAGTCTGATCTCCATAACTCATTTATTTTCCTTAGCCCACTTCCTCAGCCAAAATACTGTGAAGCTGCAGTTATATTTAGAGTTGTATTTATTGTAGAGGTGATGGTTCTGTCTTAATTTATCAAGATCCTTTAGCTCTAAGTTATAGACAAAGCCTGGGCTTCCCAGGTGGTGCTAGTAGTAAAGAACCTGCTTCCCGATGTAGGAGATGCAAGAGACATGAGTTTGATCTCTGGGAAGGGACGATTCCCCAGAAGAGGGCATGGCAACCCACTCCAGTTTTCTTGCCTAGAAAACTCCATGGACAGAGAAGCCTGGTGGGTTACAGTCAATAGGGTCACAAAGAGTCATATACGACTGAAGTGACTTAGCACACACACGTGCAGAGACAAAGATTGGCATAGAACTCTGTAACATTGAGCAGCATCTCTGCAGACTTGGCTCTTCCTCTGTGCCCAATCAGGGTGGCAAATGTGATGCCCTCCACCCCCTCCCCTCCCTACTCTACATGGTGTCCTGTGGCGAGAGTTGCAAAAATTGTCGTAGGATCTCTGTTCTACCACCTCAGAATGCCTGCAATACTCAAGAAACTTGGGAGAAAAAGGGCTTAGTGGGTGACCAGGAAAGACATCAATATGTTTTTTAACATTGGCTGAAGTGACAGTTGGGGAACCGACTCTTGAGAGAGCTCCAACGTGTTGCAAAAATTGGCAGTTAGCCCTGGAGTGAGTGAGCTAATTAATTAGGAATGATCCGCAAGCTCGCTGCCTTTCACAGCCTCCGCTGGGAGAAAAGACAGATCAAGAAGGCTTGGAGATCAAGAGTGCTGCAGCCTGACCTTGGTGCAGTCTGTGGGAGGTAAGAAAGGTGACTCGTGGTTTATTTCAGATCCTCCTTTTAAAAAGTGGTGTGAAAGATTTGACAAATAATGATCACTCTCCTTTAGGAACTACTGTTTAACCATAGAAGCAGAAAAGTAGCGGGGGGAAACTCATTTGATTTAGCAGGATTTAATTGTGTTGGAAGCTGGCTCAACATCCCTGGTTGTACGAAGAGCTAGTCTTGTGCAGTCAGTCTTCGTGTGGCGGGAAGCCCGGGACCTTTGGGGTTGGATGGGGTGACCTGTGTCTGATGGAGTGCAGAGGCTTCTCGGAGGGGCTCTGGAGCTCGGGCGCGCTCTGCGCACCGGCTTTGCTCCCGTCTGAACCCAGCATCCGCGCTCACACACCTGGCAGCTGCTGCTCGCCCCTCCCCCTCGTAGGTGTGAGGGCTTGTTTGTTTAAACCTGGAGCAACACTTCTTGGAAAAACAAAACAACATGCTCACTTGTCTGGGCATTGAATGTTCTTCCTGAATGTCGTCCTGCCCACTGGCCCAGAGGCGTGCTGGGCGGGGTGAGTTTCGGGGATGGTTTGGGGAGTTTCGGGACCGGGCTCTGGGCTGGGTTTGTTGGGTGGGGGTTGCTCTTGGGTTTCATCATTCTGGAACAGCTGGGGGTCAGGGAGCATCACTGTAGATGTACGTTCTTAGGTTCTGGCTTCATGCTTCTCAGCCTGAGGACAGATGTGCCGAGGGAGGCATTTACCCTAAACCTAACCCTGGTCCTAACATGCGCCTTAACCCTCAGGTGGGAGAGAACCCTCGTCTGGCTTGTGTTCCCATCAGGACTCTTGAAACACCGCTGGTTGGTGTTGCCTCCCCCGCCCCCCACTGCTGGCTGCCCGCTCCATGGCCCCATCCCTCCCCAACCCCTGCAGGTGAAGGTGAAGGCAGTGTGCTCGGGGCCTAAAGAGAAGCAGACCCAGGGTTTGCCGTCTGTGAGGACTGGCCTAAGCCAGCGACCCAACCTCCTCTTTCCCACCTCTGTGTACAGTTCCATGTAGCACACCGGTAGTCAGAAGAGACTCGTCAACGAAATACCAGAGCTCTTGCCTGGCTCTTTCCCCCTAGTCATAGCCACTGGGGATAGGATCACATGGCTCTTCCAGGAGCTGGCACGGGGCCGCCAGAGACATCAGGGCCCAGCTGCGCTGCCTCCTGCCTGGAGGAGGAGGCCATGCCCGTCTCTGCTCACCATCCTGTGATCCAGGACCACTACAGGCTCCTCTCTTGGTGGCGGCGAGCACCAGAGTCCCTTGGTGGCCATGTTAAGGCAGATTGCTGCGTGCCACTCCCAGAGTGTGACTCAGGAGGGCTGGATTGGGGCCCCAAAATCTGCATTCCTAACATTGCCAGGTGCAGCTATTGCTGGCTCAGCGGGCACGCTTAGAGAACCACTGCCCCCTGTATTGGAAGGAGCAGAAGCCTTAGAGTTAAGCAAAGCTGGGTTTAAAATCTAGCTACAGCACTTAGTTGGGCTTCCCTGGTGGTTCAGATGGTAAAGAATCCACCTGCCAAGGCAGAAGACCTGGGTTCGATCCCAGGGTTGGGAAGATTCCCTGCAGAAGGGAATGGCTACCCACCCCAGTATTCTTGCCTGGAGAATTCCATGGACAGAGGAACCTGGCAGGCTACAGTCCGTGGGTTCGCAAAGAGTCAGATATGACTGAGCAAGTAACACAGCATTTACTTAATTTTGAGACCTTGAGAAGTTTTTCTTAATTTCTCCAAGTCTCAGTGGACTCACTTTTAAATGGGAATACCCTCTTTTTTTAGAGGCTTAGGGGACAGGTGGCGCAGAGCAGGCGTTCACTCGCTCCCCTGCTGTCCTGGAGAGGGCACGCAGCGGTCCACAGGTGGGCATAGGGCAGCTGGTCTCTGTAGCCGAGTGCTGGGCTGGAGGCTTCTGTTCACACATCTAAGCTAGTGGGAGTTGAGGAGGTGCCACCAGGATCAGAAATTCTGATTGGGAGTGCTCCAGGGTAAGCCTGGAAATGCTCATGGCCAGACGGGGTTACAGCAGATCAACACTTCCCGACTTGCCTGATGGCAGAAACTGCATCTTACTCACTTGTGTGTCTGTGCCTCACATTCCAGCCCCAAAATTCCAAACCTACAATCTGCTGTTACACCTTGGCTGTTGGGTGAAATCTCCCAGTTGTGCTGTCTCTAAACATTTCAGGATCCTAAACCTCACTTGTGTTTTCACATGGGCCAGCACTCATTTTAGTGTCTCAAGAAGCTAAAGCCAAGTTGATTTAGTCAACTGGTCCCAAGTTTTCATTTTTCTCAGCAAATCCATTATTCCCTGCAAAGATGATCCTTAAAATGGGTAACTCACATGGAAAACAATACATTTTCATAAATATTAATGGTATCCTTTGTTATTATCTAAAGCAAAATTATATATAATTAATTTTAATTAAAACTCTTTCATAACATCTGACTAGTGGTGCTAATCATTTATCATAGAATTTCCAATAAGTTGTGCATTTTTAAGCCTTGTTTAATGTTTACTCCATCATTATCAAAATGATGGGGTTTCTCTGAGCCAAGATTTCCTCAGAACAATGGCAAAGTATTTTGGACAACATTCCTATTAAAATATTTAAGTGCAGGAGTCCTTAGACTATGGCTCACTGCCTGATTTTGTAAATAAAATTTTGTTGGTGCACGTCTGTGCTTATTTGCTTATGAAAAAATACTCTCCGGCCCCTTACAGATAAAGTTACAGGGGTTTCTGCTTCCATCGGGCCGTTATGGCTCTCTTGCCACCAGAGGGCGCTGTGTCCTGTCTGCTTATCTCAGCCGGATGCGGGTCTGGAAACCCTAGCTTCCTGCAGAGGCTGAATTCAGAGAGCTGATAAACCTCGGCCCTGCCGCTCCACCGCCGACAGTACGGCCTCCTGGCCGCTTGCTCTGTCGACATGGGATGCTCTGGGACCACCGCCTCTTAGAATGCTGAGGTCTGGGTCTGGGGTGAACTCTTGGTGCCCTTTCTGGGCCCCATGGCCATCTTAGGCCGGGCTAAGCAATGTGACCTGTCATCTCCATAACTGAAATTCTATCTCATCTCTTCCCAGGTGGCACAAGTGGTAAGCACTCTACCTGCCCATGCAGGAGACAAAGAGACGTGGGTTCGAGCCTTGAGTCTCGAAGATCACCTGGAGAAGGAAGTGGCAATCCACTCCAGTTTCTCACCTGGAAAATTCCATGGACAGAGGAGGCTGGTGGGCTGCAATCTGTGGGGTCGCCAAGAGTCAGACACCGCTGAGCACACACACGCAGCATGCTGTGGGAACAGCAACAGTGTTTTAAAGATTGTGCAGGTGGCATGTTAGGGTACCTGAACGCCTGCCTTGTTTTATGGAGGGAAGGCAGGCTTTCCTATATGTCCGTCCTCCACTAGGGATGTCCGCTGGGCGTCCGTGCTGAACTGTCCTTTCCCCAGACCCCAGTCCCTGGTCACAACCTGCTCTCCCGGCCTCTCTCCTGACTTTGCTGCATCAATGACCCACTTTACCCTTTAACTTCAGTGGCTTCTTATAAACTATAGTATCCTAAGTAAGCAATAAACCTTGATCTTAAGTCCTCCCGCCACCCCCCCTCCCATAACTACCTGTTCCCCTGTTCTCTGCCAAGGTTCTTGAAAACGAGGTCTGGTCTTGCTCTCTCCCCTTATAACCCTCCCACCCCACCCCCTCCACCCAGGTCTGTGGGCACTTCCTCCAACACACCATGGAAACTGCTCTGACCCAGCCACTGGGCCTCTGTGTTGACGAACATTTCCCCCAGCTTTATTGAGATATAACTGATGTATTATTTAAGTTTAAGGTGGACCAAGAGTTGATGTGATACATTTATATTTGCAAAATATTGGCCATATCTGGCTTGCACATTTTGATACAGCTCTTGCTTTTATAGACCCATCTGTTGGATTTGGCTCTGTGGAGAACCCTCTCCTCCTTGGAACCTCAGTGTTTTTCCAACTTGTAAAAACTGCAACTCAACTTAAGAAGGAACCTTCTACATGGTAACCCAGTAAACAGGTATATCTACTTAGCAGAAACTAATGTTTCCCAATGTTTCCTTAACTGTATACAAGAACCCTGGTCCAGTTTCGTTCTTTGTCAGTGTGAATTACTTCACAGTTGAGTAACTGATTTTATGACTCAGTGATGGATCCAATTCCATAGCTCAAAGCCCATACCTTTGCCTCCCCTGACGCTCTTTTCTCTGCTTCTCCTCACACATCTCTCAGCATTCTCCTTGTTCCTTGCACTTTCTGATATTCCCAGCATCTTACCTTCAACTTTCTGTTCCTTGCATATGTATTTTTCTTGGGTGGTCCCGTTTTTCCTCTTCATGCTACAGACACCAAAATCCAGCTTCACTCCGGAGTCCTGCACTGTGCTTCTACAGGAAATGATATTGACCCCAGGTTCCGTTCCCAGAGCCCTGCCCTGGGTCAGAGTCAGAGGGGACTGGTTACTGGGTTGAAACTCATGGACTTGAGGCTCATCTGGGACACAGCTACAAGAAAAACCAAAATAAAAGTCAACTGCGTTTTTCTGCTTGGATCTAAAACAGAAAGACAGGACCAATGTTCTCCACTCTAAAGTTCATGTGTATCTCTTTCCCGTGTTTCTCACTCCCTACTCTTTGTTAGAAGTGAGTCGCTGAGCCCAGCCTGCACTCAAGGGGACTTGTTTGGCTTTATCATCTGTAGAAGAAGAAGAGATAATAGCTCTCCTTTTCTGAGTGACCCCTGTTATGTCAAGCACTATCCAGACTGTAGGACACACACTAGCTCAATTTGATTTTAAATCCCACGACACCCCGAGCTTGGTGGTCTTATCCACATCTAAAAGACTAGGACACTGAGGCGTAAATCAGATAACTGATTTGCTCACAGTGGCAGCTCTTGTGCTTGAACTAGGCCTGTTCAGCTCCTCCAATGGTCACTTCCAAGGGCAGGCCCAGCCCCGGTGTTTGCAAAACTCTTCAGATCAAAAGGCAGTTGGGGGGTGGTGATGACAGAAAATGACAGAGAGGCGCAGAATTTATTCCAGTCCAGCTTCTGAATTGGTCCCCCCAGTTAGGTTTTCAGCCGGTCAACTGCAACGATGACCTTTGGTGGGTGGGTGGGTGGTGGTGGGGATATCCAGTGGAATTAAAATGGCAGAGGGTAATGAAGCCCCAGGAAGCTTCTTACACTTGACTGGCATCTATAGTTCAACTGGTAGGGTGTTGTGTGTTGTTGGGGGAAGGAGGGAAGGAGGGGAGAAGAAAGAAGGGGAAAGGGAGGTGTAGTGGGTGTTTGTGACGTGGGTGGGGTGTGTAAGGGGCAGGAGAGGAGACTGGGCTTGGAAACAAGGCCCATCAGGAAGGTAAGGAGGTGGTTCCAGAAGAAGAGGAAAGGCTTTTGCCTGCTTGACAGGCCTGTTGGGAAAACTTTTGAAATGGAAATATAGTTTCATGGTATCTAGTGCCCTTTTGGAAGAAAGGTATGATGTTCTCATAGAATAAGAATCACAGGCAGGTTTTTTCCACCTATTAAAGATGCCAGAGAAAAGTCTACCTGAATTGGGCATTTGCAGTGGCGGTCCCCATTTCCCCACCACTGGGCTCTCTGTTGGGCTTCCCTTGTGGCTCAGCTGGTAAAGACTCCACCTGCAATGTGGGAGACCTGGGTTCAGTCCCTGGGTTGGGAAGATCCCCTGGAGAAGGGAAAGGCTACCCACTCCAGTACTCTGGCCTGGAGAATCCCATGCACTGTATAGTCATTGGGATCGGGCTCTCTGTTGCACTAGGCTTTATGTTTAAGCATTATATCAAATCAACCTCTGCCTGCCTCTCAGACTGATAGCATTTCAGCCTAATAAATTGACAGTTTTCTACAACTATGGCTGAGATAAACTTCCCTGTTCACTTTCTAAACATAACCGATCTTTTGAGAGTTGCGCAATATGTAGGCACAGTTCTATTCCTGTGGCTCCCTGGTACTCTGACTTCTACTGTCTGAAGTAGTTTCTTTACAATCTTTGAATGGCAAATAAGGAAACTGTAGAAGACCACGTGAAGACCTACACAGTAAGTCCCCTACATATGAACGAGTTTGGTTCCAAGAGTGCATTCATAAGTCCAATTTGTTTGTAAGTCCACCATAGTTAGCCTAGATACCCAATTAACACAATCAACTATATAGTACTGTACTGTAGTAGGTTTATAATACTTTTCACACAAATAATACACCAAAAACAAACAAAAATAAAACATTTTTAATCTTACAGTCAGTCAGTTCAGTGGCTCAGTCATGTCCACCTCTTTGCGAGCCCAAGGACTGCAGCACGCCAGGCCTTCCTGTCCATCACCAATGCCTGGAATTTGCTTGAAATCATGTCCATCGAGTCAGGTTGGTAATGCCATCCAACCAGCTCATCCTCTGTCGTCCCCTTCCCCTCCTGCCTTCAATCTTTCCCAGCATCAGGGTCTTTTCCAACGAGTCAGCTCTTCGCATGAGGTGGCCAAAGTACTGGAGTTTCAGCTTCAGCATCAGTCCTTCCAATGAACACCCAGGACTGATCTCCTTTAGGATGGACTGGTTGGATCTCCTTGCAGTCCAAGGGACTCTCAAGAGTCTTCTCCAACACCACAGTTCAAAAGCATAAATTCTTTGGTGCTCAGTCTTCTTTATGGTCCAACTCTCACATCCATACATGACCACTGGAAAAACCATGGCTTTGACTAGATGGACCTTTGTTGGCAAAGTAATGGCTCTGCTTTTTAATACACTGTCTAGGTTGGTCATAGCTTTTCTTTCAAGGAGCAAGCATCTTTTAATTTCATGGCTGTAGTGATTTTGGAGCCCAAGAAAATAAAGTCTGTCACTGTTTCCTTTGTTTCCCCATCTATTTGCCATGAAGTGATGGGACTGGATTCCATGATTTTGGTTTTTTGAATGTTGAGTTTTAAGCCAGCTTTTTCACTTTCCTCTTTCACGTTCATCAAAAGGCTCTTTAGTTCCTCTTTCCTTTCTGCCATAAGGGTGGTGTCATCTGCATATCTGAGGTTATTGATATTTCTCCTGGCAATCTTGATTCCAGCTAGTGTGTCATCCAGTCCAACATTTCGCAGGATGTAATCTGCATATAAGTTAAATAAGCAGGGTGAGAGTATATAGTCTTGACGTACTCCTTTCCCAATTTTGAACCTGTCCATTGTTTCATGTCTGGTTCTAGCTGTTGCTTCTTGACCTGCATACACATTTCTCAGGAGGCAGGTAAGGTGGTCTGGTGTTCCCATTTCTTTAATATTTTCCACAGTTTGTTGTGATCCACATAGTCAAAGATTTTAGCATAGTTAGTAAAGCAGAAGTAGATGTTTTCCTTGAATTATCTTGCTTTTTCTATGATCCAATGAATGTTGGCAATTTTATCTCTGGTTCCTCTGCCTTTTCTAAATTCAGTTTACACATCTGGAAGTTCTTGATTCATGTACTGTTGAAGCCTGGCTTGGAGAATTTTTAGTATTACTTTGATAGTGTGTGAGATGAGTGCAATTGTGTGGTAGTTTGAACATTCTTTGGGATTGCCTTTCTTGGGACTGAGATGAAAACTGACCTTTTCCAGTCCCGTGGCCACTGCTGAGTTTTCCAAATTTGCTGGCATGTTGAGTGCAGCACTTTCACAGCACCATCCTTCAGGATTTAAAATAGATCATCTGGAATTCCATCATCTTCAATAGCTTTGTTTGTAGTGGTGCTGATGTCAGGCAAGTGTAGGCTCCTCGCTTCTTTGTCTCGTCACAACAAAGATTTGGAGTGACGGACATTAAAGCCTCCTTGGCGTGTCACAGCTCTCGGGTCGTGGACAGACCATGTCATAGCTCTTAGACAAATCAGTGTTACAGCTCTATTTTATTTAGAAGATAGCAGGAGAGTCCATCCTTGAAGAAGAGAAGAGTGGAGGAGCCCGAGTGTGGTGGAGGGGGGTAGGGTAGTGAGAGAGAGAGAGAGCCCTTGACTCCTCTTTTTATGTGTTTTTTTCCTCCCCCTGGGTCTGCCCTATGCAAACTGGGCTTGGCCAGGAGTGCTATTTGTTCTACCTGAAGTCCTCACTCGGGTCCTCAGACCTTCCTTTGTTCTATTTTCGCCGGCTTTTCCCTTCCTTGTCTTTTAGCCACCGCCATTTTGGACTCCTGTTTTCTATTCTAACTACCTAACACTTCCTAAGGCCTACTTGACTTTGCATTCCAGGATGTCTGGCTCTAGGTGAATGATGATACCATCGTGGTTATCTAGGTCATTAAAATCTTTTTTTTTTTTTTTTTGTATAACTCTGTGTATTCTTGCCACCTCTTCTTAATGTCTTCTGCTTCTGTTAGGTCCATATCATTTCTGTCCTTTATTGTGCCCATCTTTGCATTAAATGTTCCCTTGGTATCTGTAATTTTCTTGAAGAGATCTGAGTGGCTAACAGGTAGGAAGGCTAGGGGTCCCCAAGTGGAGGAAATAGACTGCAAGTGGCAGAGGTTTTTTTTCTCTTAAGCAACAAGAGGAAACAAACTGCAAGTGGCAGACATTTTTTTCCCCTTCTCTATACAAAATTTATAGGTTTCTTTTATTTTTTTAAATTAATTAATTAATTTTTAAAAAAGTTTTCTTTTAAATTCTGTGTTGTCATGATGACACCTGGTTTCACCTGAGCTTAACTTTTCTCAAACCTTGAGCTAACCAATGTGTTTTTCTTATGGAAATGTTTTTCTTAAGCTATGTTAATGAACTATGTATTTGCCTTGGAGTCTGCCTTTCTTTAAGATTCATGTCAATTGTTTCATGACCGGGATGAGTCACCTCTTGCCAATGCTGTCTCAAAATGCATGTTGTGGGAAAGGTGCCTGATACAACTGTCTCGGTTTTGAGGTTGTATCAGATATATAACTCCTTGTTAAAAAGTAGCAAGGGGGGAGCACTCTTTCTGCCTGCTTCTGATGCCTATGTCAGAAGCTTCATCTATCCCTTTATACTTTAATAAAACATTATTACACAAAGCTTCAAGTCATCAAGCCTCATCTTTTTTTTTGGTTACTTTATTTTATTTTTTTCATTTATTTTTATTAGTTGGATTCTAATTATTTTACAATATTGTAGTGGGTTTTGTTATACATTGACATGAGTCAGCCATGGATTTACATGCATTCCGCATCTCAATCCCCCCTCCCCCCCCCCTCTCTACCCAATCCCTCTGAGTCTTCCCAGTGCACCAGGCCCGAGCGCTTGTCTCATGCATCCAACCTGGGCTGGTGATCTGTTTCACCCTAGATAATATACATGTTTCGATGCTGTTCTCTCAAAACATCCCACCCTCGCCTTCTCCCACAGAGTCCAAAAGTCTGTTCTGTACATCTGTGTCTCTTTTTCTGTTTTGCATATAGGGTTATCATTACCATCTTTCTAAATTCCATATATATGTGTTAGTATGCTGTAATGTTCTTTATCTTTCTGGCTTACTTCACTCTGTATAATAGGCTCCAGTTTCATCCATCTCATTAGAACTGATTCAAATGAATTCCTTTTAATGGCTGAGTAATATTCCATGGTGTATATGTACCACAGCTTCCTTATCCTGGCAGGGGAGATACCATGATCAAGCTTCATCTTTGACCCCAGATTGCAATCCTCTTCCTGGGAGGTCACAAAACCCAGCCTAAGTCCTGGCTGGCAGGCATTCAGGTCTGTTTATCTTTCCTTTTCTCCTTTGCCTTTCACTTCTCTTCTTTTCTCATCTGTTTGTAAAGCCTCCTCAGACAACCATTTTGCCTTTTTGCATTTCTTTTTCTTGGGGGTGGTTTTGATCACCATCTCCTGTACAGTGTCATGAACCTCCGTCCATGGTTCTTCAGGCACTCTGTCTATCAGATCTGATCCCTTGAATCTATGTGTCACTACCACTGTATCATCATAAGGGATTTGATTTAGGTCAAACCTGAATGGCCTAGTGGTTTTTCCTACTTTCTTCAATTTCAGTCTGAATTTGGCAATAAGGAGCTCATGATCTGAGCCACAGTCAGCTCCTGGTCTTATTTTTGCTGACTGTATAGAGCTTCTCCATCTTCGGCTGCAAAGAATATAATCAATCTGATTTCGGTATTGACCATCTGGTGATGTCCATGTGTAGAGTCTTCTCTTGTGTTGTTGGAAGAGGGTGTTTGCTATGACCAGTGGGTTCTCTTGACAAAACTCTGTTGACCTTTGCCCTGCTTCGTTTTGTACTTCAAGGCCAAATTTGCCTGTCACTCCAGGTATCTCTTGACCTCCAACTTTTGCACTCCAGTCCCCTATGATGAAAAGGACAGTAGTGCAGTACAACAGCTGGCGTCCAGGGACTGGCATCAGGTAAGAAGAGTTACTGACAGGAGTGGGGAGAAGAGGCGGGAAATGGTGGAGCTGAAGGATGATCAGCAATAGGAGATGGAGGGAAGCTGAAATGTCACTCACATCTGACGCTGATGGCACGGGTTCTGGTTCCTTGCTGGAACCAGATGCGTGTTCACATCTTTGAAAGTTCACACTAGAAACCACTTTATTTCTGGTTAGTTTTGCCATTGCTGTGAGTCCCAGGTCACTGGCCCTGAGATGGAGATTTGCTGGGAAATGTTCTCTGTGGTGACCCTTGAAGAGGGGTGTGAGAAGCAGGACTGGGTGTTGGGGGAAGCTGAACAGCAAGGCTACTGGGGCAGAGGCTTCAGCCCATCTGGCAGGTGCTTGGGAGCCCAAGTGAAGCAGAGAGGGGGTCTTTGCACCCCTGAGTAGTGGTTGATGTGGCTGCTTTGCTAAGGTGGGTCAACTCAGACCAGGCAGCTACCCCCTTCGAGGTCAGCTCCTTGGCAGGATGGGGGCCCAGGGACGAACAGCAGTGGCCAGCTCACTGGACAGCTGGGCAGGGAGCACCCCACTTCTGGAGGAACGTCTCTGCTTCCCCCTCTGTGGATGTGGCATCCATTCCAATGATCCTAAACATCTGGTCATTTTCTGAGTATTTGTTCAAATTCTCTTCTGGGACTCATTTTTAAAAAGCTAGTATTTGTTGTATCTCCTGAAAGAGATTAGGAAATTATTGACTTCTTAAATGAAACTGTCTCCTGAGTCCAAATGCCCTAAATTGTCTTCTAGGCTGATGTATAGAGTGACTTTGTTTATTTTTCTTGAAGTATAGTTAATGTATAATGCTGTGTTAATTGCTGCAAAGTCATTCAGTCACACACACACATACACTTTAAAAAAAAAACAATATTCTTTTCTACTATGGTTCATCCATAGTTTACATGTATTTTTCTCCACTTTCTGGTTATTACACAGTCTGACTGCTAATGCCAGTAAAGGCTTCACTGTCTTCCCCATCTTGAATCAGGACTAAACCACAGAGGATACATCTTGTCAGTAATAGTTTTGGTTCATCAGGAGGCTGGACAGGTTGGATTCTTTTACACTTATTGGGAATATTTAAGTAATAACATTACAAAATGACAAATATTTGTAGTCTCCTATTTCCTTAGTTTGCTGCAGTCTCTGTTTCTCCCTTATCAACTTAAAAAATTCAAAGTAAATGTCAGTGTTCAGCATCCAGTGAGACAACATCAGGAGAAATAAAGGATCCTTCTTACTTCACTAGATGTTTGAAAAGGGCACATGGCCCCTTTCATTCTTATGAAATATATGGTTATTTTATGTGCTACTCCAAAATAGCACATAAAAAGTTCTAGTTTTATGCAAATGCATAAAAATTGGCTCAGGGAGTCCGGATTTGAGGGGAAACACAGCCCTGCCCTCAGGGAGCCCCAGTGGTGGAGGGACTGAGCTCTGCCCAGAGCCCCAGCCTGAGAGGAGACACAGTCCCGCCTCAGGGAGCCCCAGTCTGAGGGGAGACACAGTCCTGTCCTCAGGGA
This sequence comes from Dama dama, assembly GCF_033118175.1. Taxonomy (NCBI): domain Eukaryota; kingdom Metazoa; phylum Chordata; class Mammalia; order Artiodactyla; family Cervidae; genus Dama; species Dama dama. The sequence continues at coordinate 9,306,384 of NC_083687.1, read as the reverse complement.
GCCCCAGTCTGAGGGGAGACACAGTCCTGTCCTCAGGGAGCCCCAGTCTGAGGGGAGACACAGCCCCGCCTCAGGGAGCCCCAGTCTGAGGGGAGACACAGCCCCGCCTCAGGGAGCCCCAGTCTGAGGGGAGACACAGCCCCGCCTCAGGGAGCCCCAGTCTGAGGGGAGACACAGCCCTGTCCTCAGGGAGCCCCAGTCTGAGGGGAGACACAGACCAGCCCTCAGGGAGCCCCAGTCTGAGGGGAGACACAGTCCTGTCCTCAGGGAGCCCCAGTCTGAGGGGAGACACAGCCCCGCCTCAGGGAGCCCCAGTGGTGGAGGGACTGAGCTCTGCCCAGAGCCCCAGCCTGAGAGGAGACACAGTCCCGCCTCAGGGAGCCCCAGTCTGAGGGGAGACACAGTCCTGTCCTCAGGGAGCCCCAGTCTGAGGGGAGACACAGCCCCGCCTCAGGGAGCCCCAGTCTGAGGGGAGACACAGCCCTGCCCTCAGGGAGCCCCAGTCTGAGGGGAGACACAGACCAGCCCTCAGGGAGCCCCAGTCTGAGGGGAGACACACCCCTGCCTCATTGAGCCCAGTCTGAGGGGAGACACGGCCCCGCCTCAGGGAGCCCCAGTCTGAGGGGAGACACGGCCCCGCCTCAGGGAGCCCCAGTCTGAGGGGAGACACAGCCCCACCTCAGGGAGCCCCAGTCTGAGGGGAGACACAGCCCCACCTCAGGGAGCCCCAGTCTGAGGGGAGACACAGACCAGCCCTCAGGGAGCCCCAGTCTGAGGGGAGACACGGCCCCGCCTCAGGGAGCCCCAGTCTGAGGGGAGACACAGCCCCACCTCAGGGAGCCCCAGTCTGAGGGGAGACACAGACCAGCCCTCAGGGAGCCCCAGTCTGAGGGGAGACACAGCCCTGCCCTCAGGGAGCCCCAGTCTGAGGGGAGACACAGACCAGCCCTCAGGGAGCCCCAGTCTGAGGGGAGACACACCCCTGCCTCATTGAGCCCAGTCTGAGGGGAGACACGGCCCCGCCTCAGGGAGCCCCAGTCTGAGGGGAGACACGGCCCCGCCTCAGGGAGCCCCAGTCTGAGGGGAGACACAGCCCCACCTCAGGGAGCCCCAGTCTGAGGGGAGACACAGACCAGCCCTCAGGGAGCCCCAGTCTGAGGGGAGTCACAGCCCCGCCTCAGGGAGCCCCAGTCTGAGGGGAGACACAGTCCTGTCCTCAGGGAGCCCCAGTCTGAGGGGAGACACAGTCCTGCCCTCGGGGAGCCCCAGTCTGAGGGGAGACACAGACCAGCCCTCAGGGAGCCCCAGTCTGAGGGGAGGCACAGCCCTGTCTTGGGGAGCCCCAGTCTGAGGGGCCAGTGACCCTTCTCCCAGTACTCACCAGTTATGTGTCTTATCCTCTCCTCATGGCCTCAGGGAAGGGCTTCAACAGGACCCCCCACACATCTAGTCCTGGGCCTTTCACAGTTACAAAGCCCCAGTGGGTAGAAGAGGGATCCTCCTACGAAAGCTCAGTCCGGAGTCCAAATCGGCAGCTGAGCCTGGAGACGGGCTCCAGGGTCGAGCTGGAGTGACGGCCCAGAGCTGTCATGAGGGCACTCCTGGTGAGAGCGGGTGCAGCCTGGGGTCCCTTGAAGGGGTCTGAGGGGCCGCCTGAAAGTGCAGAGAAGCTGAGAGCGGCAGAGGCTGCTTGGAGCTGAAAGCAGCCGGGCGGGGAGACGTGCAGGAGACAGTTTACCTGGAGGAGCGAGGTTGCCACAGCAAGGACCCAGGACCGGGGCGGGGGAGGTCCGCATTGCCCGCGGCCTGTCCCAGAGGGCATGAGGCCAGATATTGGGGGCACCGTGGGGGCTCCCCTCCCCAACCTCATCCCTTCCCTCACACGTCTTTCCTCCTCATGGTAGGTCTGGCTGAGGAGCAGGCGCAGGCAGTGTGGGCACCTCTGTGGGGCTGGCATCTTGTCGGGCCGTGACCTTCCTTGGGGGATGTTCCATCTCTCACCTGTGAGCTTGTGATGGAGGCCCAGATCACATTTCTGGGTCGAGAATGTTTGCCTCAGTTATAAGTAACTGGAAAAGTCAGAGGAACAGCCCAGATTTTCGGGCTGGAGTCAAAAATGGTTTTCTCCTATTTCTCCACATTGGGCTTATTTAATAATTCAACATTTCTTATTTTTAACTTGTAAATGTGGGAAATATTTATTATTCCTAGCAATTTCTGCTGTAATTAAAGAAAATTGAGAAGCAAAACAGTGTGCAAAAGAAACTTTCTAAATGATGGCCTCTGAAAAATGGCAGGATGATGGTGATGACAAGGATATGTGTGTGTGATTAGTGAGTTATTTTCCTTTCTCCCCTCTTCAGAGTCAGGGGCATGGAGACCTGCACTTCTTTGCAAGCATCTTAAACACCTCTGGCCCCAACCTAAGTGGGCTGGTGTCTATACCCTCCAAATAGGATGAAATTACTGGGAAAGTCCATCACCTGTTCCCATCTTGCCTCCCAGGATGTGGGTAAGAGGCTCCTGAAACCTCCGAAGAGCTCCTTTGCCAGGGTCCCACTGGGGCTCATTACGGGGAAAGGAAAGTTTTTGTGGTTTTTCAGACAGGTTCAGCTTAGCTAATGAAAAACAGAACAGGGAGTCAGTCCAGTGCAAGAAGCCGAGGAGACAGAGTGCCCACCTGAAAATGTGCGAGAGTAGATCTTTGGAAATAGAATATACTAGGTGAAAAAAATTAGTTTCTAGGCCTTTCTCATTGCAGCTAGAAAATGAAATATTAACTAGAGAAACGTGCTTCTACTCACAGTCCAAAACAATGTGCTGTGAATGAAGGTGGTGATGTTGCCATTTTGGCTGGTTCTCTCCGCCCGGCTAGTGTGGGTTGCGTTGATTGTCCCCATCCTCTCAGCACCAGCCCCCTTTGTGTTTGATGGCGTGTTGCCATGGTACCATCAAGAGGCACTTTCCTGCCCTGCACCTGTTAGTGGACTTTGCTATTCTCAGGGCCAGGAAGGGGGTGGGCAGGGAGAAGAAGATCATTTGATGACTTAAATTGATTGAATAAGTCCCACGAATGTGGATGGAATCATGGTGAATGTATCTGCTTGCCGAGGAGTGAAAAATATTCCCTCATGCACATTGTGCGCCAACTGTGCATTTCAGAATGATCTATTTATCTTTTCAAGTTTGGCTTGAACTTTCCTGTGCTTGACCCAGTACTGGAGTTGGCTTCAGAGGATTTAGAAGATTTTCTTATTAGATCTTGTCTGTCAGTTGACACTATACTGTTTCTTACAGGACATCACTTTTGCAAATAAAGATGCTCTAGTGATTTAAAACATTTTTCCACGTGTCCTAAACAATTGTTTCTTTGTAATCATTAATCACTGTGAGCATTGCTTAGCTTTTAAGGATGTTTATTGATTGCTTCAGGAGGTTGTTCTTATTTTGGTAAGTCTAGTTTAAAAAATTTTACAGAGTCAGCAAAATCCCTCCAAATCACTGTCTCCTTGAGTGACTAAATGAAATAATTCTATTTCTATTAATTATATTTAATTATAATAATTAACTCTATCTATATTCATTATAATAATTAATTCTAATTCAATTTCTTCACTTTTATCCCCCTCTATGTTCTATTTTGAAAAAAAATCAAGCCTTTAAACTTGAATATACTAAAGGAATAGCTTTGCTCAGGCATTTCTCTTAAGACAAGGTGAAGAGATGGAAAGCGGGATGATTTGGAAGGGGTATAATGCTGGTAGCATTAGAATGTTTGAAGAAAGGACAGGAATAAAATACAGCAAAGAGTAAAAATAATCTATTAAGGACATTCTCTATGTCTTAGAATATTTTCACCAATAGGATGAGTGATATATTTTTAGATGGATGTTATCATTCTGCTTTATCACATTTTTAAGAGGCTGTATAGCACTTATTTTTCTTCTTCTTTTTTCTATATAACATTCATTTTTCTTCTTAAAATCTAAAGCAGGAGCCAATCCTTTGGTGATCTCTCAGATAATAGATTCAACAGCAGTGACCAAAGAAATGCCCGGGAAGTTTTCATGAGAAATCAGAGAAGCTACATGCACAGTAAGGATTTGGTTGTGACTATTGGAAGAGGTGATTTCTCTGATTCTGCTTTCAGCAGTTTGCATCAAGTTTCCAGCCATGTCTTTAGAGATTCTCAAGGTTACTCACAGTCCAGGAGTGAGAAACAGATACAGCAATCCTTCAAGGCAAAGCTGGCCATGCAGGAACATGTTGCCACCTTGCTTCTTGGAAGCCTTCTTCTAGGTGGCAAATGGCCTCATTGGATATTAGCCTACGTATGTGTGCATGTACATGTGTGTGTATGCATGCACTTGTGTGTGCTGTGGTGTGTGAGTTGAAATAATTCATCCATTGCAATCGATTTCTCTGGACCCACATATTTAGAAGCTACTAGTTATTTTTAGGATGCAAGAATAAAGTTCTCTTAGTTTGACAGTACAATACAGAAAAGTTTAACATCTGAAGTGGAGTGACTGAGTCTCCACTTAATCACAGAAACACATCTTTATTTGTCAATTGCTTTGCATGTATCTGCCTAATTTGGAGATGGCGAGGGCAGAACTGGCTCCAGAGATGGTGGCCCTGTCTTGGTCTGAGATCTATTACTGACTGGCTGTGTGTCCTGAGGTAGGTGGCATAACTGCTCTGTGCAATTCCTCCATACAGAATCTTTGGGAAACAAGAATATTCCTCTTAAGTTTTTCAAGCTCTTGAACTGCCAGTCACTGAGAGGAGTGACATAAAAACACACAATACCACTCTTAATGAGTTTTATAAAAACTTCTCAGAAAGCCACACCTGCGATGATGATGCTTTGTTTCTATCTTGGTTGGTTTCTCCTCTCTCGACATCCTCTTCCCTTCTGCTCTTCTTTTAGAAAATGCTGTTCCCTGCAAAGAAAATAATTACTTCCTTAATATTTTGGTGAATTTCCTTCTAGGTAAATTGCAGCTATTTGTGAAGAAAAATACAAGTGTTAGAAAATAAAGTATAGCAACTTAGAATAAAGAAAACTCTAGATTCATGATCTGGGTGGTTTGCAGAGTTTTAAAGTTGCTACTTTAATAAATACAAAAGTTAGAAAATATAAAACACAGGCCACTGTCGATTAAGAGCTAATTGTGTCCCTAATGGCAACCAGAATATTATTTTTAAGAAACAAAAGCAACTCCTTGACAGTTTCCTAGGCTATTGCATCTACCATGCTGACAAACAGAAAGCAGCCTTGATGTGAACACAGTTATTGCTCAGAGAAATGCATTCATAGATATTCCCATTTGCAGAAATTCCCCTGGCATCAGCAGTATTGGCTCAGATATTCCTCTTACACATAAATATTTAAAACATACCCTGAGGTTTAAAGAAAAAACAACAGCCTCTATTTTGTGTGCTTGTCCTTGGGGAAAAGCAGAGCTGATATGTGAACATTAACAGTGTAGATTCACTTTTCAAAAGTAGCTCCAAATTCTGAGTCAGAAATAATTTTCTAGTTGAGTGGTTCTCAGCTTTTCCAAGGATTGAGAACACCCTTTTCACATCTAAAAAGAGTTGCAGACTTCTTCTTGTAAAACAAAGCGAAATTAAACAAAGCAAAATCACAATAAAATCCTCGTAGAATCATTATATTTTCATTGCTTTCAATTGAAGAAATAAAATGATAAAATAGTTACTATGAATCTGGTAATTCTTTAAGAAACTTGTATTTCTTTTTCTCCTTTCCCTTGATTTCCTTCTATATTCATGTTGACTTTTTAGTTACATGTATATTTTGATATGTCACCTCAAATTCTTTGTGGGGAAAGTATAGGTGTTAAAAAAGAAAATCAGGGACTTCCCTGGTGGTCCACTGGTTGAGACTGAGCTTTCAATGCGGGGACACAGGTTCAATTCCTGGTCATGGAGCCAGAATCCTACAGGCTGTGAGGTGTGGTCAAAAAAAAAAAAAAAAATCAAGAAAAAAAGTTAATTCAGGAATTTTTATTGGGTAAGTTATTTTATAAATGTAGGAATAGTTTATATTTAAACTATTTAAAGCTGCACATGCACAGAGCTTAAGAAGTTGGGCAAGAGTGCAGGGCTTCCAATAAAAACTTGGGAACCCACTGGACATCTCCCAGTTTCCACTCCTTAGCAACAACCACTTCCAACCAAGTGAGATTTTTTTTTTTAATTTATTCCCATATCCCTATGTGGCAGATTTCTGTTATTACTTCTTTGCTACAACTTTGCTATTACTAAACTTTTACAGTTTCAGTCATGATGTATTGATTGATAGTCTTGCTTGATATTTTTTCTTTTTTACCTACCATCCATTTTGACTTTCTGCCTTCCCCTCTCCCTCCTAATACAGTTGTACAAAAATTTTGGTTAAAAGAATATTCAATGCTATTATCTTTTGCTATAAAAACGCTATTTGAGGGTTAGAGAGGGATTATTGGGAGTTTGGGATCAGCAGATGCAACCTATTTTATATTGACTAGATAAACAACAAGGTCCTACTGTATAGCAGAGGGAAGACTATTTAATATCCTGGGATAAACAATAATTGAAGAGAATATGAAAAAGAATGTATATCTGTATATCATTGAATCATTTTGCTGTACAGCAGAAATTAACACAACATTGTAAATCAGCTGTATTTCAACAAAATAAACAAAAAATAAAAATGCTATTTTACAGACAAGGGAAGTGGCATACAATGGTTACTTTTTCTCTCTTGTAAAGTGCTTTATTTTCCTTGGAGTTAATAATTATTTGCTCCATTATCTTATATGCTTGTCACCAGTTTAGTCCCATATTCTGTCAGTTGTCCAAATGTAATCAGTCACGTTAAGTTCTATCTCCTCTTCTTGAAGAAATCCCTCACTGTTTCCCAGTTTGCTCAATTGCTCTCAAGACCTGTTTGAGAATCAGTTCTTCAGGAGCTCCCTGCACCATCTTCCTGGTGATTTTTTTTCACTCTGATGTTGGGTTACCTGTTTTTCTTCCTCTGTCTTCCTGTTTCTTGGTTTATTTCCTCATTTTGGTGGGACATATCCTTTGGACTTCCTTGGTAGCTTAGAGGGGCTTCCCTGGTAGCTCAGATGGTTAAAAATCTGCCTGCAATGCAGGAGACCTCAGTTCAATCCCTGGGTCAAGAAGATCCCCTGCAGATGGGAATGGCAACCCACTCCAGTATTTTTGCCTGGAAAATCCCATGAACAGAGGACCCTGGTGTCCAGAGGTCCATGGGGTTGCGAAGAGTCGGACATGACTGAGTAACTAACACACACACGTCCTTTGGTAGTTTTCTGAGAAAAGATTTTTCAGGCTTACCTTATCAGAGCATATATATGTATATATACATATTTAATTTTATTGTAACTTTTAATCAATAGTTTGAGTATATAATTCTAGTTTGGAAATTATTTTCCCTTGTAATTTTGACTTCTTGTTTCCAGAGTTTTTGTTAGGTTTTCCAATGCCATTCTGATTCTTTTGCAAGAAAAAAAATGAAGCTTTCACAATCTTCTCTACCTTCCTGTTGTTCTGAAATTTCACATGATGCTACAGCATCATGTACGTCTATGTTTATCTATATATTAGAATTATGTGTACCTTTCAAGGTGAAAATTAATATTCTTCAAATATGGGGAACTGAAAAAATTATTATGTTGATTACTTATGTTTTTGTTTCTCTGTTCTCTCTTTTTGGATTTTCTATTACTTGGATCTTTGAGCTACTGGATTTCTCCTCTATTTTTTAATTTCTATTTTCCATATTTTTTTTAATTCCTGGAAGATTTCTTCTTCCAAGTTTTTTATTTCTGCTATTGTACGTTTGATTTCTCAGAGCTCCTTTTTTTCCCCAAGTATGTGTTTTGCATGCTTGAAAGAATAGTGTTCTGTTCTTACTTCATGAATGTAATAGGCTCTCTTATCTTTTTGAGGATATTCTTGGTATTTTGTGAGGAATTTTTTTTCTTCCTGCATTGCATCTATCTCCTATAAGTTACTTTCTTTCTTGTTATTTTCTTTGTTTCTTGTTACTTTCTTTCATAAGAGAGTTTCCACAAATGTCTGGTGATCTTTCCTTGCCTGCCTACTTTTTTTAACTTTAAATTTTTTGTCTTGTGCCTCATGGCTTGCAGGATCTTAGTTCCCTGACCAGGGGTTTCACGGCGTGAAAGTGCAGATTCCCAACCATGGACGACCAGGGAACTCCCTAACTGCTTATTTTTAAGTGGGACATGAAGCTGACTGGAAGCTCTGTTTGCATGAATGGGGCCGGTTGACATGGTGTATCTTTGTTCTGAAAGGCAGCCTGATGATGTCAGTATCTTTAGGACTTTTCTACTGGACTGGTATGAATTTTCAGAGTAGTTTCCTTTCATTTTCTCCCCCTAAAATGCCTGTAACCCGTTTCCAGTAACCTGGTGGGGTGATGGTGGTGGGGTAGGTGTCTCAAATTCCATCTATTAGCTTTTTCCTTCAGTCTACTTATTCGGTTGCATAGAATAATTTTTCTTGGGTGTTTTTAGATGTAAAGAGAAAAACAAAAAGCCTTCAAGCCCTGGGGGAATTTTTCAGAGTTTGTGCTGGATGTTGAGACTGATGATGTCATACAGCGAAGGGATGTGAGAAGGCTCCTTAGTTACATAATGGGGATTTCTGAGGCCCAGCAGGCAGGCTCTCCTGCAGGTGCAGAATGGCCTGAGCTAGCACAGGAAGGGGCCTGGCCTTTTCTTGTGTGGTCAGAGGGGTGAGCTGGGAAAAGGGCTCACGTGCAGAGAGAATGCTGTGGTTTGAACCGTCCCCCTGCACAAGCAGGGAGCACCCAGCCTTTCTCAGATGCTGGGGATAAGGGAAGAGGGAGGGGTGAGCTTTGAGAGGATAAAAGGAATTTTTGTGTATTGAGGTATAGGGAAGTCATTCTGGTTTAGACATGAGCTAACTTGAATCTGATGCTCACTACAATAGCTTGTTTGTGGCATATCAAACATACATTGTACATCTGCTTTAATTATTAAAGAAAAGTAAAGAAATCCATGTTAGAAGTAAAGATTAAATGCTCCTTTTCCTGGGGACCCAGTGCCAGTCCTCTTTGGGTGAGAAGTCTCCCTTCGCAGGCCTCGCTGGACATGCTGTGTGTGCTCAGCGTCTGTGTTTGAAAACCCTGAACTGACTTGTTTAATGTGCTTTATTTGGACGAGATAGAAAACTGTGCTGTAAACCCTGCTTCTCGGGAGCTGTTTCTCAGAGTAATCTGGAAAGTGAGTTTCCTGGCTCTAGTCCTCAATTTGACTCAAACTTGCTTCTATTCTTCCCCGCCCTCCCCCCCCCCCCCCCCCCAGATTTCATTAATTTTTATTGGAATAAGCACAGGAAAAAGCAACCTCCATTTTTTCATAGCATATTTTACATGTTTGCAGAAGCAAAGAGTTCTACTAGGAAAAGGGGATGTGGTTGACATTGACAAACATAAAAAAATGATTATATATTGATGGCTACTTCAGACATTTTAAATTGCTTTGGATATATTTTTTTCTTAATTTTCTTTTTAAAAAACTTTATTGAAGTATAGTTGATTTACAAAATTGTATTAGTTTCAAGTGTACAGCACAGTGAATTAGTTATATAAACACACTCATATACATCTTTTCTTTTATTAGTGATGGCTTATTGATTATTTTCATCGACAGAGAGCTGCCAGCAGTCAAACATTCAAGATAGGGTCAGACACTGCTATATTTAAGATGGATAACCAACAGGTCCTATTGTAGAATTCACGGAACTCTGCTCAGTGTTATGTAGCAGCCTCGATGGGAGGGGATTTGGGGAGAATGGATACATGCATGTGTGGCTGAGTACCTTCAGGGTTCACCTGAAACTATCACAACATTGTTAATTGGCTATACCCCAATACAAAGTAAAAAGATTTTTTTTAAAAAGATAAGTCAACCACTTTTAATACATTCAGCACATGCTATCACCCAAATAAAATACCAACTCCTGAACAGAAAAAAAAAAATAAAAGATGGAGTCGGAATCCTCCTTACAGGAACACTCTGAACAGAAGGCAGTACAAATGTCTTAAAGATGATAGAGAAAATTTACTAAGGAAGATGGCCCTGCCTAAGCCCAAGAGAGGGAACAACTTATTTAAAAGTTCAGTTCTCTCTGTGGGGCTGATGCTGAGGCCAGGAGTTGAGTGGAGTCTGTTGTTAGGAAAACCTGTTCAAAAACCTTTTTTTTTTTTTTTGTAATACAACTGGCTTTTTATTAAGATCATAGGGAAGAGAAATTAATCTAAGGTTCTTATAAAGAAAGTAGACTATTTTTCTGTACTTCTTTAAGTAAAAATTTATTTCACAGACTGTAATATTTCCTCTGAATATTTCCCTAAATTCAGTGATTAGTCTTTGGTTAACCCTTTTAGGCAGTGGTTTTCAGATTGCCACGACCGACCTCTCGGCAATGTCTCCTGGGAATTAACAAATGCAAATTCCCAGGCCCCACCCCACCTACTGAATCTGCAACTCTGTGGGTAAGGCCAGCACTCTGTTTGAACAAGCCCTCCAGGTGATGCCAACACACAAGCTCCAACCGAGAACCACAGGTGGAGAGTTTACAAGTTAAGACAAGTCCAGGAAGCAGCCGGAGAGCTAACTGGCACAACGTTGTGAAGAGATAGGACTTGAAAAATTTCCACTGGCAGGTGGGAAAAACAGGTCACTGTTTCTGAGAAGGGTGAGTGGAGGAGAGGTGTTCACAGAGAGGGGAGCCCAGCCTCCTGGCAGAGGCGAGACTCGGGGGGGAAGAGAGTTGGACAGAACTTCCAGGAGGTAGGGGGAGACCAGGGAACTAAGAGTGGGGAGCATGGTGCTCTGCTCCAAGTGTTCTGTGTTGTAGCATCCCTCCCTCAGTAGACACCAGTCATTCATACACGACCAACTTGTGCGGTGCAGTGGGGAAGGATGGCAAAGGGGAAAATTCCATCCCACTCTGGGTAGAGAGGGTACACTAAAGGTTATTTTATTAAAGTATAGTTGACATATTAATACAATGTTGTACTAGCTTCAGGTCCACAGCAAAGTGACTCAGTTACATATGTGTTTTTTCATATACTTTTCCATTATAGTTTATTCACAGGATATTGAATACAGTTACCTGTGCTATATGGTAGGACTTTGCTGTTATCCATCCATACGTACTAGTTAGTATCTGCTAATCCCAACCTCCCAAACCATCCCTGCCCCTGTCTTGGCAACTACAAGCCTGTTCTCTATGTAAATGTGCTTCTGTTTCAAAGTTGCAGTTGTTCGTGGCATACTTTAGATTTCACATATAAGTGATATCACAAGGTCTTGGACTGACTTCACTTAGTATGATAATCTCTAGATCTACCCATGGATCTGCAAGTGGCATTATTTCATTATTTTTCATGGCTGAGTAGTATTCCATCATATATACAGGCCACATCTTCTTTATCCATTCATCTGTCTATGGACATTTAGGTTGCTTCTGTGACTTGGCCCTTGTAAATACTGCTGCTATGAACATGGAGGTGCATGTATCTTGTTGAATTATAGTTTTGTCTGGATATATGCCCAGGAGTGGGATTTTAGGATCATATGGCAACTCTATTTTTAGTTTTTTGAGGAATCTCTATACTATTTTTCATAGTGGCTGCACCAATTTACATTCCTACTGACAATGTAGGACAGTTCGCTTTCCTCCGCAGAGATGGTACGTATTTTTAATTTTTGCTTACCAGTGTGTTCCCCAATGCATTTAGTACCCACTGACTGACTGACTAGATAAATGAGGTGTTTGAGTATTTTTAGAATCTATGGCAGGGATCTGGCTTAGTTAAAAACAAATTTTTAAACTAATTTGTTGCTGTAAGCATCTTATGTATTAAAAATAGAAATAAAAAATAATTGGCATGCATTTGATTTTCCTCCATAAAAATAGTATGTAAATTCCTCTAAAATAGAATATAACTGTATCTATAAATGGGGCTTCCCCGGTGGCTCAGCTGGTAGTGAATCCCCTTACCAGTGCAGGAGATGTGGGTTTGATCGCTGGGTTGGGAAGACACCCTGGAGAAGGAAATGGGAACCCACTGCAGTATTCTTGCCTGGAAAATTCTATGGACAGAGGAACCTGCTGGGCTATAGTCCATGGGGTTGCAAAGAGTCGGACATGAGTGAGCATGCACACACATATAGTATCTACATTTTCCTTGAAAATTGTTAAAATGAAGCCTACTCCTAGAGACAGATATCTTACAAGCTTCTATAATAGTTTCCCTCATACTTTAAAAAAGTTGAGCATTCTAATTAAGGAATACTGGAAAATAAAAATAATGCAAAGAACAACTGAAGTTATTCCCAGCACCATACCTAGACGTGAACAGAATCCACGGAGTTTTGGGTCTGAGACCCTTGTGGTTGGCAACCCACTTCCCTGAACCCCCTGCTCCCCCAACTTCCAGCTCAGGGTCTTATTCTTTGCACACTTATTCACTGATTTAAACCAAAGCTTCAGCATCAACTGTCGTCTTTTATCATTTTAAGTACTTCTCCATCATGGCCATTGTGGGAGAAAAAAAAAAAAAAATCAAAGCGCCTTCCTTGAAGAAGCCATGCTCTTTCTTCCAAGTGTGTCTTTTTCTTTCTTTTATCCATTAATTCTTAGTCTCCTTTAATCCCGCTCTGAATCCATCATTCTGCTGGCTCCCATCATCTGAGGCTCATCTACCAATTGTTTGATCTTAGCTTTCTTTTCTGTAATAATTTCACATCTCCATTTGCCTTTATGGGATTGCTTTTTGCTCTGTTACTTCGAAGTCTTTCTGTCCAGAAGGGAATTCTGATTCCCTCCTCCTGACTTAAAAAAAAAAAAAAAAAAAAAAAGAGTCAGCTCTTTGGATTTACCTGTTTGTGTCAGTAGCATCATCATTCTTTTTGTCACTGATGCTGCCACTAAATACCTCTCATCTCTGTTCCAGAACCATGGCCAACTGGTGGTTTTTGTATGAAAGCATCTGTGCTGACTCTTTTTTTCAGCCCCACTGTGCTGTATGCAGAGCTCCCAGCGGTGGAAACGCAGAGTCTTAAACCACCGGCCCACCAGGGGTGGTGCTGGCTCTTAACCCTTTTAATTTCTCATTCTTTCGTACCTAAATCACTGTGATCGTCCCATGAGCAGCTTCCCCTCCAAGGCTCACTTCCAAGCACTGCAGAATTAACTGTCGTAAAGACACTACTCTTGTCCATCATTCTCCTGCTCAGGAACCTCTGGGGCTTCCTGTCGTCCTAAGGGTGAAATCCACCATCCTCGTCCTGGTGCCTGGCCCTCCCACACTGAGCGATCCATCCTTCAACCTCAGCCTCCCCTATTTTCCAGTGAAAAAACATCCCTCTGACTAGGTTGTCCTAGATCCAGCCCCCTGAATCTCCACATTTCCTCTTCCAGTCTTAGTTCAGATTGCTAATATTTTCTCCAGAAAACCTTTTCGGATCCACCAAGCCACAGCAATTTCCCCCTCGTTTGAACTTTGGAAGCCCTTCCTATCCTGTGTATTTTGTTCCTAATTACAGCTTCTCTCCATGGAACTGAGTTCCTACTGTGAACTGAGCCCTGTTCTAAGTTGTTCTTAATGTACTTACTCATCACACAGTCAGTGGAGTAAGTCCAGTTATCACCTCTGTTTAACAAGTGAGCAAACGGACATGGACAGGTGAAGTCCCTTACCCAAGGTCACAGGACGGTGGAACCAGGATTTAAATCCGAACGGCGGCTCAGCATCTGCCCTCTTATGGACTCATCACCCCCTCTCAGCGTGCTGCCTTCCAGCACTCTTACACGCTATCTGCGTGTGCACATTTGAATGTGTGTTGTCTTCTGTACACGCCCTTAAAGGCAGGAACCTTAACTCACTCATGCTCCAGAAGTCCCAGCAGAAAGCTCCTTGTGTCCATAAACGTTGAATATTTGAGTTAAATGGTTTAGGGGGACTTTTTTCCTTCCTGAGATGATTTAATTCGTTTTCATGAATTGAAAGGATAGTCTCAAAGTCACACTTGACCAAGTCACGACCAAAGGAAAGGTAAAATGTCTGGGACTAAGCCAGCATCCTGGCCTCAGTGGTTGGCTTCATTGGAGTCTGATCGTGTCACAACTGACCCCGTGCTGAGGTCTGAAGAGTAATGAGGCTGGACAAACCTGCATGCTCTCCCTGTGTTTTGCAGGGGCTGGAGAGTGGATTTGGCCAAGGCCTGCATGTCTGCAAATGAGAATGAAGCAGCCTTGACTCTAGAAGTTGCAGCTGAATGGCTAGCATTGAAAATTCAGCGACTCTTTTCCACTGTTTTTTTTTTTTTTTTTTGAAGCCAAGGGTGAGTTGTGAGAGAAAGGTTGGATACAATTTTTCTGTGTTCTCAGCGGGGCCCTGACTGACAGGCTGCTTGAGAAAAATCCCACCAGAATGCCCTGTGTACCAGGAGGAGGCAAACAGCCAGACGGATGATGGAGAAGATGTGTTTCAACCCACTGAATGGTGTCAAATGCTTACTTAAAGCTCCATTATGAGTTGTGTCTTTTGACTATTTTCTCTCCCTAGAATGAAATGTCTTCAGAAGCTTTTCCAGATTGCTCATATTATTTATCAGTTTAGGTAAAATGAGGAAAGTTGTCTTTCTTAAGAGCCATTCACTTTTAAGGAGTGGATATGGACCTCAAATTATATGCCAACTGAACACTGAGTAGCATTTTCTGGTATTTTTCAAGGACTTTATAATTGAAAAGAATCACCTGTACTTATTTTGTGATTTTTAACCCACATAAAATTTGCCTTTTACAAAGCCCTTAGAGACACATCTATGGTTTTTTCCTTTTTTTGGCTGTACTGTGCAGCATTGGGATCCTACCTCCCTGACCAGGGATTGAACCCTGCCCCTGGCAGTGAAAGCACCGAGTCTTACCCAGCAGGGGGTTCCCAGAAACACGCGCACTTTTAAATAAATAAATTATTATTTATTTGGGGTTATGAACTGGGTCTGCTGGGCACAGAGTTGGGTCTGAACAAGCCTGGGCCTGGTTCCCCCCCTGAAGGCATTTGCCTGCTGGCTGTGAAGGCCAGACTGGGGCCCTCTGTGAACCCCACATTTTCAGTAAGCTCAGACATCCCCGCCTTTGTTTACACTGTACTGGACCTGATTATATTTCTGGGGTTGTTGCCCTTGTGGACCTGGAGGTAACCACTCCTACGGCTGCCGGATGAGGTTTACGCACCGTGCACCTGACTGGCACTTTGCAAATTTGTGCAGTGCCCAGCCTGAACATCAGGCCATGAAGGCCCTGAACACTGGGTCTAGATGATTACTGCAGACCACCAGTCTAGTTTATTCTGTGTTGGCATCACTGCTTTCATACTCAGAGTTCTGGAGGAGGTTAAGGTCCTACTTCTATCCATGTGGACTAACCCTATAAGATACGGATGAAAGAAAAAGAAAAACCAGAAGTTTATTTTAAATACAAGACAATAATAAACTACAGATTAGATGACTTGGAAGATGCACTGTCAAACTTCAGAGGTGGAACCATAATAGTGGAGATATGGCCTAAGAGTCAGAATATTTAACTTCTCCTATTGGTTTGGTTTATTAATATGTTGACCTTTGAGGGGATTATTTAACTTCTTGGAGCATCTAAGAAGGATTACATGCTTCCCTGGACTGTCACAAAAGAATCTGAAAAAGAATAGACGTGTGTATGCAAAATTGAATCACTTTGCTTTACACATGGAGCTAACACAGCATTGTAAATTAACTATACTCCAATCTAAAATTAAAAAAAATTGCTATACCAAGTGATTAAGATAAATATGCAGAAAAAATGGCCATCCATTATCAGGATTTTTTCTTTTTGTATTGTTTTGCTTTGTTTTGTTGGCCCCAATGCACTGCAATGTGAGGTCTTAGTTCCCCGACCAGGAACTTAACCTGTGCCCCATGCATTGGGAGTGTGGAGCCTTAACCACTGGACTGCTAGGCAAGTTCCATGTTCGTATTATTTTGAATTTAGGATATCGCGATGTTTTTAGAAACATATCGCATTTGTAACAACAACAAAAAAGAGTATACCAGAGACAGAGGTAGACAAAAATGCAATAGGTACCAGTGAGATCCAGCCTTCCCCATAAGAAGGACGTGGGAGCAGTCTGAGAAGGTGAGTCCTGAGATGGGACTACATTTTGCATTTTACTGTGCATTGAACTGGAGGAAGGAGTCATAATTTGTAACCCTCTCTGCCTCCAACACTTAGCACATAGCTATGAACTCTGTTTTTGACATGAATTAAAAAACAGATGAAACTCACAAATCCAGACAAAAATAGAACATACACTGATCCAAGCTCTCAAATTTCCCAAATGAACAAACATCTTCTTGGAATGCTTACTATATGCCAGCCATACAGAGGCCCTGAGTGTACGGCAACACACAAAACAGAGCAGTTTTTGCTTTTAAAAAGTGTGCTGTGCTGGCAAAGCAAGAAGATGTGTGAAAAGTAATTAAAATATATTCATATTAGAAGTGAAATCTAGGTGCATAATTAGGAGTCTGACAATTGCTAATTTTTCAATTATTCAATACATTGAAATCCACATGCATAAAACTTACCTCTAAAGGGAGTTTTTAGAACAAAATAGCATTGATATGATTTGCCAGACTTCTTTTCTCCTGTAAGAGAGGCTTGTTTGTACATTCTTTATGGTGTCTATTAACAGAGACCCAATCTGTGATATACAAAGGACAAATTTTCCCAGAGAACGTCTAGCAGCATTATCAGCTTTAAGTTATTTATCTTGGAAGCAAGCATTCATTGAACACTTACTAAATTGTAAGAAGATACCAGACTCGCCTTTAGAAATCGCTCTTCAATACAGTCCCCTAAACACATGTCCTTGAAATGTGGCTAGTTCAAATTAAGATGTGTTATAAATACAGAACAGACCCTGGACTTTGAAGACTTATTATGAAAAAAAAATTAGGAACTATCTCTTTAGTAATTTTATATTGATTACATATTGAAATGATATTATTTTGGATTCATTAAATATAATAAGACACAATTTATGTTCCTTTTTGCTGTTTAAAATGTGGCTACTAGAATATTTACAGTTATAATTGTAACTTATATGTGTGACTTCCATTATCTTTCTGCTGGATCTGCTGCTTTAGAAGTTAATAGACTAGGTAGACAGATACACAAGCAAATCATCAGACAGACAAGTGCTTTAGGGAAGGAGGGATGAAGCGCAGAGAAAGGCACAGGCCTTTCCCTGGTGTGATCAGAAACAGATCCAAAGGGGGAAGGAGGGCGGACCTGGAAAACAAGAAGCATAAATGAGGCAGGGAAGAAAGCCTGGTCGCTTCAAGGAAAGCTCTGCCTTCAGGGGGACAGAGGAAACACCCTCGCAGCACCAGCAGGAAGCCATAGGAACAGTGGTCGTAGTTTCCTATAATACAGTTAAAATTACCTGTCGTTGTTTGTGACTTTAGTACAGCGGATCTTGCCATCTCAATGACAGCACTCTTTTAGAAAAATTTAGCCAACTCGAAAGGCTGTATTATCTCAGACACCACTAGATGGCACTGTGCTCCAGGGCGGAAAATCATGTAGATCCGGAAAAGTGGCGATTTCTCGGCTGTCTCAGCGGCTTAGTTTTTCAAGAGTACGCTTATCATTTTTGAGCATGCAAACCTCATACATACGTGTCTATTTTCATTAGATACATCTATACCTAATACTGCACTAATACACGACGTCCATCATAAGACATACATATAGAAAAACTGAAGTATAAGAGACTATGATGAAAATTTAACTGAAGCCCTGGATTTTTTCCTACACGACGGTGGATTACTTTAGGGTTGTGTGCATCTCCCCAGGTGTGTGTACCCCACCTCGGAGGACATGGATGTATTTCATGATTTTTATCATGATTTTTTTTTTTAACATGTCAACCCTTTTAAAGTAATGAAATTAAATACTAAAATGAGAAAAGGTCAAGATGTGGTTGCCTGGAGATGTTTATCATTTTCCGTTTGAACCAAATTTCATCTAATATACCAGAAAAGTGAATGAGTTAAAACAGCAAAGCAAGTACTATGGAATTTTTTTCTGTTATATATTTCTGTTGTTGTTTAAAAATCAAAGAGTTAAAAAATTTAAAAAGTGACAACAAGCAAGGCAAACCAAAAAAGGATATAAATGATATAAATATTGTTGCTGGCCTATGCCAAACAAACATGAAGAATTAAGTTAAAAAAAAAACCCACCAAAAAACCCAAACAAGGGGAATAATTCCTGACTTTGTTAGAGGAATATAATTTCGTTTTCGCCCCGGTTTCATAGAATTGTCTTTGTAGAAGGTTTTTGTTGTTTTGTAAAATCTGATGGACTTCTAGATTTCAGAAACCAAGTGATCCTCGGTGATCAGGTGACCCCACTGGTCAGGTGATCCCTGCTGGTCCAGTCAGCTGTGGATCCAGGGGCTGGACTGCAGAGTGAAATCCACTCCCATGGTTGGGAGGTGGAATCAGATTTCAGAGAATAAGGATTACAAAGTAGACAACACCCCACAAGTATTATTGAGAGAAGGCTAATTTGAGGTAATTACATTTGTACGAAATTAAATTTTTGCTTTGTAAGACATTGCCACAGGCACTTGCCATCGACCTGCACAAGGATTAAATCATTTGCTGCTGCTGCTGTTCAACACTCCCTGAAAGGAGTGCAGGGTGGAGAGCAGAAAAGAGGCTCTGCGTGCTGGCGGTGGGGGTGGAAACTGGCAGAGCAGGCCTTCAGGTAGTTAGATATTTTCAGGGGCTGATTTTATGAGTGTAATTCTTGCATCTCCTTAGATCTAGAAAAGCACTAAAATCCTTCATGGTGATGACTGTGCCTCATGACTAGCAGAAACCTGCCAAAATATATGTGCTTGATTGCGTGTACTCCCCTTTCACCAGAATCACATCTACGCCGACCTTTCCCCCTGTCTCTTAGGAACAGTTTCAGACTTATCTGAGATGCTAATCTCCTGGTCCAAATTTTGCCCCAAATAAAACTTAACTCGCAACTCTCACATTGTGCATGTTTAAAAGTTGACGTATTGTTAAGAAGGGGCTTCCCAGGAGGCTCTGTGGTAAAGAAACTGCCTGCCAATTTGGAGATGTGGGTTCCACTTCCTGGGTCGGGAAGATCCCCTGGAGAAGGAAATGGCAATCTACTCCTGTATTCTTGCCTGGGAAATCGCAGAGGAGGCTGGCAGGCTACAGCCCATGCGGTTGCAAAAGAGTTGGACATACCTTAGCAACTAAACCACAGCAAATTGACAAGAAAGCTGGATTAAGGAGTTAGTAGCCCCTGTGATCACCGTGATGCTCTTCTAACCCGTTTGTTCATCAGTCAGAACTCACTGCAACTCAAACAGGAAATAGGGTTCCTTCCCTCTCAGCGTGGAATCCAACCACCATCTCTCAGACCTCACGGGCTGCCTTGTGATGACTCTCCAGACGCATGTGCTAACTTTGCAGATGTTTTCAGTGCGTATATGCCTCAGTTCAGTCCAGTTTCAATCCTCATTTTCATTCTAAGGTTCCCCCTTCCATCACTCACTGGCCAGGCTGGGGTCTGGGGGTGGGGTGTGTGTGTGTGTGTGACCACCTTCCTGCCTCCCACGCCTCCTCCCTCCTCATTTCGGGTCCCTGAGTCCTCTGATGTGCTGAGGCTTCATGAAGGAAGGGCGTGGGTCACTGCTGTTCATGATCACCCCTCCACCATCTTTTCCAGTTACACAAAGACTAGCTCTCTCTCCAATAAAAAGTTAGTAAAATAAAAAAGAAGACAGAGTTTCAAAAAATAATAAATAGAAAAAATTAAATTAAGGAAAAAAAAAGAAAAGCAGCAACAACCTCGCTCTCTCTTCAGGGGCCCCTGGAAACACCTCTGAGGGCCCAGGGCCTCGCTGCAGCCCAATTCCCACCAGCAATCTGGTGCCCTAACGCCCTTCGGGCGGCACCCCCAGAGACTCACCTCATGGTCCCCTTGCCCAGTGGACCAGAGAACCAGCAAGAATTCTCAGCCTCAGGTGTCTTCTGCGGTGTGCACTCGGCCCCTGGGAAGCCCAGCATCCCTGGCCAAGCCATCCGAGGGCCACCCACCTCTCCCCATCTCCCGTTCCTGTCCATGCCACTCTTTCCTGTCTGGGGAAGCAGGTTAGCTCAGCTGGCAACCCACGGGGAGAGGCACCAGCTCCCCTTCCTGAGACCCCCAGTTTCTACCAAGGATTCTCTTAAAGCTTCCTTTGACTGGTTTCATTCAAGAGAAGAAGAAACCACCCTATTTTTCCTCCCCCTGCTCGCACGCCAAGGGGTGGCCTTCCAACTAGGGCAATTGCATGCTCTCAACCCGCCCCCTCCAGCCCCCAGTCATTATCACTGAGTACAGAGCATGCTGCACATATTGACTGACTTAATCTCCATACAGGTGCAATAAGATACGTTTTAGGAGATGAGGAAACGGGGATACCAAGAGGTTAAAGAGCTTGTGAAGGTCACACAGCGAGCAAATGGGAAAGCTGGGATTCAGAACTAGACAGTCTGTGTTTGGAGCCCGTGGTCTTGGGCATGAAGCTTTCTGAGCTGTGTGTGGCAGGGATAAGAGCCAAAGGGTATAGGTGGTGCTGGGCCTGGGCTGTAGGTAACAGAGCAAGGTGACCATCTCTTACTAAGTCCTGGAATGTGTCTGGCCCCCAGTGTTTGTGGCTTTCTCGAGAAGCCTACTGAGCTTTGAGCATTTTCTACTTTCAGGACAAGAGGAAGGTGATGTCTATTGGATCCCTAAAGGCATTTGTTACCTTAAGCGTCTTTTTAAAAATTCTTCATGTGGCAATATTTTAAAGCCGATCAGCCATGACTACATGATACACGGAGCCCTTAATTTAAAAGCATGATTGAGCACACAGAACACCCGGCTTTCCTTAATGTCCGTGCTAAAATTCTGATGGATGGATGAAGTTGTTAGTTTTTTTCCTTTAATTTTTTAATTATTTTTTTAAAGTTGAAATGTAGTTGATTTACAATATAGTGTTAATTTCAGATGTACAGCAAAGTGATTCAGTCTTGTATATAATTTTTCAGATTCTTTTCTAAGTTATTATGAAGTATTGATATGGTTACCTGTGCATCCCTGTGAGCCCTTCTTGTTTAATCTATTTTATATATAATAGCGTGTATCTATTAATCCCAAACTCCCAATGTATCCTCCTCTCCTTTGCCCTTTGGTAATCGTAAGCTTGTTTTCAATGTCTGTGAGTGTGTTTCTATTTTGTACATAGGTTCATTTGTATCATATTTTAGATTCCACATATAGGTGATATATGATATTTGTCTTTGATTTACTTCACTTAGTATGACAACTCTAGGTACATCCATATTGCTGCAAATGGCATTCTTTCATTCTTTTCTGTGGTTGAGAAATGCTCCCTTGTATATGTGTACTACATCTTTATCCATTCATCTGTTGATGGACACTTAACCTGCTTGCATGTTTTGACTCTTGTGAATGGTGCTGCAGTGAACATTGGGGTGTATGCATCTTTTCAAATTAGAGTTTTCACCTTTTCCAGATATATGCCCAGGAGTGGGGTTACTGGAATAAGTTGTTAGTGTTATAATTGGGATATTTTGTGTGGCCATACTTTATCAAAGTAAGGAACAGAATTTAGAGGGGGAAGTAAGCCAAAGTCTCTATTTTCTCTCAACTGCAATCCAGGGTAAATAATAACATGTTAGGTTGATAAGTAACAATAATTTCCTATGTAAAAGCCCTTGACTAATTACTTGTCTATTTATTGAAGCATAATTTTGATACCCTTTGGCAATTGCCCCTTTTGGCATGCATTTTCTGTTTGCTTTGGTCCTTGGAAATAGCTGAGGATTTGAATTTATGACCCTCCTTATTAGCACTTTACTGAGTGAGTCATGATTAGCGGGGGTGGGAGGGTGGGATGAAAGGGCGGGGGTGTAGGTCATGCCCATTGTCTTCATTGAATCTGGAGGAAGTCATCATCTTCATGGCCCTGGGAGTTGGATTCTGCCATCTGTGAGGTGAATGGAGGATCCTGTAGATACTCTTTATTTTAAAATTTAAAAGGAGAAGTAACAAAAAAGGGATAAGATGAGTTACTTTGTGACCCACAGGAAGGAACTGTCTCAGAACCTAGCTGACCTGATTCTGCTGATGACTCAGCTCAGAAGGACGCCTCTTCGGGAAAGTGAATCATGTAATGACAGTAAGTTACACGTGTAACAGGGAGAGAGGCTCCCTGGTGCTGTATTTAAGGCAAGGTCTTATCACCCTTTTGCCTGTGATTTCAGGATATGTCGGGTATGTCCGTGTAGGCAGTTCACTTTTCTGAGTTGGTCACCGGGTTAACTTCTCTTGCCTTGATTGTGCCGTCTTGAAGATCAAGTTCTTGAAGTTCCCAGACTTTGAATTAAAGAAGCATTCAATTCCACGTTAGCCTTAGGGGCTGCAATGCTGTGACGCGACTTCTCCTGAGAAATACAAACATCACACCATATGTGTGAGCTTAGTATTTTCACAGCTCTGTTTGCGGTGACATTGTGTGTTATATGCTGGTGTCCGTAATGATACTAGACCCAGCTCCGTTAGTCCTGCTTCTAGCCATGATCCACTGATATTCATGCACTTTCACTGTCTTACTGGACTCGCTTCTAGGATCAAAGTTCCAGACTTTCAGTGTTAGTCTATGACACTTGTAAGCTGGGGACAGGCTGAGCCTTTAGGATCAAACAACATATTAGGCAACATGTAATTTTCTACTTGACAAAATTAAACAGAGTATAGTCTCTATTCTTTATTGTATTTTTGTGTTCTGCCAGCTTTTTCGGGATGAGGTGCTGATAGTAAATGAACAATTCTATTTATATATGAATTATTTAAATGCAGATGAGCATAATAAATTATACATTCATTAAATGCATTGTGGTATTATTGTATTACATTCATCATAAAACATACAAATTTATGATTTTTTGAAAATAATGAGGTAAAAAAATGAAAACCAGTTGAAGTGTTGATCTTTTCTTCTTGTCTGCCCTGGGGTACGTACTCTCTACTTGGACTTCTCTGCAGAGGTTCAAGTAACTTATAAGTAAGATCCACTTTTCTCATAGCTATGCAAATAAAAGTGAAAACCAATACTATCATTCTGGAAGGAACTTCTCAGAGCCTATTTTTCCAGCTTCTTGTTTTCTAGGCACAATTATGAGATTATTTCTAAGGTGAAAACTGATTCGGTAGGTCTCAAAGTTCTAAATTTTAAGGGAAATAGCTCAGCCATGTGTGGGAGTGAAGTTATCCCAAATAAGTGGAAAATGATGTCAGTGGGTGACATCACCCCGTGAACATGCCTCTCTGCGAGTCCTTTTGCCTCTGTGGAATCAAAGTTCACTTGAGAGATACTGGTGCCCAGAGCCTGGGAAATATGCATCTCTGTTCGGGATCCCTGATCTGTGGCCTGAGTCATAGGTACACAAGATGACGGGGTGGCTAGCGACTCCTGTGAGAACTTACTCACAGGAGTAACGTCATTTGGTTCATTGTGTAAGCCCCAATAAAGTCACTTCTAATTGACTGGAAGGAAGGGGACATTCAATTTTTCTTCCATGGTAGTTTGAATAAAAGCAGGAAATAGTTTATTTAAATAAAGGAGGGATCAGTTCAGTTCAGTTGCTCAAGCATGTCTGACTCTTTGTGACTCCATGGACTGCAGTACACCAGGCGTCCCTGTCCATCACCAACTCCCGGAGTTTGCTCAAACTCATGTCCATCATTCAGTGATGCCATACAACCATCTCATCCTCTGTTGTCCCCTTCTCCTTCCCAGCATCAGGGTCTTTTCTAATGAGTCAGTTCTTCACATCAGGTGGCCAAAGTATTGGAGCTTCAACTTCAGCATCAGTCCTTCCAATGAATATTCATGACTGATCTCCTTAGGATGGACTGGTTGGATCTCCTTGCTGTCCAAGGGACCCTCAAGAGTCTTCTCCAACACCACAGTTCAAAAGCATCAATTCTTCAGTGCTCAGCTTTCTTTGTTGTCCAGCTCTCACATCCATACATGTCTGGAAAAGCCATAGCTTTGACTAGATGGACCTTTGTCAGCAAAGTAATGTCTCTGCTTTTTAATATGCTGTCTAGGTTGATCATAGCTTTTCATCCAAGGAACAAGCGTCTTTTAATTTCACGGCTGAAGTCACCATCTGCAGTGATTTAGGAGCCCAAGAAAATAAAGTCTGTCACTGTTTCCATTTCCATTGTTTCCCCATCTATTTGCCATGAGGTGATGGGACCAGATGCCATGGTCTTAGTTTTTTGAATGTTGAGTTTTAAGCCAGCTTTTTCACTCTTCTCTTTCACCTTCATCAAGAGGCTTTTCAGTTCCTCTCTGCTTTCTGTGATTGACTGAGAAATATTGATATTTCTCCTGGCAATCTTGATTCCAGGTTGTGCTTCCTTCAGCCCAGCGTTTCTCATGATGTACCCTGCATACAAGTTAAATAAGCAGGGTGACAATATACAGCCTTGACGTACTCCTTTTCCTATTTGGAACCAGCCTGTGGTTCCATGTCCAGTTCTAACTGTTGCTTCCTGACCTGCATACAGATTTCTCAGAAGGCAGGTCAGGTGGTCTGGTATTCCCATCTCTTTAAGAATTTTCCTTTTTGTTGTGATCCACACAGTCAAAGGCTTTGGCATAGTCAATAAAACAGAAGTAGATGTTTTTCTGGAACTCTCTTCCTTTTTTGATGACCCAGCAGATGCTGGCAATCTGATCTCTGGTTCCTCTGCCTTTTCTAAATCCAGCTTGAACATCTGGAAATTCTCAGTTCAGTTCAGTACTGTTGAAGCCTGGCTTGGAGAATTTTGAGTATTACTTTGCCAGCATGTGAAATGAATGCAGTTGTGCGGTAGTTTGAGCATTCTTTGGCATTGCCTTTCCTTGGGATTGGAATGAAGACTGACCTTTTCCAGTCCTGTGGCCACTGCTGAGTTTTCCAAATTTACTGGCATATTGAGTGCAGGACTTTCACAGCATCATCTTTCAGGATTTGAAATAGCTCAACTGGAATTCCTCACTTCCACTAGCTTTGTTCATAGTGATGCTTCCTAAGGCCCACTTGACTTCACATTCCAGGATGGCTGACTCTAGGTGAGTAATCACACCATCATGGCTATCTGGGTCACAAAGTTCTTTTTTGTACAGTTCTTCTGTGTATTCTTGCCGCCTCTTCTTAATATCTTCTTCTTCTGTTAGGTCCATACCATTTCTGTCCTCTTTTGTACCCATCTTTACATGAAATGTTCCCTTGGTATCTCTGATTTTCTTGAAGAGATCTCTAGTCTTTCCCATTCTATTGTTTTCCTCTATTTCTTTGCATGGATCACTGAGGAAGGTGTTCTTATCTCTCCTTGCTATTCTTTGGAACTCTGCATACAAATGGGTATATCTTTCCTTTTCTCCTTTGCCTTTCTTCTCTTCTTTTCTTTGCTATCTGTAAGGCCTCTTTAGACAACCATTTTGACTTTTTGCATTTCTTTTTCTTGGGGATGGTTTTGATCACTGCCTCCTGTACAACATCATGAACCTCTGTCCATAGTTCATCAGGCACTCTGTCTTTCAGATCTAATCCCTTGAGTCTATTAATCACTTCCACTGAATAATCATAAGGGGTTTGATTTAGGTCGTACCTGAATGGTCCAGTGGTTTTCCCTACTTTCTTCAATTTAAGTCTGAATTTGGCAATAAGGAGTTCATGATCTGAGCCACAGTCATCTCCCAGTCTTTTTTGCTGACTGTATAGAGCTTCTCCATCTTTGGCTGCAAAGAATGTAATCAATCTGATTTCAGTGTTGACCATCTGGTGATGTCCATGTGTAGAGTCTTCTCTTGTGTTGTTGGAAGAGGGTGTTTGCTATGACCAGTGCATTCTCTTGCCAAAACCCTATTAGCCTTTGTCCTGCTACATTTTGTACTCTAAGACCAAACTGACTGTTACTCCAGGTATTTCTTGACTTCCTACTTTTGCATTCCAGTCCCCTATAATGTAAAGGACATCTTTTTTTTGGTGTTAATTCTAGAAGGTCTTATAGGTCTTCATAGAACTGTTCAACTTCAGCTTCTTTGGCATTAGTGGTTGGGGCATAGACTTGGATTACTGTGGTATTGAATGGTTTGCCTTGGAGACGAATAGAGATCATTCTGTCATTTTTGAGATTGCACCCAAGTACTGTATTTTGGACTCTATTTTTGACTATGAGGGCTACTCCATTTCTTCTAAGGGATTCTTGTCCACAGTAGTAGATATAATGGCCATCTGAATTAAATTCGTCTATTCCAGTCCATTTTAGTTCACTGATTCCTAAAATGTCAGTTTTAACTCTTGCCATCTCCTCTTCCAATTTACCTTGATTCATGGACCTAACACTCCAGGTTCCTATGCAATATTGTTCTCTACAGCATCAGATTTTACTTCCATCACCAGTCACATCCACAACTGGAAGTCATTTTCACTTTGGCTCCATCTTTTTATTGTCTCGGGAGTTATTTCTCCACTCTTCTCCAGTAGCATATTGGGCACCTACTGACTTGGGGAGTTCATCTCTCAGTGTCCTACCTTTTTGCCTTTTCATACTGTCTGTGGGTTCTCAAGGCAAGAATACTGAAGTGGTTTACCATTCTCTTCTCCAGTGGACCACGTTTTGTCAGACCTCTGCACCATGACCTGTCCATCTTGGGTGGCCCTACACGGCATGGCTCATAGTTTCATTGAGTTAGATAAGGCTGTGGTCCATGTAATCAGTTTGGTTAGTTTTCTGTGACTGTGGTTTTCATTCTGTCTGCCCTCTGATGAATAAGGATAAGAAGGAGGGATAGGACATTTATTTAAGTCAGCATTGAGAGCCAGAGGAAAAACTCATTTGCACAGAATAGTTCCATTTGCTAAGTGCTGTGTCTCAGCCTCATTGCCATGGCTTCTGAGAGCTCTTGCCCAGACTCAGGCTGCATTGGGTTCCCCTGCGAATACTGTCTCTGTTGGGATGGCCACTACTTCAGCATCTTTCTCTTCTTCAAGGCTGTTTATGCCTCATTTGTCCAGAGAGTTTTTTTTTTGATTCCACATTTTTTTGTTGTTGTTGTTGTTCACACCCCGTGGGATCTTAGTTACCCAGCTAGGGATCAAACCTGCACTCTCTGCATCGAAGTACACAGTCTTAGCCACCAGACCACCAGGGAAGACCCTGATTCCACATTTTTAAAGTCTAGGTCAAAGATTTCACAGTGTTTTCACAGACATCACTTCATTTGATTCTCATAATCCTCCAAGGTGGCTAAACTAGGTTGTTGGTGTCCCCATTTTATGGATAAAGAAACAGAGTCTCAGGGAGGTTAAATGACCTTTAATAAGTGATTGGCCTAAGAGGAGAATGCTCTCCTTCTGACTGCTACCCTAAATGAAGGATAAGAAAAATTACAGCATAGGAAGTATATTTTGTTATAACATTAAACATATTGAGATGAATTTTAGTGTATATTTTATTATATCCCAATATAACTGTCTTGGTTGCGTTTATATCCCCTCCTCCCAGCAGAACCAATTATATTAGCACTAGGAAATTGATTATAAGGAAATGAAGTGTTCAGTGACATCTTAAGAAGTCCCCATTGATTGATGGATTGATTATAGTTGATTTACAGTATTGTGTTAGTTTCAGACGTACAGCAAAGTGATTCAGTTATATATGTATATGTTTGTGTATATATATGTGTATATATATATATATATTCTTTTTTTGATTCTTTTCCACTATAGGCTATAACAATATATTGAATATAGTTCCCTGTGCTATACAGTAGGGCCTTGTTTATTTTACCTAAAGTAATGTGTACCTGTTAATCCCAAACGCCTGCTTTTTATCCCTTCCCCTTTTTCCCTTTGGTAACAGAATGTTTGCTTTCTATGTCTGTGAGTCTGTTTTCTAAATAAGTTCATTTCTATACCAACATCTTTTTCATGTATCTTTTTTAGTTAAGAGTTATCTCTGGATATATGTTCAGGAATGGGAAAAAAGCAGGGTCTATAGTAGCTCTATTTTTAGTTTTTTAAGGAAACTGTACTGTTTTCCGTGGCGGCTGTACCAATTTATATACCCAACAACAGTGTGGGAGGGTTCCCTTTTTTTCCACACCCTCTCCAGCATTTATTATTTGTAGACTTAAAAAATAATAACTTATCTGCATTTTATGGTTTTTTTTTTATTGAGATATAGTGGATTTACAATGTTGTATTAGTTTCTGGTAAATAACAAAGTGATTCAGTTATATATATATATCTTTTTCAGATTCTTTTGTTTTATAGTTTATTATAAGATACTGAATATTTTTAGTAGACTTTTTGATGATGGCCATTCTGACTGGTGTGAGGTGATACCTCACTGTAGTTTTGATTTACATAAGAAGTCCCCTTTCAGATGAAACTCTTGAATTTAGTGTTGCCTCAGAAATCTGTTCTTCACGGCCATGTAGGGGGACAAGAACTTACACTCCCGCCACGGGCTGTCTCAGAGATAAAGTTGGCAGCTTAAGAGAGCAGTCAGCCCAGTGTGATGTGCCAGTCCCCAGGCAGCTTAAATGCCCTTGGGCCGCGTTGCTCTAATGTACTGGGCAGGTTTTGTTTGGAGAAAGCAGACGGTCTGCCCTCTTGCTTCCTAAGTCAATATCCTTTGACTCTGGCTGCTTTGGTTTTGTCTCTATGCCTGGACCTGCCTATTTTTCTCTATCTGCTCCCACCTGGTGGCTCAGTGGTAAAGACTCCTCCCGCAACGCAGGAGACCTGTATTTGATCTCTGCACTGGGGAGATCCCCTGGAGTAGGAAACGCAACCCACTCCAGTGTTCTTGCTTGGGAAATTTCATGGACAGAGAAGCTAGCGGGCTACTGTCCATGGAGTCGCAAAGAGTGGGACAGAACTGACTCAGTACTCCCACCCCTCCATCTTCCTTTCCCTCTCCTATTTCCCTTTATTTCTCATTTTCTCTCCTACTATCTGTCACTTTGATTTTCTATTAACCCATAAGTATCACTAACAGATTACAGATTCCTAAAAATGATGAGTGGGAATTTAGAAGAGTTTTTTAAAAATAATTTTCAGATCATTCTGTGTGTATGTGTGTTTGTGTGTGACTGAAATTAATTTATTTATTGAAACTTACTTCCTTAATTCTTAATCACTCAGATACACTGGAGTCTTGCTCAAAATCCCTCTCTCACATAAACATCCTGAAATGTGATGTTTACATCACATCTTTCCAGATGTGATTTTCTAGAATCTGAAAATTCTAGATCAGATACATGTGCATAGACAGTATTAGCTAGAATCTTGCAGAAATATGCTCTTTCTGACGTGTGGGTGCAGGGAAGCTGGAGGCCAGCAGGTGTCAGGCTCACCCAGGAGAGGATCTGAGAATGGATCGGACTGGAGACGGCTGCCCAAACCTGCGCTTGTTCACAAATGGTTCTCCTTAAGGGGATAATCCCCAAAGCAACGAGGGTGAAGATGGTTGTGCTGGAGGAGGAAAGCAGGTCTAGGGACCGCCTGGCTGAGGGCAGCAGTCAGGCAGTCAGCTTCCAATAATGCTTCTCAGGAGCCAGCTGTTAGAGGGGGGCCTGGGGCGTTTGCTGTTTGCATTAACTGGAAATCACTCCTCCTCGCTGGTCTGTGGTTGGGACCTGACTAGCAAGCCAAAGATTGCTATGGTTCACCTTTTCTAGCTCCTAAAGGTGAAGGACAGTCTGCTATTTGCTAGGGGTTCCTCAAACCCGAGCAGACTGCGGAGCCCAGCTTCGGAGAGATGGTGATGGTGGCTTTTACAGAGGAGAATGCTTGCCCGCCTTGCTGATGTAACTGGTTCAACAGACACGGAGACAAGCTCAAGGCCACCTCCCTCAGAGTGGCTCTCCAAAGTAATGTCTGAATGTTAAATTTTTGTTGTTGTTAAATGGAATGCACCATTTAATGCACTGCACAGCTTGTAGGATCTTTGTTCCCCAACCAGGGATCGATCCAGACCCCCTGCAGTGGAAGTGCAGAGTCCTAACCACTGGTCCACCAGGGAATTCCCAGATACAGATAACTTTGAAAGAGGCTTCTACCTAGGACTCTAGTCTGGCCAGTGAGTACCAGCTTGGTGTATAGCCCTGGTCTTTCTTCGAGGAAGAGCTTGCTGGCCATCTTCGGGGAGTGCAGTGGGCAGACAGCCCACACTTGTCGCGTGTCCTTCCACGCCCGCTTCAATGACAGAGGTGCTTTGTTCTGTCTCCCCCTGAGCAAGCAGTCCACCTCCAGGGACTGGCGTGGCAGAAGGGATAAAAGCCTAGCCAGCCATCGCCACCCAACTTGGACTTGCTCTCATGGGCCCTGTTGGTGGGAGCTCCCAGTTGGGAGCTGAAGTTTCTCTTTTCCCTTTGTCCAATCCAGCTTGGTCCTCTACACTTCAGGGCTGTTGATCTTCTTGATAGAAGAAGATCACAGACAATGCTCACTGTCTGCATTGGGGAAACTCAGCCTGCAGCAATTAACCTATCTCTCTGTCTTCAAAAACTTTATGTCCCCATAAAGCAAATACCTAAAAGTCTTTTGTGATTTAATTTTCAATAATATTTACACAAGACAGGAAAGGATTATTTGTACAAAATCTCAGAAAGGAAAAAAAAAGTTATCTGGTACTAATACCATAAAAATAGTTATTATCAATTGAGTCTCAACACAGCCCACTTCACCACTGTTTACCATGGAGGAGAAGGTTCCTGAATTCTTGATTTATAAGATGCCGTATACTCTGAAGTTTTTCACCCCAGTTTTTTGTCTTTCTTCTTTTTACTAATGAGTTTCCCTAAATGTGTTTACATATTTCTACATGGGGCTTTGTGGCTCCATCAATCTTTGGAGCTAGCCTCAAAATACCAAAGCACTGTCCTGATCTTGTTGGGGGAGCAGTCCTGCAGATGGGGGAGGAGGTAGGAGGGGAGGGGTGGGTGGGTGGGGGGAGAGGAGGTAGGAGGGGAGGGGTGGGTGGGTGGGGGGAGGAGGTAGGAGGGGAGGGGTGGGTAGGTGGGGGGAGGAGGTAGGAGGGGAGGGGTGGGTGGGGGGGGAGGAGGTAGGAGGGGAGAGGTGGGTGGGTGGGGGGAGGAGGTAGGAGGGGAGAGGTGGGTGGGTGGGGGGAGGAGGTAGGAGGGGAGGGGTGGGTGGGTGGGGGGAGGAGGTAGGAGGGGAGGGGTGGGTGGGTGGGGGGAGGAGGTAGGAGGGGAGGGGTGGGTGGGTGGGGGGAGGAGGTAGGAGGGGAGGGGTGGCCGGGTGGGGAGAGGACCCTAAGGCAGCAGGCTCCACTCCTGCAACCCTAGCGACTTTGTTTCCAGCATTTGCTGGATCTGTGCTTGACCCTTTAATTACCTACCTGGGTTCTGTGGAATCAAATGGATTGCATCAGGAAAAGAAAACCTGAAGGAAGGAGTGCCCTCACCTTTTAGGAGCTGCACCAGTCATAAGCAGAGGTCATGAGCCATAATTCATGGTGTCAGGAAATTTATTTTGGAGTTGATCACATGCTAGATATAATCTAAAAAGTAATATGCATATGCCACAAATTTTGTTACATAAAATTTGAAAAATTTCTAATTTAAAAGGAACTACAGGCTGTCATACAGAGTGAAGTCAGAAAGAGAAAAACAAATATATATTCATGCATATATGTGGAATCTAGAAAAAGAATATTGTTGCTGTTTAGTTGCTAAAAGTCATGTCTGACTCTATTGCAATCCCATGGACTGTAGCCTGCCAGGCTCCATGGAATTCTCCAGGCAAGAATACTGGAGTGGCTTGCCATATCCTTCCGCAGGGGATCTTCCCGACCCAGGGATCGCATCTGGGTCTCCTGCTATGGAGGCAGGTCCAAGGAGACACCAGGGAAACCCATACACTATTGATACTATGTATAAAATAGATGACTAATGAGAGCGGGTATACCTAGGGAATGCTACTCAGGGCTCTATGGTGCCCCAGATGGGGGGAAAACCCAGAAGAGGGGTTATATGTGTGCCTAGAGCCCGCTTACTTTGTTCACAGTAGGAACTAACCCAACATTGCAAAGTAACTATATTCCAATAAAAAATGCACAGAGTTTATAGCGTCCAAGTCAGATTGAGAACTGGTTTTAATATGATACTGCGGGGTGATATCCTGGTTCACACAAGGGCTGGATTGTGAGTGTCACACCAGGATATCATCATGTTCTTATCTCTGTCTCAGGAAGTATTCTTATTAGAACCATCTCCTAGAAGAAAGCAAGTTATATTAAAAAAGATTGAAACATGAGTCAGTTTTCAGTATTGCAGCATAATGAAAAACCACATATACGTACCCTGGAAAATTCAGTGAGAGTAGATTGTTAGAAAAGAAAACAGATGACCAGAAAGAGTTAGTTTTTATTCCTGGAAATAAGCACTTTTCCTAAATAATATATGGATATTTTTGTCTTGAAAATGTGATTTAGGTTTCTCTCAGTAAGTTGTTAAAGCTATTTTGCTTGTTTTAATAGGCTTCTCTTATAAACATTTCAACAAAATCCAAAGAAGAAAAAGTGACAAATGTCTTGCAAAATAGAAATATCCTTTTTCTCAGTGATGATTTAAAACATTCAAAAAATATTTTCTTACAATGACCCTGACAGAATAGTCTCAGAAATATATGTTTTAAATGCTGATACGGTTCCAGTGTGTTTAATCTCAAATGAGGTGGTGTGTGCAGCCCACGTGGTGATGTTTCAGGTTTATTCAGCACGACAGTGCCAGTGTTTTCTTGTTGGATGTTACCTTATCAAAGTGTCTGTCTCCTCAATAAGATATACTGGCTTCAAAACGGGTGGCTCCCACCATGTGTGGGCTGGCTTCTTTGCTGGACCCATACTACTGAGATCAGAGCACGTTTGCTCCAGCTGGCCTGCCTAGAAAAAATATCCCCTCCCCCCCCCCGCTCCTTTCTCATCTTACTCCCTGACCTTTTAAAGCATTTCAGGTGCAATTGTCTGGCTTCTTCCTTTACTCTGCCCTTACTGGTCCTCTCTGCTTCTCTTTGCACTCTTCCATCCCATCATTTCTGGATTTTATTTGCCTTTCTGTATGAATGTTCTGTTTCTTTTAATCTACTGGAAACCCTTCTTATCATGCTCACTTAAAAGCTCTGGTGGCGTTGGACTTGGTCTTGATTGGACTAAATCCACATTTCAGTTGCCAGTATTTTAGGCTTAAAATAAATGTTATTGTTCGGCTTTATGCTCTCTAAAAAATAGTAGGGCAGGGAGAAAAAGGACAAAGCTTTGCATAATTATCAAATCACGGGAAAATGTTCTTGCTGGATCACCTGGGGATATCTAGGCCAATGTAGAGTTTTTCTTCTAATTGTTTTTCATTTTTGTATGCTTTGAGTAGCAATGCTCAGAACTTTTAAATTCCCATCAAGAAATGTTCTCATTTTGTCATACAAATTCAACTAAACCTCTTATTTTACAGATCTATCACCTTCATGTTCAGAAGAGCCGTGAAGAAACTGTGAACGGGTCTCAGTCCTGTCTTTGCTGTCTCCTCCATAGCGTTTATCACACATTGATGATTCTCTTCCTAGCAGTTAAATATTGACTTTAAGAAAAAGAACATCACCCCAGGGCCCAAAGAAGAAACATTACCCTGGGTTTGAGTAAACTCTGGGAGTTGGTGATGGACAGGGAGGCCTGGTGTGCTGCAGTCCATGGGGTCGCAAAGAGTTGGACATGACTGAGTGACTGAACTGAACTGAAACTCTCTGCTATTTGAATTGCAAGAACTAAACGTAACGTCTGAATGTAACACCTGAAAAGGTCATCCTGACCCACTTCACCACCGCCTCCACAAGTCTGAGTCAGCACATGACTCTGTCCTGGAAACAAGAATGCTCGCGTCCCCGCCACATGTGTGCTATCTGTGTGGACACATGGCCTCGTGTGTCCCTACCCCACCCACCCCACGTGGCATCTAATTATCATTCTCACTTAGTTTTGAGCTCAGATTATTCCAAATTTGGACAGTAAAGTCCCTTCAAGATGGTTCCTTGTGCCTGGGTCATATTGCCATGATTGCCATATTTCTTGGCAGCATATCCGTACCTTCCAGTGCAACCGAATGTTCCAAGCTTGAAGGGCTCTTCGCCTTGTGCTCACAAGGCCACGTGGGGTGGGAGGTGGTGGCTGACTTCTTCCTCACCTGCACTGGTCTGACACATCCCAGCCCTGGGACGCTGGCTAAAACCTCCATCCCGCCCCTGTGAGTTAGGTGAGTGAGGTCAGGGCAGAACCTGGGAAGAGCAGGTTCGGCTCTAAAACCGTGTGCTTCATCATCTGTCCAGACTGCTCAGTAAATGGAAAAGGTGTATTCAAGTTAAAAAAAAAAAGTTCCAGGCTCATCCGGCAGCTCCCGCCTCACTCTTCTCCAGCCTGGCTTTCAGCCACTTCACCAAGGATCCGGATTTCCTGTCGTGGGGCATGGTGTTAGAGGCCCAGGTCTGCCCTGGCCTGTGCTCAGTGTTGTTGAAGTGTCTGTCTTCTGAGCCTTTTTAGTGGAAAGAGCCAGGAAATATACACATGCACCCACACACGTTAGTATGCACGTGCACACACACATGGTCTACACATGGGTGCGTGTATATGCATAAACACGTAGTTTAAGTATCATGAGTTCATGCTAGCATCTCTGATTCCAGTTTACTGTTTCTTTGTTTATGTCTGTTTTGAATGTAAGGATGGGGACCCTTTTCTTTCTTTTTTTTTATTCTTTTATTTTTTTAATCTCTTGGCCTCCCTGGTGCTGCATGTGGGATCTCAGATC
Organism: Dama dama; assembly: GCF_033118175.1. Taxonomy (NCBI): domain Eukaryota; kingdom Metazoa; phylum Chordata; class Mammalia; order Artiodactyla; family Cervidae; genus Dama; species Dama dama. Next base: position 9,271,277 of record NC_083687.1, on the reverse strand, counting down.
CCCCAACCAGGATTGGCAACCAGGCCCCTGCGTTGCAGGGAAGTCCTTCCAGTTTGCCTTTCTCACCTTCCCCCTCCCACATCTATGTGTCTCTTCTTTCCCAGTGAGAATCTTAGCTTCCAGGAACATCAGGCCATGAATCATTTGCTCAGTCCTGTCTTAACATCTGAAACAGTATCAGAATACCTTCATCCACAACCACTTCAGAAGCAAACCTGCTAAAAAGAGTTCAGGATCTTTCTAGTTCTCCCATCTTCCTGCCCAGCATGAGACAGAGGACAAATAGCTCACAGGTCAAAACTGTTAAAAATTATTCAAATTAAGTTCTCCCCTACTGTGGTTATAGTTATTAATATTATCGATTCTAAATAATAATATATTATTAGGTAACCAACTTAATTTTTTTTGTTTCATTTCTCTTCCATTAGGTAACAAAATTTTGTTACCTAATAATTGGTGGATCTGTCTACAAAACTTCACCTTTGAGTATTTGTCTGTAATGTGTGTTTCAGACTATAAGAAACACTTGCTTCCATTTTCTGGAACTTCTTCACTGAATCTTCTCATCCAGATTTATTCCCATCTGTCCATGCCTTTGTTTCAGAGTAGATTCTACTGTGGTTCTAATCAGTTATGCATGTTCTATATGAATAAAGTTTCAGGGACACAGAGCCTAGAAATGTGCATGTTTTACTATAAGATACTTAAATCTCAGCGTGCAGGGACCTCATTCCCACTGTGACTTGATGGCTCCCACTTTGCAGTTTTAAACTTTTATGTTAACCTGACATTCTGGATGGGGACTTTTCTACTTTTCTGTGAGTCATAGCAATGTAACAGCCATAGGAGAGCTAAACTTGGAGAGACTTGTTTTCAAGGATTTGAGGATCTGCCCTCTGGCTTTTTCTCATCTGTATTTCATAACAAAAAACTAACAAGGATTTCACTTTGGTGAATCTGCCTACTAAATCGATGCTTACACAGAACACATTCATCATTAGCATTTGGGGTTTTGATTAAACCATTATGCAAATAAATTTGCTTTAGTGGCTGTTAAAAGTATATTTTAAAAGGAAAAATATGTTCTGGCATTGAGTACTTCAAGGTTCTTCAGTTTATCAAAATCTGTGCATATTGTAATGTGGCCTTATAACGTATGGGTGAACCCTTGTGATCTCAGTACTTACTATCGTATGATACACAAAATAACCCACACATCAAAACTGCCAATAAAACAGCAAAATCAGACTGACATTCCTGAAGTGCCTAGCACTTTTACTTGCTTTTCTATCCCTAACTGGATCCATTGTCTCCTTCTTTTATAATCTACTGCCTAAAACATTTGTCCCATTGTTTTATTCATGCTTTCGGAGAAGGCAATGGCACCCCACTCCAGTACTCTTGCCTGGAAAATCCCATGGATGGAGGAACCTGGTGGGCTGCAGTCCATGGGGTGGTGAAGAGTCGGACATGACTGAGCGTCTTCACTTTCATTTTTCACTTCCATGCATTGGAGAAGGTAATGGCAACCCTCCAGTATTCTTGCCTGGAGAATCCCAGGGACAGGGGAGCCTGGTGGGCTGCCATCTATGGGGTCGCTAAGAGTCGGACACAACTGAAGTGACTTAGCAGCAGCAGCAGTTCATTCATGCTTTAGTCACCTCTTTGTTAGTAATTACCTTTACTTGATTACTCATCTTCCATGGTGATTCCTGGCCTTTGGTTCATCTTTTTTTGTTTAGCCTCCTTCCTTTTGAAATCCCTACATTTCATTTGTCAACAACCTCTGATGATCTCAATACCTGGGGTTTTTCTGATGAGTCCTTCTACTTCAGATGAGGCCCCTGACCTGGGATCTCAAGACCCAGGGGGCATCAAGATGGAGGATGAGCCAATGGAGGCTTCCTCCCCTATTCAGACTGTTTGGGTAATGCTTTTAAATCATCTTATTCTCCAAGAAAAACAATTGAATATTTTTGCCACTTACATTTTTCTAATATTGTTCCTGAGTCACACTGTCTTAGTCATAGTTTAAGTTGTTAGAAATTGTTTTAAAGAGGTTAAAAAAAACCCCATCTTTCATCTAGATTGTTTTTTGTTTGCAAATACTAGAAATTTGAGTTAAAAATCATATAATTTGAGATAGTAAAGGAGAAATATCGTAAGATATCTCTTACATGTGGAATCTAAAAGAAAATGATACAATGAATTTATGAAACAGAAAGAGACTCACAGACTTGGAGAATGAACTTATGGTTGTTTGCACACACTACAATATTTAAAATGGATAACCAACGAGGACTTACTGCATATCACATGGAACTCTTCTCGGTGTTATGTGGCAGCCTGGATGGAAGGGGAGTTTGGGGGAGAATGATACATGTATATGTGTGGCTGAGTCCCTTCACTGTTCATCTGAAACTATCATAATATTATTAGTCAGCTATATTCCAATACAAAATAAAAAGTTGAAAGCAAATAAATATGTTTACATGCTAATAAAAAACCATATAACTTGAAACAGTCTATATAACATGAAGTCATTAGCATATTAAAATTTCATACTTTTTATTCTAAGCACATTTTATAAAAACTCCATAGTCAATGACTCTAAAGTAACCATAGATGTATTTTCATTTCTTATATTTTACTGGAAAAAAGTGATTAAAATCATTGTACAGAGTTTTACCTTGTTCTTGTGTGTCTGGTGTAACTAATTCTTTTCTTTAGGTACAAATGACCTACTTGTTCATTTTCTGCTGGAATAAAATAGCTTTTCAATTTAATGATTAACTTTGGAAGAGCATGCATTAGTTTGGAGGAGAGAACAAGTAATAATGACCTAATTCATTGTTTCTTTTTCTCTTAAGTGTTTTCCTTAAAGTTAATTTCCTCTAGACTTAGTTCATAATATCTTTTATTTACCGTCAACAGAAGTACCTCCTAGAATAGTGCTCTATCCCTGAGTAAACGCTGCTATTCTCTATAGTGTTCTAACTAAATTTTTTTTTTTAAACCATGCATTTTCCTCAAAGGTTCAGACATTATTGGATGGCAGAGTTGGTTCAATGATAAATGTTATCAAGTCTGATATCTGTGTTTTGTTTGTCTTTTCCTTATAGTCACAAAAAGGATGCCATCAATCCACCCATCATATCTACTATCAAGGCAGGAAGAAAGGGAAAGTGCCTGCTTTTAGTTTATAATTTAAGAAATAGATACAGGAGGATCTGTAACCTAAAAATATAAATATTGTAACTCTTCTACTTAAAATATCTTACTTTAAAAATTACTTATCTGAAAGGCTATCAAATATTTTTATTACATTACTATTTAGTGAATATTCATTTAAGAAATACAAATTATGTGCCAGATAGTATTTTAAAAGTTGAGTCTGTAAACTCTAATAAAGAGATTTTTTGCTTCTAAGGACCCTCTGGATTCATCCAAGAAGAAATGCAAGAAAACATAAATATAGTCCTGTGTGATGGATAAACCCCAGAGCGTAGCACTGCCAAGGGCAGGATTAGACTGTGGGGTTGCTAACTGATATCTGGGGCAGGAGAGACTTGGCCCAGAATCTGGATCATGAAGATAAGGTGAGTAGTAAAAGTGAACCTCCAATACTTTGGCCACCTGATGCAAATAACTGACTCATTGGAAAAGACCCTGATGCTGAGAAAGATTGAAGGTAGGAGGAGAAGGGGACGGCAGAGGATGAGATGGTTGGATGGCATCACTGACTTGATAGACATGAGTTTGAGCAAGCTCTAGGAGTTGGTGATGGACAGGGAAGCCTGGCGTGCTGCAGTCCAAGGGGTCACAAAGAGTCAGACACGACTGAGTGACTGAATGGAACTGAACTGAAAACTGAAGGGAGGAAATGGAGGGTGTCCAGGCATCAGGATAGCATATGAAAAGGCCCGGAGGTGATTGGGTGCACAGTACTCAAGAACCATGTCCAGATCACAGGCGCAAGGCATGGAAATTTAGGCAAACACTTCACTTTTTCAGGACCTTGGTCTTGGTCCTGTCATTGTTAATTATACTATGAGCTTTTAGTTTCACCTGTTTCTTCTTCCTTAGAACTTGGTTTTGGTTCTACTATCCTGGGACCTCTGGGCTAACAAGCCAAATACTTTCTTGTATTAACAGTGGAATTCAATAGAAGCTATATATCATGTCATGATATATATATATCAATCTATATATACCATGGTGGCCTTATCTTCCCTATAGGTGTGATTAGTGCTGTGTTTGTATGCTTTCTTTCTTTTCTTGCATAAAAAACTGAAATATTTTCCTACATTTAAAATCAGGAGATTTCATAGAAGAATCCAGTTTCTCTGGAAAATGAGAAGATCTGGAAAAACCAGGACTGCATTCTCCTGCAGCAACAATAGCCTGGAGCTGCACGAGGACCGGCCGTGTCCAGTTCACCATCGTCCTCACGTTCCGTTGTTTCCTAAGTGCCCACTAGGCTAATTAAAGGTTGGTTGGCTCCTGAAGGCATTTAATTTGCAAACGCTAGTTCAGTACATGAAGTGTTTATAGAGAGAGGGTTTGTGTCCTCCACAGGTATAAGTGTGTATATATATATGCATGTGTATATATGTATATATAAATAAATGTATGTGTGTAAATATATATGTATATATTATATATGTGTGAGTATATATGTGTGTATAGAATATATGTATGCATGTGTATACAATATATGTATGTGTGTTTATATGTAGATGTGCATATATATGTATATATAATGTATGAATGTATATATTATGTGTGTATATATATCTGTGTGTGCCTATATATGTATGTGTGTATATCAATGTGTGCATATGCATGTGTGTATACATATGCATGTGTGTATACATATGCATATGTATACATACATACGTACATCTTGAGGAGACATTTCTGGGTTAACTTGCACACTAGCAATTCTTTTCAGGCTACATCAACATAATTCTGTTTCTATTGACACAAACTTATCACATTTCATTGAGTTTACATTGGCTGCCAGTCTGCTTGAGTGAACAACCATGAAGCACCTATTATGAATCTTGTTTCTAATTATCTAACACAATTTTTGCACCCTGCAAAATGTTTACTAACTGATAGACTTTACCATATAAAAAAAAAATCCCTCAGCAGGTTATAACAAAAAGAACAAAATAAGACTGTGAATCTTCAGGCATAATGTCTCCTTGGTTTCTGTTAACCCATTTAGTCTCCTTGGAAAATAGCTGTAATGTCCTCAGCTCTGTCTACATGATGAGGTTGTCACTGATATTTGAGTGGGATGGTATATGTCACCACGACTGTAAGTAGATACCAAGGACCTTTAGATAAAAGGGGCTATCACTTATCATCCTTAGGAGTCATAAAAAGTGTTAACAGAAAGGGCTACTGGTCTAAAAAAATGCACAATTTAAAACTGTATGACTTCTTATAAGAAAGGAAGCCAAAGAGTGGAAGGCCCTATGTATGGAGGCTTAGGGGACTGTGCCCAGTGACAGACTGGTCGTTGACTAAGGCCTGCATTATGTTTTGCTCAGAGGGTGGGTGAAATTTATTGAACCTATGACTATGGCAGTATTAGACCTCCAGAACAAAAAGGAAAGATAGAGATGATCTTGTCTAGTTAACTCATTTTAATGATGCACAAGCAGGTTCTCAGAGGGACCATGTGGCAGAGACAAGGCAGGGACGCTGGCCCCCTAGTGCCTGTGGTTTCACTTCCAAGGCGGTGTACAATGCCCATGTAGGTTTACCTGAAATCTCTTAATTTTGCTATTTTAAAAGGAAGTTAGAGACCTGTTTCTTCTGTGTCTTTGAGGCTTATTTATCATGTGAGTCAAATAGGAGAACCTCAATAACTTATCATCTTGGACAGGTTATGGTGTCCTTAGGAATGATCAGGAGTGAGATTTGAAGAAGAGAAGTGGAAGGCAAAAGCAAAAAGGAAAGATATACCTATATGAATGCAGAGTTCCAAAGAATAGCAAGGAAAGATAAGAAAGCCTTCCTCAGTGATCAGTGCAAAGAAATAGAGGAAAAGAGTAGAATGGGAAAAACTAGAGATCTCTTCAAGAAAATTAGTGATACCAAGGGATTTCATGCAAAGATGGGCACAATAAAGGACAGAAATGGTATAGACCTAACAGAAGCAGAAGATATTAAGAAGAGGCGGCAAGCATATACAGAAGAACTATACAAAAAAGATCTTCATGACCCAAATAACCATGACAGTGTGATCATTCACCTACAGCCAGACATTCTGGAATGTGAAGTCAAGTAGGCCTTAGGAAGCATCAGTACAAACAAAGCTAGTGGAGGTAATGGAATCCCAGTTGAGATATATCAAATCCTAAAAGATGATGCTGTGAACGTCCTGCACTCAATATGCCAGTAAATTTGGAAAACTCAGCAGTGGCCACAGGACTGGAAAAGGTCGGTTTTCACTCCAGTCCCAAAGAAAGGCAATGCCAAAGAATGCTCAAACTACCGCACAATTGCACTCATCTCACACACTAGCAAAGTAATGCTCAAAATTCTGCAAGCCAGGCTTCAACAGTATATGAACCATGAACTTCCAAGATGTTCAAGCTGGATTTAGAAAAGGCAGAGGAACCAGAGATCAAATTGCCAACATCTGGCGGATCATCGAAAAAAGGAAGAGAGTTCCAGAAAAACATCTACTTCTGCTTTATTGACTATGCCAAAGCCTTTGACTGTGTGGATCACAACAAACTGGAAAATTCTTAAAGAGATGGGAATACTGGACCACCTTACCTGCCTCCTGAGAAATCTGTATGCAGGTCAAGAAGCAACAGTTAGAACTGGATGTGGAACAACAGACTGGTTCCAAATAGGGAAAGGAGTATGTCAAGGTTGTATATGGTCACTCTGCTTATTTAACTTACATTCAGAGTATATTATGCAAAATGCTGGACTGGCTGAAGCGCAAGCTGGAATCAAAATTGCCTGGAGAAATATCAATAACGTCAGATATGCAGATGACACCACCCTTATGGGAGAAAGCAAAGACGAACTAAAGAGCCTCTTGATGAAAGTGAAAGAGGAAAGTGAAAAAGCTGGCTTAAAACTCAACATTCAGAAAACAAAGATCATGGCATCTGGTCCCATCACCTCATGGCAAATAGATGGGGAAACAATGGAAACAGTGAGAGACTATTTTTTGGGCTGCAAATCACTGCAGATAGTGACTGCAGCCATGAAATTAAAAGATTCTTGCACCTTGGAAGAGAAGCTATGACCAACCTAGACAGCATATTAAAAAGCAGAGACATTACTTTGCCAGCAAAGATTGTCTAGTCAAAGCTATGGTTTTTCCAGTGGTCATGTATGGATGTGAGAGTTGAACCATAAAGAAAGCTGAGTGCCAAAGAATTGATGCTTTTGAACTGTGGTGTTGGAGAAGACTCTCGAAAGTCACTTGGACTGCAAGGAGATCCAACCAGTCCATCCTAAAGGAAATCAGTCCTGAATATTCATTGGAAGGACTGATGCTGAAGCTGAAACTCCAATACTCTGGCCACCTGATGCGAAAAACTGACTCATTGGAAAAGACCCTGATGCTGGGAAAGATTGAGGGCAGGAGGAAAAGGGGACAACAGAGGATGAGGTGGTTGGATGGCATCAGTCACTCAATGGACATGAGTTTGAGCAAGCTCTGGGAGTTGGTGATGGACAGACAGGGAAGCCTGGTGTGTTGTAGTCCATGGGGTTGCAAAAAGTCAGACATAACTGAGCAACTGAACTGAACTAGGAATGACAAGGAATGAGATTTGGTTTCTCAGGGGGGAAGGAAACAGGAGGATTAGTCTATGGCATCAAATATTTGGAAAGCAAAAATCCCAAGTATGTCTTACTCTTTTGCTATTAAAGTCATATATCTGAAGTCCAGTCCTCTGAATATAAGAAGAAGTTTCACAGCTGAAAATCTGGCATGATTTTTCACACTGACAAGAAAACCTGTTAGAGGTGGGTACCACTGTGTATCACCTCTATGAAATACTCTTCTTCTAAAAAGTTTTGGTAGCTTTTTTTTATGAAGAATATTTCATATTTGAAGTTTTAAAAGTGATTATTCAAAATAATATTGTCAGTGTAATACAGTTTTGTTAGAAACAATAAGCTTTGCTGTCAGAGGCAAAGGGAGTCCTCAGTACTTAGGCTTAAAATCCTTTGATAATACTAGAATTGGACTTATTATATTTTTGTAAATTACTGTTGTAAATTATAACATATTCATAAATAGATATATTTTTAATATTAGCTAAAGTTAACTCTAAAGATAAATTCTTTATATCTGCTTGTGTGCTACGTGCATGCTAAGTTGCTTCAGTCATATCCGACTCTGTCTGTAGCCTACCAGGCTTCTCTGTCCTTGGGATTCTTCAGGCAAGTTGTGTCCTCCTCCGGGGATCCTCCCAACCCAGGGATTGAACTTGCATCTCTTAAGTCTCCTGCATTGGCCGGTGGCTTCTTTACCACTAGTGCAACCTAAGTAGATTACTAAGTTCTATTCTTTTTTTTTTTTCTCTTTCTGATCTTTTTTTTCTCCTTCTCCACCAGCCACCTAACTGGTTTTCCTGAGTTCACTTATTGTGTTGAATTGTGCCTGTTGATACCTTTGTTGAATTTGGGGCCATATATCCTGAATCCCTTTTCCGGTGAGTTTCCCTTAGTTTTGGTCAAGCGAGGAGCTTGGGTGAAAATACAGAAATGGAAGCCCACCAGATCCAGAGATGAAAAGGTGCAGACGTTCCTGGCAGGTTGCATTTTGTCCTCGCTGTCCTTCGCTTGATGGCCCTCTCATTTTCCTGACCACTGGACCTGCTGCCCAGCTCTGGCCCCAGGTCCACCATCAGATGCTTGGCCTCAGACCCACAGAGGTGATGGCTGCCAGAGGCCACAGCCCCCTCAGACTCCCCCCAAGCTCCCCTCACAGCCCCACTTCACAGACTAATCGCGCTTGCCTCCTCAGATCTTCCTTCGAGTTCTGTCTTATGCAGAGGGAGTGTACCCTAGAAGCAGGCTAATGACTTCTATCCCATAACTCTTCTAGACCGTCCTGCTCCTCCCACGGCTGTGAAAGCTCTAGTTCCTATGCTGTTGTGTGGGTGCTCAGGCGTGTCCGACTCTGCAACCCCATGGACTGTAGCCCACCAGGTCCTCTGTCCATGGACTTCCTAGGCAAGAATACTGAAGTGGGTTGCCATTTTCTACTCCATCTAATTCTTATAGTAAATCTCTTTGCCATGACACTCCTGGTGCCTTTGCTTCTCCAACTAAAGCCAGACCGATCCATCCAGGGGCTCATCCATGGCTTTTTGCAGAGCCAAATTCTTATAGTGGAAATGCTCAGATTCGACCCTCCCTCTCACATTAATCCTTGAGTCTCAGAATCTCTCTTTTAAATCCCCCAGTGTACAGGATTCTGAACTCCTGCCTCTGGCCCCGCCTGGCCCCCACACCGCCCCCACACCTGCATCCTTTGGAGACTAAGGTGTAGATTCCCTCTCGAATCCGCGGCTCATCCTGTGCCTTTCTAGCTGGGGCCTTGGGAAAGTTGTTCAACATTTACTAGATGCAGCTTCCTCACTTATAAAAGGCAAAGAAGGATCCCAGCTACCTTATGGAACCCGCGTGAGGTATCAATACAAAGCTGTCCACATGTACCAACTGGCTGCCTCTTACTTATTCTCCACCAGTGCTTCGCCACCCTCCATGGAGGAGGAGGAGGGGGCCCTGGGGGTCGACGCAGTGCACCACCTCTGAGCCCGTGACCCCAGTGGATGAGACCAGAGTGGGAACTGTGGGCAGAATCCCTGAGCAGTGGGGCAGGGGCATAAGGATTCAGGGCCAAGGGAATGCTGTCTTTTGTTTTTTCCCCTTAAGATTTATTTATTTTTGGCTGCGCTGGGTCACTGCTGCTGAGTGGGGATTTTCTCTGGTTGTGGTGCGCAGGGGCTCGTCTTTGTTGTGGTGCTTGGGCTTCACATTGCAGTGGTGTCTCTCGTTGCAGAGAATATGCTCGAGGTGCACAGGCTCAGTGGTTTTGCTGTGGCATGTGGGGTCTTCCTGGACCAGGGATCGAACCAGTGTCCCTACATTGCAAGGTGAATTCCTTACCATGGGACCACCAGGGAAGCCTCAGCACTTTGTCTTTTAACGTGGCTGATTGTTCCTGTGAGTGATAATCATGAGGAAGCCACGTTAAAAATTTGCTTACATCAATGTTGGTTACAGGTTTGAAGAATGGAGAGAATTTTTTAAAAGGAACTTTGCTCTAAAAGCCATACTAACTATAGGTGCTTATATCCATGGCTTATTGTGTGTGTCTAACAATCAGCATGCAGCACAGTGACAAGGAGGTGGATCCCTAAGTTCGCTACACCGATAACTCATTTCATTCCACTGCAACTGTAGCTTCTCTCTATGGATGCTTGGCTGTGTAAGTTTTTTGTTCAGATAACGTGTTCTTCTGCCGACAACTCAGGGTGATGAAAGGAAGAACAATTCCCACAAAGATAGTACTAATATTCAGGGATCTTTTTATATTTTATCCCTCAAATGGTACTATGGGAAAGTTGTTATTCCCATTTTTTTCTGATAAAAAACAAAGGCTCAGGGAATTTAAATAAATGCCTAAATCCATAAAGGTATAAATTGGACTCAAATAATATTCTGTTCCAAGCTCTTGTTTGAATCTGTGTGGCAAATCTGATCTGTTGGAAGTTATTTAATGATACACATAAATTCCTTAATTAATGGTATGAAAATGTGGAGAGAGATGGCTTGGCCTCAACTGGGATTTAGAGTTCTAGATACAGGGGCAAGGGTGTGTTGGCTTATTTCTCCTTGGGGTCCAATTTTCTTAGATTTTTTTTGTGTGTGTGTTTGCCTGCACTTTGAATTCTGTTGGCTTCCTAAGAGCTCCAAACTTTTAAAAAATAATTCTTTGGTCTCCCCAGCATGTTCTAGCATCTGTGAGCTACTTGAACAGCCTAGCACTGTCTTTAATATTTCAGATACCATAGTCTGTTTCAAACAAATTATACTGGTCCCTATTGACTGTAATTCTCTGTCAGGTAGACCACGTGGGTTCTTATGCCTGATGATTCTTGAGAAGAGGATGCTACGGTTGATCTGATTTGTTTTTAATTGAAGCGTAGTTGGTGTATGATATTATATTAATTATAGATGTATAAGATAGTGATTCACAATTTTTAAAGTTTATATTTATAGTAATTCTAGAATATTAACTATATTCCCTGTGTTGTACACTATAATCTTGTAGCTTATTTTTTACACAATAGTTTGTACCTCCCCACTGGTAACCACTAATTTATTTTCTACATCCGTGAGTCTATTTCTTTTTTGTTGTTATATTCACTAGTCTGCTGCATTTTTTAGATTCCACATATAAGTGATATCATACAGTATTTGTCTTTTTCTGTCTGATTAATTTCACTTAGCATAATCCCCTCCAAGTCCATGCACATTGTTGCAAATGGCAACATTTCACTCTGTTTTTGTGGCTGAGTGGTATTTCATTGTGTATGAAATACCACTCATAATACATATACATATACATATATATATACCCACCCCCCCACACACATACATACATATGAAAGTGAAAATTCTAGTCAATCAATTGTGTCCAACTCTTTGCGACCTGATGGACTGTAGCCCACCAGGCTTCTCTGTCCATGGGATTTCCCAGGCAAGAATATTGGAGTGGGTTGCCATTCCCTTCTCCAGAGTATCTTCTCCAGGGTATCAATCAGTTGTGTTCAACTCTTTGTGACCCCATGGACTGTAGCCCGCCAGGCTCTTCTGTCCATGGGATTTCCCAGGCAAGAATATTGGAGTGGATTGTCATTCCCTTCTCCAGGGTATCTTCCCGATCTAGCAGACAGATTCTTTACCATCTGAGCTACCAGGGAAGCCCATGTATATAATATATATACCCACCACATCTTTATCCATCCATATGTTGATGAATATTTAGGTTACTTTCATAGCTTGGCTATTGTAAATGATACTGCTATCAACATTAGGGTGCATACATCTTTTTGAACTATTACTTCTATTTTTGTGGCTATATACTCAGGAGTGGGATTGCTGGGTCCTACAGTAGTTCTAGTTTTTTGAGAAACCTTCATACTATTTTCCACAGTGGTGGCACCAATTTACAGTCACACCAACAGTGTATGAGGGTTCCCTTTCCTCCAACAGTTATTGTTTCCTTTTTGATGACAGCCATTCTGACAGGTGTGAGGTGATAGGGTGGTTTTGGCTTGCATTCCCCTGATGATTATTTAGGCTGAGCATCTCTTCATGTGCCTGTTGGCTATACTCTATGTTGTGCTGATCTGATGGTTCTGAAATTCACCTGCAGGGTGTGGAGGAGAATGAAAGTTTGTCAAGACTGAAGAAAAGGAAAATGCAATAAAAGAAATGTTTATGATGCTTTGAAATCTTGAGAAAGCTGACTTGCTTTATCCTCTTCAATGGTGTTTGAGTCACCCTCCTTACTTCCTGGCTGGCAGTTATTTCATGACCCTTGAAAAAAATGCATCAATCATCCAATGAATGGTGTACAAATTAATTCATGGACATGAAGATTAACGTGCAATCTGCTAATGCTGTGCTAATGAGCTTATGATTTTCACAAAATAGACCAATTTTGAGTTTTATCAACCTCAGTGGTTGAAATTAAAATGGAAATGGCAACATTTGTTTTTTGTTCTCCCCACAAAGCAACTAATTATTTTTCTCTGGGTAATGATAATTAGCAGAATTCCTCTCATGTTCCTGATCAGTGCACAGCTGGTACTCGAAAAATCACAGAGACTTGTTTTTATGAGGTGACATTAAACCCCTGTCTAACTTGGGAAGTGCATTCACTGTATGCTCTTGCCCTCAGTTTATTAATTCTAAATTATGCCTCAATGAACTTCTCAAATTGGGAGCAAATTTACATTAATAAATTGTCATCAGTCAGAGAGAGAGAGGGAGGGAGGGAGGGAGGGAGTGTTATCATAATGGTCTACTACTGAGTGTAGGTTTTGTCTGCCTCAGATGTTGTAGTTGGGCTTACCATTTTGATCATCTGAATAAGGTGTATTTTTAAAGAGGCATTCTTCTTTCAGTTAAGCAGACGTGTGCTTGGTGGGCCTTGGCTTGGGGCTGGGATGCATTCAGAACACTACTTACCCCCATTCCTTGGGCTTTCTGGAGTGTAGATCTGGACCAGGACTGGCCAGAGGACCTATTGGATAAACATCACCAAGGGCTTCCAAAGCTCTGCAGGGCAGCTGAGTAATAATCATCTTTCTTGTTCTTTACATAGCAATCCCCTTAGGCACAGGGTCTATGTATCAATATTTTAGCTCCAAGTTTTGCGCAGTGCTCAGAAGCTAACAGGAGAAGGAAATGGCAACCCACTCCAGCATTCTTGCCTGGAGAATCCCATGGACAGAGGAGCCTGGCAGGCTACAGCCCATGGGGCTGCAAGAGTCAGACACAACTTAGTGACTAAACCACCACCAGAAGCTAACAAGTGGATGAATGAAGACAGGTATAGAGGAAGACTGCCATGTTCAATCCCAGCTACCCAAGGAGGCTTGATACTAACTGAACAACGCATGGTGGTTGTGTCTCACAATCATATAGACGAAACCATGTTTGCACTCATGTTACCTTAAGAACACTAGTGAATGTTATGTATTTTTGAAGTTTCCACTATGGCAAATTTTGAAATATGCTGATACTTTATGCTGGTGAGGCTATGGAAAGCACACTACAGAACCCTTCAGGAAAGAAATTTAGCAATATCTATCAAGAATTTGGATGATTTGCTTGTTTTCTTTAATGTGGCAAAACTCAGTCTCAGGAAGGCAACTTTAAGGAAATAATTTAAAATAGAGAAAAAATTTTTGGCACACCAAGATGCATGTCTCATTTTTTTTTTTTTTAAATCATGGCAAACTAGAAACAAGCTAAGCTTCCAGAAATACGAGGATGGTTAGTGACATGTGGCATATTCACTAACTGCAGCTTTACTTGTTGATGTAAAAACACTTTTCAAGATTTTATAGTAAGATAAAAAATTACTCTGTTTAGGTCCAAAATTAATACATTATTTGTGCAATTAAAATTTCCTGTATAGAGGAAAAGCCTGGGATGAAATATTATTAAATCTAAGAATAGAAAAAAGAAAAATCCACCAAGTATTATTGTTTTTGTTTTTCCAAATTTAAGTGCATCCCTTTGATTGTATCTTCTCTTCTCTCTCCTCTGAGAACATGTGACCTTGCCCCAGCTCGTTCCTCCTCTGTGTTCTGTTATCCAAACCAGATTGGATCATGGTGGTTATCTGACTCAAGGTGTGGAGATGGATTTTCTCTCCAAGGTATTTACACTTGGGAATTCAGAGAAAGCAAGTCAGTAGGTATGCATGCCTTGGATTGAAGGACATGGTTGGGGGGTACAGGCACCTTCCCCTGCTTGTAGAAAGAAAGCAAATTTTCAGAAAAATAGAAAGAAAGCAGAAATATGAAGAAAGTAAAAACAAAAGATTGTGGGACCCCAGAGAAAAACTTGTTTCTGATGACTTCTTAGTTTCTGGTTCTAGCCCTCACGAGGCCTGGCTGAATGTTGTAAGATATTCTTGTGTCTTTATATTATTCATACTATCATTATTTTTCTCATAATTTAAAAAATTTTATAATACTGTTTATCGAAACTTCCAGAATAAGCAAATCCATACAGACAGTAAACAGACTAAGGGGTGTGAGGGGCTGTGGGGGAGGCTGCTAATGGACATGGGGTTTCCTTTGTAGGTGATTCACAACACTCTGAATGTACTAAATACCTGTGCATGGTACACTTTCAAATGATATACTTTCAGATGTTAGCTGGAATGAAGTCTACATAAGTAACACGGCTCTACTTTGGGATATTTAAAAATTATCCAAGTGATTTGCATTATTACTAAAATACTTTTTTCTTTTTTTAAAATATTTATTTATTTGTTTGGCTGTGCCGAGTATTAGTTGTGATATGCAGGATCTTCAATGCCTGTGGGCACATGGAAGTGATCTTTAGTTGTGGTATGAGAACTCTTAGTTGTGGCATGTGGGATTGGTTCCCTGAGCAGGGATTGAACCCAGGCCCCTCTGCATTGGGAGCATGGAGTCTTAGCCACTGGACCACCATGGAAGTCCCTAAGATACTTTTACAGCAAATATAATAATTTATGTGTTTTTAAAAAACAACAGATATTTTATCAAGAGCCCTTGTTGATTTGCTGTTTGCTATAAACGAGAAGCCACATCATTCATGGCCATAGAAGTACAGTGTTTCTAATTGTCCTATTTTTCTAATTTTGGGGACGTATGATAATTTCATTTGCTTCTAACCTACGTTATTTTGTTATTTTAAGTGAACTTACTGTGACCAATTTCATTTTCAAAATGATAAAGAAGAGAGATGTCCATTAAGGTGGGTTATATCTGGCGGTTCTCACCAATGTCATTGCCTTACCTTTGTCCCTGGATCTTGGCCAGACAGACAAAAATTATGTTTGCCACCACCCAACTGTTAGAAATGCTCAAGGATAAAAGCATTAATGATAGGAGACATTGTTCATAATGTCTTTATTCAATAAAAACACCAGTTCCCCATTCTAATTACATTAAAAGTTCTAACTATATAAAGAAAAACCTGGAAAGAAATAACTTTACCATTAACCGTGGTGTACCTGAGTTGCAGCTTTACAAAAAATTTAAAATTTCCTTTTTGTACTTTGTATTTTTCAGATTACCTACAGTGTGTATGAACTTGTTAATAAAACGTTTTAAAAGTTAAATTTTTAGTGAAAAAACACTTACCTTAATCACTAGAACAATCTTGACAGTCTTCTCTCCTGATTTTATCAGGATGAAGGGATATGGAACTATGGAGGGATAGAGCTTGGGCTTCCTTGGATGCATCACCTGTCAGATGCAGGACCTTTGGTTGCTCTTCAGGGGAACGTTTATCAGGAAGACATGGACCGGGATTCATAGCTGGTCCAGAGAATCCGAGGCTTACAGCCTAGAGCTCTGGCTCTGCTCTTTTCTGTGTGGACTTAAGAAGCTACTCAACCTCTGTACGTCTCAGCTTCTTCATCTGAAAAATGACGTAGCATTCTCACCGGGTTGTTGAGTGTGAAATGAAACAGCATTGTATTAGTCACTCAGCACAATCACTGGCTCATAGTAAGTGGTCGTGGAGTTTTTATTTCTACTGTTAGATAGCAGACATAAACCCTCCTATGTAGTCTGTAAATCCTCCCTGCCTACCTGCCGCTCCTCAAGCTCCCTTTCATAGTTTGGCCTCCATTACGTTACCCCTTGTAGGGAAAGAGCAAATTAGCCAAGATGGCGTGTCAGGCTCTTCTGCCCCCTGGCCACTCGCTCTTGCCCCACGTTTTGTAAATAATGACCAACAGCTGAGCTCATTTACAACACTGCGCACCGTCGTGAGTTACTTTGTGCTGTAGGGAGATAAGAGCGCCACCCAAAAAGCAGTGGGAATTACTGCTGCATCACAGCTCTGTCCCTCGGATCGGCCATGAGAGGCGAGAATAAAGCGTGAATGCTACGGCGGCTGCGTCAGTCAGGAGAGACTACTGTTATGGCTGCTGCGTCAGCCGGAAGAGAATGAACACGTCAGCCGGAAGAGAATGAACGCATCAGCCGGAAGAGAATGAACGTGTCCCCAGCTCCTCCAGCTCCTCGCATCTTCTTCCGGCCTCTTAGCTAACGCCTTGCCTACCCTGGGCTCAGCGAACCGTGCGGACAGTGTGAACAGTGAGAGAATTGGTGCTGTGGACAAGATGAAGAGCAATATGCCCATGTATCTCTATCAATTCCAAAAGTAGTTAAATCAGTGGTTCTCAAACTTTAATGCCCACAGGAATCATCTGGGGGTCTTGTCAAAATGACCGATTCTGACTCTGTAGGCCTGGCCTGGCATCCAAGATTCTGGACTTTTCACAAGCTCCCACGTGAGGTCCGTGTTGCTGTTCAAAGACCACTTTTAATAGCGAGGACTAGGGTGGCCCAGCTCCAGTCTTCCTGGAATCACCTCCAGTGTCCTAGCCAAAGTGGTCTCCTTCTTTAGCTCTCAACGCATATCATTTACTCTCCAAATTCAGCACTTCTCAGGTTCAGCCTGCTCTCTGGTGTGTTGCTGTACAGAATTCTGTTCAGTTCTTTCCAAGCTCCTGACAGTAGATGGTGCGGTCCATGCGGGAAGCTGTCGGCATCAGCACAGTGACGTGATCACCTGTGCCTCCAATCATTGTCAAATTATTGAACTAGATGAAAAAGGAGGGAACGATGTTTTAAAATATTATTAACACTGCCGTTTACATGAGTATTCACTTAGAAATTGACAACATAAATCAATTTAATTAGTGGAAATAATGGAAGCCAGTACTGATGTGAAGAATTCCAAATGACAAATAGATAACTGTGTTTTTTTTCTTTTAAAAATGTGTTATTTGTTGTAGAATGCAGAGTGGGATGATATACTGGATGGGATGACAAGGCCAACCTGAAATGACATATTTTTCACAGAATATCAAATAAGTGAGTTATAATTTGTTTGGCAAATTGAGTCTCTTGGGAGGTGGTTTAAAAACACCCTCCAAAAGGACCAGAGGCCAAGGTTGAATAACCTGGTGTGCAGGCTGGATGCAAAACTAGCAGGTTTTGAGGTAATGTGGACTTGCTTCTGTTAGGAGTAATTAGGGGAAATTTTTGTGGGAAATGAGGAAGGTGTGGCGAAGGAATGTGTTGGGGGTGGTCATCGAGAGGATGTGACCAGAAGTCGATTGACGAGCTGGACCCAGGTCATCAGAGGGCACTCCCTCCTGCCCTCTCCTTGAAATGTACATTCTGACCACAACTCCCACCGGGGAGAGGATTTGAAGGACACAGCCCAGAGTGAGCTTTGAGTTGTTGAGACCATCTGACTGGAGCACGTGATTGAACCCAGCTTGACCTCTACGTAAACTTTTAAGATTCTGGTGGGTGGACAGGTGTGGAGAGCTACTCACCCTGTGGTCACCAAAGATAAGCCTTGGATGTAAGGTCCCTCACTGATTAAACATGCCACCTGCCAGTCTGGAGTGTCTGCCTCTTTCTCCTTGCCCTCCATGTTAAAGCTAGTTTGTGAAACAACAGTCTGCTCTTTGGGTGTTTCCTGGAGGCTGGATCTCAGGGCAAGTGCCCCACCCACTTGTGGGGTTTGTTCAGCCTACCACAAGCCACCCCTTGTATAATTCTGACCTACCTTATCTGGATCAATTGGCATTTCATTTCAAGAGGACTTTCAACCTTACTTTAAAAAATCCAGTTGAAGCAAACAGAAGAGGAACTCCATTTTCAGTAACCTTTTCCTCATCTGTCACTTATGTCCATAAGGAAGCATAAAGAATTTTTATCAGTACACTAAAAATCAGATAATTGGCTATATTGTAAAACTTTTCGATGCTGGACTCCAGATCTCTACAGTTGCTGAGAATTCTTATCAAGAAATCATCTAGGCATTGAAACATGTAAATTATCATATGTGAAATGAATTGCCAGTCCAGGTTCGAAGCATGATACAGGATGCTCGGGGCTGGTGCCCTGGGATGACCCAGAGGGATGGGATGGGGAGGGAGTTGGGAGGGGGGTTCAGGATGGGGAACACATGTACACCCATGGAGGATTCAAGTCAATGTATGGCAAAACCAATACAATGTTGTAAAGTAAAATAAATACATAATTTAAATTAAAAAAAAGAAATCATCTAAGGGAACCCTCACAATTTCTGTTTTCATGAAGAGGTCTTAGTGGGGATGAGGTTTACGCCTAACTCTTAAAATTTCATTTTGGTGACTTGTGCCCAGGATCCAACTTTAGTTACAGAGTAAACAGTATTTTCCAAAGACTGACAGGGTCAGCTGCTCTGGGAATGTGGCCGGTGACCTCCCTGGCGGATGATCGTCCTGCTGGCTGCTTTCAAGTTAGTTGAAAGGTAAGCTTTCTTTCTGTATAAGGGCATGGCTGCCTTGGAACGTGTTTCATTTTCTACTGATAAAGCTGAAAGTATATCCCAGGCTCGCTGTCTTAAAGGGCATGGAGCTGTGACTTTGGGGGCAAAGTGATTTGTCATGTCAACACAACTACAACAGCTAAGCTGCTGGGGTTGGGGGAGGAGTGAGCGATGGTGTGAAACCTCATTGCTTTGATTAAGCTACAAAGACACAAGAAAACTTAAATCCAGAACTTCTTTCTGATGTGAGAAACACACATGGGATTCTAATATTCAGAAAGTAAAGACTTCCATCTTTGAATCCTTTTTTCCTGAAGTCTTGTTAGTTTAATCTGACTCTTGTCTTCACTCCTGAAACAGCAGTGGTGTGTGTGTGGTTGTGTCTGTGTGTTTATGTGTGTGAGAGAAAGAAAGATTTATTGACTATTATGAAGTGTATCTGCTATATACATATAGTGTATATATTTGTGTGTATACAAATATTTGTATATATGTAAATACAGTGTTTATATACTCTGTATAAATAATATATCTTGTGGGTGCTGAGTATAGAACAGTTGAGAAAACGGAACTTGCTGGCCTTGGATCCTGGGTTGACTTTATTCAGCTTGTGTGTTACAGATTCTATAACAGGAGGTAAGAATTTTGTTTCATGTCAGAATAATTGCTCTCTCTCCATGTTGATTGTTATTAGTGTTTGTTTTAAAAACCTCACATTTTTTCAACAAGTTTTGATAGAAGAATTGGCATTTTAAAGTTGCACATATTGAAAAGATAATACTTTTCAAAGTGCTCACAGCTCTCACTTAATTGAACTATTTTCTAATGCTCCAAAAAAGTGCTCTACCATCAAAAGTGATTTTATAAATAAAATATTTTATTTTAGATCAAGTTCAGTTCAGTTCAGTTCAGTTGCTTAGTCGTGTCTGACTCTTTGCGACCCCATGAATCGCAGCACAATATTCTTTTCCTCCCATTGACTAAGCTGTCTTGCCCAGAGTCATTTAAAAAAATATGGCCCAGAACCAAAAATAAGGACACAAATAGTATCAGAAGAAGTAAAAAAGTAATATTCTAGTAGAAAAGGTTTATGCTTTGTTGAAGAGGGATAACTACAAAGGTACCAAGTTGTTAAACTGTCATTATTACAACTGTCATTTACTGATATTTGTGGGTTTGCTTTTGTGTCCTCTTGGCAGCTTCAACTTTCAAAAATTGTTTATTACATAGTGACAGATTCAATGTTAAGAACTTGCTCTGTGGACACGGTCTTTTCACAAGCTGTGGGCATGTACCTCTGGCCCACAGAAGCCGTGAGGAGGCTTAAACATGGTGACTATGAGAGGTTAAAGTCTTTGAGTATTTGCCTGTTTGTCAGATAACAGACCAGAAGATGAGTCAGAGAGATTTCGTAGAATAAGAATTCCCAACTGCTGCCTGAGAGTTCATAGTGGTCAAAACAGACAAATAAACTCAGGGAATTCTGGGAACCATTCTCTGCGTTTGGTTCTTCACTGTCACCCCCCAACTGCCACCCTCATCCCACTGGACCATCAAACAGAGTCTCCTAGAGACAGAGGCATATATTTTGAACCAAAAGCAACACCAACATGTCCAAAGTTATCTCAGTTCGCAGTGGAGGGGGGTCCAGCTAGATGTGCATTTGGCGCTTGGATACCACAGGAAACACATCCTTTGGGTAGGCGATGGGGGTCCTTGGGACAGGCTGTGGCACCTGGAGGCCTGTGCTGACTGTAGTGTCCTGCGTCACTATTAAACAGGTGGGGTTACATGGGCTTCTGACTTGACTGTGGAGCGCACGTAGGACCCCAGTCTTGGAGATGCTGTGTAGAATGATAAGAAACCCATATAAACGGTGTTCCTTGTCTCAGAAGAGGATCCTATTTTAATAAAAAACATTCATCCTTGGAGCATACAGTGAGGAAGATCTTCGTTGTCTTGCAGACTGTCATTCTTTTAGAAAGAAGACAGCATTGGTTTTTCATGCCTTGAGGGTGTCCACCTACCTTGTTTGATTTCAGCAGTAGAGCACTTACAGGTGTTTTGTCTTGGAGATGAAGGTTCTTTAAATGGCAGGCATGGGGAAATCACCACTATTAAAAAAGCAAAATAAAAAAAATAAAAAAATAAATAAAAAAGCAAAATAAAACTGTATTAACTCTTGGACCCTGTAGATAAAAAAGCCGTTTTATCTGTTTGTTAGCCCTCTGTATGTAAAATAGATAGCCAACAGGAATTTGCTCTCTGGCTCAGGAAACTCAAACAGGGGCTCTGGATCAACCTAGAAGGGTGGGATGGGGAGGGAGACGGGAGGGAGGTTCAAAAGGGAGGGGATATATGTATACCTGTGGCTGATTCATGCTGAGGTTTGACAGGAAACAGCAAAATTCTGTAAAGCAATTATCCTTCAATAAAAAGTAAATTAATTTTAAAAAGAGCCATTTTAATAGTGGCAAACTCTACTTTACCCCAGTTTTTGGATATGGGCACAAAATCTGAGCAGTATTTCCCCAACCACACAAGTCATATGGTGATGAGGAATAGAGTGAGGTGACAGTGTCTTGAAGCAAACATCATTTACCAAGGGTCATTTGCTTCATGTTTGAATGGAATTCTTGCTGGCCTAATGTAGGGTAGACTTTAATTTCCTGTTTGGCGTGACCTGTTGCTCATATTATATTCCTGGGGGAAAAATCATAAATTCCCATCTTAGACAGGAATTATAGATCTTCCTCTGTTTTTTTTTTAAATAACACCTTCATTGAACCATAATGTACATACCATAAAATTCATTCTTTTAAAGTGTGCATACAGTTCAGTGCTTTTTAGCACATTCAGAATTTACATGTCATCATCATTATCTAACATCAGAATATTTTCATCACATTGAAAAGCCCCACCCCTACTCATTAGCAGTCACTCCACAGTCTGCCTTTCCCCTCAAAACTTGGCAAGGATGGCCTGTTTCTATGGATTTGCCTATTCTGGGTGTTTCATATAAATGAATCACAATATATGGCTTTTTGTGACCAGTTTCTTTCACTTACCATATTTTCAAGGTTCATTCACATTGTTGCATGTAGCAGGACTTCATTCTTTTTTATTGCTGAGAAATATACCTCTGTGACACATCCCCTTTATGATTTCACATTTTGACTATTATGAGTAATGCTATCATGAACATTTGTTTACAAATTTTTGTATGAACATATGTTTTCACTTCTCTTGTGCATATACCTAGTATTAGAATTTCTGGCTAATGTGGTAACTGTATATATAAGATTTTGAGGGATTCCTACACTGTTTTCTAATGTGACTGTTCCAGTTTATAACCCCAGCAGCGTACGAGGTTCTGGTTACCCACGTCCTTGCCAAGGCTAGTTACTCTCTGCTTTGATTCTAGCCAGCCTAGTGGGTGCGAACTGCTACCTCCTTGTGGTTTTGATTTTTGCCCCCTAATCACAGTTTCGTTGAACAGCTTTTCATGTGCTTGTTGGCCATTTGTTTGCCTTCTTAGGAGAAATGCCTATTCAAATCCTGTGCTCATTTAAAAAAAAATGTTTAGTTTTGGCCGTGCTGGGTCTTCATTGCTGCGGGCTGGTTACTTTCTAGTTGTGGGGCACAGACTTCTCACTGTGGGGGCTTCTCTTGTTGTGAGCATAGGCTCTAGGCTGAGTGGGCCCCAGTAGATGTGGTGCGCAGGCTGAGTTGCCCTGAAGTTTGTGGGATCTTCCTGGGGCAGGGCTTGAATCGGCACCTCCTGCATTGCAAAGCAGATTCCTAACCACTGGACTGCCACAGAAGCCCCTTTGTCAATTGGTAAAATTGGGTCGTCTTTTTCTTTGAGTTGTAAGAGTTCTTTATGTATTCTGGATTGTGGTTGTTGTCCAGTTGCTCAGTCATGTCATACTCTCTGTGACTCTCTGGACTGCAGCATGTTCGGCTTCCGTCCTTCACGATCTCCCGGAGTTTTCTCAGATTCATGCCCATTGAATTGGTGATGCTGTCCAACCACCTTATCCTCTGTCGCTCTCTTCTCCTCTTGCCCTCAATCTTTCCCAAATAGCAAGGAGAAGTAAGGAAGCCTTCTTACGTGAACAATGCAAAGAAATAGAGGAAAACAATAGAATGGGAAAGACTAGAGATCTCTTCAAGAAGATTAGAGATACCAAGGGAATATTTCATGCAAAGATGGATACAATAAAGGACAGAAAGTATTCTGAATATAAGTCCCTTATCAGTTAAATGATTTGCAAATATTTTCTCCCATTCTCTGTGTTAATTTTTATGCCACATTGTTAGGATTTTGACATTATCTTTGAAGTTAACATTTTTTTCTAGATAAACTTCATGAAACCCAGGGGATTAATGGCACACACCTTCACCAAGAACTTGTTTGATGGCAGGCAATGGGTTAAGTTTTTTTCACATGTTACCACATTTTAATGTTCGTCAGAACATGAAGAGGTTGATACCATTCCTTTATTTAAGGGGGAAGGAACTGAGACTCTGAGAATTAATTTGCTGAAAGTGACCCATCGAGAAAGCGGCAGAATCTGCAAGTAAATTAAATTCTTCCTGCTTCCTAAGTCTATTTCCTCTTCACTTTAATTGTTAGTGGTTTGAATAAGATAAGTGAACAATCAATATTGTGTTCATCGGTAGTATAATTTATATTGGATAAACATACATTTATTCCTACATTTTCTATCAAACATTGTCTAAATAATAATGCCTTAAATGTCTTAAGTCACGTCCATGCATGCGTGCTTAGCTCCCTTCAGTCATGTCCGACTCTTTCATGACCCCATGGACTGTAACCTGCCAGGCTACTGTGTCGATGGGATTTCCCAGGCAAGAACACTGGAGTGGGCTGCCATGCCCTCCTCCAGGGGATCTTCCCCACCCAGGGACTGATCCTGCATCTCCTGCAGCTCCTGTGTGGCAGGCGGATTCTCTACCACTGAGCCACCAAGGAAGCTCCCTAAATCATATCCATTGGATACATTTCACTCCTGTCTCTTGCTCCTTCCCTTCCATCTTTTTTCCTTCTTTGCCTTTTCCTTTCTTTCCTCTCTCCTGTGCTCTTTCCAAGTCCTTTGTTTAGTCCTTACTATGCTTTAAGGGACTGAATGACTCTCTCTCTCTCTCTCTCTCTCTCTCTCTCACACACACACACACACACACACACACACACACACACATGCTTTAAGTGCCTGGATAAAGTGATGCATAAAGCACCCTCTGGTGCTCATATAGTACAAGAAGTACCCCACATGTGGATGAGTTCTGTTCTTAAAGTGCATTTGTAAGTCCAGTTTGTTCGTATAAGTCCATCAGAGTTAGCCTTGATAACTAACTGCTACAATCAGCTGCATAGTACTGAACTGTAATATATTTATAATACTTTTCACACAGATAATACATAAAAAACAAACACAAAAACTAGAGAAAGCATTTTTAATCTTACAGTATAGTCCTTTGAAAAGTACAGCAGTACGGGACAACAGCTGGCCCACAGGGGCTGTCTTCAAATGAACAGGCAGGAAGGGTTACTGACTGGAGTGGGTAGAGGAGGTGGGAGATGGGAGAGCTGAAGGATCTTCAGCAATAGGAGTTGGAGGGCAACCTGCAGCTTCATTCACACTTGGCACTGATGAAACACACATTTGCATCTTTCAAAGTTTGCAACTTGAAGGTTTGCATGTAGGGGACTTACTGTAGTAGGAGATATGAACTGTAAATAAATATTAGATATGGATAAACTTCAAATCAATTGCACTCAGCTTCCATGCTAGTAAGGTCATGCTTAAAATCTTGCATGCTAGGCTTCAGCATTATGCGGACCAGGAACTTTCAGATGTCCAAGTTGGGTTTAGAAAAGGAAGAGGAACCAGAGATCAAATTGCCAACATTTGCTGGATTATAGAGAAAGCGATGGAATTTCAGAAAAACATCTATCTCTGTTTCATCAACTATTCTAAAGCCTTTGACTGTGTGGGTCATGACAAACTGTGGAAAGCTCTTAGAGAGATGGGGATACCAGACCATGTTACCCATCTCCTGAGAAACCTGTATGCGGGTCAACAAGCAACAGTTAGAACCCTGTATGAACAACTGATTGGTTCAAGACTGAGAAAGGAGTGTGACAGGGCTGCCTGTTGTCACCATGTCTGTTTAACCTGTACGCTGAGCACATCATGAGACATGCAAGCTGGAATCAAGATAGGTGGGAGAAACATCAACAACCTCAGATATGTGGATGATACCACTCTAATGGCAGAAAGAGAAGAACTAAAGAGCCTCTTGATGAAGGTGAAAGAAGGGAGTGAAAGAGCCGGCTTGAGGCTAAATATTATAAAACTAAGATCATGGTGTCTGGCCCCATTAGTAGTGACAGATTTCCTCTTCTTGGGCTCCAGAATCACTGCAGATGGTGACTGCAGTCAGGAAATCAGAAGATGATTGCTTCTTGGCAGAAGAACCATGACAAACCTAGACAGTGTGTTGAAAAGCAGAGACATTACTGACAAAGGTCTGTATAGTCAAGGCTGTGGTCTTCCTAGTGGTCATGTGGATGGGAGAGCTGGACCATAAAGAAGGCAGAGCACCAAAGAATTGATGCCTTTGAACTGTGGTGCTGGAGAAGACTCCTGAGAGTCCCTTGGGCAGCAAAGAGATCAAAGCAGTTAATCTTAAGGGAAATCAACCCTGAATACTCATTGGAGGGACTGATGCTGAAGCTGAATCTCCAGTACTATGGTCATCTGATACAAACAGCCAACTTATTGGAAAAGTCCCTGATGCTGGGAAAGACTGAGGGCAGAAGGAGAAGAGATTGAGATGGTTGGATGGCATCACCAATGCAGTGGAAATGAACTTGGGCAAATTTTGGGAGATGTTGAGGGACATTGAGGTCTGGTGTGCTGCAGCCCATGGGGTCACAAAGAGTCGGACATGAGTAGGCAACTGAACAGCAATGACAACAAAAACTTCAAACATCATGTATAATGATAGAGTGGCAGAAATGATAAGAACTATGGAGGAGAAGACAGCAAATGAATGGACAGAGGATATGCTAAATTAAATGGTCACTGGGGAAGCTCTGGATAAAGAGTGAAGGGAGCCATGTGACTCTGGAGGGATATGCTTAAATATATTTTACATATGTTTAAGGAGCAGGAGTTTTCCTTAGGTAAAATTATGCCCATATAAAAACCAACCCTCATGCACTTGCTGGTCCAACAGAAGAAAAGAGCTATACGAGTCTCCTTCTTGTTTATCAATAACAACAAACATGTTCCTTCCTCTGATTAGACATATCTCTGCAGAGTCACCTGGATCCCTTCATCTTAACTTAATTACCTCTGTAAAGATCCTATCTCTAAATATTGTCTTATTCTGAGAGACTGGGGGGTTGGGATTTCCACTGTAAATTTTGGGGAGAAGACAGTTCAGCTGGTAACAATGGAGAAAATAATAGTGTCTACCTAGAAGTGTTTAACAAACACTAAGAATAAGTATGTAGAGTAGTATCTGCCTCCTACAAGTGGTTTAGAGAATTAATTGAGACAATATATGTAAGCTCTTAAAGCTGTTGCTGGCTCATGGTGAGTGCTGTTGGGATATGCTGTGTAAGAGTGCTGTTATCTTATTCATATTCAGTCACACCTACATTGTGAGCTTGTTGGAGGAAGGAAAGCAGAGATTATATCTTTGCATTTTTTATTATTTTTATCCATTATTTAAAAAATCTGCCTGCACCTAGTACTCTTCATCCATTATGTATACTCAGTACACATTTGTTTAATTAAACTTTCCATTCTTCTCATTATCACTGGCATCTGCTCCTTCCCCAACCAGCTTTGCATCCCACCCTCCCTTTACTCCCAACTGGGTCATAGATTTCACCTTCAGCCATTATACTAGCAATGACCAAGCTTTCTTTTGCAGCCATACTATGCTGGATTTTTTTTTTTTCTTTTTTTCTTCTAGAGAGATTTTGGGGAGTCTCCTTTGTAACTGAAAGCAAGGTCCAGCTGCTCACTGCGCAACAGCCAATATAGAGGCAAGGTTGGGGAAAGAAAAGTTGGCTTTAGTTTGGATGCCGGCAAGCAGTGGGTGGGATGGGAGGAGGAGGGTGGACTTCTATCCAAAATCCGATCCCACCTCTGACGATCAGTGGACCAGAGCTTTTACAGACGGAGGAAGGGGACTCCATGTAGCAACACTACAGTCAGCTCTGACAGTCCTCTTGAAATTGGTCATCAGTGGTCTGATCAGTGCCATCTTGATTGTTTTAAATACAGTTAATCTTCAATTCCAGGGTCATATTCCGCCCCCCCCCCCCCCCCCCCCATTTCTTTGAGGCCAGTTCTCAGAACAGTGTGGTCACCACGCAGTTAAGTTCTCCCATCTGAGGTTTCGGTATCTATAAGACAGCTTACAGGGTATGGCTCAGAATATTATCTATGGTTCTTGAGAAGGAACTAAAGGTCTTTGATGCTTAATGACTACTATTATTAATCTTCTTTGACTCTTTTCCTTTGTTCTGCATTGTCTCACTTCTCTGATTAAACTTATTCTTTGGCTAAGGTTTCTCACAGACAAAAGGCAGGCAGAGGACATGGAGGGGACCATAGGTCCTGCTCCGTTTCATCTTCACGTGAAATGTCAACTCTTGCCTTGCTGTTGACACATATGGATCTTGCATGCTAATCAGCCTCTAAGACTTACACTTCCAAACTTGTTAGAACAAGAACTAGCGTGTGTGGTTCCCTTTCTGGAATTCGGAGTAGAGCCAAAGAGGGAAACCCCTTTTGCCCATGAGTCTGATAGAATTTTCTGAATTCTCAGCCTGAAGCAGTGGTGGCTAGGTTTATTTCTGCTAAATGTTTCATTCTAGAATCCTCGGCCCTTCCATCCTGATGCGGAATAAGCCTAGTGCACCCGGCCTGATGACAGAGAGCCAGCTGTGATCACGCCAAAGGTCAGAGCCTCGCAACCCGTTTCCTGAAATATTTTCTTTAAAAAGTGGAGGAAAAACTGATAGGAAATGTGAGTTACAATCACACACAGGTGTGAAAATGATCTTTGAAACAGCCTGAGGGAGTAGGCCACCATAGAGCTCAGTCTTACTCTGAAAGCCGTTTTTATTGCCATCCACATATCTAGTTCACTGTAAAGAACAGGGAGTTAATTGCCATTCGCTACACAGTGAATTCTTTTTCAGGCATATAACTATTTCTAAAGAATTCGGGGAACATTTGTTCAACTGGAAAAAGTGAGTTTCGTGTTCTATGTCATAACTTTGTTCCCAGAAGAAAATCCAAGATAATGGAAAAAAAAATCAGGTTTGTGAAGGAAAATATCACTTTTCTTTTATGAAGTTTATAGACATCATTTGCATACTTTTCATGGAGTAAAGCTGACAGCACCTCTTGAATATATATGTTGTGTGTCTGAATAGCTTTAATTAGTTAACTTTGTGCTTTCCTCGAAGTGACTTTTTAAAGTTTTGAATTACAGAATAAGGCATAAATGTCTAGATTGCCAGGATTCACATTGAAATTAGATTCATATTGACTGATTCATATTTGCTATAAGACCATTGCATTTGTCCTTTAATTTTATTTTGTAAAGATATTTTTTAGCATTATTCTCATTTATTGATACAGAGATTTAAAAAAAAAGATGCTCTATTTGTATAGCTTACATTAGTACAGAGCCTTGAATGCCAGGTTTAGATTATGTCTAAAGATTTTTTTTGGATGTAGATCATTTTAATTTTATTTTTTTCAAACTTTTAATTTCATATTGGGGTGTGGCCAGTTAACAAAGTTGTGATAGGAATGATTTGAATTCAAACCCTTGCATGTTGCAGCCAAGATATCAACTCAATCAATGTTTTGACATCTACATGTGCTGGCATCAAGTGGTGGGGAGGGGACTTGGCTATGAATGCTCTCATTTTACCTGCTGCTCAGGCTGACCTGTTCCGGGTCTCTGCTTATGAATCACACCATGCTCCCCACAGTAAGATGCTGTCCATGCAAGTTGGTTATGATAAATGGCCTGTAATTGTGAATCTGATATTGCTTTTCAATATTGAATTTATCATTCTGTCCTCTTAACAGATATTAAATACTTTTAAGAATTTTAAAAAAAAAATAAATAAAAAAAAAAAACAAAAAAAAAAAACAACAAAGTTTTGATAGCTTCCATGAACAAAAAGTGCCTCAGCCAAGCATATATAATGTATCCATTCTCCCTCAAACCCCTCTCCCATCCAGGGGGGCACCTAACATTGAGCAGAGTTCCATGTGCTATTCAGCAGGTGATGTGGACCATTTTTAAAGTCTTAATTGAATTTATCACAATATCGCTTCTGGTCTTTTTGGCTGTGAGGCATATGGGATCCTAGCTCCCCAGCCGGGGATGAAAACTGCCCGCCTCTCTCCCTGCACTGGAAGGCTAAGTCCCAACCCCTGACCACCAGGGATGTCCCAACACATTTGTCCTTTTAAAATTTGCTTATTAGGCCCGTATTCTATAGTATGTTTTATTTGGCTGCAATGGCTGTTAATGAATTCTTTGACAGTGGCTTTTTGTCACAGGCATCTTTCTTGGCTCAGGGAACCTAACATGTAGGGATGATCTCCTGTTGAGGAGTTGCTTTCTTATCTAGTGACATTTATCATTATCTAAGGCCAGCTGCCTGACGTCTCTTCAGGGCTCTGTTTATGGGGTTTGAACAGCTATAAATGGAAACACTAGCTAACCAGAAATTATCGCCAGGGCTTTCTGATAGTGTCCTGGGCTCTCACAACTTGGAATGTCCTGCGATATCTAACATGTAAGCACGTCACATCATTTTCTAGACAGAATCGGAATCTTGCCTTTTCTCTTTCTCTCTCTCTCTCATTCTCTTTCAACATGGACTTTGAAAAGCATGAAAAAGGAAGCTTATTAAATGAGAATTTAGAGGAGAAACTGACGGTAAGACTGATATTTCACAAACACGGATTTATGATGTAACTAACAGTAAAAATCAGTTATAGTTTGAAAAAGTTATACCAGGCACCTGTATTTCCCTGTTTTTCTGGTCAATGACCTTGAAAGTTCCAAGGGTTTTACTGAAAACAATGTGATAAAAATATTAATATGATGTCATTACTAGAATGTGGGTGAATTAGATTTACTTAAATGATATGGTTTATCTCTGTTTTAACAACCAGGATCCATTTATTTTGAGACCTGGTGGTGGTCACCCCAATACTGGGAGATTATTTTCTTTACTCATATGAAGTTTAGTGAATATTCAAAACTCAATTTCAGAATTGTGTCAAGGGAAATCTGAGAATTTTTTTTTATGGAAAGGTTAATGATAAAATGTAAGGATAAAATTTACTTTTGAAAAAGTTTAGTGTTTGGCAGTAAAATTTGTAAAAGTTGCTTTACCTTGATGCTAAGAAATTCAGTGTCAGTAAACACAGTGCTCACTTCTGTTTGCTCAAACACAGAATGTACTGTAACCTCGAGTAGAATGTATTGTTCATGGTTCACCTGATAGGCTTAGGAGATTAATTGTGTTTATAAAGTTACTGCAGCTTCTGAGTTAATGTTAGAACAGGGCATAGCTTATTTTAATAGCTGTGCAAGTAGCAAAAACTAAAACTGTATTGACTATAAGACTGTGACTTCTTGAACTCATGAGAATGCATTGTTCTGGATGTCTGACATTGAGATTTAAGCACTA
Organism: Dama dama; assembly: GCF_033118175.1. Lineage (NCBI taxonomy): Eukaryota > Metazoa > Chordata > Mammalia > Artiodactyla > Cervidae > Dama > Dama dama. Next base: position 9,240,364 of record NC_083687.1, on the reverse strand, counting down.
GTAATGATATTAAAACTTGAAAGGTGGAAGAAAAAACCATATTGAGTTGAAAACTCCTAAAGTATGTTAAAATTTCAAGGTCTTGAAGAAATATATTGGATAAAATATATAAAATCCTTAAAGGATTTGGATCATTTTGAATATTGACCGTGGACCTCTCTTCAGGTGATTGTTTAAACATGTCATGGCCTCAGACTGCTTTGCTTTTGGACTGTTTTAAAAAGCCATGAATTACTGTAGAACTAACCAGGAGTTTTGAATCAGGAAGATCTGATGAGAATCCTCACTCCATCACTTCTAAATGTGGGACGATGGGATTTTGTTTAAGCTTTTTGTGTCTGAGTTAACTCGCTTGTTAATGGGGAGCAGGGATACCTAATCGGAAGGCTGTTACGAGCATTAACTATAATGTATGTGAAGTCCCTCAGCTGAACCTGTTATTTTCAAACTGCTTTTGGCCTTACTTACTTAGCAAGTACATATACAGGCTTTGTTTATATAGAAAGAGAAAGCTGAAATGCGTTTCAAAGTAAAAGGAACACTCAGGTATGTTAACTATGAAGGCTTAGGAGTGATAAAACCTTGATGGAACCAGATAGATGGTAAATAAATACACCAGTAAGAGTTGCTATGAACAAGTGTGAAATTTGATCCAGAGATCACTGGCAGTCTTTTAGAGGAAGTTTTGCAAATAAACATAGTGGACATGGGACAAGTGAACAAAAGTGAAAATGAACTCTTGGTGTATAAACATTTCACTGCCCGGGAGGTCAGATGTGCCTGAATCTCTGTGGAACACAGCTCTGAATCTAGAAGTGAGCAAAAACCTCTCTTTAGAGGGAGTAATAGCCATAACATTCATGGACTTTACTCTGGAGGGGAAGCCTAGGACTGGTCCCTGATTAATTTCCAGGAGATTGGAGGAAAATCTGGGGTGGATCGGAAGGTGCCAGAATATCCAATCTGTACTGAGCGTAGGCGGTTCTCAGGGAGGGCAGGAACACAGTAAGTAAAGTTCAGTACTTGGGAAAGTTACCTGTGCAGATAAACAGATAAATAAGTAAGTAGTGCTAGTACTCAGCTGCTGAGTCGTGTCTGATTCTTTGTGACTGTGTGGACTGTAGCCTGCCAGGGTCCTCTGTCTTTGGGATTTTCCAGGCAAGAATACTGGAGTGGGCTGCCATTTCCTACTCCAAAAATAAGTAAATAACATAAGTAAAATTAAAGCAAGAAATTTTGACTATTCTCCAAACTCCTTTTCTTTTGTATTATTAAATACATCAACAAAGAATTTCACTTACATTGATCTTCAACTGAAATTTATTAATGAAAAGGAAGATACATGTATTAACAGAGTAAATATAGTCATGCATCTCAGAGCATTCTGACATAATGATGGTCTCTTTCTCTTGAAAGGTGATAAGAACAAATAGATCTCACATGTAAGTCTAATAATTTCTATCACATCAGTTACTACATCTCAAGAGACAATTCTATCTTCCCAAGTAATAAATGTTCAATAAATATCACAAAAATCATGATAATGAGAAGGGTACGACATCCAGCTCGTTTTATACGGATGCTTTGTAGAAACAAATGAACACAGTAGAATTGACTACTGTGTTTTTTCTTAAAAAAAATATTGCTTTTTTGAGTAAAAGTAACTATCTGAGATTGAGAAAGAAATTCATCATCTGACAGTTTGTTAAACAGGATGTGTATAATATAAGAAGCTGAAAACTGGTATTTTAAGTAAAATTTTACCTTTAATTATTAAAATTTTTTTATTTATTTTAAATTTGAGGGTGAAAGACTTATCCTATGACATGTAGATTTTCTTAGGATCTCACAAAAAACATTCTCCTCAATTTCAGGGAAAGAGAATTATGACACTTTTGAATACAGTGAAAGAGAAAAGATGTGGAAGAAAAAATGATGGGTAAAATATAAGCATACAAAACATACATTTAAAAATTCTGTGGTAATCCAGTGAAGGGTAGTACATTAAGGTTAAATCAATCATCAATTTATAGATTCAATAATACAAATAAAATCTTTTCCTAAGAAGAAATCTGTTAGCAAACAAAACACAGAACTGCTGTTTTGGTTATAATTCCCGATATTATTGTTGAGTTTTGTTTGGAGCATTTTCAGAGAGTCAACCTCGTGTCTGTTAGGTAGGAGAAAACCTCGTGTCTGTCCTCAGAAACAGAAAGATCCTTTCAGGTCAGTATGTATTCCTGAATGCCCATTTGAACAAGACAGGTGCTAAGGGCTGCCATGGAACATGCTTGATCAAGTCTTGGCCATCGAGGAGATTAATATGTTTTGATTATTTTTTTAGTAGATTATAAAGGAGTGATGGTAAGCTTAAGTAGCTTAGAAATATTCTAAGGGTACAAAGCATAAACGTTCCAAATTTTTTCATTCTTACATAATCTTGGGATAGCAAGACTGTATATAATTACTCATCAGAATGTCTTAACAATGAGAACAATCGTCAAGCATTTTATGCAGTAACATATTTTATTTCATTATAATATTGACTGCTGGAGGAGATCATAGAGAGAACATGACCTCTGGTTGACCCAAGAGCAAGACCCAGGCAGTGGAAGCCTCCTCCTTGGTCCCCCATCCTTAGAGTATGAATTTTGTCCACTGTTCCCACAGTGGGAGCTGTTTCAGGATGCAGCCTTGAGAGGAAGGGGATGCTGAGACTGTCTGGGTGGGACAGTCTGACTGGACCCAGTTAGGACCTCTCTGTAAACTTTTAAGATTCTGACAGGCAATCCAGGAGATTCACTCCTCTTGCTGATGCCCAAGAAAGCCTTGTATGTAAGATCCCTGCTTATTAAACCTTCCACTCACCATCTGGAGGGTCTGCCCCTTCTCTGGTCTCTCTTAACCTCCCTGTATGATAACCAATTTCAAATTTCACCCAGCAAGCTCCCAAGGCATCAAACCAGCATCTGCATACCTATTTATTTTTCTTATTGTATCTAACTAGGGTTCCTGATAACAGGCACTCAGTAGGTGCTTATGTATCTGAACAAAAAAGTATATATTATTATGTTTTTGGTGTGTTATTGAGAGATTATTTTCTGTACAGCTTGAATGTTGTTTCTGATCTATGCATTATTTCTGACAAGTAGCATCAAGTAATACAATAAGTGGTAAATTTTAGTAATTTTTTAAATTCTCTGGAGGAAAGGTGCTGCATCTCTATCTTTATATCATAATTGGTTGCCCTAGATCCTTAATAAACTAATTCTGCTGATGACCAAAATGAAGGGAAGTGGAGAACAAACAAACAATATTTCCTTTTCTTTGGTATTTGGTTATTTATCTTGAAAACTTCCTTCCATTTCTTTGCTATATGTGAGAGTGGTCCAGCGACTCTTGCTATGTTCTGGACTTCACTGAGACATTGTTTTGGATGTCCATTGTGTCTGATTATTATGATGTAGAGGATGTGAGTTAATCTGTGCTCAAACCTTAACTCCTCCATGCTACTGGCTTGTTTGGTTTTATGGCTGGCACCGTCACGGAGAGTGGCAGGCATCTGCGCATCTCTGAGAATGCCGCTGACCTCTCTGGCACGTCAGTGGTGCCTGCTGTGAATTCTACACGCCTCCCAAGATGGCCCATTCGTCATCAGTATATTTTGAATTTACTGTTCCCATTTCTCTAGAGAGAGCCAAAGCTCTGTAATAAGCTGACACTCAACATACTCTGTGCAAATAATTATTTTTCACAAAACAGATGGGTGGTACTGAACACAGTTTTATGGTAAGTGGCTCAGTAAGCCTCCCTTCACTGGAAGGCAAACAGAGGAAACTCAGAACTAGGATTCTCTGAATTCCTGAGCTCAGCGTCACTTGGGAATTTTTAGTAAGATCAAGGAAGTTGTCCTCACATCTTACAGGGGTAGGCCTCCTCCGAGAAGTCAGCAGAGGGGGCATAGGATTGATCAGTCTGTACCAGGTATTAGGGAGTTCATTGATGAAGACACACTCTCCAAAGACCTGAAACAGCCCTCAAGCATTGTGAGTAGTAAGAAGATTCTGGTTTCAGGGGAGGTGAAGGTGTATAGTTGCAAAGAGGAACCATGAGTCCTGACCATTGGCAGAGCAAAGTAAAAAACAAAGTAACTACTCTTAGAGCTCTCTTTCATGAGAAACAGTCCCCCTCTAACCTCTCTCTGGCCTCCTCCCCATAGAGCCAGTAATACATTTTTAAAGCTATCCGAAGAATCTGTAGCATGAAATAAAAAATGGAGGGAGGAGATGAGACGCTGTGATGCCGTGATAGTGATGGGTCACCGTCATGGGCATCAGTGGGAAACTTAGCTGTGGGAACTGAGTCTTCTTTTAAAACCAGTTTTTATTGGAGTGTAGTTGCTTTACAGTGTTGTGTTAGCTTCTGCCATGCCGCCAAGTGCATCAGTTGCACGTGCATACATCGCCCTCTTTTTCTTTCTTTCCTGTTAGGTCACCACAGAGCACCGAGGAGGGCTCCCTGCTGAGCAGTGGGTTCTCATGCGTTATCTGCATTGTGCAGAGTAGTGTGTGTACATCGGTCTCCATCTCCCGGCTCATCCCACCCCTCCTTCACTGCCTGGGAACCTTAAGTTTGTTCTCTACATCTGTACTCTATTTCTGCTTTGCAGATATGTTCATTTGTACCATTTTTCTAGATCCCACATATACGTGATATTATATGATACTTGTTTTTCTCTTTCTGACTTACTTCACTCTGTATGACCATTTCTAGGTTGTTCCATGTCTCTGCAAATGGCACTATTTCATTCCTTTTTACTGCTGAGTAATATTCCTTTGTGTATTCACATATATATAGACCAAGTCTTTCTTGTCTATTCCTCTGTCAGTGGACACATTTACATTGCTCCCCTGTCTTGGCTATTGTAAATAGTGCTGCTGTGAACACTGGTGCAGGCGCATGCATCCTTTTGAATTGTGGTTTTGTCTGGATATGTGCCTAGGAGTGGTGTTGCTGGATCATGTGGTAGCTCTATTTTTAGCTTTTTGAGGACCCTCCATACTGTTTTCCATAATGGCTGCACCAGTTTTGCAGTTGAGTCTTAATGGGCATCATGACAGAATAAGGTGAGGCTGGGAAAATGATGAGTTAGGGTAGGTGAGTACATGCAGGTGTTCTGGGAACCATTCTGACATATCTGAAAATCAGAACAGAGAACCTGTGCTTGCTGTGTGTGTGTGTGTGTGTGTGTGTGTGTGTGTGTGTGTGTGTGTGTGTGGTGATGAGGACTTCTTATTCCAAAAAAGAGGCTTTCTTCCTCTTCCTAAGTGCCTGTGTGGAGAAAAGCATGTTGTATCTGAGGCTAGGGAAGGTTGTATTTGTCTGGCTTTTGACAAGTCACTTAACCTTTGGTGTCCTGGGGCTTCCCTGGTGGCTTAGACGGTTAAGAATGTGCCTGAAATGCAGATCTGGGTTCAGTCTCTGGGTGGGGAAGATCCCCTGGAGGAGGGCATGGAAATCCACTCCAGTATTCTTGCCTGGAGACTCCCGTGGACAGAGGAGCCTGGTGGGCTACAGTTCATGGGGTCACAAAGAGCTGGACACGACTGAGTGACTAACACTTTCGCTTTCACTTTGGTGTCCTAGCTAAGAGGCTAGGTTGTACAAGGCTGGGTTGGATTTGTCAAGATCTTTATTCTCTCTGAAACTTTGAGTCTGTAGCAAAATACCCTTTGGCTGTGTGCTGATTAAATTTTTTCCATGGCAAAGAATGTCTGTTTATACAAACACTGAGATAATTTGTACTTTTTCTGTCATCACTGACCAAATGTAAAACAGAAGTCCTTGTGATTAGATTAAACCTTCCTTGCAGTATAGAAAGTTCACAGTTCAGCACTCACAAATCGAATTGCATATGTTTTCAGTCAGAAATGACAAAGATTTGAGAACTGGATCATGGGGGGAAATTATGGAATCAATGAATAGAGAAGCATGTAATTGCTTCAGTATTAATATTGAGATACTATCAAAATAAAGCATTCTGTTTTCTTACAACAGTAGATAAAATAAAATGGGCTCTGTGTTTTCATCAGGAGTAGCAATTTACAAAATATGGGCTCTGTGTTTTAAATGTTATTTCTGAGATGGTTTCTTTAGGGCATATTCATTCCCTTGTGTAGTTCTCACTGCTCCTTGTGATGTGCCTGACACAGATAACTTGGTCCCTTTGCAACTCTAATTTTAGTCCCTTTTGCATCACTGAGGTTGAGGAAAAAGTGGATTGCACATGAATGGCAAAATCCTAGCCACCATTTCCATTTTTCTTTTTTCTCAAAGGAAAAAAAATGAGGGCTGTGTCTATTAGAACCCAGGGCAGGGAGGTGAAGAGTAAAGTGAAACTGATAAGGATCCAGATTTCTACTTTATGGTTCACCGGAAGTTCTCGAAGCCAAAGCAGTCCTTTGAAAATCACTGCTAATTAAGGCAGTGTCTGCTGATAATGTAAGTCTGAGATGCGCTGTTTGAACGGATCTTTTGCTGGAGCTCTGTGTGATGACAAGTAACAGAAGAAAGATGGATGGTAGGCTCTCACTGAGCTGTGATTTCACAGCGACATTTATAACACCCTGCACTGCGGTGAGGTGGTTCCTAGGTTCTCATTGTGGGAATTACAATGACTTAACTAGCCAGGCATGCTGTTGGGGGTACGGCTCCCCCCAGGGAATGGCAAGCAGACTTCGGTGTTAGTGATGCAAGTGCATCAGAGAGTCACGGGCTTTGTTTTGCTGCCTGATCATAAAAATAAGGAGATGGTTTTTTAAAATGGCGAGAGGGTGTCTGTGATTTAACAGCTGGTGTTTCTCTTTTATTTATAACCTGAGATTTTCTTGAGTGTCCTTTCCTCAGTCTCCTCAGTTAAGTGGGGGTTCCTTGCACGGGTAGCTTCTGGGGAAGATGTCACTGCAGTTTGTGCTCCAAGATTGGCCTTGTGTCTGTCAGGGATGTAGCCATTCAGAGACCACTTCATGCTCGTAAATACTGACTTGATGACGTTCATTTTCAGAGCAGAGCAGAGAGCTCACGGGATTGCTTTCCTGAACCTGTTACACTTTGCTGGGATATCACGTCATCATGGGGAAGCTGAATGAGAAAACATCAGCTTGAATTAATAAGCTTATCAGAGAATGGGCAGCTCTTTTAGAAAGTGTGAAGGTAATAGGGAAAAATCAAATGTTTCCATTTCTGTTTTGCTTTTCCAGGGGACCTCAGCTTTCAACCTGGGAATTCCTGTATGTTTGTTGTTCCACTGGCTTCTTCTATTTATTCATCCATCCAGCCCGGGAGTTCTCGGCGTGTAGCTTGTGACCTTCTGTCTGCCTGTTCTCCTTTGCATGGCAAGTGGAAGGAGAAGCGGGAGGGGTCTTAGAGACCGCCAAATAATTCTCTTCTTTGCAGCCCACCTACAGTCCTGCCCTGTGAAATTTGCCTTCCTTGGCTCTGGTGCCTCCAGGGTTTGGAGAGACATCTATCAGGGCCCCTTCCTAGCTGCAACTCTGCTTCATAGCGCAGTGCACCTCCATCTCCTACCTTCCAGAAACTTACAGCCCACAGCTTCATGCTGATTCCCCTCCTATGATAGATCTCTTACAAGTGCGGCTTTATTCTCTTAGATTCCTCTCCTCTTCTTTTCATGTGGTCCAGAGGAGGATGTGAGGGAAATGCCTGGGCTCCATCAGTCTTCTCAAACCAGAAAACATGTCAAAAGTCAATCTTCCTCAATGTTCAGTGTTGGAAAATCTTTTCAATAGGTGGTGAGTGTTGTTAGGCACCCAGAGTCTTCACTGAGAGAGAGGTCTTTTGTATAAATGTTGTATAAACCATGGTATATGGTGTGCCAAGAAATATTCTGAGCATATAATTAAAGATATTATGCTGTTTCTGGAAGTTGGAAAATTAAGAAAGTTATAGTTTTGACCCTGCTTCTTTGTGCCATAGTGATCGTGGTGGTTCAATGCAGGGACTCTGGGGCGAGCGTTCAAATCCAGGCTCTTATGTGTTCATTCGACATCAGCTTCTGTTTCCTTATCTCTAAAACAGGATGTGACTTGCCTCCCAGGGCCATTATATGGACAGGCAATGAGGAAATTTTGGAAAAGCACTTGCATACAACGGGCCTTCAGTAAACAGGAGCCATTAGACAAATGGGAATCACAATGGGGTACAAGTTACATAAACCCTGGATTTGTGCTTGAGGTTTGTCCTCTGCGAGAGAATGTGATTTCTTTTTTCCTTTTTAAAAATTTTTGCCCACACCAGACAGCATGTGGGATCATAGTTTCCTGACCAGAAGTCAAACCCTCACGCCCTGCAGTAGAAGCAAGGAATTTTAACCACAGGACCACTAGGGAAGTCCTGAGGATGTGATTTCAAACCAGAGGCAATGCTTAGGAAGTGTGCCATCATCAAAATTTTAAGTTTTAATTTTGTCTCTCCTGGAAGGGTGACAAAGTTTCAAAAGTAAGAGTGTTGATTTTATTTTTCCAAATGATTTTAATTTTAATTACTTTTTATTGGAGTAGAGTTGCTTTAGAGTGTTTGTTAGTTTCTGCTGCACTGCAAAATGACTCAGCCCTACACATACGTGTATCCTGACCCTTCTGGGCTTCCTTCCCATCAGGTCACTGCGAGCATCAAGTAGAGTTCCCTGCGCTGTAGTGTAGGTTCTCATCGGTTATCTATTTTATGTATAGTATCAATAGTTTCTATAGATCAGTCCCAACCTCTCAATTCCTCATAGCCTCCTCCTTCCCCCTTTGATATCCATACATTTGTTCTCTGTATCTGTGTCTCTATTTCTGCTTTGCAGATAAGATCATCTATACCATTTTTATTAATTCCATATATATATACATGCATTAATGTATGATATTTGTTTTTCTCTTTCTGACTTCTTTCTCTCTGTATGACACTCTCCAGGTACATCTGCATCTCTACAAATGACCCAGTTCGTTCCTTTTTATGGCTGAGTAATATTCCATTATATATATGTACCACATCTTCTTTATCCATTCCTCTGTGATGGGCATTTAGGTTGCTTCCACATCCTGGCTTTTGTAAACAGTGCTGCAATGAACATTGGGGTTTTCTCTGGGTATATGGTCCAGTCACGGGATTACTGGGTCAGATGGTAGTTCTATGCTTAGTTTTTTAAGGACCCTCCATGCTGTTTTCCGTAGTGGCTATTCCAATTTACGCTTCCACTTACAGTGCATGGGGGTTTCCTTTTCTCCACATCTTCTCCAGCATTTATTGTTTGCAGATTTTTTTTATGATGGCCATTCTGACCCTTGTGGGGTGATACCTCAGTGTAGTTTTGATTTGTATTTCTCTAGGAAAACATGGCACCCATTCTGAAAGACATTATGGTCCATATTCAGTGGAGAATATTTATATTACATTAATGTAGGTTCTGTGTAGGGAGAGAAAAAAAGGGATAAATTGTGTAGTGCAAATAATTATGAAATACCTAATATGTAGCTCATACAATTAATAAAAAATATACCAATAACTGCTAGACTTATCAAGGCTGGATGTTTGTAGGAGAGGAAGAGTTGAAGTGAATTGTTAGGTAGGCATCCTAGTGCATGTGTGTGTAAAATGTTTAATAGAAGAACATCAGTTCAGTTCAGTCACTCAGTCGTGTCCGACTCTTTGCAACCCCATGGACCACAGCATGTCAGGCCTCCCTGTCCGTCACCAACTCCCGGAGTTCACCCAAACTCATGTCCATTGAGTCAGTGATGCCATCCAAACATCTCATCCTCTCTTGTCCCCTTCTCCACCTGCCTTCAATCTTTCCCAGCATCAGGGTCTTTTCAAATGAGTCAGCTCTTCCCATCAGGTGGCCAAAGTATTGGAGTATCAGCTTCAACATCATAAATATGGTTAAAAGTGCTGTTGGATTGAAAAAAGTTTTAAATCCAGAAACTGTTTATTCTCTTCAGGAGATCATAATTTATGTCTCTTACTTCATCTGACATTTTTCTTTCCTGGACATAATGTATTTTCCTGGGAAAGCAAACCACCAATGTTTCATTTATTTACTTTAGAATTTTTGTATAAAACATATAGTTCCTATACTACAAGTAGGGTTTATATTGGGACAACTTTTCTGGAGCATAATATATATTGAAGCCTTAGATACTTGTGTGTCTACTGGCCAGGTAATTTTACTCTAAGAATTTTTTTGAAGCAAAGAAATGTACAAACATTAGTTACAATGATGTTTATTGCCATATGGTTTGTAAAAGCAAGAATAGTGGACACAGTAGAGAAATTAGTTATGAATCCACGGTAATATTATACGAGGAAATTTAAGGGCTGTGGGATAGTGGACAATATAATCCATTTTTTCCCTACAAAAATACAGGTATTGTGCAATGCGGAATGAATGAGTCTTTTATGGACCTTCTACTTGGGAAGAACATTAGCAAGCAAATCAGTGAATGTATTTGGGCAGCGCTTCTCTTAATAGTCCAAATGAAGTGAGTGATACTGTGTGTTGAACTACATTTTTTAGTTTTACTGAAATTTCAAATAGCTCAGAGTGATTTTTGTTCATAATAACTTCATGTTTTTATAATCCTGCTGAACTGCGATTGTATCAGAGAAGAATGCAAGGTCAGCTGATATTTGGTGCACTATTCCTCACCTGAGAGCAGATTTATAGACTCTGGAGAACTTCATCTTTTAGCCAAACAGCCTTGGGCCACCACCAGACTGCAAGCTCCTCAAGGACAAGAATTGGGTTTTCCTGGCACCGAGGTCTATGTCTGGTGTGTACCTGATAAATCTTGGTTAACTGCACAGGTGTGGCTTTCACATATGTGAATGAGCAGTGCACTTTATCTGACTTTCTAAGCAGTAAGGATCACAGAATAAGCCTGTACTGAATTCATCCTAAGATTCAGCCACGTCCAGAGAGCTGGTAGCTTGGCGCTTTCAAAAACTTGTTTTTTAAGAGACATTGAAAATCCTCCTGGGGAGAGACTTACCTCCGACTCCTGGGGTAAAAGACAGATGAGATTCTTAGGTTTTGTCCATAGAAAATGAGGGACCCTAAGTATGGCAGGCCACCTTCCCTTCTGGGTGATCTTTAATTTGACCTCAGCAGTTTTGCTCGTGAGAAAAAAAATGAGCAGAGGTGTCTTCCGGGAGGTCTTTGAGTAGCGTGGAAAGCCCCAAATGCCAGTGTTCTTGCACTGGCAGCTTTGGCAAAGGAGTCGGCATCCTCAGTGCCGGGCCCTGGACGCCTTGGTGGAGCAGTTGGTGGGCAGCGACGACAGGGGTGGCAGACTGCAGATCTCAGCATTGGCGACTGCATGGCCAGGGTGTGGCCCGCGTGGGGCAGGGGGAGAGTGGCAGACTCCTCCTGTGAGCCCAGGCGCTGGTTCCTGGGGCAAGGAAAGAAGGGCAGAGGCGTGGAACTTTCTCAGAGTGGGGAGAAGGACAGCCACGGTGATGCTATCTTTTAATATAATTTAAAATAACTAACTGAACTTCAGTTTTGCTCCAAGAACATGTTGCGTTTATCATTCCCTTGTGAAATTATCATTCCCTATGAAAAATGGCAATTAATTAGGCATTTTCAGATACCTGGAAACTCTACCACTTGCAGTTATGATTAATGAGATGCTCAGGACATCAATAGAATCTGCATGATCCTTTGAGAATTATTTATTTTTTTGAGGAGTTTATATTTTGCTAAGATTCATTTTCTTTTCTTACCAAATCCAGTGCTATGAGGTAGACTATCCCAACACACTCTGCAATAACGATCATACACTCTGGATGAGATAAAACAGAGCACCTACTTCTGTCTGGAATTTTTGTGCATTTGGCTTTGGGATTTTGAAAATCGTACTTGAGATAGAAAAAGGATCATTTTTAATTTCCCAAGTATTTAAAGTACTAGAAGTAATTTTAGGTTGATACCCTCCTCCTCCCCCCTTTCCCCTTCCTTCTCATCATTTTCCTCCTCATGCTCCTTGCCCCTCCTTTTCCATCTTCTTCTTTGTCTTTGGCTGTCCAGATGTTTCAGCATCATTTATTGGAATGGCATATGCACTCTAATTATCCATGACAGAATAATCCCTTGTATTATAGATTCTTTCAAACACCAGAGGAGTGCTTCATCATCTCAACAACAGCCACCTGTGTTAATACTTACATATCAATAGTTTTGCTATGACCTTGGCATCTCTCTATACATAACTGGAGATATATAGATCCATAAATAGCTCTAACTCCCAAAGTTGATATTATTTCTGTTCTAGTTTTATGTATGGGGAAGCCAAGGTGAAAGAGGTTAGTTTCACAGTTAGTAAATGGCAAAGCTTGTTTCAAACCCAGGGTGCCTCCGAGTCCATGCACTGAACCACCATAACATGTTGTCTCAACTCAATTTTCTTTATGGTTAAATTTGCTCAAGAACGTATTCTGGGATAAATTTTATATTCCACATTACCTGCTTTCTAATTAGTGTTTAGGTCCAAATAACAAATAATACTCCTAAAGAAACACTGAGAATGGTGGAGTGAAGCATCAGTTTGCTTAAAGATTCCAGTGGACAAGATTACTGTTTTAGAAGAACTATGGGAAATATTTTCTGAGTGAGGCATTTGCCATATTTTGCAAATCTGAACTTTATAAGAACTTACTTTGAGATAGACTTCTACCTGAAATTTTATAAATTTAAAGAATAAAAAGATAGTTTCACGGGAGGCATCTTGTTTTTATGACCATCCATTTTAATTTCCTCTATGGTACTACTGGCATTTATTTCTAAGAATCAGGGTTCTTTATGTGATGGACAGATTTTTAAAATTCTTATTTGACCAGGTGACAATGTGCTTTATTTTTCAAACAGGGACCTTTTTGAGAGTAAAAGGGGTGCTATTAATAATTACCTTATGACAACAAGCACTAACCAGGACTGTCCCAGACAAACCAGGGCATGAGGGCAGCTGGTATTTAACTTTCTCCTGCATAGAAATCTGGGAATCAATGATCCCAGGGGTCAGGGATGACTTTTGAAAAGTCGGAAGTTTTCTTTAACAGACAAATGTCATTTGCCTCTGTTCTTAGCAGAAGGACAACCTGAATTTACTTCCTGAGATTTTTTGTTTTTAAGAGCATGAATTTAGTTTTCCTTTTTGTGTATCAGATTATCTTGTGTGAGTGTGTGTGTGTGTGTGTGTGTGTGAGAGAGAGAGAGAGAGAGGGAGACAGATGGAGAGAGAGGGAGGGAGGAGGAGAGAGATTGAATCTTTCGTGGCACTGCTTCGGGGCTGCAGAGCTACTGGTGCAGCTGATGCCCTTGACTGTGAAAAGAAAGGGAGAACTCAGCCCAGGTTTCCTAAATGTTGGTTAATTTTACTTGTGAAATGAATCCAGTAAGAAAAAGAGAAGGGCCATAAACAAATAGCTGCAGTTCTGTCAGTGTCCCAGTGGATAGAATAATATATCACTTTATTCAAAGGTGTGGAAGCATTTTGTCCAAAGGTGTAAATGGTACTGTCCCCCTGCCCCCCGCATCCCCAGCATCATACATCTTGTCATGAGGTCATCAGGGAACAGGACTCAGTGCTCTTCTCTTTGGCCTCTTGTTGTTCTCTGGGTGAAGCTGAGTGGAATTGCAGGGAGAATGAGGAAAGCTGGATCACCAGTTTAGGCATGGCTGCGACAAGTTACTTCATTTCCCTGGGTCTCAGCATCCTCATGGTAAGAAGAAAACATTGGACTGGATCATATGAGGTTCCTTCCAGTTTTGATTAACGTGATTCTGTAACCTTCTGGGAGGGTAGAACTTAGATTCATGAAAGTTCTGATGGAGACATCATACCTAGATTTCATGCCTCACCTGCAGAAAGGGGAAGATTCAAATGCTTCTGGGGTTTTTACCATGGTGAATGACACTTGCACAAATATATTTAATCACTGAAAGTGCACTTTTAAAAGCGTAGATCTATAGAAAATATGAGCTACATTACGAGGCCCCCACAGACCTCTCATACACCTGGTAAGTTGCTGTATCACTCAGGGAGCCCAGCCTGGGGCTCTGTGATGACCTAGGGGGCTGGGTGAGGGGAGGGGAGGGAGGCTCCAGAGGGAGATGATACGCGTATAATTGTGGCTGATGTGCATTGTTGTATGGCAGAAACCAACACAACATTGGGAAGCAGTTTTCCCTCAGTTAAAAATAAATTTTAAAAAAGTAAAAAAAATGGCAATTTAGAAATATTGGGCAAAGATTAAAAAACTGACAAAAAAGAGAATAGTTTATTGGTTTAAAAAATGCGTTTCTCTCTCAGCATCAAAACATGTATATTATCTAGGGTGAAACAGATCACCAGCCCAGGTTGGATGCATGAGACAAGCGCTCAGGCCTGGTGCACTGGGAAGACCCAGAGGGATTGGGTAGAGAGGGAGGTGGGAGGGGGGATGGGGATGGGGAACACATGTAAATCCATGGCTGATTCATGTCAATGTATGACAAAAACCACTACAATATTGTAAAGTAATTAGCCTCCAACTAATAAAAATAAATGGAATAAAAAATAAAGTCTGTATCTGATAAAAAAAAAAATAAAAAAATAAATAAAAAATGCGTTTCTCTCCCTGAATAGTTGAGTTGGCTTTGCCTAGTGTAACTCAGGGCCAAAGGGATTATATGTATGGTGGTGAGGGGCCACGGCTTGACAGAACACTGGCATCGTTCCTGGCTCCCGCAGTTCACTGTGTTACCTGGGGCATTTAACCTTGTCAAGTCTATTAACTTATAATCTTGGCAAGCTTATTAACTTCTTTAAATATCAGAATCCTTGTCTATGAAATGAAGGTAATGATAGCCCTCATAACAAAAGTTATTGATAGAAATAACACATGCAAAAATATTGACACCTATTTCCCTGTAATTCCAGCCAGTTGCTAAATTTTAATGGAAAAATGACTAGGCTAATTAACTTGTATTAGGAGCTTAGTCTAAGTAGCTGTTATAAGTAGACCCAAATATATTGACTGAACAGAACGAAAATGATTTTTTCTGTCGTGCAACAGTCCTGGAAGGAGGGATGAGGGAAGAGAGCTCTCCAGCATGATACCTAGTGACCGCAGAGTAGACATCGATACTCTGTTGTTGGAGCGTTAGGGATGGAAGAGAGGCACATACACCCTCTCGGGAACCTGAGGGTCATACCAGGACTTTCAGATGTTCTTTCAAGAGAGTAGAAGAATGGTTTCCAGGGGCTGGTGGAAGGGGAAATAGGGAGAGATTGGTGAAGGGGAGCAAACTTTCAATTATAAGATGAATAAGGTCTGAGACTCTAATGTGTAACGGGTTGTTATGGTTGACAACATGGTATCATAGCTGGAATTTGCTATGAGTAAGACATAAATGTCTTCTCTAAAGGGAAGAAAGGTGAATAGGTGGGGAGCTGGAGGAGTTAATCAGGTTGATGGGGGGAATTGTTTCACAAAGTATACCTGTATCAAGTCATCATATTGTGCACTTTAAATATTCTACAGTGTTATTTACCAATTATGCCTCAGTAAAGCTGGAAAAATGTTTCCTCAGGATTACCCTGTGAGAATCACAAGGGCATAATAAACGTTTGTGGTTCTTACTGGTCTTGTCCTTGGTTCACACACAAGGCAAGGAGTAAGCAAAAAGTTTGGGTGTTGCTTTTATGTGGAATCTAAAGTACAACACAAATGAACCTATCTACAAAACAGAAATAGATTCACAGACAGAGAACAGTCCTCTGGTTGCCAAAGGGGAGGTGGATGGGGAATGGAAGGATTGGGAGTCTGGGATTAGCAGATATAAACTATTATGTCTAGGATGGATAGATAGCAAGGTCTTACTGTAGAACACAGGGAGCTATATTCAGTGTTCTGTGATAAACCACAATGTAAAAGAATATGAAAAAGAATATATGTGTATATATGTATAAATATATATGTGTGCATGTGTGTTTTGTAGCTTCCGTTGTGTCCGACTTTCATGACCCCATGGACTGCAGTCTGCCAGGCTCATCTGTCCATGGGGATTCTTCAAAAAGAATACTGAAGTGGGTTGGGGAAACAATGGAAACGGTGACAGATTTTATTTTCTTGGGCTCCAAAATTACTGCAGATGGCGACTGCAGCCCTGAAATTAAAAGATGTTTGCTCTTTGGAAGAAAAACTATGACAAACATAAATAGCATATTAAAAAGCAGAGAACTTTGCTGACAAAGGTCTGTCTAGTCAAAGCTATGGTTTTTCCAGTAGTCATGTATGGATGTGAGAGTTGAACTATTAAGAAGGCTGAGTGCCAAAGAATTCATACTTTTGAACTGTGGTGTTGGAGAAGACTCTTGAGAGCCCCTTGGACTGCAAGGAGATCCAACCAGTCAATCCTAAGGGAAATCAGTCCTGAATATTCATTGGAAAGACTGATGCTAAAGCTGAAATTCCAATACTTTGGTCACCTGATGCTAAGAACTGACTCATTGCAAAAGACCCTGATGCGGGGAAAGATTGAAGACAGGAGAAGGGACGACAGAGGATGAGATGGCTGGATGGCATCACCGACTCAATGGACATGAGTTTGGAGAAGGGGAAGATAGAGGATGAGATGGTTGGATGGCATCACCAATGCAATGGACATGAGTTTGAGCAAGCTCCAGGAGATGGTGAAGGACAGGGAAGCCTAGCGTGCTGCAGTCCATGGGGTCACAAAGAGTCAGACACGACTGAGCGACTAAACAACAACACTAGTATCAACTGATGGTATTTTTAAGATTTAATGGGAGATAATACCACCTAGATCAAGGAGTGTGGTATTCAGAAAATTCTTATTTACTCTTCCCCTGACTCTCCTGCCCCTCAGAATTCTGTTGAGGGTCAGCTGTGGTCCTGACATGTGGCCTGAGTGCCCATACGATACATACTGCGTGTGTGTGTGATAAGTCGCTTCAGTTGTGTCTGACTCTTTGCAACCTTATGGACCGTAGCCCACCAGGCTCCTCTGTCCATGGGATTCTCCAGGCAAGAATACTGGAGTAGGTTGCCATGCCCTCCTCCAGGGGTCTTTTGGACCCAGGGATCAAACCCATGTTTCTTATGTGTCCTGCATTGGCAGGTGGGTTCTTTACCACTAACACTATCTGGGAAGCCCACAATACATATTAGGCTGTTGCAAATCCCCTCTGGTAAGTTATCAGTAGACTTATTTTCTGATCTGACTCCAGTCTAAGTGAAGGTTACTGGTTTCATAGTGAGGTTTTCTCTTACGTATGGTTGGAGGAATTGGAGGTCCTTGAGTAAAGAATGCAGATCTCAGAAGTCTCTCATTCATTCATGGTGTTTTCTAGAAGACTGGCTGCCACAAATGGTTTGTGGGTTATTGTTCATCTGTGACAAGCATGACAAGTGTTACTCACTCTAGAGTAAATGAAAAAAATAAGAACAAAGTAATCTCCTTCATAAAATAATTTGTTTATTCAATTTTTTTTTGTGGGAAGAGTATGTCATTTTTTAAAAAATTTTCTTTCTACTTATAACATGATGATGAATCTTTAATTAAAACAAATAATTATTGATCCATGAAGTCCCAACGGACAATCATGCTTTCTGGAATTTTGGTCTGTGCTTTCAGATGCCTTTAGAAAGGTTTAGTGAACTTTGCTTTGTTTTTAGCATTTAGACTGTGACTTTTGAGGATGAATTATGTCTCATTCTCTTGCTTCTTTTAGGATCCTTATTTTCTTACTCAGCAGACAAATCAGTCTTTATTACATATAAACTTTCAAAATTTTTTCCATTTTATCATTCTTATCACATATGTGAGAAGGTCCATTTACTTTTCATGTTAGGGAATTAGAATAAAAACCAATACAAGATCTTGAGCATGTATCATGAGATAGGCATAGTCCTTGGGATTTTACATACATTGTCACATTTTTACAAGATATTTTTTGATGTGGACCATGTTTAAATTCTTTATTGAATTTGTTTCAACATTACTTCTGTTTTTATATTTTGGTTTTTTGCCTGCAAGTCATGTGGAATCTTAGCTCCCTGACCAGGGATTGAACCTGAACCCCCTGCGTTGGAAGGTGAAGTCTTGGACCACCACGGATGTCCCCAATGTCACAGTTTTACCTTGTTGCAGCCTTGCTTTCTGTTCCCTAAGAATCTGAGATTTCTTTCTCTCTTATGGAACTGGATGTGGTGTGAGTGGTAACTGAGAAATTGTAATATATTGGGTGTTCAGAATGTTCTTTTGGAGGAATTTTCGTTAATAAATCCGTGATTAAAGTTGAGATGAGTGTTTTATCACAACTCTACTCAGGGAGAATCTCAAAAAGACCACAATCCCATCATAGAAATTACTATTGGAAAATTTATCTCTAGTTGGAATGGAAAAGGCATAATAACCATAAAAATCTGTAAAACCAATTTAAAGCATTTTTAAAGATAGACATGCTTTAGATCTTTGAACAATAAAAGTTTCACTGATGAAGAGGTTGAGCAAAGCTGTAGGAAAACTTTGGACACTGGTGTTTCTATCATTTTGATCATGTTATGGAAAAAGTTTAAGCGGTTTAAGTTTGACTTGCATCTTAAGTTTCCTGGGTAATTTGTTAGAGGAAGTGGTACCATGTAATGACATTTTATGAACTCTAAATCATCCTCCTCTGAAAATCACGCTGGGAGCTGCCATTTAAAAACAAACAAGCGCAAATAAAATAACTGAAGAGGAATAAATAGGTTGGATTTTAAATAGGTGAATGTTACTGAAGTGCGTTAATGGCCAAGACAGATCTTAAAGCCAGACTGCTTTTCCTTCAAAAGGGAAAGTTCTTGGGCTGTGGTGTAGACAGCTGCATCTCTCAGGTTTGAAGGAGTGGCTGTCGGTGACGAAAACACAAATTAGAAAATTCGCTGACAAGAGAATTGAACACACACACACTAGTATATATAAAGCATGTCATCAACAAGGACCTGCAGTGTAGCACAGGGAGTTCTACTCAATATTCTGTAATAACCTAAATGGGAAAAGAATCCAAAAGGAATGGATATATGTGTCACTGAATCACTTTGTGGTACCCCTGATGCTGTAAATCAGCTATACTCCAATGTAAAATACAACCTTTTAAAAAAGTTCTAGAAAAGAAAATTCTCTTTGGCACGGTGCTGACCTGTGACCCCAGTGGTTTAAAATGAGTGGATGGATGGTGGCCCCGTGTGTGAAACTGCATGATGCAGGCTTACTCCAAGATCTAAACATAAAAGTTGAGAAAATGAAGAGCCCTTATTTAAATTCTATCCTTATTTGATTTTTTAAAAATAGTCATCATGCTGTGTATTACATCCTCAGAACATATAACTGTAAGTTTGTACCTTTTGACCACCTTTACTCATTTCCCCCAGCCCCCACCCTATAAAATGAACTGTAAAATGAAGCTAAAAGAATAGAAGTAATGTAAGATAGACAGTGTATGATCTGTGTTATAGTGAGTTATAGGTGAATTGGTGAACAGCCACACTAAAATATTAACCATTTCTAGACCCAAACCAAATCATAGCTACAGAGTTCTTCCCTTTAGGATCCCTAGAATGTTGAAAAATAAGACAGTGACAATGACAATGCAAACAGGCCTTGACCTGAAAGAGGGTTTGATGGCCCAGGCGCTTGTTAGCAAGTCTGCTTTTGTGCTGAACATAGGGTGTTGGGGACACATGCACACCCGTGGCTAATGCATGGCGATGTAAGACGGAAGCCACCACAGTATTGTCAAGCACTTAGCCTCCAGTTAAATAAATTAATTAAAAAAGATCAAGTGAGTCCCTTTGCTGTTACTTGAAACTATTACAACATTGTTAATCAACTATGAAAAGTGAAAGTGTTAGCCGCTCAGTCATGTCCACCTCTTTGCGACCCCGTGGATGTGGACTGTAGCCCTCCAGGCTCCTCTGTCCATGAAGTTCTTCAACAAGTAAACTGGAGTAGCCATTCCCTTCTCCAGGGGATCTTCCTGACCCGGGGATTGAACCTGGGTCTCCTGTATTGCAGGCAGATTCTTTACCATCTGAGCCACCAAGGAAGCCACTTCAATACAAAATAAAAATTAAAAAAAAAAAAAATTTCCTTTTGCAAACCCTAGTGGCTCAGTCAGTAAAGAATCTGACTACAATGCGGGAGACCCAGGCTTGATTCCTGGGTCAGGAAGATCCTCTGGAGAAGGGAATGGCAACCCACCCCAGTATTCTTACTTGGAGAATTCAATGGATAGAGGAGTCTGGCAGGCTACAGTCCATGGGGTCATAAAGAGCCAGGCATGACTGAGCAACTAACATACACATGCATTATTTAGAAATAAGGAGAAACTAAAGACCCACTATACATAAACATGTAAATATATAAAAAAAGATAAGGCAAGGCATACTAAAAAGGTTGAGTTTTATTTGAGCATAAATCCATTGAATTGGGCAGCATCAAACAGGAAGTTGTTGGGAGCTGTCCACTGACAGGCGATGGGGAAGAGTGTTGTGGAAAAGAAGGAGGGAGGTGATGGCCTGATGGCCTGTGACTGAAGCCGCCCCTCACTGGGACAGTCAGGTTGGCTGCTTGTGATTGTTGTCCTTGGGTTTTGATTTCTCAACCTTGAGACGTTTCATCCTAAATGGAAAAAGAAAATAAAACAGCAAGAAGGACTGGAGATGGCTGGAGGCCATCTGTGAGTGCGGGCTGCTCAGAAACGCCCAGGAAAGACTCTCTTGGGAGCTGACACTCCCTGAGGAGGAAGTGGGGTTGGGGGAGTATTTCCTACAGAAAAACAGGTGCAAAGGGTTCTCAGCATCTTATTTCTATATATTTCTCATTTTGCAGCCATCCAAGGCAGCACAGCGAGGAGCTAGCATATTCCTTCCTTGAAGCATGTTTGGCTCAGAGCCTATGTCTTCAGCTATCGTGTATACTGTTTAATGAAGGCTTCCCTCATAGCTCAGTTGGTAAAGAATCTGCCTGCAATGCAGGAGATCCTGGTTCAATTCCTGGGTTGGGAAGATCCCCTGGAGAAGGAAAAGGCTACCCACTTCAGTATTCTGGCCTGGAGAATTCCATGGACTAAGTCCATGGGGTCGCAAAGAGTCGGACACGACTGAGCTACTTTCACCTTCACCTTCACCATACTGCTTACTGGAGATGGCCCACTGACTGAGCCCTGCTTCACCTGGGTATCAACAGAAGAGACAGACAGACCCGCTGACTGACCCATCTTAGGTCTGGCAACCAGAGTCCTGACCTGGACTCCCACAGGGTGAGCCATTGACCCTCACCCAAATTCCAGACCTCAGTTTTTCACACCCAGAACCTCCAGAGGGAAGAAGAGGCCAGATTTTAAAATGTCCACTTCTTTCTCTTTCATATGCCCACATCCTATCAAACAGGAGAAACTGCAAATCAGTGAGTAAAATTTAAAAAAAATTACAGTAAAGAAATAAAGAATGTAAACCAGATGAAGAAATAGAAAATGCTCATGAAGATGTTCATCTTTAATGAGAATAAATAAGTTTATTCTCATTAATTGCCAAAGAATTACAAATGAAAACAAGGCACCATTTCAACTTTGTTTTTTTTTTTTAATTAGCAAACATGAAAGAGGCCAAGGATATCCAGGGTTTGTGTGGTGTCTGTCACGATTTGGGTATAAACAGCTTGTAATCTAGGTGGGGCCCTTTTCTTCCCCCATAGCTCAGCAGTAAAGAACCCACGTGTAATGCAGGCGATGCGACAGGAACCTCCAGTTTGATCCCTGGGTCAGGAAGATCCCCTGGAGAAGGAAATGGCAACCCACTCCAGTTTTCTTGCCTGGGAAATCCCATGGACAGAGCAGCCTGGTGGGCTACAGTCCATGGGGTCGCCAAAGAGTCAGACGTGACTTAGTGACTAAATGCACACACAGCAAGATCTTACAGACTCTGTGTTCACATATTACAAGGTGTTGTGAGGTGGACAGACTCTCAGAAGATGTGAGCGGGGGCTCCCCTGGTGGTCCAGCGGCTGAGAATCCGCCTTCCAGTGCAGGGGATGCGGGTTTGATCCCTGGTTGGGGAACTAAGACCCCCCACGCGGTGCGGCAATTAGCCCATGCTTGGCAACCGCTGAGCCCACACACTCGAGAATCTGTGCTCCAGGACAAGAGGAGCCTGAGCCGCAGTGAAGACCCAGAGCAGCCAAAAAAAAAAAAAAAAAAAAAGATCGACCAGACAGAACCTGTGAATGTGATCTCATTTGAAGAAAGAGTCTTTGAGGGTGCAATGAAGAATCTCAAGATGAGATCCTGCTAAGTTAGGATGGACTCAATCCAAAGACAGGTGTCCTGAGAGCAGTGAAGCAGACAGACACACAGGGGCAGCTGGGGGTGAGCGGTTAGGAAATCAGGGAGCATCTGGATCTCTCGAAGCCAGAAGGGGTAAGGACGCTCCCACATCCTTCTGCTAGCGTCTTGACTTTGGACTTCTGGCCTCCAGAACTGTGAGAGAATGTATTCCTGGTTTTTTTAAACAATCTTTTTTTAAAAACAGTTTTGTTTGTTCATTATTTATTTGTTGACTGCAACATGTGGCATGCAGGATCTTCTTTCCATGACCAGGAGTTGAACCCAGATCCCCTGCACTGGAAGGCAGAGTCCTAACCGTTGGACTTCAGGGAAGTCCTGATTCCTGGTTTTTTTTTTTTTTGATTCCTGTTGTTTTAAGTCACCAAGTTTGTGGTAATTCGTTCCCGCAGCCTTAGGAACCTAATGCACAAGGTACATCCACCTTTCATGTGACAATACTTTGTAATGGCAAAAATCGGAAACAATCTGAATGCTTGTCAATGTGTGACTGGTTAGCTAAGTATGTCATTAAAAAAAGAAGACAGATCTCATTGCTCTGATAACTCGTAAGTGATATATTGATAAATAAGTAAAAAAGACATTATTTTTTAAAGACATTATTATTATTAAAAAATAAAACCAAAATCTCCATTTGTAAATATGTTTGACATAGAGTGAACTTGAATGGAAGGTGAGTCTCCATTTTTCTGATAGGGACACCCTTGAGTATTGGGCAAATTTGAATATGTAAATCTTTAGGGACATAGATGAAATAATCAAAAGTCTACTCATAAATTATTAATGTAGCTAAACATGCATATTCAACATCAGAAGTGTAAGATAATATTAAATTAGACAGATTTTTTTCTCTTTCATTTTTTGCAATTTTATTCAAATCCTTGGCATGCTATGTATTGCTTGAGATCATTTTAGGCTAATACTTCTTCCCCCCCCAGAACTGCTGCTTTAAATAGACTTAACTTTAGTGGCTGAAAGGTACCACAAAGCTGTGGAATCCTCTCAAGTTGTTTTTAAGGGATGATACAATGCGGGAGACCCAGGTTCAATCCCTGGGTTGGGAAGATCCCCTGAAGAAGGAAATGGGAGCCCACTCCAGTATTCTTGCCTGGAAAATCCCAAGGACTGAGGATCCTGGTAGGCTACAGTCCACGGGGTCGCAAAGAGTCAGACATGATTGAGCGACTTCACTCACAGAGCAATCTGATAGCACAGTCATAGGTATTGGAGAAAAATAAAATCATTTCATGAATTCTACTGAGTTCAGTCTGGTCAATGAGTTGTATCTATTTAACATTTGTGCATGCATAGGAAAATGGGAGGATATAAACCAAGCTGTGTCCAAGTTAACAGCGGTTACCCTGGGGTGTGGGATTAGTAGTAACTGTGTGTGTCTTTTACCAGTTAGTTTTCCACTTCTGTATTGTTGGACTGTGTTACCAGGCATATATTACTTTTGTATTACTAATACTGTTAACTATAAAAGGAAAGAAGTGTAAAAATCTACCAATCCTTTAAGATCCAGGCTCCCTTTGACCCATCCTCATCTTATTCAGAAGTGATTTCTTATCCAATTTTATCCAGAAATGACTTCTTCCCACTGAAATTGCCCAGTGACTTCTCTCTCTCTCTCTTTTAAGCACTATTACTTTCTAATATGTACATTTATCCTTTGCTAAATCACTTTTATTTGTTCTTGAAAACCCTGCTACAAAGGAGAAAGCTAGTGAATAAATATATCTGGTAATCAATTATTGATGTCATTTAAAATTTTATTTTTGGAGTAGCATACCACATAATCAACTTTTTAAAAATGTAGTGTTCTATACATTTTAACACATGTATAGGTATTTGTATACACTATGATCAGAGTACAGAACAGTTCAGTCATCTTAAAAAAAGCCCCTTGTGGAGACATAATATGCAGTTTCAAAATGATTCTTTTGTAGTTATATCTTTCCCCTTTCTCCTCACCCCTGGCAAATACTGATCTATAAAAAAGTATGTCTCTTTTTTCTCTATTTTTGAGACATTTATGTCTAGAATCTTACAGTATATAACCTTTTGAGACTGGCTTTTTTTCACAGGGCATAATACCTTAGACTGGAGGAGGGCATGGCAACCCACTCCAGTACTCTTGCCTGGAGAATCGCCATGGACAGAGGAGCCTGGCGGGCTACAGTCCATGGGGTTGCGTAGTCCATGGGGATGCAAAGGGTCAGACACCACTGAGCGACTAAGCGCAGCAGTGCCGTGCCTTAGAGTTCCATCCAGGCTGCCACACACCTCTGTAGATCAATACTTTGCTTCTTTATTGTGCAGGAAGAGTCCATCGCATGGATGTTTGTTTAACTCTTCACCCACTGAAGGACGCTTGGGTTGTTTCTGGTTTGGGTCTGTTATGAACAGAGCTGTTACATACATTAGCGTACAGGTTTTTGTGTGGGCATGAGCCTTCATTTGTCTAGACTGAATAACTAGGAGAGGACTTTGGGGTCATGGAAGAGTATTTTTACCTTTACCAGACACTGCCACACTGTTTTTTGAGAGTAGCAACACTGTTTTGCGTTTCCACCTGTGATATGTGAGCATCCAGTTGCTCTGTATCTTAGCTCCTGTGTTTTCAACATTTTTTATTATAGCCATTCTAATAGGTATGTGCTGAAATCTCATCATGGTTTTGTCTTGCATCGCTAATAACTAAGGATGTTGAACATCTTTTCATATGTGTATTTCTCATGTGTGTATCATTGGTTGTGTCTATTCAAGAATTTTTGCAATTGTCAGAATAATTAGCCACTGGTTTGTTGAAAGCAGTATTTTCCAACAGGTCCACTGTTGGCATTGGGGTGGTATAATATCTGGTTCTGTATGCCGTCCTTTACATTGCAACTTATTTAGATTCCCAGGGACACAAAATGCTCGAAGCACGTGAAGCTGTGATGACCAAAAACATTCTCACACATTTCCAAGCTCCACTAGGAGGGTGGTACCACCTAGTGAAAAACCATTAGCTTAGAAATTAGGCTTTTTCTGTAAAATCAGATCGATTTCCCCCAATTCACCTGATTTGTGGAGGAAGGGTGGGGAGCTTCACCATATCATGGTTCTTCTTGGGAAGAGAGGAATTCATGCTGGTCAGACGAGCAGCAGAGTTCCCTGGGATTTAAGTCACTATTTCTCAACAGTCTGGTTGTCCATTGCTTAGCCTCCATGTATCCTTTCTGTAAATTAGGAACTGACAACTTCCTTCAATGCCATAAATATTGCTTGGGCCAAATTCCTCCCATTACCTAAGGTGTTTGTGTGTGTGTGTGTGTGTGTGTGTGTGTGAGTTTCTGGTTAGGATGTGTGTGAGGGTGGAGGACAGACCACCGTCAGCTTTCTCCTGCTCCCCCACTATCTCCCTGCTCACCCCTTCCTCCTCTTCTGCCCTCTCTCTGTCCCTCCAGTCTCCTTTTCCCTCTTCTTCCTCCTCCTTCTTTTTTCAGTTCAGTTCAGTTCAGTTGCTCAGTCGTGTCCGACTCTTTGCGACCCCATGAATCGCAGCACGCCAGGCCTCCCTGTCTATCACCAACTCCCGGAGTTTACTCAAACTCATGTCCTTCGAGTCGGTGATGCCATCCAGCCATCTCATCCTCTGTTGTCCCCTTCTCCTCCTGCCCCCAATCCCTCCCAGCATCAGGGTCTTTTCCAATGGTCAGCTCTTCACATGAGGTGGCCAAAGTATTGGAGTTTCAGCTTCAACATCAGTCCTTCCAATGAACACCTAGGACTTATCTCCTTTAGGATGGACTGGTTGGATCTCCTTGCAGTCCAGAGGACTCTCAAGAGTCTTCTCCAACACTACAGTTCAAAAGCATCATTTCTTCAGTGCTCAGCTTTCTTTACAGTCTAACTCTCACATCCATACATGACCACTGACTGGAAAAACCATAGCCTTGACTAGACGGACCTTTGTTGGCAAAGTAATGTCTCTGCTTTTTAATATGCTGTCTAGGTTGGTCATAACCTTCTTTTTTGGATTATAGCAAATTTACTTACAGATTAATGGCTGAACTTTTAGCTTGTTCCCCTAGCAACTGATTTTAGAATCCTGAACAAATTGCTTTTCTTTAAAATCATGACTGTCTGTGACAACAGTAGGTAGAAAATTGAACGATATAATAACTGAGATTATCAACAGAAAGTCACAGTTTAGTTGGGGACAAAATGCGGACTTACATAGGAGTGTCTGCAAAATATCTGTAAACAAGTGTTCTGTGATATAAATTAAACACAGTGAAGAAATAGAGAATGGAGGAGTTGCAAAGTCTGGGAATCAAGGGCAGCAGACCTCACAAGACTCCAACCTGACCAGGGACAACTTGCTGAAATTTTCTCTTTCCTTTTTCTCGTTCATTAGGATAAGGGCTTCCCTGGTGGCTTAGATGGTAAAAAATCTGCCTGCAATGCAGGAAACCCAGGTTCAGTCCCTGGGTTGGGAAGATTCCCTGGAGGAGTGCATGGCAACCCATTCCCGTATTCTTGCCTGGAGAATTCCATGGACAGAGGAGCCTGGCGGAATACAGTCCATGGGGTCGCAAGAGTTGGACACGACTGAATGACTAATACACACACAGTTAGGATAAAGTTCCTCCTCTGTCAATCTGACATGACAACTGCTAAGATATGCCACAATAATATATACAATATATGTAGGTGTAAATATAGGTAATGTGTGTGTGTGTGTGCATGTGTACCATATATAGATATATTTTTCATAACAGAAAACCTGAACTAACTTTTTGGCCAACCCAATTGTCTGCGTGTGAATGTATATACACACACACATATATTTGTAATGTGTGCTTTGAAATCTGGAAAGGTAGGAATCTCTATCCGAAATCATCATCATCATCATTATGATTGTATTAGTCAGGGTTCTCCAGAGAAATAGAACCAATAGGATATCTAAGTATCTATCTGAATATAGATATATGAGAGGAAATTTATTATGGCATTTATGGTTATGGAGGCTGACATATGCCACCATACACTGTCTGCAAGCTGGAGAACCAGGAAAGCCAGTAGTGTAATTCAGTCAAAGTCTGAAAGCCCGGAAACTAGGAACCCCAAAGTCGGAGGGCAGGGCTCAAAAAGAGACAATTCAGAGAGAGAGAGAGAAATACTGTATGATAATAGCTTACATGTGGAGTCTAAGAAATACACCCAACTAGTGGATAAAACCAGAAAGAAGCAAGCACAGATACCAAGCGCAAACCAGAGGTGAGCCGTCGGGGCGGGAGTGGGGTGAGGCCATGTAGGGGTGCGGGGTGGGGGCAGAAACTCCTGGGTGTGAGACAGGCTCAAGGAAGTATTGTGCAGCATGGGGGACAGAGCCACTGTTCTGTAGTAACTGTCACTGGAAAGGGACCTTTAAAATCATATAAAATTTTAAAAATTAAAAAAATTAAAAAGTCTATACAAAGAGAGGGAGACGATCCACCCACCCTTTGACTTTCTGTCCTCCTGGGACTCTCAGAGGATTGGAGGCTGCCTGTTCAGAGTCAGGCGACAGATCTGCTTTCTTCGGTCATGGGATTCAAATGCTAATCTCCTCCAAAAATACCCTCGCGGACACGCCCAGAAATAGTGCTTCCCAGTTACCTGGACATTCCTTAGCCCAGATTAGCTGGCACATAAAACTGACCGTCACAGTCGTCCTCATCACTTCATCCCTTAGCCGGCCTGGCGAGTGGGGAACGGACGATGAACAGGAGAGGAGCGGGACACGCCGCAGGGCACACGTGTCGTCCGGGAAGACTTAGAGCTGGGTATACGTGTTCAGTCCACGCTGTCGGCAAAGGGCTCGGGACCCAGACGCTTTCTCCCTGTGTGCTCTGGAGGTCTCTGCCGGAGGAGTCCCCACACCCCTGTTCCTAAAACACCCCTAAACCTTTAGAGCCAGGGTTGCTGCTTGCTGGTTCCCCTCAAGTCAGGGGACTGGGAACAAAGACCCTCAAATATTTTGTGTAGCCCAATGCTGTCTCCCCTGATGGGACATTTTAATAAAATGTCTTAATTTTATCTTTAAAATGTGAATTTTGCAGTTTTACTCCATGATGGGTTTGTATTTGTTTTAAAGTAAAAATGTTGTTTTCAATGAATGAGTTTCTAACCTAGTCTCTATGGTGGCTCGTTAAAAATATAATGAATTGAAAAGATCAATTTGGAGAAACTGAGCTGAATTGAAGAAGCTCAGCCTGTCATGCTAGGTTCAACATCTGTGTAACACTTATCTCAGCATTTAGGTTTATTCCAGCTTTTTAAAAAAATTTAAAAAAAAATTTTATTGGAGTCTAGTTGCTTTACAATGTTGTGTTATGTTCTGCTATACAGCAAAGTGAATCATATATATATATATATATATATATACATGCATATATATATATACATATGTATATATATATATACACACACACACACATATATATATATATATACATTCTTTTATATATTTCCTTTCCATTTAGGTCATCACAGAGCATTGAGTAGACTTCACTGTTCTATACAGTATGTTCTTATTAGTCATTTATTTTATACAAAGTAGTGTATATACGGGGCTTCCCAGATGGTGCTAGTAAAGAACCTGCCTGCCAATGTAGGGGGCGTAAGAGACATGAGAGTTGTGGGTTCGATACCCGGGCAGGGAAGATGTCCTAGAGGAGGGCATGGCAACCTACTCCAGTATTCTTGCTTGGACAGTCCCATAGGCAGAGGAGACTGGTGGGCTACAGTCCACAGCATCACAGAGAGCTGGACAGGACTGAAGTTACTTATCACACACGAATGCAGTGTACATGTGTCAATTCTAATCATCCAGTCCTTTCCACGCCTCCTTCCCCGCTTGGTGTCCATAGTCCATGTGTTCTTATTTTTGCCAACGCTCAACCTTCTCTAAGGAAAGCAGCTCCACTTGTTGTCACTGTTCACTTTCTAAGTCGTGTCCAACTCTTCACGACCCTGTGGACTGCAGCACGCCAGGCCTCCCTGTCCTTCACCATCTCCCGGAGCTTGCTCAAACTCTTGGCCATTGATTCGGTGATGCCGTCCAAACCTCTCATTCTCTGTCTTCCCCTTCTCCTCCTGCCTTTAATCTTTCTCAGCATCAGGGTCTTTTCCAGTGAGTCAGTTTTTTTGCATCAGGTGGCCAAAGTGTTGGAGCTTCAGCTTCAGCATCAGTGCTTCCAATGAACACCCAGGACTGATCTCCTTTAGGATGGACTGGTTGGATCTCCTTGCAGTCCAAGGGGCTCTCAAGAGTCTTCTCCAACACCACAGTTTGAAAGCATGAATTCTTTGGCACTCAGCCTTTATGGTCAAACTCTTATATCCATTCATGACTCCTGGAAAAACCATAGCTTTGACTAAATGGACCTTTGTCATAAAAGTGATGTCTCTGGATTCTAATACACTGTATAGGTTTGTCATAGCTTTCCTTTCAAGGAGCAAGTGTCTTTTAATTTTATGGCTGCAGTCATGTCCACAGTGATTTTGGAGCCCAGGAAAATAAAGTCTGTTGGCTATCACTGTTTCCATTGCTTCCCTGTCTATTAGCCATGAAGTGATGGAACCTGATTCCATGACCTTTGTGTTTTGAATGTTGAGTTTTAAGCCATTTTTTTCACTCTCTTCTTTCACCTTCATCAGGAAGCTCTTTAGTTCCTCTTCATTTTCTACCATTGTGGTGTTGTGCTAGTCACTCAGTTGTGTCTCTTTGCGACCCCATGGATTGTAGCCTGCCAGGCTTCTCTGTTCCTGGGATTCTCCAGGCAAGAATACTGGAGTGGTTTGCCATTTCCTTGTCCATTTCTACCATTAGGGTGGTGTCATCTGCATATCTGAGGTTACTGATATTTCTCCAGCAGACTTGATTCCAGCTTGTGCTTCATCCAGTCCAGTGTTTCTCATGATGTACTCTGCTTAGAAGTTAAATAAGCAAGGTGACAATATACAGCCTTGACGTACTCCTTTCCCAATTTTGAACCAGTCTGTTGTTCCATGTCCTGTTCTAACTGTTGCTTCTTGACCTGCACACAGATTTCTCAGGAGGCAGGTAAGATGGTCTGTATTCCCATCTCTTTAAGAATTTCCCACAGTTTGTTATGATCCACACAGTCAAAGGCTTTAGTGCAGTCAATGAAGCAGAAGTAGATGTTTTTCTGGAATTCTTTAGCTTTTTCTATGGTACAGTGGATGTTGGCAATTTGATCTCTGGTTCCTCTGCCTTTTCCAAATTCATCTTGAACATCTGGAAGTTCACACTTCACATACTGTTGGAGGCTAGCTTGCAGTGTTTTGAGCATTACCTTTCTAGCATGTGAAATGAGTGCAATTGTGAGGAAGTTTGAACATTCTTTGGCACTGCCCTTCTTTGGGATTGGGATGAAAACCTTTTCCAGTCCTGTGGCCACTGCTGAGTTTTCTAAGTTTGCTGGCATACAGCCCTATAATTTTTTTTTTTTTTTTGTACTAAATATATTCTCCACTCACCTCTGTATAAAGCTAACTGAACCAGGAGACCCAGCCACCAGAGCTAGGACAGAGAAAGATATCTAGTACACAGATGGACTGGACTCTTTTAGGCTTAGGGAATAGGATGCCTGCTAATGATTAGTTACTAGATAGAAAGAAAAGGGATAGTTACATTGGAGAGAAAGATTGAGCAAATAGTCAAGTCCAGTCTCAACTAATAGTTAGCAAGTATTGGGTTGGCCACAAAGTTTGTTTGGCTTTTCCATGGTACAGAAAAACTCAAATGAACTTTTTGCCAATCCAATATTTCAAGTGATCCAAATGCTAAAGATGACAGGCATTATAGGCAATTTGCATGGCAATGAGTGTGGAATGGATGAGACAAAGAGAAGCAGGGAAAAAGACAGGCCTCACTTAACCCAAAAATGTGAGGCGAGGTGGACAAGAATGGTATATTTACCATGGAACCAAAGAGATTCAGATGTGCTGAAGTGGTGTGTTTTGCAACTTTATGTTAAATTTTTACCTAAAGTTACAGAAATTACCAAAGAGATGACTTTGGTGCTTCTTTCTTCCTTTGCAGGCAAAGTGTGAAAGTGAAAGTGTTAGTCGCTCAGTTGTGTCTGACTCTGGATCACCATGGACTGTAGCCTGCTAGGCTCCTCTGTCCATGGAATTCTCCAGGCAAGAATGCTGGAGTGGGTTGCCATTCCCTTCTCCAGGGGCTCTTCTTGACCCAGGAATTGAATCCAGGTCTCCTGAATTGCAGGCAGATTCTTTACTGTCTGAGCTCAGGGAAGCACACAGAGTGGAGGCCAAATTTCTTGGTCTTTTAAAAAAGAACATTGACTTTTATCACTCTGTTGTTAATGCAGATTCAGGGATTCACAGCAAACAAGGTCAAGGGTCTGGCCATTTTGGGTATTTAGTCCTTAAGTTTGACAAATGTGACAATATCCTTCATCAATGGTTCCTTGCTCAAGAATGAAAAGCCACATCTGTTGTAGAAGCTGTCACGATTCTGTAGGAGGGAGTGGGAATGGAAGACCAGGCAGCCACCATCCGTCTCACCTTGAGCCGTCATCTGCAAGTGTGACCAGGGCACGCGGGGGACGTGACACTGCTGTCTGTCCCACGAGTTGCTCTGGCCCAAATGGGACACTCTATGTCCCAGGATTGCTCACTAATGTTTAATAAAATACACACCTTGGGTTCTTTTTTCTTTTGACAAATTTCAGTGTTTAGAAAGCATTTCGAGCCAATAGGCACATGCTCATTATTCTTCAAATACATGGGTCAATTGATTGTTTTTGCCAATTTTGGGGTGTTTGAAAGCAATCTTTTCTACTGGTGGTAGGCTTTTTTTCCCCCCAATATAACATGATTCCAAAAGAAGACCTTAAAGGGAGTTTGCTGGTATCCCAGTGGTTAGGACTGCCCACTTTCACTGCCAAGGGCAGGATTCAGTTCCTGGTTGAGATGCAAAGAGCAAGACAGAACAGAACAGACCAAAACAAAAACCATAAGAAGACCTTAAAATTCATTCTAAAACCATGGATTAATCTGTCTGGTTTTGGTATTTTATTTATTTTTCTTTGTAATTTTTTTCAAATTGAAATATGGTTGATTCACAATATTTCAGGAGTACAGTAAAGTGATTGTTACACTGCTCACTTCTATATATGTATGCTTTCTCAGATTCTTTTCCATTATAGGTTATTATTAGATGGTGAATATAGTTTCCTGTGCTATACCTAGATCTTGTTGCTTACTCTGTCCATGGTAGTGTGTATCTCTTCATCTCCAAAGCCCAATTTTGCCCTCTCCTCCTCTCCCCTTTGGTAACCATGAGGAAATCATTACTTTATTTGGACTTCCGCTGTGCAGACTTTAGGGGGGTGTTACATCAGTGAGATCAATGCTGCAAATAGTAGAAAGAAACAGCCAGAGCTGACCAGTGCCAGAGTTGACCAGTGGAAAGGATTCAGGGAACCAAGGATTCCTGTTGGAAAAATTTCTTTGGAAAAAGCTCTTCCTGGGAATCCCCTGGCAGCCCAGTGATTAGGACTTAGTGTTTTCATTGCCGAGGGCTTGGATTCAACCCCTGGTCAGGGAGCTAAGATCCTACAAGTTGCTCAGCCAAAAGAGAATTATAAAACAAAATTATTTTTGAAAAAGTTCTTCTCCAGCCCAGTTTAGATGCATCAACTTTCTTCCCACCTGCAGTAGAAAAGTGAGAAGCAAAGTTTCATATGGAGCTGATATAACAAGAAATAGTTCATGAGATTATATACCACGTTTGACATGTAGAGAATCCTAGATTTTTATTTCAAATGTTATATTTATCTTAAATATAGCTATCTTAAACTTGGCTTCAAGTTGTGGGATTATGTTTCCCTTATAGAAATTCGTGAGCTGTGGTGGCCTTGTGTGCACGGCTGTTTGGAGAGCCGTGGCAAAAATACAAATTATTATGCTTGTGGCAAAAATTCAAATTTGATTTCTCTGTGAATCATCATGACCTATTTTATTATGCAAGTGAGTTGCCATAGATGTTGAGGGGGTAACAGCACACTTGGCGGAGACCTCTAATTTTGCATTTCTTTACTGGCAGCTGTATTTGGTGGCAGACTCTCTCTAGGTAAGATTACCTAGGTAAGGCTCTTTCTAGGTAAGATTACCTAGGTAAGTCTCCTTCCAGGTAAGTGGGAAAGCTGTATTTTTGTCTTCTTCTCTCCTTGACCAACGCAGTCACTAGTGGTTATATTTCCTTTTCTCCTAGTATCTTCAGAAATTCGTTATCTCCTCTTTTCTAAGAATCCATCAATATATACTTTCCACAAATGTTGAGTAACCTAATTTATATTAACACTAAATGTTACCAATAAAAGGCTGTTCTTCAGACATGGGTATTGGGCTTCCCTGGTGGCTCAGTGGCAAAGAATCTGCCTGTCAGTGCAAGAGATGCAAGAGCCGTGGGTTCAATCCCTGGGTTGGGAAGATTCCCTAGAGAAGGAAATGGCAACCCATTCCAGTATTCTCGCCTGGGAAATCCCGTGGACAGAGGAGCCTGCCTGGCTACAGTTCATGGGGTTGCAAAAAAGTCAGATACGACTTAGCAACTAAATAGCAACAGTAAGGCATGGATATTATTTTTTTTTTTCTATTATTTCTAATGGTAAGAAAACTCTTTTTTCCCCTTTCCTGTAATTTAGCACATTTTCATTGTAGAATACATGGGAAGTAGTTGAACAAAGAGAAGAAAAATTCCTTGATCCCATCTCTCTGAGACAACTTTTGTTAATTTGGGGATACACTCTTCATATAACAAAATAAAATCATCCTGTATGCAAATTTTAAACTGTATCATTCCTCTTAATTTTTGATGATATATTTTACATCTTTAAACATGCTGATAGTCATGGCTGTATTATATGGCTGTACCCTAAATAATTTAAATAACCCATTATTTATTTGATGTTAAAACTGTGTCCATTATTTTGCTCTTATAAGTTGTTGAAATTAACATTCTTTGGCTTATTTCTTCAAATATAGTTATGATCATGGGAGAACAACTTTGGAAACTACACTTCGTTGCCAGTGAGCAGGGAAGGAGAAATTTCCTGCCCCTTGAAATCATATCTGGTCATTCAGTCATTTTATTTCTTGCTGCTGAGTGTAGCCTTGTTTGTTAGCACTAAAAAATGAACAAAAACTGAGGAAATCTGGCCCTTGCTCAGGGAGAAAAGTAGTAGCAAATCGTTGAAAGTTTGGAAGTATTTTGTGTTAGATTGAAAACACAAAAATTATGTGACCTACAGTCGACTCAAATTACTATGATGTTTGGAAACATTGCAATGAAACTGAGTCTGCAGCATTTGGAATTCAGTGCAGAACCTTTCACGTGACAGTTACTTACTCATGGCTGAGATAGCATGATTCCAGAGCGTTTTCTCTTAAACTGTTTATCTCAGGCCAAGTTTCAGGACACATGGGTGGTAGAGTGCTTGACACAGGTGCTGGGGAGCTGACCAAGAGGAAGGGCCAGTCCACGGAAAGGAAAACATCTCTGGGATTGGACACATCATTAGCTCCAAGGAGGGAGGCAGATGGAAGACGGATAATAGGAGCCTGGAGGCAAGGGGATGGTCCTGCTGTTTGCTGCGGAGGAACAGGGTGTGTAGATATAGACAAATTCCACTGTAGGCATTGAGGCTGAGCCTCTGCCAACTGAACTAGATAGATATCACAGCAGGGGGTTGGAAATGCAAAATTAGAGCTAGAATAGTAAGTGCACACAATTCATAGTTTGTTTTTTTAATTTATTTTATATTGGAGTATAGCAAAAGGGTCAAGATAGGCCATGAAATCATAAGATGACTGCTTCTTGGCAGGAAAGTGATGACAAACTTAGACAGTGTGTTGAGAAGCAGAGACATTACTCTGCCAACAGAGGTCCATATGTATAATCAAGGCTATGGTCTTCCCACTGGTCTTGTATGACATGAGAGCTGGACCATAAAGAAGGCAGAACACCGAAGAATTGATGCCTTCGAACTGTGGTGCTGGAGAAGACTCCTGAGAGTCCCTTGGGCAGCAAAAAGATAAAATCAGTCAATCTTAAGGGAGATCAACCCTGAATATTCACTGGAAGGACTGATGATGAAGCTGAAGCTCCAGTATTTTGGTCATCTGATGCAAACAGGTGATGCACGGAAAAGTCCCTGATGCTGGGAAAGATTGAGGGCAGGAGGAGAAGAGGGTGTTAGAGGATGAAATGGCCGGATGGCATCACTGATGCCATGAACATCAACTTGGTTAAACTCCGGGAGATGAAGAGGGACAGGGAGGCCTGGCGTGCTGCCGTCCATGGGGTCACAATGAGTTGGGCTGGGCAACTGAACACCACCACCAACAAATAGCAAGAGGATAAAAGGAGAAGAGGGCGACAGAGGGTGAGATGGTTAGGTAGCATCGCCGACCCCATGGGCATGCGTTTGAGCAAACCCCTGGAGAGAGTGAACGACAGGGAAGCCTGGTGTGCTGCAGTCCGCAGAGTCGGACACAACTTAGCGACTGAGCAACAAGACCACCCAGCTGATTCACAATGCTGTGTTAGTTTCAGGTGTATAGCATAGGGGTCTGGTTATGCATGTACATGTTCCAGTTCACAGTTTGAACCAAGAGAGTCCGTGTCTACAGAGAAAGGATCCCTATACTGGAAGGTTGAAGTTGGGGATGTTGATGGTGGGGAGTTAGCAGGCGGGAGGGGGAGCATCAGGAGGAGTCTGGGAAGGATGCAGCCTTGGAGACAGAAGGGGACTGAACACTGCTGACCTGTGACCTAGCGTCACTGTTGAACTTCAGCTAAGGTGTTCCAGATGAATGTGGGTGTGGATGCCAGAGAACAATGAACAAAATTAACAATGACGGGAAGAAAAGGTAGCAAGTGTTAAGAGATTACTCTGTCACAACTGCTGGGCTGAGTGCATCATTTAATTTTCTTTTTTTAAAAAAATTTGTTTTTCATTTATTTTTATTAGTTGGAAGCTAATTACTTTACAATATTGTAGTGGTTTTTGCCACACATTGACATGAATCAGCCATGGATTTACATGTGTTCCCCATCCCGATACCCCCTCCCGCCTCCCACCCCATCCCATCCCTCTGGGTCTTCCCAGTGCACCAGCCCTTGTCTCATGCATCCAACCTGGGCTGGTGATCTGTTTCACCCTTGATAGTATACTTGTTTCAATGTTACTTGTTTCAATGTTGTTCTCTCAGAACATCCACCCTCACCTTCTCCCACAGAGTCCAAAAGTCTGTTCTGTACATCTGTGTTAGAGCTGGGATGTTTCCATTGCCCGCCTTTTACAGAGGGAAACCAAAGTCGACAGAGATTAAATATTTTTTTCTCAAGATCCCACAGATAAACCATATGTAGGCTAGAAACCTGAAGCTCTGCTCTAAATTTCTCTATGACTGTTTTAGTGAGCTATGCGGCCTCCGAGGGATTGTGTAGTGAGAGACTGGAGGGAAAGTGGAGGCCGCCGACTGGACTTCTTTGGAAGAAGTTCAGCTCATTATTGAAGAAGGAGAGCAATGGTAAGGTGGAAGAGAGCTACACCCAGATTTGGGCATGGCAAGAGGAACCATCCCCAGGGCTGAAGAGGAAAAATGAGTTTTGTTCCGGTTGGCACCCATAGGCAATGGTGTGCAGTCTGAATATTCCATGCATTTCACAGGCATCTATGTATTTATCCCCCAGACTTGAGATTTTGAGGATTCTGAAAGCCTGTTGAAGACAGGAAGTTCTCCTGGTGTTCTTTCCCTAGTGTGACTTTGATACACTTGCCTTTCACGTGAACACTCATGGATGCAGGGTGGCCTTGTTTACAAACGTATGGCGAATTTCCAAGTTTCTGTACTCATGTTGCTGACCACCTCTGGCAGCTGTTTATCGGCCACATCCCCAACTCAGGCTTTTGAAATCCAACCCTTCAGCAAAGCCAGCTGAAAGCCAACTTTTTTCCGGAAGGTTTCCCCAAGTCCTTCAGGAGGAATCGACCTCTATCCCTTCTGAACTCATCTCTCCATCCTCTTCTCTCTGACAACCTCACTCAGGCTCCTCCTGAGATCCAGTGTTTTCCTGTTACTATATGTGTGTACATTCAGTCACCAGGTTGTGCCAACTCTTTGTGACCCCCATGGACTGTGTCATACTAGGCCTCCCTGTCCCTCACCATCTCCCAGAGTTTGCCCAAGTTCATGTCCATTGAGTCGGTGATGCCATCCAACCATCTCATCCTCTGTCACCCCCTTCTCCTGCTTTCAATCTTTCCCAGAATCAGGGTCTTTTCCAGTGAGTTGGTTCTTTGTATTAGGTGGCCAAAGTATTGGAGTTTCAGCTTCAGCATCAGTCCTTCCAATGCATATTCAGGGTTGATTTCCTTTAGGATTGACTGGTTTCATCTCCTTACAAGCCAAGGGACTCTCAAGAGTCTTCTCTAAAAAACAATTATCATATACTACTGCATATATATGGAATCTAGAAAGATGGTACTGATGAACCTATCTTCAGAGCAGCAATGGGGAAACAGACATTGAGAACAGACTTATGGACACAGCTGATGGGGGGAGAAGAGGGTGGGAGGTATGGAGAGAATAATATCAAAGTATACATTGCCATGTGTAAAATAGATAGCCAATGGGAATTTGTCTCACAATGGGGCTTTATAACAACCTGGAGGGGTGGGATGGGGAGGGAGGTGGGAGGGGTGCTCAAGTGGGAGGGGACATGGGTAAACCTATGGCTGATTCATATTGATATTTGGTAGAAGCCAATGCAATACCATAGAGCAATTATCCTTCAATTAAAAACAAATAAAAAAGAAAAAAAAGTCTTTTCCAGCACCATAGTTGCAAAGCATCAATTCTTTGGCACTCTGCCTTCTTTATGGTCCAACTCTCATATTTATACATGACTACTGGAAAGACAATAGCCATATTAACATTTGAAGTTATATGTACTTAATATTTGAATTTAAGAGTTAGAGCAAAGAGTCAAGTAAACAGTCTTCTTCCTCCTGATGTTCCCCAATTATGATTTCTGTTGTTGATGTTGGATGGACAGGAATACAAATAGCCAGGATACCATTCCGTGCATTTTTTGGAGAAAGGGGGGCCAGAAAGCCAGGACCCTTGAAAATTTAAAAAAAAAAAAAAGAGTTAATACATAGCATGAACACTTGAAGAGCAATACCCTGAGGAATGATTTAGTCATCTGGGTTTTGTTTGCGATACATTGTGTAGTGCCTTTTGGATGCTTGAGATCAGTGTGTGGTCTTTATATTAAATTGTATGTTTATATAATTTAATGAGCATTTACTATGGCTAGGCATTATGCCACCCATTTTATAAGTGTATATACTTTTTTAATTGAAGCGGAGTTGATTTACAATGTTGTGTTATCTTAGGAGTTCTATCTATTATCTATCTGTCTACGTTTTCAGGTTCTTTTCCATTACAGGTTTTACTACAAGATATTGAGCATAGTTCCTTGTTCTGTACAGCATGTCCTTGTCATTTATTTTACGTATGTTTTTGGTTGCTGATCACAGAAATCCAAGTCAACTTGCTTTTAATAACAAAGGGCTCTATTAGTTGATATAAGTAAGAAGACCACAGGTATATGGACTTCAGGAACAGCTGAATCCAGGAGTTCAAAAGGTGTGTTCAGTGTTCTGACTCTCCCCATCTCCTTGCTGTTCTGCCTTTCTCTCTCTCCATGTCCTAGCTTCTCTGTGTTGGCTTCACTCTTAGGTAGGCTCATGGGGTATGATGAAAGAGATGGATGGTGATAGTCACAAGCAAAATATCTCTATTCTTTCTGCAACTCTGGCAAAAAACGGTTTAGGTGATATTTAGTAACATTGATTTTAGAGAATTAATTAGCATTTTTGTTTTTAAAAGACATGAATATTTACTTTTATTTTACATGAGGTAATTGAAACAGTAAATGATTATCTCCATAATATGGATAAACATAGTCAGTCATGTTTACACAATGTGCTAAAAATCAGTGAGTTATAATGACAAGTCTAACTACACATTCAAGAATGTCCTCCTTTCCCTGTTTCTTTAGAGAGAAATTATAAGGAAAAGTTTATTCCTCTTAAATAGGGAAAGTGATGGCACAAGAGAGAAAAATGCGAAAATGAGGTGACAGATTTTGACTATATAATTCTAGAATGAGAGAATAAATTAGGGTGCCGAGCTGGATCTTCCCTGGGTTCTGAGGTGATTCTGGCGTTCATTTCACAGGAGAAGGAATAGAGTTGCAAACATGGGCTCATATGCATACGCTGGTCTACTTAGGTTGAAGAGATGTTATAAGGGGAAGGTGTGTCGACTGGGGGCTTGCTGGCATCGTTCAAAAGTACCCAAGCCACTCAGACACTTTGAATCACTTCTTTACCTGATTATCTCATTTGTTTTCAGTGAGTCTGGAATTAGATTGGTTTAGGTGGGTACTTCAGGCTCAGCATCTCCTCTGAGGTTACTGTTAGAAACTGGCTGAGGTTGAAGTCATCTAGCACGTTTCTTTACTCATACACGTGACATATAGGTTGGAAAGTCTTGAAGTAAGGGCTTAAATAGCAGGTACACTTTGAAATCATTAAGGGCACGGCCCTAATGCAATACGGCTGATGTCCTTAAAAAATTGGAAAGTATACCAGAGCCTGCTGTCTCCTGTTTCTTAGAGGAAAGGCTCTTTGAGGACTTGCATGATGGTCATCTTAGCGCATCCTTCACCAGTACGACCTGGATGGTTGCTCCTGTGAGTGCTTTGTATGAATTATATCCTCACAGATGTGGGAACTTTCATTAGCCCCATTTCACAACACGAGGACCATTGACTGAGAGTGATAATAATGTGCTAAAATCAGAGACCGAGAAAGTGCCAAGAGCAGGTCTTGAAGGTCTGCTTGGTCCTGAGCCCACATCCTGGAGCATCACTGTGCTGTCTGAGGATTGAGCTGGGCAGAACTGCCACCTTTGTGGTTCAAAACAATCAGATATTGGCTATTGCATTAGAGAAAAGAATGTGCATGGTGCTAGGATTTTTGAATATTTTGAATCATTTTTATTTTCATCTTTACATCTTTCTACCTTTAAAATCTCACATTAGAATGGTGAGCATTAATGATGTCTCCTCTTCCACGCTTTAGAGAAAAAAAATCTATCTTTTCTCCTAATTTGCATTCTAGGTGAATACAATATAAGGTTGGAATTAGTAGTCTTACCGCAGGCTGATGTTTGTGTGGAATCTCATTATAAAGTTCAATATTAATTTCTTGATTTACCACAGCAGGTGGTCTTAAAATGAAAATGGAAGAAAGAAAGCCACATTGCAGGATATTCTCATGATGACTGGTTTTGTGACTGTGGGCAAGTAACTGAGCTTAATTCAGGCATGATAATCTAATATACTTTACAGTGTGATTGTAACAATTAAATTAGAAAATGTAGGTAAAGAGCTTAGAACAGTGCCTAGCTGAATAAATATTCACTGCTAGTATTATTTGCATTTTAGTTACAGATTTTAAAGTGAGTATTTGAGAGTGGTGTCCATCTGAGGTAATCTGAGATGTAGCTGATGCAAATATACATAGTGGCTAATATAATAAATAATATAGGAATCACTTGAAATGAAGACTGTGGAAGCACTCCCAAACTGTTTAAGCCTTGGTTCTGCTATCTTAGCTTATGATGTTGTTTATGACCGAAGCTTATTTCAGAGTTTAAATTTTACTTTAAAGGAAAGCATCCAACTTCGTTATCTGAGCTAGGTGAGAGGAATTTAGCCTCGTGCCATTTAGTGGTGTTCTGGAGTCTTGCCTATCTCCAAGTTTGCTCTTTGTCACTAAAAGACCAAAAGGGGGGTGGAAGTTCTTGGCAGCCAGGGCAACTCGTTAAGAGGCAGCCTCTTCTTCCCTCGCTGAAAGGCTCCTCTGTATCAGAGCTCGCACAAGAATTTGCATCCCATAATGAGTCACGCAGTCAGCTCTGGGCTTCCCGGCAGGCTGCTTAGAGTCAAATGCTGCAGCTATTCTTAGCTGCTCCCCGCCCTGTAATGGAAGATACCGGATGAACTTGCAAATATCACATTGTACTGATGTCAAACAGGGCGGTTGGGTCAGATTCAGTTTCCAAGTCTTTGCTTTCCTTGGTGTCTTAGGGACAGTGAAACAAACCAAAGAGAAGAATCTTCCTGTGATTTCAGGACCATAGCTTATACAGCACCACGGGATGTAGTGAGCAGTGAACAGAAACGTACTTCTTCACAATGCTCTGATTTCCACAGTTCCCAATCTAGAATCAGGGCTAAAGACATCAAAGCAGTTATAAGCTGTAGGTCCCTTGCAAGATCTCACTGTGCTTGTGAATGGGTTAGAAGTAGTGACTTTGCTCACAAATGGTAAGTAAAACATTGCGTCATCATGTGTCCCAAAGGATAACATTTTCCTTGGCAGCTTGGCCATTATATATATAAAGTGCCTTTTCTCTAATGAGATAACTGTTCCCACTTTTCTGGCCATTTTCTTAAGGAGCCAGACCTTTTCTAAAGCAGAAGAAATGCAGGTATATTCATTATAGTTCTTATCTAGTTGTGTCATCATTATCTTTTTACATGTCAGTTTCCTGTGTACACTTTTTCATCCAGATGGCCCAAGTACACAACATCTTGCCAGACACAACATCAATGTGATTTGTGTATATATTGAAAATAGGATTGTATTATGCATATTCTTTCATAATCTGACTTTCAAAATCTAATAAACTCTAAGGTTTAATGTTAACTTGTTTTTTGCCAAGTTGTGAGATTCAGGCATGCCATGAAATATCAAAATGCAACATCTTGACATATTTTATTTTGTAGAAGAATTTGATTTATTTACCACATCCTGTCTTATTGGACTGGTTTATAATGATTAAATAAACTAAAATTAAATCAATTAAATTAGTTTTTAATTATTAGGAAAAAGGTGCATTGCTGTATGTTTGATTTAATCTCTCTTTCCTCAATAATTTGGTAATATTTACTGATTGCTTGCTCCATGCCAGGCACTGTTTAAAGTTGGGAATCAGAGCAAACCAACATTTTAGGGAGAATAAAGATATAATAAAATAAATAGGAAAATATATAAGATGGAATTAAACTGATCACTTACGATCTGCTACATTTCTTAATGAACATGACATGAAAAATGATCAGTAATATATATTTAATATTCAATAATTTATTATAGCATTTATATCACATATATTTATAAATGCATTTATATAATGTATAACAATATATTGTAATAAATATATATAATGTTCACATGTGATCAGTGCTATGGAGAACTGGGTGAACTGGGGGAAATTTAAGACAGAGTGACAGAGACCACCTGAGCAAGTGACATCTGAAGGAAAGGAGCCCTGCTGAACTCTTCCGGGCTGGGATCTTATCTGCTGGCTCATCCTCTGTGAGATCCCTGACCTTGTGGAGCTTAAGACTGTTAGGTCTGACGTTATCTCGGTTATGTCCAAGTTGTGAGATTCAGGGTGATTTTTATGTTGTATATATTTTTATATATACTATTACATATAAATAATAATGAACATATATCTAAATATTTTCAACCCTTTCTACAACAACAACAGAAATGGCCTCTTCACTTTAAAGGCTTGCTTCCATGCTGTTGTGAGCATGTCACATGGAAGCATATGCCCTGATGGGACGCACCCGTCCCCTCAGCCTGAGGCACTTGAACCGCCGTTGAACTAAGCCCATCAAACACACAGGCAGTCCTTTCTTAGCTCTCAATGCAAGGCTTTGCATTTGCACCTTTAAATTTCAGCCCTGAGTTGAGCAAGTTTGGGAAATTGGAAGATCCCACTGACAACCTGAAAGAGGATGCCCTGGACGGCAGCGTGAACCCGGAAGGTCAGGCAGACTTTAGGGAGCGGTTCGGAGAGGTTTGCTCCCCAGTTCCTCTGCCCACTTGAAGAAGATTCTGCTCTTCCTCTTTGTTGGAGGTCACTCTGCTCCCTGCCTCTTTGGCAGACTGCTTTATGAATGATGCGACAGGGAATATTTGCTGAAGTCAGCAGTGGGAGGCCCAGAAGCCAGGGCCCTGTTCCGCTTCCTACAGAGAATGCTTTTATGTTTTTGTGGAGCGTGGTTTTAGTCCACTCTGTGATAATGAAAAAG
The DNA here is from genome assembly GCF_033118175.1 of Dama dama. Taxonomy (NCBI): domain Eukaryota; kingdom Metazoa; phylum Chordata; class Mammalia; order Artiodactyla; family Cervidae; genus Dama; species Dama dama. The sequence goes on along the minus strand of NC_083687.1, from coordinate 9,196,636 downwards.
CCCCAATCTTCCATATGTAGAAAAATGCTAAAAAGCCATCTCTGAAAGCTTACCAGGAAGAACCCCTTTATTGCTACAGCGATTGTCTACTTTGATGTAAAACTCCTAGCTCTTTTTCCTGAAACATTTCTCTTGCAGAGTGAAGAAAAAAGTTACAAAGTACTTTCCGCTGAAAAGAAGGCAGAAAGAAAAAAATTTGCTTAGCTGTCTGTAATATTATTTTTATTCACTCCTAGCATTTATGTAGAAGTTGATCTATTCCAAAGCAATTTTACTTTTCTCCTATGATTTTCACAGTGCTCTAAGATAGGAGCATTATTTTTGTACAGGCTTTAGAATGAGAAAACCAAGACACTGAATAGGGAAAATTATCCGATGACATAGGCTGACATTTACCGAGTACTAACTGTGTCAGGCAGGATTCTGGGGACTTTATGTATTGATTCATTTATTTACTCCCTCCAGTGGCCCAGATAATTTTGGTATTGTTTTCATCGGAATTTTTCAGATCAGGAAACAAGGCACTGAGAAATGAAATGACTCAGTCAAGGGCATGCACAGTTAGTTAGTTAATACCAGAGATGACATTTACTCCCACAGAAGCCTGATTCTAACCCAGAACACTACCTATCCTATGGCTGGGCCACTGGGTAGATGAAGACTTGGGCTGTGATCATGGAATTTGAGTGCTGGAATGCCTCTAAATTCCGGAGCTGCAACCCTGGTATGGATGCTGCCTTGGGGTGAGTGCAGAAGGAAGGCAAACTAATCCTAAATTATCCTATTACGGTAAATCACAACAAAGTGTGTTTCTAACAATTCTTCTATTAATTCTGTGGCCCATACTTAATAGTATGTTAATAAAATACCTGTAAATTTGCATTCTTGGGGATTGTAGTCACTTTTCAGGCAGCAGCACTTGTGTTCTTAGGAAATATCAAGAATACAAATCTTCTCAAACTTTCTTTGTTCTGCCGGAATCTCTTTAGGACACCTGTGATAAATACTAACCCATTTATGCTTGATTATGGCCAGTCATGGCAAGTGACAAGTTATGTAAATTTTGAGGCTGTTTGTTTTATTTGGAGATAACTAATTACTGGGAACTTCTTTTTCATACACACACACACATATATCACCCACATGTATGTTTTAGATCAAATCCATGTCCTGACTAAAGTAAAATATTTTGCTTTAAGGATTCCAAGGTGCAGTATATAAACTCTTCAATTAAATGGAGCTCCATTTTTATCAAGAAAATGCAGGAGATCTTTTCTAATTGTTTGGGGTAGGGAGGTAAAAATAGAGGCAACACATTTAACAAGTATATTAATAGTTCTTAACAGAAAAGAAGAATCTAACCTGTAATAATACACTGTGTTAATTTTCTCAGTTTCTCCCACTTTACCTCTGAAACATTCACTGTAAAGCCAGATTGTATTAGTCTGACTAATAGAAACAAATAAGTTTAGATTAGAAGCTAGGAACAGAAAAAAATTTACAGTGTGTGTGGAGATAGTGTGTGTGTGTGTGTGTGTGTGTGTGTGTTTTAAGAGGATGAAAGAGGAAGATGTAGGAAAATTAATTGGGAAAATTCATTGAAAGGCTCAATTTATAATTACATCTTTTATTTCAAGTGTCAGAACTTCAATATTAAAATTCAGTTTGTTAAATAATTGTCAAGCTTTATCCAGATGGCAGACTTCATGTTAGGTGCAGGGATACAGTGGTAAAAGCACAAATCTGGTCTCTGCTTTTAGAGCATCTTGTGTGAGTATGTCCGTTTCCACCAAGGTGTGAGTGGGGCTGAAGTTCGGGCAGAACTGCCTGCCCCTGGGCACAGCACTGTGACTGCCTGGGGAGAGGGGACATTTATCTAACCAGCCTGCCTGCCTTTATAGGGCTTACATTCTAATAAGTAAGGCAGTTTTTAAATGCATAACAATGTAAATAGCATTACCAAAGGGAAGCATAAGACAAACATTATCTAATTTAGGTCAAAAGGCTAGGAAAAGCTTCCTTGAGAATGTGACCTTTAAGATAAGCCCAGAAGAATCACAAAGAACTGAACTGGTTTAAATGAGAAGAACCAGACCCTTCCCCATGCCTCTTAGAAAAACGTGTTGGTGGCATTGGCCCCTCAAGTATCGATTCTTGGCTCAACAGCAGTTGTATTTCAGTTTGTTCAGTAGGAACCAAATGTCTAGGGAGGATAAAGACAGACAGAGGGAGGAGAGGGAGGACTTACAGAGACAGTTACGTGGACGTGAGTGGAATCCCTTCATCCACTGTAGCCCGTTGGAGCTTCAAGGCCTGTGTTGACCCCGATGGTTTCGATATTGACAAGAAACAAGGCAAATCCTAAGTCCATAATAATCACAAGACATTGTCTTTGAGAAAGTGATGTATTTGTTGGTTATATTTTTTTCAAGGCAGGGAGGAAAGAAAGAGATGGAGATAGAACAAGAGAGAGAGGCTTTGTTGATCACTGCATCTTCAAAGATAGACACCAGCGTGTTCGAACATCTTGCTTTCCCTCCTTGCTTCCCTCTCTCCCTCTCACCCTACATATACAGTTCTGCTGTTTTGGATGGAATAGAAGATGGTGCTTAGGCCTCAAATTGGTTCTGACTTTTCATGAAAGCTTTTCACTGGGGAATCTGGTATTTGGACAGTTATTAATAAAGTGTTCCTTTGATTAGTGTTGGCACAGAAGCTCCCTTGGAATGCCCTGAAGGTGAGGGGATTGGCTGAACTCAGGCATTTCTTTGGGTCTTGTCATAATACTGTTAAATACTGTTAAAATACTGCTGCTAATTCCTGTCAATCTCCTCTTTATTCTCTAACTTGAAAGGAGACTAGCATATGAGGAATTGTTGTTGCTCAGTTGTGTCCAACTCTTTGCAACCCCATGAACTGCAGGATACCAGGCTTCCCTGTCCTTCACTATCTCCCAGAGTTTGCTCAAACTCATGTCCATTGAGTCAGTGATGCCATCCAACCATCTCATCCTGTATCCTTCCCTTCTCCTACTTCCCTCAATCTTTCCCACCATCAGGCTCTTTTCCCATGAGTTGACTCTTCACATCAGGTGAGCAAAGTATTGGAGCTTCAGCTTCAGCATCAGTCTTTCCAATGAATATTCGGAGTTGATTTCCTTTAGGATTGATTTGTTTGATCTCCTAGCAGTCCAAGGGACTCTCAAGAGTCTTCAACATCACAGTTCTAAAGCATCAATTCTTTGGCACTCAGCCTTCTTTGTGGTCCAACTCTCACATCCATACATGACCACTGGAAAAAGCATAACTTTGACTATGCAGACCTTTGTTGGCACAGTAATGTCTCTACTTTTTAATATACTGTCTAGGTTGGTCATAGCTTTTCTTCCAAAGAGTGAGAGTCTTTTAATTTCATAACTCTGGTCACCATTCTCAGTGATTTTGGAGCCCAAGAAAATAATCACTGTTTCCATTGTTTCCCCATCTATTTGCCATGCAGTGATGGGACCAGTTGCTGTGATGCTCATTTTTTGAATGTTGAATTTTAAGCAGCTTTTTCAGTCTCCTCTTACACTTTCATTAACAGGCTCTTAAGTTCTTCTTTGCTTTCTGCTATAAGGGTGGTGTCATCTGCATATCTGAGGTTATTGATATTTCTCCCTGTATTCTTGATTCTAGCTTGTTTCATCCAGTCTGGCATTTCACATGTGTGCTCTGCATATAAGCTAAGTAAGCAGGGTGACAATATGCAGCCTTGACCTACTTCTTTCCCAATTTTGAACCAGTTCATATTCTCTGTTCAGTTCTAACTCTTTCTTCTTGACCTGCATACAGGTTTCTCAGGAGGTAGGTAAGGTAGTCTGGTATTCCCATCTCTTTACGAGTTTTCCACAGTTTGTTGTGATCCATACAGTCAAAGACTTTAGTGTAGTCAAAGAAGCTGAAGTAGATGTTCTTGTGGAGTTCTCTTGCTTTTTCTATGATCCAACAAATGTTGGCAATTTGATCTCTGGTTCCTCTGCCTTTTCTAAATCCAGCTTGTACATTTGGAAGTTTACAGTTCACATACTGTTGAAGCCTAGCTTGAAGGATTTTGAGTATTACTTTGCTAGTGTGAGATGAGTAACATGGTGAGATGTGTGGTAGTTTGAGCATTCTTTGGCATTGCCTTTCTTTGGGATTGGGATGAAAACTGACCTTTTCCAGTCCTGTGGCCACTGCTGACTTTTCCAAATTTGCTGGCATATTGAGTGCAGCACTTTCACAGCATCATCTCATCATCTTTTAGGATTTGAAATGACTCAACTGGAATTCCATCACCTTCATTAGCTTTGTTCATAGTGATGCTTCCTAAGGCATGCATGACTTGGCACTCCAGAATGTCTGGCTCTAGGTGAGTGACCAACCACACCATTGTGGTTATCCGGGTCATTAAACTCTCTCTTGTGTAGTTCTTCTGTGTATTCTCACCACCTCTTCTTAATATCTTCTGCTTCTGTTAGGTCCTTACCATTTCTGTCCTTTATTGAGCCCATCTTTGCATGAAATGTTCCCTTGGTATCTCTAATTTTCTTGAAGAGATCTCTAGTCTTTCCCATTCTATTGTTTTCCTCTATTTCTTTGCATTGATCGCTGAGGAAGACTTTCTTATCTCCCCTTGCTATTCTTTGGAACTCTGCATTCAAATGGGTTTATCTTTCCTTTTCTCCTTTGCTTTTCGCTTCCCTTCCTTTCACAGCTATTTGTAAGGCCTGCTCAGAGAGGCATTTTGCCTTTTTGTATTTCTTTCTCTTGGGGATGGTTTTGATCACCACCTCCTGTACAATGTTATGAACCTCTGTCCATAGTTCTTCAGACAGTCTATCTAATCCCTTGAATCTATTTGTCACTTCCACTGTATAACATAAGGGATTTGATATAGGTTGTATCTGAATGGTGTAGTGATTTTCCTTACTTTCTTTAATTTATATGAGGAATAAAAATACTTACATAGGAAATGAATTAAAGTTTGATGATAACAAAATTTTGGAATATAAGAAGGGAAAGACTCATCTGCAAAATTCTCATTTTATGGAAATGACATAAAGGTGCAAAGTCACAGAGTTAGTGAGTGACCAACCCTGGAATCATCAGGGAATGTTATTTGAAATATCTGCTGACCCTAAATAGTGAGTTACTATTATTGGCATGATTAAAGGCTAGCATTTTAAAAAAATTTATTTAAAAAGATAAAAGAAATTTTATTGATGTATAGTTGATTTACAGTGTGTTAATTTCTGCTATATAGCAAAGTGATTCATCTCTACATATGTATATATTTTTTATATTGCTTTCCATTATGGTTTATCACAAGATATTGAATATAGCCCCCTGTGCTATACAGTAAGACATTGTTATTTATCCATTTTGCATACACTAGTTTGCATCTGTTAATCCCAAACTATCAGTCCTTCCCTCCCTCATCTCCTAGCATTTCTTTATAGTGATTGGCTAGCTAGTTAATGGTTGTTTAGAGAGAAAAAGAGTCTGACTTTGTTTTCTGTCACTTTGATTTATTAATGGAGTGATCTCTCCATTAGCCAGATTATATTTAGTTTCTTTTTTCCAGTGGATGTTTTCACATTTATTAATAGTTCTCAATATATTTTGAACCTAGATTGACAATGAAACTTACTTCATTCACAGTGGTTATATATTGATTTCTCCCAAAATTTTGTCCACAAAGTAGACTTCTGTTGAAAGATTTTTAAGACAGTCAAGGAAATACTCTTGTATAATGTTATTACACTCAATTTATAAATGGGGAGAATTACAGCAACAGAAAAGTAGAATTGACATAGTCTGTTATCATGTTTGGAGAAATTTTACATAGTTTCAAATATGCTTCAGAAATGCCTAAATATCTCCAGAGCCACTGAAAGCTGTAGTTATCTACTCTGCTTTTAAAAGATGGCAGTATTACATCTTAAATATGTGGCATTCTTGCCAAAATTCAAAAGTGCTTCATGGTTAAATGACATTTTCCTAAATCATAGTTATTAATATTTTGATGACTCTTTTTTCCTAATGAGTTCAACTGAGATGTAAGAAATCTTAGGGGAGATGTTATTTACCTGTGATGTAATTTGACCTTTTACCGTGATAACCCACCTCCCTGAGCATCTTCAAAGGGCCAGGTCGGAAAGAACAGGAAGTGGCCCTCCGCGGGCTGAGAGCGTCCTTCCGGTTCTCCGTTCAGTGATTCTATGCGGAGGTCAGAGTCCCGAGCTGTGGCTCCCACTTTGCATCTTGACCAGAGCTGTGCTATTCCATCTGCCCAGTCATACATATATCAATAATGTTTTAGTGTCTTTATTTTTTTTACTTAAAAACATTTATTTATTTGGCTGTGCCGAGTCTTAGTTTTGGCATGTGGGATCTTTGATCTTCATTGCAGCGTGCTGGTTCTTAGTTGTGACATGTGGCATCTAGATTCCTGATCAGGGATTGAACCCAGGCCCCCTGAATTGGGAGCATGAGTCTTGGCCACAGGATCACCGGGGAAGTCCCTCGGCATCTTTAGGTGAAAAGGAAATCTAAGGAACTGAGGTGAGAAACATTTTTGTTTGCTCTCAAGTACAATACATTAGTCAAGGGTTGCAAAAGTAAACAATTGTTTTAGTATCTTATTTTTGGAAGTAGATAGTTGCAAAAGAGCTTACAGGATAAAAAATTATTTAGTAAGGATATTAATTCAGCAGGAAGAAGTTTGGAAAAGGAGAGAATTAAAAAAATCCATGGCTGATTCATATCAATGTATGACAAAACCCACTGGAAAAAAATAATAATAATAATAAAAAAAAAAATAAAAAATAAAAAAAAAAAAAAAAAAAAAAAAAAAGGATTCAGTTACAGTATAAGGATAGACGAGAAAATATATACATATATTTGATACAGACAGAAGATACACAAACCAATATATATATTTAGCCACAATGCCCTGGCGAGGCAATCAGATGGGGACAGACAGGGGAGAGACATCTAGGGATATTTCCTAAGGACAGAAGTTTAGGCTTTTATCAATTTTTGGGGGGTAAAGAAATTTACATCTGTGTTGTGTTTGACAGTTCCCTTCAGGGTCAATGTGGACAATGGAGGGAAGTTTACCAAAGATTGAAAGGAATTGATCTATCTTGGGGAAGTGTCTGGGTCACTAGAAACTGTCATCTACAATTTGGGCTTCCCTGGTGGCTCAGACGATAAAGAATCTGCCTGTAAGCAGGAGACCTGGGTTTGATTCTTGGGTTGGGAAGATCCCCTGGAGAAGGGAATGGCTACCAGCTCCATATTCTGGCCTGGAGAATTCCATGGACAAAGGAGCCTGGCAGGCTACAGTCAGTCCATGGGGTCGCAAAGAGTTGGACACAACTCAGCTACTTTCACAGTTGTTAATTTTACCCCTTGAAGCAGTTTTCCCAACTTGCTTCTGTTTTGTCAGTATGTCATCTTATTGGTAGAAAAGCAACTGGTTCAGGAAGAAGATGGAGATAAGAAAGCAGAGATGGTTCAGTTAATTGAGTGACTTGCCCTGAGGACAAGGACCAAATAAGCAGTGGACCAGCCCGTCTTAGGAGGAAGCTGAGCTCCAGATAGTGCCTGCTGGCTGTGTAGTCCTGAGTTGATGGCTTAAAATATGCATCTGTTCCTTATCGATACCTGGGAGTGAAACTTTGGCTTGCTGGACTGCCTTGAAGATCAAATGTGACAGTGTATGTTTTTTTTCCTAATTGTAAAGTGTACAAAATACGAAAGTAATCTCCTTGACTATTATTCCATTTTGCTTAAGGATTTATGCAGGGCACTGGGCTCCAACCTTAGAAGAATTTATGTAATTCCAGAGACAAAACATACAAATTGAATTTAAAAGACATATGCACTCCAGTGTTCATTGCAGCACAATTTATAATAGCCAGGACATGAAAGCAACCTAAATGTTCATTGACAGACGAATGGATAAAAAAGGTGTGGTACATATATACAGTGGAATATTAGCCATAAAAAGGAACAAAATTGAGTCATTTGTAGAGATGTGGATGGACTTAGAGTCTGCCATACAGAGTGAAGTAAGTCAGAAAGGGAAAAACAAATACTGTATTAACCCATGTTAACCTGTGTATATGAAATCTAGAAAAATGGTACTGATGAACCTAGGAATAGAGATGCAGATGTAGAGAAAGAACATGTGGGTCTAGGGGGTGGCCTGAGTTGGGAGACGGGGATTGAGGTACTGCCAGGGGTAAAATAGGTGGCTACTGGGAACTTCTCTGAAGCCCAGGGAGGAAGGCACAGTGTCTGTGGTGATCTGGAGGGGTGGGATGTGGGGGCTGGGAGGAAGGTCCACGAGGGAGGGTCTGTATGTGTCCGGATAACTGACTCACTTCCTGTACAGCAGAAACTAACACCACACAGCAGTTATATTCCAATAAAACAGTGTTGAGTAAAATGAGGCCTTTTATGTATTAAATACTGTGTCAGTATCTGGATGCAAAAATGAGGACAGTGTCACTCCTGCCCTCAGAGAGTTTCCACTGGAGAATTAGAGGAGAAAATGAATGTAAATTATAATAATATTAACAATGCAGGTGTGAAAGGCTGAGTCAAAGGGTAAGTGTCACATGGGTATGGAGGAAAAGGCCAGAAGGGGAGGGAAGAGAAATCGAAGGTCAGTTTAGAAGTCCTGCAGCGACAGGGTTGCTCAGGTATTTGTGACAAATCCCATTACTCTCTCAAATTGGGGCTATCCATTTTTTTTTTTTTTTAAGCCACTCTCTTTTAAAAATCTTTGCTTTGAAATGTACTTATTTTCACTCTGTGCATTTAAAACATTTCATTTCAGGAGATTTCTGAAATCTTTTCCAGCTGACCTGATTTTACATCAGACACCTTTGTGATAAACAAGGTAATAGCCTTGCGAGTCATCAATTCTGGTCCTTCCCTATCTGAGTGATGGGAGCCAATGAACCAGAGCAGAGAACAAATTACTTTCAACATTAGAACTACGGAAACTTTTTGCAGCATTCCTTACTTCAAATCCAAATGCTGTCCTCAAGTGCTAGCTCTCTTGCTGTTGGCTCTCTCTTTTCTTACTATCCCAGTTGTAGCAGTCACTTCTCCCCTTGCCCTACCCTGGACTCCTCTCCATTATCAAGTTCTTTTATGTGTGTGTGTGTGTGTTGTTAACATTAAAATTTCATTGTAGAATTCCTTCAGCATCCTATATGGGAGATGCTTTCTGTAATATAGATTGGTATAGTGGACACTGTGATACATCCACCAAAATACATTTGTTTGGAGATATAGGTAACTGTCTTTTTTTACCACTTGATCATTTTTAAGGGTGCAATTCAGTAGTGTACGTGTATTTACATTGTTTTTTTTTTTTGAGAGGTGGGTGGATAGAGTTGCTTTACAATGCTGTGTTCGCATCTGCTGTACAGTGAAGTGACTCAGCCACATGTTCACGTGTATCCCACCCCTCCGGGTCTCCTTTCCCTCCCGCCCCTCGCCCTCCAGGGCACCGCAGAACACAGCTGAGCTCCCGAGCTGCACACTGCAGGCTCCCCCTCATTGCCCGCCTCACAGACAGCAGTGTATATAGGTCAGTCCCAGTCTCCCAATTTGTTGTCAAGTTCTGGCAAACCTTCCTCTAAAATATTTGCATTTAATCCATCAATCCATCCATCCCCTATAGCTAATATCACAGAATATCTTCAGAGACTCTTTCTCTGACCATTTCACCCTGCGGATCACAGTCAGGTCAGCAGCCCTAAAAGCACCTTTATAATAACTCAAGCTTCTCTAAAAACCTATTTTTAAAGAAGTCCAGTCTGCTTTAGATGAAGTCAAATCTGCTTCAGACTTTCTGATGATCTACAGTCTAGGCTAGTCTCCCCTTGCTCACTTTTCTGAACTTGTAACTGCAATCTGATTTACACGGTTTCTCCTGAAAGGGGAGGCCCTTTCATTTTCAGCTCGCAGGAGTGTCATAGGATGGGTGGGAAAGAAGAGAGAGGTGAGGAACAGAAGCACTTATTCACTCCTCAACAGACTCCCCTTCTAAGCCTCTGTTAATCCTGGCTTAACTTTAACATCCACTTCTCATGTCTTTAAAGTGGAAAAAAATGAAAGAAATTGAAAGAATGGTCATTGGCAAACAGATGACAATAAGGAAAAATTCAAAAACAAAAAATTGTTTCTTTGTATATTTTTAAACAGGGATCGAGATTGTGTGTCTGCCACTGAGTAGGTTCCCAATAAATGTTTGTTGAATGATAAATGAGTGTTCAGGGCCAGATTGAAAATCGGCCAAAGTATGCGACCTTTTTCTTCTTCCTGTGATTCCTCACTTCTGACATTTCTCCCCGCACCTTGCTTCTTTTTTAACCTGAAAACTCTCTTGTCAATTGGTATGAGTGTATGTGTGCTTTGAAAACTTAATTGGACAAAAGTTCCATTTGAAGCTGAATTATTTTGTAATATTTGGAGGAAATATTTTGCCTATGATAAAGATATTATGACTTTGGCATATTTAACAATGGTGTATGAACTCTGTCAAGCCATCAAGCTCATCCACTCAGTAGTATCCGACTCTTTGAGACCGTATGAACTATAGCCCACCAGGCTCTTCTGTCCGTGAGATTATCCCAGCAAGAATACTGGAGTGAGCTGACATTTCCTCCTCCAGAGGATCTTTCTGACCCAGGGATCAAACCCAATAACCCGAGTCTTCTGCACCGGCAGGCGGTTTCTTTACCACAGAGCCACCTGGGAAGCCCCCATACAAACTCTGTCCGTAGAATTAGTTTCTTTGCTTATCATTTATTTACAATGTAACTGTAACTTGTACAATATGATTTGTAATGCAAATAGGTATTAAGCAATTTAAACCATTTGTATTTATTTAGTTAAACATTATTATGGTAAGTAAATCTGCATAAGAAAGATTTACCCTAAAAGCTAAAACTTTAACAAAATAGACAGGATCAGTTATATCCTATGTCCCAGGGGTGGCAGAGTTGTGTGTATGTGTGTGTGTGTGTGTGTGTGTGTGTGTGTGCATGCGTGCATATGTGTGAGCTTTATTAATACAGAGAGCAAAAATCTTCCAAATTTTATTGCCGAAGGTAGATATTGGACAATGGGTACTTTTAGAGAACGCATTGGGTACTTTTAGAATTCTACCCTGAACACTTAATTGGTACAAACGAAGAGTCAGAAAGATCATTTATAGATTTAAATTAAGTAATTTGCTTTCTCAGAAATTCCAACAAGTGTTTTATTGGAAATAAGGTAAGTCATTTTAAAAATTGTTCCTTGACTGGACTTCCCTTGCTTGAGGTTCTAATACTAATGAATTCTGCTTTTCTGGCTCCTAAAAGCTGTTGGCTCTAGTTTGGAAATAACCCAGATATTTGGGGATAATTTTGACTTAAAGGAAAAGAAAATCATAAAAATAAGAGACAGAAATTATGGTGGGCCTGCCTAATTTTTCCTCATTGGTTTTTCTGTGTTAGCTCCAGTCAATCCGCAGAATCAAGAGTCAACAACAAGGCACACATTGATTTATAGTCCAGGGTGTGTGATTAATTTATTCAATTCTGGAGAAAGGAGCATTAGAAGTTTGCAGATTTTCATAGTATCAGGTCACTGTCTGCTGGTGGCTAAAATACAGAAGCCAGGAGTTTTGTCCGCTTCAACTTCTTCCCCAAAAGCATCAGTGCCCATTATGATATGGAGATTTAATTTATCAGCACAGTAAGGAAGAGTGTGTGTTATACACTCTTGAGACTCAAAGTCTCTTTCAAAAGCCTCTCAAAAAAAAAAAAACACCACAAAATAAACATTTCTCCCCTTATGTGAGTCAAGGTCAGTTTGTAGCTCTTCAGAACTATTAAGAATCTGGAAGGAAGAGGAGATTCAGGAATATTGGAGACAAAGGAGTTAATTGACACAGTACCAAATAACTCATCTTCAGCAACTGATAATTTTTAAAGTATTAGGGAGTTTAACTGTATAACACACTGTATCATAATTAGTTCTGAGTTCAGATTTGGGAGAATCTAGAGTTAGCAAGCCCTTCAGGAGAGCTCCCTTAATAGAGTTCTTCCATGTTGCTAAGATGATTATTAACTCCCTCATGATTTTTTAGTAGGAGGGAGTTAATGCCTAAAGAGAGGTAGAATTGAAAGTGATTGAGTGACTTTTGGTTTAGATGTTTGGTGCATAAATTGCAGCTCTGCTCAAACTAGTTAGAAAATCTGGGGCAATGAATTTCTTTCTCCCTTGATTTTCTAATCTGAAAACTATGAATGTACTCATGTCATTTCATTGTTATGTGATGAAAATGAGCTGCTCCACACCAAATTCCCAGAGTGCTGCCCGATAAACACTCATTTTGTGTTTGCTATTGTTATTAGGACTAAATTATTATGAATCATTTCTTGTTTCATCAGAGTTACCTCTAGTTAAAAGGGATCAAGGACAGAGACTTCTTACTATTTTAAAGAGGATTTAGATGCAAGTGTAAAGATAATGACTAAAATGTGTTAAAGGAATTGCACTGAGTATGAATTCTAGCTAAATCATTGTTTCTTCCTAGGGAAAAGCAATTACAAAAAATTTAAACTAGAGCATAAAGGCATTAGAGAAACTATAAGGGAGAATATACTACTGAGACTTAGATTAATCCTAAGTGAAGTTATAACTCTGGGATCTTTCAGGCAGGGCAATCTTAGACAGCATTTGAAACACTTGGCTTAATTTTTTGGTGTCCTCCAGTCTTGCGGGTTTCATTATTATTCCTTCCATGGGCTGCTGCAGCCCTTCATGAAATGTCTAGTCCAGGTCACCTCCAATATACCTAGTTAATATAAGTTTATACACTATTCCTGGTCCTCATCTGAAACATTTTGCAGATTTAATAGTTTTTGCTTTATCAATAATATTTTCAGAATGGATTTCCAACTCTGATAACTATATATGTAATCCCTTTTTTGGATGATCTCTTCCAGTTTTCATACCAATGAAATTATGTGTAGTTGTAATAAAATATATATAATTTCATATTTTCTTTTGTCCATTCAGCTTCATTTTCTGTATCCTTTCTACATTTGTCTTAGCTGTAGTCAGTCATCGAATTTTTTTATAAATATCAAATACCTTTTCTATTATTGATTTTTTGGCTCGGTATTGTTTGACTTGGTATTAGTTTTATATTTTCCTCTTAAAATACTGTTATAAATGTCTTTGCTCACTTTTAAATTTTCACATTATTTACTTAAAACAAATTCCAAACATTGGATTATTAGGCTAAAGGCATAAACATTTCTATGTATCAGCATGTATGTTCACACACATAGCCAGGTCTTCTTCTAAAAGCAATAAGCAAGTTTCTGTTTCTATCAGCATTAACTGTGTGCAATATATTTGGCTCATAAACTGCTTTTATCCTAATTCTTGAGGTTTTCAGGAAAGAAATACTTTGACTAACTCCAGTTGATGTATGAATGACTGATGGCATCTTCTTTACTCATTTTAGAAGGAAATTCTAAGCAGTGTGAGTGTGTGTGTGTATCCATAGTAACACAAATTTCTGAATATTTAGAGGTAAGAGGACTTTCTGGGGTTTAGATCACACAATGTGTCACACACTGTAAAATTTCCTTACTTAGGAAGGCCAGCTTAAACAGTGTTTAGATTCATACTGAGTGAGGGAAGGCACTACATATTCCTTCCAGCTTTATATTATTCTAATTTAATGAAAAACAGATTGGGTTTGCAGGTGATTTGTTACTTAAGCAAACACTTAGGAAACTTCCTCATTGTCCAAAGCCCTGAATCAGGTGCCAAAATTGCTCCAGAGATGTAAAAACAACTCTCAAAGCCCTTGGTGACTTTCTAGTCAAATAAGGAGGATAAACATGACCACAAATCAATACAATACTAAGTAGAAACTGATGCCCTATCCAAAAAATAATGTGAGAGTTAAGTGGAGAAAGAGATTGCTTTGATGAAGTGATGATTTATCTCAAACCTAAGTATTCAATGTCAGTGATATCCAGAGGAAAAAAAGTCCCATTCTCATTTTAAAGCAGATGAGATTTTTTTTTTTGAAAATGAATTATGTACATTTTTCTGCCTTCATCAGTGGCATTGACACATGAAAATATTTGGGAAACCTTATGAAATTCCAACATCCTTATGGACAGCAAAGGCACTGTAATTTTCCCAAAGGCATGTACTTATTGAGGCATAATCTCTTCTAAGGGAGATGGAGGTTGAGATTAATGTAAGAAGCACTCATGAATTTTAAATTTCATGAGTTGGCATTTGATCTTTAGCAGGACACTAAGATTAACTCAGGTACAGTGTGTATTTGTAGCTGAATTAATCAAATATACTGAAATTGATAAAAAGAAGAAAGAAATTGAGTTTGACATACTGATTCACAGTTGTCATTACATTAAATGCCCGGCACATTCAATAAAACATAGTTTAGAAATAAAACAAGGGGGAAGATCTGACACTGGCACTTCAACTCTTTCTTTCAGAACAGTACCTAATGAACCTTCAACAGCTTCTGCAGAATCCTTAGGGTAGCAGGTTCTTTAGAAATGACATAAAATCTGTCCTTCTTTTTTTAAAATTAATTTATTTTTTATTGAAGGATAATTGCTTTATAGAATTTTGTTGTTTTCCGTCAAACCTCAACATGAATCAGCCATAGTTATACATACATCCCCTCCCCTTTGAACCTCCCTCCCGTCTCCCTCCCATCCCACCCCTCTAGGTTGGTACAGAGCCCCTGTTTGAGTTTCCTGAGCCAGACAGCAAATTCCCGTTGGCTACTTATTTTACATATGGTGATGTAAGTTTCTTTCCATACATCTCACCCTCTCCTCCCTACCCCCATGTGCACAAGTCTATTCTCTATGTCTGTTTCTCCATTGCTGCCCTGTAAGTAAATTCTTCAGTACCATTTTTCTAGATTCCATATATATGCGTTAGAATACGGTATTTATCTTTTTCTCTCTTACTTACTTCACTCTGTATAATAGGTTCTGACTCAAAGGTCTTCCTTTTTATGGCTGAGTAATATTCCATTGGGTATATGTACCACTACTTCTTTATCCATTCATCTGTTGAGGGACATCTAGATTTCTTTTATGTTTTAGCTACTATAAATAGTGCTGCAATGAATAATGGGATACATGTGTCTCTTTCAATTTTGATTTCCTTAGGGTATATGCCTAGGAGCGAGATGCTGGGTCATATGGTGCTTTTATTCCTAGTTTTTTAAGGGATCTCCATACCATCTTCCATAGACATTGTATCAATTTACATTCCCACCAACAGTGCAAGAGCATTCCCTTTTCTCCACACTTTCTCCAACATTTATTGTTTCTAGACTTTTTGATGATGGCCATTCTGACTGGTGTGAGGTGATATCTCATTGTAGTTTTGATTTGCATTTCTCCAATAATGAGCGATGTTGAGCATCTTTTTATGTGTTTGTTAGCCATCTGTATGTCTTCTTTGGAGAAATGTCTGTTTAGGTCTTTCCCCCACTTTTAGATTGAGTTGTTTGTTTTTCTGGTATTGAGTTGTATGAGCTGCTTATATATTTTGGAAATTGATCCTTTGTCAGTTGTTTTATTTGCTATTATTTTCTCCCACTCTGAGGGTTGTCTTTTCACCTTGCTTAATGTTTCCTTTACTGTGTAAAAACTTTTAAGTTTAGTCAGGTCCCACTTGTTTACTTCTTTTTTTATTTCCATTACTCTAAGAGGTGGGTCAGAGGATCTTGTTTGAATTTATGTCGAGTGTTCTGCCTATGTTTTCCTCCTATTGTTTTATAGTTTCTGGTGTTGCATTTCAGTCTTTAATCCATTTTGAGTTTATCTTTGTGTATGGTATTAGGAAGTATTCTAATTTCATTCTTTTACATGTAGCTGTCCAGTTTTCCCAGCAGCATTTATTGAAGAGGCTGTCTTTTCCCTGTTGTATATTCTTGCCTCCTTTGTAAAAAATAAGGTACCCATAGGTGCATGGGCTTATTTCTGGGCTTTCAATCTTGTTCCATTGGTCTATATTTCTGTTTTTGTGCCAGGACCATACTGTCTTGATGACTGTAGCTTTGTAGTATAATATGAACTCAGGCAGGTTAATTCCTCCAGCTTCATTCTTCTTTCTCAAGACTGCTTTGGCTATTCAGGGCCTTTTGTGTTTCCATATGAATTGTGAGATTTTTTGTTCTACTTCTGTGAAAAATGCCATTGGTAATTTGATAGGGATCACATTGAACGTGTAGCTTGCATTTGGTAGGATAGTCATTTTTACAATATTGATTCTTCTTACCCAGGAACATGGAGTATCTCTCCATATGTTTATGTCATCTTTGATTTTTTTCAATAGTGTCTTATAATTTTCTGTGTACAGTTCTTTTGTCTCCTTAGGCAAGTCTATTCCTAGATAATTAATTCTTTTTGTTGCAATGGTGAATGGGATTGATTCCTTAATTTCTCTTTCTGATTTTTTTATCGTTAGTATATAGAAATGCAAGTGAGTTCTGTGTATTGATTTTGCATCCTGCAACTTTGCTAAATTCACTGATAAGCTCTAGTAATTTTCTGATACTATCTTTAGGGTTTTCTATCTACAGAGTCATGTCATCTGCAAACAGTGAGAGCTTTACTTCTTTTCTAATCTGGATTCCTTTTATTTCTTTTTCTTCTCTGATTGCTGTAGCTAGGACTTCCAGAACTATGTTGAATAATAGTGGTGAAAGTGGACACTCTTGTTTTATTCCTGATCTTAGGGGGAATGCTTTAGTTTTTCACCATTGAGAATAATGTTTCCTGTAGGTTTATCATATATGGCCTTTACTATGTATGCTGAGGTAAGGTCCTTCTGGGCCCATTTTCTGAAGAGTTTTAATCATAAATGGGTGTTGAATTTTGTCAGAGTTTTTCTGCACCTATTGAGATGATCATATGGTTTTTATCTTTCAATTTGTTAATATGGTGTATTACATTGATTGATTTGCATATATTGAAGAATCCTCGCATCCCTGGAATAAATCCAACTTGATCATGGTGTATGAGCTTTTTGATGTATTGTTGAATTCTGTTTGCTAAAATTTTGTTGAGGATTTTTGCATATATGTTCATCAGTGATATTGGCCTGTACTTTACTTTATTTTGTTGTCTTTGTCTGGTTTTGGTATCAGGATGATGGTGGCCTTGTAGAATGAGTTTGGAAGTGTTCCTTTCTCTGCAATTTTTTGAAAGAGTTATAGAAGGATAGGCATTAGCTCTTCTCTAAATGTTTGATAGAATTCTCCTGTGAAACCATCTGGTCCTGGGCTTTTGTTTTTTGGGAGATTTTTGATCACAGCTTCAATTTCAGTGCTTGTGATTGGGTTGTTCATAATTTCTATTTCTTCCTGGTTCAATCTTGGGAGATTGAACTTTTCTCAGAATCTGTCCATTTCTTCTAGGTTATCCATTTTATTGCCATATGAAGGGAAGTTGCTCAGTTGTGTTCCACTCTTTACAACCCCATGGGCCTACCACGCTCCTCCGTCCATGGGATTTTCCAGGCAAGAGTACTGGAGTGGGTTGCCATTTCCTTCTCCAGAGGATCTTCCTGACCCAGGGATCGAACCTGGGTCTCCCACATTGTAGGCAGACGCTTTACCATCTGAGCCACCAGGGAAATCCTTAGTTGTTCATAATAGTCTCTTACAATCCTTTGTATTTCTGTATTGTCTGTTGTAACCTTTCCTTTTTCATTTCTAATTTTGTTGATTTTATTCTTCTCTCTTTTTTTTCTTGATGAGTCTGGCCAAAGGTTTGTCAATTTTATTTATCTTCTCAAAGAACCAGCTTTTAGTTTTATCAATCTTTACTATTGTTTGTTTCATTTCTTTTTCATTTATTTCTGCTCGGATCTTTATGGTTTCTTTCCTTCTGCTAATTTTGGAGTTTTTTGTTGTTCTTCTTCCTGTTGTTTTAGCTGTAAAGGTAGGTTGTCTATTTGATGTTTTTCCTGTTTCTTGAGGTAGGATTGTATTGCTATTAACTAGCCTCTTAGAACTGCTTTTGCTGCATCCCATAGATTTTGAGTTGTTGTGTTTTCATTGTCATTTGTTTCTAGAAATTTTTTGATTTCCCTTTTGATTTCTTCAGTAACCTGTCAGTTATTTAGAAATGTATTGTTTAATCTCCATGTATTTGTGTTTCTTACAGTTTTTTTCTTGTAATTGATATCTAGTCTCACATCATTGTAGTCAGAGAAGATGCTTGATACAATTTCAATTTTCTTAAATTTACTGAGGTTTGATTTGTGACCCAAGATGTGCTCTATCCTGGAGAATATTCCATGAGCACTTGAGAAGGTGTATTCTTCTGCATTTGGATAGAGTGTTCTGAAGATATCAATGAGATCCATCTAACCTAATGCATCATTTAAGATTTGTGCTTCCTTATTAATTTTCTGGTTTAATGATCTGTCCATTGGTGTGAGTGGGGTGTTAAAGTCTCCTACTATTATTGTGTTACTGTCAATTTCTCCTGTTATGTCTGTTAGTGTTTGTCTTATGTATTGAGGTGCTCCTATGTCGGGTGCATAGATATTTGTAACTGTTATGTCTTCTTCTTGGATTGATCCCTGGATCATTATGTAGTGTCCTTCCTTATCTCTTGTAATATTCTTTATTTAAAGGTCTATTTTCTTCTGATATGAGGATTGCTACAACAGCTTTCTTTTGCTTGCCATTTGCATGGAATGTATTTTCCCATCCTCTCATTTTCAGTCTGTATGTGTCTTTAAGTCTGAAGTAGGTTTCTTGTAGACAGCATATATATGGGTCTTGTTTTTTGATCCATTCAATCAGTCTGTGTCTTTTGGTTGGAGCATTTAATCTATTTACATTTAAAGTAATTATTGATACATATGTTCCTATTGCCATTTTCTTAATTGTTGGGGATGATTTTGTAGGTCTTTTCCCTTCTCTTGTATTTCTTGACTATAAAGTCCCTTTAACATTTGTTGTAAAGCTGGTTTGGTGGTACTGAATTCTCTTAACTTTTGCTTGTCTGAAAAGCAATTGATTTCTCCATCAATTTTGAATGAGATCCTTGCTGAGTACAATAATCTTGGTTGTAGACTTTTCCCTCTCAGTAATTTGAATATATCCTGCCATTCCCTTCTGGCCTGCAGAGTTTCTGCTGAAAGATCAGCTGTTAAGTGTATGGGGTTGCCCTTGTATGTTACTTGTTGCTCCTCCCTTGCTGATTTTAATACTCTTTCTCTGTGTTTAGTCTTTGTTAATTTGATTAGTATGTGTCTTGCTGTGTTTTTCCTTGGGTTTATCTGGTTTGGGACTCTTTGCACCCCTTGGACTTGATTGACTATTTCCTTTTCCATGTTGGGGAAGTTTTCCACTATAATCTCTTCAAAAGAAAAAAAAAAAAAAAAAGAATCTCTCTTTCTTTTCCTCTTCTTTTTCTGGGACCCCTGTAATTTGAGTGTTAGTGCATTTGATATTATCCCAGAGGTCTCTGAGACTATTCTTTTTACTTTATTCTGTTCTTCAGAAGCTATTTCCACCATTTTATCTTCCAGCTCACTGATTCATTCTTCTGCTTCAGATATTCTGCTATTGATTCCTTCTAGAGTATTTTTAATTTCAGTAATTGTGTTGTTTGCCTCTGTATGTTTATTCTTTAATTTTTCTAGGTCTTTGTTAATTGATTTTTGCATTTTCTCCATTTTGTTTTCAAGATTTTTGATCTATACGATCATTATTCTGAATTCTTTTTCAGGTAGTTTGCCTATTTCCTCTTCGTTTATTTGGACTTCTGCATTCCTAATTTGTTCCTTCATTTGTGTAGTATTTCTCTGCCTTTTCATTATTTGTTTTTTACTTATTATGTTTGAGGTCACCTTATCCCAGGCTTCAAGGTTGAATTCTTAATTCCTTTTGGTTTCTGCCCTCCTAAGGTTGGTCCAGTGGTTTGTGTAAGCTTCATATAAGGTGAGATTTGTGCTGAGTTTTTTGTCGTTGTTTGTTTGTTTATTTTTCCTCTGATGGGCAAGGCTGAGTGAGGTGGTAATCCTGCCTGCTGATGACTGGGTTTGTATTTTTGTCTTGTTTGTTGTTTGGATGAGGCGTCCTGCACAGGCTGCTACTGGTGGTTGGGTGATGCTGGGTCTTGTATTCAGTGGTTTCCTTTGTGTGAGTTCTCACTATTTGATACCCCCTAGGGTTAGTTCTCTGGTAGTCTAGGATCTTGTAGTCAGTGCTCCCACTCCAAAGGCTCAGGGCTTAATCTCTGGTCAGGAATGAAGATCCCACAAGTGGTTTGTTATGGCATTAAGTGAGATTAAAACAAGTATTCAAAAATGAGAAACCAAAGATAAACCCCAGACAAATGGCAGTTACAAAATCAGGCAAATAATAATAAAAATAATGGAATATACACATATACATATACACCCATAAGCAAAGTCAAGATAGTCCAACAAAAATAAAGTACAGTACATTGACCCAGTGAACAAAGGAAATAAAAAGTTATATTTACCAGTTAAGAACAAAACTAACTAAAGCACAAACAGGAAAAAAAAAAAAAAAAAAAACTAAAGCAAGGTGCCAAGTGGGGAATAAAACAATGAAAACAAAACTAACAAATATGTTGAGAGGAAAGAAAAGAAAGAAAGGTTATGCAAAGTTAAATAGAGGTAGATGAAGAAGATTTATATACATTAAAGATTAACTGTAAGGGGAAAAGAACAGTAGGAAAGGCAAACAAAGGAATAAGTGTAGAAAAAAATCATAATAGGATTAAGAAATTAAAATTAAAGAAAGAGAAAAAAAAAAAAGGGTAAACTTCACAGAACTGCAAAAGCCAAACATAGAGGCAGAGGTTTATAACAACAATAAAATGTGTGACTGAATATACACATATACATATACGCCCATAAGCAAAATCAAAATAGCCCAACAAAAATAAAGTACAATAGATCTATCTGGCGAGCAAAGGAAACCAAAATTATACCTATCAGTTAAGAACAAAGCTAACTAAAGCACAAATTGGAAAACAACCTAAAGTAAGGTGCCACCTGGGGAATAAAGCAATGAAAGTAAAACTAACAAATACGTTGAGAGGAAAGGAAAGAAAGAAAAGAAAAGAAACAATAGATATGCAAAGTTAAATAGAGGTAGATAAAGAAGATTTATATACATTAAAGATTAGCTGCAAGGGGAAAAGAATAGTAGAAAAAGCAAACAAAGGAAGAAATGTATAAAAAATAATAATAGGTTTAAAAAATTAAAGAAAGAGAAAAGAAAAAGAGAAAGGAAAACTCCACAGAACTGCAAAAGCCCAGTGTAGAGGCCGAGATTTATGGCAATGATAAAAAATGTGACTGAGAAAAAAAAGGCTCAAAAGCTTAATTAGGTTCCATAGTACCAATAAAATTGACAACTACAGCAGAGGTGGGGAAAGGAAAAAAAAAATCCAAAAGAATCTACAGAACAAGTCAAAACATAAGAATAATAAATGTTTTTCTTGAGTCACTGCTGTGAGAGTCCTTTCACTCGCTGGGAGTCACAGTCCACCTCACCTCCCTAGAACGCCCTCCAACCCTGGGCTGGTCTCTGGGCCTGCCGTGGGGGCTGCTCAGATTTTAATCTGGTCCTACTCCTCTGCGTTTTTGCCTCCAATGTCCTCAGCTATCAGAAATAGTGCGTTTTCTTTTTGGGAGCTCTCAGTGTCTTTTTATCTATTCCATAGACACAGAGTCTGCCTAGGTGAGCGTGTGGATTTAATCTGCAGCTAATATACGTGGTGGGAAGGTTTTGGGGCTTCTTCAATGCCCCTGGGTTTCAGTTGTGGGTTTATTTCCAGACGACCCTTTGCATGTGGGTCGTCCACAGGGGTTTGCTCCTGAGGCTGTCCTGGAGGATTTGGGTTTGCCCCTGTGAGGGCCAGGTATGGAGGTGGTGCAGCTGCTTGGGTTGCAGGGGTTCATGGAGGTTGGCGGCGAGGGCAGCGGGAAATATAGTGCTCTCGAAGGGCATGGGAACCAGTACTGGCCAATACGCTCCAGTATTCTTGCCTGAAGAATCCTCCTCCCTGACAGCCACGGTCGACAGGGTCGCAAAGAATCAGACACGACCCTGTGCGTGTAGATGCAAGGCTCTTTTGCCTGTGGCAACTCTGCCCCAGTGAGAGTTGAGCATGTAGGTGGCACAGCTGCTTGGCTTGTGGGGACCCTGGCGGCGCCAAGTGTGCAGGGACACGGACTGCCTCCTCCGCAGGAGTTACGGCCCCATCAGAGTCTTTTTTCAAGCCTCTTGTAGCTGGCGATCAGAAGGCCTCTTTGGCCTGTCCTCTATAGCTCCGCCCATTCAGGCACTTGGAGGGCTCCCTTGCCTGGGGTCCTTCTCTGTTGCTCCGCGCCTCAGGCACATAGAGGGGCACCCCGGGTGGGGTCCTCCTCTGCTGATCGTCGCGTCCAGCACTTACAGGGGCGCCCCAGGAGCGTGTCAGGCGTTTGATGGGCCAGCGTCTTTACTGTTCAGCTGCTGGTGCTAGCGTGTGGGGAGGGAGAGGCTATGGTGATGGCTCCACCCGCTACGCGTGACTCAGCAGTATCCATGCTTCCATGGCTGCCTGGCTTTCCTCCACAGGCATTTCCCACCACAGTCTCCTCCCTCATGTCCCCTCGATAAGTCTCTCTGCAGTGAGCAGCAGCCCTCACCATCGGATTGCTCCACAATTCCCAAACTCCAGCTCCTAGCCTGCGCCTTCCAGAAGACCGGAGTTCCTGTCTGGGGTATGTATGGCTGTGGAAAGGACTGTGTGATTCTCATTCCATTTCGGCTGCCACAGACTTCCCTTGTAGCTCAGTCTGTAAAGAATCTGCCTGCAGTGCAGGAGACTGGGGTTCGATCGCTGGGTTGGGAAGATCCCCTGGAGAAGGAAATGGCAATCCACTCCAGTATCCTTGCCTGGAAAATCTCATGGAGAGAGGAGCCTGGTGGGCTGCAGTCCATGGGGTCGCCAAGAGTCGGGCATGACTGAGCGACCAACACTTACTGACTCAGATAATGGCCCCTCTGTGGGGATCGGACACCTGCTTCAGTTCCCTCACCCACTGAGGGCAGTTCCAGACCCAGTAACACTCCTGTTTTTCCCCCACTTCCTTTGTCCTACAGAGTTTTGCGTGGTTCTATATATTCTTTTCCACTGGGCAGGTGCTTCTGTCCATGCTCAGCTGGTGTTCTGTGTGTATTTCTGTGTCTGAAGGTACATTCCTGATGTATCCATGGAGAGAGATGTACTCCATGTCCACCTGCTCCTCCACCATCTTCGGGATTTCAAAATCTGTCCTCCTTTAAAATCATCAGCTCGTTTCAATTCATTCTCTAGAATTAGGTTGGATCACTTTTTCCAAGTTCAAACTAAGTTTTACTGTTCTCTTCTAAACAAGCCATCAGCATTTTGAGATTCTTTTAGGTTAGAAGGCTAATTGCCCACAGTGAGTTCTATGCTTTTAATATTCAAGTCACAAAGTTAAAAGCTGTTCTGCACACAGCCTATACCTTGAACATTGTAGGCAGAGACTGAGAAAACCCAGGAAGCCATGAAACGTTAACTATCTTCATGATTTTCATTAGAACTGGATAAGTGATACAAATCAAACTTTTATATAGCTTAGGTCAAAACAATATTTTATTGACTCACATGGCAAAGCCAAGATTGAAAACCTGGGGTTAAGTGGAGTCAGGTGTGCGCCTCCTAGTCCATTGCCAGGGGGATGGACCATGTCAACTCCCAGAGTAGTGAAGGGGGAAGATGTGACTGGAGCTGAGGAAACAGCTCAGGGAAGAGGCTATGTGACCAGTGTCCTCTACATTCCCGCCATCACCTACAGATGTCAGTGATGTGTGTTAGCCCAGGCGTTTTCATTGCCCTGATTAACACACAAGCACATTTGATAGGTCACTTCACGTTCATTGTCTTCCAAGCGTCCTAAGAATTCTCCTTGTGTCTCCAGGTCTGAGCCCAGAGGTCACAATTTCTTTCACTTTACTTATACTCTTCTACCACTTTATTTGCTTATTAGAAAGAGGAGATATATTTGTTTCTTCTTGAGACAATTTCAACATTATTCAATGAATATTATCCTTTACTTCTCAATTAAGTGATTTAATCTTTCTTGTTGGGATGTTTACAGATAGCAAATAGTACAGATATATTTACATAACCATTCAGGTAGAGACCTTAACAATTGTGTGATGATGAAAATAATGCTTTTTATCCCAAAATTATTTAAAATACTCAAAAATTTTAGAAAATGTCTTTAAAAAAGACTCAAGTCAACTGTACTTTTATTTCAAACATAATGGACTAAATCACAACTTGAGATTAAACTATATCATATTTCTTGCTTAGTGGTTAAAGACCCGCCTGCCAATGCAGGAGAGACATGGGGTCGATCCCTGGTTTGGGAAGATCCCCTGGAGAAGGAAATGGCAGCCCACTCCAGTATTCTTGCCTGGAGAATACCACGGACAGAGGAGCCTGGCAGGCTGCGGTCCATGGAGTCTCTAAAGAACCAGACACCTCTACAGTATTGTAAAGTAATTAGCCTCCAACTAATAAAAATAAATGGGGGAAAAAAAAAAAATTGAAATAGGAAAAAAAAAAAAAAAAAAGAACCAGACACGAGTTAGCGACTAAACAACAGCAACCACCACAACCCAGTGTTTCACCAGTAAGGTTCTTTGGAAGCTTGTGAAAAAATACCGGCAGAATATGAAGTAGTCAAGTTCAGAGTTGACTTATTCAACAAGCTTTTTTTCCCCTTCTGCTAAGCTTTTTTCATCTTGTGCCGGTGTGTCCTCTATAGTTACTCATTTTGCTCTAGTTCTCTGTCTCTCTGCTCCCTTCAGAGGTAAACGACATGAAATGATGGCTTTTACTTTTTAGTATTCAGCGTTAAGGAATGGACCATTTGTGACGCCCAGGCACGGCGACTGCAGCTCATCTTCTGACTAAGCGACCTGCCTCATTCACCGCTTTGTTATTTCTCCTTCAGTTTTCTCAGCTACTTAGTATCCTGCTGGGACTAGCTCCGCTTGATATAATGTCAGATTTTTCATTCTTTCTTTCCCTGCCTCCTCCATGGTTGACATCCTGCATAATGGTAAACTGTTACACTGGACCGCATTACCCAGAGATTCTCTGCTGATGTTTTGGTTATAGAGGCAGAGTGCAGGCATGCTCAGCTGCTAAGTAATGTCTGACTTTAGAGACTCCGTGGACAGTAGCCCGCCAGGCTCCTCTATCCATGGCATTTCCCAGGCAAGAATACTAGAGTGGGTTGCCATCTTCTTCTGCAGGGTGTTTTCCAGATCCAGGGATCCAATCTATGTCTCTGCATTAGCCAGGCAGATTCTTTACCACTGAGCCAGCTGGGAAGCTGAGTAGGTGCATCCAACTCATGATTTCCAAGCTGACAGCTTGAGTCATTACCGTGACTTTAAGAGGACTGTGTTCCTGGTTTTGTTTCTAGAAAAGACAAGGTGTGCCGAGTTTATTACACATGAAATTTTGCCTTCTAACCTTGAGGAACTTTTTCCAACAGCTATTATGGTATTTGCTGCCCTGGTCAAAAAGAGAATAGTCTCAGAAAACAGACGTAAGAGTGGTTGCCAAGAGGGAGGGAGAGTTTTGGAGGGATGATTTGGGAATTTGGGATTAGCAGGTAATATGTCAATGGACATGAGTTTGAGTAAGCTCTGGGAGTTGGTGATGGACAGGGAGGCCTGGCGTGCTGCCGTCCATGGGGTTGCAAAGAGCTGGACATGACTGAGCAACTGAACTGAGCAGTATATTTAGAATGAATGGACAATGATGTCCTGCTGTACCACACAGGGAACTAGATTCAGTGCCCTGGGATAAACTGTAATGGAAAAGAATATGAAAAAGAATGTACGGATATGTATAATTGAGTCACTTGGCCATATAGCAGAAACTAACATAACGTTGTAAATCAACTACAATTTAATTTAAAAAATATATAATAAATGAGCTCATTATATAATGCTTTCTGGGCCACCTCTTTTCAGTCTCGGAAGCTGACGGCTCCCTTCTTAGCATGTGATTTTTACATGCATGCTATAAAATACATGCAACAAAGGAAACAACTTATATTGAAATACAGGCATCAGAATATTTTTTAAAAATTGTGATGTAGTAATATGTGCTTCATTCATTAAATAGCAAGATTTGGAGATAGGTCTAATAACTCCTATAACTTCAAGTGGTAATCGGTGATATTTTGCTATATCTGCAATGTTATTTTGTAATGTGATATAAAATTATTGATGATTTCTTTAGGAATTAAAGTTATAGTGCTAATTCTACATTGATTGATTATATTCATAATTGAAGAAAATATTAAATTTCACTTAAGGATTAATGCAAATAAAATATAATATATTCCACTTCTATAAATCATAGGTGACAATGCATTACTTCTTTTCTAGGTGTTGCATTTTAAAATAAGACCTTCAGGGAGAGAGAACTGGTTTGCAAAAAATAATGGAATTTCAAGTGCTGTATGGTCCTCTTTTATGGGAGTGTATACTTTCCTGTAATAGTGGCATATGTTTTAACAAACAAGACAAAATCAAATATGCATGGATGCATTCTCTTTCAATGTTGTCTCTTCTGTAGGCTATAAAAACATTTGCAAACTATTTATAATATCAGAAGTCTCCCGGGGAAGCTTAGTTTTCTTCATAGAGAGTCCTAATCTTCTGAGTCCATGATAAATCATTATCCTTCAATAGCAGATTTTAAGAAAAAGTCAGAAGTCATGATGAGATAAACTGTTTAGGATTAAAAGAAGAAGGGTGTAAATTTAAGACAGTGAAACCATATGTCTTAAATTAGTTTTTAAGTTAACCCTGAGAGAGATTTCAAAGATCTTTTGAGGAATGGCAGAAACACTTAAGAAAGGTTTTAATAACTTCTTTGTAGATAACATTAATATGGGTATAAGTTAAAAAAATCTGACCTCTTGAGCTGTATGTTGTAATTTGGGGGTAGACAGACCTGCATGTTGAACTTCAAATCCCATGATTTAGGCATCTGTCTTTTCTGCTTCAGCATGAAACTAATTCTGGCTCCTAGACATGCCAAGTGAGACGATGCACTGCTGATGGTGGTGTCCATTGGTTAGTAACCAGGTTTCAGAGTTTCCCAGCATTCTGTTGCTTGAAGCATCCTGTGATTTACATTGAGATACCTCTGTGATAGCTTTTGCGGAGTTTTATGTGGAGCAAGAATGAAGTCTTGTCTGAATCTGTCTTCAGAAGTACCCTAGCTCTCCTCTCCTCTGTGACTGGTTTGTGTAAGTGTATCTAGTGATTGATTTCATTGTTTCTGCTTTCAAATGCCTGGTAACAAACAGCTCTTGGAGGCAAATAGACTCTTTCTAAGCATTCCTCTTTCTTTTGCCTCAGGAGCTGCTGTTGACTTTTTTTCAGCTTCTAGGGGACTAGTAGCCTTGAAATCTCTGGAGATTTTTGCCATTCATCCCTCCGCCTTGCCACATGTTGTCAGAAGTCCAATGCCTTCTGGGGGGGAACTCAGCCTCTGCCCCATTTTAAAACTCTGTCCTTCTCTTCCATTGGAGTTGGCACAGAAGTGGGGGTGGGAGCCCTGGGGGAGAGGGGTTGGGAGAACCTTTTTTCCTTCCTTGACCTCTCTCATGTATCAGCTTTCAGTTTTCCATAGTTACTTCTGGAAGGACATTCCATTACAATGCCTATTAAATTGCATTTTTAGTATGAGAGTTATAATTTTAGAAGTTAAATTGGTTTTGTGGGTTGGGCTGAGCATTTTAGTTCGTTTTGCTATGTTCTCATAGAAAACCAAAATAGTTTGCAGGTAAAGTTTTCATTTCTATAAATTGAGGATTACTGTGGTTCACTTTTCCTTTGGTTAGCCCTCAGGGTATCAGTCAGTCAGTTCAGTCACTCAGTCGTGTCTGACTCTTTGCGATCTGGATCCATGGACTGCAGCACGCCAGGCTTCCCTGTCCATCACCAGATCCCAGAGCTTGTTCAAACTCATGTCCATCGAGTTGGTGTGCCATCCAACCATCTCATCCTCTGTCGTCCCCTTCTCCTTCTGCCTTCAATGTTGTCCTGTATCAGGGTCTTTTCCAGTGAGTCAGTTCTTCGCATCAGGTGGCCAAAGTCTTGGAGTTTCAGCTTCAGTATCTGTCCTTCCAGTGAATATTCAGGACTGATTTCCTTTAGGATTGACTGGTTTGATCTCCTTGCAGTCCAAATATATGTTTAGTCAATTCTTGTACATGAGGACACTGAGTTCATGGGCCTTAGAATAGTGGTCCTCAAACTTTAGAATTTCCTAAAACATAGATTGATAAAACATAGATTGCTCAGTCCCATCTCCAGAGTTCCTGATTTAGCACATCTGGGGTAGGGCCCGAGAATTTGCATTTCTAACAGATTCCCAAGTGATTCCTTGCTGCTGAACCAGAAGCACACTTTGAGAACCACTAGTCTTGAGGACAGGTCACAGGTCTACAATTATTATAGATCTCTCTATATTCCTAATATAGTTTGAAACCCTAAGTTTCATGGTAGTGAATTTTAAATTCTGCTGGCATCAGTTCAGTTCAGTTCAGTTGCTCAGTCGTGTCTGACTCTTTGCGACCCCATGAATCACAGCACGCCAGGCCTCCCTGTCCATCACAAACTCCCGGAGTTTACTCAAACCCCTGCCCATCGAGTCAGTGATGCCATCCAGCCATCTCATCCTCTGTCGTCCCCTTCTCCTCCTGCCCCCAATCCCTCCCAGCATCAGGGTCTTTTCCAATGAGTCAACTCTTCGCATGAGGTGGCCAAAGTATTGGAGTTTCAGCTTCAGCATCAGTCCTTCCAGTGAACACTCAGGACTGATCTCCTTCAGGATGGACTGGTTGGATCTCCTTGCAGTCCAAGGGACTCTGCTGGCATAAGCACAGCTAAATAGAGGTGCACCCAGGGTCGCTTAAAACTTACATTTCATTGCCCATTTTCAGGTTTGCTATCACATATTAACTCCATGACTTATAATAAAATTTTTTATAAGTTGGGCATAAATAGGCTAGCATTCATGAATTCACACAAAAATGTGTGTTTAACCAGATTAAGCTTACTTTGTCTTCAATTTCTCCTTCAGTCATTTCTTTTGCTTTTGAGCCATACTTTCTTAAGTCATGTTTTCCAAGAGTTTTAAAGTAGAAATTCCACCAAGTTCATTATCTTATAGTTATTTTTTTCAAGGCACTATAGGTAAACAGCTGCCAGAATGTACCGCTGCTATAGATGGGATAAGGTAATTGATTTGATAGTGAACCGAATGCTTCACTCTGGAAACTGCTGGCACTTCGCAGACCTGTGAATTGAATGGGGATGGGAGACTTCCGTCACTAATCATGGCAGGACTCCAGACTGACTCTGGGAGGTGAGTGGCCTAGGACTGATTTTTTTTCTGGAGGGAAACAGAAATCTTTTTTTTTTTTTTTTTTTTTTGCCACTCGGCATTCAGGATCTTAGTTCCCTGACCAAGGATAGCACCTGTACCCTCTGCAGTGGAAGTGTGGAGTTTTAACCACTGGACTGCCAGGGAATTCCCTGAAAAGGGAAATTAAAGCCACATTAAGAAAAAAAAAATTGAAGTCTAGTTGATTGCCCATGCTGTGCTAATTTCTGCTGTACAGAGTAGTGATTGAGTCATGCATACATGCATCCTGTTTAATGTTCTTTTCCATCACGGTTTATCAGAGGACGCTGACTGTGGTCCTCTGTACCACATGTGCGGTACAGTGGGGCCTAAAGTCACACTGCTGTCCTGTTAGCTTTCATGATCTCACTTTCAAAAACAAACAGCTGTTGATCACAGTGAAAGTCCCTTAGTTCAGTTGTCATCCTGAAAGATGAATAGTTTTTATATGCTGGGTTGAGGTTTGTCCCTAACTGAAAGAAGCCTGGGGTGGCCCTAATTTATGCAAATGGATGGGTGTGTCTCTTTGCTCCTGTCTTAGAACCAGAAACTTCCACCTGCTGGGGAACCAGAGCAGCACAGCCAAGCCTCAGCGTGTCATTTGTTAGTCTGGCTACTTGAGGCAAGTGTTCAGCTTCCTTGTCTATAAAATCAGAGGGGCCTTCAGGCTCTGAGGAATGAGAAACACTGCATGGAAAACACCTGGTACACGGAGAGCAGCTAATACATGGCAATTATTATTGTAGACAGAAATGTATTAATTTGCTCATAAATTTCAAATTTTCTGGCTTCTTTATTTGCAAAAGCACAGCTGCTATTTTCATTTGACAAAAAAATTTTCCTAAGTCCCTGAATCATAATCAGAGAGATGCCTATGTATCTCTTACTGAATTTTTATTCAAGGTGATTTATGCTTATTTGTCCTTGCTCTCATCTACTGGGTGGAGATAGATTTGTGATTGGTTTGTTGAATTTTAAGAGCAACATCAGATCTTTTACCAGTTGGATCAAATATTTATTTATTTATATTGAGATATAGTTGATTGGCAGTGTTGTGCTAATTTCTGCTGTACAGCAAAGTGACTCAGCTATACATATGTATGTGTATCAGTACATCCTTCTTCACTGTGGTTTATCACGCTTCCCTGGTGGCTCAGACAGTAAAGAGGCTGCCTGCAATGTGGGAGACCTGGGTTCCATCCCTGGGTTGGGAAGATGCCCTGGAGGAGGGCGTGGCAACCCACTCCAGTGTTCTTGCCTGGAGAATGCCCATGGACAGAGGGGCCTGGCAGGCTGCAGTCCACGGGGTCGCCAAGGGTCAGACACGACTGAGCGACTACGTGCACATGCACATGGTTCATTACAGCTCCCCATGCTGTGCAGAGGGACCTTGCTGTTTATGATCAGATTCTTTCAGGTGACTTTTTTTTTTTTTTTTTCCAGGTGACTTTTAAGTATGTCATTATTATAAATAAGATTTCTATCTTGTCTGGTAAATGTTGAAAATCTCTACCATATACCGTTTATCTGATAAATATTAGTGATTTTTGTTAGTAACTATTGAAAGATTCCATGGTGCTTCCAGACTTGATATATTTTAAAAAGTGAAAGGGGCAAGTTTTTTTCTTTTTTGACCACTACTGATATGGGTGAACTATAAAGAAAGCTGAATGCCGAAGAATTGATGCTTTTGAACTGTGGTGTTGGAGAAGACTCTTGAGAGTCCCTTGAACTGCAAGGAGATCCAACCAGTCCATCCTAAAGGAAATGAGTCCTGAATATTCATTGGAAGGACTAATACTGAAGCTGAAACTCCAGTACTTTGGCCTCCTGATGCAAAGAACTGACTCATTGGAAAAGACCCTGATGCTGGGAAAGACTGAAGGCAGGAGGAGGAGGGGACAACAGAGGATGAGATGGTTGGATGACATCACTGACTCAATGGACATGGGTTTGGCTGGGCTCCTGGAGTTGGTGATAGACAGGGAAGCAGTCCATGGGGTCGCAAAGGATCAGACATGACTGAGCGACTGAACTAACTGATATGAGTCCACAGTCAGGAGGCAAGTTAAGATATCACTTCAGAGATGTCTCACAAAGAGCTCCTTCCTCTTTCATTCCTGAGGGCCTCCTGATCTCCCAGGCCACTAAAGCAGTTTTCCCAATAACTCAGAGCCCAGTACCAGGTCTGCTGCCTTTCAGGTACATCTCTAGAGTCTGCAAGGTGATACCTCCAAGCGTCAGTCCACAAAGCCAATCCATGGCTTGAATTTCACTACAGTTGAAAGAGTGGGTTTGAATATTTCATCATTACAGTACCATTTTACCTTATATTTAGTGGGTGACAGATGTTTCATAGAATGAGAATATCATTTGTATCCCAGTTAAGAATGTTTCAATAATAAAGTGAATGACTTCGCAGGTATTTAGTCTACTAAAGCCTCCTGTTTGGTGAGCTTCAGATGATACACTTCTGACTCCTCCCTGGGGAACCACTTACCTGTCTGCAGTCACCCGTCCTCTCCTGCTCTCCTGAGCTTGGGATGAATGGTTGCATTGGATGGATTAGGGTGGAAAACCTAAGGCTCCTCAGAATAATTTCCATTGGTCTTCCCAAAGCCACCACTCACGCCCCCGATAACTATAAATCTAACTAAAAATCATGGGCTGACTGTGCAGTCAGAGGCAAGTGTGGACACTTTTCCTCTTCCCAGTCCACCCCTGGTTGATGTCTCTGGGCCTTGTGGGAACAAATTTGGAAAGGCTACTGGACCATCTTTCTGGAGAAGAGCATCTCTAGGGCACTGCCAGTTGAATGTCATGAGAAGAAATGCAATGTAAGGCACTTACTTTCTGCAATGAGGTGTGTCTTCGGCCAGTGTTTGCTGGAAACAGAGAGAAACCCAATAGATGGTCCCTGTGGCTTTTCCCAAGCGTCAGAGAATAAATTTTGCATAGTGTGCTGGAGGCATCACCAAGATTAAAGCCTGAATACAACAGTTTCATCTAAAACAGCCCTGCGTGAAAAGTATGTGTCTCCTATATTCCCCAAATGAAAGTTATCAGCTGATGATGAAGACTGGTTGGTAGTGTTTCTAAGATTGATTTTGGCTAGTATTTTCTGATGGGCAGTGAGGGTGTGATGTGCCCAGAGGCAACTTTAAATTATTTTTTTTTAGTTTCAAAAAGATAAAAGGAGAAAGACATCAAACTGAGTTGAACTTGATTCTTATAGCAACTAGATAACTAACTCCTGGGTCTGCCAGGAGTGAAAGATGGAGGTGAATGACCCACTAAAAATGGTTTTTGTATTAGGCTGAGTGAGGAGGCCGCCCCTTTGCAGGTAGTGTGTGATTGTATGTGTGTGTGTAAAGCTTTATTGAGATGAAGTTCACACACCGTACAATTCATTCATATCAAGTGTATAATTCAGTGGTTTTTAGTGCACTACATACATACCTGTGTGATCACCACCACAATTTAATTTATTTCTTTTTATTTTTCCATATGTTTATTTATATTATTTGTTTTTGAGTTATAATTAACATGCAGCATTTTATCAGTTTCAGGTGTACAACATAATGATTTGCTGTTTTTATGCATTTCCTAAAAATAATCAGTACAATAAGACTGCTCTTGTCTGTCACCACACAGTATTGTTGACTATATTCCCCCTGTGTACTTTCTTTACTCTTGAATTACTTTATAGCTGAACTTTTGTACCTCTTAGTGGTCTTCACCCATTTCATCCATGCCTCCATAACCCCTGCGTCCTGGCAATGACCGATTTGTTCTTTGTGTCTATGCATGCTTCTGTTTTGTTCTGTTTGTTTGTTTAGATCCCACATATAAGTGAAATCATGCTGTATTTGCTTTTCTCTGTCTGACTTATTTTAGTTAGCATAACACTCTCCAGGTCCATCCCTGTTACCTCAAATAGCAAGATTTTTTGCTTCTTCTTCTTTTATGGCTGAGTAATATTCCATCATATGTGTGTTTCTGTGTGCATACTACATCTTCTTAATCTGTTTGTTTGTTGATAGACACTTAGATTGCTTCCATATCTTGGCTGTTGTAAGTAGTGCTGCAACAAAGTTTTTGAATCAGTGTTTTGAAACTCTAATAGTGTTTCTCAAATCAGTGTTTCAGTTTCCTTTGGATAAATACCCATGAGTATAATTGCTGGATCATATCATGGTGGTTCTATTTTTAGTTTTTTTAGGACCCTTCATAGTGTTTTCCTTAGTGATGGAATCAATTTACATTTTCTTCAACAGTGTACAAGGGATCCCTTTTCCCCACATCCTCACCAATCCTTGTTATTTGTTTTATTTTTGACAGTAGCCCATCTGACATGTGATAAGGTAGCTTCTCATGGCGGTTTTGATTTGCATTTTCCTGATGATTAGTGATGATGAATACCTTTTCTTTTTGGCCATCTGTATATTTTCTTTGCAGAAATGCATATTCAGCTCCTTTGCTCATTTTAAACAATTTGCTTTTCTGATATTAGTTATATAATTTCTTTACATATTTTTGTATCAACTCCTTGTTGGATATATCATTTGAAAATATCTTCTCCCATCCAGTTGCCTTTTCTGTTGATGGTTTCCTTCACTGTGCGTTTGGTTTGATGCAGTCCTATTTGTGTATTTTGCTTTTGTTGTCCTTGCCTGAGGAGACTTGTCCAAGTTGACAGTGTTTTGGACTTTGTCTCTTCACTGTGCAAGGCCTGACTCATCAAAGCTGCCAAGTCAGCTCTAGGTGAGTGATCGGTCCCCTTGCCTGGTAGCAAATGTTTATTTAGAACAGAGGTTGGCAAATCTTTTGTGTAAAGGCCAGAGAGTCAATATTTTAGGCTTTAAAGGCTGTAACTACTCAACCCTGTGGTTGTAGCAAAAAGCAATGTATAAATAAACATTGAGTGTGGTTGTATTCCAATAAAAGTTCCTTTTCCAGCCTAGGGGGCAAGTCACATTGTTCTTCAGACCTTAGTTGCAGATTTCTGGTTTAGACCTCTGGTGAACCTATAAAAAGTAGACTATATTAATATGTTCAGTATTCAAAATAATTATTCAACATGGTCTTGCTTAAAAAGCATACCAAACTCTACTTTTCCTTAAAAAATTAAAATCGGCAGGACGTTTAAAAAACCGCACCCTCTAGAGCAATCAGGCTTCCCTGGTGGCTCAGACGGTAAGGAATCTGCCTGCAATGTGGGAGACCTGCTTTCGCTCCCTGGGTTGGGAAGATCCCCTGGAGGATGGCCTGGCAACCCACTCCAGTGTTCTTGCCTGGAGAATTCCATGGATAGAGGAGCCTGGCGGGCTACAGTCCATGGGGTCACAAAGAGTTGGATATGACTGAGTGAATAATACTATAGCCGTCAGAGACTGTCTTGTTAATGTTAGGAAAATGCAAATGCATTCTGTTTATGGACTAATAAAATAAAATGGGACCCAGAGCAGCATCAGGTTAGAGCACCAGCTGACCTCAGCAGAGCATTTATAAAGTCTGCAAGCAAGTAAATGCTTTAAAAACAGATGAATAAAGCTCAGTCAAGAGCATTTATCTTCCAAATATATGACTCAGGACATGTGTTTTCTTGCCAGACATGTAGTTAGATTATTTCAACTGTTACTGAGGATTATGAACCATTTTTTTCATTAATGAGAAAATAGCTTTACATTCAGGTCAAAATTAACAGTTTTCTGCAATCCTGGTCCAGGTTGTTCTCATTTTCACTCAGCAATCTAACAGAAAAATGGAATAATGACTCTGAATAGGTTGTATGACCACCTGACCTACTGTCATTTTGGCAGAAATATTTCAACTGGTTCCATTTACTGCTCCTGACAAGCAGGGGGCTCTTTGTTGTATCAAAGCCTTTGAGACACCTACTGCTTCAGGCTTCACAGATTAGATTAATAATGCTTGAAAATAGACTTGTAATCAATTTCCCCTATTTTCTTCCTAAAAATTGTGCTCATAAAATACCACACAGATAATTAGTAGACAAAAGGAGATGTCTAGCTCTTGTTTGGGCCTTGGCACAAAAGATGGAACTAGTGTTGCCACATTAGCAAATAGACATGGATTTCAGATAAGTGACAGGTACATTTTTAGTTTCAGTATGTTGAACAAACTATTTGGAACACATTGATACTAAAACATTACTCATTCTAAATATTTGTTGGTACATAATTATATTAAAAGCTTATTTGGTGTTTATCTAAATTCAAATTTAACTGTATACTGAATCGTGTTCTAGTAAGTGAAGTTTCTGCCATCTACCATGTTATATATTGGTACTACTAAAAGTTGAAAAATGTAAATGCTTCTACTAGGCAATTTGTAAAAAAAAAAATTTAATTGAAATAGAGTTGATTGTCAATGTTGTGTTACTCTCTGGTGTATAGAAAAGTGATCTAGTTATATATAGTATTTTGAAATTCTTTTCCAATATGGTTTATTACAGGATATTGAATAAACTTCCCTGTGCTGTACAGTAATATCTTATTGTCTATCCATCCTAAATATACAGTTTGCATTTGCTAATCTCAGATTCCCAGTCCATCCCTCCCACAAGTCTGTTCTCTATGTGCATGAGTCTGTTCCTGTTTCATGTTTAGGTTCATTTGTATCATGATTTAGATTCCACATGTAAGTAATATTTTATGGTATTTGTCTTTCTCTTTCTGACTTAATTTCAGTTAGTATGATCATCTCTAGTTGCATCATGTTGCTGCAAATGGCATTACTTTTGTTCTTCTTCATGGCAGAGTAGTGTTCCATTGTATATATGTTCCACATCTTCTTTGTCCATTCATCTGCTGATGGACATTTAGGTTGTTTTCATGTCTTGGCTATTGTGCATAGCACTGCTATGAATATAGAGTTCCATGTATCTTTTTGAATTATAATTTTGTCTGGACATATGCCCAGGAGTAGGATTGTGGATCATATGGTAATTCTATTTTTAGTTTTTTCAAGGAACCTCCATAATGTTTTCCACAGCAGCTGCACCAGTTTACATTCCCACCAACAGTGCAGAAGGGTTTCTATTTCTCCACACCCTCTCCAGCATTTGTTATTTGTACTATCAATCTAGTCTTTCAGATGTGTGTGTGTGTGTGTGTGTGTGTATAATATGCATATGACAGCAACTATGATATCTTGAATATTTGAAAGCACTTCAGCTCTGAACTGTCATCTTTACCATTAATTTCCAAATAAGCTGCCTTGGTTCTCCTTACCCCATTTTATGGGAAATGAATATTTTAAAAGTTTCACCAAGATCATGTAATCTCAGTTCCTATAACCTCCTGCTCTCCCTTCCATCTCTGATGGATCCTCAACCATCCCTCTGGTTGTCACTCTTCTGCTTTCTATGTTGTTTCATTAGACGTTGCCCGTTTTACTGCATTCCTTCAAATGCCACCAACACAACACTGTTGTATGGAGTCGACTTTTACTGAAGCTTAGAAAGCCAGTGGGGGTGAATTTACACCACAGCACAGGATGGGAAGTACTTGATACTGGGTACTGAGCATCCTGTTCTTGGAAGCTTGTCTTCCATCACCAGCTATGGGGTTTTTTCACTTGATTTCCAGCGACCTGCCAAGTTGTAAGGCCTAATTGGATACGGTACCCTTTCCCCAAGACTTCTCCTGGGCTCCTCCTCTCCACATTCTAGAGCCCCACATCCCTTCCCCAGTGCCTTTGCTTCTCTTACCTGCTCAAGACTCTAACCCTCCCCAGTGCTCATGACTCTATCATGCAGAACACACCGCAGATGACTTGTTTCACCTTCTCCCCTCCCTGGCCTTTCCTAGGGCTCTTAGACTTTCTTACATAAAAGTTATACTTTGAAATTTACATATATTTTCAACCAGGTGGCACTTGTGGTAAAGAATCTGCCTGCTGATGCGGGAGACACAAAAGACGTGGATTCAGTTCCTGGGTCTGGAAGATCTCCTGGAATAGGGAATGACGTGGCAACCCACTCCAGTATTCTTGCCTGGAGAATCCCACAGTCCAGAGGAGCCTGGCAGGCTACAGTCCATGCCGCAGAGAGTTTGACACAATTGAGCAACTCAGCGCATATTTATCTATCATCTCTACAGCTATATATCTATATGCATATATAAAAATAAATCTTTGAGAAAAAAGTTACCAACTATTAAGAGAACCAGCAGAAACTTTTGTTTTAATTTAAAAAGTTTTTAAATTGAATGAAAGATTCTTTAAATTCTCTAGTGCTTTATAGTTATCAAAAGCTTCACAAACATGGTTTAGTATAATCTAATAACCCCCTTTCCCCCTATATTGCCCCTTCCCCTTTCCCACTCTCCACTGGTAACCACTAGTTTGTTCTCTGTTATCTGTGAATCTGATTCTGCTTCCTTTTTATTTCACTAATTTGTTGTATTTGTTAGATTCCACATGTTACTCATATCATACAGTATTTGTTTTGCTCTGACATTTCACTTAGCATACTGTTCTGCGAGTCCATCCACATTGCTGCAAATGTCAAAATTTCATTCTTTTTTTATGGCTGAGTAGTATGTATGCTGCATCTTTATCCATCCATCTGTTGATGGATGTTTAGGTTGCTTCCATTGTAAATAATTGTACAATTATTTTAATTGTAAATAGCAATTGTAAATAATGCTGCTTATGAACATTGAGGTGCATGGATCTTTTCAAATTAGTTTCTTTCTTTCTTTTTTTGGATATATACCCAGGGGTGAAATCGCTGGGTCTCATGATAGTTTTATTCTTAGTTTTTGAGACACTGCCGTACTGTTTTCCACAGTGGCTGCACCGATTTACATTTCCATGAACAGTGTATGAGGTTCCCCTTTTCTCCACATTTTTGCTAACTTTCTTATTTGTGTTCTTCTTGAGGATAACCATTCTTATGAGTGTGGTGATATCTCTGTGTGCTTTTAATCTGCATTTCCCTAATGATTAGTGATGCTGAGTACTTTTTCATGTGCCTGTTGACCATCTGCGTTTCCTCTTTGGAGAAATTGCTGTTCAGTTCTTTTGCCCATTTTTCAATTTGATGTTGAGTTGTATGAGTTATGTGTATATGTTGTATATTAAGACCTTCTTGGTCATATCATTTGCAAGTATCTTCTCCCATTAAGTATGTTTTCTTTTCATTTTGTTGATGGTTTTCTTTGCTGTGGAAAAGCTTTTAAGTTTAATTAGGTCCCATTTGTTTATTTTTACTTTTATTTCCTTTGTTTTAGGAGATTGATCCAAAAAATATGACTGTGATTTATGTCAGTACGCTCTGCCTATATTTCCTTCCAGGAGTT
This sequence comes from Dama dama, assembly GCF_033118175.1. Taxonomy (NCBI): domain Eukaryota; kingdom Metazoa; phylum Chordata; class Mammalia; order Artiodactyla; family Cervidae; genus Dama; species Dama dama. The sequence goes on along the minus strand of NC_083687.1, from coordinate 9,157,672 downwards.
TTAGAGTATCTTACATTTCGGTCTTTAATCCATTTTGAATTTATTTTTGCATATGGTTTGAATGAATGTTCTAATTTCATTCATTTACATGTACCTCTCCAGTTTCCCCAGCACCACTTTTTGAAGAGTCTGTCTTTTCTCCATTGTATATTCTTGCTTCTTTTGGCAAAGATTAATTGGCCATAAGTAGGTAGATTGTATTTCTGACCTCTCTATCCTATAGATGGATACATAAATTTTTGTCTGAGAAAAATATAGATAGATACACCATCTATCCAAAGAGCCAGAAGAAACTTTGAAAGTCCTGTACACTTTCTCTTTTACCTGAGGCCCACCAATTATTCCTGCATGAGATTTCATCACCAGGCTTGGTGAAAGAACGTTTATTTCACCTCCTTTTATGCCCTCTTTCCCCCAGTCTTCCTCACCCTGACCTCACAGACCTTGTTTTAAATGAACTCTATTCCAGCTCTAAGATTCATGACTTTGGGATTCTGCCTGAAGTGCCCTTCAAAACTTCTGCAAAGGGCTGTTTTTATTTTATTTTATTGTTCAGACCTATCTCCCCACCTCCCCTGGTCTCCTCTGGCACTAATGAATCCCTCTTCCGTACTCTTATTTATTTACGAGTCCCTCTCAGATCTTCCTGCAAGGAATAGATCACGTGTAATTCACCTCCCTCCATTTGCTCAGGACAGTGGCGGGAACACAGTAGGTGCTTTATAAGTATTTGTTTACTGCACTGCTGAACTGCTGCATGGAGGTATCAATAGGCAGATGCAGTTTCTCTCTTCCTTTCAGCCTATCCCTAACAGTGGGACCCAGCACTGTTCAGTATCACAAAAAGATTTTGCCCTGAAAGTGAGTTGCTGTCAAGCACTTTGATTTTCTTTTTTTTTTCCTATTTATTCAGTACCCTCTTCTTGAGGGTAATTTTTTTTTTCATTTATTTTTATTAGTTGGAGGCTAATTACTTTACAATATTGTAGTGGGTTTTGTCATACACTGACATGAATCAGCCATGGATTTACATGTATTCCCCATCCCGATCCCCCCTCCCACCTCCTTCTCTACCTAATCCCTCTGAGCACTTTGATTTTCAAGAGGAGCAGGATCCTGGGGAGGTGCTGCCTTCATAGTCATAAGACACTTCTGAGTTTCCACTGGAGGAAATGAAAAAGGGCACCTTTAGTGCTTGTGCAGATTACACAGAGTATTTGATCATAGCGACTGTGTCCAGTCTCAGTTGCAATCAATGAGCAGAAAGCAGCGGACCCTCGAAATCAGTGTTGGGATCAAAATATTTTTCTCAAAAATTTTTAGTACATTCTGACTTCTCCGTGGCAGATTTTCTTTTTTTGATGCCAGGTAATGCCTGTATTTGTGTGGATCACAATAAACTGTGGAAAATTCTGAAAGAGATGGGAATACCAGACCACCTTATCTGCCTTTTGAGAAACCTGTATGCAGGTCAAGAAGCAACAGTTAGAACTAGACATGGAACAACAGACTGGTTCCAAATAAGAAAAGAGGTACATCAAGGCTGTATATTGTCACCCTACTTATTTAACTTATATGCAGAGTACATCATGAAAAACTCTGGGCTGGAGGAAGCACAAGCTGGAATCAAGATTGCCGGGAGAAATATCAATAACCTCAGATATGCAGATGACACCACCCTTATGGCAGAAAGTGAAAAAGAACTAAAGAGCCTCTTGATGAAAGTGAAAGAGGAGAGTGAAAAAGTTGGCTTAAAGCTCAACATTCAGAAAACTAAGATCATGGCACATGGTCCCATCACTTCATGGCAAATAGATGGAGAAACAGTGGAAGTAGTGGCTGACTTTATTTTTCTGGGCTCCAAAATCACTGCAGATGGTGGTTGCAGCCATGAAATTAAAAGATGCTTACTCCTTGGAAGGAAAGTTATGATGAGCCTAGATGGCATATTAAAAAGCAGACACATTACTTTGCCAACCAAGGTCTGTCTAGTCAAGGCTATGGTTTTTCCAGTAGTCATGTATGGATGTGAGAGTTGGATTATAAAGAAAGCTGAGCGCAGAAGAGTTGATGCTTTTGAACTGTGGTGTTGGAGAAGACTCTTGAGAGTCCCTTGGACTGCAAGGAGATCCAACCAGTCCATCCTGAAGGAGATCAGTCCTGGGTGTTCATTGAAAGGACTGATGCTGAAGCTGAAACTCCAATACTTTGGCCACTTGATGGGAAGAACTGACTCATTGGAAAAGACCCTGATGCTGGGAGGGATTGGGGGCAGGAGGAGAAGGGGACGACAGAGGATGAGATGGTTGGATGGCATCACCGACTCAATGGACATGGGTTTGGGTGGACTCTGGGAGTTGGTGATGGCCAGGGAGGCCTGGCGTGCTGCGGTTCATGGGGTCGCAAAGAGTCGGACATGACTGAGCGACTGAACTGAACTGAATGCCTGGAGAATCCCATGGACAGAGGAGCCTGGCAGGCTCCAGTCCAGGGGGTTGCAAGAGTTGGACACGACTTAGTGACTAAACCACCACCACTACCACCAATGACTCATTATCATTTTATTCACTCTAATTTCACTGTCATTTATCTTGAGGCAGAACAAATTGCTTGTTTACTTCTGCTTTTGTCTCATTTTTGGAGCTTATTGTTAGTATCTTACAGTAGTTCCAATCCATAACAAAGAGAAATAATGACCTTCAAACATTAAAGGAAACTTCTTATCTCCCTCTTTCTATCTCATTTTTCTCAGGTTAGTTTACTGTCCTGGGTTTAGTGTTTATGATTTTCATGAACATTTTATACTAATACCACCTGTAATCTATACAATTATATATAGCTGGTTTATGTTTTATTTGAATACCACACAAATCACGTCGTGGAAGTTATTTTCTTATAATTTGCTTGTTTTCAAGATATTCCATTTTTAGGATATTGGTATGTTGATCTAATTCTCGGGAATTAATTTTATTGCTTTGTACTCTTTCAGTGGATAAATTCATCACACTTAATTATCTATTCTTAAGTTTATGGGCTTTTAGACTCTCATTTTCCTCTAATGGAGAGCATCAATACCATATTCAGGTACATGATCTCTTGGGCTGGCTGCAGGAGTTTCTCTAGGCTGCACCTGTTGCTGGTCACGGCATGTACCCACGATCTCCTGTTCTGAGACATTGCCAAACTGCCTTCTAAGGTGGCCTTACTCTGCCTTTAGCTGTGTGTGACATTACCTGTTCCTCTGCATCCTGGCAGCATCTAGGATTGCCAATTTGGTTGGAGAGGAAATGACATTTCATTATGAGTTTCATTTGCACTTTCCTGATTACGAGGCAGATTGCATATCTTTTCCTGTTTTGTTTTTGTCATTTGTGTTGCTCATTCTGTGAATTTTCTCCTTACATAATTTGCTAATTATTCCAGTTCTTAAAGGCTGCTTTATATGGAGCACTTAAAATATATATTTAACTTTTAAATCCTTTTAAAAAAAATTTATGTACTGCCAGTGTCTTCTCCCCAACTCTGAATATGCAGAGCATTTCTCCCGTTGATGGATTAACATAGTGGTGACCTCATTGTGCAATATTTTCTGTTTGCCTCTTTCTTTCATAAGGCTCAGCTGGTAAAGAATACATCTGCAACGTGGGAGACCTGGATTCGATCCCTGGGTTGGGAAGATCCCCTGGAGAAGGGAATGGGTACCCGCTCCAGTATTCTGGCCTGGAGAATTCCATGGACTGTATAGTTCATGGGGTCGCAAAGAGTTAGACATGACTGAATGACTTTCACTTTCTCGTAAGGCTATGAATTCAAGTGAGAGCAAAAACAGACCTTTTCATTTTTATTTCCTTGGTCCCTGGCACATAGATGATACCTAGAAAAGTTGCTTGAGTTGACTTGAGAGTGTCAATTTAATATGGATGGCTGTACTTAAGGCTTTCCATTTGAGGAGTTTCTATCAGCCTTAGTTATTTGATACATACATATAATATACACATGTACATATGAACATATGTGTATATACATACGTGGGAAGCCCTGGAGGCTCAGTGGTAAAGAATTTGCCTGCAGTACAGGAGATGCGGATTTGATCCCTGGGTCAGGAATATCTCCTGGAGAAGGAAATTTAAACCCACTCCAATGTTCTTGTCTGGGAAATCCCACGGAGAGAGGAGCCTGGCAAGCTATAGTCCATGGGGTCATAAAAGAGAAGGACATGGCTTAGTGACTAAACAACACGTTTGCAACCATAACAAATTAGGCCCTTTTCATAACCTTTAAAATAGGGCTTCCCTCCATTTCCAGACAAAGAATTTCTCTTAGAATGACACTCAGGTTGAGATAGGTTAATATATTCAGATGTGATTGGAATAACAGATGCATTTCTATTTCTGGTCCAGAGTTCTTGGGGAGGCGGGAGGAAGGAGGGCATGATTGTGCAATGCTTTGTCATCTTTGCGGCTCATCAATATCAGCAGCTGATGCCGGCAAGCGTTTGCCAATTAGGGTCTGTCGGCTGACCCTGACCTTGTCATTACAACCATTGCTTTCTCGCCCTCTGCCAGTTTGACGCATGGCACCAGGCTCTGTGGGCAGCTGGTACTTTGGACTCGAATGTTCTGTGAGTTCTCTGGCGTTACTGGTGGAATTCCTTATTGTTGTTACTGTGTCATGATTTTGACATCGACAATGCCGTGTCCTGTCTTTGTGTTTCTTCTTTCATATCACCATAGTATGTTGCACTTGATGTGACTGTTTATAATGTAGCAGGTGACAGATGTTCAAGTTGCTGTGGACTGATGCATGCTCATCTTAGAATTACTCCAGGAAAAGTTGATTTTGCTGTAACTTTATGTAACAAATCATTTGAGTAAACTGTGGGTTGGAGAGAGCATCATGAGTTTAAGGAATTATTTTTTATTTAAGATGTAACTAAACTCTGAAGTGTTTTGAAACGTACTGAAATACATTTGAAATGTATTGAAATGTATTTCAAAATGCAATTCTAACTCCTTAACCTATTCTTAGCTATGCATTAAGAGAGCAAAAATCAAAAGCCACAGTTCTCACTTCCCCACCTGGCCATTCTTTGAACTTCCCTGCTATTTCTCTCTTTCTCCCCCTCTTTCCCTATCCCACCCTCCTCTCTTTCCTAGCCTGGCATTCAAGCATTCCTGGGCTCTTCAGTTGACACTTTGCGCTCTGCTTACGAAGTTTCATTCTGTTTTTCTCTCCAATAGTGTCCTTTGAAACTGAGATTTATCCACAGGAGTAGCTGGGGATAGCACTGCAGTTTATGGTGCTGTATATAATTACACTGGGTGTTGGGCATATCAGGCCTGAGAGGATGGAATACTGAATGGGTACTGAATGTTCCTGCAGCTTTTATTTGCGAGGCATTGCTCATGCAGTCAGGGTCACATTACCTAGGTGCCAGTGAAATAGGACAGAGAGAAAAGGATTTATCTAATCCACCGTGAATGCATTCCAGAGTGATTTGATTGTTTTCCTGTGCCTTCTAGCAGGTGGATGTGTGTGCAGGTGAAATAGTGAGGGACCTTTTTTATTTTGGTTAATAAGGATAGAAGGTGGTCTTTGTCTTGCAATTGCAGGCATTTTTCTTCTTCTAGAATTTCTCAAATTGGGAAGATTAGTGTGTTTTGATTGCCTTTTAAGCTTGTTCCCCCAGGGTAGCACAGCTGTAACTGTTCCCAATATATCCTGACTATTGTAAAGGCCTTTTTATCTCAGAGTCAAGGGAGCAGTTGAATACTAAGTTTTTAGTCCAGAAATTCAGCTGTTGTGAATTTCTATAAAATTTTGCCTTGGCTTCATTTATTTTCTGTCTGAAAATTATATATGTCATGACTTGAAGGTTCTTTGAGATGATGTCAAATTACTATAGAAATGTGTTCAGATTCTGCAACAAGTGCATATTTCTTGGAAGATCTAGTAACATGGATAGGTCTGATTTCAAATCCATTGCGCTCATCCTGTAGATGGCTTTTCTCCAGGAATTGCATCTGTGGGAGACTTTTCACCTTCAGTAAATCCCAGTCTCCAGATGGGAGCTCCTTCAGTGGGTAACCAAAGGGCATGACAGGGTTCACTGAGAGCACGTCTCCAGCCTACTCCTTTCTCTTGAGTCCAGTCTCTTCATTTCCAGCTGGCTGTGTTGCAAGTTACATCTCTGCAAGCATTGTGGGTTGGTTAAGATCACACTGCCATGGCATCAGAGAGACCTGGATTTGAGTTCCAGGTTTACCATTGACTTGGCGTTATGGCCTTGTGAGATGTTATTTAACCATTTTTGAAAATTATCAAGACTTTATTTTTTAGAACAATTTAAGGCTCACAGGAAAATTGAGGGGCAGGTACAGAGATTCCCACATACCCTCTGCCTTCACACATCCATAACCTCTCCTATTTTTAACATCTCCCACCGAGTGGGAGTTCATTGTAACAGATGAACCTATATAGGCACATTATAATCACCCAAAGTTGATAATTTTGTGGTCATACACTCATACACAGTGTTCCCTTATTATTCTTTTAATGTCCATAGCATCTGTAGTGATGTCACCTTATAAGTGTCTCCCAGATCAAGAAATGGAACCTTCATCTCAGAAGCCCTCCATCCTCTCTTCCTGTGAAGAAGTCATTGCGTACAGAGCTGCCTACCAGTGTTCATCCTCCCGTAAACATCTATTCACATTTACTTTCTTATCCAGGTCCAAAACTTTGGAGCAACCACTGACTCATCTCTTTTTCTCTCATACCCCATGTTCAGTTCATCAATCTCCTCATTGATCTGCTCTGAAAATATAGAGTCTCTGCAGTTCTCACTTCTTCCACAGCTATTGCCTTGGTCCCAAACTCATACTTCCTTGTCTGTGCAAAATTAGTGCCTCCAACCTGCCCTCCTTGCTACCCCCTGTCCCCCTACAGTGTACTGTCTTCTATTTTTAACTGTAAATTTTATTCTTTTGCAAAGTTCAGATTCCCCCACCCCTGTTCTTTCCTAGGACATCTTGTCATAACAAATCAGTTTAAATAAGCCAGTATGATTAGCATCTATTGCCAAATAACTCTCTATGCATTCTAAATAAGAAAGTAGTGACAGTTCAATTGTATTTTTGCTTCAGGCTAACAAAGGATTCATTATAGCACATTGAAGCTGATATTTCTGATTTTTTAAAACTGAGGTATACATAATTATAACTAAAAATATTTAATAGATATATTCTTTTCAAACTTTTTTTACTTTTTTATTTTAAAAATGTCAAAGCTGCAGAAAAACTCCAAGAAAAGTACAATGAACATCAAATAATGTTCACCTAGATTCACCAATTATTTAACATTTTGCCACATTTGCTTTATATCTCTGTCTATCTTCACCATCATCATCATCTATCATCTTCATTTTTGTTGAACCAGTTCAGGGTAAGATGTTGACATCACAATATTTAATTCCAAAATGAATCTTCTAATTATAAGAAAATTTTAATATAACTCATTACAGTTATAAAATTTAGGAAATTTAGCATAGTTATAGTATTGTTTTTGAACATATATTTTATATTAATTTCCACAGCTTATACCTTCATCCCAAACTCATTCTTTCTTGCTTGGATTAATGCAAAATTAGTGAACTACTCTTTACAGCAGTGTTCTTTATAGCACTGTCTCTTTTCAATTCAGAATGTGACCCAGAGTCATGTGTTATATTTGGATGTCATGTCGTTTTGGTTGTCTTTATATAGGATATTTTCTCAACTTTTGTCTTTTCTGACATTGACATTTTGAAGACTGCAGGGTATTTGTTTGGTAGTCCTTTAATTTGGGTGTTTTTGTTCCCTCATGACGAGAGTCAGATTATTATTTTCATCTAGAATGAAATACAAGCAATGTATTCTTCCTGTTACATCACATAAGAAAACACATGACTTCAGTTTGTTACTTTATTGTTGATGTTCATGTTGGTTACTTGTGTAAGTTGATGTCTACAATATTCATCTACTGTCAAACATTTCCTCTCTCCTTGAAATTAATTAGCAGTCTATGAAGAGGCATAGAGACTGTATATGCTGTTCTTAGCCTTTTATCTGATGGCTTTGGTGTTTATTAGGATTCATTTTTTTCTAATTCTGATATTACTTTTACTTTTAGTTGGTACTGTCATGCTAGGAAGAACTTTCTCCCCCTACCCCATGTATTTATGTTTTATGTGGAATTTTTAGTATTGTTCCCAACCAGGGTTCTTGGCCTCCTTGATCAATGGAAATTGACTGGAGGCCAGACAAGAAGTTTAAGCAAGGCTTTATTGGAGCCCCCGCTGCAGTAGAGAGGAGCAAAAACAAGTAACAGATTCCCTTGCTGGCTCACTCAGCAAAGGGGATGAGCTGGTTCCGTATGTGGGGTGAGGGTAGAGGTGAGTCCAGGAGTTGGGCAGGAGGGGTGGCTTAGCTGATTTGCCCACTGCTTTGGTGGTGGTGTCTTCAGGGGGCATTCACATTACCCTGCTTTTGCTCCCAGTTCTTCAAAAGTGGCAGCTAAATTTTTTTTTGTCTTTTGTGTCTTGTTGTCCATAATTTGCCCCAACTGTGCATGCACACAGCTATTTTCAGTCCCTTATAGTTTCTTTGCATTTTGTTGCCCGAGGAGATGTTTGTCCAGGTGCAAGCATTGCAGCGCTGCAGCGGAGGGTTCCAGGTCGCGGCCTGTCTCAGTATTATCTTCTACTTTTCTTGACTCAACTTTGGATTTAGTTATTTCTCCAGCCCTGGTCCTTCTTAAGGGGGTATGGCATACAGGAATCAAGATTTGGGTGCCCTGTCTGTTCATTGTTTCTGGGGTATCATTGCCTCTAGGTCCTTTCAGCAGATGCAACTAGGAAAAGCAAGTATTTTTCTAGTCGTCCCTAACATCCACTGCATTGGGGTTATTTTTGATCTTTCCCCTTCACATTTATATCTTCTTTCTCCCACAGTGAAGGATCTACAGCTTCACATAACAATATTCATTAATCTTAAAATATAATACTGAGGAATACAAGTCAGACTTAAAAGAGTTCATGCCATGTGAGTCCGTTTATATTATATAGAGCTAAGAAACACCGCTGATACTTGTGGGGAAATTAACAAGACGGCGTCCCCGCACTCTCGCAGCCTCTCGCGGCGTGTTCTGTAAACAGTGACTTTGCATGGTTATGTAACAGCCGAGATCACGTTTAGCACTGTGCATGCACGTCACGAGGTGTTCTCTTGGCCATGGGCTACTTTTTGTCCTGTAAGTATGTATAAGCTTCACCTGGAGAAGCCCTGAAGGGTTGTGTGTATTTATGTTGTATTATGCTGTGCCCGCCGGGAGACAATAATTGCATCTGAAGTTCCTGCAGTTCCTACAGCTCCTCACGTTTTCTTCCAGCCTCTCTCGCCTTGCCTACCATGGGTTCAGTGAGCAGTGCTCATAGTGAGATACAGAGAAACAACTGGAGCTGTGAGCAGGATCAACAATACAATACTTCAATATAAAACAAAAGGTTTAAAGAAAAACACACACCTCTCTCACCCGTCCCCTGCACCCGCCACAGTTGATATTGGTCTCTGCTCTTAGAAGGTAGGGTAGCGATTACCCGTGGTCGGCCATTAGATTGATAGCGACAGGAAGGGAGAATGAGGACGTCTCCAGTGCTGGAGAACTTACGTTTCTTGATCTGGGAGATGATTCTAAGGGTATATTCGATTTTATAAGTTCTTTGCATTGTACCCTAAGGTTTTATGCCTTTTTCTGGGCATGTGTATTAAACTCAAAAGATAGACTAATTTCTTTTGTTTTCCATGGTGTGATGTTGTCAATTCTATATGTGTGTTAATTTGTTTCTCTTTGTAGTCACCAGTAGGATTCTTCCCCATCGTTGTTGGTTTAATTTTGCCTTTTTGAATAGTTTGAAGACTAGCATGATTTCAGTGGTCAAAACTATACAAAAAAGTGTCCTTGGAGAAAGCGACTTATTTCAGTGTCCCTTTGCTATTCTCCTCCCCTCCCCATTGCAAGTCATCAATTTATTTATCTCTGTATTGTCATGTCCTATTATTTATTCCTAATACAGCCAGAATGACCCTTCCGCAGGATAAGGAGATCATGTTACTGCTTTGCTCGAAATATTCCAAGGGTTTCCCTTCCCACTCAGAAGAAAACCCAAGTCCTCACAGTGGTGGACAGGTCTTCACACCTGACCTGGTTCCTCAAGCCTCTCCTGGCCGCGTCTCCAGCCACTCTTCCCCAGGATCACTGGTCCTCAGCCACCCCAGGCTGTTTCTCAGTCAGATCGCCTCCCGCCTCTGGTTCTTGGCTTTTGCCATCCTCTCTTCCTGGGGTGTTTCCTCTAGATGTCGGCATGGTTCATTTCCTTACTTCCTTCAAGTTCCTTTTTAAAGTCACCTGGAGGAAGTCTTCCTGTTCACTTTATTTCAGTGCATCACACTCCCATCTCCACTTCCTGGTGCCCTGTATCCAGCTGCCGCTGTTCTCTGCTGCTGCTGCTAAGTCGCGTCAGTCGTGTCCGACTCTGTGCGACCCCTTGGACAGCAGCCCACCAGGCTCCCCCGTCCCTGGGATTCTCTAGGCAAGAACACTGGAGTGGGGTGCCATTGCCTTATCCATCCTCAGCACTATTGCACTCTAATATATAGCCTCTTTTCTTTTATTGTCTCTCTCTCCTCCAGAATAGGGGCTCCAAGAGGACAGGGAATTTTGTATGTTTATGTCACCACTGTCTCCAGAACCGAATAATACACAGCTCATGCTCAGATCAACATTTATTTTAAAAAAGCAAATGAATGAACACTGTTGAGATAAAAGTAGGGAATGGCCTTGGAAATTCCATACGAATATGGTGCCAGAGCCAAAATGACATACTGTAGAAGCAACTCTTCCATAGCTATAAGGGTGGAAGGTCGGGGGTGGGGCAGATATTACAAAGTCTGCCTTAGAGACATAAACCTCTCAGGATGTTAGAAGGTTCAGGTTGCTAGCAATAAGCTTTGGGGTTTAGATTGTTTATCAATTAATAAGAATGAACTGAATGACTCAGTTGTGGGAGATATTTCATGTATCTACCACATGTAGAGAAAGTGTTTCAAGAAACGGAAGGGAAAAGAAAGAAATAAAAAAGGGAAATTAAGGAGAAAAAGTAAGGGCGAAAGAAAACTGAATGCAGTTGTAAGGGAGGGACTTCCTGGTGGTTCAGTAGTTAAGACGTTGCCTTAAAATGCAGAGGAGGCAGGTTCCGTCCCTGTTCAGGGAACCAGGATCCCACATGCCTCACTGACAAAAAAATCAAAACAGGAAACAGAAACAAATTTGTAACTAATTCAATAAAGAGTTTAAAAAATGATCCACATAAAAAAAATCTTTAGGAAGAAAAGGAGCCAAGGACTTTCAGGTAAGAGCATCCTTGGTAGCTTCTCCCGGGCCCTCTGGCTTCTGCACTGTAGGGCCCATGCTCTTAGATCTGTGTGTCAGTGAAAGAGAAAGAATGCAAGCTCTCAACCCACGTGGGCACATTTGTTTGGAGAACACTACTCTGATTGAGCCGAGGAAAGCAGATTTAGCCTGGGTGATACTGCCATTTACTGAACTGCTTAAGAAAACTGTAAATAGCGTGAGAGATATTCAGGTGCTTACGAAGGAAATTCCTTTTCTGGTTTCTTCTACCTGACCTTGAGATCCTTACCCTTTGCCAGAAGGCCCATCTGCCAGTCTTTCGGAAGAGCCTGAAGCCCTGCTTGGGGAGTGTGCCCAGTGGGAAAACACCTGGGGAGGCTGAGTTTAGTATTGAGCTCAACTTCTTCAGCTGAGCAGCTGCCTTTGGGAGCCTTAAGAAAAGATCCTGGGGTTATTTTAACATAAGCTCTTGTTCTAAAGAAGAAATGTGTATCTTCTAATGCTAATGTGTTTTCCAAATGTCTCACATTTAGTTGAAACCAGGTGGTTTTAGAATTAAGGTAAAAGAGTTCATCTTTTCTGAAGACAATCTAGGAAAAGAGAAACTTTTGTGAGGTCTCTGAGGCATCTAGCTCCCTGAAGGTGTCAAAGGTCCGATGCTGGAGCTTCAGGAAAGAAAAAGGTGTGTGTGTGAATAACCTCGCTGGGAGCTATGAGGGGCTGGCAAGGCACTCGAGTGTAGGACTGGAAAGTATAGATTTATTTTACCCTTCATTTCTTCCCTGGGGTTCTGTGGCAGATGAGACAATCTCCAGGCCAGAGCTGGAAAAGGCCAGAGAGCATGACCAACCATAAAGACTGGGTCATGACTTAACTTTACACATGAAGATAAATACCACTCATCCATCCCCACCATCTCTCTAGGCTGTTCTTTAAATGTTAAAGGCATCAAAGAATGTCTCCTAAAGCACATTGTCCCTTGAATTTTAGGGCAAACTAGCTTCTCAGCTTTGGTGGGTATTGCTTACCACTCCTTTTTTTTTTTTCCATTTATTTTTATTATTTGGAGGCTAATTACTTTACAGTACTGTAGTGGTTTTTGTCATACATTGATATGAATCAGCCATTGATTTACATGTATTCCTCATCCCGATCCCCCCTCCCACCTCCCTCCCCATCCCATCCCTCTGGGTCTTCCCAGTGCACCAGCCCCGAGCACTTGTCTCATGCATCCAACCTGGGCTGGTGATCTGTTTCACCCTAGATAATATACATGTTTCGATGCTGTTCTCTCGAAACATCCCACCCTCGCCTTCTCCCACAGAGTCCAAAAGTCTGTTCTGTACATCTGTGTCTCTTTTTCTGTTTTGCATATAGGGTTATTGTTACCATCTTTCTAAATTCCATATATATGTGTTAGTATACTGTATTGGTCTTTATCTTTCTGGCTTACTTCACTCTGTATAATGGGCTCCAGTTTCATCCATCTCATTAGAACTGATTCAAATGAATTCTTTTTAATGGCTGAGTAATATTCCATGGTGTATATGTACCACAGCTTCCTTATCCATTCGTCTGCTGGTGGGCATCTAGGTTGCTTCCATGTCCTGGCTATTATAAACAGTGCTGCGATGAACATTGGGGTGCACGTGTCTCTTTCAGATCTGGTTTCCTTGGTGTGTATGCCCAGAAGTGGTATTGCTGGGTCATATGGCAGTTCTATTTCCAGTTTTTAAAGAAATCTCCACACTGTTCTCCATAGCAGCTGTACCAGTTTGCATTCCCTTATGATGTTCCAAAACCAGTGCATCATATAAATCAGCCATGCATGGTGCTTGAGTAGCTTGAGTTACATGTATTGCAGTGGTCTCAGAATGGGTGCCCCATCTCAGCTGTTGTGCCAGCGCACTGCTAAGAAGGGTCTCGGTCCTTGTCCTCTTTGAAGAAAGAATTCAGCAGAGAGGCCAAAGTTTGAAACAGATGAAGCATTTATTAGAAGCACAGTGCACTGTGTGTGGAAGAGGACATGAACTCAGAGTGAGTTGTGCGCAATAGCTAGGGGCAGCTTAGATCATTTGCACGGGATGGTCTTCTGGGTCGTCTCTGGCCGGTTGTCTTGCTTGTGGCCGGATTTAACCTGACTCAGGCCCTGCCTGGTAGTCATGTGCATCTCTCAGCCAAGACGGATTCCAGTTCGAAGGTTTCTGGGGGTTGGCAGAACATATTATGTGCTGGCAGCTCCTTCTTCCCTTGTTGCTGCTGCTAAGTCACTTCAGTCGTGTCCGACTCTGTGCAACCCCATAGACAGCAGCCCACCAGGCTCTGCTGTCCCTGGGATTCCCCAGGCGGGAACACTGGAGTGGGTTGCCATTTCCTTCTCCAATGCATGAAAGTGAAAAGTGAAGTTGCTCAGTCGTGTCCGACTCTTAGCGACCCCAGGGACTGCGGCCCACCAGGCTCCTCCACCCATGAGATTTTCCAGGCACCTTCCTCCCTTACACCTTCCCTAAGTGGAGCACCTTCTCTGCACATGTGTCAGGCTGGGAAATCCCCTTGACCGCAAGAAAGGAAATTGTGGTCACTTTGCTTTCCGCCCAGTCAGTGCCCGATGCTCCTGCTGGTATCTTGTCTTGAAGTGTTAGCAGGAGACTGGTTGCAGCTGCTCAGCCTGGGGTCCATCTGTCTCCTCCGTTACTAGGGAATGGGAGGGGGTTATTAATCTGTGTTTTTATTTTCGCCATTTTGCTTTCCATTTAGGTGCAATTTTTACGTTATATGTTTGTGCAGGAGTACACACACAAGGTAATTAATAAATAAACAACTATTCATTTAGTGAAAGCATGCACATGGATTATTTTATTATTTATTCCTGGTACATACTCCAGGAATCTTGGAGACTGCCATATGGAGAGCATATGTGCTCTGACACCCCACCTCAGCCTAAATGATCCTGTGTGTTAACCCCTAAGAAACTTAAGTTTATCAAACATTTAAGTGTATCTTATATATGCAACATGAGAGAGAATGCTGACCCACTAGAAGGGATTTTCTTCATCTCTTTTAGTGAATATGCTCATTCTTATGGTGTGAATGATAACTAAATATACTCTTTTAAAACTTTTTTAAAATTAAGTTTTTCCTCCCAATTAAAACATTTTTTGAAGGTAATGAAAATAATTTGAACTGTTTCTAGTGGAACATAAAGAAAGAAAGAAAACAAAGCATTTAGACAAAATTCTGATAGGTTTTTTTGAAAAATTATTTCCATAACTAAAAATACATTCAAAAGTACAACAAAAGCATCTTTCTTTCCAAAGACACTTGGTTTTCTCTGAGTTTTAGTTAAATTAGTAATTAAATTGACTCACAATTTAGAAGACATATATGGATTTTCAGAGATTCTCTATACTTGCAGCCATGCTGAGTTACAGTACTTTGATGATAAAAAGAAGTCCTTTCACAATAATATTTCAGCAAGGCTGAAATACCTATTTTCCATGATATAAATACAATTAGGAATTGCCTTACCTGAGCGGGAATTGTAGACTGCTTGGCATTTTATATTACCTGAATAAGCTTGTATTCCAAGGCCACAAGATAATTTTCTTTCCAGGATTCAAAACTGTACTTCTCTTAATAGAGTGGAGAATGTGATTGAAATGCATTTTGGTTCTGAAGAATGACAGGTGTGCTGAAGGGCCTGGATTTTAGGATGGTTCTATTTCTCATGGGTAGAATGCTAATAAAACAGCTCGAAATCTGAGACTGTCCCTCCAGAATTTTCATACCTGAACATTTGAGTCTTTCAGAAAACAGAATCAGAATCCCCTTGAAACATCATCTCAAAAAGCCAAAATAAAATGTTACATCCCATTGCACCAAATATCCTTGAAGAATTTACTAAGCCCTGAATTAAACCCAAATATTGAGTTTATTTTTAAACTAAAATCTATATTGTACAAGCATATTTAAAAAAATTTCATTTGAACTGCTGCCAAACTTGCATATTTAAAAAATATGGGATGGTAACCAAATGAGGCTATTAACATATCCTCTGAATGAAACTGAGCTTGATCCAGTGCCTTGGTGGTAAGTCCCTGGATCGAACTGCCTTACCTGCCCACACCTCTGCAACCAATTTTGCGTGAATTCTTATGGATAGTACCTCCCCGCCTCTTAAATAACCTTGTCTCTAATTTGTAAGTATCATTCCTAGAGAGATGAGAGTGCATAGTCTATTGGCTTTCGTTTCCTGATTCTTGATTTCTTTTTCTTTTGCTGTTGCACATTAAAAATGGCAAGAAACATAAGCAGAGAGTCTCAGACTTCACTTCCCCATCATGAGTGGGATCTGATCCTTAAGGAATTTACATTTTCTTCTCAACTGTTCATCAGTGATAAAGCTCTGCCCATGTCTTGTCTGGCAGAAAAGTCTCAGATGGCTGTATAAAGCGTACTCACAAGCTTATAAGGACATCTTGAGATATAGATGTTCATACCTAAGAATTACGTTGAAGATGCCTCTTCTCTGTTAGAATCAGTTAGACTTTTTCAGACTACTCTAACCCCCCCGGGAGGACACTCCCACTCTGTCATCAGCTGGCATGTCTGACAATCTCATTTTAAGTGTTTTACTGTGGTTGGTTTTAATTTTTGCCTACTATCCGAAGCAACTTTCTTTGACCATTAGAATCTCCATCCTTCTGACTCCAAGGCAGTCTGTTTAACCCTCTCACTCTGAACGATTGGTTGATGTGGGCACCAGGCTTCACAATGGAAGGAGAACCAGTTGTGTGCAGGGCATTCCGTCTGTGTTAAGTACTGTGTGTGTGTGTGTGTGTGTGTGTGTGTGTGTGTGTGTGTGTGTGTGTGTGTGGTGGTGGTGGAGAAGCTCGCTCTCTCTCTCTCATGCAAACACACACACACACACACACAGAAGATAGGACTGCAGATTTGGTGTGGATGGCTTTAAAATTCTCCAGCAATCCTGAGGTGGCAAGTAGGAGAGTCATGAAGGGATCTGCAGCTTTGCTAAGCATAAATTTGAATCCCTTTTACTTGAGGTTAAGGTAGGGAAGCAAGTCACTTAGCTGATATTTAAGCCAACTGTATCACCAAAATAGGGCTTCCCAAGTGGTGCTAGTGGTAAAGAGCCTGCAACACAGGCAACATAAGAGATGCAGTTTCCACCCCTGCGTCAGGAAGATCCCCTGGAGGAGGGCATGGCAACCCTCTCCAATATTCTTGCCTGGAGAATCCCAAGGAGCCTGGCCTGCTAAGGTCTGTCGGCTCACAAAGAGTCAGACATGACTGAAACGACTTATCATCAGGCACGCACAGACCAAAATATAGCATTGTCACAATTGTTCATTTTCATATTGTTTGTCTGTTTTGTCATCAGGGAAATACTGTAAAGAGGTTTTGTCACCCTCAGCACTGCTGACATTTTGGGCCAAACAGATTATTGTTGAGCAGCCTGACCAGTGCACTATAGGATGTTTAGAAACATCCCTGGCCTCCCCTGACTAGATGCCAGTATCTCACGCCTCCCCATTTTTGTGACAATCAAAAGTGTCTCCAGCCATGACCTGCAGAGGGTGGAACCGTCCCAGTAAAGAATCCCCTCTAGGTTGATGAGTAATAACTGAGCCACTAGCGTTTTCTTAGAACTTTTATTTTTTAAAGACACTTATTAAATATGGAAAATGAAATACTATAAAATCTACAGGTCTTTGAAGGAAGGCATCTTGTAGAGAGGAAGCTTCTAAATTCTTATTCTGTGAAGTTTGAACTAATATCTTCTTTTTCTGTTGAATAAGTGTCTTCAATATAGGCATTCTTCTTTGATGCTTGAGAGAAAATACTTGTCAATTGAATTTAAGATGAAATGGAGAATAGGAAAGATTTTATTCATAGAATCTGTTTAGGAGAGTGGCCTTGTCAGTAAGATAGGAGTAAGGATGAGTTTTCAAGATCTTTGGAAGAAAAATCAGTAAGTTCCAAATAAATGGTCTTTTAAAAAAATGTTTTATTTTATATTCAAGTGTAATTGATGTACAATGTGTTGGTTTCAGGTGTACGGCAAAGTGATTCAGTTACACACGCACATAGACATTCTTTTTCAGATTCTTTTTGCGTATAGATTATTATAGGATATTGAGTAGCATGCCCTGGGCTATACGGTGGTAGTGCTAGTTTTTATTACTTAATGAAATCTAAGCATCCCCTGGTAACAGTGGGAACAAGCAAAGACTGGACCCTTATTGTCTGGGAACCATGCCATGCATTCAGGCACTGCAAGAATCAGCTGTGGTGAGCCTTCTAAACCCCAGGTGTCTATCTGTAGATTTATTTAAATGACACTCATGTCTGTTGTTGGAGAACTTGTAAACATTCAGCACAATCAAAATTTCTTATTTATTCTCTCACTTTGTGCTCACAAGTTGTATAATTCTACTTTTCATTCTTCAGTTTTCAGAGTCTTTATTCTGCAAAACACACTTAACTGAGCTTGTGTTTCTGAATACTAATCCATGAAGATGGTGTTCAGAAGGGAAATGGCAGCTAAAGTGAGGTGCTGGTAATTTGTCAATGTGGATACTTTTTACAGCATGACTAGGATCTGGAATTAAATGCCCACGAGAGAGGATTAAAAATAGAATGGGTTTCAGTTTCAGAAAGTGAATTCTTGAAGTGTCTTTCCTGTCCTTTCCATTCAATTTATCACACACCTTGGCACTGCCGTTTCTGCAAGTGAGGCAGTGTGTCACTGAAATGGAACCCAAAGGGCTGAATTCTGTTGGCTGGATTTTTCTACAGACTGATGAGTTGCTATTTCAATGCAAATCATGACATACCTGTCCCACAAGAGCATTGACCTTCAGTGGGAAGTCTGAACTGGAAAACATTGCTCTTTTTTGTACATCTTGATACATGTTTGATTCCTTTCAAAGTGGTCCCTGTGGAATGGTTTATTTGGTCTTGTCTTACTTACATGGGCTTCCCCGATGGCTCAGTGGGTAAAGAATCCACCTGCTCATGCAGGAGATATAAGAGATGCAGGTTCTGTCCCTGGGTCAGAAGATCCTCTGGAGGAGGAAATGGCTACCCATTCCAGTATTCTTGCCTGGAGAATCCTGTGGACAGAGGAGCCTGGCGGGCTACAGTCCACAGGGTCATGAAGAGTCGGATGACTGAACGACTAAGCACACACACTTACTTGTATGCAGGCAATGAGGACCACAAAAATCAGGCAGGTTTTTCAGAGTTTCTTTCTTTATTGATCATATTTTCCCAAAGTATATTTAAATATAAGTATAGTTACATTATATCTATAATGTTGCAAAAGTGTCATTGCTGTTAATGAATATGTTTGTAGTGTATGATAATGATCTAAATGACATCATAATAGAATTTGTCTGTAATATAATAGAATCAAATTTATAATAATAGTAGAAGAATTATAAAGAATTTATCAAAAATTGGAAGACTTGGAGTGTTGAGAGGATTGGTAAGAATTACATTTCTATTGACTTTTCGTCACTTTAGTGTGTGGTTTGAGTGAGTTTATCGCAGTAAGACTAGGTTAGAGGGTTACTGAGTCTTTTTCAGCTACACAAAGCTTAGCTCATTTGGCCCAATGGCTTTCAGATTTGTGGACCACAAATACCGTGTGTGTGTGTGTATGTGAGAGAGAGAGAGAGAATCTGAAACAGTCTCTGATAGTGTGCTTATTAGGATATTTTCTATTACATTTGATTGTTTTCCATTCTGTTCATGAATTCATTTAAAAATACTGAACATGATTTATTTGTGTTCATAACCTGTGGTTTGAATAACACTGATCTAGTGAAAAAGTTTTTTTCTGAAATCTGTTTATTGCTGCCTGGTACCCGTTTTTTTTTTTTTTTTTTTAACTTCTTATTTTATTTTGGAGTTTGGCCAGTTAACAATGTTGTAATAGTTTCAGGTGGTCAGCGGAGACACTCAGCCGTGCATATACACGCATCCACTCTCCCCCAAACTCCCCTCCCATCCAGGCTGCCACCGAGCATTGAGCTGAGTTCCATGTGCTATATACAGTAGGTCCTTGTTGTTTATCCATTTTAAATATAGCAGTGTGTACATGTTGATCTCAAACCCCTTAACCATCTCTTACTCTTATTCTTACTCCTCATCTTTTTTTCTAAACGTGTGTTTTATTAAAAGCAGGACTGGTTCAGGGAATGAACGAAGTTTCCCTAAGTTAAACTGTAGAAATATCTTTCAGCATTGTGATGCTTTTTCTCCATGGCATGGCTATATTTGCCCTGTGGATGAGCTCCTGAAACTGATAGATACTAAAGTTTATGCTAGAAAAGCTAGAGGTGTTTTCTTCTCAATCTGCTTATTCTGAAATACATCTAGGTTTTCTTTTGTAGATGAATAAACTACAATCCCCTGAAAAACCCAAATAACACAACAATCAAAACCAACAAATGCTGATCAAGTCCAGCAGCTGTGTTTTATGGGTGAAAAATCTGGGGTCCTTGGAACATGAAGTGACTTGCCTAAGATCCAGCAACTTATTAGCAGCTAAAGCAAGCACTCTTTTAAGAAACACATATAGAATTTCAGATTCATGTCATTTAGCATTTGGTACTTACAAAATGATTTATGGCTAATCTGGAAAGTACTTTCAGGGAATTCCCTGTTAGTCCAGTGATTAGGACTTGGAGTTTTCACTGCAGGAGTTTCTGGGTTTGATCCCTGGTCTGGGAACTAAGATTCTGCAAGCCAAGTGGAATGGAAAAAAAAAAGCAAGCAAATAAACAGAAATACTTTCGGACTGCTCTGATGGAAATCAGGGGCAGGCCTTACCCACCGCCACTGTGCGTGCACACACACACTTGTTCATCTGGGTGACTGGCCCTGTAACACCAAGGCCCAAGAAACCTGACTCATGTTGCTGGCCTTTAGTTACGTTGGTACTGTGGGAGAAGCAAGAAGTTCCTGAGCTGGGCTCTTTGCACTCTGAGCCTGGGGAACCCATGTGGATGACACGGCAGGAGGAGAAAGGGAGCTGGAGCTACACAAACTGCCCATCTGTCTCAGGCCACTGTCACAGTGCATGACCTTGGGAAACCACTTAACCCCTCTGTACCTTGGTTTCTCTCATCTGCCACAAGGGGATAGTAATATCATGCTTCTTTTCTTCTTTCTGTGCAAATCAAGTGAGAGAAGAGAATGAAAGCTTCTTTAAAGGCCAAAATGACACCTACATACTAAATGGGTATTGCAAAAGATTATCCGTCTTGTCAACAGATATATCTTTTCTTTATTTTTAAAAAATAGAAAGGCACACACATGATTATTATGTTTGTTCCTGTGTTTCATCTGAAGAAAAACCATTAATAAAATCAAATGTTGAGTTTTCTGGTTATGTTTTTCATGCCTATTAAAATAAATGGAGCTCTTAAAATGTTTATAAACGTATCTTCTAAAATCATGTTGAAGAGCTGCATGTGGTATGTGAATCAGACTTGGATGAGGTGGGGAGCAGGCATTTGCCTTGGTGATAGTGGGTCTTACTCTGCCCTCTGTCTGCTTCCCGTGTGACGTGGACAGATGACTGTCTCTGACGTGCCTGGTTTCCTCACTGGAGAAATGAAGATGCTCCCGCTGAGCTCACAGCCTCGTGAGGATACCGATGAGATGGTGCTAGTTGGTAAGCCAGGGGCAGCAGCCCACACCTGGCCTATGGTCTGCTTTTGTGGATGAAGTTGAATGGAACCTCCAGGGTGCCCATCATGTGCATGTTTGTGTGACCACTTCGACCTGACGATGGCAGAGCTGAGTAGTTGTGCCAGAGATGATCCAAAAAAATGAAGATCCAAAAGATGATCTAAAATATTTACTCTGGCCCTTTATAGAAAAGTTTGCCAGCTCCTGAGAATTACTTGATCATGAATGTAAAACATGGTTTTTGGTACATGGTAAATTCTAAAGAAGAGCAGCTATTGTCATTGTGTAACAGTGATAGAGGTCTTGGTGAATTATAATAGTGTTGGTGATGATAATTATAATAATGGAGATGATAATGAGGTGTTAATAGTAATGATGATGACAATGATGATAAAAATTATATAAATTTTTTTGGTCACCAGTTCCAAATTCTTTTATCCTATTATAGAAACCACCCTTTAGATTGGCTGATATTTTGCATTTAAAGGGTTTTTTCCTTTCTGGTATCAAAATTAACTTCCAGAAAAGGATCTGAAACTTGCAGCAAGGTCAAAGAATGAAGTTCTATATTTAGGCAGGGAGGGGAGGTATTTTGAGGGAAGCCCGGAACTACTCCTTATTTATTTCTGCAAAGTGGCCACTAACCTCTTCATACTTTTTTTTTTTTTTTTCATTCTGGACAACAGCTTAGAAAATATGTGTGAAGTGTTCACAATTTTTTTCCCCTACAATCATGCTTAAGTATATGAGAGGCCTTCCCCTGTGCTGGGTTTTGTGGTGCATCCTGGGGTCATTTTCCTGGATCCCATGGGAATTCCTGGGAAAATTTCGTTTGCTTTTCTGGACTTTTTGTTTGTTTTGGTTTGCAAAGCTGAGAAAAAGGGAATAAGTAATTTGTTTTTATCTATAATTTCTGGGCTAGAGGAAGAAGATTCCTCTAAAGTGGATAATTTTGCTCATCTATGGCCTAAAAAACGGAACCCACTCTTCCCATCCAGTACCTCTCAAAGTAAATTAGCCCCACTCAGAAACTTAGCATCTGCGTCTTCTCACGGTTATACATTCACAAATGGATCTGTTTCTCCCCTCCAAGCTGTTTCCCTGGCGACAAAGCCACCCTTCCATGATCAGAGCGCTGTGTCACTTTTGAAGCTTCACTTGCTGAGAAGGCCTGCTCGCCTAGGGGAGATGAAGAAAACAACATCCAAACACAAACATTTCAGACACCCGAGTGGGGCTTTACAAACGGGAACTCCATTGAGGTGGCTTGTCCATGGATGGCGTGTCGGCGGCGTCATCGCCGCCCTCCCTCGCCGACAGGCGAAGACCATGGGCTCTTGAAGAAGTTATCCTTGTAGCAGAGAACAGATGAGAGTGATGCTCCGGCTAGATAAATTACCATATACATTCTGGGAAGCGGCGGATAGAGAAGTAGAGATTGCAGCTGGCAGCCTCGCCAAGCGAGCTCACCTGGGGATCGGTCCATCTTGCTCATCTCTAGGCTGAAGTGGCAGTGTCGGTTACAGCGCAGACGCATCACAGGAACACAGGCTCTCCTCCCTCTGCGCACAGCGAGAGGTCTCAGCTGATCCTCAGATTGGCTTTTCGCTTATTAGTACTATTCCTGGTGTTATTAGTATCACTTAGCCCCGGTGACTTCCCCCCTAGCCTGTGACCGCAGTCAGAACCTCACTCAGCTGTGGGTTGCACAAGTGCCGCTCCACAGTCCCTCCCCTTCTGCAATCCTCCGCCAGCCCGCTCTGTAACCGCAGAGCTGTGGGCCTGGGTGGAGTATTTGGGGTAGGAAAGTGGAGCAGAGTAAACAAGAAAGGTACCTTCTTCCTGATGAGCCGAGGGACCTATAGAAACTGGGGAGACATGCTGAGATTTCCCCCCTGAATGAGCTTTGGAACATACCAGAGAAGAGCAGGCACAGTAACAGAGGGAGCGTTTTCATCGTGAGCTTGCTTTCACGATCTCCAGGTGCATGTTAGGCTGTCCTCCTGGGAAGACCGTCCCCAGGAGCACGGGCTCGCTCTTAGGAGCACCGAGGGGCGGCTGGACCCCCTTGCTCCTCCTTCAGACGGGTGTGTTTTGGGAGCATCCTGGCGGCATCCAGCGTGGTGGGAGGTTTCAGAGGAATTAAGTGAAAAAGGCATGTTCTGCAACATAAGGGATTTAAAGCTTTGGCGAAGTCAGTGTTGATTCCAGGAAGCGGAAGGAGAAAGTTTTATAAAGACCTTTTCTTATAAAGGAACTTTTAAATACCCCTTTTTTTAGGGGGTGAGGGGCTTCATCTAGGGAACTTCATACTGTTTATGTTTCTTAGGTTAGACACAGAGTAAGTTTTAAGGCAGTTTCCTGTAAAGATTTATCAAACACTTGTTGGCCTAAGATTGGTGTTTCCGGAAGAGAAGCATGGAATTCAGACACAAGGCACAGAGGTCTTGCTGCCAAGTGCGTGGAGTGTGGGGCCAGACCTGTCTCGCACTCAGAGTCTTCCCCTCCTGCAGTGACGTCTTGCTGAGGACATGGGGGCGGAGGCCTGGCCCCTTTGGCTGGATGCGGGATGCTCTCGTGATGATACCCACTCCCGAGCTCCCTACACAGTCAGCCAGGCTCCATGGGGTTTACATACGGTTCAGCGTCTCCCTCTGCTCAGTCCTGCTTCTGCCTCATCGCTCTCATGGGTGTGGATCCCTCATAAATAATTGATACCCTGAACTTTATCTCAGGATCTGTTTCTGAAGAACCCAACCTGCAACCCCTGGTTATTTATGACCTTACACATAATCTAAGAGGCGAGGTTATCCTGTGGGAATAGCTGATGATGGGTAACAGAAGAGGAATGCTATAACATTTGGATAAGAGGGAGAAAAATCAACTGTAGGCTCCTGCTGGCTCTGGACTGCTTTCTTGAGCACACGCGAGACCCCCGGGGGTTAGAAGACGACATGCAAAGGGAACTAAAGTGAGTGGGAGAGTGTAAGGAAAGTGGCCTGGCTAGAAGGGGGTGGGGCATGTCAGAGAAAATCAGAAATTGAAATGTTCTTAATTCACTTACGATCAGACCTCACTGTAGACAAGAGAGACACCTCAAAGTAAACTTTTATTTCTCTCTCATATTACTTAAAAAAAGTTCAGAGGTTGTCGGCCCAGACCTTGATTGGGGGCTCCTCCTGCCAATTCATGAATCATTCTATCATTTTCGGAGTGAAGCTTAAAAGGTCTCGTATGGGTCTCATGTGGTTCTTTTCAGGGTCTTTTATGGCTGCTAGAGATCTATCCATCACATCCACATTCCAGACAGAAGGATGAAAAATGAGACAAAGAAGGGCATGTCACTCAATTTTAAGGAGGCTTACTTTTAATTACATCTCACTGATCATAGATGAATCACATGGCCACACCTATAGGTAAGGGAGGCTGCAGAATTTAACATTTAAACTAGGCAGCTACATACACAGGTAAAAAAAATTCTTTTTATCACAGTTGAAGAATGTATTACTGTATTTTCCTTCAGATGATGGAAACAAATGAGAGAAAATAATAAAAATCCTAAAATGTAGTGTCTTGAAAATAATGACATGAGTGGAAAATGATAGAAGATTTTGGACGTATTCAATTGAATGTTAATATTAATACTTATCTAACTTTTGTTTTTTACGGTCACAAAATTATTCTTAGAATATTTATGACCTAGTATCATAGCAATTTTGAAATGTATAGTATTGTTTTTAATCACAGTGCTGTGCATTAGGTCTGCATAACTTACTTATCTTCTAGTTTCAAGTTTGTAAGGTGTCTGCATAACTTATTCATCTCATAGTTTAGTTTGTAACTTTTAATGACATCTCCCCAGTTCCTCCACCCCTATTCCCTGAATATTGAGCTCTTTCTATGGACCAGGAACTATGTCAAATGCTTTACATCTGTTGTATTGTTGAATGGAGCCTATGCAGTAGACGTTCCAAACAATCTATTATAGATGAGGAAATGGGGATTTTGAGAAAGGAAGAAACTGATCAAAGTCATACAGCTCACAAATGGCAGAGCCGGGCTTTAAACCCCCACTGGTCAAGCCCCCCAGCCTGGCCACTTGCTCTCTGGCGCTCAGATCAAACATCAGAGAGGAGAGCTGGGGCCGGGGAGTGATGGCTGCGATGGAGGTGTCGGTGGGGGTTGAAACCGTGGGAGCCGAGGGCAGCCTCTGGATGGAGACAGTCAGGCAGAGGCAAGAGGAAGCGTTGAGTCTCTGGGCTCTTTCTTCTGGAGGAGGAGACGCAGAGGAGAGACTGGGAATGAACCAGGTGAGGAGGGCTCCGAGACCCAGAGGAAGACTTCTTTGACCGTGAAAAGAGCCAACAATGTCTATAACTCAGACGTTCAGAAAAAAGTCAAAGATCTGAGCAGTAAGAGGCCACTCATTCTTTAGAAGTGTTGGAAATGGGATGTGAGAATGGGTGGAGGAAGGTTGGAAAAAATGGATTAACTATTTAAAATCTATGTGCTGTGTTTAGTCGCTCAGTTGTGTCTGACTCTTTGCCTCCCCATGGACTGTAGCCCACCAGGTTCCACTGTCCATGGGATTCTCTAGGCAGAAATATTGGAGTGGGTTGCCATGCCCTCCTCCAGGGGATCTTCCCAACCCAGGGATGGAACCCAGATCTCCCACATTGCAGGTAGATTCTTTTACCATCTGAGCCACCAGGGTTTAAATTCTACATGGTTATTCTATTGTTAGCAATGGTTGATTGTAACTGTGACTATTTATGGATTGCTTAGGCCATGCTGAATGCTGTTCTAAGGGTTTATGTGCATCCCGTGGGGTAACTACTCTGATTATTCCCATTTTGCAGATGAGATAATTGAGTCATCTGTGTAAAGCCACACACAGTTATTTAGTGGCAGAGTTCTGACCTAAGCCCTGCAGTCTGGCTGCTGAGCTCATGGTTAAGAGTCTGGAAAAGCCAAGTTTCTTTAAAAAGTAATGAGTTGGCAAGAGTCCACAGAGGTTTTATTTTCTGAGATAAAAATCCTACATCCATTTTCATAGGAATTGTTAAGGGTACTTAGTGATTATTCATTCTTCTTTCCCTAAAAATCTGTTTTGAAGAGGAATCCATTTTGTTTGATTTTTTCCTATGTCAGTTTTTAAAGAAAAAATAGTTAAAAAAATTTAAAGTGAAATTTGAAAATATTAATTTTTTTTTGCATTTTTTTATGGTAAGCTTGTTGAGAGCCTTGAAATGATACCTTATGGTCCTTAGTAAATGTCTCCAGAAAGAAAGAGGGCATTCTTTTTTTACAGCAAAACATTTTAATAACTATGCACTGGAATAATGATTTTTTTGTGTGTCTCAGATTCCTTAATGCCTACAGACTGTTCAGCTGAATGTCATTAGAACCTCTAGAACTTATTTTTGCATAGTTTGAAGGCTCACTTATCGCCTACACAGTCACATGTTGATCTGAAAAAAGTCTCTATATATACATGTAACTGCACACCATGCACATGGGCAGCCTATTGGGATCTAAGGCTTACAGAAGACAGCCTTACAGCATCTTTAACCTTTTCAGGTAACCGGATTTATTCATGTCAATATGTGTTTTCAAAATACTGAGAAGTGATTCTTAAAATATTTCTACCAGGAACCCTATAGTTTGATTTTAGAATAAAATAGTATGATGGTATTTAAAACCAGAAAAACTCTTGAAAAGTGTTTCTGGTTAGAATCTGCTGGTTATAAGAATAGGCAGATTTGAAGGGAGTAGATTTGCCTTTCCATGCAGACTTATCAGTGAGCAAAATCATTAGTGGGAAGAGAGTTTCACTGTCTATACAGATGTAAAAATCTAAAGGCAAGAAAAAATAGTAAGGGTTGATCAGAGGGAAAAAAAAAAAGAACTCAAAATACTGATTTTAAAGAAAAGCACTTAGGATTATGTATTCAGTAATAGTATATTTTTTGAAATCTTAAAATGATTACAGAACTGACATTTCTTGGTTTTAAATGTATACTTAATGTTAGATTGCTAGTTACTTTGGGCATGCCTACAGGTACAACAACAACTGATCATTTCTGAGAGTATGGTGGAAATGTCTCATGTATCATTTCATTTAAGTATCCCAAATCCCTGTGCATTTAGGTAATCTAGTTTCCTTATGGAAATGAGGGAGCCATTGTAAATTTTTAATAGTCTCTTTATTTTAATTTTTGGACAAATTTGAGAAGTAGGTACAGTGTTCTTTTTTTGGGGTAAATAGTTGCTATTTCAGTTTCCTTTTCATGATGTATAAGGTACTTTGAAATTATCTATTTTATTAACTTGAGATTTTTCCTTCTTGCCTGCTGTGTAGTACTTCATTGCACACAGAGAAGACACTTAAGAAATACATTTTCCTTGTATTATCTCCTGTGTTGCCTCTTAACATCCCACTTTTGAAATGCTAGCCATTTCTGACCTAGGAAACATTCTATTATATAATGTGATGTAGTCAGACAAGTGACAGTGGAAGGTTAAATTACAGTAGCTCCTGTCTTACCTCTAATGAGGTCAGTCGTGGGGAGAAAAGCTTTGCTTTTGATTTTCTGTTTCTTTACTCTTGACCCCTAACACCTTTGTTTCTGACCTTTTCTTTTCTGTAGGGTAGGCATGCACTATTAATTAATTCATCCAACAAACAAACATTTAGTGTCTCCTCAAGGTTAAGTACCAGGGATGCAGTTGTGATTAAAAAAGCCATCATTAGTTACTGTCTTCATAGAAGACTACTCGGCAGTGTTGGTCCCAGGACACGTCCCATCCTGGGGGAATATATTGGCTACTGTAGCCATCGGCTGGTTTTTGCCTCTGTGGAAATTATGGTGTCAAACCTAAAATCAAAAGGAAAGATCATCCCCATGTGCTTTGATTCACTGGCATCTTTTCAGCCAATTACTCTGCATATGCACTTTCATTCAGGACAAACCTTCTGTCCAAGTTGTGATTGATTCTGTAGGAGAAGGAGCCTTGAATGTTGGGTCTATTAACGTTCTCCTGGAGTGTTCTGGAACTCGTGGTAAATCCAGTCTTCAACAATTGTGGGCAAGTCAGAGGGTTTGTAAAAGTTATTTAGGATGACAGTGACAAGGATGAAGATGATTAAAATATGCCTTCCTGTTTTGGAGTGAACACATTAAGGGGAAAACAGAGGGCACTGCAAGAAAACACAGGAATATTCTGAGACTGTATCCACTAGAGATTTTTGTTAAACCTTATACATTTCATCTGTCCTAGAAAGAAAGAGAGAAATTAACATTTATGGTGTGGTTGCTTTGTGTGGGGCCAAACATTGGGTCTTATATGTCATGAGACATATGAAATATGTCTTTAATTTTCATATTCATACCCTCTGAGATTTGGATGCCTTTATTATGCCCATTGTATAGATGGAGAAACACAAGTTCTTGGAATTAAAGTAACTAACATGTTTTCATTGGCTAATAATTAGTAGATTTATGATTGGAATCTGATTCCACGTTTCATTGTTTCCATTAGCGGAATTAATACGTTGATGGTATAGACCATAAGCCAGGGCCCCCACATTACTTTAGATATTATCGAAAATATTGTTTATTAGAAGAATTAATATATTGAAGGTATAAAACATTGGAGATCACACATATATTTTTTGAAGATAGATATTGTTTATAAATATAAGGAAATACTTGTCATAAACAGATTTAATCATTCAACAATATTTTTCTGAGTCTGTGCTGCACTATACATATTGAAATTTAGATAGCTTTAGCATTTGTACCGATACAATTTGACTTTTTGCTGTTATCTCATTTCCAATTTAAAGTTATGTGTGTTGCAAAATAATGATGCATTCCTTTTATATAGAACTACATAGGAACAGTAAGAGAATAACAGTGATGAAAGGTTGAAAAGTCAGTGTGTAGCCAGCCACATTTTGGGAATGAATAATGGAGGCTTGGAGAAAATGTTCATCTGAGCCCAATTCTCTTGAATGTTGTTAAAAACAAACTCTTTGCTGGCTACTGATTGCTGAACCTGTCTTATCACTTTTCTGTAAATGAGTATTTCTAAGCTAAGGCTAGCAGAGGCAGTTAGCAAATAAGAGTCCATGTGAATCTGGGTTCTAGCCAGGCAGACCAGGATTAAAATCTGATTGCATCTTATGCTGGTTAAGCAAGTAATTCAACCTCCCTGAGTCTCATTTTTCTTACTCATCTAATGGACATCATAATTCTCTTGCTGGCTTGTTGTGAGAAATTCAAGAGATGATCTATATTAAGCACCAAGAATAGCATCACACAAAACTCGTTAAGTGGTGTATTTATACATAGGGTATGTAGGATACAATCTGTTCTGTGAGGAGTGGGTGGAGCGTGTGGGGTGGCCAGGGTGACAGGCCAGGCAGCCAAGACTGGGAGGAATGATCTAGACCAGAGAAGCTTCTCCATTTCCTCCAAGAACCCCGGCCCCTCACACACCCTTTGGATCTGATTCCTTCCATACATTCTTAAAACATTCACAGCTTTGGCACTGGGTGTTGCTGTTTTTATATCTGATCTATCTTCAAAGAAGCAAAATTATACAGTGATTAAATCACTCTTATTTCTCCATGGCCCTCTGCCACCGTGTTGCCGGAAGGGGGCGCCCTTCTAGGGCATGAGAGTGGGCTCTTGTCTAAACACAGAAATGAACTGTCCCAGGAGACACACGCGCTGACAAAGCAAGAGATACTATTGGGAAGGGGCGCCCGGGCAGAGAGCAGCAGGGTCAGAGAACCCAGGAGAACGGCGTTAGTTAGTTTCCAGGTTACGGGGTTAGTTTCCAGGTTGTCTCTGGCCAGTCATCTCGCTTGGCCTGTATTTGGTCTGACTCAGGGCCCTTCCTGGTGGTGTGTCTCTCAGCGAAGATGGAAATCAGTGCAAAGGACTCTGGGAGGTTGGTAGGACATATTATGGGCTACTGTCTCCTCCCTCCTCTTTGCCCCTCCCAAATTACCCTGGTTACTGTTCTGTAGCCGCAGTGTGTTCTTTATCAGGATACCTGCTGATGGGAAGCAACTCAGGGAAACGGTTTTCACTGTGCTTGGCCAAGGCAGGTGGTTTCGGTCAATGGTTCCCTAACAGCCGTGTATTCCTTGAACACAGACATCTCTCTTGCCCTCTCTGAAACCTCCATACAGCTCTCATGAATGCACATGGTCATTCATTTATTTAATGGACATTTATTGAGCCTCCACTATGTGATAGTTCCTATATTCGTTGCTGGGGATACAGCAGAGAAGAAAATAGAAATTTCCCAGTGTTCTAGTGCTTTCATCCCAATTAGGGAACCAGGTATTAAAGAATTCACTATACCTATAACCATATCATTTTTTTAAAGTCTTTATTGAATTTGTTGCAATATTGCTTCTGTCTTAGTTTTGCTTCTTTGGCAGTGAGGTATGTGGGATTTTGGCTCCCCCACCAGGGATCAAAGCTGCACCCCCTGAACTGGAAGGCAAAGTCTTAACCACTGGACTTCCAGGGAAGTCTGGCTATATATTAATATTAGTAGTAGCACCTGCTGGGAAGAAGTGCAATAGAAGCTCCTGCTATGAAGAGCTTGATCTGTTTGATCGCTTACATGTTTCCTAGCAAACTTTTCTGGATATGTCTGTTTTTTTCTCAAATTTGTTTCTTGTGTCAGGAAGAGAGGCTATTTGTTCTATATGGTTTGTTTTAAAAGCAATACCTTAAGAGTCTTTTGGCTGGAAGGTACTGCAGTAATATCTGTGTAGTAAGAAGTGGGAAGGATGCCCTACTTCAGCCATCAGTAATGCCAGATTTTAAAGAGAATTTTGGATTGTATTTGCTGGTTGCAAACTTCAACAAACTTTATTTCTTTTGGGAATCGATGATTCAGAAGAACAGTTTGTGTTCTTTAGTAGGAGAGACATCATTAAAACTCTATGTTTGTGAAATGCTTTGTGGTCTTAGGCAGACCCTAGGTGACCTTCTTATCTCTAGAAAAAAGTAATTGTGATTGGAGGCTAGACTCTCCCCTCCTCCCAGCCTTGATCCTGTGTCAGTAATTCACTTGGTCTTCATTATCCACAACAGAGGCCTATTTTTTGATGAGGTGCCATCACTTTCTATTCCACTGAGGATGGTTTCTATGGAAATTGTTCTAAATACATGTGCTCTGGGAGGCTGTATGTAGCTACTAGCCAGATGACTGAAGCACGCTACTATAATGCATGGCTATTATGCTTTTTTTAAGTAAAAATTATGTCTTCTATCAATAGAAGAAATACTCTATAACACCAACAATTATTAATAAAACAAGGGAAAGGGAATGATTAAAGGAAAGTTCCCAATAAGACACAGAGAAAAATAGCAAAATAGTGGATTAATTTTATTGGTTCTCATGTTGTAAAATGACTCAAGGAAAAATTCAAATAGGGCAAAGGATAGGGGATAACATATTTCCTCTCCCAAATATGATCATACCAATATGTCTAAATATTGCTTTCTGCTTGGGAGAGGGAATGAGAAAAAGGAAAGATCAGAGGGGAAAGGACAGAATGAGACTTTGGAAAAGAGCTTCCTGATTGTTTGAATTCATGTGGAATTTGACAAAATGGTTTGATAGGGGCCTTTGCTCAAGCTTTTCTCTCTGCCTGAAATAAGGGCTATTCTGCTTCATCTTCAGAGGTCTCACTCCCCTACTCTGCCAAGTGAAAATGTTCATTGACAAAGGACAGAACGTGGAGATGAGTGTGGTCTCTAGGATTTGTTAAGGCTACCCTATTCAGTAGGGATTAGGAATTAAGATTTTTATATATATGTGGTATATACATATATGATGATATACATATTATATACATACATGTGTTTATAGGAAAATAATGGATTAATGTCATTGTTTCTCACATTGCAAAATGACTCAAGGAAAATCACATAAATATACAGGGTTGGCCAAAAGGTTCGTTCCATAAGATGCCATGGAAAAACCCAAATGAACCTTTTGGTCAACCCAATATATACATTTTTATATACATAAATCTTTGTTCCTGTTCCCTACTGAATAGCATCAAAACCCCTTAATTCAAGATGTCTGATGATCTACAGAGAAGAGGAGAGATGAATCTGAATGTAGAAAGTAGGCTAGTGGTTACTTGGGGGTGGCGGGGGGGGTGTGAGGAATGGGGAATTATTGCTCAATCAGAACAGAACATCAGTTTGACAAAATGAAAAAAGTTCTGTGGATGATTAGTAGTGATGGTTGCATAGTAATGTAAGTGTCCTTAATGTGCTCACTAAACTGTACACTTTGTAAAGGTTAAAATGGTATATTAAAAAAAGATTTCTGATGATCCACGTTGAACCTGTTTGTAGCCTTACTTGCCTTTATTCTGATGTAAGCTATTTACCAGGCTTCCCTGGTGACTCAAAGAGAAAAAAATCTGCAGTGCAGGAGACCTGGGTTCCACTGAGTAACAATAGTATTCACGGGAGTAGCACACATTATTTGCCCGGCACAGAGCTTTACATGTTGAATTTAATCAGCACTATCCTGTGAGCCCTGTGAAATATGCCCTATTCTGGTCCATGTTTCACTGGTGGAGGACTGAGCTTTTGAGAGGTCCTGTAACCACCCCACCTAGGGCCCTCCAGCCAGTGGGTTATCTGACTCCTCGGCCCCGTGCCTTGCAGCCCACGCTGCGGCTTTCCCTCAAAGCTCAGTTGGTAAAGAATCCACCTACAATGCAGGAGACCCTGGTTTGATTCCTGGCTCCAACTCCTGGGTCGGGAAGATCCCCTGGAGAAGGGATAGACGACCCACTCCAGTATTCTTGCCTGGAGAATTCCAGGGACTGTGTAGTCTGTGGGGTCGCAGAGAGTCGGACACGACTGAGTGACTTTCACTGCTGTTCACCGCTGGTTTGATAGGGGCCTTTGCTCAAGCTTTTCTCTCTGCCTGAAATAAGGGCTATTCTGCTTCATCTTCAGAGGTCTCACTCCCCTACTCTGCCAAGTGAAAATGTTAGTCACTCAGTCACGTCTGACTCTCTGCAACCCCATGAACTGTAGCCCTCCAGGCTCCTCTGTCCATGGAATTCTCCAGGCAAGAATACTGGAGTGGGTAGCAATGCCCTCCTCCAGGAGATCTTCCTGACCCAGGGATCAAACCTGGGTCTCTCTCAGTTTACCATCTGAGCCACAAGGAAAGCTCCAGTTCTTCCAAGTCCAGCCTGAACATTTCTTCGTCCTTGAACTACTTACCCCAGATGACTGTGATCTCACCACCCTCCAAAGGTTCCTCTAAGTCTTTGCTACTCATAGTGCCACAGACTAGGAGGTAGGCCCCACTTGGAGCTCATTGGAAATGTCAGATCTGGGGCCACACCTCAGACCTCCTCAGTCAGAAACTGCATTAAAAATATTTTATGAAATATAGCTGATTTACAATGTTGTGTTAATTTTTGTTGTACAACAAAGTGATTCAGTTATATGTATATCTACATTCTTTTTCAGATTCTTTTCCATTGTGGCTTATCACAGGCTATTTAAGAAACTACATTTTAACATGATCTTCAAGTGATTTATGTATCAACTTTGAGAACTGAAGTATGGGATTTTTTTCTTTTCTTTTTCACTTTGCATCTTTCTATTCGTACAACTGTTTTATATTCTCAATTGGACTGTAGGCTCTTTGAGGGCAAGAGGGCAGTATAGTCTCTTGAGTATCCATAAATATACCTTGCATAGAAAAAGGCACATAATTTATTTTCTGATGTCATACAGTATTCACATTAAAATTTTAGATCATTAAAGAAACTGTATGGTACTAAACATAACTGTCTGTATGTGCAATTTGGACAATTGTTGGACAAAAGATACAAAGAAACCAAAAAACCCAACTACCATTTCTGAAGAGCTGAGAGCAAAAAACCTGGGTGTCAGGAGCAAAAGGAGAGTACTGCACATACCTCCTGCATGCAACACCATCAGTTCAGTTCAGTTCAGTTCAGTTGTTTAGTCAGGTCTGACTCTTTGCGACCCCATTGACTGCAGCATGCCAGGCCTCTCTGTCCATCACCAACACCCGGAGTTTACTTAAATTCATGTCCATCTCATTGGTGATGCCATCCAACCATCTCATCCTCTGTCGGCCCCTTCTCCTCCCTCCTTCAATCTTTCCTGGCATCAGGGTCTTTTCCAATGAGTCAGCTCTTCACATCAGGTGGCCAAAGTATTGGAGTTTCAGCTTCAGCATCAGTCCTTCCAATGAATATTCAGAACTGATTTACTTAGGATGGACTGGTTGGATCTCCTTGCAGTGCAAGGGCTCTCAAGAGTCTTCTCCAGCACCACAGTTCAAAAGCATCAATTCTTTGGCACTCAGCTTTCTTTATAGTCCAACTCTTACATCCATACATGACTACTGTAGAAACCATAGCCTTGACTAGACAGTCGACCTTTGTTGGACCTTTTGAGGGAGGTCGCCATCATCTTCATTGCAGCGCTATAGTTTGGCCTCCAGTCAAACAACAGGGAGGGAACACAGCCCCACCCATCAACAGAAAATTGGATTAAAGATTTACTGAGCATGGCACTGCCCATCAGAACAAGACCCAATTTCCCCCACAGGCAGTCTCTCCCATCAGGAAGCTTCCATAAGTCTTTTATCCTTATTCATGAGAGGGCAGACAGATTGAAAACCACAATCACAGAAAACTAACCAATCTGATCTCATGGACCACAGCCTTGTCTAACTCAATGAAACTATGAGCCACGCCAAGTAGGGGCACCCAAGACAGACGGGTCATGGTGGAGAGTTCTGACAAAACGTGGTCCACTGGAGAAGGGAATGGCAAACCATGTCAGTATTCTTGCCTTGAGAACCCCGTGAACAGTAGGAAAAGGCAACACCACCAGAGTGGTGGGCAAACCACCTAAGCCAGCCCTCTGGCCCAATCCCTGGACACACCAGTACCCTCTCCCAGTGTGAGGAAGCTCGCCCCTCAGGAAGAGAGCAAACATAGGAACTTGTCATTTGCTCTCCTCCCCACCGCTGCAGCAGGGGCCCCGATAAAGCCTTGCCTGAAAAAAAAGTACTAGGTTATTTGGAGTAGTTTTCCCCAGTGTGCTAACAGCATCACTTTTGACAATTGTTTTACTTGTAGTGTTACCACAAATTCGGGCTTCTGATAAGCAGGGAAAATGTTAAGTGGTATAATCTAGGTCCCTAAAATAACTCCTTCATTCCTTCCCAGAGCTTTTGGTCTATAACCAGCTCTTGCAACAGAACAACTTTCATCGCCAAAGCACAAATACAGATATTACAGATTTGGAGAAAAATCAATACTCAGAAAATAGAAGTACAAAAACGGAAAACGCCAATCAATTCCACATGTAAAGTTTTGAAGTTTTCTGCAGTCGGGACACTCACTGTCTTCCAGGAACCTTGGAATGTTGTTTTGACAAATTTTTGATTCCAAGCTCTATTTGAGAGCAAATTTGGTTAATAGCAAGACTTCCGTCACTATTGATGCTGGTACGGTATTGCTCACTACGTACATGCCAAGGACCAGGAATTAAAGCTACTGATTTTATGAAGGAATTGCTGTGTGTTTTCTCGTTCTTTATTTAGACCCCGTGTTTGCGTGTATTTGTGCCTCTAAATGTTCTCAGTGAGTGTGACCAACTGATTGCTGAGATTGTCAGCTGTGAGGGCCCTTCAATCAGCTTCTTGTAGCTGTACAATCTGGCTCCTCTGTTCTTTTTGCAGAATGTTTAATTGGACTATGTGCATGAAAAGAAAAGGGAAATGCGTATAGGTGGCAATTCTTTTTTTTTTTTTTCACTTCTGCTGGCTCCATTTCAGCAGTCAATCTGACCTCTCCTGAAGTTCCAAATCTAATCACTGTCTGAACATGAATCTGCCCTTTGGAGCTGACAAAACTCCCTCTGCTCAGGGAGGAGTCCACGTTACCTCTTTTTAGAATTCTTTTCTCCCCGCGAGTGTGTGTGTGTTGTTTCAGGGAGCGGCTCCCTTCCCACCTCACTCGTTGGTTTGCTCACTCCCTTATGGGATGAATCAATGCTTCCAGAAACCCAGGGGCTTCTGAGGGACCGCGGGAGCAATTACTTCCAAATGAACTCGTGCGTCTTAGCAGGGAGCGTGCAGACCACACCCCAGGTAAAAGGAAGGCTTTCCTTCCTGCTCTCAAGAACTTTGAAAGGCTGTGCACTCTGGTGTTTGCTGCAGGAGGGTTTGTGAGAGAGATGCCCGGGTGTAGATAAATTTGACTATGTCAAAAGGAAATGTTTTAGGCAGTTAGTGGAAAGGATGAGCAGATAGAGCAAAGCTGCTTGCTGGCAACCGAAGAAGATGCTGAGGATGGTCCTTGGTGCAGTGTGAGCGCTGACACCCTGTCTTTGCTCTTCTCAACAAGAGGCTAGTGGCCATCTGTGAGTGTGGGTGTCAAGATCAGAAGAAGAGAACGTTTAGGGAAAGAGAAGGAAGGAAGGCATTGCTACTGGAAGCTGAGCAAAGAAATAGTCAGCCTGCATAGCATGAAGCAAACAGTTTCTTAAATTATTAGTCGGCTGGCCAGTGAGAAGGTGACCATTTCAGAGTTTCAAGTGCTTGAAACCATATTTAGGGAAAGCTTTTCATCCTTTCAGCTCTAATTTCTATTATTAAACGAGTTTCCCAAGGATAAGAACTGAGATGTGTTTTTAAACAACGCTGACAAAGGAAAGTGTTAATTGGCATTTAACCAGTGCAGTGATATTAACATGCATCTGTTTCTGCTTTGTGTGGAAAATGATTTTTCATCACCATAGCGATTCATTTCTGGGCTCTTTGGAACTTGGCCACGGTATGCAGTAAACAGCAAAATTTTTCTTTTTCTTTCCTGAATAAGGGATTCAGCAGTCAACCAGCCTGTTGTATAGAGTAGCTAGTGTAATTTCAAATCCTTTCCAACTAAATTCTGTGCAAAAACTCTGTGCATCCTTGGTAGGAATAAGAAGATGGTACGGAAATGTGATTGAAAAAAGCCACATGCCAACATTGTACTCCCAGCTTAAAAGCAAATACCAAACCATTGCCCCTTTTTGAGGTCGATCTGAGGTTAAATGTGTGGACAGGAATTTATCTGTGCTCTTCTGACAGTAACCTAGGAAGATGAATAAGCCTTTAGTACTATTGGATTTTCCATTTTTAATGTTATTCTTGATGATATTATGTATTGGTTCAACTAAAAATTCTCAAAAAATGTTCTCTTTACCTGGTGAAAAAATTTTATGTAGGCTAGGGCTATTTGTAGGAAAATACAGCAATAAAGTAGATGGAAACAATTTTACTTATTTTCAGTTGCTTTCATTGTCAACATATGGTTACTTTTAGAAATTCCTTTGAGGTCATCATTCTAAAAGCACACCTTATTCATCGAAGCATTCATGTTTATTGTACTACGTTTCCATTTTATTCACTAAAATTGTAGCTATTAACCTTTAAAAAGTCAATAGTTTATGATGCATCAGTAGTGACGTTCTATTTGTATTTTGGGAACTTATGTAGCAAGGCTTTGGGTGAAGTAAATTTTTGTCATTGTATGTGCTTTAGAAAGTAAAACCACTTATTGTTAATAAAGGTGATACATATTTTGTAACCACAGGGAAGTGAATTGAAGTCTTTCATACATTAGTGTTTAAATTTCATCTAGATAGAACCTAAAGTAGACCTGTAATCATTCTGTGGGGAGATGAGAACAGGCCTACAGAGCCTGAGGACAAAGTCAGTTTCACCTCTTATTTGACTCTTAAAGGACTGTCTTTATTTCTTACCCAAATGAAATTCTGTGATAAATTATCTGAGCTACCCTCAGTGATTTCCTTGCTAAAGCCTCTCTCCATCTATCATGATATTGATGAGATTAGTCATGTAAAGAAAGCTTCCTAGAAAAAAAATCCCTCTGGGAAGTGTCTTGTATTGTGTATCACTGATAAAGGCTACTGGACTCCCTGAATCTCATGAGGGATCTCATGTCTCTTCCTACAAAGGAAAGCATTGCTTTATTATTTTTTAGGTGATAAGCTACAAACCGGGAACTGTGACCTGACTGCCATGGGGGAATAATGACAATTATTTTTAAAGGCAGAAAATAATAGTGAAAAATGAAAGTCGGCTCAGAAGGATTTGCTGTGTAATTTTCACGCCCTAAGGAATACGCTTTGTTTCTAGAAGGCAGAGCTGTCTTACTTTTCTGGTTTGCTGTTCAGTCGCTTAATTGTGTCCGACTCTTTGTGACCCCATGGACTGCAGCATGCCAGGCTGCCCTGTTCTTCACTATCTCCCGAAGTTTGCTCAAACTCATGTTCATTGAGTCAGTGATGCCTTCCAACCATCTCATTCTCTGTCACCCCCTTCTTTTGCCCTCAATCTTTCCCAGCATCAGGGTCTTTTCCAGTGAATTGGCTCTTTGCATCAGGTGCTTCAGCTTCATCATCAGTCCTTCCAGTGAATATTCAGGGTTAGTTTCCTTTAGGATGGACTGGTTGGATCTCCTTGCAGTCCAAGGGACTCTCAAGAGTCTTCTCCAGCACCACAGTTTGAAAGCATCGATTCTTTGGCGCTCAGCTTTCTTTGTGGTCCAACTTTCACATCCACTGGAAAAACCATAGATGTGGCTATATGGACCTTTGTGGGTAATGTGATGTCTCTGCTTTTTAATACACTGTCTAGGTTTGTCATAGCTTTTCTTCCAAGGAGCAAGCGTCTTTTAATTTCATGGCTGCAGTCACTGTCTGCAGTGATTTTGGAGCCCAGGAAAATGGTTACCAGAAAGTTATATCCTGCAATAAGTGGTCCAGAGTTAGTTCGTTAGACCATCTATAACTTGGTGAAATCTCCTGCAAGGATATCTAGTTCTCTTTGTTTTATTTGTGTTCGCACACAGAAAATCTGATTAACAGTCTGCTGTCCCGAGTGTCAGCTGTTCCTGGTGGCACTTGAGCCTTGCCTCATGCACTGTTACCATACTGCCTGCTCCAGCCCAGCCTTGCAGTCCCAGTGTGGCTTTTGTTGTCACGACTACAGTCTTGTCGGCATTCTTGTCTCCCAGTTCCTTGACCTTCACAGGCTCAGTGCCCTTCCTGTTTTTCCATCTCAAATACTCAGGCTCAACTCCATTGATTGGTTATTTTCTGATGATAAGCTACAACCTGGGAATTGTGACCTGACTGCTATGGAGGAATAATGACAATTATTTTGAAAGGCAGAAAATAATGTTGAAAAATGATAGTTGGCTCAGAAGGGTTGGTCTGTGTATTTTTTATTCCTTAAGGAATATGCATTGTTTCTAAAAACCCTAATCCTAACTGTACCTGGTTGTAAGCCTAGAACTATTATGCTAGACTTAATACTACTGAATCTCAAACTCTCTCTCGCATCCTATCTTGTGACACCACACCATTCTCCCAAACACCTACCATGCTTTCAAATCTGATTTCTCAGCCGTAGAGCCTGCTAGTCTCTTAGTGTGAGGTCCCCCTTCTTCCCTGTCTACTCCCTGGCTGACCTTTTGCTTTGCTTTCATCGGTACCCTCAATTTCCTGACACACACAACATTCTTCTGCCAGAACCACCTCTGAACATCAGTTCTATAAATGCTGCAATTCACTTTCTCTGTTCCTGTGATAGGCAGTTGAGCATCCCTGGAGAGATTATCCAACAGCCAAGCAAATTGCTTTCACGACAAATTCTTGGATTTACATTTGGGCTGGACTCTCACAATAGCCTGTTGATCCTTTTATTATTTATGGTCTGGTCTCTTTCTTATTGCTGTCAATGATGTTCCAGGCTTATTTTTCTCTTAAAATCCACTGTCACCTTTACGAGTTCTTCTTCAGCTACTGCACCACATAATGGCAGAGCCTGGATGCTTCAACCTTGGACCTCTTTTTTCCTGTTTGTGCCTGAATCCCTGGTGATCTCATTTGGTCTCATGGTTTTCAAAGCCATGTATAGGTTAACAACCCTAATCATTTTATCTCCAGCACAGACTCTCCTCTGAACTTTTCTCCTATCCCCACATTTCCTCTTGGATGTATTTTTTTGTCATATCAAATTTGATCTTTATTCTCAAACCAGTTCCACCTCTTATTTTCCTCACTTCTATGAAGCATATCGCATTATCTTTCAGTTATTCAGGTCAAAAACTTTGTATGTCTTGACTCTTGTCTGCCTCTTGCATCTCACATCTAATTTTTCAGCAAATTCTAAGTTTTTCCTTTAAATTATAGCCAACCCAAGTTTTACCTATCATTTTTTCTCCTGTGGATTATTATACTAGTCTTCATAGCACTTAGCTCAATTGAAAATTTCTACCTTTTTCTTATTTATTTTGCTTCCTGTCTCCCTCCCACTAGAATGGGTAGAGGTTTTGTTCATATTGCCAAGCCCTAAAATAAAGCCTAGCACCTGGTGGGCATTTAATAAATCTTGTTAAGTAAATGAAAGTATTATAGAAGGCAATGTAATCAAGTGAGGTTTGGTTTTAGTAGGAGTGGAGTAGAAGGACTGATGGTCCCATAAAAGGACAAAGATGTAGGTGGGTGACTAGAAGCTGTGATGAGGGGTCTGGAGGTTCTCTTCTGTTTGCTTCAATTATCTCAGTGAAATGGGAAACAGAGTTTTTAGCTCAGAGTGAGAATGGGGAAGAGGCTGCAGGTGTTTGCAGAAAGCAGAGAAGATGCGAGCTTTCTATGTGTGTGGGAGAGTAAATGGGCTCTGAATCTATCAATGTATAGTATGATTCCACATAATATCTGGTATCTGTTTTTCTCTTACAGATAGAGAAAAGCAGGGCAGGAATAGAGACGCAGGTGTAGAGAACAGACATATGCATATGGGGGGCAGAGTTGGGTGAGATGAATTGGGAGATTAGGATCGTCATATATACACTGTGTACATGTGTGCTCAGTCGTGTCCGACTCTTTGTGACCCCGTGGATTGTAGCCCGCTAGGCTCCTCTGTTCAAGGGATTTTCCAGGCAAGAATACTGGAGTGGGTTGCTATTTCCTCCAGCGGATCTTCCTGACCCAGGGATCAAACCCATGTCTCCTGCATCTCCTGCATTGGCAGTTGGATTTTTTACCACCGAGACACCTGGGAAGCCTGCATATATACACTACGCTGGGTAACATAGATAGCTAGTGGGAACGTGCTATAGAGCATAGGAAGCTCAGCTGGGTGCTCTGTGATGACCTAGAGGAGTGGGATCGTGGGTGGAGTGTGAAGGCGGTCAGAGAGGGAGCGGACATATGTATGCATGTAGCTGATTCACTTTGTTGTGCAGTAGAAATGGACAGAACATTGTAAAGTGATCATAGTCTAATAAAGAATATAGTATGATTATAGAGTAGTGTGGAAGGACCTACGTGAGGCTCAG
Source organism: Dama dama (assembly GCF_033118175.1). Classification (NCBI taxonomy): domain Eukaryota; kingdom Metazoa; phylum Chordata; class Mammalia; order Artiodactyla; family Cervidae; genus Dama; species Dama dama. The sequence goes on along the minus strand of NC_083687.1, from coordinate 9,116,031 downwards.
AGCCATGAATCTTGAGTGAAACCAGCAAGCATGGTCCTGTAACTTTTTCCCCAGCTGCATTTACCTCTGTGGTGCCAGAGTAGAGTTGGTAGGGGTTAGATTCAGTGAGTACCATGATTTACCCAAAGGGGATGATGACATGAGAGAAGGCAAGACATTGGAGGGGTGTCCACAGGAGTAGTTGTATCAGACATTGAAACTGGCTAAAAAAGGGAGTCTGGGAAAACTTACTGCTGGGAGGATCGGTAGACTTCCGTTTTGATGGGTTCCCAGAAATGCTGGAGTTAGAGAACCAGAGGAATGATGCGGAAAGAAAAGAAGTGTTGGTCAGAGAAGGAAAACACTCCAAAATTATGGAAGGGTTGTGGCTATTGGTTGTTGCCAGGGATGTGAAGGGCCAAGAAGAGTAGAGGTCAGTGACATATGCTACTAGAAAAATTACCAGTGAGATATAGTGTTAGAAGGAGTGGAATTAACACTAGAACTAAATCTTCAAAGAAAGAAGGGGTTGACTTGGTTGTGGGCAGAAGACTGTGACAAGGAGAGGTAGGTAGTGAAGGGCGTTAACTGGTGCGTGGCAGGAGCTTGGAACTTGGAGGTTTGTAGGGGTGAGGGAGGAAGAGAATGGTCTGGAAGCTGTAAGAGAACAAGGAGGCCACTTACCCTACTTCTAGACCTAGCGTGAGAGCAAGCAGTCACTGAGAACTTCCTGGGAAGCAGAGTGGTTAGAGCTGCAACAGGCGAAGAGGAGGTTCAGGATATGCGGGGCTGTGTGACGACTGCCTGAATTCCAGACAGTGGAGGATGAGAAGTTGCCAAGAGCTGGATAAGTGTGTGTTTCTGAAACTCTGCCTCTGTACACTGGTGCCAAACAGAAATGTAGAGACAGGGCTTTGGATGAAGGAGAAAGAATAGCTTTTATGCTTCGTCAGGCAAAGGGGGCCACAGTGGGCCAGTGCCCGCACAGTTGTGCGTCCCTCCCTGGAGAGGGTCACGAGGAGTCAGTGTTCAAGGAGCAGGGCATGGCCAGCTCCTGGACATTCTTCTGATCGGTTGGTGGTGAGGTAATTTTGGAGTCCACATCATTAACCTTCTGGTTCCAACCGGTCTGTGGTCTATGTGCTTGTAGGCAGCATACAATTAACTTCTACCACCTGGTGAGGGTTTCAGTATCTGCAAAACAGCTCAAAGAACATGGCTCAGAATATTATCTATAGTCCTTGAGGAAGAACTAAATGTCTTTGACTTTGTTTATTGGCTAAGCTATTATTATTTTGTCTTGCTTGACTGTTTTCCTTTTGTCTGCATTTTCTAGTTTCTCTGATTAAATTTATTCTTTGACTAGTTTTTCTACAGACAAAAGGCAGGTGGAGGGCATGAGTGGGGGGGGGGGGTCTATTCTGGGAAGGCCTCAGAGGATTGTGCTCTGTTATAAGAAAGGAGCAAAACTAGGGGTGTACCTGGCACACAGGGATACAGGGATGGCTGGGTTTCTTGAGGGGCTGATGTGATCGGGGTTAAAGGGCATGTTGAGATAAGGCATACAGTGGTGGCATGGCTAGAAGGGAGAGGAGCATGGGAGGGCCTGCTGGGACCATTGCATTTCTTATGACGAGCAGGGAGGGGGCAACATGGTAGTGTCCACCTTGACTAGATGGGGCTGACTGCATCACAAATGTGGTTTAGATGCAAAATGAGTCCTGTCATTTTCCAACTTCTCCCAGTGCCCCACAGTGGGATCTTTTCTGTATCTTCATTTTCTCTGTTCACAGAGGAGGCTATATTCTTTCTGTTGTTTACTTTTATTTATTTATATTTTGGCCTTACTGTGAGGCATGTGGGATCTTAATTGATCTTCCAGGAATTGAACCTGTGTCCCCTGCAATGGAAGGGTGGAGTCTTAACATTTGGGCCATCAGGGAAGTCTCTGTTGCTTTGGTTTTTCCCCCAAGTCTACAGACGTCTTCATGTCTGTCCCATAATAGACCAACAGAAGCATCCCTTTGACCAGACTTCCCTCTCTAACTTCTCTCTATTTCTCTTCCTACATCCCACTTCTTCAAAGAGAGATCTCCAGTACCATCTTCTCTTGCCATCTTTCCATTCACTCCTCCATCTGTCACTCGTGGATTTCTGTCTTGATCACCAGGCTTGGGTCTTTTAAGACCAGCATCACCCATCTGACATTGTGACGTGATGATGTCATTCCCAATCACTTGGTTCTCATTGTAATTAGGGCAAAGCCCAGGCTTGATCCACACACACTGTTGTTTTCCATGCCTCCACTTATCTGGTTTCCTCAGCATGGGAGAGCCTTCTCTTCCTCTCCGCCAGGACTTCAGCTCCAGGTGCTACCTTTTATGGAGCTTCCCAGGCTGGGCAGGCACCCAACCATCATTGCTTTTCCCTTCCTATGCTGTGCGTACCATTCTCCTACTTTGAGACCTGTTGACTGTTCCCTGTTTGCTGTTGTAGCTCTAGCTCCTGAGTGCCTGCCACATGGCAAATACTTAACAAAATAATTCTTGAATGAATAAAGAATGAATGAAAGAGGAGGTATATCCTTGAGAAGAGGCATTGGTATATTGATAGCCAGGAAAGTACATTTTCAATTTTCCCTTCACATTTTAGCCTTCTCATTAATGATGTATGTCCAAAGTTTCACACACGGTTGGTGATTATGAGTCAACTTGAACCTGCTAACTCAGGGTTAAACGGGTGAAAGTCCGTGACCTCTGTGAGGTCATCACAAACACAGCATCTGGTCTGTGTTGAAACTGACATTCCTCCCTGTTAACATGTAGCATTCCAGCAGCTCAACTTGTCAACCTACTCTTCTGTTGCCGTGTCCTACAGTAAGATCTTCCTGGGGTTGTTTTTCCTTTCACTGAAAAATATTTTCATAAAAAAAAATTGATCAGATACATGATGAATAGTTTAATAGCTGTTCTCTTTGGCAACCATACACATGATCAAAGGACGGTAGGCAGTTTATAAAAATAAACAAGATAAATATCATAATATGTAGAGAGTAAAGTCAAGATAAACCTTTGATAAGGCTGAAAGTCTAATTTATTACATGTCTCATAGGTCTCTTCTGGTGATTCTGAAGCTAAACCTCTGATCTTCACATTTGTCCCCACTGTCAGAAGACTGCCAACCCACTCCCAGTTGGGTGACACCTCTAAATACATTGTTAAAATTCCTGAGGAACCAAGTGATAAGACTCCAGAAACTGTAAATAGGGTAGGATTATTTTTATTATTTTTATGTCAAGTAATTAACATTAAAGTATCCATAATAATGACATGAAAAGCTGTATGAATGTTTGTTTTCTCTACTTAAAGTGAGATAACTGGGAAATCTAAAAGTGGCTAAAAATATAATTATGTAATAGGTACTTCAGTGTTATCAAATCTCAGGTTTTCTACAAGTTGTTCTTAACCCTTTTGATTTGACACGCTGTTTTTTGATGTTCACATGATACACTGTGCCTCCTGGCACCTCCCATCCCAGATGTATCTTAAAATAAAATAAAAAAACCAAAATTTTTTGCAAAGTTTGAATTTATCTTTAAAGGCTATTAGATAAAGAGTGAGGTGCTATTTTATGTGTAGTAGATTAACAATGTTAAAAATATAATATTCGATGTTTAGGGCACTTGTAGACCTATTGGCGTGCTCACACTTTGCTGCTAGTTTTGTGAATTTGTACAATTTTGGTTGCAAAACCCTTATCCACATCATATAACTTTTCATAACCTTTTAATTATCTAACTGTAAATGTATACCAGAGAAATAGTACAGAAGAAAAAAAATATTATGTAGGAAAATAATTAGGGAAAAATGAAAAGAGCCTAATATCTAACAATCAGAGAAAATCAAAGCATCTGATAGCATCACCTTGACAAAGTTATAATTATAATGATTATTTAATTTTATGGAACATGTTAATCTTATCATGTTAAATGATACAATAGATTATAAAATTGTATTTATACCCAATTATACTTATCTAAAGTGAGACCAAGGCTGAAAGTGATGTTAAACAAAAAACTAAAAATTGCTTGTGTGAAAATAATGATTTTTGGGTAAAAACTTTTTCTCTTTAATATGTATTTTAATACTGTCCTCTTATAAAAAAAAATGTTACTGGGTGAATTTTTTGGTATTTTGAGGCCAACTTTGTAGGAAATAAAATTATCTGATTCTCCTTGTCTATATGAAAACATCTTATCTAGTAAGCAGTGATATATCCATGAACCTGGGACTTATTTCAAAAACTATGGTGAGAACGAATTATTTTAGAGAAATTCTGAAAGCTACATAAGACACTTCTGGGAATTTTCTCTCTAACAGTACTCAAGCACATACAATATATTCAAGGGATCCTTTGTGATTAGGTGCTCTGAGCTACTGGGACTATAGACATATGAATCAATCTTGGCTGCAGATCTCCAAAGCTTCCTAAGCTAATGATATTCATCTGCATATGGCAATGGTACCTACACAACCACATCTTTAACAGAGTAAACATTCTTCTTCCTTTTTAAAAAATGGTTCAATAGTATAATACAGCAGGGTAAATAATCCTTCTTTCTTTGTATATTTAAAAACTACTTACTTGAACACATGCTGTGTCCTTGGTGCTGTGGATTCTGGATGAATAAAGTCAACTCATAAGTTATTTGTTATTGGAAAGACAGACAATGAAAATAGTAAAAAGCATATAATAAAACCTCGGGTGGTAAGAGATGCTGTAAAAAATACATCAGAATAAACAAATAGAGAATGTTGGACTGTGGGAGCAGGGAGTTATTGTAGACCATTAATAACATTTTCAAAAATGAGTTCAGTTTCGCCAGCTCTTTAGTTATTCTGTTCTCTTTCCATCATAAGCAATCTGTCTTTGAATCCTTCAATTTTTAATTTAAGCTTCCTTCTAATTTGGGCTTTGTTACTATATGTGATATGTTAGTCGCTCAGTCATGTCCAACCCTTTGCAACCTCATGGACTGTAGCCTACCAGGCTCCTCTGTCCATGGAATTCTCCAGGCAAGAATACTGGAGTGGGTTGCCCTTCCCTTCTCCAGAGGCTCTTCCTGACCTAGGGATTGAATCCGGGTCTCCTGCATTGCAGGCAGATTCTTTACCATCTGAGACACAAGGGCTCTTGTTACTACATAGTGTTGTAAATTTATATGTGAAATGACCACTCTTAGAAGAATCCAAATCAGAGGCAAAATATGTTGATTATGTCATCATCAGCTGAAAAGTGTGGTCTGGTGGTATGAATTTGACTCCTAGTTCATCAATGATTTGATTATTGTATCTTCACTCACATATAACATAATACATACTGGCAAACATTAAATTGATGACCATAGTTGACATTTAGTTTATTTTAGCTTATTTAGTATCTTTATCTTTCTATTTTGAAATAATGCTATACTTAGAGAAATGTTGCAAAAAAAAAATAGTGGCTCATTGATAAGGAATCCTCCTGCCAAGCAAGAGATGAGGGTTTGATCCTTGGGTCAGGAGGATCCCCTGGAAAAGGAAATGGCAACCCATCCCAGTATCCTTGCCTGGGAAATCCCATGGACAGAGGAGCCTGACAGGCTACAGTTCATGTGGTTGTAAAGAGTTGGACACAAGTTAGCGACTAACAACAACAACAACAATGCTTATCAAAACCGAGGGAATTAGTACTGGGTCTTTTAAACACAGTCTTGGTTCACATTGCTGCTACCATTTTAGAAGAAAGATGCTTTGGAGCATGAGAAAACTATCTAATTCCTGGTCTTGTAAACCTCCTATGTGTTCATAGAAAACTGAATGGGAAAATATTTAGGATTATAAATCAAAAATGAAATAACAGTAGAAAACATTTTATACTAAAAATATCTTATCTTTTTGATGTCCTATTCATGAGTTCTTCCGATAGGCTTGGATTATTTTGTCTGAATATCCACATTTTGTTCCAATTTTACTTTTCTTCTCAGAGTTTGAGAGGAGTGCATATTATTTTAGAAACTTTCAGTGGGATTTCATTTCCTACCCCCAGCTTATGCAGGATATACAAGTTTTGCTTTACTATTAACTAAGCCCATGACTGACCAGGTCTCATTTGTTTTGTGAATGTCTTTACAGAAAACATTGCCCTCATCCTCTCTTTCTAAAAAGTCATATCAAAATTTATTTGAAAGCATTTGTTTGTTGACATTAATTCTGAGTCCTAAATTACTTGGGTTTGGACCACGACATACAAGTGAGTTATTAAAAGTAAGCCATTAACTTCAACCCAAACTCTCCTATGCCAACTTGATTTGGGGATCTATTTGTAAAACCTTTTGTCCTTGAGGAATATAAGCAGGTTAAGTGTTTAAGAGTACAGAAAAGAAGCATTTATCAAAGCAACATCAACTCTTTTATGTTTCTCCATTTATTGCAGTTTGATTCCCATGAGTACTTGACCTTGAATGTTGGGAGCCAACAAGAGAGAGGACGGGGAACGCTGACCTGCTCTTCAGAGGTCAAGGAAAAGGCTTCCCAAGGAAGGGAATTTAAAGAGAAGAAACCTCAAGGAATGCAGCAAAGTGACCTCTTCAAAGCGGAATATGTCTTTATTGTGGACTCTGAGGGGGAGGAGGAAGCCCCGGGCAGAAAAGGTGACCAGGGACCCCCGGTGGGGACAGGCCCCCCGGCTGCTCGGCCCGCGTCTCTCGCCATCTCCTCCAGTCTGACCTCCAATGTGGTGCGTCCCAAAACTCGAGGGGCGGACCTCCAGGCCCCGTTGCATCCTGAACGGCCTCAGGCGATGGCTCCTCAGCAAAGACATGGGCAGGTAGGCTTTTCTTCTTGTCAGTAAGAAAAAAATGTTTCATATTCCTCGTCTGCAAAAGCCTTCTGTTTACTGAAGGCACGGAGGCATACAAAACTCTCAAGGAAAAAAAACATTAAAAAACTAAAATCCCAAGATCACAAATCATCACAGTGTAAATGAAGATAATAAATTCATAAGGATTATATAACTTATACTGTGAATTGGTGGAAGAGAACATGTAAAATTCTTAGCTGGGGTGGATTTGGGTGAATATTAACTTTTCCTTTTGAAAATGCTCAAATAAGGTCACTAGAGGGAATTTCTTACAGTGCTTGTTGGGCTGGGTGCATCAAAAAGCACGTTTTAAAGATGAGATGTGACATGACATGTAGCTATCAGCTAGATAGGACATCTAGACACGTGACTTTTAAACTAGTGAAAGAGGAGTAAAAGGATACACTGGGAATGAGAGTATGTAAGGAAAATCGTTTCCTCCTCTGCATCTTAAGGGAAATACCGACTGTGTTCCTGGAGACCACCGCAAGCAGGGCTGGCCTCAGCGATCTGGAAGAAGGCAGGCAGTTCAGTCGCTCAGTCGTGTCCGACTCTTTGCAACCCCCATGGACTACAGCACGCCAGGCCTCCCTGTCCATCACCAACTCCCGGAGTTTACTCAAACTCAAGTCCATAGAGTCGGTGATGCCATCCAACCATCTCATCCTCTTCCATCCCCTTCTCCTCCTGCCCCCAATCCCTCCCAGCATCAGGGTCTTTTCCAATGAGTCAACTCTTCGCATCAGGTGGCCAAAGTATTGGAGTTTCAGCTTCAGCATCAGTCCTTCCAATGAACACCCAGGACTGATCTCCTTTAGGATGGACTGCTTTGATCTCCTCGCAGTCCAAGGGACTCTCAAGAATCTTCTCCAACACCATAGTTCAAAAGGATCAATTCTTCGGCTCTCAGCTTTCTTTATAGTCCAGTTCTCACATCCATACATGACTACTGGAAAAACCATAGCCTTGACTAGACAGACCTTGGTTGGCAAAGTAATGTCTCTGCTTTTTAATATGCTGTCTAGCTTGGTTGTAGCTTTTCTTCCAAGCAGTAAGTGTCTTTTAATTTCATGGCTGCAATCACCATCTGCAGTGATTTTGGAGCCCAGAAAAATAAAGTCTGACACTGTTTCCACTGTTTCGCCATCTATCTCCCTTGAAGTGATGGGACCAGACGCCATGATCTTAGTTTTCTGAATGTTGAGCTTTAAGCCAACTTTTTCACTCTCCTCTTTCACTTTTGTCAAGAGGCTTTTTAGTTCCTCTTCACTTTCTGCCATAAGGGTGGTGTCATCTGCATATCTGAGGTTATTGATATTTCTCCTGGCAATCTTGTGCTTGTGATTTCAGCTTGTGCTCCATCCAGCCTGGCATTTCACATGGTGTATTCTTCATATATAAGTTAAATAAACAGGGTGACAATATACAGCCTTGTATATTCCCAAGGAATATACTCTTTTCCTGATTTTGAACCAGTCTGTTGTTCCATGTCCAGTTCTAACTGTTGCTTCTTGACCTTCATGCAGATTTCTCAGGAGGGAGGTCAGGTGGTGTGGTATTCCCATCTCTTTAAGAATTTCCCACAGTTTGATCCCACCACAAAATTTAGCAGCAAGACTGAATGGTTCCTTTAAAGTGGAGAGTCTTTGATATAGTAGGAGACCCATTATCTGTGATGGCCGGAAAGAAGGAGGTGGAAGGGGGAATTTTGAAGGGAAAACCAAAACAGAATGACTGGCTATTTGTTGTCAGGAAGTTATCAGAAGACTGACAAAGCAGAGAATGTCAGGAATGCAGAGGCTGGCTTGGCTTTGGGAGTGAGAAATGAATCGATGAAGAACTCTCTGTAACAATGACCATGAGTCAGCATCACAGTGTCCTGTTTAGAGTCTTCTAAGCCAGGTATTTGCAAGCTTCCCAAAGTAGCTGGGAGGACATGTTTATTGGTGAGTTGGCCTTTTGGTACTCCTGGGACCTCTGCAAAACCGCAGGGCAGGCATTTTTTTAAATTTCTGGTGCCACATCTTTGTTTTCGCAGCCTTCATTGACTTCCTGATGATGTATTTATGTCACTTAAAGCATTCAGGATCCTCATAGCACCTTTGGTTGATAAAAGATTCTCACTGTCGTACCACTATCCAGTCTATTGGACTAAAACATTTATTTCCTCTTGAACTTCATTCTTAGCTAGTTATTGGAAAAATTCTAATGATCTAATTAAACATATTCTCAGTAAGTAGTGATAGGCTGAAACATTTCTTTCTTGCCTCAGGAAAGATGATGAAAGAAGCATGTTGATGTAGAAGCGTCCATAGTCAGTGGAGGGTAGTTTAATGTGGACTTTTGAAGAACACGTAAACATGATGATACCAAATATAAATAAGGAAAAACATTCTTAATGAAGCAATGTTTTGATTTTTAATTTATCCTTTTCCTCAACTACTGTATATCTACTGCTGAGCTGGTCATTTATTTTGCTTTTGTTACCTAATATACAGAGGGCAAACTAGAGACAAAAACATACATTTTTAAGGGGACCAAAATAATAGGTTAGTTAAAAGTAGATTACAGTTATCAAAGCTCCAAATGAAAAGGCATAGCTCAAACTAATTTGCTAGTGGTGGCTGAGTATTATGATTACTACAGATGGAGGAATCCTGGGTCCTAAAGTGTTTAGTGAATAGCTATTGTCTTGGATTCCATTTCCTATCATAATCCATTGGAGTGGTGAAGAGTAGATTATCATGAAATAAAAATACGATGACTGTTACTGACAAATATAAACCAAACAGAAGTGGCCAGAGTATCAAAGAAGGCACTCTGAGAAGCTGAATGTAGCCAGTGTGGTTAGTGGTAATTGCTCAACTGTGTTCAGCTCTTTGCGACCCCATGGACTATAGCCCATCAGGCTTCTCTGTCCATGGAGTTTTCCAAGCAAGAATACTGGAAGGAATTGCCATTCCTTTCCAGGGAATCTCCCTGACCTAGGGATTGAACCCAGGTCTCCTTCATTGCAGGCAGATTCTTTACTATCTGAGCTCCCAGAGAAGCCAGTGTAGCCAGCGGTGGTTTAGTCATTCAGTTGTGTCCACTCTCACGACCCCATGGACTGTAGCCAGGCTCCTCTGTCCATGGGGACTCTCCAGGCAGGAATACTGGAGTGGGTTGCCATGCCCTTCTCCAGGGGATCCTCCCGACCCAGGAATCAAACCCGGGTCTCCTGCATTGAGGCAGGTTCTTTTTTTTTTTTTTTTTTTTCGAGGCAGATTCTTTACCGACTGAGCTCTGAGGGAAGCCCAGTGTAGCCAGTAGTTGAAGCTTAATGCAAAAAGCCTAAAGATTATCCCATGGTTGGATTACCTGATGCCAACAACATCAGTTTTTCAATCAGAGAGGCATTGATTAAGTGTATTTCTGGTCTGCCTGGTGAAACTGAATCCATGTATGGTATAATTTATGAAGTTATTCCTAAAAATATGTACTTAATGCCTAGTCTGGCCTTTAACCTTTCTATTACCTAGCCCTGATGTGATTTTCTACCCACATCTAGTGCTTTTATTCTTCAGCACTCCTGAACCGTCATCACAGAACACGCATCACACCCTTGCATCCCTGACCCTTGACCCTCCTGTGTGTGATGCTTCTCTCGTCCCAGCCCATCCTCATGTAACCTCGGCTACCTGAAATCATAAGCCCCGCCCAAGCAGCACCTTTTCCAAGAGGCATTCCCTTTGAAGAGGATTTAGTTTCTTCCCTACATCTTTGTAGTTTTCCTTGTAGTTTGTAGTATTTTTAGAAAATCTCCAATATATTTCCTTTTCTCCTGATTCTAATAATGGATCTTATCTTTCTCAATAGACTGAGAACAATTTGAAGTCAAGGGAAGGTCTGTCTCTTGTTCGCTTCTGTATCTGTAGCACTTTCTGGAGTGTCTTGCATATACATGAGGTTCAAATGGTGTATAAAAAACAGAAATATTTCAAAGTTCATATCTTTGAGGTGCTTGTTCAGATATTAACTCCTTTATGAAGCCCGCTTTGGTTCCTTCAGTGAAAGCAAACGCTCCTTCAAGATAATTCTAGTAGCTTTTTCTGTACATCTTCTATAACAATGATTCTATTGCAATGTGTATGTAACTATTTAGGTTCATGCCTTATCTTGCCTAGCAGATTGTAAAGTGTTTAAAAGGAACGTTCACCTTGAATCCATTTTTATTAAGCACTTTGTTCCCTACAGTGCCTACTATATCACCTTGAACATAGTGTAAATATTGGGTTGAGTGTATTTTGTGTTCCAAATATTTCTGCTGAAGTGGCATGTTTAGGTAAAAGTACTTTATGTCATCCATTCATCTGTCGATGGGCATCTAGGTTGCTTCCAAGTTCTAGCTATTGTAAATAGTGCTGCAGTGAACAATGGGATACATGTGTCTTTCTCAATTTTGGTTTCTTCAGGGTATATGCCTAGGAGTGGGATTGCTGGGTCATATGGTGGTTTTATGCCTAGTTTTTGAAGGAAGTGGTACATATACACAGTGGAATATTACTCAGCCATAAAAGGAACACGTTTGAGTCAGTTTTGGTGAGGTGGATGAACCTAGAACCTATTATATAGAGTGAAGTGAGTCAGAAAGAGAAAGATAAATGTCGTATTCTAACATACCTATATGGAATCTAGAAAAGTGGCTCTGAAGAATTCATTTACAGGGCAGCAATGGAGAAAGACACATAGAAAATAGACTTATGGACTTGGGGAGAGGGGAGGAGAGGGTGAGATGTATGGAAAGAGTAACATGGAAACTTACATTCACTTCAGTTCAGTTCAGTCGCTCAGTCGTGTCCGACTCTTTGCGACCCCATGAATCGCAGCACGCCAGGCCTCCCTGTCCATCACCAACTCCTGGAGTTTACTCAGACTCATGTCCATCCAGTCGGTGATGCCATCCAGCCTTCTCATCCTCTGTCGTCCCCTTCTCCTCCTGCCCACAGTCCCTCCCAGCATCAGGGTCTCCCCATTACCGTATAAAATAGATAGCCAATGGGAATTTGCTGTATGTATTGCTGTATGGCTCAGGAAATCAAGGGCTTCCCTGGTGGCTCAGCTGGTAGAGAATCTGCCTGCAATGAGGGAGACCTGGGTTCAATCCCTGGGTTGGGAAGATCCCCTGCAGAAGGGAAAGGCTACCCACTGCAGTATTTTGGCCTGGAGAATTCCATGGACTGTATAGTCCGTGGGGTTGCAAAGAGTCGGACACGACTGAGCGACTTTCACTTTCACTTTCAGGAAACTCAAACAGGGGCTCTGTATCAACCTAGAAGGGTAGGATGGGGAGGGCGATGGGAGGGAGTTTCAAAAGGGAGAGGATATATGTGTACCTACGGCTGATTCGTGTTGAGGTTTGACGGAAAACAACAGAATTCTGTAAATCAATTATCCTTCAATAAAAAATAAATTTAAAAAGTACACTATGTTAAAAATCATTAAAGACTGTAATTTTAAAGCATTAAGTCAAAAGTAACAAAGTTATACCTGCAGTTGAATCAAAATCCTCTTAAATAAAATTCAGAATGATTTTGAAAGTTAATTTCTTGAATGTTGGTGTAGACTTCTAAGAATGTCTTATTCAGGTATGAGTTCAGTTCAGTCGCTCAGTCGTGTCCGACTCTTGCATTAGACTTAAAGGAGAGGTGAATATGGATACATGAAAACAAAGTGATTTATCTGAAAATCCTATGATAAAGTCTGGAGCAAAGACAGTGACCATGGGAACAAAAAGAGGGACTTTGTGGCATAGAATGAACTGAATTTGTTCCTTGACAATACATGGAGAAAAATAAACAATGAATGAAATTTGTAACCAAGGAAATTGAATGAATGCCGGCATTAATGAGAAAAGAATAACAGGTCTTGGGAGGGGATAGGAAGAGATGAGACATCTGATGTTGAATCTGAGATGCCTGATGGTGCAGCATGATGCTATCTAGAAAGAGGCTGGGAATACTAATATGAATCTGGACATAGGAGGAAGATGGGAGACTGGAGGTATTTGCTACATAAGTTGAAGCTATGAGAATGGAATTGCTTAGTCATGGAAAGAATGCAGTACAGGAAGACACAGGATACAAGAAAGGATACAATAAAATATAACGAACCTGTGAAAGATGAGAAGCAAAGAAAGAGGCTGAGAGGGAACCAAAAAAGTTGGAGAAGGGGGTTTCATGCAGGGAAAGCTAAAGAGACTTTCAACAAAAAAATTATAAGCAAGGCCAAGAGAGCAAAATACGCAAACATGAATTAATCAGTAATTTTAAGGTATCTCAATAATGTTTTCTTTATTAAGCTCAAGTGAATCTGGCATCAATTACATCCATTTGGGAACACAAAATACCAACCCGTGAAAGAACATTCTGGCAGCATGACATGTTTTCAGCACGAACATGGAATTATCACACAGGAAACACATTGTTCTCTGACTCTGATGTCAGGAGACCACCTGAAGCAGGCAGCTTTCCTCGCCAACTCTGTACTTTCATATTTTCTAGCTGCTTGCCAGATTTTCTTATTTGCAGCAGCAAGTAATTCTGCCAAGTGGGACAATCAGGTTAATATTTGCTCCTGATTGATTTAGAGAAGATTAGAAGCTAAGAGGTCAAGAGTGCGAGATCAAAGGGAAGGGAGAGGTTAGAAGGCCTTTTGCGGATAGAACTGGAGGTGAAGCCCTAGGGGCCCCCATGGGAAGGTGTGGCCCCTGCAAGGAAAGGAGGGGCTTTCTCTTCTTTGACTGTTACTAAAACTAGAAGATTTGTGGGGATGGAGGCAGGCATGTGGGGGTCTGACCTGGCCACTGTCTCAATCTGGAGTATGGGAACCTTCTGCTCCCCCAGGAGCAAGCCTAGAGCCTCGTCCTGGTTACCTGTTTGGACACACACCTCCTCTAGGAGTGCAATGAGGTTGTCCAGCATCTGACCAGCACTTCTCTGAAGGGCTGCCTGATGCCTTCCACTCAAATACTATTCTAGAACATGGTTTATGAAAAAACATATAACACACAATAGAAAATATTATAAATATAATGCAAGTCAAATAAAATACAGAACAAAGCCAAATAAAGTAGGGCCCTCCAAGTCCATTAAATATAGACATTAGGAAGTCATTGGATGACCTTGATGGGAGCAGTGAGGGTGGGATGATGGGCAAAAATCAAGCTGAAGATAAGTGGTGAGGAAAGGGGGGTCATGCTTTGGAGAGATGGTATGAAAAAGCAGAAATGAGACTGGCAACTTATAGTCATGCCCATCTGGGTAGTGACTTGAAATTGTAAACATTAGCATCCTCCTTTGAAGAATGAAGTGATTCTATCAACCTTCCTTGTGAGGACTGAATGCAATCATCTATATAGGCTAGAATAGTTCCTAGCCCATGGTACATTCTCAGGAATGACTCACTGTGTTAAAAAAGTTAGAAATAGTATCATGTTCGGGGGCATAGGGTAAAGAACATGGGTGGAGGTACATTTTTTATATATTGGTTGAAACACTGTTTCGATGTCAGAATTTAAGAAAGGACAGGAAACATAAGATCGGAAGAACTAATGGTGGTCAAATAGAGGAGGTTCTTATAACAAATTCTGGGAAATTTGGACATTGGCACACATATTCTTATAATTAGACTGGATTTTAGGGGTCTGTGGAAAAGAGATACTGGAAAATCATTTGGATAGGCATTATACATAGAGACCTTTTTTGTAGTCCTCGGCCTTTATTTTACGCTGAAATACCCTGTCCAAACCAGCACATTATATCAGAATAGCCTTTCTATGTCTCTCTTACCCCAGTAAGAGAGACAAAATAGTACCCTCTTACCCCTGTGAAGACAAAATATCTTCTCACTTTCTTATCCCTACCACCTAACCCCTATGCCTGGGACACCATAGGTGCTTAGAAAGTGATGAATGAATGAATGAATGACCCTCCTTCTCCCATGACCCTGCTCTCTGGCCTTCCTAAACCCACTGGACATTTATTTCCTCATTCCTGAATGAAGGTAACATGCCAGGCACTAGACACTAGGGAAGCAACCTTAAAAAAAAAAAAAGTACCTGCCTTCAAGGGGCTTGGAAAACAGATGCAACCTGAAAATGATGACAGTGAAAGGTGATATGTTCAAGGAACAGTGACGCATCTAGAGCGAGGACGCCGAGGGAGGACTACCGGGAAGCATTCACATTTGTCTGCGTTGAAATGTGAAAGATGAGTCACAGTATTCTTGGCCGACCACCAGGGCCTGGGCATTCCAGGCAGTGGGAACAGCCAGGGAAGTCTGACACACGAGAGGGTAGAAATAGAAGGAGCTAAGAGCTCATCAAATATCCTAGGAAATACACTAGGAGAGTGATGAAATACAGACTAGAGATAAACAGTTTTGAAAAGGAGGACAAGATTGGAAGCCAGATTCTGTAGAGAAAGCAGAAGAGATAAGGGATTCAAGTGACTGGAGCTTAAGGAAAAAATAAACCATTGTAAACATTGCTGATGGCAGATTCTGTGGAAGAGCATGGGGTAAAAGCTGTTAAGAATCAGGGGAAAAGGATTCCTTTTCTATTGTTGCATAACAGATTATCATAAATTTAGTGGTTTTAAAAAAACACCCACTTATTTTCTCCAGATTTTTGTAGATCTGAGGTCTGGGCACAGCTGAGCTGGGCCTTACAAGTTTGAAACCAAGATGTCAAGTTCATCTCATCTTCAGGCTTTTCTAGGGAAGGGTCTGCCTCTAAAGTCCCCCGTGTTGTTGGCAGAATTCATTCCTTTGAGAATGTAGAATTCATGGCAGCTTGCTTCATAAAGCTAGCAATAGAGAGAGTTTGTTACTTTGATTGCTAACTCTTGGAACCTCTTTTAAAAGGCTCACTTGATTAGTATTACCAAGTCCAAGCTCATACTACTTGCAGTATGTCAGGTCAATAAATTGAGAGAAGAGTTATTGGGACATGAACTAGTAACTTTATTCAGAAAGCTAGCAGACTAAGGGTCATGGTGAAGAGTTCTGACAAAACATGGTCCACTTTAGAAAGGAATGGCAAACCGTTTCAGTATTATTGCCTTGAGAATGCCATGGACAGTATGAAAAGGCAAAAAGGTATGACACTGAAAGATGAACTCCCCAGGTCAGTAGGTGCCCAGTATGCTACTGGAGGAGAGGGGAGAAGCAACTGCAGAAAGAATGATGAGATGGAGCCAAAGTGAAAACAACACCCAGTTGTGGATGTGACTGGTGATGGAAGTGAAGTCCGATGCTGTAAAGAACAACCTGGAGTGTTATGTCCATGAAGCAAGGTAAATTGGAAGTGGTCAAACAGGAGATGGCAAGAGTGCTTATCAGCATTTTAGGTATCCGTGAACCAAAATGGACTGGGATGGACGAATTTAATTCAGATGACCGTTATATCTGCTACTGCAGGCAAGAATCCCTTAGAAGAAATGGAGTAGCCCTCATAGTCAACAAAAGAGTCTGAAATGCAGTACCTGGGTGCAATCTCAAAAACAGCAGAATGATCTGTGTTCATTTCCAAGGCAAACCATTTAATATCACAGTAATCCAAATCTAATCCCTGATCAGTAATGCTGAAGAAGCTGAAGTTGAACAGTTCTATGAAGTCCTACAAGACCTTCTAGAACTAACATCAAAAACAAACAAACAAAAAAAAGATGTCCTTTTCATCATAGGGGCCTGGAATACAAAAATAGGAAGTCAAGAGATATCTGGAGTAACAGGAAAGATTGGTCTTGGAGTACAAAATGAAGCAGGGCGAAGGCTAACAGAGTTTTTCCAACAGAATGCACTGGTCATAGCAAACACCCTCTTCCAGCAACACAAGATATGATTCTACACATGGACATCACCAGACAGTCAATACCAAAATCAGATTGATTATATTCTTTGCAGCCAAAGATGGAAGAGCTCTATACAGTCAGCAAAAGTAAGACTGGGAGCTGCCTGTGGCTCAGATCATGAACTCCTTATTGCCAAATCCAGACTTAGATTGAAGAAAGTTCAGGTATGACCTAAATCAAACCCCCTACGATTATACAGTGGAAGTGACAAATAGATTCAAGGGATTAGATCTGATAGACAGAGTGCCTGAAGAGCTATGGATGGAGGTTCGTAACACTGTGATCAAAACCATCCCCAAGAGGAAGAAATACAAAAAAGGCAAAATGGCTGTCTGAGGAGGCCTTACAAATAGCTGAGAAAAGAAGAGAAGCTAAAAGCAAAGGAGAAAAGGAAAGATATATCCATCTGAGTGAAGAGTTCCAAAAATAGCAAGGAGAGATAAGAATGCCTTCCTCAGTGATCAATGCAAAGAAATAGAGGAAAATAGTAGAATAGGAAAGACTAGAGATCTCTTCAAGAAAATTAGAGATACCAAGGGAACATTTCATGCAAAGATGAGCTCAATAAAGGACAGAAATGGTGTGGACGTAACAAAGACATTAAGAAGAGGTGGCAAGAATACACTGAAGAACTATACAAAAAAGATCTCACAACCCAGATAATCACGATGGTGTGATCACTCACCTAGAGCCAGACATCCTGGAGTGCAATGTCAAGTGGGCCTTAGGAAGCATCACTATGAACAAAGCTAGTGGAGGTGTTGGAATTCCATTTGAGCTATTTCAAATCCTAAAAGATGATGCTGTTAAAGTGCAGCACTCAATATGCAAGCAAATTTGAAAAACTTGATAGTGGCCACAGGCCTGGAAAAGGTCAGTTTTCATTTCAATCCCAAAGAAAGACCATGCCAAAGAATGTTCAAACTACTGCACAATTGCACTCATCTCACATGCTAGTAAAGTAATGCTCAAAATTCTCCAGGCCAGGCTTCAACAGTACTGAACTGAACTGAGAATTTCCAGATGTTCAAGCTGGATTTAGAAAAGACAGAGGAACCAGAGATCAAATTGCCAACATCCATTGGATCATAGAAAAAGCATGAGAGTTCCAGAAAAACATCTACTTCTGCTTTATTGACTATGCCAAAGCCTTTGACTGTGTGGATCACAATAAACTGGAAAATTCTTCAAGAGATGGGAATACCAGACCACCTTACCTGCCTCCTGAGAAATCTGTATGCAGGTCATGAAGCAACAGTTAGCACCAGACATGAAACAATGGAATGGTTCCAAATCGGGAAGAGTACATCGAGGCTAAAAATGGTCACCCTGCTTATTTAACTTATATGCAGAGTACATCATGTGAATTGCCAGACTGGATGAAGCACAAGCTGGAATAAAAATTACCGGGAGAAATATCAATAATCTCACACATGCAGATGACACCACCCTTATCGAAGAAAGTGAAGAGGAACTAAACAGCCTCTTGATGAAAGTGAAAGAGCAGAGTGGAAAAGCTGGCTTAAAACTCAACATTCATTGAACAGGAGAGAAACTTGAGGTCAAAATATAAGAGAAGAAAACAATCCCAGACAATCCACACAAAAGGTGAGTGGTACACAGCCCTGCTGAGATTTACAGAGCTTACATTATATTGGTGTCCATCCACAGTGCCTTACTAGCACATGGGTGAATTAGATACAGGGACCCCCTCTGCCTCATTCAGGAAAGGTCTGTCTCACTCTCAGCTGATACCCTTAGGCAGGACAAACTCATAAATAAGTGCAGTGGCCCTGCCAATCGACAGGATTATGTTAGATTTTTTAAATAGCAGCTTTAAGTAAACTAGATCTAGGAACATAAGGCAGTTGGTGGGACTGATTTGAGAATAACAATTTGCCAAGTGGATCTGCAAAAGAACAAGACAGAATGTTGACAGTAACTGCAAAAGGTTGAGATTAAAAAAGTATTTTTAAAACCTAAAATGCAAACTAGCAGGGGTTGAGGGAGATGAGACTGGGTCGTAAGAGAAGGGCTCTGCTGTGAAGGAACAGTCGGTTCATGGTAAATATGGGGAGGTGTTGATGACACTATGAATGTCCATCCGTGAGAAGAGGACAGAGCAGTAGGTATGTTTGGGAGACCTAGCTCTTATAGTGTAAGGACTGCATTTGAGGACATGGGAGAATCAGAAGTTTCTGCCTTGCATGACTGTTACCAATTGAGGGGAAAGAGTACAGCTATATATATGGACCAACTTGGTTCAAATCTTGGTAGCTGTTCAGAACACAGGCAGCAGATCAGGCACTCTGGCTTTGAGTCTGATGTTTCAGAATCCATGGACACACTGGGAAAAAACTGAATATACACAGAAGCAGTTAATTTTATTTGTTTAATTTTTATTGAAGTATTGTTTATTTACAATTCTGTGTTAATTTCTACAGTACAGCAAAATGATTCAATTATACATATATATATATATATATATATATACATTTTTTCATATTCTTTTTCTTTATGGCTTATGATAGGATACTGAATATAGTTCTCTGTGCTGTATAGTTGGATCTTGTTTATCCATCCTACATGTAATAGTTTGTATCTGCTAACCTCAGTCTCCCACTCATCTCTCCCCCAAACCTTTCTCCCTATGTCTGTGAGTCTGTTTCTTTTTCGAAGTTAGGTTCACTTGTGTCGTATTTTAGATTCCACATGTAAGTGATACCATATGGTATTATCTTTCTTTTTCTGACTTACTTTGCATAGTATGACACTCTCTAGTTGCATCCATGTTGCTGCAAATGGTGTTATTTCATTCTTTTTATGGTTAAGTAGTATTCCATTTTCTGTGTGTATCACGTCTTCTTTACCCATTCATCTGCTGAAGGACGTTTAGGTTGTTTCCATATGTTGGCTATTGTGAAAAGTGTTGAGAAACAGTTAATTTTAGACTTACTAAAATGACATGGCAACTCTATTACAGAGATTGGTTGTTCAAATTACTGATAATCTCTGTTACGTAGGATCCAAGGGTGGATTTAGGATTAAGACCATCCACCTGATGAGAGCAGAACATTGCAAGCATCCTCTGTTACAGAGATTATTGTGAATGTATTCAGAGCTCAGGATAGTTTTTCTAGGAGAAAGCTTTGAAAATGATTTTGAAGGAGGTGTATGGTAACGGGGTCTCAAGGAGTCAGAAGAGAGCTGGGGATGAGAGAACATGGTCAGCAGTGTTTTTAGAGAAGTTTCTGAAGCAAAGGCATCAAAAAAGGTCAGGTTAGAAAATAAATGGAGGAGAAGACAGAGAACAGGCTTGAGAGAGAAGGAATTAGTGCATCAGTAACAAACCTAGAGAACAGAATAGAGGGTATTAATGTGAGAGGATGAAGGGGTTGAAATAACTTGCAGGCATCTTAGAGAAGTATATTATCCCCTGTAAGGTGTTTACAGGTGAGAAGTAAAATAAAAGGCCTACTCTGAGTAAATTGACTAAATTTTGACAGGTATCCATCCTTTCTTTCTGCATAAAATTATTCATGTCTAATAAAAATAAATGGAAAAAAATTATTCATGTCTTTATACCCTCTTTTTTTTTTTAACTTATTAATAAGAGGAACTCAAGAAATGAATCTTTTTTGTTACAAAAGGCATTCTCCTCTCCTGGGAATTTTATAAGAGTATGGTACCACATTTTTATTTTAGTATAAATTAGGATAATATAAAATTAGAAAAATATATTGCAAATGCTTATTAATACATTTATTAGAAAAATATAATAAAACACTCTTAGACTCTTCAAAATCTTTCTTTTTGAACTTTTCTTAGTTCTTCAGTAATCAAGTTTTAGAATTACTTATATTAGGTAAGACAGGACTTCATGCAATAGAATGTTTGGTAATTAGAAGCCATGGTCTTGAGGAAGTTGGAGAGAAGAGTCTTTTCTTTTGATAAGACCCTCAAAATCACAGTCCTGTGATTTTAACAGGACAATCAGGATGAATTAGTGAATTTGTTATATAAAATGAAGTTATTTGGAAACATGGCTGAAAAGGTAATGGGATTTTTGTGGCTGTGATTAATTTAAATTTTTTTATACCAAAAGCTATGGCATAACATAAAAAGAGACTCTACATAGTCTGGAAATTTCTTCATTCATTCTGTGAGAAGAGATCAATCATTGGAAACAGAAAAACTTTCACTTACAGCTAATCTTATGAGTTGGTTTTACAAACACTGGATAAGCAGAATTGTTTCTAAGTAAAATGTATGTGAGGAGGTTGTTAAACTTTCTATCTCAATTTTATTGAATTCTGCTTGATTTTTAATTATCCCTGATTTTCAGATATTCTGGGTTACATGCCAAAATTACTCAACAATTATTTATGTGGCAAGAATTCTGTGTTGCAAATTTACAAACAAATTTACATATGAAAAGAAAGGAATATTTTGGATGCATTAGTTCAGAAACATACAAGTTTCGGATGAGTTGTTTGCATTTATCAGTTTTAGATATTTTTAGGACTCAAAGCTCTGATGTGAAAATCTTCGCATTCGGTCTGATGGGCACCTTTTTAACGTGTTAAAAAGTAAAATCAAGAAATATCTTTTACTGAGTTTATAAATGAAGCTCTTGCTAAGTTAATTATTATGGTTGTAAGCTTTTCTGATATATACTGCAATATAAATTGTTATATATTATATATACATATATAACAATAAATATTTATTAATGTTTTCGATAACAGATATTTTCTAAATTCTTTTTTGGTACAAATATTTTCCTTTCCCTTATGGACTGATAGACTCCAATCAATAATTTTGAAAGGAAACCACTTTAAAAGATTTGGCTTTAGAATCATTTATAATTTCAGTACTTGTCTTAAAATTCTGGATAATTTTTAAAAATAGCACAAGAATACAGATACCCAGTTATTTTATGGGCTCTCCCTAACCACTTTGGGACATTATTTCTTTATTTTCTTTTTATTTGATGTGGATTGGTGAATTGCATTGTTTCAGGCAGATTGCATTTGTAAAGTACTCTGCTTATCTATTCATTCCTTCCAGCATAACTCACATCATTTGTTAACTGTCCATTCTGACAAGTAATTAGGGAAAATATTTTTCATAAGCTAAAACTCCATCCCTATTTCACCCTTGGCTTTCATTCTCTATTTATCACTGTATGGTGATGTTGGGTGTTGTATCTTGAATTCTGGGCATTATTTTCAGGTTTACAATGTGTAGGAAAAGTCTAAGTTTTTAGAATTTTAAACAAAGTGTGTTAAACTTTTGAAAGATTGTAATCATTTTTATCATATTATGGTTTATAGTCTTACAATGGAAGAAAAGCTATTTCCTTTTCTGAAGTGCATTTTGAAATTTATATTAATGATGATTTAAATCTTTTCAAATCACCCAATTCCAAAAGAAGATAACTCTTTTAGATTTTGTCAATGAATTGCTTTCCAAAGGGAGACATGCAAATACAATTTTATATTGATGTTTATTCCGGGGAATAAATGAGATCTAGTGTCTAAGAGTTCACCATTTATTTATATTTTATTTCAAATTCAAAGAAACGCCTCATTAGCAAAACTGAGTTTCTTCCATTTTGGGGGAGGTTTAAGGGCTTCCTTGTGTAAACGAATAGGACTGTTTGCATAAACGCACCAGTGACAATAATGCTTTGACAGTTTCACAAATGATGTCCTATGACCCTGTCTATTTCTCTTTCCTCTAGTTAACTTCTCCCACTGCCTCTGAGCAGCTTGCCTGTAAACCACCTGCTTTCTCCTTTGTTTCTCCAACTAATCAGAAAACACCACCTGCCCCAGGCGACCTCGCCGGCGCCTCTGTCCTGGAGGAGTTCCACTCGAGGAGGCTGGATGCCCGTGGGGCCCTGGTGGAAGAAACAACCACGTACTTTCAAACTTCCGCTCACTCTGCACCCTTTTTTGCACCGAAGGGCACGTCCTCGACGTCGCAGGTCCCCCAGCCCGCTCAGGTGTCAGGTCCAAGCACAGCACAGCAGAACCCGGGGCAGCCTCCCGAAGTCCTCAAGAAGACGGTCACCTCGAACGTCCTTAGTCCCAAAGAGAGTCCGAGAGCCTCTTCTCCTTCACCAGCCTCCGGTGCTTCTCTGAAGTCGGGTGCAGCCTCCTACATCCCAGTCCGCATCGTCACGCACTCGCTCTCGCCGAGTCCCAAAGCTTTCCCCTCCCCTTTCCACGGCTCTTCCTCCACGGTCTGTAGCCAAGCGTCCTCCGGCGGGAGCCTCTCAAGGCCAGGGGTGAAACCCCTGGTGCCCTCCAGGCTTTCCGTTCTCACTGCCATCCTCAAGTCCAACCCTTCTCACCAAAGGCCCCTCTCCCCGGCCTCCTGTCCCACCTTCTCTCTCAACTCCCTGGCATCCTCCACGCTCACGCTTGATCAAAAAGCCAAACAAACCCCACCCACACCTAAGAAATCCCTCTCAAGTTGCTCCCTGCGATCGGGGTCTCCAGAGCAAAGGGAAAACCCGGTTTCCCACCTCAGCCAGCCATCCTTCCCCTTTTCTTCTCCCACCAAAGCTGCTCCCTCTCCCCAGGCATCGGCCCTCTCTCCCCCAAAACAGGGCAGTAGCAGCTTCGCTTCTGTGATTGTAGAGAAAATGCCATCCCCGACTCTGAAGAGCAGCCCAGTGACTTCCCAGCTGCAAACCGGTACCTCCAGCTCTGTGGGTCTGCCTCCCGTCCCTCCAAGCTTTTCTCCTCTGCCTTCCAAAGGCAGACAGGATGCTGACCCCAGAGGCCCGGGAAAGCCCAGGGATATCTGCTCGCATGCTTCTCCATCACCTTCCTCCACATCGTCTTCTGTGTCTCCTCCCACTAACCCAAGGGCCAGGCTCTCCTCACCAGAGAGACTCTACCATCCGTCCCCAGCTCTTTCAAATCTGATAAACCGATCCAGGAGTGCACAAGCGCCGGCCCCTGGCCAAGGGCAGACTCCGTCTACTCCACGCCCAGCCCCTGTCTCCAGCTCCAGCTCTGCCTCTCTTCCCCGTCTAGGGCCCTCTGCCCTCCCCCTGGCTAATCCTCCCACAAAAGCACGCCAGCTCAGCCCCTCCGCGCTGCACCCAGATCTTACCCTGCCTTCAAGACTTGGGAAACCCGAAAGCTCTGTATCTGAGCACAGGTCATCTGTCTCAGCCCCGACACCTCCCTTCTCTCTAACAAGAACCCAGGAGCTGAGTGCACCTTGTACCTTGTCCATGTCAGCAGGCCCTGAGAATAAGAAACCCAAGGTATTCTTTTGCACGTTGCATGGTGCATGCTGCTTTTGAAATACAGAAGAATTTTTTTTCCAGGGGAAAATCAATGATTATGATATTCGTTCTGCTCCTACAAGGAGGTAGTGCAAGAGGATATAAGACTTGGTATATTTGAATGTGCGGATGAACTATAATCTGTTTAAAATTGTGCATGTTTCTGAAAACCTCTTTGATTTTGCAAATCCTCTTATGGAACTTTTTTATATCTATGGCCTTAAGGGCATTTTTTTCCCCAGGCATAATGAGTTATATTATTGATCCCAAAGATGGAATTTAGAGCAGTTAGATGAGATTTGGGAATATGATACATTTATGATTTATTTAATAACATGAACCCTATTATCCACCAAGATATCCTATACTGATAGAATAGTAGATAGGATTAGTGTAAAATGGAATTTTATATGTCAAGCCACAAATGATTGCAAAGTCAATTTGAAAACTTTCTATTTCCTTTGCTGGCATTTGTTTATTATTATTAATTTTTTCCCCTTCTACACTGTTGATTTCTTTATTGCTTTCCATAAACCTCAAGCTAAATCAATATGTATTTAGTTATATATTAATATATATATAGGGCAAAATAGAATAGAAATTTCCTTTGTATGTGAAAACGATTTGCTTTATTCTAAACACTAAATACATAATGATTATAAAATACAGAAAGAGTGGATAGGCTGGGTATAGGGAAATAGAATCTAAGAGAGGAGAAATATTGACTTTTAAATGCTCCGATATAACCTGTTGAACAAGGATGTGGATCAGCATCTGTCTTAATGTGAGAAGGGAAACATTTGAAGGAGTTACCCATAGCATTCATGGTTTATTTGTCCTGGAAGAAGACATCTCTGCTCTAGAATGGCACCTCTGCCAGCTTCCCAGCTGTTCCCGTGTAACTTAGGATTTGGAGTTTATTTGTGGTTAGATAGATAGCTTAGAATTCAGTCATTATTATACACATGAAATAACATTATGAAAATGCCTGAATTTAGAAGGGGATTGGGATTTTCAGTTCAGTGTGTTGAAATAACACCATTAGAGCATTCAGGTTGATTCCATGGAGACTGTGTTCAACTCTGTCACTGTCGGGGTGGTGAACTAATCATGGGAAAGATGAAAGAGCCACATGATCTTGTATTAATAAGATCTTAACCTATTAAGGTTACAGTATGATTCACCTTAAAAGCATGCATTAGACATCTACTGTATGCCCACTGCTATACTAGCTTTTTAGAGGATGTGTGTTTTATTTTCAAGGAAAAGATAATCCTTTGTCTTAAAATACAATTTTTTATTTAGCAGAAAAGCATACATATATCTGAGCTTCCCAGGTGGCGCTAGTGGTAAAGAACCCTCTTGCCAATGCAGGAAACAGACGTGGGTTATATCCCTGGGTCAGAAGACCCCTGGAGCAGGAAATGACAGCCCACTCCAGTATTCTTGCCTGGAGAATTCCATGGACAGAGGAGCCTGGCAGGCTACAGTCCATAGGATCACAAAGGGTCGGACACAACTGAAGCGACTTAGCATGCACACACATACATATATATATAATGTGGAGAAGCTGTAGAGACTTAGTAAATTTACGGTAAACCTAGAAAACAAGGGCAAGGCAATATTAACAGTATAATACAGATTATGTATAAAAGGTCACTGAATTCAGAGAAATATTGTTATGGAATATGGTTAGTGAGGGAAGTTATCATAAATGTCAGGCCTGTTGGAAATGTTTAGGATTTAGCTTAATGAAGAGGAAAGCAGTTGGCATTTCCAAAATGTTAAATGACCTGACTGAATATACAGATGATGGTCCCAGATGAATGTATGTGGACACATAAGAATACTGGTCTTATCATCAACTAATGATAATAGCAATGATAATTACAGTAACAGAGATCAAATACTCTCTGTGAATCATGAACCATCATAGTAGTTACACAAAGCTGTTAAAATTTAATTAGAAGAGACTATGTCTGTTAATTTTGTTATGACCGTATAAGATTGGTCATATTATTTTCTCCATTCTCTGTACCAAGAAACTGTTGTTCAATGAATAGCTTGCTCAGGTAATGTTTCTTATGCTGACTGAGATGACATTTATATTAATTGAAGCCTACCGAATCTTGAAGCCATTTTTTTTAAACTGAGATTTACTGCAACAAAGCAATAACTCCTATTCATTATAATTTTAGCTTGATTTATTAGTTCTTAGGAAGGAAATCATCATTATGAGATGATGATTAGGATGATCAATTGATATAATATTTGGATCATTTTAAAATGTAATTTTCCAGATTATGAAGTCCTTCTATTTTAAAAAGCAAATGGGATGGAAGAAATCTTTTACCCTAATTTTAAATTTGAAAAAGTGGTTTATTTGAAGTAAATGAGCTGGTGGTTATTTTTTCAATACATATATATTATTATGGAATTCACTTGTGATATATTAAGAAAAAAAAAAAACCCTGGTGATTTAAACATTACCTTTTCCTGAATTTATTGACAATTATCTCTTAAACCACACTGCGTTATACTTAAATTATTCTTTACCTTTGTGAAAAGTAGTTTTACTCCACTGGCTTCTTTAGAGAGTTTCTGTTTGTGGTTCACTTCGCTTTGTTTATGTTTTGTCCTGTTTTTGAAGAGTTGGAAGAGGATGAGCCTGAAGGGAGTTCTGATAAAATCTTTTTGTCCTAAAATCAAGTTTTTTGATGACCTGTTCCTTCACAGCTCACTTACTACTCCCAGTATTGAAGAATTCTTGGCATTTGCTTTATTTATTCCTGTTTAGTTTTTTTATTTCCAAGTTCATATTATTCAAGCTTATAGAAATGTATGATAAAATTTGATGAACTGTATTAAAATATGAAGAGTGGTGATAATTTATCCATTTTTATCTGTTTCTTTGAACAGAAAAATGTTTCATATAATGGATAAAATTTATAATAACTTCTGAAAAATTAGTTTCTCTTGAATAACTCTCTTTATCATATTTATTTCCTCCTTGTTTTTTTTTTTGCTATTATCTCTCTAGGTAAAAATCAGCCCATGTGTGTGTGTGTGTGTGTGTGTGTGTGTGTGTGTGTGTGTGTGTGTATATAGAGAGAGAGAGAGAGAAAGAGAGAGAGAGAGAGTTATTTATATATATATATATATATATATATATATATATATATATATATATATATGAAACAAAGTAAAGTGAAGTTGCTCAGTCGTTTCTGACTTTTTGCAACCCTATGGACTGTAGCCCACCATTCCCCTCCATCCATGGGATTCTCCAGGCAAGAATACTGGAGTGGGTTGCCATGTCCTTCTCCAGGGGATCTTCCCGACCCAGGGATCGAACCTGGGTATCCCGCATTGCAGGCAGACTCTTTACCGTCTGAGGCACCAGGGGATTCACACACACACACACACACACACACACACACACACACACACACACACTTGAGTATAAAAAGTTTATTAAAATGAACACTGATGGATACTGGAAGAGATAAGCTTACCCCAATTCCAAGTTTCTTTTGATGTTTGACTAGCTTTGCTTAAATTGGTAAGATTATTTTATAGATTGATAAGAGGAAATAGACAAAAGCTTTGGGATATCAAATAATTTCTGTGTTTTTATGGAGTTTCTTATCTGGCTCTTTCCACTGTGGTTCTAACCTGAGCACAGAACCCTCTTTGAAGTCAAAGAGTTTCAGATTTAGATCAGCTTCCCTCAGTGCCAGATCCCAAAAGGAGAGTGGTCCTATAATACAGAAGATGATCAAATTAAAACATCAGTGCTTGAAAGGTATTAGTTCCAAGCCTGGGCCCTATTCTCCTTTTATATGAAAATAAAATGGAACAGCTGGATAATGCTGAGCTAAATTCAGGGATAAGACGTGTCTGATATTTCTTTCTCATAGATAGAATCTTAAGGTTCTGAGTCTATATGATGTAATGGCTATATTTTAATTTCAGCTATGGTTGAAAATAAACGACTTCACATTATAATCATGGCCCTGGACAGGATGGGTGTCTCCTTCATGTTGCTCCCATGGCTCTTTGAGCAACATGTGTATTGTTGGAGACCTTTCTTTTCGCCTTGGGGAAGCCTGAATATCAGAAAACTAATCCACAGAGTTGTATTTGGGCTTCTAATATATTCGGCCTTCACTTATAAAATAGTTTATATTTTTCTCCTAGTGGGTTATCATGGCATTCCATATGGAAATTTGGGATGGTCATTATATCAAAAACTCATTCGTTTTGCTCCTCACTGATGACGGTCTAGAGCTCTGTGAGGGTCCAGTGGTGTGGCTGCCCTGGCTTGAACGCTGTCTAGGCACATAGCTTATTTAGATAATCATTTGGGAGATTTTTGATATTTCCTGAACTTTTATAGCTGATGTTTTATTTATAAACTCTCATTCCTTTAAGGCATCATAACATTTCCAAATATATCACACTGGAAACTTGGTGGTAAGCTTCTATGTGACTGTCTCCATTTCTGCTGATCCTCATGTAATCTGGGAAACAAACAATATGAAATGTACCTTCATGAGGAAAAATGGAGGTTTTAATCTGGTTTCACAACAAATCACTCATTCCTACAATCAATATGCATTGAGTGCTTATTATGTATACATTTCAAAGTTGTGAAGATGTTGAAACCAATAAAATTGCACAAAATGCCTGCTAAAAGAATGTTTATAATCTACGGTGAAAGAGAAACAACCCTCCCTCCTCAATAAGTAAATTGTCTTGTCTATGAGAAGATCATAAGTGGTTTGAAGAAAAGTCTATCAGGGTAAGAGGTGGTGGTTTTCATAAATTTATATTGGGTGGTGGAGATAGGTTTCTTTGAGAGGGTGACATCCGTGGAGGTGATGCTTCCTGAGAGAGTATAGTCAGGAAAAATTCCTAAGGCCACAGACCACCAGGCCAGAACAAAGAACAGATAGGGAGCCAGGGTGGCAAAGTAGAGTGTGTGGGGGAAGCTGCGGTTGTCAGAGGGAGATGTAACTGGGAGAGCTTGGTCCTATGAGGACTTGTGGACCACTTCTAAGTCTTCAATATTTTAAACTTTATTTTAATTTATTTACTTTTACTGATGCATAGTTGATTTACAATATTGTGTTAGTTTCAGATGTACAGCAAAGTGATTCAATATATATATATATGGTGTTTTCCAGATTCTCTTCCCTTATAGATTATCACAAGATATTTAGCACAGTTCAGTTCAGTTCAGGTGCTCAGTTGTGTCCGACTCTTCGTGACCCCATGAACCTCAGCCCACCAGGCTTCCCTGTCCATCACCAGCTCCCTCAGGTTACCCAAACTCATGTTCATTGAGTTCGGTGACGCCATCTAACCATCTCATCCTCTGTCCCCTTATCCTCCTGCCTTCAGTCTTTCCCAGCATCAGGGTCTTTTCCAATGAGTCAGCTCTTTGCATCAGGTGGTCAAAATATTGGAGTTTCAGCTTCAACATCAGTCCTTCCAACGAATACCCAGGACTAATTTCCTTTGGGATGGACTGGTTGGATCTCCTTGCAGTCCAAGGGACTCTCAAGAGTCTTCTCCAACACCACAGTTCAAAAGCATCAATTCTATAAAGAAGCTCAGCTTCTTTATAGTCCAACTCTCACATCCATACATGACCACTGGAAAAACCATAGCCTTAACTAGATGGACCTTTGTCAACAAAGTAATGTCTCTGCTTTTTAATATGCTGTCTAGGTTGGTCATAACTTTCCTTCCAAGGAGTAAGCGTCTTTTTATTTCATGGCTACAGTCACCATCTGCAGTGATTTTGGAGCCCAGAAAAATATAGTCAGCCACTGTTTCTATTGTTTCCCCATGTATTTGCCATGAAGTGATGGGACCATGTGCCATGATCTTAGTTTTCTGAATGTTGAGATTTAAGCCAACTTTTTCACTCTCCTCTTTCACTTTCATCAAGAGGCTTTTTAGGTCTTCTTCACTTTCTGCCGTAACGGTGGTGTCATCTGATATATGAGGTTATTGATGTTTCTCCCGGCAATCTTGATTCCAGCTTGTGCTTCCTCCAGCCCAGAGTTTCTCATGATGTACTCTGCATATAAGTTAAATAAGTAGGGTGGCAATATACAGCCTTGACGTACTCCTTTTCCTATTTGGAACCAGTCTGTTGTTCCATGTCCAGTTCTAACTGTTGCTTCCTGATCTGCGTACAGGTTTCTCAAGAGGCAGGTCAGATGGCCTGATATTCCCATCTCTTTCAGAATTTTCCACAGTTTATTGTGATCCACACAGTCAAAGGCTTTGGCATAGTCAAAACCATCTATGATTTTCTGGAACTCTGTTGCTTTTTTGATGATCTGGAGGATGTTGGCAATTTGATCTCTGGTTCCTCTGGCTTTTCTAAAACCATCTTGAACATCTGGAAGTTTATGGTTCACGTATTGCTGCAACATGACTTGGAGAATTTTGAGCTTTACTGTACTAGTGTGTGAGATGAGTGCAATTGTGTGGCAGTTTGAGCATTCTTTGGCATTGCCTTTCTTTGGGATTGAAATGAAAACGGACCTTTTCCAGTCCCGTGTCCACTGCTGAGTTTTCCAAATTTGCTGGCATATTGAGTGCAGCACTTTCACAGCATCATCTTTCAGGATTTGAAATAGCTCAAATGGAATTCCATCACCCCTACTAACTTTGTTCGTAGTGATACTTCCTAAGGCCCACTTGAATTCACATTCCAGGATGTCTGGCTCTAGGTGAGTGATCACACCATTGTGATTATCTGGGTCGCAAGATCTTTTTTGTATAGTTCTTCTGTGTATTCTTGCCACCGCTTCTTAATATCTTCTGTTTTGTTATGTCCGCACCATTTCTGTCCTTTAATGAGCCCATCTTTGCATGAAATGTTCCCTTGGTATCTCTAATTTTCTTTTAAGAGATCTCTAGTCTTTCCTATTCTATTGTTTTCCTCTATTTCTTTGCACTGATCACTAAGGAAGGCTTTCCTATCTCTCCTTGCTATTCTTTGGAATTCTGCATTCAAATGGGTATATCTTTCCTTTTCTCCTTTGCTTTTTGCTTCTCTTCTTTTCTCAGCTATTTGTAAGGCCTCCTCAGACAGCCGTTTTGCCTTTTTGCATTTCTGTTTCTTGGGGATGGTCTTGCTGCCTGTCTCCTGTACAATGTCACCAACCTCCGCCCATAGTTCATCAGGCTCTCTGTCTATCAGATCTAGTCCTTTAAATCTATTTCTCACTTCCACTGTATAATCATAAGGGATGTGATTTAGGTCATACCTGAATGGTCTAGTGTTTTTCCCCATTTTCTTCAATTTAAGTCTGAATTTGGCAATAAGGAGCTCATGATCTGTGTCACAGTCAGTTCCCAGTCTTATTTTTGCTGACTGTATAGAGCTTCTCCGTCTTTGGTTGCAAAGAATATAATCAATCTGATTTTGGTATTGACTGTGTGGTGATGTCCATGTGTAGAGTCATATCTTGTGTTGTTGGAAGAGGGTGTTTGCTATGCCCAGTGCGTTCTCTTGGAAAAACTCTATTAGCCTTTGCCCTGCTTCATTCTGTATCCAAAGCCAAGTTTGCCTGTTACTCCAGATATCTCTTGACTTCCTACTTTTGCATTCCAGTCCCATATAATGAAAAGGACATCTTTTTTTGGGTATTAGTTCTAAAAGGTCTTGTAGGTCTTCATAGAACTGTTCAACTTCAGGTTCTTTAGTGTTACTGCTCGGGGCATAGACTTGGATTACCATGATATTGAATGGTTTGCCTTGGAAACGAACAGAGATCCTTCTGTCGTTTTTGAGATTGCATCCAAGTACTGCATTTCGGACTCTTTACTATATTAAATCTTTGATGTTTAATTTGAGTAAGTCAGGGAACCACTGGGGTGTCTTAGTTTTTAAATTTATTTAATCTTTATTGGCGTGTTGTTGCTTTATAATGTGTGTTAGCTTCTCCTGTACAGCGGAGTGAGTCAGCTACACATGTTCATACTGTTGTTGTTGTTTGGTCACTCAGTGAAGTCTGACTCTTTACAGCCCCGTGGACTATAGCCCGCACAAGGGCCCTCTGTCCATGGGATTTCCCAGGCAAGAATGCTGGAGTGGGTTATCATTTTCTTCTCCAGGGGATCTTCCTGACTCAGGGACAGAACCAACGTCTTCTGCGTTGCGGGCAGATTCTTTACCACTGAGCCGCCTGGGAAGTCGCACATACACATACATCCCCTCGTTTGTTGATTTCCTTCCCATTTAGGTCACATAGCACTGAGTCGAGTTCCCTGTGTGATACAGTAGGTTCTCATCAGTTAGTTTTGTATCTTATATACACCTAACGATGGTGTATATATGTGAATCCCAATCTCCCAATTCATTCCACTTCCCTTCCCCACTTGGTATCCATATATTTGTTTTCTATGTCCAAGTCTCTATTTCTGCTTTGCAAATAAGATCATCTGCACCATTTTTCTAGATTCCACACATGCATTTTAATATAAAGTATTTGTTTTTCTCTTTGTGACTTATTTCACTCTGTCTGCCAGTCTCTATAAGTCCATCCACGTCTCTACAAATGACCCACTTTCATTCATCTCACATAATTTAATCTATCTTGCTGCTTTGCTGTGACCGTTAGAGGGTTAGAGGGATAATAGGAGACCTTAGGAAGCTATTGCAACCACCTGGGGGTGGGGGAGTGATGGATGATGGTGTCTCTGGTGGCAGTGAAGGAGAAGATAGTGTTTCTGGGTATATTTTGCAGGTAGATTAGCAAACATTCAGCCATCATCAAAGCCAGCTGTATGTAAAATGTCATTAAAATAGCTGATGCTAGACATATGTATCTTTTTGTTTACTTTTTCTGCTTTTCTCCCACTGTCTTCTCCTCCACATCCTCCACTTTGGCACCTTTCTGGGGATTCTAGATTTTCACAATTGTCACATCCTTGCCATCTCAGAACTAACCAATTCTGTATCCCATTCTTTTGCTTCTCTTCAGCTAGCTTTTCCGAACTTGTCTTAGGAAGGATTCACACTCAAGTGACAGTGGTTGACCAAAGCCCTATTTTTTTAATCCTCAGGGAGTTATGCATTTTTACTAAGGGATGATTGTGCAGTTTAACTCAAAGAAGAGACTTTTCTAAGTCGTGAACAGCAGATGAGGAATTAAAATTTTGTTTTTTTTATACTTTCTGAATCTTATTGTAATTTTTAATTAACTACTTCAATTTAACTCAACAAATATTTGCTGAACATTTGTTCTTTTCCAGGTTGGTACTAGGTGTTGGAAATAATATAAAATCTCTCCTCTAAATGACCTATGAGGCTAATAAGGATGGCAGAATCTTGTAATGCAATGAAATAAATGCTATACATTTGATAGAAACACAAAAAAATAAATCGGCTGTGGAGAAGGAACCTGGGAAGAGCTGTTCGGGGAACTTCTCCTGGTAGCTTGCACCTTCTCTGCCTGGCTGTTGTCTACAGCCAGCCTGCTACGCCCACACCACTTCGGCTACCAGGCTCAGTGTGGACCTTGCGTTCTGCCAGTAACTCAGATGTAAGGGACATGTCTGGGCAGCCTCCTTCTGTGAATTGGATCAGGGCTTGGCTTGAGCTTTCGTCTCAGGGAGACTCTAACTAGGGCAGTGTAAACATGGTCCCTGAGGAGCAGGAAGTGGACATTTGGAGTGATGCTCTCAGCCATGCGATGCATGCCTACAGAGAAGCTGACTGTACTGAAAGTGTAACCATGAGTTCAAATCCCTGATTCTCAAGGCAAGTAGTACAGTTTGTTCTGAGGTCGCATAGCTCTTTATTACTAGAGCCTGTGATGAATTTAATGTGTCAGTGATGGGGGATGGGGGCTTTCCTGGTGGCTCAGACAGTAAAGAATCTGCCTACAGTGCAGGAGACCTGGGTTCAATCCCTGGGTCAGGAACATCCACTGGAGAAGGGAATGGCTACCCACTCCAGTATTCTAGCCTGGGAAAGCTCATGGACAGAAGAGCCTGGGGGGCTACAGTCCATAGGGTTCACAGAGTTGGGCACAGCTGAGTGACTAACACTTTTACCTGGGCTTCCCAGGTGGTGCTAGTGGTAAAGAACCTGCCTGGTAATGCAGGAGATGTAAGAGACACAGGTTTGATCTCTGGGTTGGGAAGATTCCTTGGAGGAGGGCATGGCAATCCACTCCAGTATTCTTGCCTGGAGAATCCCATGGACACAAGAGCCTGGCAGGCTACGATCCATAGGGTCGCACAAACTCAGACACAACTGAAGTGATTTAGCATGCATATACACACACACAATGAAGGGGTGATGGTGGCAATAGTGGTGGGAAATATTTTCTGAAGGGGAAGGGTGTTCTTGCTTTCCTCATCTTCATACCCAGGATTTATGTTGCAATATCTAGCATTGCCTATAAATAGAATTAGCTCTGATAAACTTGCATACAAAATACCAGCTCTTTTTTTAAACTTAAACTTTGCCCTGCACCTGTCATGTAGTAGATATTTAAGAAATATTTATTGAATGATGGCTCAAAGCATAGATTGCAAATTAAAGAGATACAATAGTTATCATTGAATTTTTTGCTGGATTCAAAGTCAGCCTCATTGGTTCTACCTTGTATGATTTGTTAATGGTGATTCCAGTCTTTAATATTACAGCCTATTATTATTATTTGAGTTATAATTATAGTGACTGGAGTGATTTGTAATTTTAAACCAAAGAAGAGAAGTCAATATATTTGATTTAATACCTGGAAGCCTTGAAATGCTGAAGAATAAATATGTTCCAAATTAGAATATTGTTAAGAAAACACAGAGGAAATATACTGGACATAAAAGGCATCTCTTATGGCAATAAGAGTCAGTGATGCTATCTAGCCATTTCATCTGTTGCTGCCCCCTTCTCCTTTTGCCTTTGGTTTTTCCCAGCATCAGGGTCTTTTTAAAAGTGTTGGCTCTTCTCAACAGGTAGCCAAAGTATTGGAGCTTCAACTTCAGCATCAGTCCTTACAATGAATATTCAAGACTTATTTCCTTTAGGATTGACTGGTTTGATTTCCTTGGAGTCCAAGGGACAATCAAGACTCCTCCAGCACCACAGTTCAAAAGCTTCAATTCTTCTGTGCTCAGCCTTCTTTATGGTCCAACTCTCACAATCTGTACATGACTACTAGAGAAACCATAGCTTTGACTGTATGCACCTTTGTTGGCAAAATGATGTCTTTGCTTTTTAATATGCTGTCTAGGTTTGTCATACCTTTTCTTCCAAGGAGCAAGTGTCTTTTAATTTCATAGCTGCACTCACCATCTGCAGTGATTTTTGAGTCCAAGAAAATAAAATTTGTCACTGTTTCCACCTTTTCCCCATATATTTGCCATGAAGTGATTGGACCAGATGTCATTAGTTTTCTTAATGTTGAGATTCAAGCCAGCTTTTTCACTCTTCTCTTTCACCCTCATTAACAGGCTCTTTCGTTTCTCTTCACTTTCTGCCATTCAGTTCAGTTCGGTCCAGTTGCTTAGTCATGTGAGATTCTTTGCAACCCCATGGACTGCAGCACGCCAGGCTTTCCTATGTATCATCAACTCCCGGAGCTTGCTCAAACTCACGTCCATT
This sequence comes from Dama dama, assembly GCF_033118175.1. NCBI lineage: Eukaryota > Metazoa > Chordata > Mammalia > Artiodactyla > Cervidae > Dama > Dama dama. The sequence goes on along the minus strand of NC_083687.1, from coordinate 9,080,309 downwards.
GAGTCAGTGATGCCAACCAACCATCTCATCCTCTGTTGTCCCCTTATTCTCCCACCTTCAATCTTTCCTAGCCTCAGAGTCTTTTCCAATGAGTCAATTCTTCGCATCAGGTGGTCAAAGTACTGGAGTTTCAGCTTCAGCATCAGTCCTTCCAATGAATATTCAGGACTGATCTCCTTTAGGATGAACTGATTGGATCTCCTTGCAATCCAAGAGACTCTCAAGAGTCTTCTCCAACACCACAGTTCAAAAGCATCAGTTCGTCAGCCCTCAGCTTTTTTTATAGTCCAACTCTCATATCCATACATGACTACTGGAAAAACCATAGCCTTGACTAGATGGACCTTTGTTGGCAGAGTAATGTCTCTGCTTTTTAATATGCTGTCTAGCTTGGTCAGAGCTTTTCTTCCAAGCAGTAAGTGTCTTTTAATTTCATGGCTTCAGTCACCATTTGCAGTGATTTTGGAACCCAAGAAAATAAAGTCTGTCATTGTTTCCACTGTTTCCCCATCTATTTGCCATGAAGTGGTGGGACCGGATGCCATAATCTAAGTTTTTTGAATGTTGAGTTTTAAGCCAGCTTTTCCACTTTCCTCTGTCACTTTCATCAAGAAGCTCTATAGATCCTCTTCACTTTCTGGCATAAGGGTGGTGTCATCTGTGTATCTGAGGTTATTGATATTTCTCCCAGAAATCTTGATTCCACCCTGTGCTTCATCCAGCCTGGCATTTCGTATGATATACTCTGCATAAAAGTTAAATAAGCAGGGTGACAATATACAGCCTTGACATTTCCCAATTTGGAACCAATGTGTTGTTCCATGTCCGGTTCTAACTGTTGCTTCTTGACCTACATACAGGTTTCTCAGGAGGCAGGTAAGGTGGTCTAGTGTTCCCATCTCTTTAAGAATTTTCCACAGTTTTTTGTGATCTACACAGTTAAAGGCTTTGGCGTAATCAGTAAAGCAGAAATAGATGTTTTTCTGGAACTCTCTTGCTTTTTCAATGATCCAGTGGATGTTGGCAATTCGATCTCTGGTTCCTCTGCCTTTTCTAAAACCAGCTTGAACATCTGGAAGTTCACGGTTCACATACTGTTGAGGCCTGGCTTGGAGAATTTTGAGCTTTACTTTTCTAGCATGTGAGATGAGTGCAATTGTGTGCATTTTTTGGCATTGCCTTTCTTTAGGATTGGAATGAAAAGTGACCTTTTCCAGTCCTGTAACCACTGCTGAGTTTTCAAATTTGCTGGCATATTGAGTGCAGCACTTTTGCACCATCATCTTTTAGGAATTAAAATAGTTCAACTGGAATTCCATCACCTCCACTAGTTTTGTTTGTGGTGATGCTTCCTAAGGCCCACTTGACTTCTCATTCCAGGATGTCTGGCTGTAGGTGAGTGATCACACCATCGTGGTTATCTGGGTGATGAAGATCTTTTTTTTATAGTTCTTCTATGTATTCTTGCCACCTCTTCTTTATATCTTCTGCTTGTCTGATCCATACCATTTCTGTCCTTTATTGAGCCCATCTTTGCATGAAATGTTCCCTTAGTATTTCTAATTTTCTTGAAGAAATTTTCTAGTTTTTACCATTCTATTGTTTCCCTCTATTTCTTTGCATTGATTGCCGAGGAAGCCTTTCTGTCTCTCCTTGCTATTCTTTGGAAGTCTGCATTCAAATGGGTATATATTTCCTTTTCTCCTTTGCCTCTAGCTTCTGTTTTTCTGAGCTATTTGTAAGTCCTCCTCAGACAACCATTTTGCCCTTTTGCATTTCTGCCATAAGGGTGGTGTCATCTGCATGTCTGAGGTTATTGATATTTCTCCAGGCAATCTTGACTCCAGCTTGTGAATCATTCAGCCCAGCATTTGGCTTGATGTACTCTGCATATAAGTTAAATAAACAGGGTGACAATATACAGCCTTGATGTACTGCTTTCCCGATTTGAAACAGTCCATTGTTCCATGTCTGGTTCTAACTGTTGCTTCTTGACCTGCATACAGATTTCTCAGGAGACAGGTCAGGTGGTCTGGTATTCCCTTCTCTTGAAGACTTTTCCCAGTTTGCTGTGATCTGCAGAGTCACAGGCTTTAGTGTAGTCACTGAAGCAGAAGCAGGTGTTTTTCCGGAGTGCCCTTGATTCTAATATGTCGCTATTCAGTCTTGGTCTTTCCTACTTGGCCATGCTAACTTTGCCTTCATCCATGACGGGAACATGTATCTTAGAGATGCACGAGGCTCCAGATACAGAAAGTACGAGAAAGGACATCTGGTTGCTGTAAAGAAGTTGAATCTCCTGGTCTAGAAAAATTGTATCACAAAAAAAGAAAGATAAAATTTCTACTTCTATTGCAAAACTATTGTGAATTTTGGAAAAGGAGAGCTTTACCAGAAAAAATAAGCAAGCAATTTTTTTCACACAAAATTCCAAGGTAAATTCTGAAAATTATAGCAACTTCTTAGTTTGTGAATATTTGCAAAAACAACTATAACTGGAAGTCAGACATTTTCGTAAATCAATAGACATTTGTTGAATGCCTTCCAGGTTCTAGCTTTTGTGATGTCTCTCATGATATCATGAACAAGGAAAGATACCTTCCTTTTTTCCTATCTTCTACTAGACCTATTAGAGATCTAGTGATGTATTCCTATGAATTCCCACTTGTCCTGAATACTTAATCCAAAGCATCCTTGAGATCATTCTCTATCTCATCGTCTTACTTTAATTTTCTGAATATTATTTATCTTTCTAGGACTTTTCTTTACTACTTGTTTATTGTTTGTTTGTTTCAGTTCAATGAGATATCAACTCTAGAGAGTAAAGTCTTATGAGTTCTGTTTACTGCTAAATCTCTAATATTTAGAACAATGCACATGCAAAAGTAGATACTCAATAATAATTTGTTGAATGACTCCATTAGTTGGACTGCTGTATCCAAGTAAATTTACAAGATGGATTGATGCCCACCAGGTTGGCAGAATCCAGTAGGCAAGAGCTTTCTATCCTTAATTTGTGACTTGAATGAAGATAAAAATGGTTCATGAAATAACATAAAATTATCTTTACAGTTTACAATGACAACCAAATATAAACCAAATGTTAAAAAGAGTTGAAAGAGTAATATTCCATTGTGTCTATGTACCACAATTTCCTTATCCATTCATGTGCCGATGGACATCTAGGTTGCTTCCATGTCCTGGCTATTGTAAACAGTGTTGTAATGAACATTTGGGGTATATGTGTCTCTTTCGATTCTGGTTTCCTCTGTGTGTATGCCCAGCAGTAGAATTGCTGGGTCATATGGCAGTTCTGTTTCCAGTTTTTTAAGGAATGTCCATACTGTTCTCCATGGGGGTGGGGAGTGATTTGGGGAGGTGGTTCTGGATGAGGGGACACCCGTACACCCGTGGCTGACTCATGTTGATGTATGGCAAAACCACCACAATACTATAAAGTAATTAGCCACCAATTAAAATAAATTGATTTAAAAAAAGAGATGAAAGAATTAGGAATTTTAAGTCATGGTGCTCCAATAATATAAAATGACTTCAGTGTCACTCACTTCTGTATTCTAAACATATCAGAGAAACTAAGGAGACCATTCCTATGATTATTATCTTCACTGTATTAATCGAGTCTATTGTCAATATCATGTAAATGATGATGATATTCTACCTTGTGTTAAAATACATCTAGTTAAACATATCTTTTTAAAATTTACATATAGTAGTGTGTATATGTTTATCCCACACTCCTTATTTATCCTTCCCCGCACCTTTCTCCTTTGGTAAACATAAGTTTGTTTTCAAATTCTGTCAGTCTGCATCTGTTTTTTAATAAGATCATTTGTATCATTTTTAAAATACAACACTGTAAATCAAGTATACTCTAATATAAAATCAAAATTAAATTTAAAAAGTGTTAAAGGAATATTGACAGGAGGAAATGATAGTGGAGTTCTTCAGTTGAGGATCAGTAAGGAAGGGGTTGATAGAAACAGCCGCATAACCATCACACAGAAGAGAGTTCTTAGTCAAACAGGGAAAAAGAGGACCAATGTCCTCTAGGAGTAAGTTAGCAGAAGCATATTTCATCTCAGTATAAAGGAGAATTTTGTACTAATTCTAACAGAACTGAACATGCTACCTTGGGAGGTATGGCTAAACAAGGGATCAGAGAGATTCCTGCTTTGGCTGGGGGGGTTGAAACAAAGTGCCTTCAATTTCACTTCTGATTCTAAGATTATATGGCATTACATATATAATAGCAAGATATTGCTCTGACCAAGCTTTTCAGCTATACTCTTTAGAGCAGCTGAGGATAAGAGAGAGCAAAGGTTATAAATGATTATGCACCCTGAAAGATGAGGTGAGGTCCTATGGTAGATGAATCATGGCTGTTGACCTGGAGCGTCATGTCCAAATCCCAGCGATGATTTAGTAGCTAGTGACCTTAGATACATTCTTTCTTAGTGTCTCTCTGCTTTGAAGTGAAAGTGAAAGTCTCTCAGTCATGTTCAGGTCTTTGTGACCCCATGGACTATACAGTCCATAGAATTCTCCAGGCCAGAATACTGGGGTGGGTAGCCTATCCCTTCTCCAGAGGATCTTGATGACCCAGGAATAGAACCGGGATCTCCTGCATTGCAGTCGGATTCTTTACCAACTGAGCTATTAGGGAAGCCTTTTAGTTTCCATATATAAAGTGAATGTAATATAATATCTATGTCATAGGTTTGTTTTGATAACTCAGGGAGATAATACACAGTAAGCTTTTAGAGAGTACCTGGCTTGCAGTGATTGTTAGTTATTATTATTATTGCAACTAGTGTTGCAATTAAACATCCACAAAACCACTGTGGAGTATTAATAACATTTTTTCTGCATTATTTATCTGTTTAGATATTCCTTGGGAGAAGATATCTTATTGAGAAATATGGGCCTGGTGGACTTGAATTCCAAATCTTTTAGATTTTATATGGGCTGTGGTCTTAGATGAGTCATCTGAACTCACCACATAGCCTTTGCTTAATGACTGTTTAGTTATAGGGATTCTGCAAAATTAAATGAGGCAATGCATGTTGTTTGCCTAGTTATGGATGTCAGCTCTTATTCTCCATGCTGAGATGGCATTTTGCTTCAATCCTTAATCTAAATACGTTATTTTCTGGAGACTGTAGCAGTGCAGTAAGTCCCCTACATATGAACCTTCAGGTTTCAACCTTTCAAAGATGTGAGCGTTCATGCCAGCCCCTATATCCCAGCTTTTGTACTGTACTACTGAACCGTTCAAGGTACTGTACTGTAAATTTGAAAATGTTTCACTTTTTGTGTTTGTTTTTTATGTACATTTTATTTGTATGAAAAGCATTACAAGCCTATTATAGTACAGTACTATATAGCCAAATGCATTAGTTGAGTATCTAGGCTAACTTTGTTGGACTTACAAACAAATTGAACTTACCAATGCACTCTTGGAACGGAACTTGTTCGTATGTAGGGGGCTTACAGTACCAGGTCAACAGAGAGACTCGGGGCTTGAAGGGGCTGAAGCGTTGCTTCTTCCAGCCCTGGCATTTTTTTATTTTACTTGACTACTCTGTCTTCTTCTGTAGATCCTTTGGTTTGCTTGCAGGGGATGAAGACAGCCTGGCGCTGTGTGCCAGTTTCCTACAGCTTTGGGGCCAGTGGGGAAGCTGCCTGAGACAGGAGCTTTTGAAGTGAGACCAGCCTTGAACTTGGCACCCAGAGCAATGTCAACACTGGGATTTTGATTATGTCTGTGATCCTGATTTCTACAGTTTCCTCATGCTCGACCCCAAATACTCTACAAAACTGAATTAGATTACACCAACTTTTACTTAAAAGTTGAAATATTTTCTTTTGATTCTTTAATATCACTGTATTAGAAAGTACAGGAGAGGGTGATGAAGTTTAAAAAATGAATTTAAGACCAATAGCATGGCCTTCTAGTTTTCTCGTTATGGAGTTAAATTGCTATCATATCTATTCAAAATACTATTTTTTAAAAATCATTGCTGAATTTTATGTGTTCTGATCACTTTTTTTATAAATGATGCAAGAGAATGTATTGAGTTTAATTAAACTTATTGCAATAATATTTGTTAATTATAGCACCATAAAAAAAGATCCACATTCCTTTGAGAATCAAGCAAAAATACCCCAAATATTTATACAATATTATTCCTGTCAGGGCATACTGCCAATGAGAAATTTACATATAACTGTGTAAAAAAGAATGTTTTTAAACTCTGAAAAGATATAGCATATAATTGCCTATAATCCCTAGGCTGATGTTTTACTGTGGTATTTCTTTGCTTCTCATTCTAATAAAACATTAACATGAAGAGCTAATTTTTTCTGTCAAAAGCAAGTTGTTGAAGCATAATCATTGTTTCCTTCATTTGATAATGTGTCGTTTAACTTGGTAGAACTGGTCTAAAATTCTGTCACATTCTTTCCCCTTTTCAATCCCATTCTTACTTTCTGGTTACCCCCCATTCTAGCAATACAAGACCAAGTCCAGCTACAAGGCTTTTGCAGCAATCCCAACAAACACATTGCTTTTGGAACAGAAGGTCAGTGTTGGTTCAAAAGCAGAGTACATTTTGGTGATGTTTTCTAAGATTGCTCATGTTTTTTAGAAAATTTCTGTTTTCAAGTTTTGCATTTACCAAAATAAAATGCTGCTTTTAGTTTAGGATGACATGGTGAAAGCATGTTGGTGAGTAGAATTGGAGACATCATTAATTTATCAGTAGAGTCTGGGTAGGAGCTGTCAGGCAGCTCTGGGAAACTTGATTACATCGTGTATCTCTGAGTATATCCCTGTCCTTTGGAATTTTAAATAATGGTTAATATTTACATGCTTCCAGGATGGTGGTCCTGTGATGATTAAGACTTCACTTTCCAATGCAGGAAGTGTGGGTTCAATCCCTGGTTGGGAGCTGAGATCCCACATACCTCGCAGGCAAAAATCCAAGGCATAAACCAGAAGCAGGGTTATACAAATTCAATAAAGACTTTAAAAATAAAGTCCACATAGAAAATCTTAAAAAAAAAATATTTAAGGGTGTCCACTTCTGTTCACAGTGGTCAGTCAGCAGAGTGGAGGTAAAGTGGGGTTACCTCTGGGCAACTGGCCGCCTCTCAAACTGGGTGATTCATAGGTGGCTCAGATGGTAAAAATCTGCCTGCAGTGCTGGACACACAGGAAATGTAGTTTCAGTCCCTGGGTTGGGAAGATGCCCTGGAGGAAGGCATGGCAACTCACTCCAGTATTCTTGCCTGGAGAATTCCATGGGCAGAGTAGCCTAGTGGGCTACAGTCCATGGGGCCAAAGAGAGTTGGACATGACTGAGCGACTAACACTTTGACTTTAACACATTGTGTGGCTTCCACAGGGTGGAAATACATTACCCAAACATCAGGGTCTGAACATCTTTATCCACCTCACTGATCTGACCTCCATGAATGAGATAGAAGGTGGAAATCCTTTCCAGTGACCCAGCTGCTTTCACACGGCTCCAGGGCATTTTTGATTTGCTATTAAGAGTCATTAACTATAAAATTACAGGATTCTGCTTCAGTGGGTAAATTAACTTAAAGCCTCTTGTTTCACAAGTCCATTACAAAGGTTCTAATGAAGTCCCAGTGGAAGAAATGAATGAAATCAATTACCAAGTTTATGACATGATATAGTCCCTATGTTATTTTTATGCTATTTATTTAGGCAATATATCTTTGACTGCATGAAGCCCATTTTTTGTGTGTGTGCAATTATAGTGTTTCAAATAATGTTATTATTTGTCAGATGTTAGTGTTTGCAACCAGGTGATATTTTGACCACTGGTTTGTGAATCTACATGCTAAAATATATAGCATGATCTGGAGAGTAAAACTGTATATTCTCATATTCTGTATATTCCTTTGTCTAAAAAGTAGGAATTGTTAGTGGGGAATGCTAAGAGGTGTATAAGTGAACTTTAGATGACAGTATCTCTTACATTGTGTATCTCTGATAACAAACTATTATCCAACTGTGGCCCAGAGTATGCTCTGTATATCTGAATCCTTTGAACTGGGGTGGGAGTTACTTGGTTGCAGGGAGATGGGTAGTTTTTTCCTCTAGCTTCTTTTCTGAATTTTGACCTTTTTTGGTTTATTGAAGGATAACATAGGGGAATTCCCTGGTGGTCTAGTGGTTAAGACTCTGAGCTTCCACTGCAGGGGACATGGGTTCAATTCTTGGGTTGGGGAACTAATATCCTGCATGCTGCATGGTCCCCCTGCCCCAACTCCCATAAAAGGGAGATTTTCAATATCAGGAGATTTCTGGAGGCTTGAGGAAGTGACACCATCACCATGTCACCAGATGCCCCTTATCCTATATCTAGAGCTATTATGTGGAGTCATAGTAGAAGTGTTCCCTCATCATAGACCCTCTGCCCATTTAGATGGATGTTTCCAAAATTTGCTCCCAAGGGCCTGCCTTCACAGAAGTGAAAGAAGCTCTTCCCTCACCAGCAGTGAAGACTTCCTGGTTTCAGAATCTCTGTCTTTTTCAGTTCAATGGATTTTAAAGATTATACTTTATTAGTCAGTCATAAAAATGAAGAATGATTAGCTTAATTTTGAATTTCATCAAAACCCATTTCATAAACATCTTTGGTGGTATTGGTTTTCACTGAACCTAATGCAAGTTCATAAAGGAGAGGGTTTGTGTTTTTAATTTCAAATAAAACATACTCTTCAGTAAAATTACCATTTTTATTTTTAGTACAACAACATCTGTAAATATCATGATATCTGATTTAAAATATCTAATGCGTTTATTCACTAGGGATTAGCCTGACTGAGCACACAATATATTTATCTAGTGTGGATAATTGTCTCTTGGCTAAGATATTGTTTTTGGACCACAAATACTTGAATTGCTTCAGGGTCACAGGATATAACATGATGCTTGTTTTTCTTTAGAGCCTTTTATAATTCCATTTTTTTTCCCTCTGGCTTTCCTATGTTATGTACTCTTCAATGAGAAACTTTACTTTTAAGAATTTTTAAATCACAAAAACATTATCCCAAGATTTTATGAGAGTTTATTTCTATTTTCAGTCATATTTCTTGAATGATACTGCGTTGTTTCATTCATGGTTGTAGTTTAAAAAAATAAATCTGGTTTATACAATAGAACTCATCCTATGCCATCAAAATCAAAGGGACTTATTTCTGAATCGAGTGGGTAAATTAGGGCTGTTATAATAAGAGGCTCATCTATCTGGGGGAGAATTCATAGTTTGGAATATGTTGAATTCCCGAAACTTCTTGGAGATCCCTTTAATATCATCCGGAACACTACAATGAAGAAGGGTGATGCCACAGTGTCATTACAGTATTCTGTTAGGGTCCATGCTGGGGACTGCCTTGAAGATGCAATGAACCCATTTACTTCATCTTAAGATAGTTCAGCAATTCTCCCCCAGTCAGATTTTTTATACCATATTTTCTTTTATAGCATATAGTATAATTAATAAGGAACCAGAATCACTTAAAAAGATAATACTATTTTTTAAAGCAAACTTTTCTCCAAATTGAAATACAGGCATCCCTTCTGATTAGACATTAAGCTTTCATTGAATCCCCCAACTGGTTTCAGCTTTAATCACCCCTTGATGAAGCCCATAATTGTCAAAAGAGTACATTTTGTTGACAAGGGATATAAAGTATCTGGTACTTCTGTTCTATAATTTATTGTCCACATCAAACTTAAATTTATAGCTTATTCCATTTCCTATCATTTCCCCTCCATGAATGTTTAGGAAGGAAGCATTTTTAGCTTAAGCCTTAACTAAGGCTTTACAGGAAAAGATGAATGTCAGGCTTCATATTTTAATGTGTTGGCATTGAGGTCTTTGACTCAATCTCCTGCCAATAATCATCTTCTCCAAGACTGAGATGAGGATGTAATACTAGTGATTATAAAGCAGGAACAAAATAATTAGATGAACTTGCATTCATGACTGTCCTTATTACAATACGTTCAACAATATACCAAGCTCTGTAGAGGAAATAATTTTTATATGGGCATTATTTTTTATTCACGATGTGGGTACTGCTATCCTTTCCAGAGAATGTTAAACATCTCTCTCTCATTGACTAATTTTTCTTATCATCTAAGTCCGATAGCAATAGGTAAAAAATTTAACTTAAGGAAACACATTTACATTCTAAATACATGGATTATTATTTTTATTGTGCAATTGTTTTAAGGATAGGAAAGACAAAGGAATGTTTCCTTGTAATCAAATAATATGAATATTTATTGTCTCACGGCGATTGCTATTTTTCCATGAAATAATACGCTTTTTCTTTGGAAGTACTTTATCTGTTGCCTTCTTCACAAATATCTCTCAGGATAAAATGAAGGCTACAGTTACATACTAATTTTTCCAACAAATGATATTATTGTGCATTTAATTCATAGCCTATGTGTGTTTGAAAGAATTTTAGAGTAGCTCAATGTTATAAATAGCACCTATAAACTACAGGATTCACTATTTAAATGAAGATTACAGGAAAAATCATTTTATTTCTCCTGGTGGAAGGAGAATATAAACAGCTGTTTCAAAGACAATAGGAAGAACTATGCTAAAAAAAATAGAAAAGTAAAGATTTGAGATATCTTGTTAATATAAACGTTTTGTTCTAAGTTGCCAGTTTAATTTTTTTAAAGGTGACTTGTTAAACTCCAGTCAGATTAATCATATGTCTTTGGGTGAGACTATTTTAAGATCAATGCATGTCTTAAAAACTTAACAAAATCTGGTTACTAACTTAAGCATATGGTCTAGACCAGAGTAAGTGTCTTAATTTAGGTTACTTCAAGAAGTAAATGTGTTCCCAATTTGTTTAGCAATGGAGAAGTGCCCAGGACCCGAATCTATACTAACTGGTTGCCCTTGGGCAGTTGTCTACCACTCAACTACTCTTTTAAAACACTTACTAAACCATATTTAAATATACATATTGGTTTTTTCTTTCTTCCTACTATAAACTGTGAGAAAATGCAGTAGTTTTTGTTAAGCATTCATTGAATGAATTAATTCAGTTTGTACCCAGGTAGGTCTCTAAAATTTCCAATTTTATTTCACAGGATTTTAAGCCAAATTTTTGCTCATAGGATTATAAAAATAAAAATACCTGGTGTATGGCAGTTAGGAGTCTTCCTTTGGGGTAGAATAAGTCTCATTAACTCTAAGTCCATGGAAATGATATAAAGGGCCTTCTGTTACAGGGAAAGTAAGTTGGTTTTAGACTTGGCGCCTTTTAAAGAATACCATGACAGCCGCCATATTGAGTCCTTTAGTGTATCAGACACTGAGCTAAATGCCTTACTATCTTCACAACTTTGTAAGGATTTTGATGCTCCAGGATGTCAACTGCATTTCCAAAAGCAGCAGGGCTAGTAAGTTGCTGAAATGGACCTCAAGTGGGATCTATCACCCCTGGCTTTTCCCTACTGAGCATGCAACAGTGATGTCAATTAGCTAATGAGAAATATTTAGCAAGAGATGATGGTTTTGGATAATTTTTTTATTACTTGCTAAAAATATGTTTAAATATTCATTAAATTAGAACAGCAAAAGTTGTTTTATTTTATTTTTTTAATGAGGAACAGTTAAAGGGAATTGGAAATGGCTTAGTTCTGACAAGACTTGAGTGAATGAGGGTTTACAGACCAGCACAGTTCCTTGAGTTACTGAAAGAGAGGAGGTGAATTACAGTGGAGGAGGTGCTGGCTGGAAATCAGAAACATCATTCCGATATCCTTGATTAAATGAAGAAAAAGTCCAGAGGCTTTGCCATTGGGCCTTGATTGAATGGGTTTGAAACTAGCCTAATGATTTGCCAAAAATCCAATCCTTCTGTGTGCGAGGAACAGATGTTTAACCCTCCAAAGATCTTGGGATTAAAAACACCAAGTAAATTTCCTCAATTCTTGAAATTTTTAAACCAATCACATGAAAATAATCTACTGATAAATATTCTTAGATCTTTAAAGAAGCTGTACTTTTATAATGGAAACCCCTTTGGCTTACAGTGTACATTTTCCCCCTTTCTTCAGGTCTGAAAGCTATTCTCTGACTAGAGAATCAAAATGAGATTTATTTGCCTGAGAATATCTCCAGTCTTACAAATGGTTTTGTATTAATGACTGAAAATCAAGCAAATTTTTATGGTTAGAGGATTTTTCTACCAAATTCCTGCTCAGGTTAACTAAGTATAGCAACATTTGGGTTCTGCCTGAATTGTTTTTTGGGAGGTTAATTTTATCAGTATTAAAATACAGTACTTATCCATGACATTTTTGAAATCCAATCCAGTTAGAAAGTCGTGGCATCACAAAAAGTTTACCAGTCCTTTTAGATAATTTTTTGTTTAAAAACAATTTACTTTCTAATTCTACTTACTGTTTTTGGATTTTTAGCACTTAATCCTATTTCTAAAGAGAACAGGTTCTAATCAGTCTGCTGATTTAACGTATCTTACTTAACAAGGATTGCAGTTCCATGAGAGCTGCTCCTTTTGGATGAGGAACACCTATTACAATGTATAGGCATATCTCATGCAGACTTTGATTTTCAATGGTGTTCTTGGTTCTTGGCCCTTAATTAGAAAATCATACTGAATTCAGAAACTGTTTTTTTCTAAAAGTCAAGAAAAGAGACATAGTCTGGGCCCCAAAGTTGGTTGTGCAGAGCAAAATATAACAACTTTTAATCAGAATACTTCTAACCATTACTTAAGAATCTTTAAAAATAGGATTCAAAATATGTTCCCTTTATGCCTTGCTTGGCTATCTTCCAATTTGTTAGAAAATATATGTTTTTATAAAACCTTTTACTGGAGAATATTCTGAGAGACCTCCACTTAAAATGAATAAGAAACATCAATACAGTCCTGCTAAGTTGTCAAAAAGCAATCTATGGTCACACTTCATGTTGATAGAGATTTAATGTATTTTCTTTTAATACATTTTGTACCACAGAGGGAAAAAAAAAGTCTGCTAGCAGGAGTGGATCAAAATGATATACTTGACAGAGAACTCCTTGTCAATAAAAAATTTCAAGGCTATTTAAACTCAAAATAATCCCCCCTCCAAATTTTAATGCAATTTGAATATTGTCTTCATTTCAAGGTTTCAGCATTGCTGATATATTAATAATGCTAGTTATCCTCCTGAATTTTCCAAGCATTCTGAGTAGATAGTTTTTTTATTCCTTGAGTAAACATCAGTGTTTTAAGTTGAATAATAAAGGATGTGTTTACTTAGTAAGTTCCTACGAAGTAACCAGGATAATAACCCTATTTGATTTTGGCTGAAAAAATATTTGCTCATTATATTAAACTGATCACATACTCGGATCTTTGATGGTAAACAAATTTAATTGAAATGTGGGAAAATAAGTTATTTATTATTTAAAATATTCAGAGTTCAACCTCCTTCTCTAGAGCATTTTACTGAGGCATATTGAAATCATATTCTTTCTACGGTTCGTTTAACTCCATTTATTTGTCAGTTTACCCTTCCAGTTCATCCTAAATATCTTTACTGAGGACATGTCATGTGCTGTATCCTGAGGCTATAAATACCACAGTTACATAACTGTAGTAGGAGAAGTGGTCCAGTAGGATAGAGGTACAGTCGAAGAATAATGATGATACAGTATGTTTAAGTCATGTGTGGAATGATGTGGTATCTCAAGGATGGAGTGAAAGACTTTGCCTGGTTCAAATGCCAAAAATCATTATAAAGGACTTAGATTAAGATCTTCAGGGTGAGTAGGAATTCTAAGTGAGCTGACGGTGGAGGAAAGGTCCATCTAGGCAGAGTTAATGACGTGTGATTGGAAGGTTAACACAAGTTCAAAAACCCAAGTCCCTTGTGGTTAAAGAGCAGCAGGCAAGGGAGGATTGGGTAGAAGGTGTTGGTGGAGAGGCAAGGAAGGGCTGGACCAGACTTCTGTCCTAAGGAGTTTGTTCCTAATTCTGATCATTAATTTCTGACTTTTCTCTTTTTTATAATTATTATCATAGAAGCCATGTGTGGTTTATAGCCTAAAATAAGGCCCAATATTATGTGCTTGGCATCTAGTAGAACTGGGAGGGCCTCAGATAGCTTAATTACAAGCTCTCTTCCCCATTCCGCTTCTCCAGACATGGTCCCCCAACCCTCCCTATCAAACCGACCAGGTGCAGTGCGTACTGTTCAGTCAAGGTGACCATAGCCTTCTAAGGAACCAGGGCCATCTCACTCGATCCTACAAAGCCTGCCTCCCACAGCCCCTGCTTGTTCACTCTTCCCTGAGCACGGCTTTCCTGTGGCCCAGATGGAACACACACTCGCTTCCCTGGGCCATGCCCACCTCTGAGTATTGCACTGGGCTTGATTTCACCTGCCCAGGGTCGTGTACTCAGGGGCCCTATCACTGTGGAGTGGGAACCCCTTCCCCTCCCTCACCCCAGCCCACGGGGTAAATAGGAAGTGGTTAGACCACCATGTCAAGGAAAAATGAAATTTTCTGAGCAACAACAAGGAGTGGTCTCTATGAAATTTTCTGTTCCCTGCTATCTATTATGCATAATTAATTTTAAGTAGGAAGGATGGAGGAGGAGGAAAAGAAAAGAGATACATTTTTTATGGTAGGAGAAAGGAAAGCTCAAGCATTTCTATTAGGTGACCATAGCTAGTGTTTTATTTAATGTAAAGGAATGGATTTTGAAAAAATAGCTTCTAGACAATTTCTTTTGTGTTATTGAAATAAGGGAGTTAGTTTAATACAGTAAATATTTATTTTCTCCCGCATCACAATGGGGTACAGCTCATCTTGGTGATACAACATGGCTCAGTGATGTAGTCTCTTTCTACCTCATGTTTTCAGCTATCTGAAGAAGAAAGAGAGAATGATGAAAAGTCATATCCACCCTTAAGTGACTTTCATCAGAAGTTATGCATCACCTTTGCTCACATCATTTAGGAAAAGTCAGTCACAAGCCCTAAATTCTTGAGTTCAAGGAAATGTATATCCTTGCCTGAGAAAATGAAGTAATTTGGTGAATCTAAGCCTTGTCTAGCATGATATCCAAATTAGTGCAGGGAAAAAATAAATTACAGTAAATTAAATTTATTAAATTTAATCAATTAAACAATTCAAAATCTGAATAAAAATTAAATAGAAAAAGCGAGACAAAGGTAAAACAAATATATTTTAGAAACAAATGATAATAAATGTTAGCTTATATTAAAAGATACATGTTATTAGATCAGATTAAGAAATGAATTCCAGACATTTATAAAAAACACTGATTTTTAATGCTTGGATGCAGAGAGTTGGAAATAAAAAGGCAATGATATAGCAAAAAGTACTAATAAATACATTTGATTGTATCAGGCAAAATAGAGATTAAGACCCAAAGTACTGTTATATGGAGAGACGCTTCATAAATACAGATATTTAATTCATGAAGAAGGTATGCTTCTAATTATGAAGGTAGCTAATAAAATGACTTCAAACTACATTGAGCAAAAGTTCTAAGATCTCAAGGAGAAATTAACAATTATGTCATATTTTATGATTTCAGTTGTTAATAGGCATGCATAAGAATGCAATAAAGCTAAACATGATTTGAAAAAGACAGTGAAAAATTTTGATCTGATGGATACATGCATGTACAGATAGAACCCTGCAGTCAATAATTAGAGAATAGATATTATGGAATATTTACATAAAACTTACCATGTCTTATACCATACATCTCAAACCACATAAGAAACTACTATCTTGAAGAAATTCTTTGGTTCTAACTAAATAAGTAGTAATTTAAAAATTGGATAAAAAACTTATATTCCTAAAAATTAGATAGAAAAACTACTTTTAAGTAACTCATAAGTCTAAGGAAACTTAATGGAAATATTAAAAAAATATGTTTAGCATTGTATAATAGTGATCATATACATATCACAACTTGCAGAATGCCACAAAAAGGATTCTTTGAGGGGAAAAAAGGATAAATCCAAAGACTATAGAAAGAAGTAAATAATGAGTCATAAGCAGAAATGACTGAAATGGAATGAGTGTGCCAAAGGTCAAAGCCAAAAATTAGTCCAATTAAGAGATTAGAAATGGATAATCCTACCTGGAATTTGATTAAGAAAAAAGCAGGTAAACACAAATATTAGACATGATGGAGAGGGACCAAGATGGCAGTGTGGATGGCTTCTGAACTCCTCTCCTCCCAGTGATATGCTGAATGTGCAAACTGCACGTGGAGAAATTCCCTCCAAGAGAAATCCAGAACCCAGCTGAGTGACTCCAACATTTCAGATTAATAAGAAAATACCCACATCAAACCTGGCAGGAAAGGCTGAGATACACTCTTGCCATTAACTCTGCCCCTGGTACAGTGTCAAACAATTGGGGGGCAACTCCAGCTCCCAGCTCCTCCGTTAGATATTAGGCTGGACATCGAATGTCCCAGTCTTTAAGGTTCCCACCTAAGGGAAAAGCCCCTCAAATGTTTACCTTGAAAAGCCAGTGGGGCACCAATGGGGCTTGTGCCCACAGGAGCTACGAGCTTTCTTATACTGGAGGTACTATTTCCATAGCAGAAGGTGGACATTTGTGGGCAATGCCTCCATGTCAGACAGCAGCTCATAAAATGATTCAAAGATGATTATTCTTGGAAACATTGAGACATCCAAAACTTTCTTTGAATTCAGACTTTACTATCTGTATATTTGACTAAAAACCTCACGAGAGAACCATTTCATTTATTATCACTAGGCACTAGACGAACCAGTCAAGACGGACAGCATTTCCAAGGACACCTTAGACCTACCTCTGGAGGTAATGGCTTCAGATCCACCCCTGCTTTTGAAATACAATCCCGAAACTCTCTGCTAACCCAGTGCCTGATTTCACTTCTTCCAGTTGTGTTCCCCTGCACAGCTCAGGCAGCAAACTGAGGAGCTCTATGCTACCATTGATAAGGTCTTACAGGACTCCTTGTCTATGGTAATGCCTTAGACTAGACCATGCAATTCAAACCTTTGCTTCGCTTCACTTCATTTCCCTCTGCTTGATGAGGCTGGATGCATCCTAAGCTTGTCCTTTTTTTTTTTTTTTTCCTAGCATTCTTCTGATTCTCCTTCAAGTTCCCTACAGACTTTGTTGGGTTCTGACACAATCAAAGTATGTATATATATTTAATATAATTTACTCAACCATAACAGTTACTAGGGTAATTATTTTTAAAATAAAGGTCAAGGCCCAATAGTGATCTGGGGAATTAGTGGATAGAAACCAGCATTGTATTTTTTTGTTTGTTTGTTTGTTTTTTGTTTGTTATTAGCAAACAGCATTTTAAAAATAGGATAGTAAGAGAGCTCCCTGGTGGTGCAGTGGATAAGAATTGCCCGCCAGTGCAAGGGACACAGGTTTAATCTCTGATGTGGAAGGATTCCATCTGCTGTGGAATAACTAAGCCCCTGTGCCACAAGCACTGAACTCATGCTTTGCGGCTCAGGAGACACAGCTGATAAGCTGGCGTGCTCAACTACTGAAGGCGGTGTGTTCTAGGGCCCACAAGCCACAACTGCTGAGACTGTGTGCCTAGAGCCTGTGTTTTGCAACAGAAGAAGCCGGCACAATGAGAAGACCAAGTGCCGCAACCAGAGAGTAGCTCCCGCTCGCTGCAACTAGAGAAAGCCCACATGCAGCAGTGAAGACCCAAAACAGCCAAAAAATAAATTAGAAATAAACTTTAAAAGGATAATGTGCTGAGGATTATTTTTAAAATATGACAGTAAGAAGGTAAACCGTCCATCAGACTCTATTATTCCAATGAGTGGGTAGCTATTGTTGATATTTCTTTCAATTTGTTTACATGTAGAGGTATAGGCTTGTATGTACAGGCTGCAGTAAAATCTGTTTCTACCTGTAGGTTACATCCAAAACAGTTTGGAAGCCAAAATATGAGGCTATGTTGTCATATGTTGACATTTCAAATATGGAACTGCATGTAGAGTGTGTGGCTTATTCTAATCAGAAACCATAGCTTCAGTCCTTATGTAATTCACAGCCCTTAGACTTTGAAGAAATGGAAAATGAGGTAAGAACTTTCATTAGTCTAAGAGCTTTCAGTTCAGTTCAGTCGCTCTGTCAGATCTGTCTCTTTGCAACCCCATGGACTGCAACATGCCAGGCCTCCCTGTCCTTCACCAATCCCCTCAGCTTGCTCAAAGTCATGTCCATCAAGTTGGTGATGCCATCCAACCATCTCATCCTCTGTCATACCCTTCTCCTGCCTTCAATCTTTCCCAGCTTCAGGGTCTTTTTCAATGAGTCAGTTCTTCACATCAGGTGGCCAAAGTATTGGAGCTTCAGCTTCAGCATCAGTCCCTCAATGAATATTTGGGACTGATTTCCTTTAGGATTGACTGGTTTGGTCTCCTTGTGTCCAAGGGATGCTCAAGAGTCTTCTGCAACACCACAGTTCAAAAGCATTAATTCTTCAACACTCAGCCTTCTTTATGGTCCAGCTCTCACATCTGTACATGGCTATTGGAAAAGCCATAGCTTTGACTAGATGGTCCTTTGTTGGCAAAGTAATGTCTCTGCTTTTAAATATGCTATCTAGGTTGGCCATAGCTTTTCTTCCAAGGAACGTCTTTATTTCTGGAATTCTTTTCTTTTGGTTGACTAAATTTATTTCCTTGTTCTTTGATTCAGAGAGACTGAATCCTAGATATTTTATATTATTTGAGGACTGGAAGATCCCCTGGAGAAGGAAATGGCAACCCACTCCAGTACTCTTGCCTGGAAAATCCCACGGACAAGGAACCTGGTAGGCTACAGTCCATGGGGTCACAAAGAGTCAGACACGACTGAGCGACTTTACTTACTTACAACATTAATTGTTATTAGTAAATATTTAAATATTTCCTTCTTATATCCATTTTCATTCATTGGGATAAAATATTACATTTCTCCAAATTTTTTGTTTGCATACTTTGTATAGATCCACTTATCCAAATTTTAAAATGATTGTGGTTTTTCTTGTATTGATTGTTATTTTAATTAACAATAATGGATTGTTAATTGTTAGCTTTTTAGGCCAGTCTTATTTTGTCCCTTGGAATTAGTATAAATGCTTTTTTGCCTATTCTTTTTCAAAATTGGAATTATATATATATATATATATATATATATATATATATATATAAAATAGATTACATTTATTTAAAATTTTTTATTAGAGTATTGTTGACTTACAGTGTCATGTTTAAAGTAGATTTTAAATGTATAGAATTGCCTATAATTAAAAGAGTATTCCTGACTTTCAATTAGAACATTACAGACAAATATCCTTTAATAATGACATTGAAGCCAGGTGATTAATCATTGTCAGTATGAAGATTTATAGTTTTGTAGAGAGGACCTGCAAATAGTTATACCTTCTCTATCTGTAATCTATTTTGTTGTATATTCTTTATGTCTTTTAATCTAAAGATGGAAAGTTTTGATTTGCCAGAGTTACTGAATAAATTTTAGGTATTTTTTTCCTTTTCATTTGTTAAACTTAAAAATATGCCATATTACATTAAATGTAACAGGAATAGGGTTTAAGAAATAATGTGAATAATCATCTATATTATTTGTTTATTTAGCAAATATTTAATGCTTATAAGTTAAAACTACATTATTATGGGCCATTGAATTTAAGGCAGTTATTTTATTTAGCAAATATTTATTAGTGATGGGCTTGGCACTGTGAGGCACCAAGGTGATAAAGGAGAGTGAGGCAGAGTAACTTGACAGGTGTACTTAGTTGTTTTCTTAGTTGAAATACAATTGATTTGCAATGTTGTGTTAGTTTTTCAGGTTATAGCACAGTGGTTTAGTTAATATATGTATATATATATTTATATAAATATATATACATTTGTGTATAATATGCACAAATATTCTTTTTCAGATTCTTTTTCCTTATACGTGTTATAAAATATTGAGTATAGTAGTATTATATTGGTATTATACAGTAGAACCTTATTTTTATCTATTTGATATATATTAATAGGAGTGTGTATATGTTAATTCTAATCTCCTAATGTACCCCTCCTCACCCACTTTCCCCTTTAGTACCCACAAATTTGTTTTCTGTCTGTGGATCTGCTTCTGTTTTGTAAATAAATTCATTTGTATCTTTTTTATAATATGCTACTTATAAATGATATCATATGGTATTTGTCTTTGTCTGACTTGCTTCATTTAATATTATAATTGCTAGGTCCAGCCATGTTGTTGCAAATGGCATTATTTCATTATTTTTTATGGCATATTTATTGTATATACATACCACATTTCTTTATCCATTTCTCTGTCAATGGACATTTAGGCTGCTTTCATGTCTTGACTATTGTAAATAGTGCTGCAATGAACGTTGGGTGTATGTATTTTTTCAAACTCGAATTTTCTCTGGATATATGCTCAGGAGTGGATTGCAGGGTCATATGGTAGCTCTACTGTTAGTTTTTTAAGGAATCTCTGTAATGTTCTCCATAGTGAATGCACCAATTTACACTCCCCCCAACAGTGCAAGAGGGTTCTATTTTCTCCACTCTGAGGGGTGTACTTTGGATATAGCAGTCTGCAAGTAGGATTCAAACTGAGACCAAGATGGAAAGAAGCCAGTCATATAAAGATCAGGGATGATAAATTTCAGGAAGAGGAGTAAGTATTTGCAGATGTTCTGGCAGGAAGGAGCTCAGTGTGTGTGTGACGAAGGCCCATGTGGTTGCAGTGTGGTAAGCCCGGGGTGAACAGTGGGAAATGAGGTGAGAAGACAGGGGCAGGGCTGGTGAGGATGCTCACATGCCATGGCATGAAGTTTGAGTTCCAAGGGAAAATGTGAAGATATAAAACCATGGGGGGAATAGTAGGAAGCCACTGAGGAAGATCCTGATGGCTGCTGTAAGGAGGCTACCGAGGCTGGGAGGGGCAGTGATGGTGGTCTGGATGGAGTGGGTGCAGGGGTGCAGAGAAGAACTGGCTGTGAAAGAGATCTTGCAGGCTTGCTTGGGTTTGGGTGTGTGTAGAGAAGCAGAGGAGAATCTCGGAAGAGCTCCTGGTCTCTGCATTGAGTGTAGACAAGAAGATATAACGTGGAAGATGAAGAGGCTATGTTTGTCTGGACAGGATAAATTTGAGGTATGTGTCAAGCGGGCCTTAAGCCTGTGTATCTGGCAACGGTAGGAGGGCTGGGGAGGGGGTGACTAATATTTGGATGTTGTGGGCACCCTGTATGAAGATCCCAGGAAGGAATCAGGGCAGGTCCAGTCAAGGAGGATGGAAGTCCACCCTGAGAGCAAAGTCAGGGCAGTGTGGCAGCATGAAAGCTACAAGAGCAGAGCGTGCAAGAGAGTGTGAACGTGGTGACAGCTGCCAAGAAGGAAGAATAAATAAGGCTTCAGCAGGGCTCATTAAGTTTGACTGTGATTTTGAAACTATACTGTTGTTGCTTATGTGTTGTTCTTTCTTACCTTTGCTATTTTTCTAGCCTTTACCAGCATATACAGACCTTTTGCACTTAAGGCTATTCTTTTCTTCTTTTAATTTATTTTTAATTTTTTTCAGGCAGTTCAGTCACTCAGTCGTGTCCGACTCTTTGCGACCCCACGTGCTGCAGCACGCCAGGCCTCCCTGTCCATCACCAACTCCTGGAGTTTACTCAAACTCATGTCCATTGAGTCGGTGATGCTATCCAACCATCTCATTCTCTGTCATCCCCTTCTCTCGCCTTCAATCTTTCCCAGCATCAGGGCCTTTTCAAATGAGTCAACTTTTCGCATCAGGTGGTCAAAGTATTGGAGTTTCAGCTTCAGCATCAGTCCTTCCAATGAACATTCAGGACTGATCTCCTTTAGGATGGACTGGTTGGATCTCCTTGCAGTCCAAGGGACTCTCAAGAGTCTTCTCCAACACCACAGTTCAAAAGCATCAATTCTTCAGCACTCAGCTTTTTCTAGTCCAACTCTCACATCCATACATGACTACTTGAAAAATCATAGCCTTGACTAGACAGACTTTTGTTGGCTTTTTAATATGCTGTCTAAGTTGGTCATAAGTTTTCTTCCAAGGAATAAGCGTCTTTTAATTTCATGGCTGCAATCACATCTGCAGTGATTTGGGAGCCCCCAAAATAAAGTCTGCCACTGTTTCCACTGTTTCTCCATCTATTTGCCATGAAGTGATGGGACCGGATGCCATGATCTTAGTTTTCTGAATGTTGAGCTTTAAGCCAACTTTTTCACTCTCCTCTTTCACTTTCATCAAGAGGCTCTTTAGCTCTTCTTCACTCTCTGCCATAAGGGTGGTGTCATCTGCATATCTGAGGTTATTGATATTTCTCCCAGCAATCTTGACCACAACTTGTGCTTCATCCAGCACAGCGTTTCTCATGATGTACTCTGCATATAAGTTAAATAAGCAGGGTGACAATATACAGCCTTGACGTACTCCTTTTCCTATTTGGAACCAGTCTGTTGTTCCATGTCCAGTTCTGTTACTTCCTGACCTGCCTACAAGTTTCTCAAGAGGCAGGTCAGCTGGTCTGATATTCCCATCTCTTTCAGAATTTTCCACAGTTTATTGTGATACACACAGTCAAAGGCTTTGGCATAGTCAAAAACATCTATAATTTTCTGGAACTCTCTTCCTTTTTCAATGATCTGGCGGATGTTGGCAATTTGATCTCTGGTTTCTCTGCCTTTTCTAAAACCATCTTGAACATCTGGAAGTTTATGGTTCACGTATGCCTGAAACATGACTTGGAGAATTTTGAGCTTTACTTTACTAGCGTGTGAGATGACTGCAGCTGTGTGGTAGTTTGAGCATTCTTTGGCATTGCCTTTCTTAGGGATTGAAATGAAAACTGACCTTTTCCAGTCCCGTGTCCACTGCTGAGTTTTCCAAATTTGCTGACATATTGAGTGCAGCACTTTCACAGCATCATCTTTTAGGATTTGAAATAACTGTGCTGAAATTCCATCACCTCTACTAACTTTGTTTGTGGTGATGCTTCCTAAGACCTGCTTGACTTCACACTCCAGGATGTCTGGCTCTAGGTGAGTGATCACACCATCGTGATTATCTGGGTCATGAAGATCTCTTTTTTTTTATAGTTCTTCTATGTATTCTAGCTCCCGTTTCTTAATATCTTCTGCTTCTGTTAGGTCCACACCATTTCTGTCCTTTATTGAGCCCATCTTCGCATGAAATGTTCCCTTGGTATCTCTAATTTTCTTGAAGAGATCTCTAGTCTTTCCCATTCTATTGTTTTCGTCTATTTCTTTGCACCGATCACTAAGGAAGGCTTTCTTATCTCTTCTTGCTATTCTTTGGAACTGTATTCAAATGGGTATATCTTTCCTTTTCTCCTTTGCTTTTGGCTTCTTTTCTTTTCTCAGCTATTTGTAAGGCCTCCTCAGACAGCCGTTTTGCTTTTTTGCATTTGTTTTCCTTAAGGATAGGCTTGCTGCCTGCCTCCTGTACAATGTCACGAACCTCCATCCATAGTTCATCAGGCACTCTGTCTATCAGATCTAGTCCCTTAAATCTTTTTCTTACTTCCACTGTATAATCGTTAGGGATTTGATTTAGGTCATACCTGAATAGTCTAGTGGTTTTCCCTACTTTTGACACGCATAAAAATCATATATTTTTTTCTGGAACCATCCAGGAAAAAAGAAAACAACCAGACAAGAAAATTTTAAACCAAGCCCACTTCTTCTTTTTTAAATTTAATTTTGTGTACACCTTCTTTTATTTTTGAAAGTCCCTTCTTTTTTATTTTCTAAATTAAATTTAATTAATTTTTTAGAGTATAGTTGCTTTATAATGATGTGTTAGTTCCTACTATGTGACAAGGTGAATGTACAACATGTGTAAATATATCCCTTCTTTGAATTTTTTTCACATTTAGGACAACACATAGACATAGACAACAACATAGGCTATTCTTTTTAGTCTTGTATGAAAACAGTGACCTGATAAGCATAATGTATATGTAGTTTTTCCTCCATGTTTTCCTAGATATATACTTTGTTATTTTTTTATTTTACTATTTTCTATTACTTTTTATCTTTTGTAGGCTCTTGTTTTCTTCAAGACAGCATTTTTCTGGATATCACTTTTATATTTGATCTGGAATTCTGTTGATCTGGGACCTTAAGCCATTAACAATTATTGTAATTCTTCTTATATTAGGATGAGTTCCTGCTATCTTATTTCATATTTTCTACTTAAAATGTTTTCTTTTGGATATTTTGACATTTATTGGTTTGAAAATGAAGAAAATTTCAGTTTGCATTTTTGTTACTGTTCATAATTACATGTAAATTATTAAAAGCAATAATTGTGCTTATTTTCCTATCAATTTTCAGACTTACAAGTGTATTTTTCCAAAATTAAATACCACAGCATTTTCCACTTTCCAGTTATAACCAAGAGCTCTATATATGTACAAATATACACACACACACAGTTTGTTAGTATCTTTTGGACCTCTGTATTTGAATTTTAATGGTGATATTTTTCTTGATTTATTCTTTATTTAGATACTTAATCTTTATTTAGATGCTGATTTCTGAAAGATTCATAGATTTTTCCTGGATTTATTTTTCTTTTTTTTAACTCCTGCTGAAAAGTGTGTTCAGTAAGTGTTTTTGTATTGATTCTATTGCCTGTGTTCCAGAGATTAGCATTATTTTACCCTTTCTTTTAAATTATAGCTTTGCCAGATATAAAATTATAGGTCCCCTTTTCTCAACAGATTTTTGGCCCAGATTCTTTCTTGTCAACAACATAACTTGTGAAATATTTTGTCAGCATGATATGTACTCTGCTACTACAGAGTGATCATTTACAGAGCAGCTCTGTAATCTTTTAGAGTTTTGTCTTTATGATGTTACTGACTTTTCCTATTATGTGTCTAAGTGTGTGTGTGTTTTCTTTTATGTATCTGAGTTGATCTTCTCTTCGGCCTTTCATCTGAAGTTTTCAGTCTTTTCCTGCCCTTACATTTAGGATATTTTTAGTCATTATTTTTTCAAATGTCTCTTTCTTACTAGGGCTCTCACTATATGATTTTGTCACTTTTGTTTCTATATCCCATGTCTTAATCTTTACATATTTTTTTTCTATTTCTTGTTTCCTAATTCTTCCAAGAAGATGCCTTGATCTGATATTCTAGTTCAAGAATTTGTTCAGTATCTATTCTATTCTTCAGTCTTTAGTTCTTTGTTGTAGCTTATATAATTCTGTTTTAAAAGTCAGGTTCATTGAGGTATAATTACCCATTGTAAAATTTACCCATTTAGTGTAAAATTCTATGAGTTTTGACAAAGCATATAGTTATATAGCCACCACCACATCCAAGATGCAAAACCTCCATCAAATAAAACACTTTCCATGTGCTGCTTTGTAGTCTATTTCTCCCTGCAACCCAGGTTCACTTGCATGTGAAAAAGTGAAAGTAAAAGTCGCTCAGTAGTGTCTGACTCCTTACAACCCCATGGACTGTATATTCTCCGGGACAGATTACTGGAGTGGGTAGCCTTTCCCTTCTCCAGGGGATAGTCCCAACTCAGAGATAGAACCCAGGTCTCCCTCATTGCAGGTGGATTCTTTACCAGCTGAGCCAAAAGGGAAGTCCATGTATCCATAGCTAAGTCTTCATTTTTATCAAAATATAGTTGATGTACAAATGTATTTCATAATTTATAATGAAATCAGTTAGCTTGATTGAGAAAGTTCCTCTAGTCATGTTTTGGATCTCAAGTGTAAATTTTGAGGAAATATATAATATGATCCATCTATGTTTTTATTGTTACTTTTTGTGAGTTTCTCACAAAGAGAAAAAGCAGCAAGATAAATTAAGATATTAAAATAACTGAGAATATGAAGCATATGTAATGAAGCTGGGAAGGCTCATTAATTTTGAAGTCTCAGTGAGGCTGAAGACATGTGTTGGTATATTTGAGAAATGAAGATGGTAGATGGGAAGTAGAGCTCTAAAAGACAGATGTGAGAAATGAAAGTTCAGAAGTTTTCCATTTTATTTGTGAAGGTGACATCTAGTAACAGTCCTGGGAGCTGATGATTGAAACGGAGCAGACGAGGATATTTTTGGAGGTGAACAGCTCAAAGAATTGAGGAATAGAGACTTCTGTGTGAATTCTGAACTTGCATGAGGAACTATTATGATCCATGAATGAACGTCATTGATAAACAAGATATAATTTCTTCAAAACTGATTGATAACAGCAATGAAGAGAATAATAAAGTGAAAGTAAAGCTTAGTGAAATAAATTTCAAAGGAACAGGAGGTTTTGTATAGAAAAGATGGAGTACTGGTTAGAAAGTCTTCATAGGAAAAGAAGGGTGAACACGTATCCCAGAGGTTGAATCTTTTAATATTTTCTTGATTACTTCAGTAGTATAATTGTTTTTATTTTCATACAGATGCCTACAACTCTTCCAAGAGCAGCTGGTCGAGAAACCAAATACGTAAGTCCCTTTATAATTATACATACTGCTGTTGTAATGGGTGCCTGGACTTGCTTTGGAGCGCACTCAATTATACAATCATTTGAACTGAATTAGTTGAATTTTTCACAAATGGAAGAGATAGGATGGTATGATTGGCCCAGAGGTGGAAAATGAGTTGTTTCAGGTAAATATATTGACTGAATTCCTTTTAAGTGAGATCTTACTTATCTGATTAGTTTGGCTGAATCAAACAGAACTCCAATACCTGCTTTCTGTCTTTCTAATTATCAATGCTTAGATAACATTTTCATTTTTGTAATGATTTATCATGTTTATTGTGATGGAGTCCACTCATATACTTGAAATATTAAGATTTGTCTATTTCTGATGGGATTGCCAGTTTAGGTGATTTTGACTAGTTTGCTGCTTTCTTGCATTTAAATATTTAGCAAAGAAATCAGTCCCACTTTTGAACAAAAATGTATTAATAATGAGCATGTAGTATAAACTCACACACATGATTCAATAAATTGTGGCGAGCTGGCTCTGAATGTGCTAGATGCACACACGTAGCTTCACCCCATTCCTACTCTCTATTCACCAAATAAGCCATTATGCAGTCAAATTCTGCATCTGACCAAACATATTCTGGTGTAAATAAGACTGTTTCCTAAGGAAGTGTTTAATATTTAGTTTAAAACAAACCAGCAAACTATTCCTTTTAGTTTATATTTTCGAGTATCGTCATCATCATTCAGAGTCAATTAGTAAATATAAATTTTATGACCAATCTTCTTTCAATGTATACATTTCTGCCTTCATTTGCACTTTTCCAACGCAGATAATGAATTGAGTGAAGTTATTGAGCTTCATCACATTCAGGAAGTGATGTTTAGGGGGTATGGATAGGAACACTGCTTAGAACATTATTTAGAAGTTTCACTGTTATTTTCTGTTATTCCTGGAAGTTATTTGAAGCAAATACTTTAAAAAGTGGAGGCATTTGAGGGCTATTTGTTGTCATTCAGTTGCCCAGTTGTGTCTGGCTCTTTGCAGACCCCATGGACTGCTGCACGCCAGGCCTCCCTGTCCCTCATCATCTCCTGAAGTTTGCCCAAGTTCATGTCCAGTGTTGCTGCTTGTTCCAGAATCCTGGAAAGTCATTTAAACCTGTCTATGCCTTAGATTTTTTAATCTATAAAATCGACTTCTCTAATGGCTCAGCAGGTAAAGAATCTGCCTGCAATGCAGGAGACACAGGAGACTCGGGTTCAGTCCCTGGGTTGGGAAGATCCCCTGGAGAAGGAAATGGCAACCCTCTCCAGTATTATTGCCTGGAAAATCCCATGGAAGAGAAGCCTGGTGGGCTACAGTCCATGGGGTTATAAATAGGCAGACATGACTGAGCAACTAACACTTTCAAAATTGGGATGGTTACTAATGGTTGATGTAAGATTTACAATGGTTAATGTATGAAAAGTCCTTGGTATAATCCTGACACAGATATGACTCAATAAATGATTGCTCTTCCCTTTGTTCTTTTTTCCCCTTCATGTATGTCTCTCCACTTCTCTTCCTCCTCCTTATTTTGGAAAGACTGCATGCACCATGATTTAGTTGGTCCTTTGATTCTTTAGTTGAATATAAGAAAAGAAAGTCCTTAGAGATGCTTCTATACTTTTTGTGACTAAGACATTCTACAAAAGCCAGATCCAAGAAAAAATAGAATATTCTTTACTCTCTCCTTTCTTTCTCATCTACTCTTAATTTGCACCCAAGTCTGATTTAGGTTCATTTGAAATAAGGATGCCTTCTTCCATCCCTCCAGGAGATGGGTAATTTGATAGCATTGGCAATAATCCTACTGGGGGTGCTTCAGTCTCCATAGTTAGAGGCTATTTCAAATTATTCTTCTGTCAGTTATCTGACTTAATTAAAGGAGGTTAACATTTGCCCCAAACTTTGTGACAGCATTTGAATCATTCAAGTTAACTGAAGTTAAGTGAATCATCAAGTAGATTTAATATAGACTCAAACAAATATCAATTCTTATTCAGATAAGATTCTTGACTTTGATTAAATTTGGTTTCTTGGAGATTTGTTTTTTACTTTCTCCTACAAAATGACATTTGAATTGTTTGTCACACCTCAAATATGTCCATGTCTTTTGGAAGCCTAGATGGGTAACTTTACAGTGGGATGTGAAAACTAGTTTCTGGTGCCATCATAAGGAAGTCACACTTGTAAATATTTGGCTTCGGTTATTCCATTTACTAAGTGATGTCTGACATTTCTTTTCAGGAGAAAAATGAAATTTTAGAACAGAAGTCTTCTTTAGTTATAAGCCTTAATCTTATGCGAACAATGGACCTTGAATGCAATATACCCTGATTTTTAAAAAAGAATGACACTGGAATATTTTCTTTTTTAAAACTTTTTATATTGAAGAAAATTGAAATTTTATATTGGTATATAGTTGATTTACAATGTTGTGTTAGTTTTAGGTGTACAGCAGAGTGATTTAGCTATACATATATCTGTTCTTTTCCAGGTTCTTTTCCCATATAGGTTAATACAGAGTATTGAGTAGAGTTTCCTGTGCTTTATTTTAGGTCCTTGTTGATTATCTATTCTATATATTCTATGATATGTATGATAATATAATAATTAGGAGGTTAATCTCAACCTCCTAATTTATCTCTCCCCACTGATTCTGTAATATTTCTTCTGGAAATTCTAATATTTGTATTAACAGAGCTACAAGTGCATCATATTAAGTGTGACTTGAATAGTTATCACTTAATTAATCTTTATATTTTTCTTCCTTCTTCTTCCATGGAAATTCAAAATCAAATCTGAGAGTCCTACAGGTTGTAATATTTTAATATTCTGCCATCTCTCTTCAAAACTTTGAGGAAAGCAGGCATCTTTGCAGCATACATCTGCTAGGACTAGGTGTGTTATTGCCTTTCTTAGATTTTACTCCAAAGCAGGGATCATGAAGTTTACCATCTTCTGCACCTCAGAGGAAAAATGGGAAGACTTGAATTAGAACCAAGAAGAAAAAGTTTTGTTACACTGCGGGGTATCCTTAGTTGGTTAGCACACTCCACTCAACACCCTACTTTGGAGGGATGGGGGGGTGCTTTAAAAAAGTATCCTATATAATCTATGAATTGTGATGAGTAGAAAATATAGTCAGTTTCTAGCCCTATTATTCAATTTTCCCCCTTTTCCCCACTGATTTGACAAATATCTGGTGTCTGCCATGCCCCAGCACTTACGTAGAGTCACTGGAGTGTGAGTGATGTACAGAACAGCAGTGTCCCCATTTCTGAAGCACAGGATGGGGAAGACAGTAAAAAATCAAAAGAGGAAAGAGCAAGATGCTTGCTCACAGAAATTGGAGGAGAGCGAGACAGAGAACTGGTGTTGAGAATTGATGTTAAAGCAAATGTACAGATACTAATTCTCAATGCGTCAGTATGTTCATTGGATTTCCAGTTTTCCTGGGAAGATGAGAGTGGTTTAATTAAATAATGAGAAATTACACGACTAATTCCTTTTCAGGGGGCCTTTGATGAAAGGCTGGCTTTCCTTCATCAAAAAAAGAAAAAAGATAGAAAATCCTTGTAAAACAATTCATGTCCTTTTCTTAATCTTGACTGCACACATGGTTACATTCCACATAGTCTGCTTTTTAGGATGAGCCAGATGTAGTAAAGTACCATCAATTTAGACTAAAGTCAAGGTTTTTCTTCAATTCATGGTATACTTGAATTGCAGTTTATTTCAAAGTAATTTAATTCGGGTTCTCTTAAGTGTAATAGAATTTAAATGAGGCTAACAAACACATTGAGTGGTCCTAATCATCACAGGTCACTTGTGGGATTAATTATATTATCATTCATATTTCACTTCATTGTTTTTCAGTTCAGTTCAGTCACTCAGTCGTGTCCGACTCTTTGCGACCCCATGAACCGCAGCACGCCAGGCCTCCCTGTCCATCACCAACTCCCGAAGTTTACTCAAACTCATGTCCATCGAGTCAGTGATTCGGTGATGCCATCCAGCCATCTCATCCTCTGTCGTCCCCTTCTCCTCCTGCCCCCAATCCCTCCCAGCGTCAGGGTCTTTTCCAATGAGTCACCTTTTCACATTAGGTGGTCAAAGTATTGGAGTTTCAGCTTCAGCATCAGTCCTTCCAATGAACACCTGGGACTGATCTCCTTTAGGATGGACTGGCTGGATCTCCTTGCAGTCCAAGGGACTCTCAAGAGTCTTCTCCAACACCATAGTTCAAAAGCATCAGTTTTTCGGCGCTCAGCTTTCTTCAGACACCAACTCTCACATCCATACATGACCACTGGAAAAGCCATAGCCTTGACTAGACGGACCTTTGTTGGCAAAGTAATGTCTCTGCCTTTTAATATGCTGTCTAGGTTGGTCATAACTTTCCTTCCAAGGAGTAAGCATCTTTTAATTTCATGGCTGAAATCACCATCTGCAGTGATTTTGTTTTTAACAGATGCCGAATTCAATAATCATAATAACTAATGTTTTGAGCTCTTGACAGATGAGTTTTAACTATTTCATCTAACATTATACCAGTCCTATGATGTGGGTATGATTATTTCAAATTTCTGTTTTATGGAGGAGGAAACAAAGTCACAGAGGAGGCACAATCCAACCTAGGTCTTCCTTGCATAAAGCCCCTGTCATTAATATTTGTTTGCACCAACAGAAGCTGAAAATAATTTGTCTTCCTTAAATATTTTACACATTAGTATTCATTTTCTGGGTCTGAATTATTTCTGCATCCCCCCAAACCTTCAGTCTAAACTTGGAATGAATAATTTTGTATCTGGTGACAACATCTGGGATGATAATGTTTAGAATATTTCTAATGTTTTAAATTATTTTCTTATATGTAAATTAACTCATACTTTATCAGTTAACCTATGAGTGATTGTTTTCCATGGCACTCATTTTTAAAGAGTTTCTTTTCCCCTAAGGAATGAATTTTCTAATTAAGTTTCCGTTTGATTCTGTTTTCATACTAACATCTTTGGAGGGGAATGTCATTTTTCTTTTTCTTTACATTATACTTGTCTTTGTAACTATTTATTATTTTTCATTAACTACTGTCAGTATAATTTCATTTCACTCATGTAATTCAAAACCACAGTATGCTTTCTTAATAAAGAGCAACTTCAGAAAATAGGGCAAGTATTTGGACTTATTACTAATTTATCCAAAAAACTCTCACTTGGAGTCACATTTTATTGATAACAACTCATTTAATAAAGTCACTACATTTCAGAAATTACTTTTAAGTGCCAGAGAAAGAACAAAGACAGGCTTATTGAATATAATATAGCATAGAGGTAAAAATCTTATTTTAATGAGCTGGAGGGACAGAAAAATATCATTACAATGGAAGTATATTGCTTTCAAAATATCATCGTATATTAAAAATGTGTCAAACTTTATTAAGGATATTTCCTTCTCTATATACAGATATTCAAATAAAGGTCATCTTCTCCAATTTAGCCAGCACACACAGTCCCCTTGTTGCTATGGCTGGAAACGTTGCTATGCTGGAGTGCTTCAGGGCCGACGTGCCCTTATGCAGCCACAGATCTTAGAATAAGAGGTGACAAATCCAATCCACTTAAATCCAGACATGGATCCACATCTGCTTCTGTAGGATGTGACCAGATATTTGATGAGTTATGAACAGTTTCAGCAAGAAATTCCACTCTACTGATCACTCTTCTTTCTTTTCTTTATGGTTCAGAAACATTTCCAAGATATGTATGTGTGAGAGAGGATGAGGAAGAAATGGAAAATAATTATGTCAGTTGTGCTAAGTGAGGGGGAAGAGAAATGACTTAATGAGGCATCCCTTATGCCTTGGTCCTTATCATCATTTTACATGTCATCAAACACAAAGGTGCCATATTTCATCCACATTTCCCTTGGTTTGATCGTTAATGTAAACTGTGACACATGTAGACTGTGACTGTCACTGGTCCCCGTGGTTATTTATTCTGCCTACCAATTATGTTCATAGCAACATGGAATCATCATTCCCCAACTTACTGAGTCAAACTTTTAAAATACTTCCAGCTCTACTTTAATATTTAGAACATTTTGGGACATATTACTAAATGCTCTAGTGACTTTTAGTGAGATATTCATACAGGTTAAGGTCTACAGATAGAAAAAAACAATAAGAAGGAAGAAAGATATGATGTCTCATGAATATATCTCTATGGTCTTGGTACCTCCTATGCTTATCATTGGATTGATTTTTTTTAATTGAAGCACAGTTGATTTACAATATTGTGTGTTAATTTCTGCTGTGAAGCTTCCCAGGTGGCACGGTGGTAAAGAATCTGCCAATCAAGAGACACGGGTTCAGTCCCTGGGTTGGGAAGATCCCCTTGAGAAGGAAATGGCCACCCACTCCAATATTTTTGCCTGGGAGATTCCATGGACAGCAGTGCCTAGTAGGCTACAATCCATGGGCTCACAAAGAATCAGACACGATTGAGCACACATGCACACATGTTAATTTTTCTGTACAGAGAAGTGACTCAGTTATACATATATATTATTTTTCCTATTATCTTCCATGTTGGTTTATCACAGAAAATTAAATATAATTCCCCGCGCTATACAGTACCACCTATGTCTCCCAATCCTCTCCTCCCGACCCTTCTTCCCTCTTAGCAACCACAAGTCTGTTCTCTATGTCTGTAAATATATTTCTATTTTGTAGATATGTTCATTTGTATCAAATTTCAGATTCTACTTATAAGTGATATCATATGATGTTTGTTTTTCTCTTCCTAACTTTTTTTTACTTAGTATGATAATCTCTAGATCCATTAATGTTGCTTCAAATGGCATGATTTCATTTCTTAATGGCTGTGTAATATTCCATTGTTTATGTGTATCCCATCTTCTTTTGATTTCAATCTTTTGGGTAGTGCCTTATGTACAAATAACAGGAATGCTCTCTAGCTTAAGGGTGAGATAGTGTCTTATCATTTTATAATATAAATATAAAATATTTCCTCAGTGCTAAGTTCAGCACTCAGACTATTAGGGGCTCTGTTGATGTTTTAAGTTTTGTCTTTTTGCCTATCTGTAGATCAGTCTTATCTGGGAGAATTAAAATTCAATTAATACATTATCATTAATAAGAGTTGTTTGAGCCTTGAGAAAACTCAGGACAATTAAAGTCAAAAGAGAAAAGGTCAAAGAGAAACACTGTAATGCTGTTGAATTGAGAGGGACATAACTGTTGAAGGAGAAAAAATTGCTAAAAGTGAGTGCAGAAGGTAGAAGGCAAAAGCAAGTGTTTAACACTTTTTACTTGCTGCAACTTGATTTTATTTCTCTCTCCCAAAAGGGTGTCTGCTGGTGTGATGCCAGATACCCATGAGTCAAGCATAGGGAACAGCTGCAGATTGCACGGAAAGGCAGCTTTAGAAAATGCCTGAGAAGCTTGGTTTTTCTTTATGTGCCTCTAGCATGAGATCTTTAGGGAAGGATAATGGTTTATCCAAAGTGGGAGTCTTTATGTTTGGTGGTCCATGTGCCTACATGCTTACTGATCCCACAGGAACCACTCTGCTTTCAGTTCCCAGTTATCATTCACCTCTCAGAGGGTAAGAACAACATTGACATGTGTGTCATAAAAAAGCAACACTGGGCAATGACTGGGGAGCTTGGTTTTTCTTTATGTTCCTCGGGCATGAGGTCTTTGGCAATTTATTTTTCAGTGGATTTCAAATCCTTCTTTCTTTCTTTCGTCTAACTCTAGTAGTTTGCATGTAACTTGCCTTTTTAACAGATTTTCTTTGAAATAAGAAGTTTTGATTTTTACAATTTTTTTGACTGCTCTGTTTGTTTTAAAAAGTTTTGTGTTTTTTGTTTTTTAATGATGACAAATGGGTTAAAATACGTCCACTCTCCAACTTTTCTTTCTTTAGTAATTAAAATGATGTGAAAGGCTATAGAATATAGACCATAGGACCTTGTTTCACACAAAAGCCAATCTTACCCTCACTCTAATGTTCTTCATGGACAGATCAAACGACTAACAACCTTGGTGCTGTTCAAGTCCAGCTTCAGGTTTATTTTTAGGTACCCCATGTTCCTTCTCTTCCTTAGTTTAGTTTTTTACCAATGGGCAGTTGTTTAAATATAGTAGTCTCCTCTCACTATTCACAGCTCCAATTTCAGCTCACCAAACAGTCTTTCCTTACTCTTGAAAAATCATTGCTAGAATATTGGTAACAACTATAGCTACAGAATTTAATAAACAATCTTAACCCATATTGGGCAAGGAGAAGGAGGTTTCTCTAAGGGTTTGATACAACTAGATTAGTTGAGAGAGTCTGGTTTTATTAGTGATAATACACATAAGCCAACATTCTTTTTCTTTGATAAAGGATCTGCAGTGGCTTTATAAATATTTACTCCACCTTAAAGTTCAAATTTAATTCTGTTTTTTTTCCCCCTCTGGAAATAGTTTCTCATAATAGTGATATGAAGTCCATTATATTAGATGAAATAAAAATGTATTGGGGATGTCTAAAACACCTTATTGTTATGTCATCATTCTCAGTGAAGAAATCTGGGGGACTTGTGGAGATTGAATACAAAGATATATGGGTTTTCCCCTAATTTAATTAATATGTTTGCCTGAGCATTTTATCTTTTTCTCTATGACAGTCTCGTATTATTTAGCCCAATGTACTGAAAAATGTTAGTAATGTAGTTAAATTGTGCAAATATTTTTAGTGGGTGGCTTCTTTTTTTCTTAAAATTACTGAGATAAAAGCTTAACTATGCTTTTTGAAATATTTTATTTGTTTATTGACCGTGCTGGGTCTTCATTCTGCGTGGGCTCTCTCTAGTTGTGGTGAGCGGGACGACTCTAGCTGCGGTGTGTGGGCTTCTCACTGTGGCGTCTCTTGTTGGAGCGCGGGCCCTGGGGCATGTGGCTTCAATACCTGCAGCACATGGGCTCAGCAGTCGTGGATCTAGGGCTCTAGAGCGCCCGCTCAGCAACTGTGGTGAACGGGGCCCAGTTGCTCCACCGGATGTGGAATCTTCCTGGACCAGGAATCGAACCAGTGTCTCCTGCATTGCCCAGCAGATTCTTAATCACTGGGCCACCAGAGAAGCCCCTTATCTATGTTTCATTTCCATCAAGACACATTTAGTTCAGCATATTTCATAGAGGCTGTTTAGCTAAGGAAGTTAGTAGAGAAATTCTCTCATTATTCCAATAGTGAAAAATTAACTAAAGGAAAAAGATCCTAAGACATTAGAAGTAACCATTACTCATATTGCATTATGAGATTAAAAATGAAGCCTTTGGTGAGCTGAGCAGTCACTGGAATGAGCATTCTGAAGGGCAATTTTCTATAGCAGAGAAGAGTCAGAAACCTTAGTGGACACTAACCTGGCCCCCAGCTATTAGCCAGGGCAGCTAGAGGTAGGAAGCCATTAGCCAGGACAGCCTGCTGCCTTAGAGCAGCCAGGAATGACAGTGACCAGTGGCCATCCTGGTGAAGAATGGCATGAGTCAGAAATAAAAACAAACCACGATGAACACAGTACAAGAAGGACTGCAGGTGCCTGGTTGTCACGTTCAGTGATTCACACTCCTGTGTCTTGGCAATACCATGGGAGTCACTCAGCCTTCAGTTTTCAGTCATCATCCACCTCTCAGAGGGTAAAGACAACATTGACTCATCTGTCATAAACCCTGAAAATGTTTGCAATTTCAAAAAGAATAGAAATAGTTTAGGAACACAACATTATTGGGTCTTAGCCAAGTATATTTATAATTGTGCATCTGTATTTGACCACTTCCTGGACTTCCCTGGGCCAGTGGTTAAGACTCTGAACTTCAAATGCAGGGCACAAGGGTTTGATCCCTAGTTTAGGAAGATCCTGTATGCCACGTGGTGCAGCCAGAAAAAAAAAATTATATATGTTGCCCGCTTCCCAGCAATGGTGAAAGCTGAGCTGATGTGGAAGCCCAGCATCCCATTTTAAGGGCAGAATAGCTTGAGAAAATGTAACTGTTAAAGTATATATGTGTCTCAAACTACAAGAAAGAAAGTGAAACTGTGGGTGCCAGATATGAAGAGAGAGCTCCAGGTGGGAAAATAAAATATAAGATGGGAAAATAAGTATAAGCTCTATAGGACACAGGTACCTCAGAACCTAGGAGTCGGGAATTTAGAGTTTAGCTTTCACTGTGTAGTGAATCTGTGAGCTATAAATGAATCCTTTATGTGCATCCAGGTGTCTGGAAGGCCCCATATCCATGAAGTGTGGGATAGAAATAGACATACATCCTTCCAACATCTTTACCCTGCACTCCTGAGTACCCTGCACTCCTGCACATCCATAAAAAAATGGGTGCTAAACTTATGAAGACCAAGAATTTAGAGCAGGTTCAATGGGACTTCCCAGGTGGTGCAGTTGATAAAGAACCTGCCTGCCAATGAAGGAGATGCAAAAGACGATGGTTCGATCCCTGGGTCGTTATGATCCCCTGGAGGAGAAAATGGCAACCCACGCCGGTATTCTTGCTTGGAAAATTCCATGGACAGAGGAGCCTGGCGGGCTACACAAAGAGTCGGCCACAACTGAGCGCACACGCAACAACAAACCTATGAAACTTGAACATGTGGGGACCTGCGCCCCTGTGAGGCTGATTAAATACAACGGAAACTTGTCCAGAAGCAGTGAAACTCCTGGGACCCCCACCAGGACAAACATGAAATGTATTATTGGCATGGTTTCCCAACCCAGGGTTTCTCAGATAACCACAGAAATCATCACTAAAATTAGTAATGACTAAAGAGGAGCTCAAAATCAAAACTAAAAAGTCACCAAATGAGTGAAGGACATCTTGGGACAGAGGCATGAAGGGGAGTCAGCAGATACAAGAAACAGGAGATTTAATCATGTGTGTGTGTGTGCGCTAAGTCGCTCAGTCAAGTCTGACTCTGCGACCCTATGAGAAGTAGCCCACTAGGCTGCTCTGTCCATAGAATTTCTCTAGGCAAGAATAATGGAGTGGGCTGCCTTGCCCTCTTCCAGGGGATTTTCCCGACAAGGTTTGAACCGGCATCTCTTATGTCTCCTGTATTGGCAGGTGGGTTTTTAAAGCACTAGTGAGTGCAATCTGGGAAGCCCGATTTAACCATGAGAGATTATAGAAAAATCTGGAATGAAATACACATATAATAAAAATGTTGAAAGAGTTAAAAGGAGTTATGGATATCATAAAAAGTTTTGATATAGAATCAAACTGAACTTGAAGTTAAAAATGCTGTCATAAAAATATAAAATTCAATGGCCATGTTTAATGTATATTGATTCGTTAACTGTCAGGCTTATATGTGAAACAATCCAGAATGTGGCATAATGGGATAAAAAAATATGACAAGGAATTTTATGGAAATGAAGGATGGATTCAGAAGACCCAATATATATTTCATTGAAACTCTAAAGAACAGATTAGATAGAATGGGAGAGAAGCAATATGTGAAGAGATTCCTGGAGGATTTTCCAGAATCAAAGAAAGATATGCATACTCAGAGTAAAGGCCTATACCAAGCCCCAGAGAAGGACACATAAAAGGTGGTCACCCTCAGACACATCATAGTGAGCTTACAGAATTCCCTGGAGAAAAACTTTAAACACTAACCAAATGTGAAGACAGATAATACAAGTCACAGCATTTAGACTGACAGCAATTAATGAAAGTCAGAGCAAGTGGACAGTATCTTCAAGATGCTGGGAACAATAACCATTATCCTGGAATTCTATGTTCAGGTAAATTCTAGCTCAAGATGAGAACAAAATAAAGACATTTTCGGAGAGAGTTCAGATGGGAAGTTTGAAAAAAAGTATCAAAGCATTTACTTCAGTGAGAAGGAAACTAAATCCAAAAGAAAGGTGTGAAATTCAGGAACCAAGAATGATGAAGCAATATTAATCTAAAACAATTTAAAAAACCAAAGTTTTTTTCATGAAAGCTTAATTTTTTTAATGTGAGTAATTTAAGGAGAAAATCTGTTGTTTTCTTTTACTATAAATAAATATAAATAGCTGACAATGTTGGTATAAGTACACTATGGAGATTATGAAGAATGAAATATTACATCACCTTGAAGAATTTTTGATGCCTTTTGCTGGTGCTTGTGTTAAGATGCTAAGGAAAAGCACTATAGAAAACATCATATATACCACTATGTGAGCTGAATGAAAATGTGTAGGAGAAATATTGAAAGGCAATGAGCAAAAAATGTAAAACAATTATTTCGGAGTTGGCATAATGGTATTTTTCCTTTACTTAATATCTGTCAAAATTCTACAATTGATATGTATTATTTTGATAATAAAAAACTTCAAAATACTTAAAAAACATAGATATATTATTTTACTAAATTGTGAATTTCACTAAAAAACACTGTGTTTATAATTTTGCAGGCAAACCTGTCCTCACCATCTTCTACAGTATCAGAGAGTCAGCTGGTATGTATCCTGTTATTAAATCATAGACCTGGTACTTTAGAAAATCCTAATCTTTCAAGATAGATTTATCTGAACAGAAATGAATCAGTTCTAATGAGGTGGATGAAACTGGAGCCTATTATACAGAGTGAAATATCACAAAGAAAAGCACCAATACAGTATGTTAACGCATATATGTGGAATTTAGAAAGATGGTAATGATGACCTTATATGCAAGACAGCCAAAGAGACACAGATGTAAAGAACAGACTTTTGAACTCTGTGGGAGACGGGGAGGGTGGGATGATTTGAGAGAATAGCATTGAAACATGTATATTATCATATGTGAAACAGATCACCATTCCAAGTGTGATGCATGAGACAGGTCACTCAAAGCCGGTGCACTGGGACAACCCTGGGGGATGGGATGGGGAGGGGGGAGGGGGGAGGGGTTCAGGATGGGGATACATGTATACCCGTGGCTGATTCATGTCAATGTATGGCAAAAACCACTACAATATTGTAAAGCAATTAGCCTTCAATTAAAATAAATAATTAAAAAAAGTGAACTGAGGACAAATATATTATGAATAAGTTTCCTTGCTTATCTGTCTAGTAAACATTTACTGATGCTTTACTAAAGCTCCATGCTGGTTGTTTTGTAGGTTACAAACATGCATAAAAACAGACCATGTTTGCTGGTAACTTACATCCTAGTAGTGGTGTTAGAATAGAGTGGTCAGGGCTGGAAGCAAGATACTGATGCTTTAGAGGCAAGGATTCATTTCCTGGTGGGAGAGATCAGAAAAGGGTTCAAGAACAAGGTCATCTTTAATCGTGTAGGGTAGGTTCTGAACTTGAGGGAATAGGAAATGAGATATTTCAGACAGGAAGATAAAGAATGATCAAACCAGGGATGAGCAATAGAAATATAGGATGAACCACAAATATAAATCACGTAGGCAATTTTAAATATTCCAGTAGCCATGTTAAAAAACTAAAAAGAAACAGGTCACATTAATTTCAATAATATATTTTATTTATTTAATATACACACATTATCCTTTCAACATGCAGTAGTATAAAATTGAGATTATTTTCCTTTTTTTTTTGTAGGGGTAAGGTCTTTGAAATCTGCAGTGTACTTTATATTTACAGCATATCTCAATTCAACCTAGCCACATTTCAAGGGCCCAACAAGGGGGCTGGTGGCTGCTCTGTAGGACAACACACATCTAGGCTCTAGGATCTGTTTGTTATTTGTAGATAAATATTTAATTAAATAGAAAAATTACTTTTTCTTACAGTGTTTCATATTTCTTATTGTTACAAGTGGTTAGCAAGTGGGAACCATGGTGTAAACTGCCTAGATATTATTACATGTCTTTTAACTGTTTATGATTATAGGTTCCTAAACAATAGACATGGTAAAAGACATGAAAAGGAATGAAAAGATCTAGAAAAGTAGTGTGATAGAGATTCTTCTCTTTTTAACCAATTATTTCCATAACCAACAATCATATTGTCATTATCACGCCAAAATGATAACAATGTTTTATTTGTAGTACTAGAAAATCATAAAGAATGTAGTTTGACTCTTAAAATAGCCTGACTGAAGCAAATGGCTTGGGTATGTTGGTGTTTATATGTATAGTTTGTATATGAGGTGTGTTTGTGTGTATGCATTTAGTGTCAGCTGGTTTAGAATAGTGGCAGGCAGTATAGCATAGGTGAAAGGATGCTGGAATGGGGCCCAGAGGACCTCCCTTTTATTTCCTGCTCTGACACTAACTATTGGACTGACAGTGAGAAGTCAGGAATCTGAGAGTCTGGGCTTCAATTTCCTAACTGAGCAACGAAAGCATTCAGTTACACTCTGTCCAAGCTTCTCTAGGGCAGAATCCATGGTTACAAGCTCAGGGGAGAGAAGGCGTTGCCCTGGAAACCAGCACCACGATACCATTACGAAGTTGAACAATTTCCCACTTTAGATACAGAACTATTGTTATAGCTATTTTAATATTTAAAATAATGATATATGTACCTGTTTCTTGAGAGTAATGTTTGAAAATCAAGAAATATTTGTATACTCAACATAGTATACAAAAAACAGATTTTAGGTGTTGACTGTGTGCGAATGTATATATGTATTATCAGACTGATGTATATATGATATATATACAGATATATGATTGATATATGTATAGATGTCAGACTTAATATATTTTACAAAACTATTTTAAGAAAGCAAATATGATTTCATAAAATAAAAACATAATAAAGACATAATGACTCATTGTAAATGTAATAATGAACTTTTTTGGCCTAATCACATAATTCTATGAATTTGACTCTTGTGTTCTCTAGGGGGAAAAATGCAAAGCATTGCTTTAACTGATGTTGATGATAATTTTTTTGCATTTGTTTTAGACCTTTTCTATAGAGAGTTCAAGGAATTTTTTAGCGAAGTTTTAAATTAAGTTTTAATCTCCAAATGCACTTGAGATCTAGGTAGGTTTGTGAAGTGATTATTCTTAAGCAAGCTATCACACAAAAAAGTACATCTCTTGGATTGATATAATTATTCAGTTTAATCACTGACTTCTATCTCATCGCATTAACTCTGTACTTACATTCCCTGAATATAGAATAGTGTAGAAATAATTACAGACTAGTGATACTGTATAAATTTGCTTTTTAAAGAATTTATAATATTTCTGCCCTTAATCATTGTCATTTATGAATTAAATTATAATTTTTTCATTTTTATGAGTGGATTTCCAGTATTTGCCATTATGAATTCTCTTTCGGGTTAAGTTCTGAATAATATGAGTAAATAAGAATACCTTTGAAAAACCAATATATGTATTTATATATATATATATACACACACAGTGTTCATAACATATGCTATGCATATAAATGCCATATTACAGGTAATTCTGATGGCACATATACATGTATAGTATTACTTTTTATTTATATGT
The DNA here is from genome assembly GCF_033118175.1 of Dama dama. NCBI lineage: Eukaryota > Metazoa > Chordata > Mammalia > Artiodactyla > Cervidae > Dama > Dama dama. The sequence continues at coordinate 9,038,125 of NC_083687.1, read as the reverse complement.
GTGTGAACATGTGTATAACACAGGAAAACAAAATTGGGTGGAACATATTATAGATTTCAGTTAAATTTTGTAAATAAATATTGTACACTTTGCATGAAATAAGCAGTTAATTAAAATTATTTGACTATTTTAGGGGAGAAATGTAATAAATTGTTTGAAGTGAAAATAAATGGTGGATTGCTACCATAGCCTAAGCGTAATACAGACGCCATTTTGTTTTTGAGCTCTGGCTTTTTACTCAGCCACAAAAAGTAACACATTTGAGTCAGTCCTAATGAGGTGGATGCACCTAGAGCCTATCATACAGAGTGAAGTACTTACTTCAGAAAAAGAAAGGTAAATATCCTAGGCTAACACATGTATATGGAATCTGGAAAGATGGTGCTGATGAAATTATTTGCAGGGCAGCAACAGAGACGCAGACATAGAGAAGGGACTGATGGACGCGGCTGGGTGGGGTGGGGCGGGAAGGAAGGAGGGGTGAGATGTACGGAGCGAGTAACCTGGAAGCTTACCGACCGTATGGAAAACAGGCAGCCCTGGGAATTTGCCGTATGACGCAGGGAACTCACACAGGGGCCCTGTGACAACCTAGAGAGGCGGGGTGGGCAGGGAGATGGGGGAGGAGGCGGAAGAGGGACCTATGGCTGATTCATGTTGGGCTTTGGCAGAAACCAACAAAATTCTGTAAGGCAATTATCTTTCAATTAAAAAATAAATTAAAAAAGAACAGACCAAAAAAAAAAAAAAAACCACAAAACTTTTTTTTCATTTTTTCTTTCTTTTTGACTTGGCTTACCTGTTTCCATTGTAATTGTGCCAATTCAACACTGCAAGGACAAAAAGAAATATGATCTTGCCCCTTACTATTAAAATATTTCCACTGTTTACCCTGCAAACCAAATTATGTAATATTAGGCTCAGAAAGAAGTGTTTTCGGGATCCTTTTGAAACTTGTTCACCAACTATGTCTCTGTTTCTCTTCTATTAAACAGAAACGTAGTACATCAAAACTGGGCAGGGACTTAGAGATGAGAGTGTGTTGGAAATACTTATCTGGAAAATGGAGGTTGGGACAACTGCTGTGTCAACTTGAAGGGGTGATTGTAGGGTTCACATATCATAATATGTGAAGTTGCCAGTGTCATTCTGTATGGAGTTGTGGGTGTTGTCGTCTAGTTGCTAAGTTAGGGGGGCTATTATTGCACAGAAAATCTCTTAAATATTATCTCTGAGATTTACTTTGTGACCATTTTGCAGATAAAGAAACAGGGTCACAGAGTTTGCATAGATTATCTAAGATCACTGGGTTCATGCTCATCTTTATTCTGTGTGACTTTTAAAAAGGAATCATTATTGATTTTAGATAATTCAAGGAGGAAAAAACAGGCTGATGAAGGAGTTGAGAAATCAGGACTCTATGGAAGTGTGACCTTCACTGGGCACATGTGATCACTTCCCAAAGAAGAGGGACTGGGTTCGGTCTGTTAGGGTCCTGAGGCTTCACACCTCTCGACAGTGAATCCCTTGGCATCAGAAAGGGAACCAAAAGGAAAGGAAGATCCAAGATCTAGCCTGACCCTTCTCAAAGCTTTCCTAATTCCTGAACTGAGTCATCACAGTATTAACAGAGGATGGTGGCGTCTCTTTTCTCTGAGTAAGAAAACAGGTTGGGCTCAACATGATGGGTAAGCACTGGTCTTCTTTGGCAGTTAGATGGGGGAACCTAGGTTAGAAGACACTGGCTTTTGCTTTTGAAATTTCAGTTCAGTTCAGTCCAGTCACTAAGTCGTGTCTGACTCTTTGTGACTCCATGAACCATGGCACGCCAGGCCTCTCTGTCCATCACTAACTTCCGGAATCCATCCAAACCTATGTCCGTCGAGTTGGTGATGCCATCCAACCATCTCATCCTCTGTTGTCCCCTTCTCCTCCAGCCTTAAATCTTTCCCAGAATCAGGGTCTTTTCAAATGAGTCAGCTCTTTGCATCAGGTGGCCAAAGTATTGGAGTTTCAGCTTCAGCATCAGTCCTTCCAATGAACACCCAGGACTGATCTCCTTTAGGATGGACTGGTTGGATCTCCTTGCAGTCCAAGGGGCTCTCAAGAGTCCTCTCCAACACCACAGTTCAAAAAATCAAGTGAAAGCCATGTCTAATGAACTGTTGTTATAGTAATCTTGATCATACTGCTTTGTGGGCCCTGCTTCCTACAATGCCTCGTGAATTTTGTAACCCAGAGGTTGATAGCATTCTCTCATGTGGGTGGCAGGAGGGCTAAGGTACAATATATCTCAATAAATGATGCTCGTTATGGAAACTAAGAGCATCAAGAGGGGGGAATGAAGAAGGAATTCATAGGGCCTGGACTCCATCTCAGGCCTGTCTGTGCTGATCATGTGTGGCCACCTCTCCAGTGGACTCTGAACTCTGTGCTTAGCGCCTGTGGGAATGACAATGGAAGGATAAGACCCCCCTCTGGGCAGGGGAATCTTGAAGAAGAGAAAACAGACACTAATCACCTCTGCCTCCGCACACTGTCTGTCAGAATGTAAGACAGGCTTATCGGTTATTAACTATTTGGAATGTAACTGCGGGCTTATTGATTATTGACTGTTTGAACACATAACACGTGAATGATGGGGTTATTGTAGTTGTATTTTTCCTTTGTTTATGTAAGTCTTAAGGGAATTGGGGTAGTGGGTTTGGACGCGTACACATGGGGTATAAAAGATTTTTACAAATGCTGGTCGGGGTCCTTGGCTAAGAGGAGACTCTGCCTTGGGCCCGCCGGTGTAATAAACTGCACTCCACTATCAAAAAAAAAAAAAAAAAAAAGGCATCAATTCTTCGGTGCTCAACTTTCTTTATAGTCCAACTCTTGCATCCATACATGACCACTGGAAAAACCATAGCCTTGACTAGCCAGACCTTTGTTGGCAAAGTAATGTCTCTGCTTTTTAATATGCTGTCTAGGTTGGTCATAACTTTTCTTCCAAGGAGTAAGCATCTTTTATTTTCATGGCTGCAATCACCATCTGCAGTGATTTTGGAGCCCAGAAAAATAAAGTCAGCCACTGTTTCCATTGTTTCCCCATCTATTTGCCATGAAGTGATGGGACCAAATGCCAAGATCTTTGAAATTTCATGCCACTGCAAAATGCTCATTCTTGCCCAAGACAGAACACTGAATCTAGAGAGTACAAACAACAGATTTAATAAACCACATGAATGCTGCTGCTGCTGCTAAGTCGTTTCAGTCGTGTCCGACTCTGTGTGACCCCATAGACGGCAGCCCACCAGGCTCCCCCGTCCCTGGGATTCTCCAGGCAAGAACACTGGAATGGGCTGCCATTTCCTTCTCCGATGCGTGAAAGTGAAAAGTGAAGGTGAAGTCGTTCAGTTGTGTCCGATTCTTCGAGACCCCATGGACTGCAGCCCACCAGGCTCCTCCGTCCATGGGATTTTCCAGGCAAGAGTACTGGAGTAGGGTGCCATTGCCTTCTCTGAAACCACATGACTACATACAGGGAAAAGCAAAGTGCATCTTACTGGAACATTACACAGAAGAGTATGTAACCTTTCATGTGTTCTGTTCCCGGTTCTGAAAGCCCGCTGCTGTGTCTGGCTTTAGTAGTGCAGGGCTATTCTTTCTAAGAGCCCTTGAGGCCTCTGTTGTTCAGAAATTGCAGCCCTGAAAGCTTTTGTGTTATGCCCTCTTTAAGCTTAAAGGCAGTTTATTCTTGACTAATTTGCCTTGACACAACATGCTGAAGTGCTCCAGCATTTGTCATGAATGCCTCCTCAGGTCTGAGTCATGCTATTGGCTTTTCTTTAACTATTGAGATATTTCAATCTGGCCAGTCTATGTTGTGGACATTTCAAAAGATGTTTTCTGAGCTGTGGAATATGGCTTATAATTATTGAAATCTTGTGCATGTTTATTGCAATACAACTATCACAGTAAGCATAAAACCATAAAACATTTCTTTTTAAAGCTCATCAGATAAACATTTTCCTGGGAAATCAAGAGCCTTTGGTATCAATACTCTGAATTATAAGTACAAAAACAAGAAAAAGGAAAGAATTTTTTTTTCTTTTTCAATTTCCCTCTGTGCTATTTTCTCTTTAAAAAGTTCTGTCATGCATATTATCTTGTTAGCTTTGCACAGTCACTTTGTGACTTAGTATGGCAGGAATTGTTATTTCCATTATTCTGATGAAAAATTCTATTCCTCTATTCTGAAGTCTACCATGTCTCAAAAGTCCTGCAGCTAATGGGTGGTACTAAAATCTGTCCATACCCTCCTCCCCAATCTTGGGAGTTTCACTCCATGCTATAATGTTTTAAAATTTGAAATATTTGAGAGAAAAAAAGCTTAAGTATTTGCTACAAGCACATTAACATTTTTACTTAAAAAAGAATTGAAGTTAATAAACATTTATTAATTGAACGAGTGAATCAGTTAAATAATTTAGAAAATGTTGCTTTTGTCAACAATCTTGACTAGGAGAATGTTTTTGCATTTCTTTGAGTTTGTTGCTCCAGTAACTTAAAAAACAAAAAAGCACTGGAGAATATAGGCAAGACAGAAGCAAATGGCTAAAAGAAGTAGCTGTGGTACTTTCAGAAACTCTTTGGATCCATCAAATTAGTAGAATTCCTAGCCAGACCCACGGATTTTCTATGTGCTGTGTTCTATTATTTCCTTGCTGATTGTTGTTGTTGTTCTCTTTTGTTTTCTTTTATCACATGACCCGAGAGCTTGCTACTGCAGTCAAAGGCAATTAAAAACACAGTCTGCTAGTTGGAGTTAATTTAAGAGAGACGTTGTTCTAAGAAGGCATTATCTATATAATGCATTCTCTAGATCAGTGTTGGCAGTTACTTTTCAGCCTTGGTCTCCAGCCAGAGGCAATACCAGCCTGTTGTCATAGAGTTATAAGTTCCAAAGGACAGAGACAATGTCTATTTTTTATAGTGTGCAAGTAGCAATACTCTAGCATAAGTGTTTACTTGATGAGTATGAACAGCGGAACCAGTACCCCACAGGCCATTAAAACCTGCCTCCAGGCCCTGGGACTCCACATACTGCATCTCTTGGGCTTTTTCTCTCTGAAGTCTAAGAATAGAATTAGATGTGATCTCCCAAGTCTCACCCACCCTCGAATTCTCCAAAGAACATGACATCATTATCTCCTGGTGTTGATAGTTTTATTGCTTATCACTGTAATCAAACAGGGGAAAAGAAATTGTTTTTTAAAAATAGAGTTAAAATCTTGCCAAGTCCTTAAAGATGTGGTCCCTGGGCTTGACTTCCTGTATCATCAAAGATGATAACTTCTACTTTCTACTCATCTCTGAAGGTGAAGCTCACCAACCCACATTCTTTCTTCTAGTTCTCTAGGGGTGAAAGGTAGTGTGGATCTTCTGTCTTGTAATGTTCCCTTTTCCTTAGTTATTCTGTGATCAAAAAGTCAGTCCAAGAAAAATAAGTGTTTCTCACTAAGTCAGTTCAGTCATGTCTGACTCTTTGCAACCCCATGAACTGTAGCCTATCAGGTTCCTCTGTCCATGAAACTCTCCAGGCAAAAGCACTGCAGTAGCAGGATTTTCCCAACCCAGGGATCGAACCCATGTCACTTATATCCCCTGCGTTGGCAGGCAGGCTTTTTTTTTTTTTTTTTTTACCACTAGTGCCAGCTGGGAAGTCCAAGAAAAATGAGAGGAGACATTAAATGGGCAGTCAAAACTTTTTAAGGCTTTGATGTTGGATTATAGCCTACATATTGAGCTTCTGCCTGTCAATTAGTTTATTCATCCTTCAAATGTCTGTTTAGCATCTACTACGTTCCCAACACAGTTCTAGGTGTTAAAAAGATAACAGTGAAGAAAACAATGATCTTTGGCCTCACAGAGCTTACATTCTAGTGGAGGAAGCAAGAAAATAAATGTCAACTGAGGTCAGATGGAAAAAAAAAATAGGGCAAGATCTTTTATACAGATCATTAGAGAAGACCTATCTGATAATAAGGTGGCATTTGAGCAGAGACATGAAGAATTGAAAGAGAGTCCTAGAAAGGGAGAAGAGAGTTCCAGCCAATGTGAAGGCCAAGTTCAAACTCCAGAGGAGGGAACACACAGTGTGGGCCAGAGGGGACAGTGAGGGAGAGAGAAGGTCTAAAGCAGGGGATAAGATGGGAAGGGGGAGGCTGGTTGGGGAGTGAAAGAGTAGGTCTCCCTGCAGGCACTGGAAGTGTTTTAGCTTTTGTTCTAAGTGAGAAGGTGGAGTTAGAGAGCTTTGAGGGGAGTCCAGTCACGTGGCTTGACTTACACAGTGGTTGTAACGTGCTCACCTGAGCTGTGAGCCCTCTGAGAACACGAGGTATGTCTTGCTCACCTCTATGTAGACACTACATTTCCTGACATAGACTAGATCTCAACTGGAAAAATGGCTCCAGAGAGCATCTGATAGATGATCTGATAGAAGGATGCTTCAGAGCTCTAAGACGATGGTGGTTTTGTCTTTGAGGCACTACAAAAATGTCAAGAATACATACATAATTGAACATGTACATTGTATATGTGTATGTGTAGCTGAATCACTTTGCTGTATGCCTGAAACTAATACATTGTAAATCAGCTATATTTTGGTTTAAAGCAGAGAATTTATCAGCACTGCATGAGCTACTCCGCTCTTCAAAGTAAACGGAGAGTAGAGTTCTCCATGATTGTTGGAGTCTAGCACTCTTGGAATTGTGTCAAGAAGAATATAAACAGGCAGAGTATCCATCCACTAAAAACCCACATATTCACCTGGCTCTAATGAGGTTCTCAGATTTTAAAACTTGTATAACTAATCAAAATCATAGTATTCTGGTTCCAGTTAAAAATAAAATGTCTGACCATCCCTTCTATAATGACAATGCTATTTTTCTGAATGTGAGGAAAATATTTTAATAGCAAGAATGAAAAGATTAGCAATTATTTCCCCAAAATATAGCTCCAAAAGAGAAAAAAATGTCTTATGTACGGTGTAAATCATTTCTCAAGAGGTTCATCACAGTACATTGAAATTTGCTTTTTGAAGAACTTTCTCATTTTTCTTCCTGTGTACTTTGTGCTGAGAGGGGAAGTTATTACCTGTTTTATTTCTCCACTTAGATGGAGTGACTTTTCCTGGTATCATTAGATATTTGTATCACTTGTGAGTCTAGCTGGATCTGTCAATTCTTTAGCAGCTAAAAATGAATCATCCAGAGTAATTAAAATCCTGGGCTTATGATCAGACCAGACTTGGATTAAATCTTGAGTTGTTCACATATTAACTGCATGGCTGTGGCATGTTACTGATTCTGAATCTCTCACAGGGTGTTGAGAAGAGGAACTGAGATAATCAATTTAACATATTGAATGTGGTGCCTGTAATACATGGAATTGGAGTCTTTGGAATAATGATGGTGTCACTGTCTACAGTGAGTGCTCAACCTTTGAGGCAGGTTTCAAAGCAGTAGTGGAATGGTATGAGCGGGTGCAGAGGCCTGCCGTGATCAGGACTGATTGTGTCCCATGGTTCATGGAGAGTGCATGAGGTTCAGAATTGGGCTGCCAAGGTTTGAGTTCCAGTTTGACCAAACCCTGAGCCATGGTTATGTGTGGAGGGTATGGGTAAATGTTATAGGATGGGAAGTGTGAACAAGGTCAAAGGCAAACTGTGTTTAGTCTTGTTTTACATGGAGTTGGTTTCTGTCTGTTAAATGCTGACTGGTGAGTGATAGCAAGTTAAGGAACAGGATAAAGAAAAAAGAAAAAGAAAAAAAATCAGGATTAAAGAAAGAGGTGGTGAATATAATGGAAGAATCAGGATAGGGCAAAAGTTCTGAGACCAAGGAAGCAAACTAGAAGGAGGAAAATTCAGAGACTTCTGGAAGACCAAGGCTAGGGACAGAGAGTCCAAGTAAAGAGCATGTGGAAGATCTGAAATAGAAAAATAGAAAATATTTTTCTATTAGAGAAATTTTTTCTAATTAGATTAATTATAATTAGAAAATATTTTTCTATTTTCTGATAGAAAATAGGAAATCTGAAGTAGAGAAAATAGGGAAAGAATCATTGTCGAATGGTCAGACAACCATCAGATTCAGGAAATTCATAGCAACATAAAGCATAAGGCCTGGTAGAGAAACAAATATGAAGCATAAGTAATTGATTATGATATTAAAGCTATTAATATTTGATGTCCAACCAACCAGAAGAGTGTCTTTTCTGGACTCACCCTGGAGGATGATGAAACCAAGAGAGATGATCTGAGTGGAAGTTTGCAGACTAGGATAACCCAACACATCAACCTGCTAGCAATGCAGGGGACAGGGGGTCTTGTTTTCCTGGCAGGGAGAGTCTTCTGGCATATCAAGTGCTTCTAGTCAGATTTCTCACCTCTGCTTTTGTCTTTCTGCTGCTGCTGTCAAGCTTAGCTCCTAAAATTCCATGCTGGCTTTAGAGGCTGGTAAACCCTAAGTACTGGCGTTACACTGATTTCCTGCTTTCCAGTGGAGGAGGAAATTAGGAGAGGGGACAGCAATAGAAGTAGCAGGAAGGAGAAATGTAACAGGAAGTCGTGTGGAAAAGAGAGGCCTGAAATCTGGACAGTTTTGCATCATGACCGAGATATCAGGCTTCCCCATTACAGGTGTCGTAGAAATCAGTAGTTGCATGGACTTTGTTCTCGTGCTGGTTCATTGGAGGATATGACTCTCATGTGTACACTCAACTGTGCAATTTCACATATAATTGGGTGTTATTAGGTTGGTGAAAAAGTAATTGCAGTCTTGGACTGTGAATTTTCAATCACTGTAACTAGGCTCGAACACATCTTTACTAATCAAAGTAGGAACCGTTACAATCAGCACATTTTTATCAGTGAGAAATATGTTTGTTCATTCCGGTAGCATAAAAATCCATGCTTCAGGATTCGACAAACTCTTGGAAAGCATCTTCTGCCTCCTGCTGGTTGTGGAGGCATTTTCCCTGCAAAAAGTTGTTGAGATGCTTGAAGAAGTGGTAGTCACTTGGCAAGCGGTCAGGTGACTATAGCGTTGCCAGATTTGTTCAACTTTTGGAGCGCTGGTTGTGTGATATGTGGTTGGTTATTGTCATGGAGAAAAACTGGGCCCATTCTGTTGACCGATGCTGGCTGCAGGCACTGCAGTTTTCAGTGCATCTCATCAATTTACTGAGCATACTTCTCAGATGTAATGGTTTTGCTGGGATGCCGAAGGCTGTGGTGGATCACCAGTGACTGTTACCTTTTATTGGTGCAAGTTTGGCTTTGGGAAGTGTTTTGGAGCTTTTTCTCAGTCCAGCTACTGAGCTGGTCATTGTGGGTTGTTGTATAAAATCTACTTTTTGTCACACATCACAATCTGATCGAGAAATGGTTCGTTATTGATGCATAGAATAAGAGAAGATAACACTTAATGATGATGATCTTTTTGATTTGCAGTCAGCTCACGAGGCACCCACTTATCACGCCTTTACACCTTTCTAATTTGCTTCACATGCCAAATGACGATTCAACACTGAGTTCTTCAGCAGCTTCTCATGTAGTTGTAAGACGATCAGCTTCAATGATGGCTCTGAGTTAGTCTCTGTCAACTTCCGATGGCCGGCCACCGCACTCCTAATCTTCAAGCCTCTCGTCTCCTTTGCAAAAATTCTTGAGCCACCACTGCACTGTATGTTTGTTAGCAGTTCCTGGGCAAAATGTATTGTTGACACTGTGCGTTGTCTCCGCAGCTTTACAACCCATCTTGAACTTGAGTAATAAAATTGCTCAAATTTGCTTTTGGTCTAAAATCATTTCCCTAGTCTAAAATAAATATAAAATACACAGCAAGTAGTAAGTCATCAGCAAAAAACATAAAGCAAGAAATGCACATTAAAATGATGTGTAACATAACCACATTTATTTGAGAATGCATTCCCATATCAAACAGCAAAGTTCAATAATGCAAAATCACAGTTACTTTTGCACCAACCTAATACTTGCTTACTTTTCCCCCAACCTAATACTTGCTTACTTTTCCCCTCTGGAAAGAAATCAGTTTCTTAAATGGGAGATATTTCCCAGCCCAGCCTGCAGAAGATGAAGACTTTCCTCTATCTTTATTTCCCCAGTTGGCATAGAAATAAAGTCAGCTGGGAAAATATGAACTGAAAAAAATTGTTGCAGAGTGGTACTTATTCAAGCCTCAAAACATAACCAATGGCTTATACGGCAGCGAGATAGAGATTCTTCCTTAAGGCTTAGCTACTGAGCATCAGCATGGACTGAGGGGAGCTAATTTTCTATTTTCTGAGAAGAAATGGACCTGATAAGAATGATTACAGCGAAGTGCTCGCACAGAAAAAAATGTCACAACTTTCTACTGAATTCTTGTTTGGGATGTTTCTGTAAACTTATCCATCATTATGTGACATTTTACAGTGTAACAAGACTTTTGTGTTTGTGAAACATCATTTTGAAATTGCCCCAAACTAGATTTCTCCCTTTCCCTCTCTTGTCAAACTGACGTTGGGTACAAATTCATGAATTTTGAACGACTGGCCTATTCACTCAGGCTCTTTTGATTGCAAGTTATAGAAGTCAGCCTGAGTTTAAAAAGGGAATTTTGTATTAAAGAAAAGGAAAGTCTCAGGGAGTCTCAGACTGGAAATCCTGCTTGATTCCAGGAATGTTTTGGAATTCAATTCTGGAAAGCCCTCAAGTGTGTCTCCTCTACCGGCTGCCTCTCCTTATACTTTGTTGTATTTTTCTTGATCTCATCAGATCTGCTTTTATGGCAGAGTAAGGCGTTACCAAAGCTCCCAAATTTACATAGTGTCATTTCAATCTCCTAGCATGACTACAGAGCAGATTAAAGCCCTGCTCCATATTCTTGGGAGAAAACATCTGTTTGCTACCCAGCCTCTACCCTCTTGGGTCAGAACGCCACTGCTGGTTTCATTATAGGGAGTCTGAACATGGATTCTGTGATTTTAGGGCACCGGGGGCGGGGGCAGTTCCCAGAGAAAGAAAGTTGTTATGAGCTTGGTCAATTGTACCAAATTCATCTCTCCTGTCATGCCCCAAATGAGTATGCTGGCTGGCACTGAGGATGCCGTCACTAAATATTTATCAGATGAAGTATTTATTGGCTGAAAGTGCTGGTAAAGATATTTGACTAGACAGATGAAGATGTTTTGGCATTTTGAACATCATATAGTAGATCTTTTTTAATTGATTACTGTATAACAGGTCACTTAAAACTAAAGCTACTTTAGTTAAAATCTTTTGATTTCTTGCTATTTATGTATTTATAAAATCATTTAAAATTACAAAATAATAAATTACTGTGAGAATGTTTGAATGAATTAATACACTTAGGAATTCATTTTAATAGTATTCTTTTCTTTATTTCTAAAAAATAATTGACATTCATGAAGACAAAGCCTGGAGTAATTCGCCCCGTACCGGTGAAATCCAAAATATTACTGAAAAAAGAGGAGGAAGTCTATGAACCCAACCCTTTCAGTAAATACCTGGAGGATAACAGTGACTTCTTTTCTGAGCAGGTGAGTGTACACATGGAAAACTCTTTGATATTTGGATAAATAACTGTACAAAACACAGAGATGCCCTAATGAATAGAGCATGTGCAAGAAAATGTGATTGGAATAACCTTAGTAATTTAAAAAAAGCTCCATTTTCTGCATAGTAAAAATTCTTAAGTATTTCCAGGATGATATTTGGAAGCATTTAAAGGCTTTTGTCTAAAATTTTTCTACCTAATGCTGGTATTATTTTGGGGATTAAGACATTACTTTCTACGAAGACATCACAGAGCCTTCATGTTATATAGATGTTGCATTCTTGTTACTAAAATACCACTTCCTTTTGAAGTGACATAATTTTTTAGGTTTGGTATATTAGTACATTTGACAAAAGATCTATTGTTTGGATTCCTATTAACTTAGTAGAGATGGTATGATCCCTTAGATTGAGTGGTACTAGGTAGGGAATAGGAGGTTAAGTTATTTTAAGGTATTTTTTTGTTTGTTTGTTTATGTATTAAAAAGGCAAATTCCCCTTATATATTCTATTGTTGGAGAATGTACAATGGAAGGTTGTTGATGATGCTTTGTAAGATATTGGGGGAATATATGAAGATACACATTTAGGCAGTATAAAATTTTATAAATTATCTCAAAGAGAAACCTTGCATCTTTATTTGTCTTCTTCCAATGCAACAGCTAGGCATAGGTTATATATTTTATATCTCAAACTTTATTACATGCTGAAGCAATGCAAACAATCCAGAAACCTCTGTGGATATAACTGGGAAACACAAGATCACCACCACATTTGGTAATCTATAATAGAATAGACTTACAAAGGAACATAAAATGCTGTACTCTTTAAACGTTAGTTGAAAATGATAACTAACCAATTCTTGGAAACAGAAATCCTGTTCATATTTGAGAAACATCAGAAATATCTTGTCTTACTCTGTGACACTGAGCAAGGTATTTCATCTGGCCCTGTTCCAGTGTTTAATGCATGCAATGAGGCATTCTGATGTAGTTTTTAAGGACCCTTCAAATTTTAAAATCTGGGTTACTTAAAATCTAAGAATGTGAGCAGGCTCAAAGTATTGAAAAAGTTCATTATAAATACTTTATCATGCTTAGCTATAATTTTTATTTATAAAATGGAGATGATAATATTTTCTGCTTATTTGTATATACTTTGTGAAGACTGATAAGATTTCAGTAAGTTAAACATTTTTAGAAGGCACTAATATCATTGAAAATGATAATTAGAGGCAATTTTTTCCATTTTACAGAAAAAAAAAAAAGCCCTAAATTTAGAAAAATCCTATTGGTGTATAAGGTTGTGTTCACTAAATTTGCACATAAAAGAAATGGAAATTCCTGTTAGGAAAGCATATTTCCATCATCAGTAAAAGCATTCACTAAATATCTAATGATACTAATCATTTAGAGGCTTAAAGTGACATTGTAGACAATAAGGGATTATTATAAAAATTTATAAAAGTTATCTATTGTTATATGATAAAATGCTGGCACAAAATAAATTTCACATATTATCCATGCAATATATTCTTTAAATAATATGATCTAATGTTGTAAAGTAAAAATTATATTCTTTTTTAATAGTATAATTTCAAATTTATGCATTTTACCTTGAACAAGATTCTTTGTAGAATGTCAAGTTTAATCTTCCTATACAGTATCACAATTTACTGTCCTCTGGAATGATAAATTCCATTTTCAGGTGTAGGAAATTATTTTCATTAAAAGAAGTTGCCAATTCTTTTCACAGCTTTTCCTGACTATATAGCAAGTTTAAAGCTCTATTTATACACACCATAAACCTTTGTATTTTCAGATAATTAGTGCACAATTTTAGTTCTTTGTTAAGTATTTTGGTGCCACAGATATAGACTTATTTATATTTTCTTTCAATCAATTTATTCTTGTGTGTATCCTAACCTGTATCAGTGGACTGTCAAAATTCAAAGAAGTCTAACAGAGTATTTAAAAGTCAATTCCATACTTTCCCTGGTTTTATTCATTGACTTTGCAGGAGAGGAAAAAATGCATTAATAGGAAACCAGTAAACTACTTATGCTATCAGTTGGCCTCTACATGGAGCTGTAACCACTATCTCGTTGTGGCCAGACTCTACAATGGAGGCAGATACAAAAGACAGCTCACAAGTGTAGATGCTAAGAGTTCCTTAAACAATAAATTGAGTAGTAACAATTTATGATTTCAGTGTGGCTACGTCATCAGAACTTAACAGGAGGGAGTGTACTCAAGTGTATTCAGTTCTGGTCACTATTATGTTCTCCTTCACTGCTGCCACAGAATAAATTGAATGATTCCAAACTCAGTTGATCTCAACCATCCATGTAATGGAAAATACTTTAGCCTGACAGTTGAGCCAAATTGAAGCAGCTCACATTCACTAATCTGCCTTGTCCCGGGGACAGTTCCACATGACGGGAAATGTTGAATGGGATTGTTAAGTCAATAAATTTCCCCTAGCAGCTTCAGTGCCATAAAATATGATTTCAAAACTCTCTGTTACAAAATGTCAGACACCAAAGATGATGAGACCAGATGGAAATGTATTTACTGCGGCTTCAGAGGGTACAATAGGGCAGTCTTTTGAACGGATAGTGAACTGAAAATTTGCCTGGAGATACCCTCTGAGTACTAAAAGCAAAGTTTGAAACCAAATGCATAGTTGAGTCATTGAGACTTATTAATCAACAACTTTTGCATCAAAATGGCATAGGCCAGGAACTACCATTCTATATTAGATGGATTTTTAAACAAAGACACTTCAGAATGAAGCTTATGCTTCTCTGAAATTACCTTTCAATCCATTATTATATCAATTTGTGGTCCTTTTGGGTTCTTACAGAATATCCTCAACACTCCACATATGGATATAAAACTATGATGATGTACTTTGAAGCATAGTTTTGTTAATAACTAGAGGTTGGGTTGGAAAATAACTAACAGAATTGGTTGGACAAATGGACATCCAGAAGACATAAAGGTTTAGAAAATCAATTCGCTGATGAAAATAAAGATACTAAAGAGAGGAATGGTCTTTTGTTTATCTGTGTGAGTTTTCAAAATACGTTGATTTTTTTCTGGTCATTTAATGTATTTAATTAGACAAAGTGAATTCTGCATTGGAGTCTCAACTTAGTAGAAAAAGCAATTGCTAACCTCAGTTATACAACATGGATAAAACATTTTTCCTCTCATTCTTTATAAATTAGTAATTCAACCCATACAGTTAGATATATCATTTCTTTCTTGAAGCCATGGAGAAATATAGGAAAATATTTAGGACAGAATTGAAAGGTGGGAGGTGGGGGTGATATTGTAGTTTAATTTTATTTTCCTGCAAATGTTTTTCTTTCGTTTAAATGAAAAAGAATGCATTCTAGCATGTATACCTCTTAAATTTTATTTTCCTTCTAATTTGCTTCAACAGGAAAATTGCATGTTTTTGTGTGAAAATGATCATTTAATAAATTTCCTTTGTACCATAGAGAATGTAAAAGGATAATTTAGGGAATTTTCTTTGTTGTAGCATTTACATTATTTTCTTTACTTCTGAGTTTTCTTAGCCATCTGACTGCCTACCAAACTATCTGTCTGACATTCAACTTTGATGATTATGTGGATGACTTTCAGATTTCTATCTAATTATTTATCAAATTATATTTTCACTGTGATCGTCCCCTGCACTTCTTCATGTCACTCACGTTTTTATAGTTACTGAGCAGACACTCACCATGTCAAAAGGTGAACTAGATAATACTGCCTTTTTTTCTGAATGACTTCTGTTTTTGCCACAAATTGCTACCTTTTTCAACTTTTCTCAATCAAGGTGGCTCACTCTCTTTTATCATAAAATTATCTTTTATCTTGTTAATATTTTATTAGGAAATATTTTTCAGATTAAAATGTTTAACCTTTTCAGATCTAGAAATGATTAAGTTATTTGGTGAATAGTTTTGAGGGGACAGAGCTTACATTCCTTGTAGGGTTACATTTGTTTTTGAAGAGTGAAGACTAGAGATTTGGCATCTCCAAGTTTTACTGGGTTGTTTCTATTTATTCATGTAATGAAATCCTTGTGAGCTTTTCTCATCTTATTTTTTTCCTCCCTCCTCCCTTCCTTTCTTCCTGCATGTCTTCCTTCTTTCCTCCTCTATAGGTAATAGATAATAGACAATTTATCATATACAGGTTATGTACTATATGTAATAGATAATTTATCATCAACACAATAGAACTTTTTAATAGTAAAAAATTGTCCTATGGAGACAATACACACTTTTCCCCCCAGGATATGATCAGTTAGGATTCCCCTCTTCAAACTTAGGCTTTTATCTCTCCCTTTTATTTATTATTGTTATTATTATCATTGCTTTAAGCTTTCCCTTGACCTTGTGTATGTATCAAGGAAGACAGAAGCTAAGGGCTGCAGGATCTGCCTGGCTACGGGAGACTTCTGTCCCTTTCTGTTGCTTTCTGTAGGATTAGGAATCTTAGATTTTCACTTGCTGTAAAACAAACACATAAAGAAGACCTATTTGTCAATTCTATCATAATAGACAGAATACTTCTAATAATCAGTTAAGCAACTGAATTCTAAAAATTAGTGAAGCTTCGAAGCATTAGTAGTTTAACAAATAGTGAATACAGAGCATCTGACTGTACCCCAGTCTACTGGGAAACAGTGACGATCTGAAAACGTTAAGTAAATATGTCCTGTTTTGTTAACTCCTCAGATGTGTTTATTTGTGAGAGATGACCATGACCATATTTAGAGCCTCTCATGTAAATTGTATTCCTCTTTTTCTGTTATTTGTTGTGGTTGAGTTTAACCTTTAGTTTCATTTTATCTACATCTGATAGGATTGAGGTCTATAGCATAAAAAGTTGTATTCATTAAATCTAAATTTTTATCAATTCTAATTGGAAGTCTAAGTTTCTTTTAAAAAAAAAATTAAAATTAAAGACCTAAATAGACATTTCCCCAAAGAAGAAATATAGATGGCTAATAAACACATGAAAAGGTGCTCAACTTGCTTCAGTCATGTTTGACTCTTTGCGACCCCATGGACTGTAGTCTGCCAGGCTCCTCTGTCCATGGGATTCTCCAGGCAAGAACACTGGAGTGGGTTGCCCTTCCCTTCTCCAGGGGATCTTCCCAACCCAGGGATCAAACCCGGATCTCTTAGGTTTCCCGCATTGGCAGGTGGGTTCTTTACCACTAGCACCACCTGGGAAGTCCCTCACTCATTAGAGAAATGCAATTCAAAATACAGCGAGTATCATGTTACACTGGTCAGAAAGGCCATCATCAAAAAATCTACAAGCAATAAATGCTGGCGAGTGTGTGGAGGAAATGGAGCCCTCTTGCCGCAGTGCACTGTTGGTGGGAATGCAGGTTGATACAGACACTGTACAGAACAGTATGTGTGCGTGTGTGTGTTGTTGCCTCAGCTGTCTGACTCTTTATGACCCTATCGACTGTAGCCCGCCAGGCTCCTCTGTCCATGGGATTCTCCAGGTAAGAATCCTGCAGTGGGTTGCCATGCCCTCCTCCAGGGGATCTTCCCAACCAGGGATTGAACCTGCATATCTTATGTCTCCTGCATTAGCAGGAGGGTTTTTTTTTTTACCACTAGTGCCACTTGGGAAGCCCTAGAGAACAGCAATAGAGATTCCTCAAAAAACTAGGAATAAAACTACCTCATGACCTAACAATCCCACTATTGTTAGGTCATAGACCCTGAGGAAACCATAATTGAAAACAACAAAGAACATGTGAACAGTGTGAAAAAGACACATGCTCCCAGTGTCCCCTGTAGCACTATTTACAATAATTAGGACATGGAAGCAGCCTAGATGTCCATCAGCTGATGAATGGATACAGAGGTTGTGGTGCATATATACAGTGGAATATTACTCAGCCAGGAAAAGGAATGCAATTTGAATCAGCTCCAATGAGGCAAATGAACCTAGAGCCTATTATACAGAGTGAACTAAGTCAGAAAGAAAAAACAAATATCATATAATAACCATATATATGGAATCTAGAAAAATGGTTCTAATGAAACTGCTTGCAGGACAGTGATGGAGACGCAGACTTGGAGAGCAGAACTTGGCACAGTGGGGGATGCTGAGGGTGGGATGGACTGACAGAGTAGCACTGAAACATATACATTTTCCCGTGTAAAGCAGATCGCCAGTGGGAATTTGCTGAATGACCCAGGGAGCTCAAACCTGCTGCTCTGTGACAACCTAGAGCGGTGGGATGGGATGGAAAGTGGGAGGGAGGTTGAGAGGGAGGGGCCATGTGTATTCCTATGACTAGTTCATGCTGATATAGGGCAGAAATCAACCCAATATTGTAAAGCTATTATCCTCCAATTAAAAATAAATTTAAAAATATTTTAAGTTTCTTTGAATATTCCGGCTTTAAAGTAAGCTTTTTTCTTTATATTTGTTTGAGAAAAGCCAGGAAAAGGCATGACAAACAGTACTTAAAATAAGGTTTTGTTAAAATATAGAATTTAAAATTCTCTATTGGGTTCACCTGAAAAGTATCATTCAACAGAATTTCAAAAGAGTGAAGGTAGCTGTGTAAAATAATTTTAAGTAATAGGCAAAATAAGTATTACTCAAAAATTAGAAAGTTCATTATATTTGTGAAAAAAATATGCATTCTTATGTTTTACTTCAGAGGATTCTGTTTCTCAACCCATCTTGAACTTTGAATCAGCATCAGCCTGTGAATAGAACTCTATGGCAATAACCACATGCCTTTGGCATGGTTTTGTCTAATATTCCAGGACACTGTCTGCAATGATCTCCTCCATCTCCACCCAAACAGATTCAATCCCACAACTTTGTTAAGATGATTTGGGGACTAGTTAATAAAAATAAATGTACACAGGAAATGCAACCTGGGATGAGGGGCTTATGGTTTTCTTTCTTTCTGCTTTTTTAATTGAATGTTTCCTCAACCCATGAGAAATGGAATCCAAGTAGAATACATCTTGAGGAGGACATAGTAAAAACTGGATATATTCTTTGACTATAAATGCTAAGATCAGTGTGTTTAGAATAAATGTTACAATCTCTAACCATTGGAGAGATTGTTAGATATTTTACTTTTTAGGGATTTCCCTACAATACATGTTTTAAATTGAGGGTATAGTACCTTTACAATGTTGTGTTGGTTTCTGGAGTACAAGAAAGTGAATTGGCTGTTTGTATACATCCATCCCCTCCCTCTTGGACCTCCTCCGTACCAACCCTCGCCTCATCCCCGGCCCTCGGTCATCACAGGGCACAGAGGGCCTCCTGTACGGCAGGTCTCCACTAGCTGTCTATTTTATACATGGGAGTGTATGTAAGTGAGGGTGAGATTAGACAGACTTTGTGTGATGACAAATGTAAAGGTCATAGGAAGATATGGAAGTTTGAAGCTGACTCATGAAGAGAGTTAGGAACCTTCTCTTCCTCACTGTGACCTAAGATACAATAACTTTAAGCTTGTCATATTGGCGGAGAAAATGATAAATCCAAATAAGAAGAACAGCCAAGAGAGTGCATAGGACAGAAGGAAGGAGAGAGCTCAGACTGGTAAATAAACTTTTTAAAATCCCATTAAAGAAACCAAAGACAGCTTCAGCAGTCCAACCTGTGAAAACTGAGATCAGGTTAGTGAAGCGAGTGATTTAAAATAAATATATGGAAAAACAGAAAATAGGATTAAAGTGTATTTTTCTTTATCTCAAAGGCTATGTGAAAAGAGCTATCTGCAATAAATTTGTAAATTCAGGATTGGTGATTCCTTTGAGATGGAAGAGCTAGTAGGTTTTTAGAGTGTTTCAAAATAATATTCTAATCTCCAAATCTAGACATCCTAAGTGAAATTTAATCTACTGTAGCCCAGCCTTCCAAATACCAATTTGCTTTATGAACCTTTATATCTTTAATATTTCTGAAAACAGAAATGCATTTGGTAAGAAACTGCTTACCAAGAACTGAATTGTCAGTTATCATTGTCTAGTAGAGCAGAGAGGCTTAGCATATTTTACCTGCTCAAATCACAGCAAGTATATGTGATATTTATCCCATTGGGTAAGCTCAGAAAAATAGAGTTGTTTTTCTCAATCTGTGGCTTAATGGATTTTGGGAAGCCTTAGACCCTCATGAATTGCATTTCGTAGACGGACTGGCTGTTTGCGGTGTATCCTTGTGTGCGTGTACTTAGTCACCCAGTCGTGTCTGACTCTGTGTGACCCCATGGACTGCAGCCCACCAGGCTCCTCTGTCCTTGAGGGTTCTCCAGGCAAGGATGGTGGAGTGGATTGCCATGCCCTCCTCCAGGGGATCTTCCCAACCCAGGGATCAAACTCAGGTCTCCTGCATTGCGGGTGGATTTTTTACCATCTGAACCACCAGGAAAGTCCAAGAATACTGGAGTGGGTAGCCTATCCCTTCTCCAGGGGATCTTCTTGGCCCAGGAATTGAACCAGGGTCTCCTGCATTGCAGGTGGATTCTTTACCAGCTGAGCTACCAGGGGAACCCTTTGCAGTGTATTTTTAGGTTGGACTAATTTCACCTCTCATTTCAGAAGCCACATTCAGGCAAGATCTGATGCCTTTATTCATTCTGTTGTATAACTGAACCAAAGGGGAACTAGGGCAGCTTGGTTTTGTGGAAAGAGCTCTGTTAAGTGCGTGTTCTAGTTGTGATTGTGTGGTTAGCCAGCTCTACCCGGTGCATTTGTGAACTCTGAACCTAACTGATGAGGAGAGGGGACTGGACTGGGCAGTGGTCCTCATCTGGTGTGAATTGCCCCAGCCACGATTATCTTGCCTGGGGCTTGAGGTGCTACTGGCATGCGCTGGCTAGAGGCCAGGGAAGCTGCTAAACATGACGGCAGTGTCCAGGATGGTCCCCCACGGCAAAGACTTCTTCTGCTCCAAATGTCACTAGTACAAGAGTTGAGAGGCCCTAGGCTAGCCCATCTCTTGTCTCCCTTCCAGTTCCAAGAATTTTATGATTAATGATGCTCAATGCTGCCCATGCCAGGGACATTTCTGTTCAACCAACATTGGTTAGGTGCCTTTTTTTGTGTTTGAACTAAGAAATTATTCCTATTTGATTGACACACGGGTGGTGAACAAGCCTCCATTTATGAAATTTTCCACATTCCATGGAGCCTCTACTCATAATGATAGCCCTGTTTGACAGGGACATGCATTTGCATTGGCTCTGGCCTTGTTAGCAAGATTATCGCTTTCCTACTTTCCTAAACATTTCTCTCTCTTTCTTATATTTCCCCAATTGTTAGATGTCAGGACAATTAACTAAAAGAGAAATTTAAAAAAGTCAGGCAGTCTGATGGTAACTATTAAAACATTAACATCAGACTAAGTTGGACTAAGTCATTCCTGCTCCTGTATTTAATTATACATCTGCAAATGAGGGTGTTGTATGAAGTACTTTTGAAGGTACCTCCTTACTCTGAAATTTTGTTTTTATGCCTTTAAATATTATTGGGATGCTCCTGATGTTTCATATCCTTAGATCATCCAAAAACCAGGGGAAAAAAAAGATCAAGTATTAATCAGGTCATAACTCCAGACAGATGGAAAAATCTTTTAGTTTACTATCTAGATCAAAATCATGACAAATAATACCCATCTCCAGAGAGCTTGCTTTGATTTTTTTTTCTTTTTGATTGAGCAATTTGGGGTAGGTAAACTTTTATTTTGATTTTTCCTTAAAAAAAATCCTATTTGCTTCCTATGTGTGGAGTATTAAGAAACCATCAATATGATTAAGTCATTATTTCACTTTGAATAACTATAATTTTGTTTTGCTTTTCCTTAATCTAAAATCCCTGTGGGAGAAATGTTATATTTTCAAAACTAAATTTAAATATATATGTATACAGAGGTGGGCACAGCAACCCACTCCAGTATTCTTGCCTGGAGAATCCCATGGACAGAGGAGCCTGGCGGGCTGAAGTCCATAAGGTCACACAGGGTCAGACATGACTTTAGTGATTTAGCACACATGCACACTGTATGTATACATATATTTATATATGCATGTGTTCCTATAAAAAACACAAACATATAACAGCCTATATCAGGGTCCTGGTATTTGCTACTTAAATTACTTTTTTCCATTTGTAAACTTGACAGCTGCTTCCTTTGCAAACATCCTGAATAGGAAGGCCAAGTAGGCAGACTAAAATTTAAGCAACAATGTTTCTATAATGAAAGTGAAGATGTTTTTGTAAGTCTTTGCCATATCTGAATTTCTCATTTCTGCATTCTTTAAGTATAGAAGATACCATACTTTAATTCCTTTGTTTCATAACCACAAAAGACTCTGGGATAATCCTTGCAATGAACTTGGGGGATGATTTTTGCTTTTCTAAATCTCTCTGAAAGGTGATGCTCGACTAGGTGACACAGCTCTGTACAGGAAACACAATTTTGTTCCTGAACCTCAATGTTTTCACTTAAAGTTCTCGGTAAAACAATAATAGATTCAAAGGAACAAAACCTCAGGATATTAAAAATTGCAAGATCATTTTTCTTTAAAATTATAACACTTTGTTAACATACAATATGAAGGCTACCTCTAATGGTTCTTATATGTGAAATGTACTGAATTTCTCTTTGAAATTCAGTTGTAACTGTTACCATCCAAATCCTACCCTTAGATATGAGGGTGGCATTAAGCCCTAGCTGCCCAGGTTGGTGGAAAGACCATGGAGCACAGAACTACAGAGCAGAAAGGAGTGGACAGTAATCGCCAGCATGTGGTTCTTGCCACGATTTCCTGATGGATGGTGTTGCAGCTTCTCTCCACACTCACTTCCCTTCTGTTTTCTCTTAGCCTCCAGCCATTTATGTTTGTGCCAGGCTCTGTGAAAAATCTGGACGACTTCTCAGGAAGCAGGGCAGATAATATCTCTGACCCCTTTGTGCTTAGATTCTAGTGGTTTGTAAATATCTGAACCTTAATCTCTGTCTCCTTCCCTCTACTCTTAACCTTCTCTGCAGCCCTCTGCACTTTCTCCCTCTGACTGTCGATTTCACACTCAGGCTACACACTCCATGGCCTGGTGTTTCCTTATCCACTAAGGCCTGGTGTTTCCTTATCCACTAAGGGACCCTACCGTGACTGGAGGGTTGGTTGGCTACTGGAGACTCCTGGGCTTCCCTTGTGGCTCAGCTGGTAAAGAATCTGCCTGCAATACGGGAGACCTGGGTTTGATCCCTGGGTTCGGAAAAATCCCCTGGAGAAGGGAAAGGCTACCCATTCCAGTATTCTGGCCTGGAGAGTTCCATGGACTGTACATGGGGTCGCAAAGAGTCGGACACGATGGAGCGACTTTCACTGCCCCAAGCAGTAACTTTCCTGCTTCCTACAAAGGAGAGAAACATGATAGAGGGCAATGGAAGGAACATGGGCTTGGTGTGATCTTGGGAAGATCAGTCAACTTTCTGAACTTCAATTTTGTCCTTGAAAACTGGGACTACTAATCTCATTTCTAATGGTACACATACTCATGCTCATTTATGACTTTTTAAAAAGTGTGTTTGGCCTGTCCATGCAGCATGTGGGATCCTAGTTCCCCCACTAGGGATTGAACCTATGCCCTCTGCTGTAGAATCCCAGATTCTTAACCACTGGACTTCCAGGAAAGTCCCCCCAGTCACTATGAAAGGACTCTGGACACTTTAAAGGGAATACACTTTTCTAAATGTTTACTGTTGTTACTCTTTCTTCTAGAAGTACTATAATTTTGAAAGAATGGAGTTGACTTCCTACTAAAGTGTCACCAAATACATTCTCTTGTTTCTTCCCACCATGAAGAGAAATCAGAGAAGCCTCTTTTCTTTGTTACTTTCTAACTTCTTCACCTTAAATTGTGCCTTTCCCCCAAAAACCTCCAGGTCAGGATGGGGGATGAGAACCGAACTGTATGTATAGAAAAGCATAAAACTCAGCATTTTCATTCTCTGATGCCCACTGTGATTGATTATAAAGTACTTCCTCTTTCTTTTCCCATGAGCATGTCTCTATCAAATATCTTCATGTTTATTTATGTTAAAGGGGCTTCGCTGGTGGCTCAGGCAGTAAAGAAGTGAAGGGAAGTGAAAGTCGCTCAGTCATGTCTGACTCTTTGTGACCCCACTGAGTGTGTGTAGCCCACCACGTCTCTGTCCATGGAATTCTCCAGGCAAGAATACTGGAGTGGATTCATGTTGATGTTTGGCAGAAACCAACACAATTCTGTAAAGCAATTGTCCTTCAATTATAAAATATATAAATTTAAAATAAAAAATAAAAAAGAATACTGGAGTTTCCTCTCCAGGGAAGCCATTTCCTTCTCCAGGGCTTCCCACTAGGAAATTTGGCTGCAATGTGGGAGACCCAGTTTCAATCCCTGGATTGGGAAGATCTCCTGAAGAAGGGCATGAAAACCCACTCCAGTATTCTTGCCTGGAGAATTCCCTGGACACAGGAGCCTGGTGGGATACACTCCATGGAGTCACGAGGAGTTGGACACGACTAAGCAACCAACACTTTCACTTATCTATGTTATCTGCCCTGTGAAACTTGCTTTCAGCTAACTATAAACTTTCAGCACTAAATAATACAAATTCTATCTTCAAAATTCTGTTTTAGTCCTTAAAAAACTTCTTTTTAAAATAGAGAATTTGAGATAGCTAAGCATATGCTACCTTTTTCATATTTCACAACTTTAAATTTTTTGGTTCAAATCAGGACCTGAAATAGATGTGTTGCTTTAAGCATGTCTGCTTTTAAAACGCATATGGATGCTTCAAAATTGCAGTTGATAAGCGAGAAGTTATGCCATATGTTCAAAATTAAGAGACCTAATTTATTTTGGTTTGATCTTAGTGAACTATGGATGATTTGAATCTCTTCTTAGTAATTTGGAGTTTCTGTGATCATATCTTTAACATGTTGATACATCTTTGGCTGAAGGAGGCACTCTTTAAGAAATACATTGTAATTGTCCTTGCCTTTACGAACACTGCTGTTTGAAATTAAAACTAGGAGAAATGCTGTCGTTCTGATTTTAAATTGTTCTAAGTTTCAGGCAGGAAGGGAAAGCTGAAAGTAAGTGCTGCATTTAAAAACAAGTGTTGTTTTCCCATAGAGGTGGGGAGAAGAAAAAGAAGATGGAGTTAAAGGCTCTGTAATTTCCGCCAGTGGTGCTCTGAGTTCCCACGGGCACAGATAACTATGTGGGGGTGCTGAGGGGAAGCAGAAGCAACGGGAAAGTGGATTTTCACCCTTCATTACTAAACAACAGGAAAGGAAGTAACTTTTGAAAACCAGAATGGAACAAAAGAGCCTCAGATGTGCCAGCATTAATGAGAAGAGTCCATATGCCTTCCAATGCCCTTTGGCGTTAAACAAATGGAAACAACTTTTGCAGTTGAACAATTTGACTTGATGGCTAAATAGAAAGTAGGCTTTTTCTAGAGTGATGAATGTATCAAGTATTGCCAAAGCATTATTTTTCAGATGCCTCTGTCAATATCTAATTCTGCAGGCTCTAGTTCTTTTAACAAACACAGCTAAATGAATTTATTCACTTCCTATTTGGTAACTTTAATGAACAAAGATATTATTTGCTTCATAACTTCTTGTCTTGGAGTTTTGCAGGATATTATAACATAATTCCTTTTTAAAAACCAACCTCTTAAATAAAGCTTATTTTGAAAAAGTTGTTCTATGTATTTTTATGTTGAAAAAGAAAATTCTCAAGTAAGTGAAAAGCACTGTATGGATTTTATGGGAAATAACTATGTTTACATATCTTGCTGATAGAAACATATACAAGAGAATTTTATGGTTCTTGTTCTTCCCTCAAATACTAGAACCTTATGAGATTCATCTCTTTAATGCTAAATCAGAGTAGAATGTGATGTTCATTGTCAGGAATCGTCTAGAATAGTGATCTCCAAAGAAAAAGGTACCGACATCAAGATGATTCACTGGAAGGGAGGTAGGGTGCAGGCCAGACATAATAAATATTTTATTAATGCCTGTTTTTTAAAAACCTTTAGGTTTAGGAGCTGTGGCCTATGTGTCAGATCTGATCCACTACTAATTCTGTATAGTTTCAGTGGCACACGGCCACACCTATTCATTTACGTATTACCTGAAGCTGCATTCATGATATCATAGCAGGAGTAATTGTGACAGAATACAAGGTTTGCAAAGCCTGCAAAATACAGTATCTAGGCATTTACAGTAAAAGTTGGCTCCATACTGAAAACAGTAAGATTTTTTTTAGCATTTTTTTTTTTTTTTGTATTGAAGTATAGCTGATTAACAGTGTTGTGATAGTTTCAGGTGGATATACATGTATCCATTTTCCCCCAAACCCTACTCCCATCCAGGCTGCCACTTAACATTGGGCAGAGTTCTCTGTGCTGTAGAGTAGGACCTTGCTGGTTATTCATTTTAAATATGGCAGTGTGTACATGTCGATACCAAACTCCCCAACTATCTCTCCCCACCATTCTTTCCGCCCGGGCAACCATAAGTTCGTTCTCTAAGAGTAAGAAAGAGTTTAAGCTTTGTTGATGTGTGTGGTTTTACATTAGTCTCTTTTGTAGTACTGAATTTGGACACTTACACCTCACGTATATAG
The DNA here is from genome assembly GCF_033118175.1 of Dama dama. Classification (NCBI taxonomy): domain Eukaryota; kingdom Metazoa; phylum Chordata; class Mammalia; order Artiodactyla; family Cervidae; genus Dama; species Dama dama. Next base: position 9,011,786 of record NC_083687.1, on the reverse strand, counting down.
TAAGTGAGATTTCCCAGGCAAGGGTCAGGGGCTCTCCAGCTTTCTGCAATATACAGAAAGTCCTCAGCTGGTTTTTATTGCAGTTTGTGTGCCCAACTGGATGCAAGATTTATCATTTCAACTATTTTTAAATAAATAATCTTCTTACAGTAAGCAAATAACTTTATTTTAATAACTTCTGCAAAATAATCTAGATTGAATATACCACTCTTCATATAGAAAATGAATAAGAAACAATAAGAAGTGACCAGAGGTCATATAACAGCTAGGTCTAGGATAAACCTGTTATCAGCCATAACTATAAGTTATAAACATTGATAACATACTGGAATTTTACAAGAAGTAGGCCAAATCTGAAGTAGCTCAACTGGAATTCCACAACCTTCACTAGCTTTGTTTGTAGTGATGCTTCCTAAGGCCCACTTGACTTCACATTCCAGCATGTCTGGCTCTAGGTGAGTGATCACACCATCGTGATTATCTGGGTCATCAAGATCTTTTTCGTACAGTTCTTGTGTGCAAGGAGATCCAACCAGTCCATCCTAAAGGAGATCAGTCCTGGGTGTTCATTGGAGGGACTGATGTTGAAGCTGAAACTCCAATACTTTGGCCACCTGATGTGAAGAGCTAACTCATTGGAAAAGACCCTGATGCTGGGAGGGATGGGGGCAGGAGGAGAAGGAGACGACAGAGGATGAGATGGTTAGATGGCATCATTGACTCAATGGACATGGGTTTGGGTGGACTCTGGGAGGTGGTGATGGACAAGGGAGGCCTGGCGCGCTGCAATTCATGGGGTCACAAAGAGTTGGACATGACTGAGCGACTGAACTGAACTGAGGCCAAATGTGCAGTTATTAATTTTTTACTTTTTGTTTTTAATTGGAAGATAATTGCTTTATAGTGTTGTGTTGGTTTCTGCTGCACAACAGCACGAATCAGCCATGAGTGTACACGTAGTCCCTCCTGAGCCTTCCTCCACCCGCCCCCAGTCCCACCCCTCTAGGACGTCACCGAGCGTCAGGCTGGGGTCACTGTGTGATGCGGCAGCTCCCCACCAGCATCCGTGTCACACACGGCCGTGTATCTATGTCAGAACTGCCCTCTCAGTTTGTCCCACCGGCCCCCTCCCTCACTGTGTCCCCAAGTCTGCTCTCTACGTCTGCGTCTCTATTCCTGCGCTGCAAATAGTTGCATCGATACCATTTTTCCAGATTCCCTAATACATGTTGATATTTGAAGTGAGATTGTATGTCTGCTTTCATTATATTTTAAAGTTTTATTGGAGTATAGTTGATTTCCAGTGTTGCATTAATTTCTGGTATACTGCAAAGTGATTCTGTTATACACTAAATTCTTTTTCATATTCTTTTCCATTCATAGGATGTTGAATATAGTTCCCTGATCTGTAAACAGTAGGACCTTGTTGTTTATTGATTCAATATATATAATCATTTGTGTCTGCTAATCCCAAACTCTCGGTCCATCCCTTCTGCACCCCCTCTCCCCTGGAAACCGAAAGTCTGTCCTCTATGTCTGTGAGTTTGTTTTTGTCTTGTAACTATTTAATTATTAGCATACCTAGCCCTCAGCTTATATTGTTTGCTTTGAATTTTAAATAATTATTATGGCATCATAATTAGTAAGGCATTTACAAAGTAGGCATCTAGGACTCGGAGATGCTGTGCAGTTTTCGGGAACATTTAAAGGCAGTTCAGTTCAGTTCAGTCGCTCAGTTGTGTCTGACTGTTTGCGACCCCACGGACTGCAGAACGCCAGGCTTCCCTGTCCATCTCCAATGGCGGAGCTTGCTTGTTTAAAGGCAAGGGGCACTAAGTATTAAAGTTTTCCTTAACTAAATGACGGAATCTTTCCTGAGGAACCTTAATAAATGAAGAAATTAAAAATCCACTTTCATTGGGGGTACATGTATTTTTTCCTATGGCAGTAAACATTGTAATGTGATACATAGAAAACAAAAGAATAATGAACTGAGATTTACTCCTTTGTATCATATGCCTTTAGAACATGCATAGAAAACACCTCTGAATGTTTGAAAAAGTAATGAGCAAATTACATTATATTGGAGTTTTATTATGCAGCTGGATCAAAGTATAAATGTAAAAATATTCTCATTATAGCATTTGTGTTCTAAATATGAAATACTTAAAGGAAAATTAAGTCAGAATATATTTTATTTTTTAAAATGAGTGCTTTTAATGAAATCATTGTTCTTCGAGAAAGCTGTGAAGGTATAATCAGCAATGTAGTATATATATATAAAATGGACTGTGTTATGAAGTTGCAAATTATATAAATATTCATAGATAAGCTATGATGAAAAGGAAGATGTAGATACACATACAGACTATATATATTACATATATGCTTATGATTTTATATGTAAAGACTCCTATATATAGGATAGGAATATAGGGACATGGATATAAAAGATATTTACATAACTTACAATAATGAGATAGAGAAGAACCAAGAAAATATTTTGGCTCATCCAGAGTTGTTCAAGTTATCTTCTTATAGTAAACTGTTTTAAAAAGTTCATGATGCATTATGAGTGTTTTTCAAAGCTGTAGATGAGGTTCTTGATTATGACAACTATCAAGTTAGCCACGAGTCACATTTTATCATCCTGATGTCATCTGGAAGCAAAAAGGAGGAGAAACAAACAGGAAACAGTGAGGTGACAACTGAAGGGGCTGAGATCAGTGCCAGGTGTGAGCAGACGTGAATTTGGCAGGAAATGGAGTCAGGTTACAATCAGTAAACACCCTGGTTGAATGTGTGGATGCACCTTACTATGCAGACCCCAACCACTTGTCTTTGCATGGGTGCACATGTTGATGACAAAAGATCCCTGACTTGATTCTGTTCTGGGACGCAGGAGAGATGAGGCTATACAGTGAATCACAGAGTAAGTCGTATTTGTAGGAGGCTCTCTGTGGCAGCCTGGACACAGGTAAGTTGCCATGAAAAATACTATACAGATGACAGTCTTCATGATTTAAGGAAAAATAAAGGCTATACAGACTCACACCCCAAAGCCTGTATCTTTGGAGCACAAAGACAATCCCAGGTAACTGTCCTTTCCTCATATGAACCTCTTGCAAAAACTTACAGTCCAGGAAAGATTCATTTACTGTGGAGATAAACAAAATTTTTATAAAGGGAAAAGAAAAGCCTGCCAGATTGGATAACAAACAAAAGCTGGGACTGTAAAACCCAGTGAATGAGAAGATTTGGGGATGACAAAATTTTGTTCTAGATGCTACAAGCCAAAAGAGGAGAGATTATAATCTTCATATTGGGAAGGTTGACTCCTGGCCAAATTTTCTTCAGTTCAGTTCACTGCTCTGTTGTGTTCAACTCTTTGTGACCCCATGGACTGCAGCACGCCAGGCCTCCCTGTCCATCACCAACTCCTGGAGCTTACTCAAACTCATTTCCATTGAGTCAGTTATGCCATCCAACCATCTCATCCTCTGTTGTTCCCTTCTCCTCCGACCTTCAATCTTTCCCAGCATCAGGGTCTTTTCCAGTGAGTCAGTTCTTTGCATCAGGTTGCCAAAGTATTGGAGCTTCAACTTCAGCATAGTCCTTCCAATGAATATTCAGCACTTATTTCCTTTAGGATTAACTGGTTTGATCTCCTTGCAGTCCAAGGGATTCTCAAAAATCTTCTCCAACAACCAGTTCAAAAGCATCAATTCTTCAGTGCTCAGCTCTCTTTATGGTCCAACTCTCGCATCCGTACATGACTACTGGAAAAACCATAGCTTCGACTATACTGACCTTTGTCAGTAAAGTAATGTCTCTGCTTTTTAATATGCTGTTTAGGCTTGTCATGGCTTTTATTCCAAGGAGCAAGACTCTTTTAATTTCATGGCTACAGTCACCATCTACAGTGATTCTGGAGCCCAAGAAAATAAAGTCTGTCACTGTTTCCAGCCAGGAGAAATATCAATAACCTCAGATATGCAGATGACACCACTCTTTGGCAGAGAGTGAAGAGGAACTAAAAAGCCTCTTGATGAAAGTGAAAGAGGAGAGTGAAAAAGTTGGCTTAAAGCTCAACATTCAGAAAACTAAGATCATGGCATCTGGTCCCATCACCTCATGGGAAATAGATGGGGAGACAGTGGAAACAGTGTCAGACTTCATTTTTTTGGGCTCCAAAATCACTGCAGATGGTGATTTCAGCCATGAAATTAAAAGACGCTTACTCCTTGGAAGGAAAGTTATGACCAACCTAGATAGCATATTAAAAAGCAGAGACATTACTTTGCCAACAAAGGTCCGTCTGGTCAAGGCTATGGTTTTTCCAGTGGTCATGTATGGATGTGAGAGTTGGACTGTGAAGAAAGCTGAGTGCCGAAAAATTGATGCTTTTCAACTGTGGTGTTGGAGAAGACTCTTGAGAGTCCCTTGGACTGTAAGGAGATCCAACCAGTCCATCCTAAAGGAGATCAGTCCTGGGTGTTCATTGGAAGGACTGATGCTGAAGCTGAAACTCCAATACTTTGGCCACCTCATGTGAAGAGTTGACACATTGGAAAAGACCCTGATGCTGGGAGGGATTGGGGGCAGGAGGAGAAGGGGACAACGGAGGATGAGGTGGCTGGATGGCATCACCGACTTGATGGACATGAGTTTGAGTAAACTTCGGGAGTTGGTGATGGACAGGGGGGCCTGGCGTGCTGCGGTTCACGGGGTCACAAAGAGTCGGACATGACTGAGCAACTGAACTGAACTGCACTGAATGGGACCAGATGCCATGCTCTTAGTTTTTTGAATATTGAGTTTTGAGCCAGCTTTTCACTCTCCACTTCCACTTTCATCAAGAGGCTCTTAAATAGAATTTCCTTATGTAAGACAAATAAGACCCCTTTATATGCCAAAAGGTAAATTTCACATGGAAGATAAAATCATTAGAGCATTTAACATAAGAATGTAACATCAACACTCATAAAGCAAAGGCAAGACATAAGGTGAGAAAAAGTGAAAATATATTGGTGATAAAGATCTCACTTTTCAGGTTATGATAGATTATATAGGAAACTAGGTAAAGATAGACCCTCTTAAGTAAATTGAATTAATATGTATGTAGTTCAACTGTATCCTGCAACAAAATATAGCCAATGTTATATAGTAACTGTAAATGGAGAATAATCTTCAAAAATTGTGAATCATCATGTTGTACATCTAAAATTTGTATAACATTGTTAATAAAATATATCTCAATAAAAATATCAATTGCCAAGAAAAAAATGATAGAGAAATTTCTCTGATCACAAAAATTTTTTAAATTAATAAAAGATTTAGAAAACACAAAATTCCTGTCAGCTATATATTGTAAAATTTGCTTTTCAACAAATTATTTGATTAAAGAAATTAAATATAAAATTTCTACCTGAAAAAAAGATGAGACAACCATCTATTATAACTTGTCAGACATAGTTAAAATAGTCCTTGGAAGAAAATTTATAACTCTACTTCAATAAAATAAATTAATTTAAAAAAGCTTTCAAGGAATAAAAGCTGAACCCAGACTATAAACCAGAGCCTATGCAGTTTCTCTTTTCCTAGGCACTGTCAACCATCAACAACAATGCTGACTTTTTCTTACACAATTATTCTTTGTGCTTACTACTCAATTTTCATATTAACCACTTTTCACATCAATTAAGGAAAGTAATTAGCTGATAAAATAATGAAGCAGTTGATTGAGAAATAGAACATAATTAGAATACATTTTAATCTAAAAGCCACCTTTAGTGGGCTAATACTATGAGACTCCCATTAAAACTGCACATTAACATGACTATTGTTTAACAATGATAATGTTAGAGGCATTAGCCAATGGGATTAGACAAAAGAAAATCCTGAAAATTGTACAAACTGGCAAAGAAGACCTAAATTTATGGTAGTCCTAGTTGATTTGGCATTTTAGGTTATATACCTGGGACTTCCAAGAGAAGCACTGGATGATGATTATAACCAGTGAGATAACTCAGTAATGTGGCTCCTAGGGAATCCATAACTTTCATGTACTGAAATGTCCCTGAAGTGTTGTCAAATGGAAAAAAATAAATAAGATTCAGAACATTGTGTATAGATTGCTTCTTTTTAATAACTGTATCTTATAGTCTGTATATGTGAAGTGAAATGTATATTTGTATTTGCTTGATATTTAAAATAAACATGAGGTAAAAAACAGAAACTAATAAGCCATTCTGACTGGTGTGAGGTGATATCTCATTGTAGATTTGATTTGCATTTCTCCAATAATGAGCAGTGTTGAGCATTTTTTATGTGTTTGTTAGCCATCTGTATGTCTTCTTTGGAGAAGTGTCTGTTTAGGTCTTTTTCCCACTTTTTGAATGGGTTGTTTGTTTTTCTGGTATTTAGTTGTCTGAGCTGCTTGTATATTTTGGAAATTAATCCTTTGTCAGTTGTTTCATTTGCTATTATTTTCCCCCACTCTGAGAGTTGTCTTTTTACCTTGCTTATAGTTTCCTTTGCTGTGCAAAAGCTTTTAAGTTTAATCAGGTCCCACTTGTTTACTTTTGTTTTTATTTCCATTACTCTAGGAGGTGGGTCATAGAGGATCTTGCTTTGATTTATGTCATCAAGTGTTCTACCTATGTTTTCCTCTAAGAGTTTTCTAGTTTCTGGTCTTATATTTAGGTTGTTAATCCATTTTGAGTTTATCTTTGTGTGTGGTGTTAGGAAGTGTTCTCATTTCATTCTTTTACATGTTTTCCCATACCATTTATTGAAGCAGCTGTCTTTGCCCCATTGTATATTCTTGCCTCCTTTGTCAAAAATAAGGTACCCATAGGTGCATGGGTTTATTTCTGGGCTTTCTATCTTGTTCCATTGGTCTATATTTCTGTTTTTGTGTCTGTACCATACTGCCTTGATGACTGTAGCTTTGTAATATAATCTGAAGTCAGGAAGGTTGATTCCTACAGCTCCATTCTTCTTTTTCAAGACTGCTTTAGCTATTCGGGGTCTTTTGTGTTTCCATATGAATTGTGAGATTTTTTTGTTCTACTTCTGTGAAAAATGCCATTGGTAATTTGATAGGGATTGCATTGAATTTGTAGATTGTGTTTGGTAGTATAGTCATTTTCACAGTATTGATTCTTCCTATCCAGGAACATGGAGTATCTCTCCATCAGTTTATGTCATCTTTGATTTCTTTCATTAGTGTCTTATAATTTTCTGTGTACAGTTCTTTTGTCTCCTTAGGTAAGTTTATTCCTAGATATTTAATTATTTTTGTTGCAATGGTGAATGGGATTGATTCTTTAATATCTCTTTCTGATTTTTCATTGTTAGTATGTAGAAATACAAGTGATTTCTATGTATTGATTTTGTATCCTGCAACCTTGCTAAACTCACTGATTAGCTCTAGTAATTTTTTGATACTATCTTTAGGGTTTTCTATGTACAGTATCATGTCATCTGCAAACAGTGAGAGCTTTACTTCTTTTCCAATCTGGATTCCTTTTATTTCTTTTACTTCTCTGATTGCTATAGCTAGGACTTCCATAACTATGTTGAATAATAGTGGGGAAAATGGACACCCTTGTCTTGTTCCTGACTTTAGGGTGAATACTTTCAGTTTTCCACCATTGAGAATAATGTTTGCTGTAGGCTTATTATATATGGCCTTTACTATGTTGAGGTAGGTTCCTTCCATGCTCATTTTTTGAAGAGTTTTAATCATAAATAGGTGCTGAATTTTGTCAAAGGCTTTTTCTGCATGTATTGAGATGATCATATGATTTTTATCTTTCAATTTATTAATATGGTGTATCACATGGATTAATTTGCATATATTGAAGAATCCTTGCATCCGTGGAATAAACCCAACTTGATTATGCTGTATGAGCTTTTTGGTGTGTTGCAGAATTCTGTTTGCTAAAATTTTGTTGAGGATTTTGCCTCTATGTTCATCAGTGATATTATCCTATAGTTTTATCTTTTTGTGTTGTCTTTGTCTGGTTTTGGTATCAGGGTGATTAACTTGCTTAAATATTTTAAAAGTATATTTTGAAGTAAGTTTTTAAAGTAAGTTTGATCCCACTGCAGGAGGCATAAATTCAGCATAAATTTTAGAAAACCCAATTAGTGACTTAATCAATCATGATTTTGACAAAATCACTTTGGCTAACAGAAAATAATATTAATTGCATAGTTTTAAAAGCTGAATTTTCCTGTTTAGCTGAATGTCATTTTGAGTAATGTGCATTATTTTGTACTAAATTTCCATTTCACATAGCCAAATACATTCATTATTGCTAATAGAACAGAAAAATAATGAAATAATTGAATGCATTCTTGACCTCTTGGAATACATCATATTCTTTTGAAAATTTAGTCATTACTGCATTGAACATCTGCTCCATTAGGCATTATGCTTGATGCTGAGGTTACAAAAGTGAACAAAACAGATTTCATTTTATAAGGTTTATGCCCTAAGGGATTTTATTGTAGGATAATCACTGTCAATTTATTATCTTACAGTAAAAATTTCAGGAATATAAGAGGTGCTTAAAAAAGATCTGCAAAATAGTAACCCTTTTCTTTTATGATAAATATGTATATAGGCCCTTCTTTTGAGTTTTCTTTGTCAGTTTGAGACTTGCCCCCATGGTGGTTTTCTTGCTCCTTTCACATAATTGAAAGGTCTCACCTACTAGTTCTTATTTCCTTCGAGACTTCCACAGGCATCCCTTTCCAGGGGGTGGAAAGACCCTCTCTGTTTACAACCTCATTGCCTCTCTCCTCTACAGTTGAGCCCCTCTGTTTGATTTCCAGTTTCTCCCCAAAATAACACACTTCCTGGAATGAACATCTTCGTTCATTCTTTCTAGACTCACCTCTCTCTGATTTCTTCCTCATACTCAGCCCAACCCAGAAACTCATGGCACTATGGCTTATATCATGAGTTGATATTCTCTATGATGCCCTCCCATTTTCTCCCCCCAGTTTTTTTCCAGACCAAATCACAAGTACTTTTAAGTTAATTTCCACTCTTACCTCTTCATTAGAGACTTTAGTCCCATCTTTCCGCCTTTGGGATGAGTTCTGTCCTTAAACAAGTGTGGTCCCATGAGGAGTCACTGCAGATACTAGTTCAGTTCTGCAGGAGAGGCTGGAGGTGGGCAACCTAAAGAAGTTACTGGAAGAGACAGACAATGCACTGTAAAAGCAGGAGTCTTGTGAGGATCGAAAGTGTAGGGAGAGATTTACCTCCTGCTAGTAAAATATTCTGATGCAATGTCCATAGTGTATATGTGTGTTAGTCACTCAGTCTTTTCTGACTCTTTGTGACCCCATGGACTATAGCTGGCCAGGCTCCTCTGTCCAAGGGATTTCCCAGGCAAAAATATTCCAGAATAGGTAGCCATTCCCTTCTCCAGTTGATCTTCAGGGATCGAACCCAGGTCTCCTGCATTTCAGGCAGATTCTTTACCATCTGAGCCACCAGGAAAATCCAGCATCAATAGTACTTAGACTCAGTTTCCAGTAAACATGACTTTTGCCCACTAACATCCTCTTTATGCCTTTCTTCTTCCCAGGATGTGCCTGTCCCTCCCAAGCCTGTTTCTCTCCATCCTTTATATCAGACTAGACTCCATCCTCCTGCTCAGTCCCTACTGCGACCACAGACCCTCCCGCATGCTGACTGTCTTACCCCCGGACCCTTCAGTCACTTGTCCTCCTTCTCCCTGAGTGATGAACAGAATTCTCACACCTTGTTTAGTCACAACGCATATAATAAGGTGAGAATGCCCCATGCTCTGAACTTCATGCTTAACTTTTAAATGTGGAAGAAACATATATTACAAATATTGAAGTATATTAAGAGTATTAAATATTTGTGGGAAGGCACATGTCTTTACAAAAAGATAATAATTGACCTTGGGAAAGTATGAAATATTTGTTTCCTTTCAGAGTCATTTCCTGATTTGCATTGCTTATTGTTTCATGCTGTAATCCCAAAGTGGAAATCCCAAGACATGTTTCAAAGCCTTACAAGAGGCCATTATTGATTTATCTTCTAGTCTCAGTTCAAAGTTCTTAAAAACGTCTCAAAATGACAATGCCTTGATGAGGAAGCATTTATTATTGCAGTCAGTGTGCAATGGAATACTTACAATTTCTATAGATATCTGTAACATAACGTTGATATTTTATTTTAAAATGAATCTATTTGCCTCATAATGTATGGTGGTGAGACACGTAACAAATAATGAGGTGTTCAGTACCTAAAATATATTTTTAACAAAGCAAAAATTTTATAGTTGGCTTTGGAATGTAATCATGAATATTCTATTAGAAGCAAGCAGTCAGTAGCACAAGAGGCTTATATATAAGCATCTTTTGCTCTTCTGAGCATCACCATAAGGACATCCTGGCTAGCATAGGCTCTCAGATTTTGAAACTTTTCTAAAAGAATTGACTAGTCAAAATCAATCATCAGTTAAATCATTTTTAAATTCAAAATCTTATCTTAAAACATTTGTTTTGCAAATTATCTATATTTAATAAAACATATCTCTATACTTGGAAATCAATCAAAACCATCTGTTCTAGAGTGTATGCAGTTGACTAATATTCCTTGAACCCTTAAACATTAAAAAAAACAACTGTTCATCAATCCAATCTAAACACCAAAAAATCATCCAAAAAGTGAGCACAATTATGAAGAAAAATTTGCTTTTTATATTTAATAGCATTTATCATGATTGAATGGTCAATCCTGAATTAAATTTTTAAAGTATTCATTTCTGGGACTCCCCTGACAGTCCTGTGGTTGAGAATCTGAGCTTCCTCTGCAGGGAGAGTGAGTTCAATCCCTGGTTGGGGAATTAAGATCCTGCATGCCATGTGGCTAAAAAAACAAGAGAAAGATAAAGAAAATTTATTGAACTAAACAAAAAATGAAAATACAACATATCAACTTAAAAAATTTATGGAAAAGTAACATTTTTAAAAAGTAATCATTTTCTGCAAACAAAGTGTTTTAGTGTTAAGTTCAGGATGGCATTTGTATGACCTTTGGTTGCTTCTAACTCTTGGTCTAGAAAAAGTATTTCATGGAGAGTATAATATTTTTAAATGATTTTTTATTGCTTTAAATTCTCCCTATTTTAATACTAGCCAACATCTATGAAATTCATTTAGCTATTAGAGTTAATATTTTGATAATAACATACCATTTTCTTATAATGTCATTGATGAGCATGATAGGATTATAATTGTATTTTATAAATATCAAATTTCTCCAAATAGTTCTTCCTTTGACATTTTGGTAGTGTTTTCTGGAGACATTCAGCAAAGATAAAGTCAGTATTTCATCCATGTGTTAGCCTTTTCTTGGTCTGCCTGTGAAGAAAAATATATCACAGCCATTTGAGGCTGGACAGCTATTTTCATTTTATAAAAACTTCACAATAGATTTTGTCTTTCAATGTCTGAGATTTATTGATACTGAATAAATAAACATTCACATCTGAAATAATAATAATCTACCTAAAGAAACAAAAGACCTATACATAGAAAACTATAAAACACTGATGAAAGAAATCAAAGAGGACACAAACAGATGGAGAAACATACCGTGTTCATGGATTGGAAGAATCAATATTGTCAAAATGGCTATTCTACCCAAAGCAGTCTATAGATTCAATGCAATCCCTATCAAGCTACCAACGGTATTTTTCACAGAACTAGACCAAAGAATTTCACAATTTGTATGGAAATAATGTTAGCATTTCTTGATGGAATATTCAATTGCTTAGTCTGATATTTTAATTGCTCTTATTAAAATGTATGCATTATTCAACTTGACCTTTGTGTTTACTAAACTTGTAATGGCCAACAGTGTACTAAATGAAATAACTTGTCCGGAATTGTAAAACATAGTCATTTAACTTAACTTCTCTTCAATATCCTAACATCCTTCCCAGGCTTCACTTTCACCCTTACCTGCTCGGCTTATCTCCAAACTCAAACCTCCCACCCTTCCCACCATTCCCCCAGAGATCCACACTGAACTTGACCTTACATAGCTATCTTTGGGGCTTCTTTATCAACCGTAGCTACAGAAAAACGTTTGGCAGGTTTTATTCTTCTGTTGCATCTGTAGTGTGTGCTCCTCTTGCCCTAAATCTTTACACTAATCCCTGATCTCTTCTCCTACTTTCATAAGTTCATATGATGAACCTCATATGATATCCTATCACATATGATGATGTTCAGGCACTTTCCCTTTTATCTTGGTTATACCAGTATACCCTCTTTCCTCCACCTCGTGAAGGGAGTCATTACTCTTACTTCCTTCTTTAACCCTTGTAACTAACATAGCCCAGTAGATGAGCATGCAATGTCTTTAATCAGTCCGTCTGAGTTCATTTCTTGACACCATTCTTTCCAGATGGTGATATTGGGTACCTTATGTAGCCTCCAAATGTCTTCATTTATTCATCTATAAAGTGCAGATAATAATAGTACCTACTTTTTTAGAATATGATAAGATGGGCTAATATGTGTAAAGTATTTAGAGTAGTGCTTGGGACATGAGGATCATGTGAGAGTTAGATCTTGTTACCAGTTGTTGTTCAGTTGCTAAGTCATGTCTGACTCTTTGTGATCTGCGGACCGTGGCAGGCCAGGCTTCCCTGTCCTTCCCCATCTCCTAGAGTTTGCTCAGATTCATGTCCATTGAGTCAGTGATCTTATCTAACCATCTCATCCCCTGCTGCCCTCTTCTCCTTTTGCCTTCAATCTTTCCCAGCATCAGGGTCTTTTCCAATGACTCGGCTCTTCCTGAATTGTCAGTCCCATTACTTTCTTACATTTCCATTTGTTCTTTTTCCAATGGACTCTTCTTTGAGTGCAGAAACTTCAAAACACAAACTAAAATGAATACTTTTCCATCCTTTTCTTTCACAATGTTGCAAAGCTAGTAATTTCAAGATGTTCTTTCTTTCAAAAGGGTCAGTAGCCATTATTTTCATCCCCCTCTATGAACTCACTCTTAAATTCGTTCTTGAAAGCATTTTGTCTTTCACCTTTATCATTCTGCTGCGATTTCTCTCTCAAGGGTAAACTGCTTGTCAGCAAACTCAGCTGAATTTAACCAAGTCTTCTCTTTTATCCCTTGTCGCAATTGACACTGCTGATTAGTCACTCTTAAACCTCTGACCTCACTCTGCTCTTGGGGTAAGATGTACATTTCAACTCCCTTACTGTTCCTTCTTTATCTTTTTGGTGGACATTTCTTCTTCCCCTCTGTCTTCTCTTTAACTGCCTCACTTGACACTCACCCACTCACAGGCTTCTGGGATGATCTTAGTTGTACTGATAATCTTCAAATCCACATTTCCAATTCTGTTTTTCCTTTGAGATCCAGATTTATACCTTCAGCTGCTTACTTGTGATTTCCCCTAGGATGTCATGTTGTCACCTCAAACTCATCATCTCATGTCACTTCAAACCAGTTCTATTCTAGCTTCCCTACTTCTGTCATTGATACCACAATGCTCAGCCCCCAGACTTGAAACTTGATTCACAAATTGTGCTTTTTCTGCTTTGTCGTCATAGCTAGTCATTCACCAAGTTGCATGGATTCTTCTTATGTCTGTCATGTTTTTATCTCTTACTGCTCTTTATTAGTATTCCACTTTGCTTAAGCTAATCTGCTACTTTCCTCCAGGTGTGCCTTGGGAATTTCTTGCTATTCAACTTGTTCACTCATTCTCTCCATATAAAAATACCTTCCTGCCTTTCACCTTCCTTATGAAAATCATTTTCAAATTTCATGACCTAATCAAATGATCTCTTCTCCTCTGTGAAGTTTCCCCCTGCATCGGCACTCAAAGTGACATTTTTCCTTCAGTTTTTATAACCTTTGCCTGTGCTAAGGTATCTCATGCATATTAAAGGTTATCATGTATTTCTCTGTTGTGATTGTTTTAGTGTCCATCTAGGGCATGACATGCTTAATGTGGCATTTTTCACATTGTAGGTAGAGCAACAAATATGTGCTAATGATGAACAAATACTACAATGACCCAACTTATTCACTAGGAGCACAAGATGTTTGAATATAAATTTCAGATTATTTCTATTTTAAGCAGAGGCTAAATCTGAGTCAATTTAGAGGTTTATGGATACATTCAATACAATTCACATCAACTAAGGATCTACCTTTTTTGAGGGCTACCTCCAGTTTCCAGGGAGCTTACGGAGGGCCTTGAATGGAATGGTATGTGGAGGCAGACCACCTCTGATCATCCTCGGCTGAATGTGGATGCTGGAATCCACGGGGTGTCCGCAGTCCTGTCAGTCCACGACCATCAGTCCTATAATGCTTTACTGCCTTCTTCTTTCTTCCTCTGCACAGCATGACCTTATTGCTCTAGGTCAGTACTCCTGAACCTCTATAGCACACACTGGAAACTGTGTTACTTACATGCTAGGAGCAGGCCGACTTGGAACTGGCTCATCTCAGAACCATTGGCTTAGAGCCTCTACACCTTCTTCTCTCCTCTTTGGTTTGTGCCTCCCTTGCCGTAGGAACTCCACAAGAGTGCATATTTGTGATTTTGCCTACTCTCTAAAGTTCAGTTGTGACCTCCAAGTCAGTCTTGAACTTGTCTCTCATCTAGAGTCATTTGGCCAACTTTTCCTCCATCTTGTGATGCATTTAAAAATGCCTATCTGCAAAGCTAAAAACGATCCGCCCACAGCACACATTTTGCGTTCAGATCTAACGCTGTCCACCCTCTATTTTTGAGAATTCAGTTCATTTAGAAAGACTCCTCTTCTCTGGCCCCACTGACGCACTGCCCTGGGGTCTCGGCTACCTTCTTAACCCTCAGGTGAGAAAACCTACATACCTCTAACGTGCATCTGTGGAAAGCTTATTGCTCTCCCAAACATCTATTTTCCAGCCTCTGCCTCATTTATTCTGTCTTCCACTCTCACAAGCTCTGAGGTAGCCCTGTCTTTTTAAACCAACCCAGAATTCCAGTTCTTGTGGGCCACTTTCATATTCCAGCTGGAGTTCTCAGCCTCATGCGCTTTTTCCTCTTTTCTTATCCCAGCTACGTTTTTGACCTTTCATTGAGCACAGCCACAGGCTGTGTCGACAGGATGTTCTTTCGTATCCTTGTTTCCCCAGAGTCTCTGCTCTGCCAGTTTACACCAGCAAATGCATGCCAGTGAAGATTAGAGCTGGGAGGAGACAGAACTAAGATGTCACCATAAGATGGCTTTTCTGATCTGCTGGCAGGAGGAAGGCTGGGATTTCCTACTCTGGGAGGCTCTATTTACAGGGAAAGCTTGAGTGATTTCACAAGGAAGAATAAGATTTTTATAGGCAGAGAGTCAGCTTTGAAGCCCCAGGAGAAAATTCACAGGCATTCTGAGGGTATCTTCTGTCATTAAAAAAAATTAGATTATTTAGGGACTGCATGTGTGACTGTCTAGACATTTTATTTCACTTTCAGATTTGTAAAAAATTTTGAACCTTGTTTGTGACCACTTTCCATGTTATTTCTGGTCTGGTTTTGTCCGTAAGGACTATGTATAGCTGGTTTGTATACATACATACTCTCCCATAGGTTCCTCTGAAATTAAATTCTGTTTTGTATTTTCTATGCATGGGCTGGTTCCAGCCCTTTCAGTCTGAATATTCCAGTGCTTATCTCTGGATACCTTGCTTCCACTACAGCCTTCCCTTCAGAGCAGGAGAGAGTTATTCATTTTCTACCTCTTTTCTTCCTGTCCAGAATATTCTTCCCAGCCATGACTAAGGTGGGAGGTAGATTGGCTCCACGGCTGAACAGCTAGAATTTGTCAAACTGAGTACATTGGAGATCTGTTTTCCCTGGATACTTCAAGGAAAAAGTTCATGGCAGGAGTTGAGCTCTGCTGGAGTAAAGAGATAAGATGACCACATCTGTCATTCTTAGGGTCAAGGAGATGTCCCTGACTGCATATGTGCAGAAAAGTTCCTTGGAGGGTCACAAAAAAGAGGGGCTGCTCTTCCATAATAGGCACTGTGCATCTCCCAGTGACCCCCTGCCGTGGAATCCATCTCGGCTAAAAGATGCACACGCTTACGGGGAGGACCCTGGACAAGGTCAGCTGTGGGAAATGAAGCAGGATGATTGACTGGGGAGAACAAGGGCCAGGAGGAACTGCCTGATAGAAGTGACAGACAGATGATGAAGCAATTATCTTCTTCCCCCTCCTCATTCAGGAGGATGCCCGCACTCTTCTCTGGGTGTGTGTTTCTGCCTCGCCTCTGTCTTAAATAAATAAGCTGCTTGCCTGTATGTCCTCCCATACAGAGACGACTGAGCTGTGCCTCTCGTAACAAACTGTGTGCCTGTTTTTACAGCTCTGTATCCTTGAAACGTCTTATTTTCAAAGAGGGACAAGAGCCAGAGTGGCTATATTTCCAGCCACTCTTCCCTGGTGGACTAGCGGTTAGGATTCCTGGTTTCACCCAGGCTCCCCAGGTTCAGCTCTGGGGCGGGGAACTAAGACCTCACTGCTGCCTCCTGTCTCCCAGGGTCGTGACCACTCCCACTGTCACTCCTGTTGCAGACCCCTTGGGCTGCTACACCATTGCTAGACTTAAAGGTTTCCCACAGAGACAAGAATGCATTAACCTTTCTGTGGGATAAACATTCATCTTTTTTATTTTTAAAGCATACTGATGTGTTTTCCATTTAAAAAAAATATTTCATTTTTAAACGTTTTTTGAAAGTAAATATTTTACAGGTATATTAATGTAACAAACCATTTTAGTCAATAATAACTATTTTTTAAATGATGTGATTTCAGTTATTTTTACTGAGCCTTCTCATTAGCAGAGGTACCTTGACTTGATCAGTGGGTATGATGCTGCTGCGGCTGCTGCTAAGTCACTTCAGTCGTGTCCGACTCTGTGCGACCCCATGATGGTAGCCCACCAGGTTCCCCCGTCCCTGGGATTCTCCAGGCAAGAACATTGGAGTGGGTTGCCATTTCCTTCTCCAATGTGTGAAAGTGAAGTCGCTCAGTCATGTCTGACTCTTAGCGACCCCATGGACTGTAGCCTACCAGGCTCCTCTGTCCTTGGGATTTTCCAGGAAAGAGGACTGGAGTGGGGTGCCATTGCCTGCTCCGGATCAGTGGGTATACTTAGAGTGAAAACCAGCTTAAGGTTTGTCTTCAGACTCTATGATAAAGACATCAGTTGCTGACAATTTTGTTGAATAAATGAATTGCTTTATGCTTATATTTGGAAAAGTAATTCAAACGTGTGCTTTAGTTTCTTACCTCTAAAATAGCAATAAAAATAGAATCTCTAGTTTAGAATTGTTACCATGATCAACCGATACATGCAGCTTTCACATTTCACCTTAAGTACACAGTTTTATATATTTTCAGCATGCTGCCTATTGTTTGTAGAATTCTGGTGCTGGAGTAAAGAAACAATCCATCAATATAGCTAGTAGGACGTTACTCTCATCTAAAATTGACTTCTTCTTTTATTACAGTCTGTTCAGTACTTTTATCCTTCCAAATTTATTCACATATGTATTCTCTCTCATTTTAATTTTTCACTTTGCTTTCCTTCTTCCCCTTGGCAGCTACACTATTGTTGCTAGTATATTTTCTTTCAAAATTGCATTATTATTTTGTGTATTTATAATTAAATTTATGTAGATGCTATTGTGCCACATGCTGCACTCTTTTCCTGGGGGTTTCTTTTTTTCTCAGCTGTAATAATAAAATATTGGGATTGGTTCCAAAACTTTTACTCTCAGAGATCACCTGGGCTGATTGTATTGGAATTAGCTGAAGATCTTAGAAAAATACAGATTAATGGGACTCAGTTGAAACTTCTAAACTCAGAACTTCCACTGAATTGAGTGATCTTAAAGTTTCTGCTCCATTGAACATTTCATGCTTCCTTTATGATAGCAACATTTTCCTCTTTTGCTTTTTAGATTCTGTAATGATTCAATAAGAAAATGAACTTCAATATGAAAAATAACTTTAGAAAGAAAACCTGTTTATACCGACATTTTTGCAAGTGTTTGATTATAATTGATTTTTTTCTCATAACCTCTAGTAAGTTAAAGGAAACACAACTGTTAAATAGTGTATATACTAACATAAGTCACAGAATTTTTCTTTTAATTAGAGGAGGTTGTAAAATGTAAGGTTGAGTTCTTAGTCAAAATTGTCCCCATGTGCTTGTAACATTTACAGTTGGATTGAGTGTTTGTTTATCCAGTATTCTTGGACTTATTGAATCCAAGGTACAAATATTTTTTCCCAGTGCACTACTTCAATTATTAAAAGTCATTTCTCTTTGAAAAAAGTACCACAACTGCCAACCTGCAGCTTTTTATAATTTAATTTTTTGAAGAAATTAAAGTGCCTTTTTCATAAAAAGAGATTTTATAATATAGCAATGCTTTATATTAGAATTACATTTTTGCTAAGAAAGATGAAGCATTTTACTTGAAATGTATTTTATCCTTATGATTTGTCAAAAGAGTATTTACTGATCCATTTTTATTAGGCTGTTTTCCAAGCAGCTGCTGCTGATATTGTAGATTAAGAATAAAAGGAAGTATAACTTGTCTGTGATGAAAAAGTGAGACTTTAGTGAGCAAGATGGAGGTGTTTTTGTTGCAGGAAGGGGGACCCCTTCCAGGGCCCGAAACTGGGCTCTTGTCTAACACTCGGAAATGAATTGTCCGAGGAGACACATGCTGACAAAGCAAGAGATTTTATTGGGAAAGGGTACCCGGGTGGAGAGCAGTAGGTAAGGGAACCCAGGAGAACTGCTCTGCCGCGTGGCTCGCAGTCTTGGGTTTTATGGTGATGGGATTCATTTCCAGGTAGTCTTTGGCCAATCATTCTAATTCAGAGTCTTTCCTGGTGGCGCAGGCATCGCTCAGCCAAGATGGATGCTAGCAAGAGGGATTCTGGGAAGTGGACAGACACACGGTGTTTCCTTTTGGCCTTTCCCGAACTCCTCCGGTTGGTGGTGGCTTATTAGTTCCGTATTCCTTATCAGGATCTCCTGTCATAAAACAACTCATGCAAATGGTTACTATGGTGCCTGGCCAGGGTGGGCGGTTTCAATCAGTGTGCTTCCCCTAACATTTTCAGCCCAATTCCATCCATTATTTGTCTTCTTTATGTAAAGGATCACTCCACTTACAATAAGCCAA